>NC_044334.1:5000000-6250000 GCF_007399415.2 Gopherus evgoodei
AGGGATCAAAAGGTCCAGGTACACCTGACTGGAATAAACTCTGATTTCTTCCAATGAAACCAAATACATAATCCACCTTTGCAGTAAGATGGATTCAGTGTAGACTCCATTTTCACTGCTGGTAACGGCTAAAGAGATTTATATTGTAACAAACCACCTTCCGTTTGCAACACTTTTCAGCCTCCTGCGGCTATTTAAAAGGTCTGGGGCAGGGTAGAAGCAGGGGAGCACCAGGCCCTTTAAATAGCCCCTAGAGCCCTGGGATAGCAGGGGGCTTGGGGGCTATTTAAAGGGCCGGGGCTTCAGCTGCATCTGCTGTACCCCCTGCCCTGCCCGCACCAGCCCCGCCCCCCCCCCACCTGCAGCCAGATCTGCACCCCCTGCCCACAGCCAGCCCCTACCAAACCCCCTGCCCTGTCTCCAGCCAACCCCTGCCACACACCCCTGTGGCCCTGCCCAAAGCCAGCCAGCCCCCACATACCCTGCCCACACCCAGCCCCACACCCCCTGCTCTGTCTCCAGCCAACCTCTGCTGCACCCCCACTGCCTGAAGCCAGCCAGTCCCACACTCCTCTGTCTCCAGCCCTGCCAATCCCTGCTGCACCCCCCTGCGGCCCTGCCTTAAGCCAGCCCGCCCCACACACCCCCTATCTCCAACCAGCCCCACACCTCTTGCCCTGCCTGCAGCCTGACCCTACCTCCAGTCAGCCCCTGCCCTGTCTCGAACCAGCCCCATGTCCACTTGTGCCCTGCAGTTCCCAGGGCAGTAACCCTGCACACCTGCTTCAATGAGGGGGGCAGGGAGCAGCTGGGACTCACACATGTGCACACCCCCAGGGAATGGCAGGGACCCACACATGTGAAACAGCAGTGATTAATAACAATCAACAGAATATATGATGCAATGTACATAATATATAATTTTATTATTTATATAGTTATGGAAAGTAAATAATACATGGAAGAAATGGAAGGCTTTTTTTTTTTAAACACACTTTTTTCTTTTTAAGTTATCCCTGCCAGGGCCCTGCCGAAAGTGTTCGAATTGGGCCCCGCACTTCCTAAAGCCAGCCCTGTTCATGGGGTCCTGGGCACCTGCACCTCCCGCTGACTGCTATTATTAGTAACATCACTAGAGAGCCCAGGAACCCTAGTCATAGACCAGAAGCCCGTTACAGTAGATGCTGCACAAACACAGGGCAAAAAAAAGACCGTCCCTGCCCCAAAGAGTTTACAGTCAAAGTGTAAGACAAGAAAGAACAAGTCAATATGGTCAGACAGGGGAGTACAAGGAAACAATGAGACAATATTGGTCAGCATGACAGGTCTCAGCACACCAGCAGCCTAACCATTGACTATATCAACCCTAGTGTCTCACTGCCCTAGTAAGAACAAAGATGCTGTAGTAAGAGTCCCTACCTACCCCGCAGTGATGAATACAAAACAAATGTCTCGACAGACCAGGAGTATTTCAGCAGAAGCTTTGTGTTCAGCTGGACATCTATTGCAGAAGCAGCAACTGCGCAAGCGCGCACACACGCGCACACACACACACACACACCCCCTCTCATAGCAGTACACGAGAGCAGCACCATACCAGCAATCCTGCAGCATGATGGCATATGCATTATCTCTTGCTTTTTTATTCAGGACAAGCTGTAACCAACAAGGGGAATACAGAAAGAACTTTATTAAGTGCTGACTTCTCTGCAAAACAAGAATTGGCACCAGTGTATGCATGCAAAAGTTCTCTGTATTTAAATATTTATTGCAGCTCCACAAAAATGAACAGCAAAGACAAGCCTAATGCATTTGAAACAGCACCAAGCAGTACGTTCAATGCAGCACGCAGTATAAACTGGAAAAAAAAACTGAAATCACAAAGGATAAATGGTTTTATGCCTTGCCTCGCAACTGCACGGGGTTGAACACTGAAATTCTATGATCAGTCTTAAAAAACACAACACTCCGGTCACAACAGATTTGATCGGAATGAGCTTGTATAGGGATTTTGCAAAGATTTCTAAGAAACGGGAAAAAGTTAATGCAATATACAAAAAAAGGTCACCCAGCTGACTCCAGAATTAAGCCACTACTATTTCTACTGGGAACTCATGTGTATTAAAGGTTTGAATATTAAAACTAAAGTTAACGTGAAGGTCAAAAAATGAAACGTGCTCTAATGTTTTTTTAAAAATTAAAATTAGGATCGAAAGTTTAGGAGCAATTTTCTTTATATATGCACACACCTTTAATGGCAAAATGTGATTCTACCATTTTCTCAGCTTGAGATACTGAATTAGGGCGACCAGACAGCAAATGTGAAAAATCAGGACAGGGGGTGAGGGGTAATAGGAGCCTATATAAGAAAAAAGACCCAAAAATTGGAACTGTCCCTATAAAATCGGGACATCTGGTCACCCTATACTTAATGATCACGAATTTGGTGCAGTCAGTGTTTAACTACATAGAATATCAGTGCAATGCAATGATGCCTTTGTTAGGCTTTCAGCATTTTTATATGCCTGCAACTACTGTTTCACGTGCAGGGACGTTCATTTCTGTACACACACGAGCCACACGCTGGAGGTATTCCTGCACAGCAGGTAAAAATCTCACACATTTCATCAAGCCACCTTTGATCCAAATCCACCAGGATGCTAGCTAGTTACACACATGCTGAAATCAAACTGAGGCTGGTCATGAATAGAGAAAGGAAAACAAGAGAGCTGATACATTCCCTGCAGAACTTGTGAAGGCTGAACATCAGCAACATGAAGAGTTAAGGTGAAAAGTCAAGCCCATCTTATGAAGAGAGCAGTTTCCTTCAAAACACAGCAATATGCTGCGCCAGATTACACAAAAACAGCCTGTCTATAGAGGACATTGGTACAGCCTGCCTGAAATCTGCCAGCCATTTCAAACAGGCAAATCTCTACTGGAAACAAAGGCAGAGCTCACAAATGTTAGAGAGAGGAATTCAATATGCTCTTCTAAGGTGAGGGGTTGGAGTCACAAGGAGCTCGGAGATGAGGGGACAAAAACAAAATACAGAGCTTTTGCAACTGGAAAATTTCCTGCAACACACACACACACACACACACACACACACACACACACAAATTGCAGAACTGGAATTAATTTGCAAAGTGGACACAATCAAATTACGCCTGAATAAGGACTGGGAGTGGATGGGTCACTACAAAAACTAATTTCCCCCTGCTGATACTCACCCCTTCTTGTCAATTGTTTGAAATGGGCCATTTTGTTTACATTGGCCTCACTAGCACTACAAAAGTGATTTCCATTCCTTCTTGTCACCTCATGGAGGTGAATGCCTGGCTGCGAAGATGGTGTCGCCAGGAGGGCTTTGGCTTCCTCGACCACGGGATGCTATTCGAGGAAGGACTGCTAGGCAGAGATGGCGTTCACCTTTCGAGAAGGGGAAAGACCCTATTTGCACACAGACTGGCTAACCTAGTGAGGAGGGCTTTAAACTAGGTTTGACGGGGACAGGTGAGCAAAGCCCACAGGTAAGTGGGGAACATGAAGACCTGGGAGATGGGTCGGAAACAAGAGGGAGCATGGACTATAACGGCACAAAGGAGGGTCAGGGCAAAACTGGGAGGCAAGATCAAACCAGTATCTTAGATGCCTATATACAAATGCGAGAAGTATGGGTAATAAGCAGGAAGAACTGGAAGTGCTAATAAATAAATACAACTATGACATTGTTGGCATCACTGAAACTTGGTGGGATAATACACACGACTGGAATGTTGGTGTGGATAGGTATAGTTTGCTCAGGAAGGATAGACAGGGGAAAAAGGGAGGAGGTGTTGCCTTATATATTAAAAATGTACACACTTGACTGAGGTGGAGATGGACATAGGAGAGGGAAGTGTTGAGAGTCTCTGGGTTAGGATAAAAGGAGTAAAAAACAAGGGTGATGTCATGCTAGGGGTCTACTACGGGCCACCTAACCAGGTGGAAGAGGTGGATGAGGCTTTTTTTAAACAACTAACAAAATCATCCAAAGCCCAAGATTTGGTGGTGATGGGAGACTTCAACTATCCAGGTATATGATGGGAAAACAACACCACAGGGCACAGACTATCCAGTAAGTTTTTGGACTGCATTGCAGACAACTTTTTATTTCAGAAGGTTGAAAAAGCTACTGGGGGGAAGCTGTTCTAGACTTGATTTTAACAAATAGAGAGGAACTCGTTGAGAATTTGAAAGTAGAAAGACGCTTGGGTGAAAGTGATCATGAAATCATAGAGTTTTCAATTCTAGGGAAGGGTAGAAAGGAGTACAGCAAAATAGAGACAATGGATTTCAGGAAGGCAGATTTTGGTAAGCTGAGAGAGCTGATAGGTAAGGTCCCATGGGAATTAAGACTGAGGGGAAAAACAACTGAGGAGAGTTGGCAGTTTTTCAAAGGGACACTATTAAGGGCCCAAAAGCAAGCTATTCCGATGGGTAGGAAAGATAGAAAATGTGGCAAAAGACCACCTTGGCTTAACCACGAGATCTTGCATGATCTACAAAATAAAAAGGCGTCATATAAAAAATGGAAACTAGGTCAGATTACAAAGGATGAATATAGGCAAACAACACAGGAATGCAGGGGCAAGATTAGAAAGGCAAAGGCACAAAATGAGCTCCAACTAGCTATGGGAATAAAGGGAAACAAGACGACTTTTTATCAATACATTAGAAGCAAGAGGAAGACAAAGGACAGGGTAGGCCCACTGCTCAGTGAGGAGGGGGAAACAGTAAAGAGAGACTTGGAAATGGCAGAGATGCTTAATGACTTCTTTGTTTTGGTCTTCACTGAGAAGTCTGAAGGAATGTCTAGTATAGTGAATGCTTATGGGAAGGGGGTGGGTTTAGAAGATAAAATAAAAAAAGAGCAAGTTAAAAATCACTTCGAAAAGTTAGATGCCTGCAAGTCACCAGGGCTTGATGAAATGCATCCTAGAAAACTCAAGAAGTTAATAGAGGAGGTATCTGAGCCTCTAGCTATTATCTTTGGAAAGTCATGGGAGACGGGAGGGATTCCAGAAGACTGGAAAAGTGCAAATATAGTGCACATCCACAAAAAGGGAAATAAAAACAAACCAGGAAACTACAGACCAGTTAGTTTAACTTCTGTGCCAGGGAAGATAATGGAGCAAGTAATTAAAGAAATCATCTGCAAACACTTGGAAGGTGGTAAGGTGATAGGGAATAGCCAGCATGGATTTGTAAAGAACAAATCGTGTCAAACCAATCTGATAGCTTTCTTTGATAGGATAACGAGTCTTGTGGATAAGGGAGAAGCGGTGGATGTGGTATACCTAGACTTTAGTAAGCCATTTGATACGGTCTCGCATGATATCCTTATCGATAAACTAGGCAAATACAATTTAGATGGGGCTACTATAAAATGGGTGCATAACTGGCTGGATAACCGTACTCAGAGAGTAGTTATTAATGGCTCCCAATCCTGCTGGAAAGGTATAACAAGTGGGGTTCCGCAGGGGTCTGTTTTGGGACCGGCTCTGTTCAATATCTTCATCAACAACTTAGATGTTGGCATAGAAAGTACTCTTATAAAGTTTGCAGACGATACCAAACCGGGAGGGATTGCAACTGCTTTGGAGGACAGGGTCAAAATTCAAAATGATCTGGACAAATTGGAGAAATGGTCTGAGGTAAACTGGATGAAGTTCAATAAAGACAAATGCGAAGTGCTCCACTTCGGAAGGAACAATCAGTTTCACACATACAGAATGGGAAGAGACTGTCTAGGTAGCAGTACGGCAGAAAGATCTAGGGGTTATAGTGGACCACAAGCTAAATATGAGTCAACAGTGTGATACTGTTGCAAAAAAAGCAAACGTGATTCTGGGATGCATTAACAGGTGTGTTGTAAACAAGACACGAGAAGTCATTCTTCCGCTCTACTCTGCGCTGGTTAGGCCTCAACTGGTGTATTGTGTCCAGTTCTGGGCACCGCATTTCAAGAAAGATGTGGAGAAACTGGAGAGGGTCCAGAGAAGAGCAACAAGAATGATTAAAGGTCTAGAGAACATGACCTACGAAGGAAGGCTGAAAGAATTGGGTTTATTTAGTTTGGAAAAGAGAAGACTGAGAGGGGACATGATAGCAGTTTTCAGGTATCTAAAAGGGTGTCATCAGGAGGAAGGAGAAAACTTGTTCACCTTAGCCTGTAATGATAGAACAAGAAGCAATGGGCTTAAACTGCAGTAAGGGAGATTTAGGTTGGACATTAGGAAAAAGTTCCTGTCAGGGTGGTTAAACACTGGAATAAATTGCCTAGGGATGTTGTGGAATCTCCATCCCTGGAGATATTTAAGAGTAGGTTAGATAAATGTCTATCAGGGATGGTCTAGACAGTATTTGGTCCTGCCATGAGGGCAGGGGACTGGACTCGATGACCTCTCGAGGTCCTTTCCAGTCCTAGAGTCTATGAATCTATGAAAAACTGTTGAGAATAGGCCACTTCCACCTTAATTGATTTGGCTCGTTAGCACTGACCCCCACTTGGTAAGGCAACTCCCATCTTTTCATGTGCTGTGTATTTATATCTCCCTAGTGTATGTTCCACTCCATGCAGGGCCAGCTCCAGGCACTAGTGAAGGAAACACTAGTGAAGGGCGGCCAATAGAAAGGGGCTGCATGTTCGTCCTTTGTTGGGGTGGCACATCTGGGTCTGTGGCAGCAATTCAGCAGCGGCAAGTCAATTGCTTCAGACTTCAGCGGCAAGTCAATCGGGTTTATCTTTTTTTTTTTTTTCCCTCTCCCTCTTTTTTCTTCATCGCTTGGGGCAGCAAAAAAGCTGGAGCCGGCCCTGACTCCATGCATCTGATGAAGTGGGTTTTAGCCCACAAAAGCTTATGCCCAAATAAATGTGTTAGGCTCTCAGGTGCCACAAAGACTCCTCATTGTTTTTGCTGATACAGACTAACACAGCTACCACTCTGAAACCACACACACACACAGAGGTTTCTTTTCTTGGAGACTTAACTCTATTCCTCCGTGATTTCAAGAAGTGAACTTTCCCAAGTGGAATATCCACCATCACTCTCTAGCTGGGTATTTTACCATACATTTGAAGGTATGCTTGGGAAGTTTGCCTCTGATCTCCCCACCTCCACCTGCCCATGCATTCCACAGAACGTTGGGGAGGAGGGGGAGGAACAAGCAGCACTGGATAACATTTGGCTTTGAATCATGCCTCTTTGAATAGAGCATGTTGCTGCTCTCAGAACTGCTGCTGCTCTCTTGCCGACTCTGAACTAGCTTGTGAATGAACAAACATTTCAGGGCTTTTTATCCAACCATGCCTTTTAGTCTCAAATTATATGTCAGCAACAGGAAAAAAAAATAACAACCACCCTCAGGAGGACTTCTGCACAACCAGCATCTCTGTGCTTTTCAGACAAGCCAGTCTGACAGATGGTTTCCCCTGCATTGCTTCAGCAGGTCTTTAACGGTTTTTGAACCTTCCGTAGGAGAAACTTTGGATTTCGCATGCTTAACTTCACCGAATTCAGCACCTCGGAGCCCTTTTCCTCCCACATCCCGAGATTCTTTCCAGCCCTATTTAGGGAAGAGTTCTAATTATATTTTTGCAGCTTACTTTGAATTCACTTTTACAGTCAGGTTAACAGGGACTAGATCTCAGCTGAGTCAGAAGCAGCCAGGCTACAGTATCCGTGGGTTCGGTTTTCAAAAGCTCGTTTGCTTTCAACGTCCATGTGTTGTTTTTCCATTTGGGGGAGATGGAACTGCTCTGCCTTTTTATGAATCAACTGCCCCTGAGGGCAACTGGCTTGAAGTAAACAATTAGAAGGGTTTTTAACATTCTCTGAAACATTTAATAATGCTGGCGCTAGCTTGCCCAACTCCCACCTCTAGATGGAAAAAACAAGTGGCTGACTAAGCCTGGATAGAATACAATCACCTGCCGTCCTTAAAACAAACACACAATGTTAGACAGGTAGGATTATAGGATTTCCCTCTGGGAAACTGTCACTCATGGAGCAGGTTGATATATAACAATTATTATTTTTCTCTTCTCTGGTATCTTCTCCAATGCATGGCACAAATACGGATGCTGAAATGGGGGAAATCTTCTCATACTGCTCTGCTAGGTAGGTCAGTCTAGAAGGTCTACAGTATCCAGCTCTCTGTGCATCCTCATATGTAAGATGGTCTTGAAGTTCGGGGCGAGGATGAGGCATTAGAACAGATGTTTTATTTCCAGCTCCCTCCCAGGTGCTCTCCTCTTTCAAATTCCACACTACATCCTCTGGGAATTTCCCAACAGGTGTGCCGATTAGCCTTCCTGCTCCAAAACCACCACTCTCTAGCATAAGAAAAGAGCTGCCCCAGTATAGAGCTTATGACACAGTCAGACACATCTCCTTTCAACCAGCAGAGAGCAGTGGTATACAGAGGCACAGTAGCTACTTGACTTGCGAGGTACTGGCTGCAGTTCTGCAGTTAGATTGAGTTTGCAATATACTTCTGCAAAGGGTTACATGCATAAAAAAGGCCGGTTGTAACGTATGTAGCATGGCTGGAAGTATCAAAGCCAGACATAGTCAAACCAGAATAAGGCACACGTTTAAGAGTGAGGGTGATTAACTACCAAGGAAAGTAGCAGTTTCTCCATCTCTTGGTCTTTACATGGAGCCTGGAGGCCTTTCTGGCAGACATGTTTCAGCCAAATGCAAGTTACTGGACTCAACACAGTAGTAACTGGAGGAAAGTCGGTGTTATTTAGGCCTGGCTAGATCAGTGGTTCTCAAAACTTTTGTACTGGTGATGTGACCCCTTTCACACAGCAAGTCTCTGAGTGCAACCCCCCTCCCTCGTAAATTTAAAACATATTTTTAATATATTTAAACATCATTATAAATGCTGATGGCAACGCAGGGTTTGGGGCAGAGGCTGAGCTCGCGATCCACCATGTAATAATCTCACGACCCCCTCAGGGGTCCTGCCCCCCAGTTTGAGAACTCCTGGGCTACATGATCTAATGCCCTCTTCTGGCCTTAAAAAGACCTCTATGAATGCTACATGTTTTTCTGTAGAACGCAACACTGTGTACATTTCCTACAATAGCCCATAGAGCAACAATATCAAGTGGCTTATTAAACTGCTAGCCTCATTTAAATAAATAAGTGAAGCCACAATGGGGCGTTTATCACGATTAACAGAGCAGCGTGGATTGGGATCACAGCAGCACATGGATACGATGAGGCGAGAATGTTGGAGTCAGATACGGTTTACATCTAGGTGCTGAAGAAGGCGGAGAACATAAGAGGCTACAGTTGGAGCTAAGGCAGAGCTTAGCCAGTGTGGGAAAGAGACTTTTCCCTGTTGAACAGGCTTCTCCAAGCCCACAGAGCCAGCTGGAAGAGATGCCCAGGAGGCAATTTCAGTTTCTCCCCTAGTAGAAACACTGCAGTATAGTAGCTGCTGGCTAGAAAATTAGTCAAGCGAATGCTTTCTGTCTCTCTCCTGACCTTCTGACTGGGCCAGGGAGCAAATGCAAGTATGAATGAATCTCTGGGCATAATACGACATACGCACCTCTCCCCTCTCTCCAGAAATCGCAGGACTTGAGCTTGCGCCAGCCTCCCAAGCAGTAATTCAAACAGTCCATGTGCTCACAGGCCAGAGACAACGTTGGAGCAGAAACTTTCACGACAGGTTGGCGTTTTTTAAATACAGAAACGCAGGGCGAACTGTGCAGTACCCTTCACTGGCCTCTTTCAGTGGGACGGCTCAAGAGACGGACCCTTTCATGATCTGGAGAGGAGATGGGTGCCACCAAAATCAAGAAAACCCTATCAAAACATCAGGAAAGGACACCCCTATGACTGAGTCGGTCACAGGATACATAGACGTCTCTGTGAGCACATGCAGCCCAAAAGGCTGTGGGATCTGGGGCAAGGGGCAGGATGCAGAGACCCCATGGCACTGGGATCCGCCTCCTGCATGCTGCACAGCATTCCACCCCAGGCAAGAGTGTTATTATTAGGAAGGCGGGGGGCATGGCAGGAAACCTTCAGCTGCTGCAGGCTTGCTCTGGTGGAGGTCTGGAACCCAGGGAGGAGAGGGTAGATGATACACCTTCAGAATTCTCCTGCACCAAGTCCATTTACTTGCGCTTGACCGAGGAGAGAGGATTTAGGCCCATTGATAAAAGTCAGGGTGCCAAATTCTGCTCTCTCATTCATGCTGGGCTAAACCCAGAGTCACTCCAGTGGCGGCAACAGAGCAACTGGACTGGCCTGGGTAACACAGCAGTATCTGGCCCAGTAAGGAAGGCCTGGTGGCTGTCTCCATGGATGTGCGAGATGTTAGATTGTTACACAGACACGGTTGCATCCCATGCTTACTCGGGGTGGCTCTTTCCCCAAGTAGCTGGACAACTTAGAGGTCTGAGCCCACTGCTAAGCTTTGAGCTAACAGGGCTGGGTCTTTTAGCTCATGCAATAGAGGCTCATGCTTTCAGATCCAGAGGTCCATGGTCTTCTCCCCACTGCCAGCCACCCATGCTGGGCATCATCATACATTGGTACCCCCCGAAAAAGGCTAGACCGCAATTTAAATGGGTTTTAAAAACAAGGAGGAGAGGAAAAGCCCACCAACTAACTAAAGGAATGCAAGAGGCCAAGAGATACTGACAGGGACACTAAGAGAACCAAGCTTGAAGACTGAACAGCACAAACCAAATAGCAAATACCGAGCATGTGACAGGCCTGTGGCGGGCAGTGAAGCTTTGTAGCGTGACAATCTACCTTCCAATGCATCAGCTCAAAGCAGGACACCATTTATATGGTTCACCCTAGAACAGACGGGTCCCCCTGGAGCCGTCCCTCATAGCAGCCATACGTCTGGTCTCCCAGGAACCAGGATGCACAGTTGAAATCTCTCTACATACTGCACATGTGTGCACTTATCAGGACAGGTCAGCAGGGCGCCAGGAAACGGGCACCCAGGCACAACTCAGATCAGTCCAGTTAGATTCTGCCCCCCATGCAGAGAAATCCTGTGTTAATTACAGGCTCTTCTCCTCCAGCAGCCTCTTGAGCTGAAATTCTGACTTATCAGGGCTAAGAGAAGTTGTAGAAATGGGCCCACACTATAATAATCAGCTTCAAATCCCTCCTAGTTCCAGGGTGTCTAGCTCTGAGGATTTGACTTGTCCTATTTGAGGGGCTGGGGAGGGATAACCAAAATGTAGATGTGGCTCTGAGTTTGAATCAGACACCTCATGAGTTCAGGGAGGCTCCAATTCAGCGGTTTCATCTTTATCTACCTAATTTTGATTTTTGGTGTAAGTCAGTCTCCTTGCCAGCGAAGGATTAATTTCTAGATCCTACAGCAAAAGTCAGTGTTGTATTGTCTTTCGTTGTACAGTAGTTCACACACACGGCATTGGGTGTTCTCAGCTAACTTAACAAAACTCTCCTTGAAAAACCCTTCTGCTCCCATCCTGATATCCTGAAACTTCCAGGATATGTTGGGACCCCAGTTTGTTCATTTATTTACTAAAAGAACTCCTATCCCAGTGTCTACGTATCATTTTCAGCAATTAAAGAGAGACATCCATACACAATCAAATCAGTACATCAAATACAGTAGCATGGCCCTGCCACATACAACCATAGTCAACAAAAATTAACTTACAAAACAAAATCTCCCCACCCAAAGTTTCCAAAAGAACTGCCTACCTCCCCTCAGCCTTCCCCAAATGCCTTCACAGTATGTCTACACTTACCGGATCAACGCTGTGGCAATCGATGCACCAAGGGTCAATACAGCGGGTCTAGTGAGGACCCGCCAAATCGACTACTGATCACTCTCCCGTCGACTCCGCTACTCCACCAGAATGAGAAGCGTAAGGTAAGTTGACAGGAGAGTTTCTCCCATCGACCCAGTGCAGTGTAGACACCACAGTAAGTCAACATAAGCTACTTCAACTCCAGCTGTTATTCATGTAGCTGGAGTTGCATAACTTAGGCTGACTCACCCCAGTAGTGTAGACCAGGCCTCTGTCTCTTGTCTATTTAGATTGTAAAGTCTTTGGGGCAGTGCTTGTACAGCCCCTAGTACAATGAGGCCTTGCTGAGGCCTTTATGTGCTTCTGTGATACAAGTCAATAAGAATAACAAAAATGGATTTTCCAGGATGCCCCCTAGGTCAATAGATTTAGGCTATTTTGTTCCAGGACTAGGAAACTAATTCCAAAACGTAGGGGCCCTCTTGGGGAATCAATCTTCTTGTAATGGAAGATTTGATTTCAGCTTGCCCAGATGCATTGGATGGGCAAAGCCATGTAGCATTACACAGATATCTGGGCTCAAAGTAGGGAGGGATAGCTCAGTGGTTTGAGCATTGGCCTGCTAAACCCAAGGTTATGAGCTCAATCCTTGAGGGGGCCATTTAGGGATCTGGGGCAAAAATCTGTACTTGGTCCTGCTAGTGAAGGAAGGGGGCTGGACTCGATGACCTCAAGGTCCCTTCCAGTTCTAGGAGATATATAATTGGAGATATACCTATAAAGAGGTTTTGGAAGGAGGTAGGTGGCAGCAAGCAGATGCAGCTCTGTGGTAGGGATTATCAAATGGGCTCCCTTGTGATCTTCACACTACAAGGCTGAATCTAATACCTACAAAGTGAAACTCATGTTACCATCTCCTGGGTTCCATGGAGTGATTAGCCAGGTCGTTTCCTTACCCAATACGCTCCTGCTCCATTTCTTCCATTTTCTCTGCTCGAGCTATTACTCGGTTGATGATCTCCTTCTCTTCATCTGTCAGCTCTTCATTTTTCTGTTGCCTTTCTGGCTGGTTTCCACGTAACAACCATCCAGCAGGGAGTCTAGAAAGCACACAAAGGCAGTGAGTCTGGGAGCGGGAGGACAGGTACATTATACAAGCACAGGGCCCACTAGAAATATGTTTCCCAGAATAGAAAGAGTGCAGACAATAGGCACACAGAGAGTGAGCTTTATAATTGTCTCATGTTTACCAGTTCTCTCCTCATTTATAGGTTTTAACCACTTGTTGAATCTCCATGCATGGGAAAAACTCCTTGTCAAAATTGACTGAGTGCCACCTTACAGTCTACCAGCCATCAGTAACTGCATTAGCCACCAGCATCTGTAATGTCCATCCTGGAAATTGTATCAGCAGCTGTGAAATTGGCTGTTGACATTTGAAATGAGAGATGGGAAGCTGTTTCCCCACTTAAACTCCTCTCCCTCCCTCTCCAATCCTCCACTTTTCCACACACTGGTAATGCTTTGACCACCACAGAATGAAGGCTCTATAGAGGAAAGATAGGTCTCTTTTGCAGACAGCACCAATTGTCCAAGCTGTAAGAAAAGTGGTGAGAACACCACCTGGGTAGAAGAGCTGAGATTCTTTTACCCAGCTCTGAGCATTTTCTTAGCTAAATTCTTCCCCCAATACATCCTTTGCTGCTTACTCAATTCCAGTGACACTGCTCACAACAGGGACACCAAAAATACGACAAGTCCTATTATCCCATTTGGAAATGGACTGTGTTTCTGCAGAGTCTCCATGAAATTATCACAACTCCCATTTCTGCTTAGAACAGGCAACACCAAACAGATACTTATTAAGAGGGAGGGGAAGGGATAGCTTAGTGGTTTGAGCATTGGCTTACTAAACCCAGGGTTCTTGAGGGGGCGGGACAAACATCTGTCTGGGGATTAGTCCTGCTTTGAACAGCGCGTTACACTAGATGACCTCCTGAAATCCCTTCCAACTCTGATAGTTTATGATTCTAGCAGATATGGCTCCTCTGCTAGGTTCTCTCACACTGTTTTTGCAAGAGGAACCTAACGGAAAGCAGAGCTTCCAATATGATGGGTTAAAGTAGCTGGATGCATTAGTTTAACTAAAACGAGACTACCTTGATCATGAGATGTAGACCTTCCTTGGTTCTTTACCAGAATTCAGGCTTTGTGAAGAACTAGCCATTAACCCATTCCTATTTTGTATGCATCTATACAGGAACTGCACATTTTGATTTGCTGACCCAAGTCCAGACATGGTTAACAAAATAATAGACATTATTTGAAACGACTAATTGCCTAGGATCTCATTAGAAGGTGAGAGGCGTATCTGCCTAATTTCATTCTGCTTTAGCTAGTCAATCTATACCATTCCATGCAGACACAAAATGACTATCCTCTTCCTTTCTCTCTTTCTCCCCCCCAACCTTTTTTAATTCGAAATGTATATAAACATCCCTGGGATGATCTTCCTTTTGTTTCTCCAAACTCAGTTCCCCTTGCACAAAGGACACAACTGATAAATAGGGAGAGGCAATTTTGAAGATTCCCTCCCATACGCCCCTGTGTCTTTGTATCGTGATGTGGAAGGAAATCTCTGGAGAACAAAATTGGTTTGACAAACCGAACCTGCTGTTCTGAAATGAAAATCCATTTCATAGTGGCTCGTTTTCTGATGTTGCTTTCCGTTCACCTGGGTCCCACTGGGAAGATTGTACAGGGGGAGGAAAGCAGGATATGTTCAGTGACCAGCTCAATCAAAAATAAATAAAACATCCCGTCACAAGACTGGCAGCCACCTAGCACAGTACATGACCTTTTCAGTCAAGTATCAGTCCCCACAGAGATGAATCTCCCAGAAGCCACTGCCCGTCCTCTAGACTAATGGGCTAGCATAATCTTCTGTGGGTCACAGATAGTTGACAACCAGCATATCTAAAAGGCTGCAAGCCCAATCCTGCAATGTACTGAGTGCCCCCAGCAGTCTTGTCTACACTAGGGACATTTTTAGAACATTTCTCTCATGTAGACATGGCTCAGGAGTTGAAAGCACTCAGCGGCCCCCCATGAGGTGTTCAGGCCCAGATTTAGGGCACTGCAATGGTAAGTGCAGCAATGCCAATTAATTTAGGAGTCTAAAAATCTCATAAGTGCCTAAATCCCTTTAGGAAATGAGATTTTTAAGACTCCTACATCAGTTAGGCATTGCGATGCTGAGCACAGCAATGTCTCAACATCTTTAAAAATCTGGGCCTTTGAACTACACACCCTAATTGTAAGAGAAGCTTGTTTATTCTCAAAGTGTAGGAGTCACACAACTATAATATCCAAGTACAACCTCGGAAAAATGCATCCCCATAGATCTAACACAGTTCAAGGGAGGAAGAAGACCGCACTCTCTGTTTGCAGCTTGCTAATATGGGGGTTATTGCTCTATATTACATGTGTCTGTAGGGCCGGTCGGAACATTTTCAATTAAATGAAATTTTGTCAAAATATGCAATTTCATCGGAGCGGGAAATGTTTCAGTGATGGCCTCATCAGCAGAAAAGATTTTTGGTTGAGAGAAGAGGTGGTAGGAGATCCCAATTCATAACCCTGCTCTGTCTGAATCAGAGTGATCTGGATGAAAAAACTCTGCTCTGAATTAGTTGGAGCACAGACATGAATGAGGCGCTCACACACAAATTGTTTTTGTTCTGCATTGCAGTGAAAACAAAACCGAGTTGGAAACCTCAAAAGTTGCTGCGAAATAGAGTTGTCATCCTCTAGTCAGCAGTAACCCCATGCTTGGTAGCACGTCCCAGCTAACATGTGCACTGCTTTGAATGTTCATCCCATCATACATTACTACACAGCCCTAGGTAACACATTTACCTTGGGGGAAAAACTACCTTGAAAAGAACACTAGAGCTTTGTCTGAAATTCACCGAAGGATCAAAATCTAGGCTTAGGGTCAACCCCTTAGAGATAAGAACTCTCATTTACTTCTCTTTTGTTGATTCCAGAGGAGTTTGACATTCATCTGCTGAAACACTTACAAAACGGTAAATGTAAAATTACTATTATAACTAAACCCACTTCCTCTAAATGTTCTCTTCCCCAGCTCCAAAAGCTCAATAACTTCCCAGCCAGGAGACGTGGCTGCAGAATTCCTCCTCTGATTTGCAGGATTATTTGCTAAATATACTATGAAGTTAGCTAGTCCCCATTCCTCTCCATTCCAGAATCTTTAGGCAAAAAATGGGGTTGTTCATTTATTTAAAACAGCACCATGCAGCCAAAAGAAATCCTGAGCAATTCAGCCCATTCCCACAGCATAGGAATGTAATGAGATGGAGGGATTCAGGATTCTAAAGGTTTAAAAATCCTGTAGAATGGAATGGGGAGGAAAGAATGGCAACATTTTCAGTCACTTTCAAGGGGACTTCGGCCCATTTGAAAATTGCACAAACCAATAGGATCCTGTAGAAATTACTCTCAAAACCTACAGAAATGAATAGAGACTTAGCGCTCTGGTCTAGAGTTGTCCAAGTGGGACTGAAAAGTCTATCGAAAGGCTCCCGTTCTCTGTTATGCTCTGTGGCACTTTGCTCTGAGGGTCCTGCCCTCAGAGATGAGCCATTTGTCCTAGTCATGGAGGGAACTTCTGAAAAACACATGTCCTGCTGTTGAGCTGCAGGCTGGGTCCTAACGCACCAAGTCAAGGAGCTCCGCACACAGCACAGGAATCTGCACGCACAGAACAACTGGAAGGATCGGGGTCTTAGGGTCAGATTTTCAAAGGTCTCTAAGCACCAGAAGATGCAGCTAGGCACCTACTGGGATGTTCAAAAGCGTCTAACCAGCTAGAAACCCAACTCCCATTGAAATTCCTTGGGAAGAGTCACCCTAGGCATCTACCTGCATATTTTGGCACTTATATACCTTTGAAAAGCTGGCCCTTTAGTGACAGATGCCCTGATTCCGCAAACACTTACCACATACTTACTTTTCAGCAAGTTGAATAGTCCCATTGAAATCAATGGGACTTTAAATTAAGCACATGCATATTTTCACATAAGGGCCTAACTCGTTACGCTTAACTCTCCATCACCAGACAGACTGAAGGCACCAATGATAGACTGTAAAAGCAGCAAAGAATCCTGTGGCACCTTATGGACTAATAGATGTTTTGGAGCATGAGCTTTCGTGGGTGAATACCCACTTCGTCAGATGCTGTATTCACCCACGAAAGCTCATGCTCCAAAACGTCTGTTAGTCTATAATGTGCCACAGGATTCTTTGCTGCTTTTACAGATCCAGACTAACACGGCTACCCTTCTGATGCAATGATAGACTGAAAGCACCAATTATAATGTGAGGTTCCACGTTAAATCAGACCAAGTTTCCCTGCTGTTTCTGACAGCTGTGTAACAAAAAGTGAACAACTTAAAACAAAAATCCTCACACACACACACACACACACCAATGAACAGGCTTTTAAAATAGAGAAAAAACTCTTTGGCTGATGCACATGGGACTCTTGCAACATCTCTGGAGTGAGTATGTGGAATTCAACTCGCTGCCCTGCTTACGTGTAAAGTGAATCCTGTTTGCTGTTATTTGTACCAAGCGTGGACGGGAGGGCAGCACTGTGACGGATTGTTGCACACTTCCTCCTCCATATCCCACACGGCGATCTAATGCATGAGAGCTATGGAGGGAAGACTCCGATATCGTGAAGGGGAAGGAGACAGAAAGAGACCCAAGAGCATTAAACATATTGGGGGAGGAGGGGAGGAAGTGGTAGACTTCTTTTAATGTTAGATCCCATAGGAAATAACTTCAGTTACAAAGATTCCCATAGCAACTTCATAGCTCCCAGCTAACGTAAATAGCCGCCAGAGTTTCAGAAAGCCTTTGTCAAAAATCTTTCCAGGCTGGTGATACATTTGTTTATTCCAAACTCACTCCAGTCCCAGGCTGACTAGATCTGACTAGCCCCAGCTCAGCCCATGCTCCCTGGCCAAACTGGCTCTTCCAAAGCCAGGGTAAGCTTTATAGCTCCAGAATCCCGCCTCCAACAAACTCTAGCCAATCAGCAACCACTCTTAGTGATGGCCACTCCAACACACAAAGCTACTACACAATCTGCGCGCTAACGTGTCTCTGTTATGTTAGAGACAGGGGTTCCTGTCCCAGCTCTTCCTGATGTGAGCTTGTGCAACTCCTCAGTTATGTTACCTGTGAAATGGGTGAATGCTAATTAGCCTCCAACGTCACAGTAGGAGACCCCAGCTAATAATTAGGGTTGTGAAGGGCACAGAACTATTAAATAGCAATCAGCAGAAGATCTGGGGCAAGAACTCTGAGCCTGCAGTTTAGAGCACCTTCCCCTAGATTACAGGAGACTGATGGATGTGGGGATGGTGTGTCCTCCCCACTCCCAATTTTGCTTCCTGAACATCATGCAAAGACCTACAGTAGAGGCCAGAGTTGGGTTAATCATGAGAGACTAATCAGATTTGGCAACACCGATTCCCACCATGGAAACACAAAGTAAATGCATAAGGGTTTGGCATTTGTCTGTGAAAGACATGGATAGACAGAAGCTGTGCCACACTCAGAGGCCCCCAGTTATTTAATCTGGGCTTTGCAATAAGTTCTTCGTGATGAATTTATTTCAGGCTGCGCTGACATCATGCAAATAGACCTTTGCCTTCCAAACGCTACCTAAAGGGGTTTTCAGAAGATCCCATTTTTAGATTAGCAGGTCCTTCTATTGCAGTTTGCAGATCACAAAAAATAAATTTAACAGGGGTGTAGTGACAAGTAATTTATTGCCAGTAAAGATTAACACTTGCAAAGAGGAAAAAATTTAGGAGGCCTGTTTCATACAGAGAAAAGCAATTTCCTTTCCTAAACTATTTCCATAATTGCAAGTTAAGCAAATGATCCAGTTACATTTTATACAATATTCTTTCCCTTATTTGTCAGCTAGACTGTGCAACAACACAATGGACTCCTTCTCTTGTCAGATATGACCCCTGCACACAAAACATTTCATTATGTTTAGATTTTTCTTAATTGTTATTCTTAACATTTCAAAATATCCCATTTGAAACAAAAACAGTGCTTCCAAGTGATTGTAGTCTGTAAATAGGAGGACCAGATGTCCTGATTTTTTAGGGACAGTCCCGATTTTGGGGTCTTTTTCTTATATAGGCTCCAATTACTCCCCACCCCCATCCTGATTTTTCACATTTGCTGTCTGGTCACCCTATTTGCAAACTTATTGACTACCATGTTAGTTCTGTATGTTACTGTTCTGCACAGAAAGAGCTAATCAACCACTAAAATTGCTAATGATGGGAGTAAGAGGATGTTTAAGAGAGAGGTTAAGATCAGAAGTTAGTTCCCAGTTCACATGCTGGTATCGCATCAGGAGAGATTACAATTATATTCCCTTTCTGCACAGCAATTTCCTAGGCAAGCTGCTTCACTGTGTTTGCAAAATAAACAAGCACAGATTCATCTCTGTGTTGGGGGTGGGCGGGAGGAAAGGTCTACAAGGAAAACATCTGTCAACATTTTATTAAACATTCCACTGCCTAGGCTGAATTTCAAACCCTAGTATAAAACCATGTATTGTAAGCACATGGATGCATCTTGCTTCAGGTATCTCGGACAACTAATCAGTTAAAGTGATGGTCCTATTCGACCACTTAATGGAGAGTGAATAATCCATAAGATGTCCTGAATGATCCTACAGAACTTTAACACCCCATTAGAGACATACGCTACACGTTATCCTCCAGTTGAGAGGACAGACTTGAAGGCTGATGAGCACAGTGCGAATACTACCCATCCCCAACGCCCAAGTGCAATCAACAGGAGGTGCACATCAGGTAGCAAGATAACCAAGGCTGAATTCAGTCTCAGGGCCTGCTCAGCGCACGTTTGGTACAGAACGCACCTGCACTGCCTGGCATTGGAAAACAGGTCGCTGATGTGTTCTTGCACTGAAGGGCATGGTGCTGCTGCTGGCAAACCACTCAGTCAAACTAGCTACTCTTAACTTATTCAGGGTTATGACACCTGAGGGCATTCTGTGCCAACACATTAAAAATTCTGCACCAAAAAAATAGCAAATATTGTGCACAATATTTTAAAATTCTGCAGGTTTTATTTGTCAATAAGTAAATGCAGAGGCTCCAGCATGGCAGTGCACAAAGCAGGGAGACCACGCTGCAGCCTCCCCACCCCCGATCCAGGGGAGACAGACTCAGCGATGAGGCTGCATTTGAGACAGCACAAGGCCTGGACCTGTCCCAGAAACAGCCTGGGGCCCTGCCCCTCTGCACCAGGCTCAACCAGGCAGGATCCAAGTGTGCAGGGGCTCAGATCTGGATGCACAGTGGCTCGTTGGAGGGAGGGGTTCCAGGTGCAGGAGCAGTGGGACTCTGCAGGAGCTTCCAGGTGAAGTGGTTGGGGCTCAGCAGAAGGGTCGGGGTGCTGGGGGTGTGGGGCTTGGTGGGGTAGGGGTCTGGGTGTAGCTAATTAGGGGTCAGTGACATGGGGGTCTGGATGTGGGGGCTCAGGGTGGTACAGGAGTGTGGGGCTCACCACAGTGCAGGAAGCTCAATGGGGATGGCCTGGGTGCAGGGGTGGGGATCCAGAGGCACGGGGTCTGGGTGCGGGGGGCTCCAGATGCAGAGGTTGAGGTTCAGTGGGGTAGTGCTCGGGTATGGAGGGCTAGGGGGTTTGGGTGTACAGGGTGAGGCTTGGGGGGGGGTGAGTATGGGAGGTCCGGATGCATGGTGGTTGGGCAGATGGGGGAGCAGCTCCCCGTACAGTGACCCCTCCCCTTCACAGCTGAGGACCAATGGGGGCAGGAAGCAGGGGAGCATGCTGAGCTTCCTGCAGCCGGGGGAGCGTCTGACACAGCCCCAGCCACTCCTTGCAGGGGAAGAGGAAGGAGCCACTGGCTGGGGTGTCCCTGCAGTGATTTACCTCTCCGATGGCTGCTCCAGATGCCTGAAATGATGTACCTGCATAGCTAGGGAGTGGGGTGTGACTGCTCTTGCAGCTTCTCTGTCAGAAAGTCATTTTTCTGTGGGGAAGCAAAGAAATCTGCAGGGGACATGAATTCTGAGCAGCGCAGTGGCACATAATTCCCCCAGGAGCAGTTTATATGGGACATGGAGAACAGAGAGCACCTAGCCAGGACTGCAAATGCTTTTGCCATCACTGCAGCACAAGCAAAACTGAAATCGATTAAACATCCCAAAAGCACTCAAACAGCAACCATCAATGCACCCCTCCTTCTCCACAGCCCTAGGGAAAGAGATGCACTTTGCAGCACACTGTGGAAGGCAACAGCCGCGGGCTATTTCAATTCAAGGGGCAAGAGGCGAATCCCACATTCAGAGGCTCTTAAAGACAATACTTTGACAGCTGCTTCCTCCCCATTAGACCGCTGGGACTCTGCTCAAGCACTTCTACTGACCATGGCTACAGCTAGGGTTGGCCGCACCCCAGAACTTCTGTTCCACGGGAAGTTCTGACATTTTCGATTCTTTCCAAGATGAATCGGAACAAAAAAACTGAAATTTTTGACATTTCCAGTGGAACAAAAATTCCCAAAACACCTCGCGTTTGGGATTTGACCTTTGATAAGGTCAAAAGTTTCATTCCGATAATGTCAGAGCATTACACAATTATTAGTTTAGAATGTAAAAATCCAAACAAAATGAAACATGACTGAAATGAGAAAGGTGTAACAGTTCATTTAGACTTCTTCCGGTAGAAATTAACACATTCCTGCAAAACATTTTGATTTTGACTAACCAGCATTTTCTAATGGAAAACTATTCCATAAAAACAAAATAATTTGGCTGGCTCTTCCTATGGTGGCAGAGCACAGAAAAAGGCCATCTTCTCAGGCAGACAGGCCCCAAGCTGCTAAGGGTACATCTACCCTGAAATAAAGGACCCGCTGCATGGCCGTGGCTGGCCCGGGTCAGCTGACTCAGGCTGCAGGGCTAAAAATTTCCATGGAGACATTTGGAATCAGGCTGCAGCCCAGTTTCTGGGACTCTCCCCATTGTGAGGTCCCAGTACACAGGGTCCAGCCCAAGGCTGAACATTTACATACAACTTTTACAGCCCCTCAAGTCCGAGTCAGCTGACCCAGGCCAGCCATAGGTGTTTAGCTGCAGTGTAGACACCCATAGGGCTCTATAGGTCAAAAAAGCAGTGCCTCGGACTCCACCCTGCAGCCAGCTGGCCTGCATAGAGCCCAGAGCACTGTGGCTAACAGCCATGTATTGGAAGCGATTTATTTTTCCACTGCGATGGGAGTTGGTAAGTTTCCTGTAGAGACGGACCCAAGCTTTGATGTTTGGATCCGGATCTGAACAGCCCCAAATTCCAAGGGGATCTGGATCACGGGGAAGGTTCAATACATTACAAAGAAGGGCCAGATCATGTCAACATTTGGAGGAATTCAGAGCCAGAATTTGGGCTCCACTCATCTCTTTGGTAACCAAGAGCAGAACCTTCTAGATTTCCTGCTCCTTCCGGACCCTGTCAGCAGGGTCTCACTGGTGCAAATCTCCACAAAATGGTTAATGTCTCTTATCACACAGCCACAGCATCCAACCAAGCCCCTTGTCTCAGCCTTAAGATTTCAAATAACTCTCCCTGTCCCATTCAATTACGGAAGGCAAGAGCAGCAGGATTGCTCAGCTGAGCTGCCTGCAGTCTAGGGCGATGACAACCCAGAGCAGACTGTGAGGTAGCTGCAGCAGCAATACAAATTGCTCACACCCTCCATGCCAACAGAGGCAGAATGAGCAGCGACCGACATTCTGTATGGTGCATAAGGGGAGAGTGGGGGAGACAGACTTCTATGAATTTATAATGCAAGAAAAACACAGTAACACACTCTTCCTAGTCCAGCCCAGAAGCAAAGCCATGATAGACATTTTGCAGTTCATCAGCAACTATTTCCATAAATCTTGCTGAGCTGCCACGTCCTCTCCGTTTGTGAGACCAACACATAAGAATACTGGTGTTGCATTAGCTGCCAAGTTCTGCTGAGCATTTCTTTTCCAATCAATACAGAACGCAGCTTCTTTTTTAGTCTTTATTTTATGCACTCTTCACTGATGCACTAAATATTCCACTGAACTTCTTCATTAATAAAACAGAACTCCCAACAAAGGCCCCGTGATGGAGTCTAACCATAGTTTCTAAGACTCGGGGGGGGGGTTTCAATCCTGTGGTCCTCAGAACACATTTTTCTCCTTCTGCACTATTCAGCAGAATAGCTAAAGCCCCTATGAGAAACATATCAGATTATGCACTCACGAATCCTGAAAGAAAGGTATTGGTGGAGGGGAGTGGAGGCAGGGACGTCAATTACACAAACTCTGCACACGTGCTGCTGAAGTATCTGGCAAATCAAGGCACGCTAACCTCCTTACATCTGGAACGACAGGATAAAGCTATGGAATTTACAAATGCCATTGGCAGAGGAAAATAAACACAAACTGACTGCCCTTGAGAATACCAACGGCTTGCCAGGAAAAAAGAATGGTACAGTAACTCTTACTTCTTGCTACAGCTAGCGTTGCCAGGCGTCTGGTTTTTGACCGGAATGGGACTCTGGCTGCTCCAGTCAGCACTGCTGACCAGGCCGTTAAAAGTCCAGTCAGTGGCGCAGGGGGCTAAGGCAGGCTCCATGCCTGCCCTGGCTCCATGCGGCTCCCAGAAGAGGCGATATGTCCCTTCAGGTGGCCCTACGGCAGAGGGGCCAAGAGACTCCACGTGTTGCCCCCACCCTGATCTCCTGCTCTGCAGCTGGAAGCCGTGGCCAATGGGAGCTGCAAGTTCAGCATCTGCGGGCAAGGGCAGCACGTACCACAAACCAAACAGCCACCTGGAGGGACATACTGCCGCTTCCAGGAGCCACCTGAAGTTTGCGCCATCCAGAGCCTGCACCTCAATCCCCTCCCAGAGCCTGCACCCCCTCTCCCTGCCCCAGTCCAGAGCTCCCTCTTGCACCCCAAACCCCTCAGCCCACACCCCCTCCTGCACCCCAACCCCCTGCCCCAGCCCAGAGCCCCCTCCCATACTTCAAACCCCCAGCTGCACCCCTCAGCCTGAAGCCCCATCCTGCACTCCAAACCCCTGCTCCAAGCCCCTTCCTGCACCCCAAATCCCTCATCCACAGCCCCACCCTAGAGCCCACATCCCCAGCTGGAACCTTTACCCCCCACCCCAACCCCATCCCCCTGCTCCAGCCCAGTGAAAATGAGTGCAGCTGGGGGGGGGGAAGTGAGCAATGGGGAGGGGTGGAGAGAGCGGGAGCGGCCCCTGGAGAAAGGGCGGGGCACAAAATTTTGCACACTCCAATATCGACACCCTCCCCACTCCAACTTTGGGAAGAGCTTGAGTCAAACTACAAAATTACAGGGATTCAGATCCTGGGTTTGGGCTCAGGCCTGTGCCTTGCTATGGGGTACCGAGGACTCATTTTTACACAAAAAGGGTAATTCTGGCACCCAAATGTGGGAGCTGGATAGCCAACTTCCTGACCTGCACATGCAAAAAAACAGAAAAACAAAAAAACCTGAGTTTCTGAGCATCCAGAATCCTAGCCATGAACAACATAGTAGCTGCCTATGAGAATTTGCCATGTCAAGGTTAGGAAAATAGAACCATTTCAAGTAGTCAAAGGCTGCATGTAGGTTAAGTCTCCAAGTCAAAGGTTCCTCCAGCACACCAACAGAAAACAATGGCTTCATCAGAAACTTTACAATCTGGAACACTGGAAAATGTCCATTAAGAGTCCTTCCATAGGCAAGCCCGTCTTAACCAAGTAGTTCAGAGTATCTCCAGGTAACTTCCCCTACAATTGTAAGGGATTGTGGCTTCGGCGGTCTGGCCTAGCAGTCACAGCTGGACTGAGGTCTGGTCATCAGGGACAGGAATCACTAGGCAGGAGCTGGAGGCATCGCAAGGTCAGGTCCCATAAACAAGACCCAGGAGATCAAGAGATGAGGTGAAATCGGGCATTTAATCTGTGTGGTTCCCCAGAAAACTTCCCAGGCCAACCACTGGGCTTATGTAGGGGCACTTGGCCAATCAGAAGGTCACAGGGTACTGTCACTCTGGGTCTCATAGGCGGCACTTCCTGTGGCACCTACTCTTAACAGTGCTCCCTGGCTGAGTCTCTGCATGACGTCCTGGGGGTGCAGTGGGAATATCAACTCCCCTAGACTATGCAGACATGGGCTCTAGTCCCTGGGTCCTTACAATAATTTTGTTTGGCTGGCTGTTGTCTAGCTAAATACTGCCATGACTTACATGCTGCACAATCTCGACCCTCGCAGCTCCTTTAGGCAGGTTCTCTACTAACATCTGCAGTTCCATAACGCAGAAGACACAAAGCTGGGCCAGGTGTATTTCATCCTAGCCTTGAGAAGGAAGGCTCTCTTGGGGGTTTACAAGGGAAAGCTTGCACAAGGGCTTGTTTCCCTTAGATTAAGGACCTCTAAGGGGCATTGCCTGTCAGACTTCAGTGGTTGCTTCTGGGGGCATAGAGGGAGGCGAGCCCTGTAATTCTACAGCCTCTCAGGAAGAGCTTTGTTGGTGGAGATGTAGGTCTAGTTCCTCCTGCCGTGCATTTGAGAGAGAGGACAGAGCCAGGGGAGGAAAGGGAACCAGAGGAGTCCTCATTCTTCTCTCACACCGGAGCTGCTCCATTCTCCTTCACAGAGTTGCTCCTGGTTTACCACCAGTGTTAGTGAAAGGAGAAGCAAGGAGACCCAAAGTTTTTGAGACCAGTATCTGGAACAAGGTTCTCACAACTTGTAGGCTGCAAAGGACTAAGCAAAAACAAGCATTCGTTTACAATCTTAAATGAGATTGTCCCTAGATTCTCTATGAGTAAAACCTTCCGGTGCATGCCAGCACCCAGCAATCCCAAAGCGGCTATTCGTGTATTGTGTGCTTTAATTCAATAACTGCTTAGGGACTGTATCCGTGTGAAAGTCACGAGCAACGTTTAATTTAACCACAGGGCAGGAAAGATTTCATTTCTAGAGCCAAGGGCTGATTTTATTTTTAGCTCCATCCTAATGGGTCTTCAGCCACTCCCCACAAAGCGTGGTACAAGGTTGGTAAATTAGCAGTTGCATCTGAATGGTTTAGCGACTATGAAAAAGTGTAACAGACAGTGTTTGAAGCAGCCAGGTCCTTTTTGAGGGATAAGAATGATGTTTCTCTTTCCGGATGAACGGTGCTGGATTTCAAATGTCTGATTTCTTCGTAACTTTCTCGACATGGATATGAAATTCTCTTAAACAGGTATTTGTCAACATGCCATTAAGGAGATTAGGCAACAGTGATTTACAATTTGTGTTTCAGATACACACCTACTGAACTGAACCAATTCATATATATAGATGACTGCAACATAACAGCTTCAAGCAGGAATCGTTTCTATTATTTCATGCTCCCTACACAGCAGCAGCTGGCGCTCCAAAGAAAGACAGCATGCCAGGGAGCGAAATACTGCGTGTCTACACAGCACAAATTGTTCTTACTACTGCTTGCAACATGTGAATTGGACACTATGTTCCCTATTCTCATGTATGGGCTGTAGAATCCTGTGCATTACACAGATATAACAAGTAAATGTCTGCTGTTCGTTTCATTCTATTTCGTTGTCCAACTGCCTTGGCTGGGTCCTGCGTTAAAGTAAAGCAAGATCTGACTAATGGCAGATTGAGCAGCAATTTAGCGTTGCACTAACGTGGAGGAGAAGGGGCCTTGTTTTTAGAAGTTCTAAGGCGTATTGACCCCAGATATCAATGTGGAAGGTTATTACAAAGGGTAACTTACCCCGCAGTAGATTATGGCTTGTAATTAGTTAGGGACTGATTCAAAGCCCACTGTATTCAACGAGAATCTTTCCACTGACTTTGATGGGCTTTACTTCAGATCTTACAGGAGAAAAGCAATAGGAACAGGGAGACAATACAGTGGCAAAAATGTCTTGGAGGCTGCTCCTACTGCAGTTCCCCTGCAAATGCAACAGTGACTCCGCTGATATTTCTCCAACCAACACCACAGGATTAAGCAGGGGGTTCACTGTCAAATTATTGTGCACCAGGCTTGACTGCGTGAGCCACATCAGTCATTCATTTACAGCGCTTCCTCCGAGGCAGCCTGCCCCCATCCCGCCCAAAGGGTGAGCACCGCTGCATTGGCACAAGCATCTTCAGTCCGGCCCCTGGTATTAACTTCAACTCCACAGTCTGCAGGGCAAATTGTTTTAAATCAATAATAACCCACTCACAGGGCGTTTCATTTCTGTCTCTCTCTGTCCTAAGGGCATCACAGAGGCTCATTTATACAAGTGGAATCCTAGCTAATTCAATGCATTTGAGTTAGGTGTGTTTGCACTTTTGCAGTGACTCGGGTGTTTTAAGAGAGAATGGTTCTGATCCAGATCTCCTACCAGTGTAGAGCAAGGGTATCTACACTGGCGTTAATGGAGCTGCTCCTGACTTACACAGAGGTGAAAGGAGAGGTGGGCTCTTTCAGTTTCACAAGTCCACTAGGTCAGAAATGCTGGCCAGAGATTCCCCTCAGATGAGTGCTCTCTCAGGAAACACTACAAGATTGTGTGTGAAGGGGAATAAATCTGGATCCCCTCCAGTTCAGAAGGTTCAGCACATCTCACCGCAAATGCCAAGCAGCCAAGATCATTTTTCATACAGACGAAGATAGAAAATAAAAAAAAAAAAAGACTAAAAATTTGCTTAAGCAATTCTCTTCACTCATCCTCCAGCCAGCCATGCAAGTTTGCCATTGGGGCTGCAAAACCAGTCTCCTCTGTAGCTCCCACCATCTGGAACAGCTTCCCTGTATCTCTCTCAACTCTGCCGGCTAGGTCTTCAGCCGATAGAAATCAATGGCAGTCAAGTCTGTTTACTTCTGGGGAGCCACACGGATACACACCAGCCAGGGATCTGGCCTGTCACCTCTCTTCAAATCTCAGATGAAGACCTCTCTTTTTCTCCCTGGCCTCTGCAAGTTCGTTTTTCTCTACCTGTGCTATTTAATGCAGTTATTAATTAGCTCTTAGATTTGTAAAGTGCCTTGGCATGCAAGATGTACATGTTACAGCTTGTACGTATGCCCAATACAGTTGCATTGCACTACTGCGTGAGGGGACGAAGCAGAGACATTTGGGGATGCTGTGGAGCTTTTGAAAAATTCCCTGAAGTTGCTTAAAATATATGACTTTTTTAAAAGCTGTTATTTGTAATGACATCTTGCCTTTCCTTTGAAGCCCATAAAAATGCCTCTGGGTGCAAGCAAAATACAACAGATCAAGAAGCAAGCAGGATACTTACTGTTCCTTTTCACTGCAGGAAGGCATACAAAAAAAGAGAGGGAATAAAAATTAGGTGAGAAAAACTATGACAACAACTCATTCTAGCAGCAGTAACAGCATTTCTTGTTTCATCCGTGATTCTAACTGACAGTTTGTCGCTCTCTCGAGACTGTTCCCATTACTCCTCCAGAACCCGATGCAGAGAAGCAGGCTGCTGAGCCCAAGTATGAGAGCAGGCGTGAGTCATCTGGGGCCTGCGCACACACATACAGGAGAGGCTACACGGTCTCCTCTCTTTCCCCCAAAGACCCCGCTGCACAGGAAATGGCAAATGCATCTCAGGCACTGGAACATGATGGCCATGGCCCTTAGCAATGGCAGCAAACACAGAGAGGGAAGGAACAGGGACAGGTCGTAACTGCTAAAGAGGGAGGTCCCAAGTAAAATCCTGGGCCCAAGAGGCCTAAATTTAGGAAAATGCAGACCCAACTCCAAACACCAACACTAATCTATGCAAGAGGGCCTTAACTCTGTATGGTTCTGAACAAGCTCTGAAATCGAAATACTCCAAAGCTCTGGGGACCTTTAAATCCAGCTTCTGTGTAGCCATGGTCCCATCTCCTGTCATCAAGTCTTATCAACCGTTAACTTCTGTTTTCTCTCAACAAATCTTTCCATCCTTGCAATAGTCAATTATTTTGACTGCATAAACATTCCATAAACAATTAGCATGACATGCTGTCCTAGAAATTACTCAAGTCATTCACACTGATCTTCGAGGCTCACTTTCCCAACGCAGTAGGTTAATACAAATCAGTGTTTCCATTATAAACTCTCTCCAGCCCCTCCTGCCCCCGTCACCCCCGCCACACTTAAAAAAAAAATGCTGAAGGTTAGAAGTTGCAAATCAACCTGGCTAACAGGTCCAAGTCTTTCTTGGAAATAAACGTTTCATGTGATCTCCTAGCTTGGGGAAGATATAATTAACACCAGTTTACCTTTTTCTTTTATAAATAGAGATGGCTCCCTTTTCTGAGGGAGTGAGAGATCAGGTATGTAGAACAATGTCACTTACACGGCTCTGAGATTTGATCAGCAAACAATTTAATTTCTGATCAACTCGCTACAGAATACAGCGAGCTCTGCGAATGTCTATGATGTCTCAACATTAGAAAATAAAAACAAATCTCTGATATATGTATAAGGGATACATCACACATCCATTCATTTAAACTATTTGGATTTAATTCCAGAGCAAATTGACTGGCTTGATTGTTATTTTTATTTATTTATTAAGGTCTGGTAACAAAAATGGGATTCACTAGCACAAGACCTGTTTGGATGCATCTAAATCCCGTGTTCACCAGACACACACAGGGTATGCTTGAAGTGTGAGGATTTGTTGAAAATACCATTGTTGTGATCCACACAGCTCCGTCAGTGCTGACAGGGGTAAAAGTGCCAATGCAGACCAGGCACAGGCATTTTAACCACCACATGAGGTACTCCTGTTCTGAGCAGACAAATTAGGAGACATGCTTGCACAAGCACCAGCATCCAGTCTACATTAGTGCTTCCTCCATCGATAGAACTAGGAGGAGATTTTCACAGACAATTCAGCATGGTCAAGGCCACAGAGTCAGCTTCCTATCTCAACTGCAATGGTAAACCCAGAATAACATCACCCATTTCAAAAAGTATTGACACCAAGGTGATAGACACAATATAGGAATCTGGACTGACACAGGTGGAGTTACTTGGGATTTACATTGGTGTAACAGAGTAGAATCTACATTGATTAATCCAATTTTGTATATAAATGTCAAATACATTTTTGTAGCAATGTGTTTTTTAGCCACAAACAATTCTAGATTGACAAAACAAAAATTCCCTTACTTGGCTCTGAGGGACATCGGCCTGTTATTTGGACACATCCACCGATCGGTACTGTTGCCAAACATCGTGTCTGTCATGGCTGACTCTTGAGGCTATCTGGAAAAATAAACAGAGTTTGCAAGTCACCAGTAAGATAAAATATAGGATCATCTTCCTCAGCCAAGTTAAGAGAAGCTACAGGAAATGCATACAGGGGAGTCTTTTTAAAAAAATAAAAATAAAAAAAAGGGTGTTTTCCCACTGAACATTTAGATATTGCTGATGCATTTTCTGACACTCTAATCCACAATAAATCTCACTTTGGCATATAAAAATGTAATGCAGAGCCATATGGAAATGAACCCAGCAATGCCAATTCTTCCATAAATCTGAAAATAATGGCTGGAGATCTTGTTCACACAGGATGATTCCCATTCTAAATGGCCTCTGTAACAACACCATGAGAATTCACTTTGCACAGTTTAGGCTTCAGATGATAGTTTACACCTTGGCTGTGCAGTCACTCATGAGATGGAAAATTTAAGAGTTTCTAATTTTAAAAAAATAGATGAGGAGGGGAATTGGTTAAAATATTTTTGGCTAAGTTTGTTCTAAGTTAAAGGAAGGGGGAAGAGATGAAACATCAGTTTCAACCACAGTCCAACACTACGCTCTAGACTGGGGTAGCATTTCCGGGCAACAGAAGTGTTCATAATTGTGTGTGAGGAACGGCATGTCCAGCTCCCATTAATGATTCTACTTTGCACTAGACACAGGCGAGAACTGGATTTTTCCATTTCATGAGAAATTCCGTAATTCTGAATTTCTCCATTCTGAAGTGGAAAGGAAGCAAAAGAAACTGAAATTTCCTGTGAAATGAAATTCAAAAATAAAAATAAATAATTTTGAGACTATCAAAACATTTTGATAAAATCAAAACGTCTCATTCCAATTTCAACCTGTTCAAAACTTCTTGCTATTTTTTTAATATAAAAAATTATTTCAATTTCAAAATGAAAAACCAAACCCACTGTTCTGAAAGTGTTGAGATGGCTTGTTTTGACATTAGAAAAACAAAATGAAATGAAGTGTTCTGGTAAAGAAAATGTCAAAAAAATATATTTTTCTAAAAGTTTCAGTTTTGATGAAAATGGCATTTTTTGTCAAAAAAAAAAAAGTTAAAATGAAAAACATCCAGACAGTCGTCCTTTACAACTAGGAGTTAGCACAAGTTGAACATTTGTTTCCTCTTTCCTTGAGCAGAGACCTGCTTGCCAGTCCTGCCAAAGCAAGTCACGTATGAGGAGAATAACGTGATGTAATCTACCATATACTCAGGTAATGATCTGGGACCATCAGATTTTCTCTTCCCATTCATCTTTTCTTTTTAAACTACGGCACGTTAGGGGTTTTAAATGAACACCCTGACGAGCTACTGGTACACCACTATGCACAACTACAAAGCCATATACAGAGCTGGCGGAAATCAAGTCAGACTGTTGAGTTCACCGGATCTACGCCAATTTTCACGCACTGTAGATCTGGTCCACTGTGAAGTTTTTATTAAGCCAAATCAGCATGAATCCCAAAATGGTCTGGTTCTCGAAAAAGGAACAAAAAATAGGTACCAAGGAAGGTCTTCCTACCTATTGCATAAGCACTGGGCAAACACCCAAAACAGAAAGATTCAATCAAACAGATTTATCAATAGGTAGGGCTGTAGCAGTCACTGTTATCAAAGCCAAAACTGCCTTCATGTTGGGCCACTGCATCGCTTTTCACAATAACTAGCTATTGAACAACACGGCGCCAGGTGGTCACACGTCCGAGTGGTTCACTGCAAGGGAAACTGCTGTAAATTTTGGAAAGGAAAATCTGAAGTGGAGGCTGCACTTTAGCGTACAGAGTTCTGAGCAGCTTTGGAGCACTCTGATTCACTGCATCATGAAACCCCAGTCATAGCTGTATTCACTGGCCCTGCAAGTTGGAAGTATCGAAATATCAAACAGCACCACACCCAGTGGGGTGGGAGACCAAGCATGGGATACAGCAAATGTACCAAAAAAGTGCAAGCAAACAAAAGCAGTGGCAGGAAGCACAGAGGTGACCCAAATGGTAGTGACGTACTCTGGTGCACAAGAATATAAAAAACTTGGTCTCTCTAATATCCTAGGACTGACACGGCTACCACAACACTGCATACAAGAGACAACTTGGCATTTGTGTTCATGATTTCCATAGGACTCCTTTTTCCCTTTTTGGAGCAAATTATAGAACTGGCATAACATAAAAGCTGGTCCGTTCGCGGTATTTCCACTCCTCTGGAACGGACCATGGGAAAAACAAATCTTTCTTTTTATTTCAGCTGCACAAGAAGATCTGGCCCATGAAGGATGAAAATAAAAATGCTAGAATCTACACTTGCCCTGTTTGAATACTGACTGATACTCCATAAAGCAAGTAAAGGACAACAAAGTATGCAGGTAGACAGTGTGACACCAAACACATTTAGGAAATCCTGCTAACATCCAAATATGTTTTGTGTGTGCACATAAAGCCCAACTCTGTCCTAAAACAACACAAGTAAACATGGCTGGAGAAATCTCAGCTGCTACGAAGCTGCAGGGATCAACCACCACTGAATAAATCATCCCAGAATTTCTCAGTTCATTCTGACTCTTCAGGGGATAATGCCAACCCGAGGAGCTTTTTTTTTTTTTTTTTTTTTTTATTTAAACATACAACACAAAATATAGTAGTCAGAACACCACCAGTCTTAGTTTGCTGGCATGGGTGAGAATTCAACTCAGCAGGTTCTCCCTATACAGATGATTTCTTCTGTTTGGTTTGATACATGCAAGCAACTAGGGAGATAATATTAAGGAACTACAGAACAATGGGCACATGGGAGTGGGAGAGAGAGAGGATATTTAGGGCCTCTTTTGCTCTCAGCTGTTAATCAGGGAGCTGTCAGATTTCCAGAGACCAGCAATGTGAAGGCACCAACCCACCTTTCCTCGAGCAATTACAGTTTTCTAAAAAAAAGGTCACAGCAGCAGCAGCTCCAGTGAAAGGACATTAATTGCAATTCTTAATTCTATTCCTTTGTCACAACCAATCAGCTAAAAAAAAAGAGTTAAAAGGACACTCCATCTGCCCTATGGAGAATATAGGACATCTCGATATCAGGGTGATTGGTGCACAATGGATTAGACAGATACACAGATATGAAAACAAGGAGTGTCTCTTTCTGTGTCGTATAGCACCTAACACAACAGGGCATCAATCCCAATTGGGATCTGCACCTGCTACCATGACAAATATTTATTGCCACCACCACTGGTGAAAGTTTGGTGCTGTGTTTTCCCACACACGGTCATCAAAAGACAATAGCAACACAGTTTGAGAATAAGGGTCACTGGAGTTACAGCTGCACTAGACTCTCTTACCTATTTACCAGGAGAGAAGTTAGATTTCCCTTAAAGTCAGTAGTTTGGGAAATAAAATAAGTGAGACATCTCCAAAAGTGTTCATTTTGCTGCAGTTTTAGTGAGACCACAAGACTCCAGAACAGATATGAATTCTTCTTTTTCATTAAAAGCTCCCCACAGTCAACAGGAATACAGGCCCTCAAATCTCAACCCTGAGAGCATGAATCCCCAAAAAGTTTTATGATTCCAGACATTTCACATCTGACCCTTTTTTCCTTTCCTGCCTCTCTTCCCTTCAGGGCTGGCTGATAGAGCTGCTGGTGCTGCTGTCATAGGGTGATCTGCTAGGATCACAGTTTCCTTGACTGTGTTCATCATACAGTAGCTGATGCCTGCATAGCTTCCAGCTCTTGCATTTGAATTGCCTTTTCCTGACTGCAGCAGAAAGGAGACTCTCCTGCAGAGCCCAAGTCAGTGTAAGAAGAGGGAGAGGGGGCTGGTGCATAGCCTGCCTCCAGATTAATCTCTTCAAAGCTCATTCCTCACCTATGAAACTGCATCCTGCCGAACGTGAACCCGTCTCATTCTTTGTGCATCAAGAGAATGCTTCACATCCATTTTACCCCTGCATCACCCATTGTTCTAGGCACCGGCCAGTTCCTTCTTCCAGCGAAGCAGGTGCAAAGACACCTTTGAAAAGGGACAGAGGCATTCCCCTCCCATGGCTCTAAAGGGATCCCTCCGTTCCTCGCTCTCAACAAGAGGAAATATGCCCTGCCACGGATTTGTCAATTTCAGCCATTGTCAATTTCAGCCATACTTAATATGCTTTCAGTACCCTCCTTGGAGTCGCCTTCCTCACACTCTTCACGTTGACTGTGGAGGGCTAAGTCTTCTGCTGGCATGACTCCATTGACTTCGGTGAAGTTTCATGAGGGCTGAGAATCTGCCCCTGAATTTGTGCTGCCTGGGCCAAAGGCTTTGCTCCTTTACACCTATGCAATACCAAATGTTGGCAGCTGTAGGAGGCTCGCGGAGAGCAGAATTTGTCCCCAAGAGCTTGATTCTCTGCTCTGGTCACAACTTCTGCCCAGCTGTAGCACAACAGCTGCACAGAGGCTATTCTCACTTACACCAGTGGCACAAGGTCTCATCCGCTTCCTGCCTCTGGAAAGCCCTGATATGCCCCCGTTGCTCTTACACCAGGGTGCGGAGCAAGGTTTAAAATGGTGGGGAAACAACCATACAGCTACAGTAGAATCAAAAGCTCTTTGGGACCAGGAGATCCCAGGAGACCCCATGTTCCCTTTAGGGACAGCACAAGCAGGCAATGAACCTTCTGGCCAAAGAACCAGCAGCCAGTGGGGGGACGGGCTGAAGTGTGTCAACCACCAGCGCTCCAAAGGAATCTGGTTGCCAACCCCAAAGACGTGCCATGAGTACGAGATGTTGTTTTGCGCCTCTTTCACGAGCCCCTGTGGGAAATGGTGTTTGCTTGCTTGCTGCGGGTTCCAGAGGAGATCCCGACATGGCTGCAGCCATTTAGCAATTGCTGCTTGAATCACAGCCGCACACATTAGCCTAACTCCTCCCAACATTCCCCTCCCGCGTGTTACATCTCTCCGGCCCGTTGTGGCTAAATTGCTCAACTGTTAAAAATCATTTCATGTTCTAAACAAGCTGGGCGTGTCCATATAAATTGGCCCAGGTTGCCATACCAGAGGTCTTAGACAGCACTTAAAGGAACACTGCTGCTGCTCAGCAGGGACTGGATATGTGATCTCCAGTCTGATGCCCACGCAACAACATCTCCACATCTAGCCTTACAAGGTAAACGAACACCGAGGACCAACGTTCCCTCTCATTTTTTACGCCCATGTGCGGAATGAATTTTGCTATGTGCACCAACATGGAGGTGATGTGTGGTGGGGGTGGGGCCAAGAGTGTGGGAGGGGGGTCAGGGCTGGGGCAGAGAGTTGGGGTGTGGGAGGGATGAGGGCTCTGGGGTGCGGCCAGGAATGAGGGGTTTGGGGTGCTGGAGGGGGTTCAGGATTGGGGCAGAGAGTTCGGGTGTGGGGGGTGAAGGCTCTGGGGTGGAGGCAGGGATGAGGGGTTCAGAGTGTGGGAGGGGGCTCAGGGGTGAGAGTTCTGGGGTGGGGGCAGAGAGGAGCCGGGGAGTGGGGTGCAGTGGACCATTCCTGCAGCACACCCGTCAGCTAGCAGACTATAGGTATTTATTATGGCCCAGTGAAAACTCACATAAAAGAGTAAATCATGCAATGAGCCGCGAGAACAAAAACGTTCTGCATCGCTCTTGACAGTACATCTGTCTGTACCAAGTAAATGGCCACTACAGTTCTTGATTGTTCACCTGGCATCACTTGTGTGCAGAGTTGAACCAGCACCCGAAACGTTTACCAGCTAAACTAGACCCAGCACAGCAGTCAGGCAGTGCAGCCTAGCGGGTAAGACACTGGCTAGGAAAGTCAGGCTACCTGGCTTCTATTTCCAGCTCTGCCAGGAGACATCAGGCAAGTCACTTCACCTTTCCGCGGCTCAGTTTACCCTCCCACCTCTTGCCCGTCTAGGCTGTAAGTTCTTCAGGGCAGAGACTCTCTCTTGCCACGTGTCTATGCAACCCCAGCACAACAGGGCCCCCAGTCTCCACTGGGGCCTCTCTACTGCACTGCAAATAACACAATACTCACCACCACCATGAATGATCATTTCCAAGAGCAAAACATTGCCCTGGAGTCTCGTGGTGGGAAGCTCATCCAAGTACTGAGTGCAGAGGAGGAACACGGCAAAGGGCATCGCTTGGCGACAGTCTACTTTCCTACATCTGCTCCCAGCACCTCCCGGTCTTTGTGCTCACAGCATCACCCTGCGCATGCTCACGCTCAGCAAACCCCAGCTGCATCCATTGCCTTATGGCCTCCGTTAGCTAGCAGCATGCCGGACAGCCCTGATTTCTCAATGCCACCAAACACACAAACTTCCCTCTAACTTCGGAGAGCCAAGAAGAACAATCCACTTTGTCTGGCCCATTAAGCCCACATCCTTAATTTAACTACAGTTCTCAGTGCATTAATCAATCGGCTCTAGCCTTCCTCATCAGTCTCCTGAGTGCCATAAGCCTGTGAGTACCAGCACCACATCCCCTCCCCCAGCACAGCAAGCCCCAGGCCTGAACCACCAGGATGTGCCAGACAGAGTAGAAGTTAGATAAGGGTCTGAGCTGAAACCCAGGTTCCAAACGCTGCACTTTTATGATGTGCAGAATCCAAACCTCAGATCCAACCAAACCTCCCTTGGGGGTTGGAAAGCCAAGGCTGAACTTTGGTTTGCTTTGATTTAGGGCTCAAGTCAGGCCCATGAAAGAGATAACAGGGGTTATGGAGAATACAGGAATATTACCCTGCATATTTCACAACAATGATCATTAGATAGCACAGCCCAACTCAAAGGAGAATAAACCAACAACAAAAAAAAAAAGCCTGATATAAGCTATCCACCTGGATTGTTCATCCCATCCACCACAGAACTGCAACTATCTCTGGGGTGCAGCACAGCATTTCCTTACCAATGAAGAGCAACAGTTTCAGGCAGGATGTAGAGCAAAGCCTATTTAAAAGCCCCCCCTCAAATGAGTACCAACATTTGTACCGCAGCCATGTTAGCGTTCACAGGGCAATCCAAGGGGCGAGAACAATTACACTTAATAAAAAGCCCCCTCCGTTGAAATCTGCATGGAGAACTGATTAGATTCAATGCCCACCAAAGATACACAAATATACAACTAGGACAAACAAATCAATGTGAAAGGAAATTTTTTAGATTGTATCCAAGTACACCGAAGTTCACCCCAGTCTGTGCCTATAGCCAAATAACCCAAAGCAGCCACTGCTGTGCATGGAACCTTAACATTTACAGCGCAGATTTCAGCCTCCCTGGAAGAGGGCAGCAAAGCTAAGCAGCATTACCGCCGTGGGTTTCCTAGAGCCAGAGCTCGGAGCAAAGGTTTCCAAGTCAAGTTTTTGTGATTTATTTCTAGTCTATAACCAGAGCAGAGTCATTCACGATCTCCAACACACCCAGGTCTTTTCAGAAGGATTTTTCTTCAATGATATAAATGAATTAGACACAATCCACTTCAACTCAAGTCCCCAGGTCATCGATTCCAAGGCCAGGAATGACCATTATGATCCTCTAGCCCGAGCTCCTGGATAACGCAGCCCAGAGAACTCCACTCAGTTATTTCTGCATCCAAACCATTGCTTCTGTGTGAGCTGCAGCATCTCTTTCAGAGAGGCTTAGAATCATAGAATATCAGGGTTGAAAGGGACCTCAGGAGGTCATCTAGTCCAACCCCCTGCTCAAAGCAGGACCAGCCCCAACTAAATCATCCCAGCCAAGGCTTTGTCAAGCCTGACCTTAAAAACCTCTAAGGAAGAAGATTCTAACACCTCCCTAAGTAACTCATTCCAGTGCTTCACCACCCTCCTAGTGAAAAAGTTTTTCCTAATATCCTAATCTGCCCAGCCAAGCTGCTACCTTTCCTTCGTCCAAATCCCTCCTTAAGAAGTGCTTATCCCAAGATGCTCAGAAGCGAGTCAAAAACAATCGTTATTAAAAGTTCTTGTGACTACACAAAAGCCCTACTACTGCTGCAGCCCCGCACTTTCCTCCATTCTCTCATTTATCTAAAATTAGACAGTAAGCAGGTCCGGCGCTGTTCTAGTTCTGCTGAGAAGGGTGCAGCACACTCTTGGGTACTGTAAAAACAACAGTGACGTAACAATTCTGCCTGGGCAAAAGCCATTAAGTTAATCCCAAATCTATGCCAGAGCCAAGTGAAACCTGCATCTAGGGTGACCAGATCGCAAGTGTGAAAAATCACGACACTTTTTTTCAGGGTGGGGCAGAGGGGTGTAATAATTATATATTGGGCCATCTGGTCACACTACCTGCACCTGGTAATCTGTAATGCTGACTCCTTCTTAAAGATCCATTCAGAACATGCGCTCTCCTGCACATATTGTGCCCACCTATCGGACCCTAAGACGTAGCTACACCACCCCAGGAGGCCAGAGAACAAACTCTGGGCTCAAGAAGCCATCATGACTCATGAAGCAGGATCCCTTACACACACACCCCCAAAAAAATCACACAATTGGCTTAAAAATTAAGAGATCTACCCTTTAAAAATAACACACTGGGGGCTGTATTTGTCTTTGGCTTTTGAGCCTTTACAAGCCACACTTTCAAGCTCTTCTCTGCAGCCACATGGGCTAGAGCTTTACTTTGTTATTTAAATGAAAACAGAGATTCCTGCCTCTTCCCAGGACTCCAGGAGCTGGGCCTTTCAGAAAGGCACCAAATATCCCAAGATACACTAAACAACCTAAGACTTGGCGAAAATAAGGTGATCAGAGCAAACCTCCACCCCCCAAAAAAAGTTAAAATGCAACCATGAAAAGGAGGTTTCTACCAGCCCCTGCTATTTACAAGAGTCCTAACAGTTTTTGCATGGTAGGAAGAGGACAGAGGCATTTCCTCCAGAGATCAGGAGTGAAGTCTTGGCCCCACTGAAGTCAGTGGCAAAGCTCCCACTGATTTCACTGGAGCCAGGATTTCTCCCGAAGTGTCCCCATTGGCTCCTACATCCTGTATTGTTTTAACCCTGACAATAATACCGTTTAACGAGCCTTCGGGTTGCTTTCCCTGCTTCCCCTCATCCTCTCCAAAGCACACTTAGCCTGGAAGAGAAATTGGTGGTGACTCGTCCGTGGTTTAAACAGTTGCCTCTGCAGCCTGCCAGATACAAGAGCAGAGCCAGTACAACAAGCAGACTCATCCTGTGAACTCAGCGGGGAATGGAACAGGAGGGTTCTGGCCTAGCGTGCCTGCATCCTGCAGGGTACCTCACCGGACGCACGGGAGAGCCTTCCCCAGCCAAGCTGGTAGCAGCCATGTGCAGCTCACCCCAGCTGGAGGACGCGGCTAGCCTATTTCGCAGTCCACACAACAGGACTGCGCAGCAGTCAAGCAGCTGCTGTGTTCCCAATGCCTTCTTAATAATACCGAGAATGAGCCCTGTTCCACCTGTACTGAATCTGCACAGACCAGGAGCGGTCCCCGTCACTCTGCTGAATTAAAGCCCAGCTCTCACTGAAGCCTCTTCCTGGGAACTAGGGTTTCCTTGGTGACCTGCTAGGTTCTCACTGGGAAAAGACTTCTGCTAACACTGAGTACGAGTAAGTCACTCTGCTGGATATTCTGCTAAGCCCCCGCGTGCCTCCCCCTACTCGGATTTGCCAAGGCTCATGGGAATCTTGCTCAGTCATTTTGCATCTGTGGGCATGTCTACAGCACAGCCACTCCAGGTAAACAGAAGGGGCTTCCCATCAGTGTAGTTAATCCACCTCTGAGAGATGGTAGCCAGGTTGATGGAAGAATTATTGTCAACTGAATCACATCTACACTGAGGGTTAGGGTCCACCTAACTATGGTGCTAAGGGCACAACATTTTTCACTGCCCTGAACGACATCGCTAGATCGATCTAATCTTCAGGTGCAGACCAGACTTATGAAATATGGGGGCTTGGCTGCCACAGGCTGGTTTGTGCCACAATGAAACGTATGACTGATGTATTCGCACTTCACTGTAAATCAAACAAGTTAATTTGCTACTGACTGCAGATGAAAAGAAAATAATTAAAATTAATGGGAGTGAAGAGTCATAGCTGCTCAGGTCCCTTCTAGGCTGGCTTGCTCATTTTATTTAGGATGAACAGCATGAGAGCCAAATAGGGTGACCAGACGTCCTGATTTTATAGGGGCAGTCCCGGTTTTTGGGTCTCTCTCTTATATATAGGCTCCTATTTACACACGCACGCACACACGCGCACACACACACGCACACACTGTCCCAATTTTTCGCACTTGCTGTCTGGTCACCTTAGAGCCAGACCCCTAAACAAAACAACATTTAGCACCTTGTGTTCACACCTATTCCACACAGCGCAGCGCTGGAGAGGGGTGAGAGCCAGGGGCTGGCTACAGCCCAGCTGCTGCTGGTGCCAGCCCAGGATGGGAGGTTGCAATGGCAGGAACTCATCATCACCCCGCCTCTACTAGTAGCATAGGGGTCAAAGGCACTGAAAAGGAAGCCAATGTTGGCTACAAACAGAGCATGGCCAGGATGGAGCTGAGGGGATTCAGAGCATCCCCTGAGTAGCATGTAAGACTGCCCTAAGCCAAACCCCTCTTTGGAAAGGCAGAGGGACCAGCACTTACCCTGCGTTCTAGTCTATGCAGGTTCTCATTCCGTGTTCCTCACCGCAGGATCTGAGCACCACGGTGGGTAGCTGAGGTTCAGTGGCCACCACATGTCCTCTTCAGCCTCTCGTACCACACAGGGGTGCAGAGAGCCAAGCTGCTGGGTAGTTTGCCCCTCCCTGAGCCAGCTCCAGTGGCTTCAAGCCAAAGAACTTTGCTTTGTGATGGGTTAGTTGTATTGGATTCTGGATGAATTGCTTTTGGCTGGCAAAGCAGCAGCCATCTGAGCGTTGCCATCTAATCTATGGCGCTGTCTCATCCCTCCCAAACAACGAACATTTCACTCAGGCACACACCAGACCTGAACTACCATGAAACAAAGCAGGCCACAAAACAAAGAATTTTAAAAGTCTGTTTTTCAGCTGGTTAACATATTTTCTCCCCCCACCCACACCTCCCAGTCCATGCCCTGCAGGCAAAAAGAAAGAAATGAATGAGAACAGGGCCCGCTAATGGCAAAGTTATTTACGCAAGCAATGAGAATGATCTGCACATTAAAACTGAAGTGATTTGTATTGGGCTTGCAGAAGTTAGCTGGAAATGGGCTTCTTCTCTGAGCCATTGTACCACTGATTATTAATGAGATTCTCTATTGGATTTCTGGCTAACCCCTGCAGTGCTAATGTTATAAACCCTGGCTTCTCAGATTCATAATGTTTTTAGAGATGGAAATTTGCCATGTGCACAGTGTATATTTATGCTTCCCAGCTAGGAAAATCAAATCACCGTGTGTTCCCTGCTCATCCTGGCTTTTAAAATACAGATATTTCAATCTTGAAGCTGCAGTTATCGTTTTTTGGCTTGTTTTTCATTTTTTGCTGATGCAATAGATCCAACTCACTTCAGCAAAAGCGAGCCAGCTTGCTGGCAGGGCCAGTCGGTTTGACTAGCTCCTCTTGGCCGCTCAGCATGGATTAGGACAGCATTAATGGCTGCAGACGGCCCGCTTGATGGGGAAGCCCCCAAATTCCAACCAGAAAGGGGCAAAAAGCAATTATGCTATTGATCCCTGGTCACTTCCATTCAGGCAGGCGCAAGGCTGTGCTTCACCTGATGGAAACCTGTCAAAGGGCACAGCAGAGTCAAGCAAACACAAGAGGGTCAAGCTACTTTTGTTGCAGGTGACAGGGATCACTCTGATGGATGCCACCAGCACCTGACTGAAGGAATGATGCCAGTGACGGAAAACTAACTCTTGGGAAACTGATGCTCCTGGACATGCAATGTGTGTGCTGCATATAGATATCCCCTAAGAAACAAACATGCACCTCATTTAGCATGACACATTGTGCAAGGGGAGCGCACAGAGCTTTTACCATGGTGCAGATATTTAGGGCTGGGGGGACAGGCAGTCTGATCCGGAGAGGTGCTGAGTACACACAGCTCCCACTGTGCTGCAAGGCCCAGATCCTGGGATCAGATCTGCTAGCACAGACCCCTCAGTGTGAGCGTGGACCCCCGGCAGGAAGGTGTCCACATTAGCAGATTCGGATGCTGGAGCAGGACTAAAAAGAGCTGTAGGTGCCCAGTTCAAATAAGTGTCATTGCACATGGGTCATTTCTGAGTCAGGAATGGATGATCTTCCAGGCTGGGCAGTGGAGTTGCTGCTCTTGCTCCCTGCTCAGCTAAGGATGCTCATGTGATCCCAGAGGAACACAGGCAGAGCCTGAAGCCCCAGCATGCTGTGGGGACTGGCACTCTCCGCCCCCTGAACCAAGAGAGGCACGTTCTCATGTTCAGGTTGTGTAGAATGCAAATCTCCCAGCGGGGCTTCAACTCCTGCAGGGCTACAAGGCCCCACATCAAGCCAGGGCCATTCTCAGTTGCTTCTGTGTCAGTCAAGGAGGTCACAATGGAGATATCCAAGATGCCCTCTCTGGTCATGATGCCAAGCCCCCTGAGGTGAATGGAGAGAGGCCCACTGGGACTGCATGGGCTGTTGGCTCAAGCCCGCTACGCCCCGAGGGCTGAATGCTACTGCTCCAAAGCAGACTCAGCTGCAGGAGAGGAGGAGAAGAAACCTAACCGAAGTCTCCAGCATGGCAGCGCAGAGTGGTATAGCGCCCTGGAGCCAGTCCACCATGTGCTTTTGCTCTCACTCTACAAGCTCACCCTAGAAATATGCTAAGTTGGCAACACAAGATGGTTGCCAGAGGTCTTGTGGTTAAGGCACTGGGCTGGGATTCAGAAGATCTGGGTGTCACAGTTTCAGGAGAACTGCATCTCACTCTCCCAATCCTCCACTCTTCGTGGTCTCTGATGGGTACCCACTTAAAAGGTTTCTGGTGCCCAGTCACCACCTCGCCTGGGTGAAGAACCATGTCTCACTCCCTCCTGACCAACCCTCAGGCTGCACAGTTCCCTACTTTACCCTGTGATAGCCCCAGCAAGCCAGACTGCCCAAAAGGCCATTGCCTGCATTTTTCTTTGTCTCTGAAGGCACATAACAGGCAATCCACTGGTCAGTAAGTTACCACAGCTCCTTCTAAGCAAGCTCTTTTATTCTTACGGTTACACAGAAAACCAATTAAAATGATAGACGTTCCTGTACACCTCCTAGAAAGCTCATCAGAGGGCCACCCCAGCTCCAGGCTAGGGCTCTGGTAGGTTTAGTCCATCAAAACCCACAACTGGCTTTTCCCTGCGGTTATAAATTCATACCCATCTTGGATCCAGAACCAGAATAAAAACTGGGCAGACCAGTCACTTCTTTATACAGCTCAGGCCTGTGAGTCTGGTAATCAACAGACAGTGACCCTCTCCTCAGGGTGTGGGGTCAAAAGGCTGGTTTTTTGCATAATCAGAGTTGGGGAATTTGCATTAATCGCTCCCTAGAGATTCCCCAGGAAATCCACTTAAGACTTGTCCCAAGAGTCCATATTTGTCTGGCATATTCTCAGTGTAGCCTTTTGAACTCCCAGTTCCTACATCGGTCACATCTTCTCTACATATAATCTCAGTCAACAATAATACACAAGATTAACACAATAAGGTCTTTCAAGGATACTGCAGGGCAGTGCCTAGCTCTGCCACAGATGAACATGACTCAGTGTGCCTTAATTCAGCTTCTGTAAAATGGGAGAATGATCCTGCTTCCCTCCCACTCAGAATGAGGAATGGAACCAGATGGCGTCCATTCACTCATTTTTTCTTTTAAGAAAGTTAAGTTACTGGCAAAACTGAAGAGTGATCCATTCAAACTCACCCTCTGACAAGGTGGAGTTTGAGCCAGGAGAGAAACGGAAACTCTCCCAGACTGAGACAGGGCAATAAAAACCCCAACCCGGCAACACTTTATTTATTCTCAAGTATTGCAAGGGTTTTTCTTCAATAACTAGGGCCCCTCTCTAGAGGCACCAACTTGTAAAGAAAACAAAAAACTATTCAGCGCAAGCAGCTCTGACTCGGATAAGTAACGTTCCACTATTTTCCTGCAGTGCACATTCCGTTTTGGCAAAAAGAAGATGAGGGAGGTCAGTTACAGTAAACAAGTCATTTACTTTAAGAGCGCGTTAGCGGCCATTGGAATCTGCGCTGCAGTGACATACTCCTCCCAGTTATAAGCAGCTGGATTGCAGTAGGCCCTTTGGGCCATAATCTTGCATCAGGGCCTATTGTGTGGGGTGCTTCCTACACAGAGAGAGAGTTTACTACCTAAGTAATTTAAACCTATGGCAAACATGCAGTGGTTTTACCATGTTATCTTCATCTAGAGCAATGTATTTATGCAATCTTCCATTACCTGAGTACCCCACAAACTAATAATCCATTTGTCCTCACTACTTACCTGTGACTTACGCATTGATACATTATCCCCCATTTGTAGATGGGAGGGGAGGCACAGAGAGCTTAAGCGACTTGCGCATCATCTCACAGATAACCTGTAGTGGAGCAGGGAACTGAACCTGGGTCTTCCATGTCACAGATTAGCAGCCTGGAGCATCTGTCCTCTTCCCCCCACGATAGCTGGTTTCTCTTGTGCCGCATGCAGCAGCAAAATGAAATCTAAAAAAGGGACCATCTTCTCACATTGTCTGTCTCCCTAAGCAGTCAAAGAAACCAACTGACCTTTCAGCCAGGAATAAGCAAAATTTGCTTCTTGTACTAGAACTTTCTGCTCATAATGGTTACGCCAATGGCATTTCCTACAGCAGTAGATACCGAAAAAACCCAGAGACCATCCCTGGTGAAATACGCAAGCCTTTCTCTGTGCCTATAAATAATAGATTCTGAAGATCTAAATTGCATTACTTCCAGCATCCACTCTTGCTCATTCTAATGCCTGCTGGTGCATTTTTAGCACAAGATAAATCAGAAAAACAAACAGCTCACAGTTGGATTTGTCCAACCCTTCGCACTTTGAGCAATAATATCTGACAGAGCAGACTGCAGGTCTCGAGCAGTGGGGTGTGTGAAATATTTAAGTTAACAAATTGAAGTATTTTATCCCAAGACTTTGCTATAAAGATGCTGCCAACTCCTGGATCATTTAAAACCGTCTGCTGATGCTGCCGTTGCATTACATCAGCCCAACGACCAAAATATTTGCGAAGAGGGATGGGCTTCCGGTTAAGGCACAAAAGTCTAGTCGTCAGGAGCCCCGAGTTTTATTCCCAGCTGCTGTGCCAGTAATAACCCGTGGGACTTGACTGGCTTCTCTGCCGCTCTTTCAAGGTCAGTGATGTGGGAATAACACTTGCCAAGTTCATAGGGAATTGCGAGGCTTAGCTCATTAGCGTTTGTAATGTGTTTTGAGATCCTTAGGTGAGACCGTGGAGAAATGCAAAGAGGTCTGGGGGAAAAAAGGTCTCATACACACATCTCTGTACTGTACTCAACGAACGTCTCACTCAATTTGAGCCTCACACCCAGGGCCAGCTCCAGCTTTTTTGCTGCCCCAAACGGTGAAGAAAAAAAGTTAAAAAAGAGAAACCCGATTGAGCTGTCACCAAAGCGCCATCAAAGAGGAAGAGAGGCAGTGAAGGACCCACCGCTGAATTGCCGCCAAAGACCCAGACATGCCGCCCCAATAACGGACAGACGTGCCACCCCTTTCTATTGGCCGCCCCAGGCACCTGCTTCCTTCGCTGGTGCCTAGAGCCAGCCCTGCTCACACCCAAGGACGACTCACCTCAAATCAATCTGGCTAACCTTGGAAATGTCATATGAGACAAGCCACATGATAGTTTACAACAACATGGCCACTAGTCCCAATCCCAGCAATGCTTTGTAAACCAGTTCCATCCAAACCTTCGCAGCAAGATTTGACAATGGGGAAAATGGAGTTTGACTGAACTTTAACCTTTCTGACTGGAAATTTGAAGTGTTCGCGTAGCTTTAAGCTCAATCCCATTAAGGGATGCCAGGGCTTTGCACACCAAAGACTTTAAATGGACCAGGACCTAAAGTGTTAAGATTACATTGGTGGCAGCTAATGTCATTTTACTTATACAAATTACATAGCTGGATCCTGGTTACTGCACTGAATAACAGGTAATCTTTGATTTTAGAGATGGGGAAATTGAGGCAAAAAGCAGGAACGTGACTTGCCTATAGTCACCCAGCAGACCAGTGGCAAAGCTAGGAACAGGAAAACCCAAATCTCCTGAGTCCCAGTCCAGTGCTCTATCTATTAGACCACACTGCCCATCCCAGGTTTCTGCTTTTGGATCCTCCAGCTCAAGCAAAAAGAGGAATTTTGATCTCATTGAAACAAGCTTTTCAACTATTTCTTTTTAATTGCAAGATTCGAGTCAATTCAATTAGTGGCTAAGCTGCATAAAAGAGGATCCCAAAGCAAATACATTTTCTAAGAGGTGACGAAATTCACGGGACTAACCTAGCACAGACTATCTGGAGTCAGATCAGATAAAAATCAGAGCTGGACAAGAACTGACTTATCAGTATATCTTAAAATTCTCCTCTTTCCACCCCTAAGAATGCCTTTAGTTCTGCACTCGGAAACAGGCTGGGGATTTGTGTTCAGTTGGTGACAGAGTTGCCCAGTCAAAGCTGCTTATTTAATCGAGCTTAAGTTTCTGTATTAGGGAGTCAATTTTTCAACTGCTAGAACGAGATAATTAGTTTTGCTGGAGCTTACTACTCTATTGCATATTCTCTTAGAATCACACTTTGTGCAAATACAGCCCCACTTAGCCTGAGGATCTCAAAACACTTTTCAAACATTAATGCACATAGTCTGATATCAGCCCTGTCACAATGATCACCATTCATAAGAAGCTCTTGCCACCCACATGGTGGTATTTGAGATCTCACAGATTTGCCCTGTACTAAGAATAGGAAATAACAAGACCTTGCCATGCAGTTACTTGGCAAGTGATGACTTTCTCATGGGGACTACCCTAAATAGTATTACTGCCATTTTACAGATGGGCAAACGGAGTCAGACGTTGCTTGCCCAAAGTCACACGGCAAGTTTAGGGAAGAGCCAAAAATAGAGTTGAGGTCTTCACTCCTAGCCTTGTGGAATAGCCGCAAGACTAACATCGCTAAATCCATTCTGTATGAGAGAGCCCACAAATCTGCTAATGAATGAATTAACTGAAAGTCCTCTGTGAATTGCTTCAACTTTATCCCAGCGTGATATAATATCTGCTCTCCAGTTGGAAATCCTAGATGTTTATAATGCTGCTGCTAAGCTCTTAATGTTAAATACAGTGGGACCCATTAGCAGGAACTAATACTATACACACGTAAAAACTACAGTAGGATTACAACTTGAGTGCATAAAAGAAAATTCACACAAACACATTCGCTGCTTATCTCTGTATTTGGAACTTTTCTAAATGTTTTGCTGACTCCATATGATGAGCCAACTGCTTCAGAATCTCAGTCTGAAGATAATCAGAGCTTGCTTATTTATTTATTTATTGGCCTTATATTTGAAACTGGGCAAAATCAATTCAGGAAGCACAGATGCTCTCATGCACAAGCATATTTGTCTCTTCACCAGTAGAACAAACACGCAAACCACATACAGTCAAAAGTGCGTCGTCTAGCATGGACTCGCTTTGCCAATTGGCCCTGGTTTTCTGCAGCACGTCTAAGTTTGTAACTCACTCGCAGCAGACAGGACACAGAACTTACATTTCTATATTGTCCATCTCAAGAGATCCCTCACTTAACTGGAATCTTTCCTATCCAGAGATCACATCATCAAGGCAAGATGGGTCAGCAGCTGCCATGAATTCTAGCCCCAAACTTACCGGTATCAAAGCAGAAGAAAGAGGTGTGGTCTGAAGTTGAGGGGGTCCGACACTCACATCCCCACAACCAAGCAGACCCCTGGGTCAGACGAGAGATTGTTCGGTCACATTCCAGTCTCGTAACTTGGCCCAAGAAACATGTACAGGCAAAGGAGGGAGAGCGGGGAAGCTCGCCACTGTTTGGATGTTTCCTACTGAGAGTTGTGACCAGGCAGTGCCTTCCGAAGGCAAGAGGACAGTCTTGCCCTCCCTTGGTATAGCTCAAAGGGAAGATGTGTATTGGCAATGCAGTGCTGCAGGAGGCCCGATTCCATAGCCGCTGGGTGGCAGTCTGGGGATGTCAACTACCTGGTACTAGCCTGGGTACTAGCTACCAGTTCCTCCCTGACTACTCCCAGCTACTTGGCCACCAAGGCCCTGCCCTACATGCTGCGGGAGAGGTCCCTGCAGCTCAGGGAGTGCGCTGACGAGATGTTCCCCATCAGCCAGCGACTCCTCTCGATGACTAGCACTCCTGCTGCCAGAGGGCAGCCCATCCTCCTGGGCCTAGGCCCCTCTGTTCTGAGGCTGGGGGAAAGACCCTCTGCAGTGTGAAGTTGTATTGTGCTGTGAAGTCAAGTAGGGCGAAAAAGCGCCAATCCCCTCCTGACCAGCATCCATGCCCTGCACAGCTTCTGTGCTGCTAGCAACAGTGTTCCAGACAGGAGACTTCAGCTCGGTGCAGCTCCCAGTCCACCCACACCCCGCCCCACCCAGTGATCATCTGGAAAACTTCCCAGATTCCACATCTGCTCCTCTAACTTATATCCCCAAGGATACAGCTAACTAGGGTGCCAGCGAGGGTGACTGGGCTGATTCATAGCAAGGCGACTACTCTGGTTCAAACCATTGTGGTAACCCCCACACCTACCCCTCCCAAAAACAGAAGGCTGGTCGCTAGCAACTACATGCTGAAACACCTGCATTTGCCGGCTGGCTATGCACAGCACAGCGATGGGTGCGACGCTACTGACCTCACTGCATGCCAAGCCACACTCCAGCGCCTTGACAGCGGGTGGATAGGAAGAGAATTCAAAGGGGCCGGGGAGAAAGGCCACACATAAATGTTAAACAGCTTTTCCCTTTTTGTTCATTCAGCCTCACCTCGGGACTCAGGACCAGATCTTCAGCTGGGGCAAATCAGTGGAGCAAGGCCCATTTACACCAGCTGATGATCTAGTTATAACGAAGAAAAAAGCCTTCTCTTTGGGGGGTTCCCAGTTCTCTGGGGGTGACTTTTATGTTGTCAGTTCTTCGGATCAGGTAGGGTTGTGTTGTGTCAGACACAGTTCCAAGCATGCTGTCAGCACTTAATAAGAACAGTGATACATAAATAATAAACTCGATTTCTGCTCAGTCTATGCAGGACAGGAATCCAGAACACAGTTGAAACAATACTTGTGCCAGCACCAGGAAAAAAATAATCACTGAGTCGTTCTCCAGCTACTGTTTTTCAACCCCCTTCTCTTCCTCCCAGGTATCAGGTTGGGGGATTGTATTAATTAGCCCCTGATATTTGGGTGGGATGAACCCAGCATAAAGGCAGTCCCAGCCCCTCTAGGAGTAGGAATAACTAAACAGATGCAGAAGAACGAACCTGCAGGGTAAGCAACCGTGTGCATAAGAAGCTTAGCATCAAACCCAAAATGCATCACATCACCCGCACTTTAACAACCCTCCTCTCAAACAGATGCCTGTACAGAGAAGCCACTGAACGGAACAGCTAGCAGTCCCGCATCTCTCGTGTCCGTGGTAAAAATGAAGAAGCTTCAGTATTTGAAAGAACATCAGTTCAACAGCCAAGTGCTGAGAGGGGAGCCCTCCATTTTGCACTTCACGCTGGCTGCAGAGATCCAACAGCCAAGATACTGACCCAGGCAACCTCTCTCACCAGCTCTCTCAGCTCTGCAATGCAGCTTTCTTAAACATTGAACAAGCCTGCTGCTCCTACACGACCTGCCAGTGCCAATGATGAGATCGTTTTTAACACTGAAAGCCTAATGCCATTAATCTGGTTAAAGAGAGCAGGCTTTAAAGCCTGTGCATTCAGCTAAACACACTTGATAACATCACATCTGTAGCAGATTTTCTTTTTTTGATAACTCTCTGGCAAACAAATAAATCGAACTGCAACGCCGGTTCTGGGCTGAATGTTTTTGCCATCACCAAAGAAGAGTTTTTGAACTTGAACAGATCCAAATACCCTCCTGTATCAAACTGATGATTTTTAAACTAACCCGCATTTGTGGTCCTCTCAGCCTGGGGAAATGCGTTTATTTAGATCTCTCCGCAGCGTAACGGAGTTTGAGAGGGCAAAGGAAGGCTCCGCAGAATTGTTTGATAGATCCCCTAAGTTCTCTGCAGGGCGGATGGCGCAAATTCATCCCAAATGACGTGCTGCACACTTTTGGGGTGTCAGCCAGGTAACCAAATACACTGTTATGAAGCTTGTTCCTTCCAAAAACTCCCACCCTCACCCACAGCTTTGCCCTTCGTTTTTTGGCAGGAACTTGAAAAGCACTCTGAAAAAAGAAGCAGCTCTCAGCAAAGTGATTCTTCTCCATAGATTTGCTATCCAGGTGTTACTTCCATTTCACAGCATACACACGCTCACACACACAATTATCTGACCCACGGGTTTTCTAATCCATTTCTGAAAATATGGTCTCAACTAGCAATTAAATATGCCATTGTCTCATCAGTCTATCTACACATGAATTTAACAGGTTTAAACCTACGAACAGAGCATCCCACTTTAATTCAACTGCGCAACTTCACTATCAAGACTGCACTTCCCAGCGTAAAGTGTGCTCACCAAAGCCCGTAGCGCATGGACTCACACCACCACATCCACTGCCAAGAGACAGTCGGGGCTGTAGGATCGCTTTGTACAGAAGGCTCAGCACAATGGTAACCTGATTGTGCAAACAGGGCTAGCAATGTAGCACACTTCCCCTGCGATATTACATGGGAAAATCCATACACACGGGGGGCTAGAACTGATTTGGATCTAAGCTCCATATTACCTAAAAGCACCCAAGTTAAAGCGGTTTTAGGTAACAGAATCTGGTTTTGACTCCCTCATATTTTCAGATGGGCCAAAATGATGTTCTGACGGGTGTCACCAGGTGGCGCTGTTACACATAGTCTTCCAAGATCTTTTTCTTCATGTTCAAGCAAATGGTCAATCTTGGGGAAATATGCTGTGTGGAATTCTTCATTTTATAATGCAGAGGATCTGGTTAGAGAGCTGTGCAAATAGCAAGATACCATAGTTTGTTCTCTGCTTTGGCCTCTGATTGGAGTCAATTCTTGAGGCAGAGTTGCTCTCTGAGCACTGGGCATTGTTTTGGGCGAAAATCCCTGAAATAGGAGACTGCTCTGCATGCTGTTTGACCCTCTCTGTTCCAGGACTGGTGTACGTGTGTAAATAAAACAAGTTATCTTTATCTATATACATTTCAATGACCAAACTACTCCCCTCCAAAAATTAGGCTGGTAAAAGTGGTTTCCCTGTGGTATATACACTATGTCATACACTGTAGTTGAGCATATGAATTTATCTAGGTACTATATATAAGATCTGTTGATACATACACCATATATTAGCCTAGATTTCTTGAGTAGAGCAATAAGATGGAGAATTGAAGCCTTATTATATAGCACAAGCTTCTCTTTAACTAGAAGGGCATGTGACACAGCATGGCCAGAGGGCAGCAGGAGAGTGTTAGCAGGGAGCCTTATTCCCTGCAAGGGGAAGAAGGTTTGCTATAGATCAACTAGAGCACCTGAAGCCAATTGGAGGACCAGCAGTCAGTCATGCAATAAAAACCCCCTGCTTCAGTCAGACAGTGGGGGAGTTGGAGAAGAGAACAGTATTGAAGAGAGACAAAAGGAAAGTTTGGAGGAGTGCTGTGGTGGGCTGAGAAATCCAAAAGAAACTCTAGGTAAGGGGCACCTGGCTTGTGTAGAAGGAGGGCAAGAAGCCCCTTCCCAAGCTGCAGGGCAGGAGAGGGAAGAAGCCCAGGGGAAGGAACCGCTAGTTCAAGTGGTTCACCACAAACCTCAGGGCCCCTGGGTTGGGACCTGGAGAAGAGGGCGGGCCCAGGTCCCTCCCTCTCCACTCCCCTCCTCAAGGACACTAGTGGGGTAATTAAAATACTGGTTCAGAGGCAAGCAATGGTGTCCTGAACCTTCCCCAAAGAAGAGGAAAAAGCGTGAGACCCAGCATTACAGTACCGGCAATTTGCCACAGGCATTTAAAATATTTGTTCATGTGGGGGGAGGCTTCAATTACAGAACAAATTTTGTATGGCCCCACTCATCCCCAATATCAATGACCTTTTCTCCCAGGAGCTAAGTGCTAATTGGTTAGCGACAAGCTGAGGAGCAGACCCCAAACTATTAAGGCTGGTGTATTTTAACATCCCTGCAGTGACCCTATGGTTAAGACTACGAAAACCACTCCATTCCAACTCCTTCCCAGTATAACTTTCTCAAATTAAAAACCCCTTTAGGACAGCAAGTGATCATCATTTTAGGAAGTTTGGGCTGACTGGGATAAGTTGATTTGGATCACATTGCTGGAAGTAGCCATGGTGAAGGGTTTTGTTGTTGCTGCTGCTAATCTGAATTCTATTGGGGTAGCCACGTCAACCCCATTTCAGTGGAGCCAGGCCAATTTACACCACATGAGGATTGGGCTCAAACAATCTATTGTGGGCACTTTATCTTTACAGCACTGGAGAAATTCACAGTTAAAGGGAAAAGTATGTTTGCAGGAACAGCACCAATTAACCTCACTGGTTAATTCTCAGCAGATGGCAGGGTCTCGGGGTCATTTCCCAGAGCCATTTGAACGGAGGGGATTCTGTCCTTTTCAGCAGCCACTAACAGATAGCGGGGCAGGAAAGGAGGAAAAAAGATTTATAGACTCAGGCTTTAAGGCCAGATAGGACCATCATGATCATCTAGTCCAGTGGTTGCCAACCGGTCCATCCCTCCTGCAGCCAAGCAGGGAATTTGGCCGCTAACAGTCCGGCAGCGCAGCGGGGCTAAGGCAGGCTCCCTGCCTGTCCTAGCCCTGTGCTGCTCCCGGAAGCGGCCGCCATGTCCAGCAGCAGCTCCTGGGAGATGGGGCAGGTGGCTCCACACACTGCCCCCATAGCTCCCAATGGGAGCTGCAGGGGCAATGCCTGTGGATGGGGGCAGCGTGCAGAACCAGCTGCTCCTCCCCCCCGCCCCCCAGGAGCCGCTGACAGACATGGCTGCCGCTTCTGGGAGCAGCGTGGGGTCAGGGGAGGCAGGGAGCCTGCCTTAGCCCTGCTGTGCTACCAACTGGGAACCGCCTGAGGTAAGCGGCGCCCAGCCAGAGCCCGCGCACCAAACCCCTCCTGCACCCCAACCTCTTGTCCCACCAAGCCCCCCCCACCCCAACTCTGGCCCCTCCTGCACCTCAACCCCCTCCTAGAGCATGCACTCTGTACCCCAACCCCAACCACTGCCCAAGCCCCCTCCCAGAGCCAACACCTCACACCCCCTCCCAGACCCCAACCCCCCTCCTGCACCCAAACTCCCTCCCAGAGCCCACATTCTGAACCCCCTCCTGCATCCCAACCCCCTGCCCCAGGCTCAGCCCAGAGCCCTTCCCGCACCCCCATCCCAGCCCGGTGAAAGTGATTAAGTGTGGGGGAGAGCGAGCGACGGAGGGATGGTTTGAGTGGCAGGAGCGTGGCCTCAGGGAAGGGGCTGGGCAGGGGGCGGGGCAAGGGTGTTTAGGTTTGTGTGATTACTGTTATTTCCACATTTTCTTTGAGGTAGATCCTGGGTTGCACTTAAATTCAAAAAGAGATCTTGTGGTTAAGAAGGTCGGAGACCACTAATTTAGTCTGTCCCCCAGCACACTGCAGGCCACAAACCCTTACCCACCCACTCCTGTTCACAGATCCCGAACCTCTGTCTGAGTTACTGAAGTCCTCCACATATTGTTATTTGTGTTTCTGTAGTGCCTAGGAAGCTTAGTCACTGACCAGGCCCCCACTGTGCTAGGAGCTGTACAGACACAGAGCAAAAAAACAGTTTTTAATTTACAGCATCTGTGGCCTCTCTGCGGAGCCTGCCAATTAAACTGACAGCAGGTGACTTTTTTTGGTTGGCAGTGGTTTTTACGAGGAGGGGGCATAGGACTGATACCAGCCACGCTCATTTCACGTAGCTCCAGTCCTCAGGTACCCACTGTAGTTTCCCCTTTGTAAGCGTTACAGGGATTCTTGCCATTTTATAAAAGTTTTATAGCTCTTGGGTTTTTTGGATCAAAGTTTTCATTGCTATTGATACACCCTCTGCGACCGAGCATGGTCAGAGGAAAGAGAGAAATCACGGTGTCAGATGGTTTGATTTCTTACACTAACAAAAGAAATCTTTAAAAAATTAAGGAAATTATTTGGGGAAGTGGTTTGGACTGAAGAACTCAAGGATCTGAATGTGGAGGAGGCCTGGAATTATGTTAAAGTCAAAGTTGCAGGAACTATCTGAAGCGTGCATCCCAAGCAAGGGTGGGGGAGAAATCGTAGGGCAGGGTTGCAGACCAAGCGTCTCAAACACGTAAGCAAGGTGGCGCTCATCTCCCGGAATTTGATATAAGAAGAAGCCAGGCCCCGTGCTAGAGGAGACAGCAGTTAAAGATTTTGACTTCATGGAGTCATTAAAAATAGCTGTACACTGGGCTAGATTCTTGATAATGAGATGAAGCCTCAGTACTTTCAAATTAATTATAATAATATTTTGAATACTGTAGGGCCTAGGATCCTTCATCACGGACCAGGACCCCACAGTTCTAAACCTGTTCCCCAAAGAATTATACGGATGTGAACTGAAGATAGAGGTGATTATATTCTTAATTTTTGGCACGGCTGATGTCCAGCTTCGTGTCTGATCAGTTTATTTGCAGAAAAGCCCAAAAGATCTAGTATCAGAGGGGTCGCCGTGTTTGTCTGGATCTGTAAAAGCAGCAAAGAGCCTGTGGCACCTTACAGACTAACAGACGTATTGGACCATGAGCTTTCGTGGGTGAATACCCACTTCGTTGGATGCATGATCTAGTTAGGGAGAAGGATTTCTTGTAGCTAAAGAACAGGCCCAGGACTGCAGTGACCAGACTTCTAGTGCCAGGGTGCCACTAGCTTCCCATGTGACAGCAAGGAATGTGTCCTGTGTGACAAATGCACCACGAAACCAGTGATATACCTGAGGTACATCAATGATATTTTAAGCCTCTATCCACAGGATACAACTCTCTCATAGGATTTCCACCACAGCTTCACCCACCACTGCCCATCCATTAAACTGTCTCTGGAGCTCTCCCACACCAGCATCAACTTCCTGGACATGCTGATCAGCTTCAACAATGGAACCTACAGACAACTATACACAAGAAACCCCTGGATTCCCACACCTACCTGCGTAGACCCAGTAACCACCCAAACACACTAAGACATCGGTTATTGACAGCCCGGCACTCAGATACCACAGAATATGCTCCGAGGAGATATACACCTTAACACACTCAGAATCGCTCTTGCCAAACAAGGACATTCCACTAGAGAGTTAGATTGCATCATGGAACAGACCACCCCAATACCCCAAGAGAAGCTGCTTTGATACAGAAATGAAAGCCTCTCTGACAAGACACCCCTAGTTGTCACCTACCACCCCACACTGGAACCCATATGAGGCACCATCAAACAACTACAACCCATACTCGATGGAGACCCCATTGAGAAAGAAATCGTTCCTGCCCCCCCACACCCAGACTTCTGGCCTTCACACAACCCCCCAACCTCCCCAGGCTCATCTTCAGACACAAGCTCCCCACAGACCAGGACACACCGACTCAAAGCAGCACCAGGCCCTGCCAGAACAACAGATGCAAAACCTGCAGCCATAGCTCCAATGATCAACACTCCCCACAACACACCTTTTAAGATCCATGGGTCCTACACGTGCCTATCACATAATGTGGTGTCCCTCATCCAGCGCATTATGTAGGTGAAACCAGACAATCACCGCGCTCTCAAATGAACTCAATCACGAAAATGATTAGAGACAAGAATACCGCATCACCGGTGGGTGAACACTTTCCACAAAGCAATCGTTCTACATCAGACTGATCAGTCCTCATCCTCCAAAGGAAACCTGCACAACGCTTTTGGAAGTCGAGCCTGGGAGCTTAAATTCATTACTTTGCTATACACTGAAAATCATGGACTGAACAGAGACATTGGATTTATGGCTTATTACAACCATCTGTAACCCATTAACCCCCCTTTCTGTCCTAGGACCATAAAGGTTTTAATGGGCCACTCCCCCTTGACCAGTCCCCTAGAATGGATGTTAACTGAGCTGTTTGTTTGCTCTTGTACTTAGCTGTGATGCTCTCTGCACCCTTCCCAGACCAGAAGGAAAGCTCGCCTCTCTCACCAATCAAAGTTGGTCCAATAAAAGATATTGCCTCACCCGTCCCCCTTCTCTCTGGCAGCAAGGAAGTCATTGAGGCTAAAACTTTCCCAGGTGGCCCCTGATTTCAGGTGCCCAATTTCAGACAGCTGGAGCCCAATCTGCAGAGGTGCTGAGCACCAGCAGCTCCCACTGACTTCAGCTGGAGTTGGGGGTGCTGAGCACTTCTCCCCTCCCCACTACCCCTGGGTCTCAAGACGGGTACCCAGAAAGTGAAGAAACCTCAATCAGGGGCCACTCTGGAAGATTTTTTCCTTGATCTCTCTGTTCCTCTGGTTTGCTTGCCAGTAAAATGGGCCGTTACCACACTTAACTATCCCGTGGGGTGGGCTGCAGGCAACTGATTGTGATCCACAGGAAACAGGCACTGCAGAAGTGCAAAGGAGCATGAGTAATCACCAGCATCAAAACCCCTGCAGACTACAGAACTGTCTCCATCAGGCTACAAACCCAGACACTTCTACGGGCTCCTGAACTCTAGCATCCGGAGTACAAGAGGATTACAAGCCTACAATGCAGCCACCACTGGATCAATTCTCTGAGCTTGAAGGACAGCAAATGTGACGGCCGTTCAGTTAAATAACAGGACAACTAATTTCATGGCTACTCTTGCTGAAAATCACTGGAACGCTGCCCAGCGTGTCTCTAACTGTGCGACCACAAGGGTGTAACACGGCTCCCAAAGCACTTGTGCAAAGGTATCGCTTTAAACAAAATAAGCCCATCCCCCATAAATATCCCTCGGGGCATTCAGATCTTCGCCACCTGTTTTCTGCCCTCCTGTTTTCTCTTTGTTCCTATTCAGATTCACAGGGCCCCAGTAGGGATCACAGTGCCAAGGAGCATTCTGCCTGCAAAATAAGCCTTGGTGGATCTGATCCTCTGTCCTACTGTCCTCTCCTTGCTGCCTCTCCAGGCTTTAATCTTCCTGCATTTTGCATACCAAGTTCTGCAGAAAGGGATTTTAATAGCAGCTCTGCGGCAACAGATTTTGGGGGATAAAACCCTGCCCGTACACTTTATTTTATGGGTACCCCACTGATGAGCGTAGGTGACTGTATAAAGGCAAGAGAGACTATTAGGCCAGGTCTACACTACAGACCTATGTCAGTATAACTACATCATTCGGGCTGTTAAAAATCCACACCCCTGAGAGACGCAGTTATACTGACCTCAACCCTATGTAGATAAGGCTGTGTCGACGGGAGGGCTTCTCCCACTGCCGTAGTTACCGACTCTTAGGGCACGTCTACGCCACACGCCGGATCGGCGAGTAGTGATCAATCTATTGGGGATCGATTGTGTGTAGCGTAGACGCGATAAAATAGATCCTCGATCGCTCTCCCTTCGACTGCTGAACTCCAACTCGGCGAGAAGCAAAGTGGATGCGAGAGCCGCCGCAATCGACCCCGCGCCGCGAGCACACGAGGTAAATTGAACTATAATACGTCAAGTTCAGTTACACTATTCTCGTAGCTGAAGTTGCGTATCTTCGATCGATCCCCCCCGCAGCGTAGACCAGGCCTCAGGGAGGTGAATTACCTACGCCAACAGGAGATCTCTTTCCTGGCGCGTAGGCGCAGCTTCACTTAAGCGCAGTGGCACCAATGCAGAGTTTGAGGTGTAGACCTGCCCCAATTATGCTCTCACTTACAGGGGTGTAAATCGAAGTAACTCCACTGAAATCTTATTCACGCCAGACCAGCTCCACTGAAGTTAACAAAGTAACATTAGTGTAAGGCCAGAGTCAAGTCCAAAGAGATTTAGCTAATTCCCCTTTCCATGCCCCCATCTCTTTTGTTTAGCTAATGCCTTCTCGTCAGCATTCGACTACATTTACATAGCATGAGACATGCGGAAAATGTTTTTTTTCACTCAAAGTTTCCCGTCAGTCTCTAGGCAAAATAGAACAAAGGCAGCTAAGCTGTGGGGAGCGGGACATTTTATTTAAGCTGTGCAGTGACATTTTTCAAGTAACTCCTTCATAAACCAAACATCATTATAATGTTGTCATGTGAATTTTCTCCCGTTGATTAATAGCAGGGAAAACAAAAAATCAGTCCTTGGTTCATCCAACTGATCTGTGATTGCTAGGTCTTGGGATCTCTAGCAAGACAATAGTATGATGTAATTTATGCCTGCATTAAACCTGATGGTTACTTATATCAAAGCTGTTGTGACAATGCTGGCTCGAAAGCGCTGCTCAGCAGCGGTTCACTGCACTGCTGTAATGCACATCTCTGGATGCTAGCTCCTGCAGACTAGCGAAGGCACCACGGTGAAAGGAGGGGGCAGGGGGGAAATCACTCACAGAGCACCTGATGCCTGCCTAGAGCTGCAAAAATTAATTGGCTTTATTAAAAAAAATGTTCAGGAAAATGAAAACTCCAAAATCAGGTTGACACTGGATTTGTACAGGGAGAAAAGATTGGAGACAAATGTTCAAGAGAGCCTCGGGAGCTGTCTGTCTGTGGAGGATTTGTGGGCACATCTGTTTGTCGACACAGATCAGGTAAATGCACCCCCAAACCAGGTCACTGTACCGCGGTGTGTGCCCCGTTAGGGAGGGTCTTTTGAAAAGGGATCTCTTGGCAATATCTGGCTGCAGTGAGAGGCGCGCTCAGATACTACCGTGATGGAAGCCACACGAGTATCTCAATAGCTGCCTTTCAGCCCCACTGACCAGGAAACTGATGTGAGATCCAAGACCACAGAAAAAGAACAAATTACAAGGTGAAGGAGAGAGAAACCTCAAGTGCCTTCCAGGAACTGACTATTCCCTTCTCTGGCTTCCAGCTCCCTGCTGGCCCAGTGGCAGTTTTGTCAGAGGCTGTCTTAGGTCAGATATTAAAACAATCCAGAAATATAATCCTGCTGCTAGACTAGAAATCACAGCCTGATGGTGCAGTGACTGTCCACAGAGGACAAAGTCTAAAAGATGGCAACATTCAGTCGACCATCCCTGGTGATCCAGTGGCCAGCAAGGTACAGGTCTGTTCAAAGTTTACTCACCTCTGCAGACAGCTAGGAGTATTAACAGAATCTTCATCTCGAGATTGGCAGCTGGAATAAAGCCAAAGGACACCCCACTAGTCCATCAGACTCAGGGACTTTAAATCAGCCAAGCTAACACCTGTGGGAGTTGAGTTTCCCAGGAAAGCTTAGGTTTTGTGCCAGAGGGTAGGTGGGATCAGAGGGTGTGGCGGGGACAGGATCAGCATTTTCTCTTTCAACACCCAAAAACACACAGAAGCAAAAACGTTTAATTTGTATAGATTTTGCCCTGACCTTCCACCATCAGGATTCATTAACAGAGCAGTACGTGGCCACACAAAAACATTTTGATTCCATTTCAAGTATCCCCAAATCCTAAGCCCTGTTCACAAAGTAAGAGAGAGGAGAAAGAGCTGTTCCTGAGCATGGCTGCAGCAAGGCGTTTGTTGTGATGGGGTACCTAAATGCCACACTGGGCCTGAGGGGGTTAAAAGAGAATACATGGCCCAGGTAGACCCATCCCTCCAGGCCTGCTAAGCTGCAAGGGTGGGATAAAAGTAGCTCAGAAACCCAGGCAAGGGGGGTAGACAGACTAGTCCAGAGAACTCTTCCCCAGGAAGCCAGACAGAAGGTGGAGCCTGAGAGGGGACCACAGGGTGGGGGGTTGGAGCCTTCTCCAACCATCACCCCCTTTGAGAACCACCAGGTCCTGGTGCTTTGGACTGAGAGATCATAGGCAGGAAGTAACGCAGGGTGGCAGACTTAAGACTTTCTCCAGAGAGGAATCTGCCAGTGTTACTTCCCACAGGGCCCTCTGGGGAGGGAAGCCCTGGGTCCCCCTACCATGCTGCACGTAAGGGCAAAGTCCCAGATGCAGCAGGGGAGGACGAGACATACCCAGCCTAGGGTTCGGAACCAGGCACCACTACTGCCCCCTCGAGAAAGAGACAGAGGGTAGAGGTCAGATGTGCTAACCTCCAAGCACCCTATCACACATTATTTTCCCAGCCTCAAAAACCCACCACCATAATTAGTACCACTTATGACCCTTGTTGACAATTTCATTGAGAAGCCAAGGAATGACTAGAGATGGACCAGGAAGCACCACTTTGAGAGATATGCAATTGCTCAGCCTCCTGCCTACTCAAACATGAAGCTCTCTGCTTGTAGTGATTCATTATTACTGCTAATTAGCACTAATTATGATGGTAGTTTTCATTACACAGATACCTGTGTACCAGGAACAGACTGGAGACACTCGGGTCATTCCATAAGGATCAACAGTTGTCAAATAGTAACTTTTAGTCACCACCAACTTGCATCCTATTCAAAGTGATGATGAAGCATTGAAAGAGTCACATTCCATTTTCAGTCCCATGACCAAGGCAGCCCCTCAAATCGCTCCTTTAAACCCCAAAAAAACTTCAGATCAATGATAGTTATTTTCCCAGTCAACTACATAGACTCCTTTCCTAACCAACGCGTCCCGCCCATGCAGTTTCTTTCCTCTTAATAAACTTAAAATCAGCGGGAATTTAAATTTACACACACACACTCTCACAGCTCCAAATATTTGCTCATCTCCAACTGCAAGGCTAGCAAAAGCCAACCAAATTCCATCCTTAAACTCCCCAGAGGCGAACAATGCACCATAGACAGCAAGAACCAAAAATATTTTCAATTCAGCATGTCTCTTTTTTTGTAATACCTGTGAATTTACGAAGACATTACAAAAAGAGACATTATTACTGGGAAATATAAATCAGGTACAAAGCATGGATATTATTTATATCCAGACCAGTTCACTTCTTTCTCGCTCACACACACAAAATACTTCACAGGTAACAGACACACAAATCAAAGTTGCCATTTTGTTGAGCATCCTCATCTCTCCCTGGCGTCAGTGGGAGAGGAGGATGCTCGGCAGAGGACTCTAACCTAGGGCAGCTTGTGAAGTCAGAAGAGCCATTAGATGTCTGTATCACTCCACAGCATCATTATTATATTTTTTTCTTCAGGAAAAGGAGCCAAAAATCACTGAGACCAAGTCCAGGTTCTCTGGGTTAGGGATATTTTGAGGCCTAATTCAGGTAATTTATTAGCAGCCTACTGCCCTACTCCATTGCTTTGTGCCAGTGTCAAATGTGGATGCTGCTTTTCATTTATGTGAAGTTCATGCTGTTGAAAAGTGCCAGATTCCAGCCTGGAGTCTCCCATTTATCCACAGGCCAGGAAATATCAGTGTAAACTTCCCCAGTCCTGCCCCTCACAGCTTGACCTGGACAGAGGGGAGTTTAGTATCCATGTCCATTCTGACCTCAGATTCTCTACTGATGATACCATGGGGGTGCCAGATGTGTTACAGACATCTATCCATCAGCGATATCCCAGGGACAGCAAAGGGCCACCAGAGGTTAACAGCTGTAGGCCACTGGTGATGTGAACAAGTGACGTGGAGAATGAAGAGCTCATGCACCATCACCAATTGCTGGAGCTACAGAGTGCTACTTCTGGGGATGACAGAGACGATGCTGGAATGAGCCAACAGCCTGCTACTGGTACAGGGTCTCTTTTCCAGAGATGCCAAAAGATATCAGAGCCCTGCAGCAAACAGCAGCCTGGCGAGAGAGCCCACAATGAGGGCAGTTAGAGGATTAACTGAGCGTGGCCATGCTGGCTTAGCAGCATTTGGGATTCAGGAATTGTTTCAGCAATTCCTAATTCGGGCCCAAGCCTAAAGCTCTTACTCTGTTTTACTCCACCCTCGTCCCTGAGGAAAGACTGAATCTAAACCTCATGAACTGCCCCTTATATCATAGCTGAACAACACCAGGAATCCCTAACAGCCGATGAACAGTGTGTCCTCCAATCCATCCCAGCATCAAATCATTAACAAGATCTATTTCCATGGTATATTACAGCACAAGCTTCAGCTATAAGTAATTAAACCCAATTATTTGTCGGTTTTCCTCGTCATATCCATTGTGGAGAATTCTCCTCCGAGTTCTGAAAGCACAATCTCACCGGGGGGGGGAAATCAGTCTACTTGGTGCACAGACCTCATTTTCCAGGAATGGCAGAACACTGACAAAGTTCAAAGTATAGAAGCATTCAGGTGGAGCCATCTGGTTCAGATTTTTAAGTGGCAGACCAAACAAACATTAATAGCTGAAACCCAGCTATTTGGTCCTTCGATTTTATTGATTTAAATACTGCCTGCTGGCGAGCAATACAAATAAAAGGCACAGAAGTCAGATAACCCTGGCCTGATTTTAAATTACCTCGTTATGCTATGAGACTGGGCAGCATTACCACATTCCACTTGCTTTACTGCTGCATTTTGCCCACAGGAGTTAGGAGACTATGATCCTGATGGTCTTTTTTTAAAAAATGCCCCATGCAAGATTTTGTATGTTCAGGGAGCGTGGTGGAGGAGAGGCACTAGCAGAACAATTGAACCAATTTGAGAGCTACCGTATTAAAAGCCTTGGCTGAATAGGAGGCTGAGACCAGGACCACTGCAATACACAAATCAGACTAGTGAACTCTCAGTTCCAGCAGGGATGGGGAGGTTTCTACATCACCACCAACATTATCGTATTTTAAATAGTGTGGCGTTAGGTTGGGTTTGCTGTGATCAGCTCTGATACAGTAGCTACTGTTCGCTCTGTGCAATGTTAGCGCATCATTTGCTGTTAGCACTAAAATAGGAAGGCAAAGGATATTTGGGTTATTTAATAACAAAATCTAAGTTGCTAGACACTATATTTTGCACTGGTCACCAGGATCACTGCATAACCACAAAATCCATGATCAACATTTCTTTGAGACAGAAAATAGTTCATTCCCAGTATCTCTCTGTTTACATTAAACTAGACCGCCACACTACAACTTATACACAATTGGAGAGATGAATGCTAATTTCACATACAAGTCCTTTTCTTTTGTAAAATCTCATGCTTTGTGAAACCAGTTTGTTAAAATGTAGGGTTGGGTGGGGTTTGGTTTTTTTCTTTGTTTTCCAAACAAAAACAAAGGTTTTGATAAAAACACCAGTCCTGCCCTCTAGTAAAACACAATGGTTACATTTGCCACATCTGCAGTGTTTTACCTCCCTGGAAATAGTCATAGAGCAGAAGTAGCCTAGCTCTGAGGCTGCTGACCAGTTTACATCACACCCATTCTGAAACTTTCCCTACATCCCTCTACTTGCTAGGTGTCCCCCCACATAACAGAGGCTCAGAAGGTGCAATGAAAACATGCTGTCAGCTGCTGTCAAAGGTTATATAAGAATTCTTTTTCTTTATGCTATTCCATTAAGCCCCCCAAACTCACCACCCTTAGGACCATGAACTCTGCAACAGTCTCACCATGGCAACAATCTCCTGTCCCTCCAGAAAGACAAGCCAGCCAGCAAGTGGCAGAGACACTACAGAAACTGCAAGAAAATTGACACACCATTGCTCCTGAAATCCATGCAGGATTACCCCCTGCTCTGCTGAAATTTAAAATCCAGTCCAATCATTAAAAAAAAAAAAAATCGATCAAGCCTCCTGTTTCCTTAGACCTCACACATCTTTCATAGATACACTTCCAAGGGCTAATGCCCCACCCTTAGCACTTCCCCAAATCTCAGATCTTTAGTCTCCGAAGTAAAGACTCTTGTTCATACCCGTCTCAAGCCTGGAATATTCAAAATATTGGAGTTTAAACCTTGCCAGAGTTTTAGTACAGACGGCAGGCGCCATCCATCACTCACTCCTTTCCTTACACTTCAGCCCAGATCTTTCTTTTTATACTTGTTTAATATTTCAGCTACTAGAGATTATTTGCATTCCTTCCTCTCCTCCACCCCCCGCCCCCCACTCACTTTAATTTGAGGGGCTGCGGTCTCTTTTTATGAATTAGAATAGTGAAAACTCTTTTTACAAACTAAAGCCTCAGAGGTTGATCTCTAGCAAACACAAAGCTGATTTCGCCAGGTTCCTTCGAGCGAGATTAACCCATGAATTACTGACGTGCTGCAAGGTCCATTTTCCGTCATAGGCATTTTGTCTGGCGCAAGCAGCAGCCTCCTCTCCGGCGAGCAGTTTTAAGCCCAGGGCGTCTTTCAAAGAGCACGCCCCGGTGGGGGCACAGGACCCGGAATACGGCCCCTTTCCAGACACCAGTGGATGGAGCGCGCCCAGCCCAGGGCAGACGGGGGAGCTGGGGCCCGTAGGGTTAATTTCTAGGGGGGCTGGCAGGCATCTCGGGCAGGTTACAGGCGTTCAAATGGGCATCCCCATTTCCAGGGGGAGCCCAGCCCAGGGCACAGTAGCTGCTGCGGGGATGCAAGAACAAAGGCACTATGCAAACGCTCCTAGACAAGTTTGGCCAGCGAGCAGCTCCCCAAACTAATGCCCGAGCCTCTCCCCGCACCGCCCCAGCGGGGAAAGCAGCCGCTGTCCCCGCCCTGCCGCGGGGTAAAAGACCGCAGCGCCGCGGACTTACTCTCCGGCCCCGGCGAGCGAGTCGGGTCTGCAGCCGAGCGGGTCCCGCGGGCGAGTCCCTGCGCCGGCCGGGAGGCTCCGCGGAGTTGGTGCCGCTTCGCCCCGCAGCGCAGCACACACCGCGCAGGCGAGAGCGGCTCCAGCGTGCGGGGCGGGGACCGGCTGCGAGGGGCGGGGGCGGAGCAGCCTGCCCCCAGACCGACTCCAGCCGGGGAGTCTGGCCCGGGGCGGGGGCGGAGCAGCCTGCCCCCAGACCGACTCCAGCCGGGGAGTCTCGCCCGGGGCGGGGGCGGAGCAGCCTGCCCCCAGACCGACTCCAGCCGGGGAGTCTGGCCCGGGGCGGGGGCGGAGCAGCCTGCCCCCAGACCGACTCCAGCCGGGGAGTCTGGCCCGGGGCGGGGGCGGAGCAGCCTGCCCCCAGACCGACTCCAGGCGGGGAGTCTCGCCCGGGGCGGGGGCGGAGCAGCCTGCCCCCAGACCGACTCCAGCCGGGGAGTCTCGCCCGGGGCGGGGGCGGAGCAGCCTGTCCCCAGACCGACTCCAGCCGGGGAGTCTGGCCCGGGGCGGGGGCGGAGCAGCCTGCCCCCAGACCGACTCCAGGCGGGGAGTCTCGCCCGGGGCGGGGGTGCCCCCAAAGCGGCGCTCCGCCTGCCCAGCAGGGACAGGACAAGCGGGAGCCGTGTGTCCCCCCCCCGAGCCAGGCTGCTGGGCGTTTCACTGCCTTGCCTGGCTCCTCCAGCTCCGCGGGGGCGCAGGCAGCAGGGCACGGGGAGGGGAGCTGAAGATCAGCGCGGCCGAGGGTGTTTTCCTCCCGCTGGGCTCCAAACGCACCAGCAGGACACGACGAATAACCGCCTCGCCCCCTCTGCCGACTGAATCGGGGCTTAATTTTCAAGGGTTGAGCCCCGGCCACTCTGGGCTTGGCCATTCATAGCCCCCGCCCTTCCGGGCTTGCTGCATCAGCTATGCGAGTGACCCGCTTGAGCCCGGGCACCTCTTATTTCCAAATGAAGCACTTGCCTGAATGCAGGTGCGGTGAGGGGCTGGGGGAGGGGAGCTGCAATCCTGTCTCCCGAGCAGTTGCCACCTTGTTTTGCTGGACTGTAGCAGGGCCCCAGGCTGCAGCCAGGAACCCGGCCTGAGGCTTCCCCGCAGCTGGAAGTGACCGGCAGGCGGTCGCTTGTTGCAAGGTAGTTCGACCTCCTAGAGACAGGAGAAAGTGACGAAATTTGGATGTGACCTTCAGCGGTTGGGGGTGTTGCTCTGGTCTGTCCTGTCTACTCCAGCCCCCAGAAGATCAAAGGGCCACATTTCCAAAAGCATCTAAAAAAAGCACCATTTAGGAGCCAATGTCCCATTTTCAAAAGTGACTGAGAGAGCTAGGGGTGAACCTAAGCGACACTGACACTCAGTGAGACGACACCCAAGTAAGTAGGTCCCAAAACATTATGGCCCTTCTGAAAATTTCACCCTAGGCACCTTTCAAAGTGTGTTAAGTTTATCAGGAATGAGGCACTGCTGTGCCAGAAGAAGTGTCCCTTTATGGAGTTAGCCAGGAATAGACTAACAAACGAAGCCCTTAGTGAGTAGAAGGGATCACAGAGGATCACTACTGTTCTCTCCTCTCTTTCCCCCTTTGGTTCTGGGCCATCTTTAATATGCTGTCTGGTTATAGCTACAGAATCACTGCCCCCGCCTCCCTTAGAAACCAGGCATCTCATCACATACTTTAAACAAACCAGACCTTGGCTCAGGTCATTGGATGCTGCAGCTGGCCCCAGTTTGGAGTCATAATCCGGATCAAAGTGTTTAACTGCTCCTTCCTCACAAAGTGGAGGGAAGCACTAAATGAATAGCATGTTTTACAAGGACTATATCACCCTCTGCAGCTTCCCTTTGCTGCTGGGTCATGAGGAGACAAAGCAAGCTGGATTGTCTGAGTCAGAGACCTGCCCCGACCTCCACCTCTAGGTCAGTCATTGGAGATGCATGCTGGCTCTAGGCCTGAAGTGACACTCGCTCCTCAATGGCAAACCACCCCCTGCCTGGGGTATTTTCCTGCCCATTTCCTGTTGTTCTCAAGACAGGAGGCTGCAAGGGCATGGTGCCATCATGTACATTGTGGCCTGTATGCTTTCTGCCTGTCCCCCACTAACAGCAACATGGATTTAGAGAAGTTGTCAAGGGCCTACATTGTTGTTCTGAACTATTGAAATTCCTTTGCATTGGACAAGGACAGCTGGCAGCCCTTCAAAAGCCCTTAAACGTAGGATTGACCCTCCTGTGGCAGCCTAACTTATGAAAATGATTGTCGGGCTGAGATGGCCTCACCTGGAAGTTACAGCAATCTTTTCAGGATATGATCCTTGCTTTGCTCCTGGGTCAGGTGCTGAAGAGAAGAGAGCACATTCTCTCTGAAGCAAGCAGACCTTAGATTGATTTTAGTGATGGACAGATCTTAAGAACTGCAGTGGGGTCTGGCTGCCAAGCCAGAGGGCCAGAAGATTAAAACAAAGAGGACAACTGATCTAGTACCCTAGAAGCTGAAGTGTCCAGGGCTTTACCAAAACTAAACCTTCAGAAGGCTGAAACCACTCCCCATCTCTTAGGAATGAAGTTCACAGTAGAAAGTCATTCCAATCTTGCATCCCTAAGATGATCTTTCGTTTAAGTTACTTGCGGCTACTTTAAGATATACTATTCTCAGGGGCAATATAAGCCACCCCCGTGCACACATGCCCTAGTGAGTCAGAAGAGGTGCACCAGATACCAACTGCACTCCCTCTTTTGCCCAGAACATTAGAGGTTCAGGAATGGGGAAGACAACAAGAGTCCAACTAAGCAGAGGGATGTTGTGGGGCATAGGATTTGCCCGCGTGAATTTGGATAAATTTGTGGCTTTAACATGAATCTGGTGCTTCTGTCTGTGTTTCTCTGTCAGTGCAAGGACTTGGCTGATATCCAGGGTACGGGAATGCAACGTGGATCAAAGGAGAAGAAAAGAAAGAAGTCTGGTGCACTCTTGGAACCAGTCCTGCTGAGTGTTGCGCAGGGCTGTCGCTGCTGCTGGTGCAGTTATACTGGATGTCTCACATTCAGAGCCAACAGAGAGAGAAACTGGAGGGGTTGATAGGGAACAACGGTGAAAAGCCAGGGGCTGAGGAATATTTGAGTTAAACAAGCTCAGCTTGGCCAAGCAACAGCGTAGGACAGCAGGACAAACAGCCGACAAATACTTAAAGGGGCACCAGCGCCATGGAAGGAGAGCAGGGGAGGGATTCAATTAGGCAAACGGAAGGAGTCTAATAAAGGGGGAAACAGGCTGAATATGAAGGAAAGTTTCCCTCCAGGGAGACGTTTCAGGGCCTGGAATAGCCTCCCAAGGGTTGAAGCCCATCTCTAGACAGGTTTAATACTAGAGCCTCCATGAAACTCTAGTAAAAGATACCATAGGGGACAATCCTGCATAGACTGTCAGATGGACCAGATGATCTAAGAGGCCTTTTCCATCTCTGCTGTCCATTAAGCCTTGAGTTATAAGCAGCATTAAATGAACGTAAACAACAATTCTGTCAGGGTTGCTGTCATCATGTAACATGCAGGATGGTGCTAAGCTGCCTCCCCATCAAGTGAATGATGATGTTCCTAGGGTGACGAGGTAAAACACTCCCCAGTGATTCAGGGAACCCCGCCTTTAATGAGAGAGCCAGAGGCTCTGAGCAGTTAGAGAGGAGGTTGTTTTATTTGATGAGGCTCAAAGGGCTGGGAGCACGGTGGAGACCGCCCAGGCATGGGGGGTGGGGGAGGGCTAACATGACATGACACTGGTGGTCACCCCAAAGGAAGACATCCAGATCCCTCATCAGCCAGTGGAACGTTGCCATGGTGCAGGGCAGACAGGTCAAAGGCAGACAGGTCACCAGTCACACGCGCCAGCTCTGATTTGTTACCCTGGTTCCCTGGTCCGCTTGTTCATCTCGTCCACCTGTTAGACTGTGCGTGCTTTGGGGCAGTGTCACTGCGTTCCTTGCCCGGGGTGCCCCCGGGGCCAGGCCTTTGCATTCATCTGGCCTCTGGTCTGCAACATGCAGACATACCCCCATGCCAGTCCACGTACAAGAGGGTAAGGCCTCCGGCTGAGCCCTGGACAATCCAACCTGTCCGGGGAAGTCAAGTGAACACAAATGAGTTGTCCCCAGGGTGTGGTGAGGCTGCTATGTAGCTCACAGGATACTATGGAAGAACAGTCCCCTCAAAAGCGGATCAGCATCCAGCCCTCCCTTCCTTCAGGAGGGGCTGCTAGTCCACGGAGCTCTTGCCTTCTGCCGGCCCTTCTCCAGGAGCTGAGGCCTGGAGACCTGCCCTCTGCTCTGGTCAGCCACCATCTCTGCTGCATTGTCCCCTTCCAAGCTCCTCCATCCAAGTCTGACCTCTCTGGCAGGTGTGACAAGGCGGGGCTGACGGAGCCCACAACGGTGCATTAGCCCCATGTTGCACAGTGGGGTGTGTATGTACCCATCATAGGTAGGGACTTCTATTTAAGAACATAAGAACGGCCAGACTGGATCAGACCAATGGTCCATCTAGCCCAGTGTCCTGTCTTCTGACAGTGACCAGTGTCAGGTGCCTCAGAGGGAATGAACAGAACAGGGAATCATCCAATGATCCATCCCCTGTCGCCCATTCCCAGCTGCTGGCAAACGGAGGCTAGGGACAGTGCCCAGCACAATGGGGCCAAGCTGACTGTGGCTTTTAATCCTACCACAGTACAAATGTGAAAGTATGACAGTACCATGGGGGGACCCCTGGACAATTTACTGAGCTGAAGAGATGCTTGTTGTCTCTCTTGAGGCCTTCTGTTTTCTGAGGTTTTAAATTCTATTGCTGACGTTCACACTGAGCTGAAATCTGACAGATAAGATCCAAGCCCATGGGAAAGCTCGTCACACTCCATCAAGCCCAGTGACGGTGATGAGGAGCAATGTGTGATGATCATACAATGGTGATCACCCTAACATGGGGGAGATTTGACTGAAGGAAGTTTACACAATACCAAAGAAAGGATAATCCAGGATGTGGAATTGCAGCCAAAAAAAATATGTGGAATTACAGCCAACCTAGCCACTCAAGCGATTTTCCCACAAGTTTGCTGTACAAACTTGATTGTGACTGGTCTTCTGTTGAGATGGTTCACCTCAGAAAGGAGGCGAATAAGAGGGGACAAACAGGATAGAGAAGGGAGAGGTGAAACTTCTGTTCTCCCTGTCTCATAACACAAGAACAAGGCCATTGCGTGAATTTTAAAAAGTGACAAATTCAAAACTGATAAAAAGGAAATAAATGTTTCACACTGGACATAGACTGTGGAACTCCTGGCCGCAGGACATTGTTGAGGTCAAGAACTTAGCAAGATTCAAAAGGGGACTAAACACTTATATGACATCAATTATTATAACTCTGGATATTCTTAACAAACACGTTGGGAAGGATATTAAACCTCATGCTTTAGGGCTTAAGCCAATCTAATTACAAATCAAGCTGAAAACCAATGTGAGTGGCGCTTTATTCTGCATCTGCCTACTGCAGGGTGCTCATACCTGCTCTATCAGAGAAAAGATATTCCTTGGCAGGGCCGTCTCTAGGCGGACGCAGGGACCGGGGCAGAAGAGACGGATTCTTCTCTTCTGGGACTGACTGTACCCACCAATCACACCGGCCCATAGGGCCCCCCAAAACACGGGGCCCAGAGCAGTCACCCCGATTCACCCTACCCAAGGGCTCCTTGGGGCTGATCCAGTCTGGGCATTCCTATGTTCCTAGGATATGTTTTTCTGGTCTTATTTTGTAAGCCTGAGCCGTTTGCCAGTCTTGAATGTTTTTTTCATGCTCAGATATTAAATCCATAGCCTACTGTGTGCGTTTCTATCAGCACTTTCTCGTTGCTCCAAGGTAAGGAAGTATTATCTCCATTTTACAGATGGGGGAACAGACACAGAAAGGTTAAGTGACCTTGCTCACGTTCAAAAGGCAGCCTGGAATAGAACCAAAGTCTCCTAATTCCAGGCTTGGGCTCTCGTCATGAGACCCCACCTCCCATTGCTGTGAAAGTGGCTTTGATGTAAAGTACTGTTTGGTGGGTGTCACTTATGGGAAGTGACCGTCACCTGATACTTCAGGAGGGAAGCAGAACAGGAGTTGGCTTAACTACTTTTCAAAGAAATGTCCTACCAATTACTGGAGCCTCTTTCCCTAGGTAAGCTAACACCCAGTGATCCATGCGCAGAGGAGACTGGGAGACAGAAAGCTGGAGTGCGCCTTTCATGTCTAAAGAAGACAGAAAGTCCAGTAGGATCTTGACAAACACAGTGTCTCTTTCTGAATTCAGAGGCAGCTTCTCTAGGCATGATGAAATAACCAGTCACATTAAGAGACAAATGGACAGGAAAGTTAATCAAGTGAGTTAGACCAAAGGACTGAGAAATCATATGTTAACATGGCTAAATAGGCATAGCACCGATGGCTCTGGAAGCAGGAAAAAGGGCAAATGTGCCCGGTGGCTTTGAAAAATCTCAGACATACTAAGGGGTTTGGATGCTTAGTTTTAATGGGAGCTGGGTGTCTAAATCCTCTATGTGATTTAGACAAGCCCATCGGGAGGTTTCAGAGGAGTAAATGGTATGATCTCTGTAGCAGAAACCGTCACCAAGTAACAGTCAAGACAGGAATATTACACACAGGAAATTTCCTAAGAATGATTCCTGTGAGTGAAACAGTTATCAATGTATTTAAGCACTATCCCTTGAAATGGGAAATGTAACACCTGTTTTGTTAGATCCCTATCCAGCCATGGCTTGGTGATGATCAAAGCTAATAATCGGGAGGACAAAGACAACTACAGGCCATGGGTGGGGGGATTTTATTTCTTTGTTTGTTTTGTCTTTTATCCAAATCAAGTTGCTCCTTTCATTTACCTATCAGATTTTTCCAACCTTTTCAATGCAATTTTTCTCAGAGCTGATTTATTGGAAAGATCTCTCGGTTCTCAAAAGGCCTCGGTTGTGATTGCTCTCTTCAGCTTCCTGGCCATGCTCTAGCTCTGGTTTTTGCACCCTGTGTAACAAAGGAAGGTGGAGGATAAATGGAGGTGCTCATGAGAAGTGGCAGAACAGCAGTTCGCTGCATGCTGGGATCACACAAGGAGCAGTGAAACCTGGTTACGTTGCCAATGTGTTTGAGCAGTCTGGCGGACCTTGTCCAGAGCTATAGCTAAGCTGATGGCTTTTCTGACAAAGGGAGCTCATGGAACCTTTCTTCAGAGTAAACCCTCAAAAACCCTAGTTGCCTTGGTGCATTCCCCTCTTCCACTTCCTCCAAGCCACTGCTTTCTTGAAGTAAAAGGTGAGGAGAGCAATGCTCATTGAAAGTTTGCAGCAATATCCCAAGTGGCAACAGACTAGGGCCTAATAATGCACAGGAGCGAAAGATCTGAGTGGGGTGTCTAACATTCAGCAAATTCATTTCCTTTTCCTGCATGAGACTCGCTTATGATTTTCCAGCATTGATAACTCTCAATCTGAATGCTGTATGCCAGTAGTTTGTTGACACTATTCATGATTTCACCTGCTGGCCAATTTTCACTGGACACATGCGGCATGCAAGAGATTGTGAACTTTTTGTTTTGTTTTGTTTTTGTTTTTGTGAATGCCATTTCTCATAGGTGCAGGCTTCTGATGTGACTATTTATGGTTAAGAAATATAAGCCAGATCCTCAGCCGGTGTGATTGAGTGTAACAACTTTGATTTCAGTAGAGCTGTGCTAAGGATCTGGCCCTTTAAATTCTCTTTCTGTAAATATTCTCCAGAACTTGCTAGAACATGGGCAGAAGGAAAACACTAAAAGGTCAACAACAGTCAAAAGAAATTTGTTTACAAGTTCACCCCCAAAAATAGTTGTGACGTATGCACCCAGTTCTAGCCCTGCATTCCAAAGCAGGTAGAAGACGGCATCATTCCTATTTAACAAACTCTTCATCAGGAGACAATGAGGAAACGATGTCAGTATCATTTCGCGGTAAGGAAAAGGAAAGAAAAGGCATTTCATTTTTCAGTTTGTCTCAATAAGAATAAAATAACTCACAGAAGTTTCTTCTTCTAAATTGCTCTCTCTTTAATTTTTAAAGCAAGCTTTGAAAAGACAGAACTAGGAGATGGAATGTTCTCTTCCCATTTTAAACAAAGAAATGATTCCAAAATTCAAGGTTGACTCTTGACAGGCTTTATTAGATAATCTTGATAGATATTTTAGTCTGTCCTCTCTCAAAAAGCATATTGCATTTGGTTAAAGAATTTCCAATTCATGCCACAAGAGTTTATATATTTTAAAAAGTTTATGCATCCTCACAGTCTCCCTAGAGAGTTATAAGATAAACCTATACACAAATTTGAATACCTGATTTTAAGCTACTTTCAAAATCAAGAAAGAATACCTGCAATTCTATGTTTTAAATACCTGACTCTTTCATTTCCTTGGGAAGCTTGGATGGGCTAGGCTCTGAAAATAAGGATATGTTTGATTTTTGTAAATCATAAATACATTTTTGGCGGTCTGTCAGTTTCATGCAGCAGATCAAAGCAGAGATTTTTATTTATTTCCTCCTCAGTTTATTTTTAACTTTTCAGATATTGTAGCTGTCAAGAATTAATTATATCCCAACACAGGAGCTAGCCAAGCATGTGGCAAAATGCAAAGTTCAGCTCTAGATTCAGAGTTGTCCAAAGGTTTGGTTCAGGCTCACCTCTAGCAATTAGCCAACGTATTACAAGCATTACAATTTTCCACCTTGAAGGAAAAATTCAAGCCCAGAAGCAAGGATCCCACAGGTTGTTATAGCAGTAAAACATTTTCCTTTTCTAGATCGTCTTCATTCCTTTAATACTACTAGCTCCAACTGGTACATGACCAGTCAATGGCAATGAGAAAAAACTTTCACTTGTGGATAGCATGATGCTGAGTAGACCTCACCAATTTAGGGCCATTCTGGAAAATTAAAACAAAAATACAACATATGCAATCCTCCTGACTTAGAGTGATTTCTGCCTCTTGAAAGGCCATTAATAGTCTTCTGCTAAGCAAAGGAATTAGCACTGAAAATGAACCCCCATTAATAGATCAGTTACTCATTTATTAATATGATCAAAGTGGTGGGAAAGGAAATAAGCATAAAAGGTAGTGAGCCAATTTGTGAACCAAGCTATTCCAGTGTAAATGCCAAGTCAGACCACTGAGTTCAATGGAGTAACCCCCTTAGTTAATGTGGTGTAAATCCAGAGTCACTCTATGGACTTCACTGCTGTGACTGATTTAGTTCAGAACTTGATGGTGTCTTTCTCTATCTAACTTTTGATGCTACTGGCACAACATGAGATGCCTTGAAACAAAACACTAATGCTGGATTTTGAACAACCAATCCTAATCTGGTTAATTATAAATTATGCAAATAGCCACCATTTAACAACTACTGTTATAATTTGGAGGGCTCAAAGAGCTTTTCCTATTAACTGGTAAGTCAAGGACTTTAAGAGAGGCCAAACACTACAGTCCTTGCTCAAGAAAGACTCCCATTTCAATCGATGGAAGCCTACAAGATTTGGCCTAAGGTTAAGGAAAAGCCACAGAAAATTCCCACCAGAAATAAAATATAGTTACCAGTTGTGCAATGGACGTGTGTGCATGGGAGTATTAAAGTGAATTAAGAAAACTCCAATTCACTTAAGGGAAAACATATGGTGATTTTTGCTAATTGTGTTGTGCAGCACAACTGAGGCACTACTCAGACAAACCTCCCATTGAAATAACTGACGCACACACTATCATTGATTAGAAGGAGCATTGACTAGACCAGTTCAACTGCAGTCATTACTTGGGTCTTAATAGTTGCTTGCTCACGTGTCCATTGGCCAATTAAGGATTACGCATGAGAATAAGGGGTTGGAGGCTCAAGCCCCAAGTTTAAAGACCCTCTTATCCAAAGGCCCGACTCAGGAGGGGCCCACTCAACCCAACTGATGCTCTAGTTTTATTTATTGGGGTTCAACTTCTTTTTAAATATCACAATTATTATTCCCTATGCCATAAACAACTCTCTATTTAACTGCAGAATACTAAGCAACATGTTCTGAACCATTCTGTTCTAATATCCTTAAAGGAGTGATTAGTTTAGTAGAATGAAGCTGGAATTCCATGACAATCCCACAGAAAAAAGGAATATTGGCATTGGCTTTTTAAATAAGCATATATCTTAGTGTTTTTAATTAGCATGGAAGCATTTCAAAGAATCCAGTGGAAACCCATAGATTCTCAAGTTTCAAACACATGCAAGCTGAGAGAGAAAAAAATAACTAACTCCAGTGCTAAGAAATAATTGAGTTTGTACTTGCAATCACATTGGTAGTTTTGATGTAAACATTGTTATACAAGTTAAATTAAATTGACTGATGTGAATTCGGTCACACAAGAAAAGGTTTTTTTGCCTCTACAACATCACTAAAAATGTTAGCTGATCCCTTCCTAAAGGAAAGAAATGTATTTGTCACACACCACACAATATTCTTGCCCACAAATCACACAGAATGTCTGGGGTGGGGGGGAATGTCTCCAATATGTGCCAGTGATAAAGTGATACTGCCTTCATCATAACTCATCAGCGATAACTTACCAGAGGACATGTTCTCAATGACAATAAAACAAAGCGGTTTCATACTAATGTAATTATTTGACACTCATAAGAAATGGAAATTAGTCACATCTAGCCATCCCAAAGTCAGAATTTAATAACGGGTACAGAGATACCACCTCTGTCTAATAAATTAAGCTTTGGAAAAATGTACTGATCAAATGAGGGTGAAATAAGAACCAGATTTTGCATGGCTGGATGTGACACGTAAGAGATTTTGACCTGATTTTCAGGGGGACGGAGTGATTGCAGCTCCCATTGAAATCAGTGGGAGGTGTGGATACCAAGCATGTCTGAAGATTAGCCTACTTGCTTTTTATTCCCTAGATAACATAGATACAAACCCTTTATTTAGGTTAGCAGAGAGGGGAGGGGGGCATCAGAATCTTCCTAAGTGACATCAGCAAAGCTAATTTCTGCATTTGAAATGATAGCTGCTGAGGATGTCTTGCTGAGGTACAGAATTGATTCAAATTCCTTTTTAAATTTCACTTCAAAGTGAGACCAAATGCATTCCCATTGCAGGGGCAGGATCCTGCAGAGCTCTGCTTGCATGAGCAGCCCTTACTAGAAGTCTGCAGGATCAGGTGCTATGCAATTAACACCTCCCCTCCCTTGCCCCATGTCCTGCAGACAGTAACAAGTAAGCCAAGAAACAGAGGAGTCAAAATCTCACCATGTTTTCAAACACAAGCTATTGAGTGGAGTAAGGACATCATTCAAGGCTCTCCTGGCATCCTTATGGGCATGACAGAAAAACAGAGGACTGAAGGGCACAGACAGTCACGGGGCATAGCCCTCATTAAATACAGCTTTGGCTGGATCACTTATGACAAAGCACACACTAAAAGCTGTCCATTACATTCTCCTTCCACTTTCATTAGCATTCAGACACCCCTGCACTCCATCCTTTTCTCCTTGCCGCACAGGGTGTCTGAAAGAACTTGGCACCCCGGGTAATGGATTAAAGGCTTTGAGCATCTGTCTTTGCTTAACAAAACTGCTCCCAAGGAACAGACGGAAGAGACAGCGTCAAGACTGTAAAACACACCTTTCAAAATTCTCTCTATTCTGTCATAGTACAAAACACCAGAGTCAGATCACGATGGACAGCAAACACAACCCACAGAAGTTACTGGCCAGCAATCTTCCTCCACGTTTCATGGTCTTCAAACAGCCCTGAGAAGTGTGCTACGCTGCACCCCATCCAATCAGCCACATCGTCAAACCAGACTCACCACGGGCGCCCCCTGCCCCTGGCACCAGTCCCTGCAAAACTTACTTTGGCAACCTCTCTCTGCTCATAGCCACATGTCCCGCTAACTCAAGTTTTCTCTCTCTGATATTAGGTATCACTTCAGTTACAGGTAAACTCAAGCAATTACCTCCTCATTAGTCATGTGTGAGGTATAGCTAACGTGCAGCAAATCACCTGTAACAGTTCAATTTGAAGGCAAAAAAGCATTGAGATAAATCAGATCTGAGACTCACACACGAGAGAACGTCTCAGGACCAGAACAGTTGCTTTGAGGTAAGAGAGATGAGGAACAACTGGCAAACATTTCAGAGAGAGAGTCGTTTTCTTGATCCCAAATGGAGAAATACTGTAATGGGAGAGTTTACCAGAGCTGTACAACACACAACAAGGAGATGGAAGGAAGACAGTAATAAAGTCCTAGGCCTGATTCAACAAGGTACATATGCTTAAATTTTGAATTCAGGAGTAGAGCCACTCCAGAGCTTAAAAGTTAAACACGTACTTAAGTACTTTGCTGAACAGAAACTCTAATGCCGTGGATAAGGAGATAATTCCTCAGAACGTGGTCCCTATAAATGAGAGTATAACCCTCTTTAATTGTATGTTGTGTGACTTTTCCAGCTCAAAGACAGTACAACGGAGGTTAGCTGCTGACGTGTTGGAATGACAGGTTTAAACGTAAATAAGTGATATGTCCATTTCAGCCAAGGATGTCAAAGAGATTTCTAAATATTAATGAAGCTTCAGAACACCTTTTGGAGTTGGGCCATGATACCCTTTTGAACTTGGGACAGTTATCCCATATGGGTACCAATTCAGAGGGCCAGTCCTTACCTTTAGTTATTTTAAACAAAATACCGGTAGCTTCCATACTGTCCCTCCCCAAAACAGCTCTCCTAAGCTTGTGCATTACAAGAGGCTCCCTGTGTCTCCTTACATTTCAGACTTCAGAGATTTCACATCCTGGCAGATACGGGGCATTCTAAAGCTGAAAGTTAACTGAGACCCAGAAAGGTTATGGGACTTGCTGAAGGTCACGCAGCTCATTTGTGGCAGAGACAGAAACAGAATCCAAATCCAAGTGTCCTAATTCCTAGCTCCCTTGCTAACCCCACTATCCCAGGCTCCCTCCCGGCCCTACATGAACCATCATCATCATATTTTACTTTATTTCTGAGCAAAGGCCATATTTCATCAGTCGTCTGAGCAGAGAGAGAAGGTTTCTAGATTATATTTAGTGAGCAGAGCATGACGAGGGGCATGGCCATTGTTAACTGATTACACTGATCATGACAGTGTTATAAAACCTCTAGGCAGATCCAAAAGCATCTAACCCCTCCCAAGGGTATGATTATTTCGTAACAGTTACATCCCCATGGGTCATCTTCTTGTGAAGTCTTTATTGAGTGGTAAAGAATCTATTTTAGCACTAGAGGAAAAGGATTCATCTTAAGGACAGTTGAGCTGCATTAACAGAATTGCATTTCTAGAGGAATATTCCACGCTAGTGCAAATGCTGTTTTTGCATAATGATAAAATCTGTGCTTTATTACTTCGCTGTAATGAGTTTAAGAGCACATGTTGCTGAAATAAGTCTCGAGCAGCAAGCGGGTGTTTTAATGCTTGCAATGAAGCTGTGTGAGCATTCCAAGCATACAGAAGCAGAGCATGTATTGGACATGAAGGGGGAATTAATTCAGGGAAATCCTGTGGCCCTGCATTATGCAGGAGGTCAGATCACAGTGTTGCCTTCTGGCCTTAAAATCAGTGACAGAGATGCATGGCCTTTGCTTTCCATAGCCCATGCCTCATAGACGTAGCAGTCTGCTATGAAGCATGCAACAGCAGTCTTGTAGCACAAGAAACAATGTCATAGCCAACCCCAAACATTCAAAAACCATGAGTCAGATGCCAAAACACCATGAGATTTAAAAAAAAAATACATTTGGGTTCCTGTCTTTTGCTTTCTGGGTCTTTATGATGCACCCAAGCCTTATTTTTGAGTTTCTCTCTAAGAACTTGTGACGAAGTTGGGTTTTTTTTCTTGAGGTTTTCTTTCTTTTCCAGGGTTTGCATGCACAGGGGGTGGGACTCAATGTCCCTGGGTGTTACTGGTTTAACGAGGTGAGGGGAGAGGGAGTTTGTTGTTACAGAGGACCGAAGAGGGATGGCCAGTGGGAGGACAATGGGCTGCGGAGAGAGGACCCCGGTGACCTGACCAGCCGGTTCCAGCCAGAGGAGAGCTGTGAGAAGGGGAGACCCAGGCCTTCCTATTTACGACCCTGTTTACCTGGAGAGAAGACAATGGACAAGGACAGGGCTTGAGGCCGGGGATATCAGAGGCCCAGCTGGGAAGCAGGGGGGCTCGGGGCTGGTGAGGGGAAGCAGGCAGAGCCCACCTGGCTGCAGGGAGATGGGAAGTGCTGTTATTGCGAGAGGCCAGGCCTGAGGCCCTGAGAGTTTCCTGTGCTGTGTTCAACTCTCCATAAACCCTCCTGTTTTATGCTGGCTGAGAGTCACTCCGGTCTAGAGAACAGGGGGCATCAGCCCCTTCAGGGGTGAAGAGGCCCAGAGGCTCCAGAGTGCATGGACTCCCGGAGGGGGCCCATAGCAGAGACAGACGTGCTAAGGCTCAGAGAGGTGCGGCTCCAGGAGGTGGAGGGGCCTGACCCCGAGAGTGGACCCCCGAGAAGGGCTGTCTCACTGAAAGGGGCACCCCCCACGGACCGCACAGGGCCAAGAGTGGGCACGATCTGCGAGTCTGTGACAGAACTCTGTTGGGCCAGAAACTTATTGGGGGGTTGTTGGGCTTTTTGTTTGTTTGTTTGTTTGTTTGTTTGTTTGTTTGTTTTTTAATTGAAACTAAGATTCTCACCTAATCACTTGGCTTCAGGAGCTGGGGTTTTATGAAAAAAAATCAGTTATCAGGAGAGAGAGCAGTGCTGCTGCAGACAGATTTCTGCACGTCTCTGGGCAATGGGCAGCAGAGAGCCCTTTCAGGCGTTTATACATCTCTACCAATCCAGGAGTCAAGAGGGCAACATTTTGATATCAGCAAGAGCTAGGATGACTAGACAGCAAATGTGAAAAATCGGGACAAGGGTGGGGGTACTTGGAGCCCATATAAGAAAAAGACCCCAAAATCGGGACTGTCCCTATAAAATTGGGACACCCTAACAAGAGCTTCCAAATCTCAAGCATTCAAACAAAAATATGCACACCATTAGTGAGGACCCGAGAATCAATGCAATGCAATTGCTTTTTGAAACAGGAAAGCTTCCTCTCCAGGTAAAATTATTCAGCAGAAGCTAGTATTTGCTGCAATAACCATTTCTATCCCACTCTATATTAATTTCTTTTTAACTGCACCCCATTCAGCTAGCATGCAATCAGTGAAGCAGGCCAGATCTGCCTTACTCAGTCAGCCCTGTGTCATATATGGCTCTTTAAATCTGTGTGTCACTGTGCTCTGCTGGCTTTTAAAGCCTGATTTATCTCTGCTTGGGGAGCAGAGGCAGACCCCGATGACAAGCGCAGCTCCTGCTGAGACCCAGGCAAGAAGAAAGAGAGGGGAAAAAACGGGGGGGAGAGCCCACTAAGTCCCTATCTCTGTTCTGTCCTTGCTGAAGCCACGCAATAAAGCAACTGCATGTGAGTGCTAGGAAAGCGGAACAGAAAGAACCCTAGGAGGCCACTGAATCATGCCATAGTACTAGTCACTAACCCCATCTGAATCAGCCAAAAGGCCGATCCAGCTCAGTGCAGTGCCTTGAGGCCTTTCCTTCGTCTTTCTCCAGAGAGTGCCAGCGGTGACTAGCTCCACGCCGGCTTGGTGACGAAGCAGCAGTAAAACATCTTTATTAGGCACTATGCTAGCAAATAGAATGTCATCTGAAGGAGGCTGGTGACTCCCTGCTTCTGGAACGCACTTGTCTGCCTGACTTGCAGCTTCTTCTAACGAGACACTCAGACATGGGCCCATCCCTGAACTTGGTGGGGCTGAAAGGCTTACCTAGAGCTGGCCCTTTTTGATATATAGCGACCACGTGGCTAATGCTGCATAAGAGAAGAGAGTCCCAGTTTGTATGACATATTTGGCCTGCTATTAAATGGGTAACCTGCTTGTACCGCTTGCAGGCTTGCTGGGGGCGGGGGGCAAAAGGGGAAATTGCCCAGGCCCTGGGTTTTTTAAAAGGACCCCCAGCCACTGCCACTGCTGCCAGCAGTTCAGCGGGGCTAAGCAGGCTTTCCTGCCCGCCCTTGTACTGCTCCCGGAAACGGCCGGCACATTCATGCAGCCCCTGGGGAGGGAGTCTCCACCAGCTGCCCCTACCCTGAGCGCGGGCGACTCCGTCCAGCTCCATTGGCCGGGAACTGTGGCCAATGGGAGTTGCGGGGCAGTGCCTGCGGGCAGCGGCGCACAGAGACCTTGTGGGCCCCCCACCTAGAAGCCGCTGCCAGAGGGGAGTACCGGTCGCTTTTGGGAGCCGCCTGAGGTAAGCACCAACTCCCTGACCCCATCCTACACCCCAACCACCTGCGCCAGCCTAGATCCCACACCCCCTCCCACCCCCAAACTGCCTGCACTCCTCCCACCCCCAAACTCCCTCCCAGAGCCCACATTCTGCACCCCTTCCTGCACCCAAACTCCCTCCCAGAGCCTGCACCCCACACTCCAACCCCCTCCCCCAGCCTGGTGAAAGTGAGTGAGGGTGGGGGAGAGCAAGCGACGGAGGGAGGGGGGATGGCATGAGCAGGGGCAGGGCCTCAGTGAAGGGGCGGGACAGAAATGTGGTCTCACAGAAGGGGCAGGGCAGGGGGTGGGACAAGAGTCTTAGACATTTGCCAACCCTACCGAACGGGCATGTGGAAGCCCTGGCCATGCCAGCAGCTCGCTGGGCACCAGTTGTGCAGCAGGCAGCTCGCTGGGCACCGCCCAAATGTCAGGCGGACCGCGTCAACGGCTTGTGCTTGCATGGTGGCCCATTGACTGTTCTGCCCTGGGGCCCAGAATTGCTGTCAACGGGCCTGACCAATTGTTCAAACATGTAGCCAGGATATTAGAAAGAATCCGGTATTATTTATATCAAACATGCCTGGGAGTAAATCTAACTCAGTGGTCCTCAATCTTTTTGTCTGGCGGGTGCCAGACGAAGGACTGTGGCAGTGGTGGAGCATCCGCCGAAATGCTGCTGAATTTCTGCGGCATTTCTGCGGCGACGCTTCTCAATGACGTCGCTTGTTGGCGGCAAGCGGTGTCATCGAGAGGCATCACAGCCAAATGCTGCAGAAATTCGGCGGCATTTCGGCGGATGCTCCACCACCGGCCAGGACATGCATTGGATGCCCCCACGGGCACCATGGCACCCGCGGGCACCGCGTTGGGAACCCCTGATCTAACTGCACAGTATTCAGTAAAACAGATTAGAAGTGGGTGATTCCAGGGCCTGGAAATGAAATATGGAGCATTTTGCCTAAGATGACTTGTTCAAACAGTGGTCAGTAATGACTGAAAATAGTTGCCATCTGATGGCTGTTCATCTAGCCTTACTCCCAAGTTACTAGAGACCCACATCATTAGACACCCTTCATGACTGCTAGCAACGCAAAGACCATGCGCGAAGAATGAACCATTGTCTCTAGAGCAGTTCGAGTCAAAGCAGGAGAACATTGGCCAGCCAGCACGAGGAAGCTTGCATCACACTTTAGTTCCAAGGGCTGTCAGTCCCATCCCTTTTGCCCACATTGTTTCATTTAGAAAAACAAAGTTAGACGTATCTCAGGACCATAAAGGGAATTCATGACTCATGCCATGCTGCCAACCACAGCTGCTCAGAATCTCACAGTGACAGGGAGCTAGAACTTGGAACCTCCTACTTGAAAAACAAAGGTCCCTGCCCTCTAAGCTAAAGAAGCTCTCTTAGCAATAAGCTGCTATGATACACGTGCTGAGTAGTTCTGATTCTATAGATAGACTCACTAGCCAGTTCATTACAATATTCTAATAAGATATGTGCGAGTTTTACATTCATTTGTCATTTTCTGATAATGTTCTGTCCGGTTATAACAGAACTATTATCCTGGGCGAATAGTGATGAGAAGAATACATTTCCAAAAGATTGCCTGCATTCCGTTTTAAGTGCAATAAAAGATTTAATCTACAATTTCCTTTTTCGCTAATGGGATCAGATATAATTTATTTAATGAGTGTAATTAATTGGCATATTTTCCACAAAACTGAATACCGCTTTTGCAAAGTACTGATTTACCAAGAATAACTAGGGTTAGTTTTAATTTTCAGAGAGAGATAAATGGAATGTGCCCTTAGTCTGAAACAAGTTACCGATAAAATGGCTTGACATTCTCAAACAGAGACGGAGGGGATCTTTAACTCCTTAGATGTCCATGGACAATTAGCATTAGGCCTTTACTTATTAAATAGTGCAATATAGCTCCATTTCAGCCCTATTCCACTGCCTTACCTTATAGGTCACCAGGTGTTTACTGCTGAGACGTGATGTATAGTGTGCAGGAGATTGGACCCTTGGGTTATGCCTACACTGCGATAAAAAACCCGCAGCACCACATTTCAGAGCCCGGGTCAGTAGACTCAGGCTCCCAGGGGTCCGGCTGTGGGGCTGAAAATTGTAGTGTAGACATTCGACCTCGGGCTGGAGCCCCAGCTCTGAGAACTGGTGAGGGAGAAGGTCTCAGAGCCCGCGCTCCAGCCCAAGGCTTAACATCTACGCTGCAATTTGATAGCACCCTTCCTCCCCACATAAGCCCCCCAAACCCAAGTCAGCTGACCCATGCGAGCCGGAGCCATGCCACAGGTCTTTTATCACAGTGTGAATGCACCATAACTCTCAGTGGTGGTTTTCTAGGGTACAAAAGGATTTTAAAATACAGTTGTGTTATTTTCAGCTAAGTCTCCACGGCTTATCACATTCTCCAGCCAAAGATTAACTGAACAACACATCCCAGCTACAAAGACTGTTGGAAACTAGAATAGAATCATGTAGTGCGGCGGTACCGAAGTCCATGGAACTGAATTTACACCGATGGGCCAGATTCTGATCTCGGTTCTGAGACCTTAATGGTGGGAGTACAGAGGGTGAAACTGAAATGTATGAAGATGAAGAAACCAGTTACAGAATAAGAGGTACACTTGAGACCTAGCTCACCAAAAGTAGTTTCACTGAGGTCCAATCCTGTAGACCTGTTTTCCTGCAGTTATAGGCAATTTCTGTAAACCTTTCTCCCGCAGTTACAGGCAGATCTCACTCATGTTAAATCAGGATTGGTCTGTTTGCTACATTCTTAGCAGAGGCTGGACCTATAACGTCCTCTCTCTAGCCGTTTCTTTATTGCGTTTCCTGCCAAAATGCACAGCGGATTCATCTGCATTCCAAAGGATGAGTGTTTCCTCATGTTTCTTGTGGACCGATGTCGTTTCCCGTGAGATCTGCTAATTTAATGGGGGCATTCAAGCTGTCAAAACACCACTGCAGTCAGTCAGGACACAGAAGAATGCATACATGAGCTTTCTGATACACACAGAGCAACACACAATCTTTTCCTTCCTGTTATTTTGCACACCTCTCTGCAGGCTAATCCCTAGTCAATTTACATATTAGATCATCCAGTTGCTTTTATTTACATGGAGTAAATTTTATTTCTGACTTTAAAAACTGTTTTCTTCTTGGGTTCATTTAATCGTCATATTTCATGCATGAGACACCAATTTATCTGCTTGAGTTGACTTTTGGTCCGATAAAGGGGTAAATATTTGAACTCTTAAAGCATTATAAGTACCAGTTTATGTATCCCATAGAAAAGGTCATCCTTTAACTGAGGACCTGGAAACTCCAAACTTGGCTATGAACCAAAACAACTACATGAACAATTTGTTCAACAATATTCAACCATTGGCGAGTCTAGGAGTGATAAATACTGTTGTTTCCAGGTCAGGAGCCTCAGGCATTGTATTTTGGGATCTCAGTTGTTATGGTTATTTGTTGTTTTCCCTTTCATTTCTCTGGAGAAACTCAACCAAGTTCCTTTTCACCCACTCTCACGTCAGTTTTGTTTCTTTGGCTTCTTTAGATCAAGAAGGCCTTTGTCAGAGCAGGAAAATTTTCCTAAATTTAAATCCAGAGGAAAGAAGAAAACAAGTTTAAACCTAAATCAGTGAGGAATTTTTACTAGGGCATTCTTCATAAATCTACTCCAAGAAATTACAGTGTAGCACTCTTACATAGAACTTTTTCTCAGTAGATCCCAATACACTTCACAAAGGAGGTAAGTATCATTCTCCCCATTTTATTGATAGGAAAACAGAGGCACAGAGCCATGACATGACTACCCCTTGCAGAAACCAGGAATGGAACCCAGACCTCCTGAGTCCTGGTGCTTAACCCATTAGGCCACAATACAGTCATCACCACAGAGAGGCCAAGAACTGAATGGGCTGCTAGAACACCCCAGCCAGAGGATCTGTCAGCTCAGGGTGGAGGCATGTACATTGCTTCTGCCCAAGGAGGATCCGGTCCCATATTGAACACAGGCCTTCAGTCTCCGGGATTGCCAAGATGGTACAAGTTTGCATCTGAAGACGTGAGCTGTACCCACCGAAGCTTATGCTGAAATAAATGTGTTAGTCTCTACTAAAGTGCCACAAGTATTCCGTTCTTTTTGCGGATACAGACTAACACGACCACTACTCGAAAGCTGGTACCTGTCATTAGTAGTAAGTACACACACACAATGTACAGAAATACAGAACCTGAGTGGAAATGTGTTACATGGAATCCATTTTTATTATTCCTCACATACAGGTTGAAATAGTTTTTTAAATCTCCACAGTATACACAAGTATTACACTTTCACAAATGCTTTCTTTGGGAGGGTAATTAAAGGGGTTAATGAGTTCCCCATGCCCCATTCGCATGGGCAAGGGAATGCAGGCGTGTGCCGGATGGGGACCTCTTCCTGCAGCAAGAAACCAAAACACAATTGCTAAGCAACCCCCAGCCTGGCAGATAAAGTCTTCCTAGTGTAGACAAAGCCAAAGATTTCCCAAGTTGCTATCAGGGGTCAAGCAGAATCAAAGGCACAGCCATGGGAATGCGAGTGGTAGATAAGGTTCTTGTGGCTGCAGCAATGACCCTACTGCAGAAATGCTGCCACTGCTGAAGCTGAGCCTGTGATAACAACAGTGTAGACAAGCAATCAAGCCCAAAGTGTCATCTTACATGGCCAGAACTGCCAATCCTAAATATAGAAAAATTATGAGTCAGGCCCCAAAAATCATGAGATTGGGTTAAAAATCATGAGATTTAAAACACCCGCACTGGGGTTTTTTTATTTGCTTTCTGGATCCTGAGCTTGTAGGGTCACAAGGGTTACATTTTCAGGATTTCCTCCACAGCCAGGAGGGCTAGAAACTTACTTTAAAAAATATGAAGCAGAGTATCTCATACATGACTCCAGGAGCTGGGGCTTTAAGGAAAAACACAAGTTATTGCAAGACTTACTTGTGAGACAGTTGCAAGAGTTGGAAACCGCTGCCAGAGCTCCAGCAGAATCATGCATTTCTCATGGAAAGTGCTTTTCACTCTGTCCCTCTAGTACGTGCTGAAGTTATATATACAGCTGCCCTAACTATACGCATAGTGCCCTGCTTGGGAAGAAAAATAACTGACTCGTCTTCAAGCTACTCAGAGCAGTAAGCCAGCCTTGAGGTGAGACTCATGCAAAAATCCTCTGTTCACACACGAAGGGCAAGCAGAAAGGCCATTCTTACAATATGCTGGTTCAAACTCCCTCACTGATGCAAGGAACTATGCTGGAGTCAGATGCCATTTACTTAGAAGTGATTAAGAACATGTAAAAATTGAAACATTGTTGCAACGGACATTCTAGGCAACACCTGTGCTTAATCTGGAGGCAGCTGTGTGAGCGATCAGTTTGACAGATAATAGGGCTGGATTTTTTATCTCTGGCACCGTGGAGTCTTATTTCTGTGTTTAAATAAATATTAAATATTGTAATGGAAATCCAAAAAATAAAAGGGCTTTGATATTCCAAATACAGGGCACTATGAAAGAACAGCAGGTTGAAAAAAAGTCCACAATAGTTAATCCTATATTCACACTCAATTACGTTATGCTAGATAATGAGACATATTGAGACTATCAAGGCTTAAACTGAACATCAGACAGAGGAATACCTGTGGAATGGGCATTCCAAGATAAACATATAGGGTGTCAAATGAAGTGAGCTAAAAATCATAGGCTAGTAATGAAATGCTACATAATCTGGGATCATTTAGTTTATATCTGGATATGTGAGGGGGCTTTATCCCACTCCATTGTTAAGGTTTCCTCCAGAAGATATAACGCTAGACTGATGCAAGATAAAAGCGAGGGGCAGAGCAGGGAAATGAAGTATTAATAAGAACTGCCTAGTAACTAGTTTCTATGTATGTCATTGCCCTCTACTGGATAGAATGACAAATTACTCAACTGCGTGTCATAGGTAGGGCTGGGCCAGAAATGGTGTCTTCATCCCACAAAAATATTTGAGATTTCCTGAATTTTTCCTATCCTGAATCAGTTTCAAAAATCTCCATGAACAGAAAAGTCAGAAAATTTTTCAGTTCAGATCAAAATATTTTTTGACCAAAAAAAATTCATTAGCTTACATTTCACAACTAAAAGTTGTTTCAAACCAGAAAACCAATCTTCTTTCATTTTGAAAACATCAAAATGAGACATCTCAGCAACTTGAAACCTTTCTTCAAAATTCAAAGAAATCACCCTTCTCCCAAGAAGCTTCCATTTCTACAAATTGGCATTTTTCTTAATTATTTTGTCAAAAAATTCCCAATCCATTTGAGTCATAGGCTAACCACTAAAGCCGCAGATCCCAGGTTGTGAATCGCAAGCGCTTGGAGGTCTGGAGAAAAGACAAATAAAACAACCCATGGGAAATAAGGAGCAGCAAGCATAGCTGCATATACTAGAGCCACTGCCACACAACGAGAAAGAGAAGGCAGAAGTTTCTCAAAGGGAATGGAGCCACTAACTTCCCTTAGGAGAGGAAAGGCGAGAGGCGGCTGGGAATGAGGCATCTGGACAGTGGAGCAGGACACCAAGTGTCTGGGAAGCATATGCAGGGAAGAGGAGAGTGACAGAGAAGCACAGGCAGGGAAGTGGAGAGAGAGGAACAGGTGGATGGTGGAGACTGAATGGAGAACAAAGCCTCAAGGATGCTATGATTGAGACGGAGTGGCTGGTTGGGCTCCAGCATCACAGACAGGAGGAGAAGTGTCCACTGGCCACAGCCTTTCACAGAGGGTACGTCTACACTACAGGATAAATTCGAATTAGCTAAAACCGATTTTATAAAACAGATATTATAAAGTTGATTGTGCACGTCCACACTAGCCACATTAATTCAGTGGTGTGCGTCCGTGGTCCGAGGCTAGCGTCGATTTCTGGAGCGGTGCATTGTGGGTAGCTACTGTAAAAGAATGAGGCTAATAACGTCAATTTGCATCCACACTAACCCTAAATCGATATAGTAATATCGATTTTAGCGTTACTCCTCTCGATATAAAGAGCAGTGTAGTGTGGACGGGTGCAGCGTTAAATCGATTTAACGCTGTTAAAATCAGTTTAACAGTGTAGTGTGGACCAGGCCAGAGTGGTGCACAGCTCCTTTGAGACAGCATGAGAATGGCCAAGCTAAAGAAAATTCTCCCTCAGCTCCAGTGGCAGGAGACTGTGCTTTCAGAGCAGTCCGCTCAGCGTTTGCGCCCTGCTCTTGCTATGCCATTCCAAGGGCCAGCATGAGAAGAAGAGGGATGGTGGTGGAGTCCCGGGTGGTCAATGATTAGTTGCACTAAATTAAAATTGATTGAGGTCTTTTATTTCAGTTTCCTTCTTCTGTTATTAAGTGGAGCACAGAAAAGTGTCTGAGCGGATAATCGGTTGGTTGATTTATTGATAACTCAGCAGCAAGTAACAACTTAAAGGGATGGGCAGTGGCTCCCACTCTATGGATTTAAACAGTTTCCTGACAAAGTGAATAGTCTTGTTTGTAGAAGCTGATCCTGCTGTGTTAGACCTTGAAGAAGCAGCGCTATATAATTTGCCTGGCTTTAAAAAAAATAGATCTCAGGAATTTTCCAGGTTAAATGACACGCAAACATACATTCATGATTTTGGATAAGGAATGGAGTCAGGGATACTTCTTAGTTGAAATTCATTGCAAACCAAGTGTAAATGCAACACAGAGGTTAAAAAAAATGTAGCTGAAGTTTTGCCTTTGCAGTTAAAATGAAGTAACACAAAGAGCTATGAATTATACTTCTAGGCCTTTGGCAGAGATTTGCTTGTTTTGCTAATGTTGCAGAGGCCAATTCTCTCAGCCTCTAATGCAATGATGGGATAATTTATTGTGGCTGAAATTGACTGGACAGAATGCAAATGGCCTGAAATTAGCAAACAATTTGACAAATGACATTTTGTGTATGTAACTGCTCCTTAAAGAAGACTGAAACAGAAAAGTAACAGATAGTTTGCAATTGGCCTCAAAATGCAGGCCAGAAGATACGGCTTGTTCCACAGCACTGCTGGATTTTCTTAGCAGCATCTGTGCTGCATGTTAGGCTTGGAGAACATCCACCAACTTGTCTCCCCTAGAATTAGTCTGCTTCCTTCATTCATAACATTTGACACTAATCCCTTTCTTAGATGCGTGGGAACTATTGGAGCTAATCTCAGAGACTGACCGTGCCCCTGGAATTTGTTTGCTTGGAAATTCATTCAAGCTCATAGCCAGTGTTTCATACCATACAAGTATGTCAAGAGAAAGGATTAGCATGGGTAATTGCAGCCCTAATTATGTAATTTAAATTGCAAGGTGATGTCTGGGCTCATGATACACATCAGAAACTGCCCTCCCACTATCACTCACCGCAGGGCCAGCGTATAAGTAAAACAACAGACTAAGAGCTGGTTATTAAAGGGAGAGCTGTGGGGCAAACAACATCGACCCCCTACACTTTTAGGGGAAGTTGGCTAGAGCAGAAGAGTTCACCTGGCCTATAAATCACATCGTCAGTCAGGGCTTGTCTACATCAGAAAGTTGCAGCGCTGGTGAGGGAGTTACAGCGCTGCAACTTTGAAGGTGTACACATCTGCAGGGCACCACCAGCGCTGCAACTCCCTGTTTGCAGCGCTGGCCGTACTCCCGTTTTGTCTCGGGTGTAGAGGATCCAGCGCTGGTGATCCAGCGCTGGTAATCCAATGTAACACTTACCAGCGCTTTTCTGACCTCCGTGGAAGGAGGAAGCCTCTGGTAATCAAGCTGGTCTCCTTTCCCGGTTTGCTCTCTCGTTCCCGGAACCCCGAGCAAGCAGTCTCCTTCCCTGCGGTTTGCAGGGTGGTTCGGGGAACGCGAGAGCTAAACCGCGGCGAGCGGGTCTCCTTTCCCGGTTTGCTCTCTCGGTTCCCGGAACCCCGAGCAAGCAGGTCGCCTTCCCTGTGGTTTGCTGGGTGGCTCCGGGAACGCGAGAGCAAACCGCGGCGAAGCGGGTCTCCTTTCCCGTTTGCTCTCTCGTTCCAGGAACCCCGAGCAAGCAGGTCTCCTTCCCGGCGGTTTGCTGGGTGGCTCCGGGAACGCGAGAGCAAACCGCGCGAAGCTGGTCTCCTTTCCCCGGTTTGCTCTCTCGTTCCCGGAACCCCCGAGCAAGCAGGGTCTCCTTCCCTGCGTTTGCTGGGTGGCTCCGGGAACGCGAGAGCAAACCGCGGCGAAGCTGGTCTCCTTTCCCGGTTTGCTCTCTCGTTCCCGGAACCCCGAGCAAGCAGGTCTCCTTCCCTGCGGTTTTGCTGGGTGGGTCGGGGAACGCGAGAGCAAACCGCGGCGAAGCGGGTCTCCTTTCCCAGTTTGCCTCTCAGCGTTCCCCGAACCCCCCTTGGAAGCCGCCCAACAGCGCTGCAGTGTGCCACAATCTAACACCACTTGCAGCGCTGGTTGCTGTAAGTGTGGCCACTCTGCAGCGCTGGCCCTATACAGCTGTACTAATACAGCTGTAACAACCAGCGCTGCAAAATTTTAGATGTAGACATGGCCTTAGACACAGTTGCTGGAGACCTATGGAGACCAGATCCTCAGCTGGGTTATAAATCAGTGCATGTCTACTGAAGTCAATGAAGAGTGCCAGTTTACATGAACCAAGGAGTTTAGCCCTATTTCTCCATCCCTCTAAGAGAATGAATGTTCTGGGCTGAAGGACCCATTCTGAACAATTTGGCTGTAAGGGTGCTGTTTTCAGGGAAGAGGGAAGGCTTAATGTACATACACAAAAATGGAATCCTTGGTCTGAGTCTCTCTCCCATTAGTGAAAATGGATTGCAGGGGCTAGGCTAATACTGGTGAAAACAGCTTCCTGGCCTCCTTTGCTCCCCATTACATCTGCTTTTAGATCAGCGTTACCATGGTCAGAGTGTTGTTAAGTACCTGCTCTGGGTAAGAGGAGGGATAGTACAGCTAATCATAAGTGTTGGCCATGTCTGTTTCTACTGGGGATTGCTACATGGCAAGAAAAAACCTGAGCTGATTACATGGTGTGACAGGTAAATAGATTTGAGCCCCAAAAGTGAATCCCAGGGTCGTGCATAGTTCCCTGTCCATACCACCCTAATAATGCTGCACATCTTGATCTTCAAAGGAAACGTTATTTGTTTATTTAACAACATCAAGTCCCTCTGAATGAATGGTCTTTAGGGAAATCAGGGGGAGCATTCTTGGCCCTGTCACTTATCACTAAGTCTGGGGATTATTTGCCATCGCTCCAAACATTGTGGGTTAAGTGCAAAAAAGAGTTTGCATTCAAAGCAGTCCTTAAGGCTGTGTAAGAGCTCAATTCTCTGGCTCATATATGGGGCTGTAGAAGGCACTAAATGCCGTGGAACAGAATCCCACACAGGGCCTGGCCCCCCCCCCCCCACACCCAGAGCTGTGATGCAAAGCAGCTCCCAGCAGCGGCTTGGGAGAAGGGACGGAGAAGTTGGGTTGATGGATGGATCCACAACTGTGGAGACCTTCCAGCCAACCTCGTCCCCCACTCCACATATAGAAGCTGCAGCAGGAGACCGTCCCCTCGTTCACTCAAACTCCACACAAAAGAGAAGATTTGGCACCAGTGTCACCCAGAAATTCCTGAGCACTAAGACTCTGCCCCTCCTGGACAGGTGGCATCCTGCATGACCCTGCGGTGCTCAGTTATAGCTGCTGCAGGAAAATACAGTTCCTGGCTTAGCAGCTTTAAGTGCTGTGTTTACCCAGCATTTTCCATTTAATTTCTTTTTCTTTAAAAGAGGAAATAAAATTACAAAAAAATCACTGGAGTTTTGGTTGCACAGATAAAGAAGAACCAGTTCTGACCTCAGTCATATTCGGATAAAACCCGCATGGAGTGGAGTTATTCTGGATTTACTCCTACATAACAAATCAGAATTGAATCCAATAGTTTACATTGTCTTTCATGCAGTTGCACCGGGGTCAAATAGACCTCATGGGCTTGTCCACACTGAATTATTCCTGCTTAACTCCATGTGGAGACAAGCCATTAGTTTGTATAACATACACACACACACACACACAGAGAAAAGCACTTTTATAATCTTTCTGAATCTTATAAAAAGCTCTTTACATTGTGACCTATAGCCCATACCATGTGTTTAATATGAATCTGGGTTTATTTCACCACTCAAAAGACTGTTCTAGCTTGTTAACTGAGAAAACATTTGGAAAAATTATTTCTTCTTCCAGGAACAGCCTGACGTGACCTGATTTCCAAAACGGCATTGAGATCCCATCTGCATATGCCCAATTCTTTATTTAACCAACTTTGCTAATTAATTTTTTTCTGCCCCTTACACACACAGTTCTGTCATCAGATGCACACGCAGTTCAGGTGGTTACATCACAGGTTTGTTGGCTTTTGATTTTACATTTTACAGCACTATGATTTAATTTGCTTGTAATTCTAGACTGTTACCCCAAGCTATGCTGCCATCATGGAGACAGGCCATAGGGTTTGGAGCAAATTCAAATACTGCCAAAGGGGAGAGTAGAATTCCTGGGTACACCTGGATAGAGCAGGTCACGCTCCTGTGATGTGAGAAGAGAAGGATTCAAAGAGACCCTCAGACAGAAGTGACAGTTCTCAAGGGGCCTGAGAGAGTCACCTTGTTACCCCCTGCCTTCAGCATGGGGGAGTCTTGTTTGGGCCCAGCTGGTTGTCAGGTCTCTAACACCATCAGCCTTTCAGCCACTCAAGCACTGTCCTCTGGGCAATGCCAGTCCTGTTTTCACCTGCCAGGCTAACCCAGCCCACACGTCCCTTTGACTTGTTCCCGTGGGAGATCCAGCCCGATACTCCCAGAAATTCCAGATCCTCTGCACCCAAAGATGCAGTGCACCCGAGTTTACCAGTTTTACCTTCAATCACCATTCCTGTAAACCACACCGCACTTATGACAAAGGTTATTTAAGGAAGAATAAAGATGTAACTAGAACCAAGAGTGGCAGAAGCAAATGGTTACAATACAAAACAAAATCACAAAGGGTGAACCTGAGTCTACACTTATCAATAGTTACATTTCCCATCTTATGAAGCAGATTTCCCCCAGGCCCCACCCAAAGTTCAGTCTGTTGCAGAGTCGGTTCCACAAGCAGTTTCCTCAGTGATGGGCTACAAAGTGCTTCTCTCTCCTCTGCATTATACTGAAAACGGCTTTTTTGTTTCTATTCATAGCCAGGGTGAACCCCGGTCTTCTTGTAAAGTTTCTTTTCTGCCTTTAAGAGGTTCCAATTGTTTGTCGTTGCCACTGATGGTTTTCTGTTCAAAGTCTGAGAAGTGTGCAAGGCTAAACAATTGATCCAACGAGGATGGCGGCAGAATTCCCCATTGCCCAAATGGGCCATTATGAGACACATTATCTCCTGGCGGCTAATTTCTACATAAAGTCCACAAAGCATATTTTCAATAGAAACACATGATTAGCGATACATACATCTTGCCATGATTATGAATCTTGACAAGTTCTGAGCTTTCTGTTGAGCAATACCCTGCAAGACATGCATTTTGTGTAGGGAGTATGTCAGTTCTGAGGTGAGAGAGATGTTTGCAAAGAACTGGGGATCCTTTGCCAAGGGAACTTCCATCAGAAGGCAACAGTCCTGGTTAATTTATTTAACTGTAGGGGTGGGGGTTAATTATTATTTTTGCACGATAATGGTGAGCATTTTAATTTTTCTCTGGCTGGCAGAATGGCCATGCTGCAGGGTCACAATCACGTTGGGGAGGTATTTTAAAGATATGCTATAACGCTTGGGTAGAACTGAGCATAATTCAGAATGCAGTGAGCACGTTTTTTCCCCTCTTTGTGCAGCATGTCTGCAAGCAAAGTGCCAGTTTCTTCAATGCGTTCAAAGGAACTGGGACAGACATCTTCACAAATCCCATTCACAGTACAGCTTGCCATTTGATACTCCAACTGTGCAGCTCCAGCTGTGCTGATCTGTGAGAGGTCATGTAAGTCACAGGTACTGTTTCTGTTGTGTGACTAGGATGAGCCTGACCTTTATGAGGTTTCTGGCTCTCAAGGAACCACAGGTCTCGCACCCTGGTCCACAGGGCTCTTGAAAGCTAAGCGATCGTAACCTGCCACCCAGTGTCCTGCTAACAGCTGCTAGAATAGCAGCTGAACTCTGACAGAGGACTCCAGTCATGGTGTCTGATTGCTGGAACCCTGGGAGCCCTGACTGGTCCCCACCCTCTATTTAACCCAAGCACAAGAACAGGAAGGTGTTCATGCAACTGGGTTTCCTTGGTGTAGGCTGCTTCCCTTGTGATACGTGCTCCTACTGCTGCTCGCCTGGTAACCCTGCCTGCCTCCTGACACCTGATTCCTGGTTTGCCCTCTGGCCTGCCTTGAATTCGGACTTCCTGGTATTGGACCCTGCTCTGACCACTAGGTCAGACAACCCACGTCCTGGCTTGTGAAAAGGACTTTTAACAGTCCAAGAAAGCATGCTCTATGTGAGCCTTCGAGCCTAGCGGGACACTGATCCCTCTAGCACAGAGCTCTCTGTCCTGTGTGAGCTGCGCTCACTTCAGCCTGGTACATCCCAAACCACCATCGCAAGCCTGATATTCCAATTTGTCATGACTTCTTGTGCAGGCCATAGCCCCACCAAGTGCTGGTCTCTCATACCCCACTGCTGCAGGCTCCTCGTGTAGAGTAGAGCGCTAAGAGAATGGAAAAAGTGGAGGAGGAAGATTTCCACAGATGAAGTGACTGGCCACTGCCATGATTGTGGTCCCCATTGTCCCATTCTGACATGATCCCATCAGATCAGTTATAGCGGAGTACACAGTTGCTACTACTAGTAAGAGAAGAATCCATAAAGCCAACAAATAGCTTATGCCAAGAGGCTTGATGCTTTCTTCAGCTCACTCTCTCCCAAAGCAGCCTCCACCCACATCACAAAAGCAGTTTCAAAGCTCGGTCAGGGCTCCGAGTATTAATCTCTCTGTGCACGTAACTCATAAGGTACCTTCTGAGTCATGCGAAACCTCACCTCCGCCAGCGCCAGCAGGCCCAGATGTGAATTACTGAGTCTCATTCCAGATTCTGTCAGGCATAGATCCAAGATGCAATTAGCTGGTGAAGCAGAGACATAACACTGTCTTGAAAGTCAAAGTCTGAGCCTGACCGGCAAGAGGCCAAGCCAGTCTCCTAAGGGGCTTCTTAGCACCAGGAAGAGGCCGGGTGAGCAGATCCCAGATGCAGGGATGATCCTGCTTCTGGCTCAGTCAAATGTAAACTCAGGTTGACTGAAACAGGATCAGGACTTGGCCCTCAGCTCCCCCAAAGGGTAAGTCTCCCATGAAGCTGACGGGTTACAATCCAACAGGGCATGTCTAAGAAACTGTCCTACCACCTCTCCTTCCCCTCCGCTCAGTTAGTGAAGAAAAAGCTTAACAAAGGCCACTCATTGATTTGGAAAACTTCTGCAAGTCATGAAGCCTAAAGGAAATAATTTGAAAGAGAGCTCCGACAGCTCTCTATCCCAGAAAGGTCCCCTCTTCTCCATGTGTCTATTATTGATTGAAGACCAGCTGTTTTGCTTTTGATTCCCGCCAACAGCATCTCCTCTCTCAGGGCCCAATTACAGTCCAGAGACCTTCTCTTTGATTTCACAAATATTCTCCTCTTCCCCCGCCTGCCCAAAAGCATCTCAATTTTTGCCAGTCTTGCTGACTGATTTCCAAAGTTTCAGATTTCTTTTCACACACAGGACTGAGGAACTTGGGAGCAAACAGGGCAATAATTGTCATGATCACCCATGGTACCAGTTCCCATCGCTACCAAATCGATAACTTACATGAATTGCTTTGTTGTGAAATAAATCAGACATGTAGAATACTAATCAGAAAACAGCACTTCTGGGTACCCCTACTGAAATCAGATTGCAACGGTCTATAGATCACAATATCCCCTAAAGATCACTACAGTCAAAACACAAACCCACACTAACAGATGGGTAAACAAAAAAAGTAATTACATACCAAACCATTTCACCCATCCCTGTTTCCCACTCCCTACCCCGAAGGAGGCTGTAACTAGCGGGGAGCAGAAAAAGAACTGGTTCACTTAAAGCAGGAAGGGGACACTTTCTGTCTTCTAAGCCTTTTCCGAGGGGGCACAGAAGAGCAGAGACCTTGCTACTCCCTTACCTGACCATTAGGTGGTGCCTGTGGTGAACAATCCCCTTCACAGGGGCGTGCCTAGAAGAACATGCATGTGCAGTTCTGTTACCCTATTGTTTCTGTACTATGATCACTTGTTTCCAGTCTCTGCCAATTTCTTTGTCTAGTTAAAACATTCCTGTGTGCCTCAGAGTTCTATTTGCTCAGCGTGTGAATTCGAGCTACAGAGACTTGCAGGGAGAGCAGAGTGCCCTGGCTGTGAATGTGTGTTACTGGATTTTCACAGCATGGGCTGAACCAAAGTAAATTGAGCATGGTTTGGAGTTCATTAGCTATAGTATCCTCACAAGTTAAAAAAAAATAAACACAAGAGACTAGTTGGAATTAAAGGTGAAAGGCTCCATCTTTCAAGTCACTGGTTCAAATAATCTAGTAAGATGTAGCTCCCATCATGGCAGAACTTGTTTTGCAAAACAACCGTGCTCTGTGCTTCATTAACTCACATGTGACTGAATTACATCCAGGCAGGTCAGATAACTACATGGGGAAGAACAGAAAAGGAGCACTGTGAAGCTATATTGCAAGATGCTCTCTGAGGATGCCTGACATGGTCCCATCACTGGGAGTCGAGAGCACTCAGGACCTTGCAGGATTAAGCAATAAATGTCCTTCCGTATGACAGCCCTAAATGTTGTTCTTGTCATAAAGGTACAATCATGGTGACATCCATTGCTGGAAGCTCTATTAAGTAATAAAAGAAATTCCCAGGAGCTCTTTATATGTCAGAGAAGCTGAGCATTTCTTCTTAGAACCACAGCAAATAGATTCTTTTTTTGAGACATCTTTTTTCAAGCTTTGTACAGGATACATTTAAATGGTCTGGTTCTTATCTCAGAATGGTTTTATACCAGTTTAACTCCAGTTCAATGCAGGTGCTCTCAATTTGCATCCAGAGATCAGAAATCATGTCCAGTGCCGCCCCCTGAAACAAGCAGCAGGAGCATCATCTGACCAGGTGTGAGCTCTCCGTGGTTCTGAAAAACCAAGCCAATTTTAATCCCTCCCTGTGTGCTGATGGTTCACCCAGCTGTAGAGACATTCTGAGGGCTACACCTACTGAAGCCACCACGGTGGATTGTCTCTCTTCCAGAACCCATCAATGCCTGTGGAGAAGACAGACTCCAGGGACCACCCAAGGAAAAATGTGTGTGTCATTTCTGATGCCATGTGCTCTAAGAAAAATACTCAATCCTATCTCTTCCCAGTGCGATATGCTGGGCAAATCACAAGTCCCTGAAGGAGCCTTCATGGCAAAAATGATGACACAGCATCAGCAATGGGGCAAATGGATTTTATTTTCAATGTAGTTCTAATGGAAGCTGTGTAACAAATCTACCACCCCAGCACTAGAAGGGACAGAATTAAGCCAGAAGGGGTAAGTACAAGTTTGTCAGCCTCCAAGATCTGAGCTATCCTGATAATTTATTTCAGTCTTCCTGAACTTAGGTCCCCTTTTTTGCATGTAATGTTTTCTAGAACTCCTTCAAAAATTCATTACTATGATGATTAGTAGCCCCTCAACATGCATCTGAAGCCAAACACTGTCCTAAGCAGCTTTGGCTATCTTGAAGATGCAACAGTCTGACTTAGCCACATCTTCAGAACAATTAGCAGAGGATGGCTGTGTTCCACAAACCAGTGTTTGAGGCCAGCTACACTTGCCAGGACTTCTCAATCAATCTAAAATAATGGTGATTACTTCTAAATGATCTAGTAGAGATCACCCTATTTAAACTACAGAGTATACTGAACCCATCTTCTGTGACTGTTTGACAGTGTGACTGTTTGACTGTTTGACTGTGTCTTGCAAATTAATTTTGTCCATAAACACTAACCAATTTACATATATGTTCATATTTAATGTTTTTAATTGCTGCATAAGACAGTATCAATAGCTATTAAAATTGCATTCTGGAAACCCAGCACAAGTGAAGCCAATAGAAGTAATATGTAAATAGAAGGCTAGAAAGGGAATTTTAAGAGCAAGTAGCCAAAGTTAAAGACAGCCAACAAGAAATCATTTAAGACTATCAGCAGCAGGAACCCTGCAAGAGAAATTCATGGATCTGTAACCCCCACATTTGACATTTGTCTGTGTATTTTAGAACTTGAAAATACTGCAGTCAGCAATTCTGTATGTTTAGCCATTGCCAGCTAAAAAACAAACAATGCATAGCTAAAAAAAAAAATGTTACGGCTTTGTTAAAATAAAACAAAGGAAGTATGAAAAATAAGGAAACAACCTTGATTTTAAGTGCCCCAAACACATTATTGTAATAACTAAAAATTAAAAGTGTTTTAAAATAAGTTATTAAATTTAAAAAGATTGGTAACCCATGAAAGGTTACTATGCTAACCCACTAGAAGTTAGGTGTTTTGTTAAAGTTAGTGATAAAAAAAATCAGATAAAAGTAAATACCTCAAAGCTGTTAGAGGGAGCTTTCTTCAGGCAAAAAGCTGACACCTAAACTCACCATCAGCTGGGCAAAAAGAGGTCCTCTGAAAGCTCAGCTGGTAATCACTCAAAACCATCTCAAACTGTGAGTGACTATATAAAAAATGTCCAAAACCTATTGTGTGCGTGTGCGCATGTGCACGCATGTATTATGTACTTAAAATCTAATCGTTTTAAATAAAAGCACATAAGAATGTAAGAAAGGCCAGACTGGGTCAGACCAAAGGTCCATCCAGCCCAGTGTCCTGTCTTCCGACAGTGGCCAAAAGCAAGTGCCCCAGAAGGAATGAACAGACAGGTAATCATCAAGTGATCCATCCCGTCACCAATCTCAGCTTCTGGCAAACAGGGGCTAGGGACACCATCCCCGCCCATCCTGGCTAATAGCCATTGATGGACCTATTCTCCATGAACTTATCCAGTTCTCTGCTTGCTTGTATCAATCATTTATCAAATGAATAAGTTGTGCCCCCTATTAATTTATTCCTGACACTGCCTAAAAAAAAAGACAGTTAAGTTACCACTGCTTTGGCTTCTAAAAAAACCCAAGTAACAGATTTGGTGAGCCAGTTGCCAGATGTGATGGAGAGGAAGGGACGATTGATACAAACTGTTTGTCTGGCATAGAGGAGGGGGACTGGGAGCAGGGTCATAAACCTGTAATTTTCCATGTTGTAGTCCTGAATTGATTTATGGATACATTCCATTACTGATTCAGGGCTCCAACTAATAAGCCTGGTCGAGTGAGAAAATATGTCAGAGGGAAAGGGAACATCTGGAACATTAGCGATAGTGTTGGAAAACAGCTTGTTTGATTTTGTACAGGAGCATGGTAATGACTTTTGGAAACCTGGAGACTTTATCAACCCCAGAGCTTTCCTGCACCTTTGTAAGCAATGGGAAACCTGGACTAGTGTGGGAATGTGAATAGCAGCAATGGTTTTAGATGAGTTGCCAAAGGAGTCCCAGGATGATACCAGGTAGGTCACAGGGAATACAAGAAACAAAGTTGTGCTTTCAGAGGCATGTTGAAAGAGAAAAAGGGAATTGTGGCTGTGATCAGAAGAAGTCGTAGCCTAGGAAGGCGGGGGGGAGTGTCAGGAGGATCTTGACTCATTCTTCTCATTATGAGTATAAGAGGGATGATCCCCATGAGCTTCCTCTTCCCTTGAGAACTTCCAGGCAGTCCCCGTAACAGATCCATTTTTCCTCCAGGGAGTAAAGGGGGCAGTTACAGATGATAAGGACATTGTAGAGCAGCTAAATGATTTCTTTGCATCAGTCTTCACCACAGAGATTGCAGAGGAGAGACCTACTTTTTCTAGATCCTCAAGCCGAGACATCATCAGAGATTGAGGTGCACAAAGTAGTAGAAATGGAACAAAATGACAAATGAAAGAGCCATATGGACACGAGACTGGATGTACAGCCAAATGTTCTGAAGGATCTTAAGAAATGGCTGCTCTGCTCACAATAACTACTACGAACTGATAGTAGCTAGGGAAAAGCTTCCTCCATTGGCAAGTTATTCCAGAATTGTCCAGTTGGTGTTGGCCACTGTCAGGTAGAATCCTGGAGGAGACAGATCATTGGTCCTATTCAGTGCAGCAGTTCTCATGTTCCTAGCTAATATAGTCCATGCCTCCCCTTCCATCTGTTTCTCAAACACTGGTGTCCTGAAGTTTTGTCCTTACTTATTAGCCACCTTAGATTTTAAATCTAGTCTCTGCTTTATGGATTCCTGACTTGCTGTATCAATAAAGCATTTTTAGTTCTGCCCCAGTCAGTGGGCCAGGTTCTGAGCTCAGCAACACCAATGTAGATCCAGAGTCATGCCATTTCAACCGACGACATTACTCCAGATTTACACCAGAATAAGTGAGACTAGATTCTGTTTCATCATGTTCAGCTGCATGACTTTAAGAATTTATTTAAAATTCATTGAAACATCACCACACAAAGGACTGAAGACAAAAGACTTGAGGGTTAAGAGTCTAAAAGCAAAGGCCATTTATTTCCATCTGCTCTGCAGTGCCCAGGGGATCAGCTTGTAGTAAATTACGACACACTTACATAGCATTCTTCCCACACCTACCTTAAAAATGCTCCTGTTCTGTCCCCTTGGACTATACAGGGCATAATTGTGTCAAGATGTCAGCAGCACGTCTGAAACAGGGGCTTACTGTGACCCCAGCATCTAAATGAAGAGCTAGAGTAGGTAACTATTTTCCCCATGGGTCTTCACAGGCCTGCAGAACATAGGCAAGAGTTTCTCATAGAAATCTTGTTAATAGTTTAACTTCCGCCAGTAAATGGCTATAAGATACCTTCAGTTGTTGAAGCTGAACTCCCCAGTGAAATCAACAGCATAAGATGGTCCAAAGTAATGTCTAGGGTTGGTAAATCAGATCAGTGAAATTTACGTTTGCCAAAATACTTACCTGGTTTGAGCATCGTTTTTTTTATTTGGACAGATCACATGTTTCAAGCTAAGCTGGTCTATCTGGAGAGTTAGTGTGCAGGAAGCTGCAATGTACATCTACAGTGCCCTAGCCTGCCATGCACTAACCGGCCATGTCGTGCCTACCGCCATGCACGACATGGTCCATAGTGCACAGAACTTTTAATGTGCAGTAGCAGGAGGCATGTGGCTGGTCGATGTACAGCAAGCTAGAGCACTCTACAGTCACACTCCAGCTTCCTGCACGCTAAGCATCCGAAAAGGTAAGCCTGAAGAATTATCCTCTGTGTGGCAACGTGTTTCCTGACAATTCCATCACCACTCATTCATCTCCAGGGCAGCTGAATTCTGTTCACAGAGTTGCTCATCAAGAAACTTAATCCTCAGATCTTGGGTGGATCCATCATTTTAGCAAAATTCAACATCAGTGTAAGAACAGCTACAGCTACATCTACCCATTCACCAAGATAAGAAATATCTCTGAGTCCATCCCACTATAAAATACATTTAAATAAAATCTTAACATAAAATAGATCTCAGGTCTTGCTTTTCAGACCAAATACATTAACGTGTGCCAGTTGCTAATTGAAGACAAATCTGGATCAAGCTCTGTGCCTGTATTAGCTTCCTCCTTCCAGTACACTCTTCTTGAGAAAATAATCAGATGTATTAGTCTGCTAAGAGGCTCCTCTGATCACCATGAGAGCTGGGTCAGCTTTAGGATTAAGGATTGGAAGAGTATCTAGAAAAGAAACTTGACTCCTTAATATAGTCATGATTAGAATGGGGACATTTCCCTAAGGAAACTGCCTTCCCCCATTATAAGCAGCTATTGGAGTTCATCATGCCCCTGTGTATTTTGCTATGAGAAATCTCTCAGAACCAGACTCTGTTGTTATTATTATTAATTGTACTGTGGTAGAACCTAGGAGGCCCAGTCATAGACCCAAACTCCATTGTGCTAGGCGCTGCACAAACACAGAACAAAAAAGACAGTCCTTCAAGCTCAGTAACGTAATGTTTTGGGGAATTCAACGGAAAATCTCAGTGAAGGTGAGAAAAATTGCTCTGTAAATATGTCAGCTCCTCGCTAAAGAGATCTGCTCCTGGTGTGTATCCAGAGTCATGTTTGCCAAACTCAGTGACAAAGGAATTTCCAGCTACATTTTACCCATTAGTCCCACAAGAGCCAACACAGCCCTGAGAGAGGGAGTTGGAATTTGTATTGATTTGTGTAGCATCAATTCATTTCTAAGGGCTTAACCCAATTCTCCCTTCAACTTCCTCTGGTGCAACACACTGAATATAGTAGGATTGCTCATACATAACAGATGGCAGAATCTGAAGGCAATTGAGCTGCACAGACATAATGCTCTTGATAAAGAATCATTTCAAAAAAACAGTCATTTATGGCGTAACTTCCTGATACCATCAGCAACTGTGCGATGTGCATATTGCATCTCATTGGATCAAAATAGATTTTGAAAACAACACCCTTAGGTTTAAACATACTTTTGAAAAATAAATCCTGGAATAGTAAAGTGTCTTTTTATGGCCTTTTCTCTGCACTGTTCCTCTTATTGCTAATCCTTTCAGCTACTTCACTGCAATAACAGCTTTTCCCCTTTCCAGCCTCCTTGCAATGAGCCAGTGGTTCACCCAACTGCTAATATTTGACATGTAGATCAATTAAAAAAATATTCCCAGTGAATCACTGTTCTCTCCTATTTAAATACTCCAGGAGATTGGGTATTTTTCCTTCACAATTCCAACGAACTCCACTTTTCAGGAAAAACAACAACTTCTCCTCCTAAAACAAGAGAGAAAGGAGTAGCAAAAATGCAAACTGAACAATTTTACATGGACAGGTCAGTTTAGGCTGTCATTCATCCTTCCTCCAAGTACATATCAATAAACTGCTCCCACAAATAGGTTTTGCATAGCAGACATCCATATTTATTGCCCTGTCAACTTGAAGGCAAGCAAAAATTATTGCTTGCCTGTTAATGGCAGATAAAGTAGGTTCTCTGCAAGTAATACATCACAGGGGACTGTTTTTTCCTTTCATCACATTGCATGGATATCATTACAGGCACACACAATTCAAAGCTGTCAAACACAATTCAAGGATGTCAGTCGATGATGCTTTGTCACAAAAGGGAAGAGGCTTATTCTGTTCAGAGCGTGCCACACTGAGCAGGCTATTTTAGTCCAAGCATTCCCTCCCATGAGTGTTATTGTTATGTAGGCACCTCTAGAAGCACCTACAACATAGTAGGTGCTTTGCACCGAGAAGCTCGCAGTCTAAGGAGCAACACATGAAGGGGAGCGGAGAGGGGCACATGGGTTAGAGTTGGCCACATCTTAGCAAAATAAGGTTTGGTGCAGCTAGATTTCCTGCAGCCATCATGGTCTTAGAGGAAGACCTCGCTATGGAGAGGGGGTAGGCCTTGGGAGCTTTGCATGCCAAGGGTGTAGTGTAGGAGAAGACATTTATGAGAGAAGCTGATAAAATGGACAGATGAGGCTGGGGACACTGGCAGAGTGGAAGAGGTGGTGAGAGGGACAGAGCAAAAGTAGTGGGCATTCTCTCCCTCTGAGGAATGCCTCCTACGCTAGTAATGACACAGATTTGGAGACCTACCATGGCCAAAAAGCGGATGTGTGGCCAGCCTCTCGCTGCACTGACATATGGAACAGGTGTCACCAGGACTGCAGCCTGCATGTCACATTTTCAGGTGTTCTCCCAGGCCACAGCCCATGTACACGTCACATCCCAAGGGACTGAAGCTCTGTCTTGCATGGGAGTAGGAGGCAGCTACAGTCCAGCCGTGAAGAAGTGAAGCACTGGACGATCTTAGGAACCCCAGGAGAGAACAGTTTTGATGGGCTATATGGGGGCGTGTCAGGTTGACACCCACCCCTTATCCTGGCCATATCATATCCCTCCTATGGAGAGGGGGCAAGATGAGGTGCTAGATGCTAGAAGGAAAACAGCCAGTGTGGGGTGGGGGTTACCTGGCGCAGAGAGATGCAGGTGGTGTCTTGGGAAAGAGGTGAGCTTCGCAGCTCCTAGTGAAGCCATTCGGGGTTGAGAGAGACAGCCCCTTGAAGGTTGGGCTGAGGATAAAGAAAACCAGCCTCCTCCATGCTACCAAATTTCTTCATTTTCTTGGAATCCTTCCAAATCCCAGCGTTCTCCAGCTCCGGGCCTGTCGTCTCAGCCCCATTCATTGGCTGCCGGAGGCTCTTTCTCTTGGGGGAGAGAGGGGGAAATGGTACATATGGCACTTTATGAAGAAAGACTGTTTCTAATAGATAAAGAGCTGTCCATTCCATTCCTTCCAGCGCTGGCGCAGGTCCCCACCACCACAATACAAAGGAAGCCCAGCATTAGAGCCAGCCAACAGGCGCCCCAGGGGGGAGGAAGGGAGAGCGTGTGGGGTGGAGAAGGGAATACAAACAAAGGCAAATACGATCCTGGGTCCCAGCTGTTCGTTAGCTAGGCCGCCTCCTCTCACCCCCCGCGTCAGACCTCCCTCAGAAAGGACTGGTTCGTCCATCTCTAGCAGCTCTCCCGCTGGCCTGCTGCCAGGCAGCCCAGGCCTGGCATGGCCAGTTCCCTGTCATCCGTTACCAAGCTGCGCACGATTAGCCTTTTCTGCAAGGGCCTTTGAGGCACTTTCCTGGTTTCCGCTTGGGGTCACTCTCGGGTGCTGGCGTCTGGTGAAGTTTCAGGCGAATGCTTAGCTCCATGCTTCCACTGCCACACAGTCAGGTTCCCAGCCCCTTCTCTGAGAGCCTGGTGGAGTCTGCAGTGCTATTTACAAGCAGGGACTCTGCCTCCCTCTCTTCCTTCCTCACATTTGCTCTTAGCACATGGCTTTCAGTCTTCCTAATGAGCCATTAATGAGCAGTCAATTATTTATGTAAATCAGAAGCAAACATTGATTTATTTCAGGCTACAGCAATCGATCACCCCAGGTTAAATTAGTGATGGGCCTGAGCCAGGACAGAGCCCAGCCCACCTCTGAATTTTCAGGGTATTCATGTCTCCAGTCCTCATATTCAGGCCCAGCCTTTCTTGCCTAGATGCTTCCCATCCGACACACAATTTGTCCCTTTTTCCCCTGTCGGAAAAAAGCTCCAGCAATCACCACCGCCGCATCAACCGTCCTGTGTGTTCCATTTGAGGCAAGCGGCACGAAGCCCATTTGTGCGTGCAGAAGTGGGTATGCTTGGGTACAAAGGAAGCAATCTTGCTTTGCAAGTGCCCCTCAACCTCTTAAGAGCCCATTACAAGTAGCATCGGGCCACAGCAGCAGGGCCGACAGCTAGGACTAGTCACCCACGTACATACCCAGGGGACTGGGCAAGTTTGTACTTTGAACACTAGCCTGAGTGGCCATCTGTTCCACCATGACTGCAGTGCTATTTTGAGCACACTGGCTAGTGCAAGCTTGTCTCCCCACACTGGAAAGTGCATTTCTCAGTGGACATATCCATAGGGTCTCACTTCTACTTGGTTTGACTTTCTAATATTCCAGGAGGGGAGGAGGTTTAATTCCTGAGACTGGACAAAGGCAGGCTGACGTTTTAAAGTCATCCCAATGTATTCTCATTGTGACTTGCAAGCAGCCCAAGTAAGTGGGGACAGGAAATTCATGACCACTACGTTCCCCGCAAGCTTCTTTGACATCCACAAGACAGCATAAATCCCAGCAAAACAGAGGCTGAGCCAGCAGGTCTGCGCCAGGTCTCAATGTCTGTCCTCTAAACTTTTCCAGAAACAAACAGAGCTTAGTTGATATTCAGGTGAGGCAAAGACAGCAGAAGCCGGCCAACTCTTCTCCCCAGGGCAATGCAATCAGTCCCTCTGCCCTCCCCATTCGGAAATGTTAATTATACTTACAACTAGACAGCGCCTTCTGGTTCACTATAGCTGCCATTCTCTAGCGTTAGCTCATAGGAAACATTCAGGACCAGATTCTCAACCAGTGTAAACTGGCATAGCTTTGTTGATTTCAGTGCAGCTACCGCAACTGACACCAGCTAATGATCTAGTCCCCAGAGTAGGTCTATTTCCTACATTTCAGGTAGGTCAGAATATCCCAGTGCAAACGGAATGCCCTTTAAACCAACAACGGCACCTTATTATGATGGACTCAGCTAATATCATGTTGATATCAGTTTTTTATACTCCACCGCCTGAGCTTCTTCAGACCCTTAGCCATTGATGATACTGAAGACATGACTTTTCTTCACATTTGTAAGTGTTTGTAATTCCAAGCAACCCATTTTCAAGATTATCTGAGTCCCTAAGCTTCAAAAAAAAAGAATCAGAAATAGAGAGGGTCCTATGCCACCACCAAAAGGGAAAAAAATGACACACAGGTATGATATTTCAGAGTAACAAAGCCATAAAATTCAATTTAAATCCTCCAACTACAATTGCAGAAACATTATATGTTCATCATCAATTGCTGGACTTTTTTTCTATAAAATTACCCACCAACAGTATTCTGATTGCATCACTTTAGGCGTTGAACATAATCCAAAGCATAAAACACTTGCTAAACGTAGATTTGTTTGCAAAGGCACGTATTCTTGTGTTTGTCAGCAATTTCCCTGCTCCCTCTCTCTCCCACACACCTCTGCCAAACAAGAGCAGAGACAGCTCTAAGCCAGGAGTCAGCAGCCTTTCAGCAGTACTATGCCGAGTCTTCATTTATTCACTCTAATTTAAGGTTTCGCATGCCAGTAATACATTTTAACGTTTCTAGAAGGTCTCTTTCTATAAGTCTATACTATATAGCTAAACTATTGTTGTATGTAAAGTAACTAAGGATTTTAAAATGTTTAAGAAGCTTCATTTAAAATTAAATTAAAATGCAGAGCCCCCTGGCCTGGTGGCCAGGACCCGGGCAGTGTGAGTGCCACTGAAAATCATAGGTTGCCTACTCCTGCTCTAAGTCTTTCCATTCTGTACTGATCTATCACCTAGGAAATGGAAGCACATGTTTCCCAACAGCTCCCTTATCTTGTAGTTCATTCTGTAGATGAAAGATCTCTCCATCTTTACCAGTTATATATTTATTTACGTGGAGATGTTTATGACTTTTTCCATCTCACCAATTTGCATACCATGATTTTTTAGCCAAATCACAGAAGTCGAAGTTAAACAAAGCTACCTTCAGTCAGGGTTGCCTTTGGCAACTTTATATCACTAAAGCCATTTTTGTCTTGTTTCCTTTCAAGCAAAAAGAAAGCACTTCGATTTCACCTGGGGGGCAGTTCTCACTGAAGTCTGCCTTCCTTCAGTGAACAGCCATATTGTCTGAGGATTTCAGAGCTGTTGGGCACCGGTGGAGGGCATGCAAAGCAAAACATGAAAGAAAAAAGCAAAAGCTGGAAAAAGACAACAAGAGACCTAATTTTATATTTTATTGTAAGTGGGAGCAAAGTTAATTATCCCATGTCTCTTTGTCCCTCTGTAAGAACTACTGCACCAAAACAAATATTGCAGGCCATTATGTAACTGGCTGCAATTATGCTCCATTTTTGGCATCAGTTCTTTTTCATCCATTTAAAGTTTTCACATAAACTCTTCCTCTTCCACCTACCTATATAATCCCTGCTCTGAGGAGAACAAAGTCCACCCTCATGGAAGGAACAACAGTATCTTCATTATAGTGCATGATGAGGTCGTTGCATTGTTCCCAATACTGAATACTAACTGACATCAGTTAGCAGAAGTCAGGTTTAAATAACACAGGGACAAACCAATCTCAGTAAAAATGAAATCAGACCCATGGTTCTTAGGTAATGCTACTGGGAATTGTAAGACACCACTGCCAGGTTTGCAAAGAAACATTGACCTACTTAGACAATAGGTATTTTTCCATTACCAGATCTTTACCTCTTGAAGTTTGTCCTGGTGTAAACTTGCCTGTTCGTAACATACATAGTGCTGTAGACATGTCAGTTGCAGGATATTAGACAGATGAGATAACTTCGTTCATTGGATCAACTTCTGTTGGAGAAAGAGACAAGCTTACATAGAGCTGCTCTTCAGGAATTCTCTCCTTTGACCCAAGTACTGTAGGGCCTGTGCAAACAAAGCTCCGACCCAGACAGAAAGGTTTGGCCCCAACTATGAGGAGCCATGGGGCTAGAACCTGGATCAGCATGTCCCTGAGTGACTGCCACATTCACGCCACTACAGCAGTGTCCAAAGATTGGTGAGTGTTGGGAGGCTAAGCACCACTGGATGCCCTGCCCACAGAGGCCCTAAATAGCATGCCTGGGCCAAACAGTAGGAGGTTGTCTGTGCAACAAGGTAGGTCACTGACCTGCTGCAGAGATAGACCCTAACCTTTTCCTGTGTCCCAGCCTGGTTCCCACCTCAGACCCAGCTCTGCTCCTGCCTTCCCTGACTCCAGGGAACCCAGTTCTGACTCGGCTCAGATTCCTGGCTCTGACCCAGTTCCATTTCCCTACTCTGACTCCTGCACCAGCCCTGGGCTCATCTGCCCTGCCCCACTTCCTGACACTAACTCACATCAAACACCCACTGACGCCAGCGGGAGTTTTGCTCACCTTTAAAAGGGCTGGGACAGCAGGATTTACTTCACCAGCTGTAGTAACTTAGGTCTCAGTTATCATCCTGATTATAAACCTCTCAGGAAAGGTAAACTAAGACCATGAGAAATAGCAGTTGCAGCAACTTCTTGGCAATGTCAACCCTTGCTTCAGCAGCAGGCAGGGATTCCAGCCACACGGGGTGAAATGAAATTCACAGAAGATGGAGCTTGTGCCCTTCTCTGTCAGGAGAAAGGGACAGCCCAGCAGCTCAGGGAGGACTCAGAGGCTCACCATTTGGAATGGGAAAGAAGCAGGAAGCAGCAGCAAACTCAGGCAGCGCAGCAGTGCCTTAGAGCATCACTATCTTGGCTCATGAAAGGCTTCTAAAGCTGTCAGCGGAGGAAGAGACTTTCAGTGATCCAAGCCTGCCTAATTTTATGTGAAAATAATACAGGAAAACATTGGGATCAAAAGAAAAATATCAACTGGGAACATCAAAAAAATAAAGAACAGCACCCTGCCATCTTAAGAGCATCTTAGAACAAAGTGATTATTTAAAAAAATAAAACCACACATACACAGAGATGGGGAGTTGGAAATTCATAAACTTGGTGCCAAAGGGGCTTGATTCTAATTTGAAATATTGAGGCAAATGTATCAAATCCATGTGCTGGGGACAATTTGTGCAGGTAGTGAAGAATCCATGGACACATCTGCAGGGCTGGGACTTGATCCAGTACCCTGCATGTCCACAGAGAGTGTTCTACTAGCTGACCTAAAGGAGAGCTCCTTTAGCTTGTAGCAGTAGCAGGGCCTTCATCCTCCGAGGACCAACCACTAGAGGGCAACACCACTGACAGACTAAGCCAGTCAAACAAGTTCCTCTGAATATCTTGAAGGTTTTACTGGAAATAGGAGGAGTATTTGAATACATCACTAGACCTGCACATAAAACTTATTTTCAAACACTAAAATGACATTTCAGCCAAATCAAAAAAGTTTACAGAAAATTTGTTTTGGTTGTAGTTTTCTGGATTTTCAATGAAAAGCCAAAAAGAACCCAATGCATTTTTTGGCCTTTCAAAAAACTAATTTGTTTTAGCCCAGAGGTAGGCAACCAATGGCACGTGTGCTGAAGGCAGCACACGAGCTGATTTTCAGTGACACTCACGCTGCCCGGGTCCGGGGGGGCTCTGCACTTTAAATTAATTTTAAATGAAGCTTCTTAAAAGTTTTTAAAACCTTATTTACTTTACATACAAAATAGTTTAGTTATATATTATAGACTTATAGAAAGAGACCTTCTAAAAACATTAAAATGTCTGACTGGCACACAAAACCTTAAATTAGAGTGAATAAATGAAGACTCAGCACCCCACTTCTGAAAGGTTGCCAACCCGTTTTAGCGAAAAGTCAATTTTTTTGAGCTTTCAAAAAAGTTTTATTGGTGGTAGGTGAATTTTTATTTATTTATTTTAGGTTTTTCAAACAAGAAGTTAATGGGAAAGTTTGGGGGGGAAATTTAAATAAAAATTCCTGCCATTTTTCTGGCATTTTTCATCCTGCTCTGCATCAATTGGTGGCCTATGTCAGAAAGATTAGTCCTCAGCCTACCACTCAACAACACAAAAAGCCTATCTCAGCAGAGAACCCAGTAATCTAATGGGCATGGAGACTGAACTATCTTCTCATCCAGGCATACTGAAAGGACAAATGGTATATTAGGTGCATGACTCTGAAAACCAGAATCACACAAGATTAAATAGGCAGCATTATAGCTGATTGTCTTCAGAATGGATAGTTCAATTTGTCCAGAATTAGTCCCTGTGTTGGTTAGCAGTTGGTTTGTGAGCCAACCCTTTGAACTTATCCATTATTGGAAAGAATTTGCCAAAGAGGTTGCAAGTTACTTTAAGAGGCCTGTACTAAACTTCCCTCTCCTTGCATTACAATTTGTTTGGTTATTGTGTAATGCTGCTGTGAAAAGGGACAAGTGACGGTGCAGGGACAGTTATCCCCAACATCAAACAGGCCTGCAAGAGGCCAGGAACAGAGTCATTAGCAAGATGTTCAGGGAGATTTTGCTGTGTCTTCTCTTCGTCCTGACTAACCTACCACAGGACACCTTCCACCCTCCTCCCCCACAACGTCTACAAGGAAGGACACAATGAAAGCAGGAGACACCTTCTGCCTCACCTCCACTTGTTGGTGAGCCACCATCTCTTTCCCCTTGCAAAGCCTCATTACCACTTCACAACCTTCATTGGAGAGAAAATGGTTGCAGAGCTTTATTTACCACAAGTACCATATTGGAATAATTTATATTAACCAAAAAACCCAGCTCTGGACAAATCCTCACCACCATTGGCTCTGAGAGGAGATTCCCAGTGGCCTGACCCCAAAACTCCACAGGGTTTTTAGGTGGTACCTATCACTGTGGTATCATTAGAGATTCATAGATTTTACAGCCAGAAGGGACCATTAGATCATCTGGCCTCCTGCATAACCATAGAATTCACCCAGGGATTCTGCATCAAGTGCATAACTTCTGGTTGAACTACAACATGTATTTTAGAACATCATCTAACGTTGATTGAGACTTCAAGTGATGGAGAACGCATCACATCCCTAGGAGAGTTGTCCTAGTGGTTACTTAACCTCATTGCAAAAAAAAAAAAATAGAAGTACTTATTTCTAATCTGAATTTGTCTAACATCAGCTTCCCACCTTGGAATCTTGTTGTGCCTTTTTCTTCTAGATTAAAGAGCCCTCTTCTGTCCAAAATTGTTCCCCATGTAGGTACTTCTAGACTGATGAAGTCAGTGTGGTGCTCATAAGGCTCTAGATTGACAACCCAGGAAAGGGAAGGCTGATGTTTCTCCACAGAGCCCAGGCGTAATCAGAGCAAACTTCCCCTACTGAACCCTAAGCGGGATCCATCAGAACTGGAATAGAAGGGAGGAAATGCTGAAAGAGAGAAAGAAAGAGAGAGCCACAACAGTCAAGGGAAGTCAAGGAGAGGTGACGAACGGAGTTGGGGATGAGGTGAGGCCCTTGACTTTTGAGCATGAAGAAGTCATCTGAAACTTTAGCCAGAGCAAGAGCTGGGTCAGTGGCAGGGAGTGGGTGCTCCAGGAATGAGCTAGAGCAATCAGGGCAGCCATTGTAAACAGCCCACTGGAAGCTCTCCCAAGTTAAGGCAGACGGGTCAATAACTGGAGGATACAATGGTGTCAAGAGTTGGTTGTGAGCACGAGGGACAATACCGAGTGCTCTGAGGGGAAGGCGGGAAGTCAGTCTCGGGGTGGGGGGGAGCGGGAAGATTGGACGTTTTTCCTAGAATGTACACATTGGTTCAGCAGCAAGTTACTGGAGGATGCCAGAATCACTGGCAGACACACTACGTTCCATGATCATAAGTGCTTCCTTCTGGCCTTAAAACTCTATGACTGAGACAAGGAGCCAGTTGGAGTGGTTGTAAGTGGGGGATGAGAGGCATCTAAGTCAGCAACTAGGTGCAGAGCAGAGAGAGGAGGGAGAAAGTCACATCAGAACTTGTCGTTCATAGCCTTGAAGGCAGTGAGGCTCTGGACGGAGAGGGAAGGAGGCAGATTAAGGCGTGTAAAGGAGGGGAGATGACAGGGGAAACAGAGCTGCTCAGCAAGCTGGGGGCAGCTCTGAATTCACAGTGGAAGGGACCCAGGTAGTTTCCCTGTGGAGGGGTTCAGCAGCGCAGGAGCAGAGTAAGGGGGTACAAGGGTGAGATGCAGAGTGGACAGGACAGACAATGCTACAAGGGCAAGGGGCAAAGGAGTCAAAGCTGGAGGAGAGACCAGAGCTGAGGAGGCTGTATTTTTGGCATCTGAAAAAAGTATATTCTGAACAACTAGGGAGGGAGTAGGAATCAAACTTCCTTTACTCCTCACAGCACATTTTCCTCCCCGCTGTGCTGGTTGTGTGCATGATGCACCTTTTAGGCCATCTTACATTAATCTTTGCAAGTTTATTGCTAGCATGACTCACAAATGAATAGTGGGCACCTATCTTCACGCACACACAGTCACCCTCCAAGCCTTCACTCATTTGCAAAGCTGTCATGTCCTTGAGTGAGCCCGAGCAGAGACGCAAAGGCTCCTACCAAGCAGAAGAGCCCCTTCGTGACCAATCTGCACACTTCTTTACCTTTGTATCAATAAGAAGGAGAGCGTCTGCCAGACAGCTGCTGCAAATGTCACCTCTTTGGAGACAAAGAGAGGTGGTTGCTTTTTTTTATAGAATATCAGGGTTGGAAGGGACCTCAGGAGGTCATCTAGTCCAACCCCCTGCTCAAAGCAGGACTAGCCCCAACTAAATCATCCCAGCCAGGGTTTTGTCAAGCCTGACCTTAAAAATCTCTAAGGAAGGAGATTTCACCACCTCCCTAGGTAACCCATTCCAGTGCTTCACCACTCTCCTAGGGAAAAAGTTTTTCCTAATATCCAACCTAAACCTCCCCCACTGCAACTTGAGACCATTATTCCTTGTTCTGTCATCTGGTACCACTGAGAACAGTCTAGATCCATCCTCTTTGGAACCCCCCTCAGGTAGTTAGAAGCAGCTATCAAATCCCCCCTCATTCTTCTTTTCTGCAGACTAAATAATCTCAGTTCCCTCAACCTCTCCTCATAGGTCATGTGCTCCAGCACATGCTTTCCAGCATGTCAGTGCCATGAATTGGGATACAACATGATGGCTGCCTGGGAATTCTTTCCCCTAAAAGCCCTTCAGCTTCCTTTGTCACCAGCCACTGAAACATCAGTCCTGTTTCCCTTGGAATATTGTGATAGCATAAAGAGTGGGAGCAGTAGGGAATGGGAATCCTGGAATTCTTTTTTGGACGGGCTTAAGAACCACAGTGCAAGAGTGACCACAAGGGAACTCTTATCTGATGGAAGATACACGGCATAAGTTAATGTACTGTTGTACATTTCTTATCTCAAAGGCCTATCATGTACTTTGATTTCTGCATATAAACAAGCTGTGATGGGGTGGAGTAGGCCCAGAGGCCCCCTGCTGGAAGCCTTGGGGTTCTGCTACACCCGTCCCAGGAAAGGAACAGCAGAGCTAAGTCCTCCAAGCAGCCAATCAGAGAGACTGTGCAAGGAGCAGCCAATCAGGGCCCAGGAGAGCCATATAAAAAGGAGTTGTGAAGATAGATACAGGTAGTTCCTTACTAGAGCCAGAGGAGTGTAGATCAGGGGTTCTCAAACTGAGGGTCAGGACCTCTCAGGGGGTCATGAGGTTATTAGATGGGGGGGTCTCAAGCTGTCAGCCTCCACCCTAAACCCCTCCAGCATTCATAATGGTGTTAAATATATAAACAGTGTTTTTAATTTATAAACACTCAGAGGCTTGCTATGTGAAAGGATCACTGTCATGTTATAATTCCCCACTCTGAACCTTAGCGTCCAAAAGATGGGGTACCAGCATGAATTCCTCTAAGATCAATTACCAGCTTAGTACCTGTAGCGCTGCCACCAACCAGGAATTCCAGTGCCTGGTACACTCTGGTCCCCCAAAACCTTGCCCGGGGACCCCCAAGACCCAGTCCCTCTGGATCTTAACACAAGGAAAGTAAACCCTTTCCCTCACCGTTGCATCTCCCAGGCTTCCCTTCCCTGGGTTACCCTGGAAGATCACTGTGATTCAAACTCCTTGAATCTTAAAACAGAGAGGAAAATCCACCTTCCCCCCTCCTTCTCTCTCCCCCTCCCAGATTCTCCATGAGAGAGAAAGTAATCCTGGCACAGAGAGAAATCAGCCTCTCTCTCCCCCTTCCCTCCTTTCTCCCCACCAATTCCCTGGTGAATCCAGACCCAGTCTCCTGGGGTCTCACACCAGAATAAAAAAACAATCAGGTTCTTAAACAAGAAAAGCTTTTAATTAAAGAAAGAAAAAACAGTAAAAATTATCTTTGTAAATTTGAGATGGAATATGTTACAGGGTCTTTCAGCTATAGACACTGGGAATACCCTCCCAGCCTAAGTATACAAGTACAAATTAAAACCCTTTCAGCAAAATACAAATTTGAACTCCTTCCAGCCAAATACACATTTGCAAATAAAGAAAACAAACATAAGCCTAACTCGCTTTATCTACCTAGTACTCACTATTCTGATCTTATAAGAGCCTGTATCGGAGAGACTGGAGAGAAACCTGGTTGCACATCTGGTCCCTCTGAGCCCCCAGAGTGAACAACAACCAAACACTAACAGCACACACACAAACTTCCCTCCCTCAAGATTTGAAAGTATCCTGTCCCCTGATTGGTCCTCTGGTCAGGTGATAGCCAGGCTCACTGATCTTGTTAACCCGTTACAGGCAAAGATATATAAAATACTTCTGCTCTATTAACTCCTACTATCTGTTTATGACAGTCACCAGTACAAAAGTTTGAGAACCACTGGTGTAGATGGTGCTTCTGGCTGGCCAAAGAGAACTGCAGCACCATGGACAGTTCAGTTCTGCCGGGGACTCGGGGAGTGAGGAAGGGCCCTGGGCTAACGGTGAAGCATTGGGGAAGGCTGGAACCATGGGGAAGTGGCCCAGGGAACTAAAAACAGTTCATTAAAGGGATACGGTGATGCATGGCTGCTATTCTTAGGGTCCCTGGGCTGGGACCTGGAGTAGTGGGTGGGCCCAGGTCCCTCACTCCTGAAAGGTGTCAAACTCATCACTCTAGAAACCAAACTCCTTCGTCAATCCCTGGAACAGGCCCCAGTTCGTTTCATTCCTAACCGAAAGAGCAAGAGGGTCAAATCAGTCTATGGCCCATTTGCAACTGGCCTCTTGTGGGGAGGCTCCCAGCAAGCAAGCCGCTGTGTGCCCATATGGCAGCAAGTTTTGTAACATGCACAACTGCCCAGTTAAGGACTGGGCTGAGACCAACCAATTTATTCCACTTAAGCCACTTAGCAGCCAGAAGCCCTCCCTGAACTAGTGTCCTAGAAGTGATGGGTAATCCTCAGAGCTCTGTCTCTGCAGCTAGCCAGAAACAAAAGGACTCAATATTTTAAATAAAAAGGAAAGATCAAACTATTCAATGCAAACAATATTAGTTACAAACTTTGACCCTGTTCATTTAGCAGAGCGTTTGTGAGCTGAGCCAAATTTTCTTCACTTGTCTTTATTGGTAGTAAGGAGCCATCAAATTGCCTGGGCAACGCTGCTCCTTGAACACAATGGAACTTTCTACCACGAGGAGAAAGGTCACCCACGCAGGAGACAAAGCTGTCTCGAGGGCCAGAGGAAGAAGTCCCACAGGAACTAAGGACCATCACAAACCTCATCACTTTCCACTCCAAGCACAAGGTACATTTCTTCAGTCTGGCTTCTCTGATAGACACAGAGCAGTGTGGGTATTTTACTATGTCCCCATGACACAAAATCCTACCCAAACAAAACACTCCACTGTGCACCCACTTCTCTTCCTCTTCCCCTTCCCCTCCAGGAAAGAGGACAAGAGAGAGCGAATGAACCACACGTGACAGATATCAGTCACGTCACTTCATGCATGACAGAGATGCTCCAATATTGTAGTGCTGAGCAGGCCTAAGAACCTCTATCGAATAAAATGGAGCCTTTCGAGACAGGAGTAGTAGCTAAATAATGACCCAGTTAAATTGAAGATGATCAAACTAAGGGTGAGTTAAATATTCCTCTCAAGAAAGAAGTTTCCATCCTAGATCAGTTGAGTGGAATTATTGGGGGAAAGGATTCTAAAAATGCAAGATTCCAGTCTGGAAAAGAGGATTCTGACTGATGGGCCAATTTTATTTCCAATTAGGATGATGACTAACACTGAAGGCTGACATTGAAGGATATACATTATGGTTCTGCTTACAAGCGTTCTTGCTGCAGTGAAGCCATAAATATAGTGTTCATGCCTCTCCTGTAGATTTACTGTTGTATTATGTGCTCTGCTTTCAACAGCAACTAGGATATTTTGCAAGTAAGAATGCCTTGAAAGTTTTGATACAGCCATGTACAAACTCTAGGCAGATACAATGTGGGAATACGGTGGGAAGTGATGGAAGACTGGTCAGAAATGGGTTTTGTGATGGTAACCATGGCTATGCAGAGCTACAAGATTTGCACCTTTCACTATCATGGAAGAGCTATGAGGACCAGGGTATTGTCAATCTCTAGCATTCAAGTCATGAGTTAGGCCCCCAAAAGCGTGAGATTTTAACGGTAATGCAGTTGGGTCCCTTGGTTCTCAAATTTGAGTCTTTAGGGTTTACAATTCCACATTTTTTTCCACAACCCTGAGGGCTGGAAATGTACGTTTTATTAGCAGTAGTTAGTGGTAGCTCCCAGTATGTGCCAGCCACTTTTCCAACACTTGCCGATGGTCAATGCCACAAGGAACTCAGAATCTAAGGAGCTAACTTTAAAAAAAAAAAGAAATCTGAGAGTTGCACGTAATCACATGACTCCAAGAGCTAGGGCTTCAAGAAAAAAAACACATATCACAAGAGTTTGCAAAACTGAGTCTAGGACAGGACACCAGACACTCTAGAGTCACAGTCTGGTCTTTGCTATTTACTCCCTCTGTGACCTTGATCAAGTCCCTTCATTTCTATTCTGGCGTTTCCCCAGGCAGGAGAGGATTGACATTCAATACACGGCTGAGGAAAGGGAGGACTCAGTAAGAGAAAGCCCTTTGAGGGGAAGCAAAGCAAGCTGCAGAAGACTTATTGGTGAGTGAAGTTTGGGGGAAAGAACCAACATTCATCCTCTTGGTAACCTTCTCAAAAACATTGGGGAAATGGCCTCCGACCCAACAGCTGGGGCAGGTACAAGCCCCTACTTCTTCTCAAATCCCGCCTAATGGCCCCATTCTCCTGGGAGGCCCCAACATAAAAAAAGTTTGATTAAAGAGGAAGGAGGGAGCAGGGTCCCCACAGTGTGTCCTCTGGGGCCTGCTCTCTGGTGCAAACGCTATCCTGACATCAAGGTCTTGTATAGCCCTGAGCACATTGTACATTACGCCTGCCTGGGGAAATGGAGAAAGTGTGAGACAGACCCATCGCCTGAGAACTGAAGCAGAATGCGATATTTACAGGCTACATCTCAATTTGGGAGCTAGCCAGCAGAGCTCGATGGGGCACGAATAGCCCAGCGCGGGCAGGGCATGCTATTTTCATTGCTCCAAGTGAATTGCACTAGCCAAATGAGACCCACCTGTTTCTTAGGGCTCTAGTCTCCCTCTCAGATGCATAATTGCAGTACATTCAAGAGGAGTCAGCAGCTGTGGCACAAGTCTGTGAAAAGCTGGCTGTGTACTTGTACCAATTGTCCTGATTGCTGGGATGCGATGACTCAGACCTGCAGCGGGAAGTTGCAGGCAAGTGCTCCTAACAGGGAAGTTATTAGCTTCTTCTCTGGAGACACTTCTCTGGTCCCATCTCTTTGCCCTGCTCATGGTCACATTATGTCACCCTTCCCCAGCAATCACAGCACCTTCTTCCAAGCACCCCACGCCTCATGGAAACCCCTTCCTACTCCTGTCTGCCAAGCCATCATCCTTTCTTCCGTTAAGGCTCTTCTTAAAACAGCTCACTTCCAGGATGGTTATAGGCTTCCCCATAAAGACAAAATAGACAACAAAAAAACGGGAAATTAGCAAGATGTGAGCCAAATACCTCCATCCCAAGGGCTGGAATCAGTGTCTTTCTGCATAGCTACCCACATCCGAAAATCTTCCTATCTGGCCACTTACACCGCATTCATCCATGTGGTCAATGTCACCACTCAATCACTTTGCTTTTGGCTGCCTCCCATTCCCCCACCTCCTTCTATAAATTGTCTATTTAGATGTTAAGCTCTTCAGGGCACAGACAGTCTCCTGTTCGCTGTCTCTAAAGCACCTGGCTCAGTTCGGATCCTATATAAATATCTGATGCTAGTTAGATAGCAAGCACCATGGGGCATACATCCAATAAATGTGACATCCCCATCCCCTTCTGCCTTTCATGCTTAAGGCTAGAAACCACTGTCATCTCGTGACATATTTATCAGCAGCTAGGCTGAGCCATCTCTCCCCATGTTTTCATTCTGTTGCTCCTAGAACTGATAGACTGGCAAGTCTCAGGCCAGTCAGGAATAGCTTTCTATTGCAGGTGCCCATTAAGGGAGTCACACATAGGGACCAGTTGCAATGGTATCGCCAAGCTGATCTGGTGTTTAATAAATCTGTCCCTAGGAAGGTTAATACATGATGAGATTTAGCCAGTGTAACTAATGCATAGCTCCAGCACAGCAGGGAATCTGTTTTTCCAAAGCATAGTTTCTTTTTCTTCAGTAATAGCCACTCTTTTGGTGTGGATAGTAAAATACCAGACAGGGTGGGCCATCCCTCTGCTCCACAATTCCTCTGTTCCATAGTGTATATTTTTAGTGTTTTCCTAGCTATTGATTTCCCCCTTCTCTCTCCTCCAGCTCCTTCACCTTAACAAGCAAGCATTATTCACAGACCCTGGGTGGCAAGTTCACTTTAACAGCCTTTGACCACTGAAATGATTTCAGTTGTCTCCTCAATGTGATATACTCCTGGCAAACTGTATTCATCTGCACAAATAATTAGCTGTTTGTTTTAGTTTAATTGGGAAAATTAAAAGTGGAAAAATATGTAAGGTTCTCCCACACATCTCCTTAATGGTCTGAGCGATAAAAGATAGCCTATTAAAAAGGCTCTTAGAAGAGTATAGATCGGAGCCAGCAGCAAGCAAACCTCTCCCTCATCTGTAGCATAAAAAAAGTAATCACAGAATCATTGCAAAGTAAATAACTTTAACACAGTCTAGAATTACTTTCAGTCACCTCATAATCACTTATCCCTGCTGAGTGCAAGTTGCAATTATGTCTCAGTAAGATACAAACCATTCTGTCCCCATTGTGAGGAGAACAGGAGATGAGCTTTGCTTTGACATGGAAGACACCTGCTGGAGTCAGTTTGCCATTTAGGATGAGCAATGATTGTTTTCATAAAAAGTGTGTTAATAACAGATTTTTGTGACCCAATGAGTGCTTTCAGTTCTGGGTGATCATTGGTTTCTATGATCTCCCCAGACGCCACAGCCAAGATCATGGCCCCATTGCACGGGCAAAATTGCAAAGTAACAACATTTTTCTGAATAATTTTAAAAGAGATTATGAAGGATAATCTCCTGAAAAGTCTCTTGATGGATTTCCATCAGATCTGTTTGCTGTTTTACCCATCCAAGAGGCTTTTAAAGCTGACATAGGTAATGAGATACTATGGGCGAAGATTAAATAAACTCATTCATAGCACAGGAATAATAATACCAGGCTGTATTTTTCAAGCATGCCACATTTCAAAAGCAGTGCCACTGTGAACAGATAAGTATTTTGATTAATGTTCCTTCTCGCTTCATTTCAGATTAAGAGGCTCCCCTTTGCAAACTCCTCTACTGTGACATTCAGCACAATTCAATTTATTTCTGCTTGGCGCTCATTGTCTCCAAAGGACACAGTCAGTCTCTACCCATTTAGACCCCTTACCTAAGGGATCAGGTCCTGTTTCCTCTTGTCAGCAAGAATGTTTGGGCTGTTTTACAGCCCTTGCTTCAATTTACATTTGACTGGGATGTGCTGTAGGAGCTATTGGCTGGATATTTTTTAAAGATTTAAAACTAGAAAAACGGGTGAAAGCCAATTGAAGATAAACCATCCTTTGTTGTATGTCTGCTTAGGCTGGTATTTTCAAAGAAACCTGTTAGGTGCACAAATCCATTGAAGTTCAAGAGGAGTTGGATGTTTAATGCCTTTAAAGTCATTGGCAAATCTCAGCCTGACCTTTTAACCATGTTTCATTTTAAATAGAGTCCTAGAGTTTAAGGCCAGAAGAGACCACCAGAGCATCCAGTCTGACCTCCTGTAGATCACAGGCCACTAACCACCACCCACATGCCCCTGTATGGAGCCAACTCACCTGGAATAATGTCTGACTGCTGTCTGGATACTAGCCTATTGTGTGCCAAAGGCAGAGAGTAGGAGGGACCAATGTGCACCGATGCCTGTAGTCCCTGCAGTGGCAGAGAATTAATTTGGTGAGATATCAAGATGATCCTGGCAAAAGAGCTGAGCCCCATGCTGCAGAGGAAAGCAAAAAACAAACAAACTCGAGGTCAACGCCAGTTTGACCAGGCGGGGGGGCGGTGGAGAGGTGAGAATTCCTTCTCAAATCCAAGAGTGACAATCAGACCCTGAGCATGTGAAGCCAACCAGCACCGGAGAGAGAACTCTCGGTACTCCTTCAGAACACCAGTCCACCCTTCCCCGGGGGTTAGTAACAAAAACAGATGGTTTTATTACCATCATTTTCTGAGAGAAAGGGCCTGGCCCATGGTCAGCTAAAACAGGGCTCATCTTCGGCTACTCAGATGAATAAGGGATCAGGAAGCCCCTAGTCCTTGCTATTCAGTTAACGTTTGCAGACACTGCATTGTGAATGCAAGGGGCTCTCAGCGTGGCATGGTTTTGGCCAACCAATTTAAGAACAAAGACTATGCTCAATAGACACACACTAACACACTTTAAAAAATGGACCTCAGGAAGTACAGGTAGGGCTGTTTTCATTGGCGGTTGTTATTTTTAGATTACTATCAAAGACTAAGGATTAATTCAAACCATAAACCACCTGAAAAAAGGCTGCATTACTCTATGAAATTGCTTTAAGTTGGGGGGGGCACATTATTCACAGTTACTGTAATGTGGATGGCACTAATTATCAGAGCACTTTTCCGTGCTTGTTACAGCTTGTAAGTATACAACACATCTTCACAGTAACCGCATCTGAGACAGCGACTCCCAAGCACCGTTCCCCGAAGGAGTCACACACGGGAGTTTTTGCAAGTTAACCACAAAAGGAAAAGGTCTCTGATCCCATGAATGGAAAAAGCCGAGCAGTGAGAAACAGCACCATCCTGAGGACGAAGTGGGCATTAGGAATGGACAAACCTGCCCCAGCATTGCTGCTGACTTATTGGGTGACCTTGGGCAAGCCACTGTGCCTCTGTGCCTCAGTTTCCCCAGATGGGGATAATAATTCTCCCCTACCTTAGGCAAGGGGGGATTGGGAGGATGAATGAATTGATATTTGCCCAGCATTTTGAAGAGTGCTGAAGTTGCATCCACTTACACTAGGTGTGAATTTGGCCCACACAGCACTGTTTAAGCACTAAGTATAATTATATTCCCAATGAAAACTAGGCTCATTTCAACAGCTGTTGGCTTCAGTTATTTGTTACTCCAGCTAAATCTCCAAACTCACAATATGGCCAATCTCAAGCACTGAAAAATCATGAGTCAAGACCCCCAAAATTATGAGATTGGCTTAAAGATCATGAGAGTTTTTGTTGTGTTTTGTTTCCCCTTAATACAGGTTGGGTCCTTTCTTTGATTTCTGGGTTTTGAGCCTTCAGGGGAGGATCAGGTCACCTTTTCAAGCTTTTCTCTGCAGCCATGAGGGCTAGTAACATTTCTTTGTAATGGAAGCTCAGATTTTTATGTAGTCCCTTGACCACAGGAGCTGGGACTTTAAGAAAAAAAAACCCACCCACTACTGCAACATTCACGATAACATCACGAGAGTTGGCAGTCCTGACATATAACCCCATGCCCAGAGGCGCATGTCACCCGTCATTAGATATGGGAAGTCCAAATCCTGAGAACCACGAAGCAGCCACAACTCCAGCCCTGTGTGATTTGTTCAACAAGCTCACCAACTCCCCTCACACTTGAGGCAGGTTGTGATTAAAGCACTGGGCTGGGACCTGGCCGATCAAAGTTCAGTCCTTGGCAACATCACAGCCTCCCTGTGTGACCTTGGAGGAGTCATTTATCCTGTGCTTTAGCTGTCCATCTGTAAAATGGGGATTGTAACAACCCTTCTGTTCCCTAGCCTTTGTCTGCCTTGGCTGTTTAGACTGTAAACTCTCTGGGGAAGGGAGAGTCTCGTGTCTGTACAGAGCCTAGCACAATGGGACGGCAATCTCATTTGGGTACACAAGGTGCTATCATAATACAAGAGGATTATTTCTAGTAGACTGGACAGAAGAGCTCAAATTAATCTATTGATTTCAGTGAAGTTATACCAGGGAAGAATTTGATCCCAAATGTTAACAGACATCCTTGTAGACTCAAAATTTCTTCTGCTCCAACATTGGGAGACAACAGAAATATTAAAGAAAAAGCAATAGTCCAGCTCACAGAAGTGTGCCTTAAAAAACAACAGTCAAAAGCAGGAGTTTCAGAAGAGTGAATCTACTAGTTTTATGTATTCTAAAACATTTAAGGTAATAGGATGGGGGGGAGGCCACACATAGAAGGCAAATTTTATGCTGACCTTTACAGATTTGATTTTTTTCCCCACAGCCAAAGTGAGATATTTGTCATCATTTTCAACAAGAACTACAGCAGAAGAGCAGAAAGTGGAAAGTCCCCATAATTAGACAGTGTTGTTTTGTGGTATAGCAGCAAAGCTGGAGGCAGCCTGCAAACATACCCTCCTATGTGGTCATATGAAAATAATAAGAAACCCAAGCTGGCTGCAGAGTACCAGGTCCTTCCCAAAGATACACTACTTGGTGGGGTGGGGGTTATTGTCGCAAATTCAAAAGGCAAGTCAGCCTGGCCTCTGATCCACGGAGAGTGCAGAAGGGATAATTAAAACTGAAGGAGAAGGCAAGGATTAACTGCGTTAACTGTTTCTCTCCTGCCCCCATTCTGAGCTTTCTATTTCTTTTCCGTGACAGCCAGTTGAACGACGCACGTATTGAGCCAAGCTCCCCTCGGAAGCCAGCTGTCCTCCTACACAGCTAGAAAGGAGCAACAAGAGCACAGGCATTACAGATACTTCAGGGCAGGCCAATTCTCAGCATTCTGTGCCCTTGCTAGCCATCTTCCTGCATTAGCCAGGCCTCCTGCTGGAAGGCCCCATCACACCCACACAGGGGAAAGAATAGGAAACCAAGCTGCAGCGCCTGCTCCTGTAGATTCAGAGTGGGGTCCAGTCATGGGGTACATCACTCACCATTGGTCTGGCACCTCCTCCTAGTCACTCTGGGGATTAACACTTGAGGTTGACACCCCCTCCTGCAGCTTGCCCACAGTTGCTCTGTCTCTCTCATAGACTCATAGATTTTAAGGTCAGAAGGGACCGTTATGGTCTGCAGCTCCTCTCTCGTCCCAGGAACAGCAGTGTCCTCTTCCCGACTCAGCCCTCCGGCTGGGCCACTCACAGGTCCTCCCTTCTGGAGTAGCAAAGTCCTTTCCCCCTAGGAGTCCTAGACAGTCTTCCCTCTCACGGCCCGAGGTCCACTCCCTCGGTGGCTGGTAGGGGAACCCTGGCCCACCCTCTATCCAGGTTCCAATCCAGAGACCCTCAGCTCAGCAGTTCTGGGCTTTCCTCTCTCAGGCCTCGCTGCTACCTACCTCACCTTGTTTCCCTTCTGTACATTCTCTGTCTGGGTGTTCTAGTTCCAAACTCTCCTCCCTTTTCCCAGGCAGTGACTGCTGCCTGTCTTCCTGCAGCCTTTCCAAGCAGCCCATCTGTTGCTAGCTACCTGGCTTTACACATTGATTTCAGCAGAGTCACACCAGCATGAAACTGGACTATGCCATGGGTGAACCCAACCCTGGGAAAGGTCACCAGTTTTAGAAATGTCTGCACTAGATAGTGGCAGGCACGATAGCAGAGGACTGTAAGCATTTAGGGGCAGGGACAATCTAAATAGACAAGGGGAAACAGCCATAAAAAGCCCAGCTCCCTCACGCTGCTCAATGGTTGAATCCAGCCACATGACTCCACAACCGCTTATCTGTCCCTGGAAGGCCAACCCAATAAGACACCAAGAGGCCACTGAGTGAACATCGGGGCCAGGAATGTTCCAACAGGGGTCTGAGGTGATGCATTCGCTCAGTTAAAGAAAGCCACTTGTGTTACTTTCCCAGTACCCCTGTAAATGCAAATAGCCTGAATAAGTTAATAAGGAAGAATAAAGCCTCAAGTGACAGGTCCGTGGCTCAGGACAGCCTCAGTTTACACAGTCCGCATCCATCAGCGCTGATCAGTGCATGTCATTAGGCCCTGGGAAGATGGGAAGCAGAAGGATCACATCGGGACTAATGAATCCAGCGCTCTGCAATGCTAACTAGAAAACTATGGCTCAGCTCCCTAAATGGGCAAACCTGGGATTTTAAACAAAGGTGCCTAAAGCAAACGATTTTGACAAATGATGGGAAAATTATCCCAGAGGAAGGCACAATGGGTGTCACCTAAATAAGAACCACACCATTCCACCCTGGGCCAAATGTTCCACTTCTAGGCACCCGTCCAGCCGGGATTTGGATTAAAGATCTGGATTTTTGTTTAAACTAAGTCCCAAGTTTACCCAATTAGGAAGCTTAGCTGTAGTTTTCTAGTTTACACTGCAGGGCACTGGATTAATTAGTCCAGAGATGATACTTCTCCTGCTGAGCATCCCAAGGCCTAATTACATGTGCTAAGCAATGCTGCTAGGCACTGACTGTATAAGATGATACCATCCTGGAAACTGACCAGAGAGCTTTAGGCTTCATTCTTCCTTGTTAACTTATTCAGGTCTTCACATTTACAAGAGGGCAAGAAAAGTAAAATTTCAATTTAAACAATTGCACTAGAGCCTGTGACAAGATGCAGGATGTGTGGAGCTAGGCTCGGAGTCTCAGAAAATTATTTTTGTTTAATATTTATATTGCAATAGGAACTAAAGGCCACAAGCAGACTGGCAATGTTGTGCTAAGGTCCAGCACCATGAACTGAACCAGAGACCTGCAGAGCTAAAACACAGGAGTTTCCACCGCTGTAGCTAAAGAGCCAGACACTATAGGAACTGGAACAGACTCTCACCCTCTGCTGATTGGCCACAGACAGGGCTATGTAGGTCACACCAGGTGCTGTACAAATATAAAATGAATGAACATCCAGAGGTAGCTGGGGGGGACACATGGACAGATGTGGCCAGTGTTATTTTGAGGTTCCCAGATCGCAAAGAGCCCACTGTTTTTATTGTTAAACTAGCCTGTGGGAAGGGGAAGAGAGAGAAACACAAAAATTTCTTTTCATGAAATGCAAATTACACTATCTGATTCCCTTGGTAAGCTGATAAGCCAGCCCCTCAGCTGAGGTCAATCAGAAGGTGGCACATAGGGTCCACAAGAGTTTGCAGTGTTGTAAATGAGCACACAAACTCAGCTGAATTTTCAAACATAACAAGTGATTTTGGGGCCTCCATTTTAGAGTACCCAGCCTGACACATCCGTAGAGGGTCAGACTTTCAGAAAGTGCCAAGTACCCACCATCTGAAAGGTTTCAGCCAAACCAGTCTGAATGTACTTAAACTACAGTAAGCTGCTGCCAAGCTGCCACGGATTCAGTGCTAGCTTTTTAAAAATTCAACTTTTGCCGTCTTCCGTTATTTTATTTCCACCTCTTCAATTCAATAGTCCCCCAACCTCATGTGCAAAACACAGATTTGGGCTCTTCGCTGTTAAATGCTGGAAGAGAAAGACCAAATTTAAGATTGAATTCTATCCTCAACAGCCCCACCTCCTCTTGGGGTGGGCTCTGCCCTTTTGTATTTGGGACCGGTCACGTTGGCCAAGTAATGGAAAGGTTCCATAGCTTCACCGAACTGATTTCCCAGTTTTGAAGAACATGCCAGTTCTTTGCTGCTTTGACTATGCCGAATGGCCACCAGGGGCTTGTCTACACAGTGGCACAGCTGTGCAATCGTACTGCTTCAGCATAGCGTCTAGCTCTGCCAATGGGAGGAGTTCTCCAGTCTGTGTAGGTAATCCACCTCCCTGAGAGATGGAGCTAAAGTCAGCAGAAAAATTCTTCTGTCAACCTAGTACGGTCTATAGAGGGACTTCGGTTGGCTTAACTTTGTCGCTCAGGGGTGTAGGGATTTCTCATACAGCTGATTACTGTAGTTAAGATGACTGAATTGTCTAGTGTAGGCAGGCCTAGGACCATGTCAGCAGTGTCAGTAGACTGTAATCTGTCAAGTCCCTCTGAAACCTCCTCTGGAAATGGAGTGCCTCAGTAGAGAGTGTCATTGTCTTGAACTGGGACTATACCTGTACAATTTATGAATTCCAATTGATATTGTGAAGTTGTATTGTGAATAACTGCTATATCACGAGTACCTCTGTGTGTGTGCATCAGCCCCTGCTGACAAGCCCTGAAGCAAGTACGTACCAGACAGATACAATAGAAAGTGTTTAGCAAAGTGTGGCAAAGAGATCTTTGCTGCTGGTTTAAGTCAATGAAAATACCTGCATGAGGCCACATTACATCGAGGGCGAGTGAGGAAAGATCAGTGGCTGAAAGTCTCCCTCTCATCTGGCTCCTGATTCCTTACACTGTCCCGTGAACCAGTTGCTATGGAGATTCCCTCCGATACTGGCCTGCTGCGCAATGAGAAATGTTGTGAGGCAGCGCCTGACAGTGCGTGAAACAGCCACAGCGCTGGGTCTCCAGGGTTCATCCTGGCAAGGAAAGGAACGGAGAAATAAACCAGTTCACTAGGAAGAGAGAAATCATTTTGCTGCCACAGTAATTCCTTTCGGGGCTCATTCCTGAGAAAGATTAGCAGCTGCTTTTTTCCTTCTTCAGTCTCACTAGCTTTTAAGAATCGATGACCTTGCTTTATGTGAAATTCCTACAGCATTTATGAGGAATTTTAAATCAATATATTCCTAGAAAAATTTAATAGAAATGATTCCAAAAACAGAGAATTAGCTCCTTTCTGTCGGTTCTTGGAACCATCCTCTAGAATTCTGTGGAAGTGATATAATTCTCCATTGAATTCTGTAGGATGATCCAAACATTCTCCAGGGAATTCTTCAGGGCTTTTCCACGAGGGTAACACTATTGCCATATTTCCAGGTGGTCAAGTCTTACTCAAGTGGTCCCTGGCAGATCTTGCAATAAAATTCTGACTCCTGCTGTCCTGTCTCAAGCACTGGACCCCCATTCCCATAGCACACGTGCTATTGCTAATCTGTGGTCTATAGGATGCTCCCCTTAAAGCATCCTAACCTATGTGACAGCATTTCTCCTTATTTTACCTGCCTCGGATAGTCCAGCCAAGCCAATGGAGAGAGACTTCACCAGGATCTGGAGAAGTCAGATGATTAATGTCAGCGCTGCCAAACGTGGAGGTTAATTACTGTAATCGAAAATATCTTGAGGGGAAACGCTCCACACAGGTATTACCAATTAACCCAAAGATCTAAACTGCTGCAGTTAATAGAATCCTGCGTTCGCTCTAATTACAACCTCTGCATGAGAAGCTGATACAGAGAGGAAAGAGAGAGTTTCTCCGACAGTAAAATTAGGGCCTGCACATTTCCTCTGTGCAGTCCAGGAGTGACTGATTTACTCCTTCCGGAAGGGACCTGCCCAGCTGATCACAGCATCCTGTACGTCTTAGTATTAACGTGTATTACGGGTGTGCCGCAGGGCTCCAATCAGGTACTTTTTACAAGACAGTCCCTACGCTAGAGAGTCTACAGTCGAGCTTTCGAGCTGCTCAAGAATTAAACTACAGCAGAAGATGACAAACACAGCCAACTCCCTCCTCCATTAATTAACCTAATTATAATGCTCAACACTTACACAGTGCTTTATCATTCCAAAGCTCTGTACAAACCCTAATGCATCCTTGCAGCCCTTTGTTGAGGTTGGCGAGCAGTATGGGGAAACTGAGTCACAAAGGGAGTCAGTGGCGGTGTTGGGATTAGTATTCAGGAGTTCCTGGCTCCTAGCTCTGTGCTCAGTCCATGAAGACACTACCTCTTTGGCCTGTTCTATGATGACAGAGATCATTTAGCTGATTGGAGGGCCTGGTATTACAGCTTCCTGAAACCCAGCTTCAAAAGATACTTCATGCAATGGACTAAGCCTCGACAGAGTCAGGTATCTGCCTGGGGATATGCAGCCCAGACAGCAGCCAAAGCCCTGACACATGGATCCAGCCAAGCAGAAGCAGGAGAGCTTGGCCTTTAACATGTCTTCCATCACACAAAGACAAAGATGCTGCTCCCCAGGTACCTGTCCTCTTCTGTGGGCTGAAACACACACTCAGTAGCTATCATTGCTTGGGCAGTTACGCACAGGTGCGGCTAGAATTTTCCTGGTCATACACACAGCGTGGAAAACACTGCACCTAACAGGCCATGTTCTGCTCTCAGATACATCCCGCCACCAGGCCTGCCGACAGCAATTCTGGGCCCCAGGGCGGAGTCAATGGGCCTGCTGAGCATGCTCTTCCGCCACGGCCAGGGCTACCAGAGGCCCTCCTGGCTGCCTTCGCCACCACCGGTACCACCCCAAGCATGCTAGGAGCCCTGCGGCCCGCTTGGGTGATTTAAAAGGGCCCAGGGCTCCTGGTCGCTACCACCACTACCACAGCAGCAACCAGGGGGCCCTGGGCCCTTTTAAATCACTGGGCCCTGGGCAAGTGCCCCCTTTTCCACTCCCGTCGGCAGGCCTGCCTGCCACGTCCAGAGTTCATTTATATTTGTGAGTGGGGATGCACAGGTTTTAACTGGGAACCAAATTCACCCCACTAAGGGCCTGATCCAGAGCCTGAGGACATCCTTCTAGTGACTTCAGGGGGCTTTGGATCAGGCCCTGGATATTCAAAGATTTTAGATACAAGAAGCAAGGTTAATCGTGTCAATGAAAAAACCTTTCGTGTTTCAGACAATATATCTGCTCCAGTTCCTTTGGCTGAGTGTTACAGTAGAATGTATGCTCGCCCCTTGTTTCGTACATGCAGAAAGGGCAAAAAAAAAAAAAATGTATTGCCAGGCTAGATAAAATGTTCAGGAAAAAATAGCCATGTCTTATTCTTACAGACAGAGCTCAGGATAACCTGTTAGCTCAAAATTTATTTCTCCTTTAAAATCGGTAGAGACTTTTTGACGGTCTGTTTTGGGTTTGTTGTAGATTCACATTGCATTTGGACATTGGTAACTGGATTGCGAAAAGAAAGGTGGAGTTATATTTGTGAAGAGTACAAATCTTCTGCAACAGCTCTGTGTGTTTATACATGCCACTGAAAATTCTCCTTGGAGAACAAAAATGTGGAGGTCTTCAGAGCTGTATGTGAGGAGATACCAGGGGACCCTACAGTGCATCCTCAGGCAAAACTCCCGCTGACAGCAATGGAGCAAATGGACAGCAGACTACGGTGATTTTTATTAATAGGTTATATAGCACCTTCCAAGTGAGGATTTGCACTTTGCAAACATGAAGTGATTCACCAGCACTGCCACCTCACCTGGATAGATGGGGTCTTGCTGTCCTCATCTCACACTGGGGCGCCTGAGACAGAGGTGAAGTGACTGTCCAAGATCGCAGAGCAAATCTGTGGTAGAGCCAGTATTAGAACTGGGCTCGCAGCATTGCACTCAGACCCCGCCTCTCATGGTACTAACATTGACTGATCCCTCACACCATGGCACAACGCTTCCCAGCAGTACCCAGGCTTGTGAGGCACCTAACACACACAATGGTTCACCAGGGAGATAGGCACCTCCCACCTCCTGTCTGAAGAAGTTGGTCTCAAGGCCCACGACCTTCGAGTGTCCTGCCTTTAAACTACAACGCCTACTTACATAACTCTTCCCATATCTGCCACGCATACATCTCACAATCATTATGACCACCAGTGTGACACTGGCGTTCAGCAGAGACCTTAAATGATCCCATTTGGTGAAGCCAGGAGATCCCTGTACCCCTGTCCCCTCTGCCAGTTGGGATCAAGAGGCCATTCGGTCACACACGGCAAGGTGATTCAGTGAAACTCGCTGCACTTAGGGGTGAAGTGACTCGCCCAAACTCATCATCCAGTCAGAACCCCAGGTCTCGCATTATCCATAATGATAACAAACAGTGCCTCCTATCGTCTAACTTCAAGCTCTTTCATACTTAGGGAGCTCCCACCACCACCAGCTTCACACCAGTCCAGGACGACATCCTCATTTTTATACTCAAGCTTTTTGCACTCTGGGGGTCTCATGCAATCCCTTATAGATTCTTGGATTCCAAGGCCAGAAGGAACCATTGTGATCATCTCGTCTGACCTCCTGCATAACACAGACCAGAGAACTGCCCCAAAATAATTCCTAGAGCAAAGCTTTTAGAAAGACAGCCAACCTTGATTTAAAAATCATCAGTGATGGAGAATCCACTGTGATCCTTGGGATATTGTTCCGCTAGTTAATTACTCTCATTGATCAAAAATGTACACCTTATTTCCAGCCTGAAATTGTCTAGTTCCAACTTCTAACCATTGGAGCATGTTAGACCTTCTGCTGCTAGATTAAAAAGCCAATTATTCAATGCTTGTTCCCCATGTAGATTCTTATAGACTCCGGATCAAGCCACTCCTTAACCTTCTCTTTGTTAAGCTAAACAGCCCTGATCTGGTCCTAAAGCTTCTGGGCAAAACTGAGCTGCTGCTGCTGCAGCATGCACAAGTCCTGAATGTCCCAGCCTTGCCCCTGGGTCGTCATTTACTCTTTGGCAAAGTAACTGTGCAATGCTACCAATCAGAATGACAGCAGAGTGAGTGGGAAATAAGAGATGGTCACCAATGTTGCTAGGCAGTGAAGAACCAGGTCTACAGTGTTGGTGGATCTTGAAGAGCTGAGTTCAGTGGATGCAACATCTGAAAAAATTAAATCAAATGTCAGCACAGTTTGAGGGGGAAATATACTCTTATGATGTACAATCCTACCCCATCACAGCCTTGACCATGCTAAATGCAAGTATTTTATCACATCTATCAGCTGGAAAATTGAGCTGAGCAACTTGACTAATTAAAATGGCCCCTTTAACAAACTCTGGTTTTTACAATGCACTTCATTTTACAGATGTGGTTGGCAAACATATATTTGCTCATTCTTTCACTGAATATGGGTATGGCAAGGTTTGATATATTCCCAGGAGAAAGCAGCTCTGCCTAGGAATTCTTTTAATTCTCTCTCCATCCCTCATCTAAAATAGACAGTCTGGTCTCTGAAATATATGAAACCTACCCCTTCTCTTCAGAAAACTGATGTAGCTGTTGTACACCTTAAAAACAAACAAGAATCTTACATTTTCAACAACTGACCTACATCAGAGCTGCTCACTTTGGAGAATGATGTTATGTTTCCAGTAGAAATAGGAAATAATTTATTATCTCAAACCAGGTACATCATATTCCTGTTGGTGATAATTGCTCAATAAATGCATCAGGTGATGTGGCTCAGCGGATGATCAGCCAACCATTGGCTGCAAATACAAACAGCAGATTATATGATGATAACAGTCCATCAAACATGGATTTGTTCATAGACAACATTTGCTGTTGTAGTCTAATACACCCTCCATAACTGAGCCTGATGAAACAAGTCAGGAGGATGAATTTTCGAGTGCAATTGTGCGACTGATCTGAAATATTTTCTATTACCAATTTAGAAGCCATAAATCATCATATAAAAACACTTGGTGCCACAGGTACGTCCTCTATAAAGAAAAAACAAATTTTAAAAGGTTTGTATAAAAATATTAGACTATGTGCACATGGCTTAACACAGTCAATGAAAACCTCTTTATTTTTACAACTGATACAATTGCATAATAAAGAGAAGAACAGCGAGTGTATTTAGTGATAAGAACCAGACAAATCTCACCCAAATTCATTTAAATACCGAGAAATAACCCTCATACACTGGGCATATAAGAGGTGACATAATACATGTGAATGTTTGCAGGATCCCAGCCTAAAGAAATACCCAAACAAGGCCATGCATTTTGTAGGACCTACAACATACTTTTTAAAGATAGACAACCATCTTAAATGGTTGCCAGATGGAAGCGTGAAAAGATTGGTAGCAGCAAATTGGCTGCAGTTTTCAGACTCGGGCTCAGAAACAAAGAAAAACGCAGAGCTATTAAAAAGGACCAGTCGATATTCACTCGTCATTTTTTTTCTTTAATGACTTCTGTAAATTAAATCTTACTTGGGGGACATGCTTAGGCTACAGGTAATGGGCTGCAGTTTGATCACCTCTGGGTTGCTGGTTCAGATTCAATCCATGTTAGTATTGACCAAAAATCTTTACCCTCTAATGCTGAGTAGCCTGGGCAAAAGGAGCCGCGGGTGTCAGTCCACGTCCCAGCGGGACAGGTGTCCAGATGGATTAGAGCTGTGCTGAAAGCAAACCAGCCTGTCAGCTCTAATAACTGGCCTGCTCAGCTTTCACTGTCCCTGACCGCATTGTACCTGTTCCGAGGGAGAATAATAAGGGACTTCATTCTCAAGAGCCGTCAGTCTGACCCATTTCACAACCCCTGGATTCAGTTTCAAAGCTTTTCCATAACTGAAGAGTTAAATATTTATATCATGAGTAAAACTAAAAGAAGGAACAAGAGCCAGCCTGGTCCCTGAAGGGCAGGTTCCTATCGCTTTCCATCCCTGCTAAGAAAACAGTCACCGGCTGGCCTGTAGGATCATTACAATGAGCCATTTAATTGACTCTCATTATTGCCTCTTTCCAGCCCTCCTACTGGGAGGGAAAAGACTTCAACTCCAGCAGCTGCTGCTCTGCTTCTAAACACAAAGCTGAGACATCTAGCCACGTGCACGCAAATGCAGCTCCCCGAGCAGCCGCCTCAGCATGGCTGCCCCTTGCTGCCCAGGAAAAGTGGCCTCTCCCCCCAGGATGGTAGGGCATCTTCTCAACCCCCGTTTCAAGGAGATGTCTCTTGCTCACTAGTAATAAATGGGCACTTGGTAACTGTTAACAGTTTAAATCAATAAGACGACTGGTCTGGGACAATATTGATACCAACCACAACACTTGGGAAGGGGCCTAAGACCCAATAGGGCAGAAGTTTAAGCCAATCTCTAACTCTTAAGAGTTCAGATGAGGCCTTCATGGAGGCAGATGACTCTGCATCCACCTACTGGAGCGTTTTTTGCACCTTCCTCTAAGCCTTGGTCACTGCCAGAGCCCAAACACTGGACTGGGGCTCTGATATTTCTGGCAATTCTTATGTTAAACTTTTGCTTCCTGACCTACTTTTTCCCCAGTCTTCTTTGGCTGCGCTTCCGTTTTCTGCACCTACCACTTTTCACTCTCTCTCTCAATCTACTTTTGCTTCTCTGCTTGTTCTTCCTGTGTGACGGGAAAGCCTCCACCAGAATGCTCCGCTGAAACATCAAAACACGGGCTGATGTTGAGAGGTGCTGAGCATCGAGGGCCATGGGGCCCTGCACTTGCCTCTGAAAATATACATCAAGCCACAAGTGAATTGCTACCCGCCTGGCATGAGCGCTTTCAAAGCTGTGGCATCTCATTTACTGCCAAACCTCTCGAATACCAGACACCTTGCCAATGGGTCATGTTATTTACCTGAATGTCAGATGCAAACCAGAGGGAAAAGCTGTGCCTTTCTCCTACAGAATTTAGCCCCAGTCTCTGCAGTTAAAAAGGATTAGCATCCCCTTGATTTCCTGTTCCCTGTGCAATAGGCACATCGCAGCATGAGAAATAAGGGGGCGGAGGCAGGGAACACAGATACATTTTAATGAACCAAGAGCAAAAACTGCCGGAAGAATGTGCTGGTTTCCTTCTGTTTCCTATTCTCACTCCACTCCTAAGACACTAATTCTGTCACTCAGCAGATGATTTATGTACTCCACTTAGATGCCCCAAGGCACAGCTTGACAACAAATCCAAATAAATCCCAGAAACAGAGCGGCGGTAGGCTGCTCAGAGGCAGCACGCACCGTACGCCCGGAAAGGACGAGCGCGGGCTGTGAAGACGCAGAATGGGCAGTTCAGTAACAGAACTGGAAAGCCAGACCTAGGAATCTTCATGGGCCAGCTGGTGAATCTGCACAAAGTGACCCTCAGCTGGGGGATGAGCTTGAGCAAAAACCACTGTGACTTCCGCCCAGTCCAGCCCCTGGCAATAACTTGGTGAAATTCACCTGCAATGACCAAAGATTGAATTTGGCAGAAAGCAAATACAGAGCGCAGAGCCTTGCCCCTGCTAAGTCTCTGTGCCATTGGAGTGAGGTAGAGGTACTATAAACCTGCCCTGGAAGAGTGTCTGAGGGTTATCCTGGCAATGGAGGGGCAAAAATCTGGTATAATCAGCCCCTGCTAGCCAGGAGGTATGGGAGAACTGCCTGGGCTGGAATGCAATGTGCTCTGTAGATCCCTGGCTGGCGTAACAGCCCCTAGGGAACCATTCAGAGTGACATAAAATAGAGCAGCCTTGTGGCTGCTGTAACTGGTGCTAGGTCTGGTTCAGACTTCCGCAATGTCAGGATCAGAGGGCAGATCAAGATGGCTTACAGCAACCTTGGCAAGATGCATCTGAGCAGGTGTATGCAACCCTGTCCCACTAGCACCCTGCAAGTTTGCTGCAGATACAAAGGAACCCTGTGCTCTCATTCAGGCCCATTCAAACTTACCTTTCTAGACAAGCTCTGGGAGGATGAGTTATCTTGTTTGTTTGGGTCTTTGGTAACTCAGACAGAACCCGCTTCATGGAAGATAAACGTGGAGGCACTATCTGGCTAGAGTCCCTCGGAGGCATGACTGAATCAGCTTGTGTTGTAACATTGATTGCTTATATTTTAAGTGTGCTAAAATCTGAAATAGGCTCAAAATACAGAACTGAATATATTTTCCTAGTGTAAATATATCACACCACATGCATATTGTCAGCAGTCGGCATGTATATATATTTTGTTATACTGTGACAAACATTTTGACTGGCCCATTTTCATGACGGAACATATTTTGGGTGAGGATTACATTTTCTATATATCACACAATGTTATGCATTCACACCCTGAGACTGTATTTAATTAAACTTAGTCTAAGCCATATACATTTTTCCATGAGGATTTTTACACTTCCTCACACTTGGAAGGTTGCTCTCGAATTCCCTGCCTATCGTTCACAATAAATGATGTGTTAAGTTCCAGGGTAAATAGGCAAGATGGGGAAAGTGTTGCCATGGTAACAGAGGGATTTCAGTGATTGGTATCCATGGCAATTGTTGCTAAGTTCTGAGAGATTTGTAAAATGCTTTATTTAAAATCATAATAACCACACAGCTGTCTAGCATGTTGTGTGTCTTGGTGTGAGAGACAGTGCGTGTGCATGCACACCCTTCCAGAATGAATGTTAATCATGCATGAGGAATGAGGCAACATTATTTTAAGGACACTCAGATACTGTGTAAAGCTGTTTTGTGCTGTTAGCAAGAGAAGATTAACTCTCATTTTTGACTCTTGTCTCTCCATACTGGTAAAGTGCTGCTCCACCCTTAGGATCTCCGACTCTGCGTCCTGCAGCCCGTGAGGCAGGGAGATGAGAAACTGCAGGAATCTGGGGTGGTGCCCCCATTAGAGTCCGTGCTTGGAGCTGGAGGGACCTAGAACTGCACTTTGAATGCAGACTTCAGCCCACTGACTTCATGGGCAGAACTGCATCAGGATCAATACAGATTAGTCCTGCCTCGGGACCAGCCTGTTTTTTGGCTGTTAAAGAAGGAGCAGCCATTGTCTCCTTAATTATAATGCTGCTGGACAGTACACTGAACTTCATGGACAACTCAATTAGGAGGCGCTTTGCTGGCCAAAGCGACATTCTAGCTCCAGCGGTGGGGCTCTGAGAGAGGCGTCAGGGAAACTAGAGAATGCTGCAGACCAGCACAAGTAAAGTGGTCTGTTTGGTGATGAAGACCAGACAAGCACTTCGCCATCTGGATCCTATTTATCCTCACACACACCCGTGAGGTAGGGCAGTGCTGTTATACCCATATCACAGATAGGGGACTGGGGCACAGAAAGATGATGTGACAGGGAGGCTGTGGCACAGAAGGGAACTGAGCCCACATCTCTGGAGGCCCAGGTCGTGAACCACAAGAAAGTTAATCTTCACCCAGAGCACTTCAATAAATAAAAGGAGTGGTTTTTTTTTTAAGTGAGATTGTAACCCCATGGCAAAAGGATGTTACTCATTCCCTTAGGTTCCTGCTGGGAACACAGTACAGCCCCATTGTGCAGAGCTGGGTTCGTTAGCTCAAGCAGCAGTGACTCACACTTTGAGCTCTGGGCAGCCCTCGTTCAATCCCCACTGTCAGGCAAGATGGCATTCGTCACACGGACACGTCACACTCAACAGCTAGTGGTTTTATTTAGTCCCAGTGACAGGAGCTGTGGACACACACACAAATCACATCAAACCTATGGAACTACCACGAGCCTGCCTCTCTGGTCAAACATTGCACTGGTTGCTTGTCTTTTCAGGGGTGACTTGTCCAGGCCAAGAATCATGCCTCTGTATGTGCTTGTCCAGTCCTAGCACATTCTAGGCATCGCTTCAATATAAATAATACAGCTTGTTGCTAACTTTCCATGCTGATTTGTTCCACCCTTCTCTTCCTGGGCTGGAAAATCAACCTTAACACGGCTTTAGTCTCCATGTAAAATCACAGCTGGTTCAAAGACATCCGGCAGCATGAGACTTCCTGGAGTTTGTTCCATGGTGTTTTTACTGAATCAGCAATAGCAGTGTGAATGCCCTGCCTCCTAGCTTCCCACTAGAGGCAGCTAACGTTTCATTAGAGATGTCAACAGGAGCAGAACTGGGTCCTTGCTGGAAGTGCCTCCTATTTCCACATCATGATGTACTTAGAATTCCTTATCACTGAAATAAATTAAATACTTAAACACACCAACCTTGAAGAAAAAGACACGTCCATTAGTGACTGAGCTAAAATAGAAGATTAGAAATACTGTCTGCACTCTGCTTTTCACGGTCTTTCCTGAGCCATCACTGATGCTCTGTGAAGGTTTGAAGGCCTGCTTCCGTGTCTCAAATGTGTAATCATGGATCTTCTGTCAGGAGAGATCTAGATCCCCAGGCAGTCTGCTGGGAAGGTAAAAGGACTCAAAATCCTCATCCATGTACAAGAAGCCCATGTTAAGACCATGGTGCAAGCCTGAACACAGCTCTGCTTGGTGTGAATGATCCTTTGCCTTTGGCCACACAGCAAGCAAGACTGAATTTCAATGATGTACCAACCAAAATGGGTCATTACTTCCTCGAGGGAATCCTACCTCCAGGGATACCCTCTCCTCCTACACAGCAATGCTGCAGGATAGAAAGAAGTCAGGAGCTCCACACAGGGGCATCCTCTCACCAACACCCTGCTACAACTCCCTCTTGGCCTCTTAGCCAAGACCTCTCCATTCATGGTTACAGGGATTTCTTGGAGTTTATAGTCTCTTCCCTATGTTGATTACAGCCTGTTCTAATTAACCACACTAACAGGCTTCTTGTTTTGAAAGCAAAGTGTGTCTGATTGGATGTCTGTATTAAACAACTCTCAGTAATTACTGGTTTGTTCAGAAGAGGGCAGGAACTCACATGCACTTGGACAACTATCACACGTAAGGGATAAACAATTATTTAAGTTGACTTGTATGTGATGATATGCAACACTTGCTTTTTCCTCTGGCAAAACTGATCGCCATCGACAGCAGGTATGAAGTAAGGACTATATATGAGAGCGCAGCTCTCTGCCCTTTCTCTCACCCCTCCTAGAAGCAACAGTCCAGCTATGCCTGATGAGCCAGACAGAGGAACAACAATTGGCTTAATTTCAGTACATGGTCTGTCTCCTCGCCCCCATCTCCCATCTAAATTATACAGAAATTGTTAAGTCCTATACCAATGAATCAGGGCTCAACAGAACCTTTAAATTTGTTCTGCTTTCTCACAGGAACATCTTGTCCTGAAATTTATAACATTAGGCAGATCTAGGCCTATGAAATGGTCCAAGCCATAGAAATTTACAGTCACCAATAATTTGTACAATTATGAATTGCTATGAATCAAGAGGTTAATCTGCAGACAGATCCTCATGGAAGCTTTGAAATTTCATATAACGGGTAGCCAAATCTCTTTATTACACAGAGACCATAGTCATGGCATTATGTAAATGACAGATCGGGAGGCTATGCAGGGAATAGAAAATTGGTGCAGGAGAGCAGGAGCAGGAATTCAACATTAATCAGTGTAAAGAGGGTCTTTTGTGGGATTCAGACTAAAGCAGCAATGCAAAAGAAGCTGGAGCAGAGATGACAATGAGTACCCCCCTCTCTGGCCCATGTGATGGGTAAGGTGCCCAGCTACAGAGAATTCTTACTTGCTAGTTGGTCCTGGAGAACGTGGGTGTGGTTCCATCTCTCTTTAGGAATCTAGCTCCACCAGCCTTGAACTATACCTAATAGCCACTGATGGACCTATCCTCCATGAACTTTTCTAGTTCTTTTTTGACCCGTTATAGTTTTGCCCTTCAGAACATCCCCAGGCAATGAGCTCTGCAGGTTGACTGTGTGTAGTGGGGTGAAGTTACTGCCTTTTACTTAAGCCCAATCCCTATTAATTTCATTAGGCGGCCCCGGGTTCTTGTGCTATGTGAAGTGGCAAATAACACTTCCTGATTCACTTTCTCCACATCATTCATGATTTTATAGACCTCTATCGTATCCCCTTAGTTGTCTCTATTCCAAGCTGAAAATCCCAGTCTTCTCTTTCCCAGGTTCTGAGGTAGAGGCTCTAACTCCTGGCTAACAATCTGGACCTGCCATAAGCAGGGGCACAAAGACGCTCCCTGGGCCTCAGTTTGAGAGCAGACCATGAGAAGTGTCTGTCCCAGAGCAAAGATTGGAAAGCAGGAGGGTCTGGCTCGGCTTCTTGGTCTCCAGCCAAACCAAGGTGTTACAGTCACAATATTTCCCACAAAGCTGGCTGGTTTGTGTCTTGTTTTTAGTATTAACACGGCTCTCCCTGCTTTCCGTTTCACAGTACGGAGTCAATAGAAGGCATTGAACAGCTTCAAAAGACTCAGCGGAATGAGTGCCCTGTGGTGCAGACAAGTTAATGGATCCAAGCACTCTGGAGTGCACTTTTATGGAGATCATACCCATTGAAAGAACCACCTCTATCATGAGACGCCTTCCAGAGCAGCAAGGTACCCTGCTAAAATTCAGCACGTGGCGCCCAGCTTTATGAAGAGGAAATGCAGGGTCTGGCTAAGAGCTGCCTTCTTCTCCCTCCGCTTGGTGCACGTGAACTATCACCCATACACACAGCAACAGGGAGAGCTGGTGCAACTCTGAGCTAAATAAGCGTGGACTGGGTGTGAGTTCTGGATCTTAAAGAGCTTGACGCCAGATTTTGGCTCCACTCGGAAGATGCTGAACCTGACCAGGTTGGGTGTCCAGGTTTGTATGTTGATGTGGCAGGGTGCACAAACCCCAGAGCTGCCAGGCAATGGTTCATGAACTGCTGTAGGCACAAGCAGCCCCACCCTGTCACTTCTGTAAGGTGTATCAGGCCTGGTGGTAGGGCATAAAATGGGAAAACCCAGCTCACACAGGAACAGACCTTCGAACCCCAGCTCCCAGAGAAGGGCATGGTTGAGAACAGGGACTGCTCACACAACCACCAGCTGTCTGAGCCCCCGAAGGGAAGGTGGGCCAGACCCTGAAGAATTACTGTAAGACTTTTACAAGTGATCTGTCAGAGGGCACTGCACAACGACCTGCTGCAAGCTCCATGAGGGGAGGGAAGCCAGCTGCCGGCTTGTTGCAGTGGGTTGTTCTCCTTTTCAGACCTTTCATAGCCTTGGACGGGAAAGACTCTTGCAGTCCTCCTCACCCAGACCCGTGCTGCCAACAGCCCGGACCCAGAGTCCTGGAGGCCAGGTGAGTGCAGGGCCAAGGGGGCGTTCTGGGAGACCATGTCAATGACCATTGAACTGCAAACACCCAGCTCATTGCTGGACATGATCACCAGCAGGAACACTCCTCACGTGTCATGGAACAGGACAAAGACATTATTTATGCAGCCTACAATCAAGCAAGTTCCTGAAAACTGAGCAATGATTTAGATGCTGAGAAACCCATTTTACTTTGGAGTCTGCTACTCTCCAGTGGAGGTGTGAAGAAACATTGCCCTGTTCTCTTGCCTGCGCAGTTGCTGCTAGTTAAACTGTTTACATTTCAAAAGCACCTTCTGTCCCAAAATTCCTCACAAATCACATATCCAAGCCCCCACCAAATTCAGATACTTCTGGATGGAGAACATCTAGCAGGTAAATCATTGACCCACTGCCCATTATAGCATGGAGAGAAAGTGAAACAACCAGAGCAAACTATGTTACCTCTTATGAGGAGCCATGAGACCTTGAATACGTATGCACAAGAGACAGGACCTCAGCTTTTCAGGTGCCTCTGAGGAACAAACTGTAAATGGCATGGTACTCATTTTTATGAATGACTGAGTCAACCATCTGGGAGCTGAACTGCATGGTTCCCGGATCACGGGAATTTCAAAATTGCTGCTTCAATAACTAATCCATCCTATTCCAACTATTTAGGAGAAGGGATCTGCCTCCATGTATGAGCGAGACAAGGTGGGGGAGGTAGTATCTTTTATTGGAGCAACTTCTGTTGGTGACAGAGACGAGCTTTCGAGCTTACACAGAGCTCTTCTTCAGAGGCATTGCATTTCTCACGTTTGTTTCCTGCCTCTGGAATCAAGTTGTCTTTTGTGACACTGGCTCTTTTGCACGTCAGACTTTTAGAGGGTCATAGAGGGGAGGGATAGCTCAGTGGTTTGAGCATTGGCCTGCAAAACCCAGGGTTGAGAGTTCAATCCTTGGAGGGGGCCACATAGCGATCTGGGGCAAAATCAGTACTTGGTTCTGCTAGTAAAGGCAGGTGGCTGGACTCAATGACCTTTCGGGATCCCTTCCAGCTCTATGAGATAGGTATCTCTCATATATTTTTCGTTGTAGCAAAGTTCAGGCAGGGAGCACCACACACACAGTATTGGGAAAGACAGCAGGAGCCCACAGTGACAGTTTATCCCAAATGCATAACATGTACATTACTGAGTCAGTTTGGTTCACTGGTGATGCAGAGCTGGAAGCACCATGTTCAGCCAGAGGCACAAAACAAAAAATGCAAGAGCTGGTACCAGAAATTCAGATGATGCATATGCACTGTGACAAAGCTCTGAGCCTGTATTGGTGGGTCCTGTGCTTCCTGGTGGATACCATGGCCTCAGAAGCTGGCTAAGGCCCTAATATGACCTCCCTTTCCCAGTGTGGTGGCAAAGGTTACAGCTTATTGAGCTATTTTCATCACAGGCTGGTATGGAAGGTGGGAAGGTGGAATACCCAGAGTCCCTGTTGCTCCATAGGCACCATTTGGTCTCCTGCCTGGACCAAAGCCTGTTTCCCCTTTCAAAGGGATCTCTGTAGATCATGCAGGGGGGAAAGGAGGGAACTGGGCCTGCCCTCTACTTCATGTTCCAGCCCAGGGACCCTAATGATAGCAGCTGTTAGCAGGTTCTCTCCTCCAATGACGCTGCTTTGATTCCCTGGGTCACTTCCCCATGGTCCCTTTTTCCAAGCTTCACCCTTACCTCTCCTCCAGCTCCTTTCACCTGGGCTCCTCCCGAGAGAACTGGAAAAGGGAGCTTTTAAAGCAGTATAAGTTGGACCTTAATTGGTTCCAGCTGTCTCCATTAGCCTAACAGTCTTAACTGCCCTTTGTCAGTTAATTGAGGTCAGGTGCCGGCATTAGCCTAACGACCTTAACTGGTTAACTTGGCATCAGGTGTCTTGATTGGCCTGGAGCAGCCCTTGTTTGGCTATCCAGGGAACAAGGACCTGCTCATTCTGAGGCTGATATACCTGCCTTCCGCTACCCTCTTACACCCTTCTGGCCTGAGTCCATCACAATACACACACACACACACACACACTGTTGTCTTAAGTATTTAATTAAGTAGGGGAAAAAATAGACAATTTAACATGCCAAAGCTGCAGATTTCACCCTTCAGAGCTTGTCCTTTATCTAAAATGCAACTGAAAATATTCTTCGACAATAAGATATATAGTCTCCATTAAGATTTTACTAGGGACACTATGTTTTCCCCACCCAGGTTCTTGTTGTTATGGTGGAACAACAAAAAGCTGAACATTTTCTATAAAACTTTGATTTACAACATGAAGAAAATTAATTAAAAATACCAAACACAAGATTTGCTATCCTTGGGGAGGGCTAAACCAGCAGTATCATCGACACAGTGAGTATCATCAATCAGTATAGCGAAGGTAGCCAGCTGGTGAGCTGCTTTGCTTACTTGGTCTGAAAGCAGCAGCCAGGATGTAGCCATCGGTTATTTTAAGAATGTTTAACCCCTCTCCCTGTAAGAGCCTTAAGGGGAAAGCAGGAGCACAAGACCTGCCAGTTTGATAACCACGACCTCTTGGGCTTCTTAACTATTTTTTCTCTCTCCTGTTTCGGTTAAAGCAGGAAATGGGAAGCTGTATAACTATCATTGATACAAGGTGGATGTCTCTCAGACCCTGGGACCACCACAGTTACAACAACCCAGCACGTATCATTTACACATGTTGTTGACCAATAGGCCAAAGGGCCTATTGTTAAACAAAGGCCTATTCACTTGAGCAAAACCCCGAGTAAGCTTTAAAAATAGTATGTAATCCTAATGTTAAATTGTGTCGCCTTTATTAGGAATGAAAAATATGCAACATGTACCAGACAAGGGAAACACGCACAACTGCATGTATGATAAAAGGGAAGTTATAGATAGTAAGTTTGCATTATTGATAAGAGCAAACAGAACTTGGCTCGGACGGTCGTCAGCTGCAAATGTGGTTCCATGACGACTGAGTACTGAATCTCGCTCCTTGTTATGTGCTATTCTTAAATAATAAAAGCAATTTATTAATAAGGCAACCAAGCTTCACTAATCCTGCCTGTTTTATTGTAACTAAGACCAGACTACTAATCAATGTATTTTACATATGAAGGTAACAATGCATCATGCTGTATAGACAAATAGGAGATTGGACTGTAAACTAAGCTTAGACACAACACAATTACTAGATGTTAAGACCCAAAGGGACCATTATGGTGACTTCCTGTATAAGAAAGGGCAGAAAATTTTACCCACCCCCTGAGCAATGAGACCAACAAGGAGAAGAGGGGAGAGAGGGGAAAGCATTATGACAAGGTCCACAGGACCTCCCTTATGTTAGGGGTAGATGTACTTATAGTTCAGAGAAATAGCACGGTGTAAAAATGACATGTGAAGTACAGCAGAGCATATGACCTCTCAACGACATTCCTCAAGAGAGCTGTGTTCTCTTCACTTGTAGAGTTTTGCTCAATGAACTGTTATGAACCCTACTCCATGGTCAGACATGCCTACGGTGGCTCTGGAAGTCACCTCCTTAGATGACTTTTAATAGTAACTTCTTCCACAACTATCATGAAGAGAGGTTTATACATATTTTATGTTTGCCCTTTAACAAAATGCAGACAAAGTTTCAGGCAGATGAAGCAGAGACACTATATAACATGCCTGAAGATGGTTATAAAAACAAAGAGACTAGGTGTTGGTGTGCTTAAAGGCTCAGACTGATGTAGTGTACAACGACTTAACATGAAAAGTACGTCATCCTGGAAACAAATTAGCAGCCTCTTGACTTACGCTGGCTGTGCTTAACAGCAAATAAGCTGGGTAAAAGATACCTTCATTTTCCATCTTTCTGAAATCCAATGGCCCTTTCAGGTTTCTTTTGTTACCTATATGGTTGTATGACCCTTTGTACAGGTAAATGTATACAGAAATATCAGTGAAATCCATCTTTCAAAGTATCCCACCCTGAACACTAGAGGACAGATTTTTAAAGGTATTAAGGCAGAGATGGCCAACCTGTAGCTCCAGAGCCACGTGTCTCCTTGTATAGGAACCAACTCTGGGGCTGCAGCCACAGGTGCCAACTTTCCAATGTGTCAAGGGGGGGGGGAGGAGTACTCACTGCCCAACCCCTGCTTCTGCCACAGGCCCTGCCCCCACTCCACCCCTTCCTCTGAGCCTGCCGTGCCCTTATTCCTTCCCACCCCCGACACCACAAAACAGCTGACCGGGAGGTGTGTGAAGGGAGGGGAGATGCTGATTGGCGGGGCTGCTGGTGGGTGGGAGGCACTGGGAGCAGTGGGGGAGCTGCTGATGTATTACTGTGGCTCTTTGGCAATGTACATTGGTAAATTCTGGCCCCTTCTCAGGCTCAGCTTGGCCACCCCTGTATTAAGGCATTGATGTACTCAGCATGGCAACACCTAACTGATGTAGGAACCTAAACCTCATTTCCCAGATGAATCAAGGCACTCAGGAACCAAAACCCCCTTGACAGTAAATGGGATTTTGGTCACTAAGCACCTAAATCTCTCTTGAAAATTAGATTTTGGCTCCTAAACCACCAAGACATTGCAATGCTGAGTGCAGCAACACTAGGCCTAATTTCCTGTATCATATAGTTTCTACCAAAGACAGGACAGGTGGGTCATCTCAAGGGGAAAGACAACAATATTGTCATTAACTAGTTAACCAGCCATCTAGGTATTTGTATTTTTGTTCGTTCATCAGCACTGTATCAGAACACGAGGGGGAACCCTCAGGGAAGCTCAGGATTTTCCTGTAACTTATCAGATATTCACTTGTATCACAGTAAAGCCTAAAGGGTTCAGTGAGAGGGCCCCAGGGTGCAAGATGACTGCACACACCTGTAGTAAACAAATAGTCACTGCCCAACAGGGCTCATAATCTTAGTTACTGACAAGCTGCAACTAGCGGATGATACAAATGAGTGGAGACTGGTGGGGCGGTCAAAGTAAAAGGAGCCTGTTTGTACTTAGAGTAGCTGTGTGTGTAACATATTGAGCAGCAGGATGGGGGTGTTAAGGAGTTTGGTTCACGTCTATAAAACAGATTGAGACAATAAGTGTGGGAGGAAAGATATTACTAGAAGCTGTCCAGGGAAGTCATGGGGCGAAGGTCAGAGGAACAGGATAGGAGCCATTATTATAATTGTCTAAATCTCAGCCCAATACCTTGACCATAAGGACAATCATTCCTTTGCTGATCATTTCGATTCTGAAGTACAGTTCTCAAACCGGACCGAATCACTCCCGCCCCCGAAGTGGCAGGCATTTCTCATGTAATACACAAAGATGGAGCCAAACCCAATGCATCCATGTTAGATACATTCATTCAGGATTATAATCTTAAAACGGAGATGCTCTACCTGGCTACTGTCCTCATTTGAATTGCGCTTGTGTTTAAACCCACAAGGATTCTAACAGGGGAGATCTGCTTTCTTCCCGATATTTCAGTGGATTATTTTTATGCCTTTCCATTGCTTTGAGACTGAGCTTGTTTTACAACAAACTGGGCTGATATTTGCTGTGTGTCCAATTGGCAACTCCTCACGTTGTCCATATTGCAACACAGCGCCTGCTTCTTAAAGAGCACAGATTGGCTCATTTGTATTTCCACAGATCAGCATCGGTGAGCACAATCTACCAAGGGGTTTAACTCAGAATCACTGTTCCATTCACTAGAATTAGTTCCTATTACTGTGAAACAGATTCAGTGTTGCAGGCTGCCTGGTTCTGGAGAGCCAATAATGGTAACAAAACGCCTAGTAAGAGTTGTTCCTAGTTGCTTTTATGGCGTGATACTGCCTGGGCTGGCAGGCCTAAAATTAGACCAAGCTGCTGTATTTTGACTTGGGGGCATGTGTATCCTCCGCTCCACTCCAGGGCCCAGGCAGAGCACTGGATTTTAAATGTACCCTGCTCCAAGTGCTTCGGAGAGCCGAGGATTTCAATAGCTTTTGAAGTGCTGCAGCAGCAGCAGCTGGCAGAAAGGAGCCTGAGGTGCAGCACAGCTCCTACAGAAGCACCAGCACCTCCTGTGAATCAGTGCGTGGAGCTGGCACACAAGGACCCAGGGTGCATCAGAGCCCTGAAGACGTGAGCTCTACAATCCGACATCTCTGCAAGCAACAAGGAAGCAGCTCAGAGAAGAAAGCATCAGCAATAAATGAAAGCAGCAGCTTCCCTCCCCCTATGGAACTCAGCTGAAGTCCCCAGATACGCAAAGGGAGGGGTGGGACAGCTGTTCTCTCTTCTCCTCCCCATTGAACTTTATATTCCCTTCGCCCTTTCAAAGGGTTCAGTAACACATTAAGCATTCAGCTGGAGAGGAAGCTATGCCCATCGTGGCTTTAGGGATTTTCCCTGCACTATCTGAATGCAAACAGCAGCAGCCTTACACAGGTCCAGTCAACCAGGCAAGAGTCCACAAAGGGAGAGGAGGGAAACCAGACTCTCTTGTAGATGTCCAATGAGGCACACACACAAAAAATCACAGGCCTCTGGAAGTTACCTGGATGAGTTGTACCGAGGTAGGAGTGTTTTGCTACAGGGCTATCCAATTTGCGGTGGGCAGTAAAAGCAGTGGGTTAATAACACTGAAATACTATATATTACAAAAGAAGCTTGGCTACGCTCAAGCTCTTCTTGTAGGCTACATAACACAGAGCTACACCATGGAGGGAGGTTGACTGGAATTAGATGAGAAATGCTTCTCAGTCTAGAGTGGGGGTTACCTAACGAAAGAAACCTTGACTTTAATATAAGCGCTACAGAAAAAGAATTGGAGCAACGGTCCAAAACCATCTTATAAGAAAAATTAGTTTTATTCCTAATTTTTAATTCTGCTGTTTACAAATACGCTTTTATTCTGATAATATAACCTTGCAGCAATAAAAATCACAGCGCAGCTCGCAAAGCAGCTGAACTAACACCCAGAAATACCAGCAGGGAAAACAATGAACAACCACTAGTATTTCTATACATGAGCTATTCTTTTAATGTCACATTTTGACAATTGTAAATGATCTACAGAATGTACGTGGGCAAAAGGCAATAAGTGAGTCTTTTGAAACACTAAATGTATAATAAAACAGCGCATCATTATTAACATTTACATGATTCACATCAAATTGATGACACCCTAAATGTCCTCCTTTTAAAGGATAGAGATTTTCAATAAAATATTACATTTCATTTAATACTCTGGTACAATACTTCATACATTGCAGGAAAAAATAAATGTACGGTCTAGTCCACCTAATAAAGGATCTTTTTCCATTAGCCTTTAGTACTGTAATAAAAAAATCACAATAGTGTCATAAATAACCAGGTCTGCAATTAATTACTTGTTTTGCTATTTTAAAATGAAAAAAAATTAAAAATTAATTTGAAATAATGAAGTTATGAAAAATTGTCCTAGTACCAACTGTTTGACTTATCCCATCCCTACAATGAAAAATGAAACAAGTTTTATAGCTAGGATACAGCTAATGAAGTTGTATTTTTGAACACATATCCCTCAAGAGAAAAAAAGTTTGGTCAATAGAAGAACTAATCAGTCCTAATAAAGGTTACCTGAAATGAAAATGTATGCTATAAAACATTCAGTAAATGAGGGTCTGCAGCAGATTCTTGCTGACATACAATACTGTGCCTTCGGAATTGGTTTCAATTTCCCTTGTGGTATAAAGTCTTTTACAATAGACAATTCAAGACTGCATCCCTTTTCCACTCCATTGTTACAGCAATAGCTTGTAGAATGATGTTAAATTAGTTTTTAAAAACCCACTAAAAATACACGAAACCCAAGTATCCATTTTTCCCCTGTACCACAGAACATTTTTATCTTTTGTTTGATTTGTAATAAAACAACCAATGTTTAAAATAATATTAAAAGAGAAAGACACACTAAGAGTTACCCCTCTGTCGGCTATGTTTGAAAGGCAGCTGGTTTGTAACTTGCAAGATCCCCTCTTTGGTTTTCAGCAGGGCCAGACACTCCAATTAAAAAGAAACAGCTCTCTCTAGCACACAATCTTTTGGAATCTTTTCTAATTTAAAAAAAAAACAAAAAACAAAAAAAAAACATTCATCCATCATCTGCTCCCTAAGATTAACACACATTCTAGACAAATGAGATGACCCCAGTTCCAAGAACAAATAATTACAGAGCTGAGTTCCACAGATTTTAAGTGCTATCTTATGATAGGCAGCTTTATGCTGAATACATCACCATGTTACTGGCTGCAGCCAATACAAGTCAATCTTTAGGACAGGTCACATTAGTGCAGTTCATAAGCTACTGCTTAGAGGATCTTCCTTTGAACTTTAATTTTGGTACAAAGCATTTTTAATTCTGAACATGCACGTCATTTCCTACTGATTTAAAACCTGGCAGCATCCAAGGAAATATAGCACCGCAAAATGCTACACAAAATTTTCAGTTAACAGATATTTAGACTTATTGAATTACTCAATCCAAAAACACAGCTCGGCACTTAAATGATCCCTATTTAAACTTCGCAGAAAAAGCCAACATGATGAAACTGTACACGGAGGCTGGGGAAGGAAGGTGATAAAAAGCAAATATTCTATTTGTGACTGAATTAACACAAGTAGATGAAAACTGACCATCCTTTCACCAAGCCTTAAGAATTTTAGATCTACAGAGGGTACAAATATTATAGATTGTGCTAGAGATAATGACATTAAGACACAAATATTATGGTGAGTTGGTGACAGGAGTTCCAAGACCAGAAGACAAGAGGTATTATAACAAAGTACAAGAGGCAAAGTAATAAAGTTCAGCTTAAAGTTAAGATGCGCCTTCATTCAATTCAGAAAAAACACAAAATGTGAAGCATTTGACTTTGCAAAGCATTCTCAGGGAAAGCTAATGCAATCCCCACATGAATGTAGGGAACACAAATGTTGCACTAATTACATTCCAGGCTTTTGTGTAATTTCCCTGATATGACCAATAATGTAACTTAATTACTCGTGCACCCTTACTGCACATACAGAAATGCAACACAGTGATTACCATTATCTGCATACTCTAAATAAAAATGATGATCATTCCTCAAAACCACCTGGTGGCTTCCCCATAATTCTCAGAACTCCACCAGCAGTGAGAGGAAAGATGCTGCTAAGACACCACTGGTACCTACTCCTCGAGCCCAATCCTGCCATGAGCACACACTCAGCTACTATAGGCTCCAATGGGAGATCCAGATTCAGACAACAGGATAGGGCAAAGTTTCTTTAATGCAGGAAACTGAGAAGTGTTTACAGCCCTTCTTCTGCAGATGAAGAAACCCAGATAACTGTGGCACTACAATAGCATCTCTCACTGCTGGTCTCATTCTGGGAGGATTTTGTTTCAGTAATAACAATCAAAAGTGTTTTTAGAGATAGATGCAGTATTTTTTTTTTATTTAAAACATGGACAGCAAATTGGATGTGGCTCTGAAAGGCACTTTAGGCAGAATGTTAATGAAACTCCTGCCTGATGAAATAGATCAGAACAAGCTGCTGTTGACTGGTGCCTGCGCTGCCCTTTTCACTAAGGCAATTTTAGGTGATAGCTAGTTTCCATGTAGTCCTTTTCCCCAGGCTACCTTCGTTAGTGTAAGGCCTTACTGAGAACCAGAAGGCCCAATAACTGTATTTTTTAAGATGAGGTTCACTTCAGCCTAAGATAACAGCCTGCACAGGGGGTTACTTGTTTCATTGTTTTAATACGATGTCAAGTGTCACTGTGGAGCTTCCTAAAATGTCTCAACTCCACAGGTCAGGTCTCCGGCTTAATAAATGAACACTGAAAAAATAACACAGGCAGCGTCCCCACGGCTGCTAGACAGCTGCCTCTTTTTTTTTTTTTTTTGGACAGAGTGGCTGTAAATTGGTATCTTGGGTACAGGTCATCTAGAGAACGTTCTAGTCTGATGCTAAGGCTACTTTTTGTAGTTACTCAAAAATAGACCATCCAGCAACTCAGCTGAGAAGTAATCAAAGCCATCAGCTGTCACAAAAAACATCTTCATATCAAAGATTAACTGCTCACCCCCGTCAAACTCAGACCAAGTTTGAAATGCACTAGGACTAATTTTATCATGTAGATGACTATTAATGTGGGTGATCCACTGTCTTCAAACAATCAAGAATTGTTCCCATTAGTATTTTATATTTATATAATGGATTTACCCACACCATTGCTTCCCCACTCAAAAAAAAAAATCCCCACAGCTGCTCTGATAAGAAATAATGCTAATAACCAGATTTTGAAACAAAAACGCTATCTGCGCCAGCCTGACAGTTGGCTGGATTCACAATTAAGATTCTACAAAATATCTTTCTACATTGTAGAGAGGATATTCTTTTTATCTGAAAAATGAGCAATTGTAAATCAGGTATTGGAGAGAAAGGCTATCATGATCTTTAGATGGTCTTAAGTTTTGCTTATTATTGAAGGGTTAAACACCATAAATAGAAAGGTACCAAGCCTTCAAAGTTCATTCTTCATGTGAAGCTAGTTCCATCTCTTTCTTGACCTTTTTTAAAAAACAATTTTCACTTCTGGGAAAGGGAAAAAAATTAAAAGCTCGTTAGAAACATATCCTATAATAATTCATCATTCTGAACTTACATGGAAATACTTCATTTTGACACTTAAACAGCAGTGATTGATATTTTAGATCTAAAATATCAGATGGAATTACACACAACTAGAGGCATCCATCAGTTTGAAGAGACATAGTCTGGTCTTCTCCCAACTTTCACGCGGAGTGGCATATCCCATCTTTTCCACGTTCACTTTACAATTGTGAACATGTTCTATCAAAGGGACAGAGACAGGTCGGAAGTCCTTTTTTTAAGCAAAAAAGGAAGAAGATTTACCAACTTCTTAGAGCAGAAGCTGACAGAATCAAGATCTAATTTACTTTTCAACATTTACGCTGTTCACTTTGCATTTCAGATGGCCTGGACAATAAAAAAGCCTAAACTGTTAATTCCTGAAAGGGTCACCATAAGGTAGCTTTGGCCCAAAACATAAGAATGAATCAAAAGGATATAGAAACCTAACTTTAGAATAAAGTTAATTTAAAACGTAAAGTCAAATTGCAATGTTTCCAATTGAGAACTGCAGCACTAGGCTAGTTTATGAGAACCAGAAAGAGTGAAACACATATATTCAATTACATTTGACTGGGGAGCAGGCAAAAAATGATGATCGGTATTCCAATATAGCGCACAACAAAATCCAAGTACTTATCTGAGTGATGGTAAGGGTTTAGTTTAGTGATATTAGATGAAGACCCTTCACTTCCTACTCCAGAGCCTTGGCTCCAATCTGCCCATAGCTGGCAGTGACTGAAAGTCATTCGCATCCAATTGTGACCTGAAGTCAGTTAGTGGTTTCAGTCCTGTTCCTTGCGGACACCTGTCCACATCATACAAACACAGATGGCACTTTTCTGACAGTGTCAGTACAGGCCAAGGATTAGACAGCCTGCTGCCTTGCCTCTTTAGGTGGTCTCCAAGTCCCTAGCGTAGGCCAGGACCAAAGCATACTTGCAAAGCAGCGTGGGCAAGCTTACATTGCAGCTGTCTATGTTGGATCTGTTCCAGAGATAGAATGTTTTAGTCTTCAGGACTATCTATGGAATATCTTCTGTAAGCCCCCAGTTCACATAAATTTAAAGGAAAGAATTCTAATTCCAACACACAGAACTCAGGCCATTCAGAGCAAAGACCAGAGATCAGAGCGAATATTCCATCTTTCTTATGAAGTCAGAAGGCAAACTCCCATTGTAAGTTAAAATTGGTTTTAATAGTTAACTCCCTTCAGGGCTGAGTGGGTGGCAATACATAAGTTAGAGGATTTTAAGATGTGTACTGTTCCCTGGTTGTAGGGACTACTAATTACAGAGCTATTGAAATGTAGACTCCAAAACAGGATATCCTCCAAAAACCCATCAAACAGATCATCAGACCATGATTTATTTAACAAATGCCTAGTTTATGGACCACTTTCCAACTCTGATACGGGTTACAGTCTATTGGGTCAGGGTGGGTGCTGTGTCCTATATATGCCATAATGGCTCTGATTGATTGTGATGACTCTATCTGTCATACAAAGGCCTACATAAATCGCATGCTTGCAGATCCCTGGCCCAGTCACCTCTCTGAAGCAGAGATGTTCTATCACATAAGCATATTAAACCCATATGCTAAAATCTTGTACAAAGTTTTAATTTAACAAAGTTTTAAAGTTCAGTTATTCTCTGAAAGGGGTCTCCATGTACAAATGCCATCACGGACCCCCATATTTATTTTATCACTGACTTCCAGAGCAAACTGGCCCAGTTTACAAGTCCAAAATTATTCAGTGTAATACAAAAGTGGCTGGTGCTGCAGATCTCCCTGAGATCTGAAAGTTTATCTGATTCTTGCTTGCCTCTTACATCTGTGCCGAAAATAGAGATTCTAGTCAGAGGCAGAACAGCATCCACACCACCCTCCCCGACTGTATCAGCTCAGCAATGCTAACATGAGCATAAAATATATTTGGTCAATAGTTCAAAATGAGAGGGTTTTTAATCACTTACAGCACAATCCAGCAATGCTCACTAATACTCTCAGACTCAAAGAGCACCACCGTCTCAATTCTGGAATGTATTTAATCCAAGAATCTTTGCCATAGTGTGAGTTGGTTTAGCAGTTAAAGTTTCAGTCAGATCCTGCAACCCTTGCGATGTGCAATAACCAAAACCAATTTTAACTTACAATGGGAGTCTGCCTTCAAACTTTATAAGCAAGATGGAGTATTAGCTCTGATCTCTAGTCTTTGCTTTGAATGGCCTGACTTCTGTGTGTTGGAATTGGAACTCTTTCCATTAAGATCTGGCTCTGCTGGGTCCAAAATATTACCCTCCTCAATTGGTAAATCAAGCTGCTGTGAAAATGATGTTGAATATTTTAGCTGCTAAACCAACTGACACTATGGCAAAGATTCTTGGCTTATATACATTTCATGATCAAACTGTGATTATGTTAAAACATGCCATGGTGCAATAAAAAAAGCTTTAGGCTAGATCATACTAGAATTTCTAATGTACGTACCTTCCTTTGCATGGAAGTTTCTGTACATCTCATCTGAAGCTTTTCTGCTGCTGCTGCTGCATCAACCCCACGTTTTCATATACTCTAGCACTATCTTCTCTCATTCTAAAATGACAGATTTTTATAGGGGGGAAAAAGTCAGGTTTACTAGAAAATAAATACATATCACATAATTCAATTAAGTTAGCTAACAACTTGCTCAATTCGCTTCAAAACACAGAGCATCTGGATTCAGAATATTGGTGATTTCTGCATGACCCAGTCAATGGGGCAGATTCTGAGACAACTCCACCCCATGCAAGCACTGAAGTTGCCCACTTTAACATCATTATGGTTGTACAGAGTTAAGTCAGCACAAAACCTGGGACAGGATGAAGGCAAGATTACAATAGGGTAATCTTACTGCAATTCTAGTCATCGAGGAGATTAACAAGAAAACCCAACATGGTAGGGAAACAGAATGGCAAAGTATTAACAGATTTTCCTCCACCTTTCCGGACAACTTTCTGAGAATCAGGGGCCTTTTTCTTCACCACTGCATCCCCAAGTATGGAGGTATTAACGTCAGTGTCCTGGCTAAATTCTAACCTACATTCTTTCAACCTACATTTCCCCTATGCTCAGATACCATAGTAATTGTCACCGTAGAAATACAGAAAACAGAAAGATTATTTCAACGGAATTCTTTACTTCCTGTACTAAACTATTGTTAGGCATTACTAATGCATGCTTGCTAAATAGTTCCTCTATTCATTGGTGGCTGCAGGGACCCATGTATAATTTGTGCTCTATGAAGAGAGCAACCAGTATATTTTTCATATCTAAGTGCTTCACACCCAAGATAACCTTTTCATATGTTTTAACGCTGGGATTCTCAACATTTTTCTTTCTGAGTCACTTCCCTCCCCCAACATGCTGTAAAATCTCCACAGCCCTCCTGTGCCACAACAACTAGTTTTCTGGATATAAAAGCCAGGGCCGGCATTGTGGGGTAGCACGCAGGGCAACTGACTGTGGCCCCATGCCACAGGAGTCCCCATGAAGCTAAGCTGCTCAGGCTTTGGCTTCAGCCCCAGGTGCCAGGGCTCTGGCCCCAGGCTTCAGCACCATGTGGTAGGACTTCGACTTTCTTCCCTGGGCACCAGCAAGTCTAACACTAGCCGTTCTTGGCAGACCCTCTGAAACCTGCTCACGGTCCCCCAGAGGGTCCTGAACCCCTGGTTGAGAACCACTGTTTATCACTAAGGCCCCATTTATGTCAAATGAAAAAAATCTGTGCAGGATTGTAAAATTCCATGTGTGGAGACACCAGAAAAAATTAATAAAGGACCCTCAAGTGAAAGTGAGTAGAGAAGGAGAGCAAGAGTTTGCTCAGGAAATTCCTCTTTGTTACATGATTAGAAATAAACTTTTACAAGGAAAACAGTACACAACTAGACTCTCTATTGCCGGATCTGCTTGAATTCACAGGCATTTCGGAACTCACTTGTTACTTTGAGAAACTGCTACTTACTCTGGACAGGCTGGGGTCGGAGTACATGGTGGAAGTGGGCTCTGATCCCCACTTGTCTGGTCCGATAAAGAATATTTAATGTTTGTGTATTCATGCCCTTTCCTCTTACTCTTCTGAAAAAAGGGAACACAAAAATTAAACAGGCTTAGAATTGTCCATAAAAACAGAAACCTACATTTTTAGAAGATAATAGATATAAAGTTCGAGAAATTAAATACAAATTAGCCAAACGTACTTTTTTTTTCCCCCTTCAGAAAAGAGGTTTTTTATTTTATATAAAAAAGTTAAAGCATGAAAGGTTTCACTTCTGTAACTACAACATGCAATCTGGATATTCCGAGAAGTAGAAGTTATCTTTAACTACTGGAAGCTTTTGGTAAAAATCTTCACAGAATACTCGGTCCCTGCACGCCCATCCCCAGTCTCAAACCAGACGTGCCAACTTTGTGAGTTCACACACGTGAACATGAATGTATTTTCTTTATCCAAACCTGGTAAAAAGATCCACCCTTCACTGTACAGTACACAGTGTCAGCCAGTGGGTCTCTTGGGCAAATGGGCATCAAAGTCAAGGTTTAAACGGTCAAATACGAGTGCAAGCCCCGCTCCAAACATTTTCCAAGGTGTATTCTTGAAGTGCTCAGACCAGCAGCACCTAATGATCCAGTCAATCCTATGATTGAGTTTTTCAAAGCACCTTAGGAGACTAGGGGAAGGTCCACACTGAAAAATTACATCCTCATAGCTATGTCCCTCAGGAGCGTGAAAAAATCATACCTGAGACACAAAGCTATGCCAACGTAATCCCTGGTGTAGACAGCAATAGGTCGATGGAAGAATTATTCCCCAGGCCTAGCTACCACCTTCGAGTGGATTAACCACAGTGATGGGAGAACCCTTCCCACTGCTGCCGAGAGTGTCTATGCTGACACACTGCAGCATTTGAAATAAAGACATAGTCTTGGATTCCTAATTCCCATTAAGGCAACTTTGAAAATCTCAGCCTATATTGCTATACGCAGCTGGCACGAGAAATGGGATGTTCCTACCACCTGACAAATCACTTTGCAGGGACCCTACTCAAAAACAATTATTTTGTTGCTGTAACCTTTCAAAAATCAGATTTAAGAGGAATAAAGGTTCAGACCCTGCCCAAATTTAGAATCTGTGAGGTACACACTTCTCACCTGGACACAGCTAGTAAAGGCCAATTTTCTGCTGCAGCCTAAAATTGGATTTTGAATTCTTCTAACTATGCCAATTCAACCAGCAGGCGTATCTTAAGTGTAAAAGCAGCAGAGAAAGAGAATTAAAAAGTCAGCTCTGTTCTTTGAGCTGACTAAACTAGGGAAAACAAACCATGAAGACATAAATCTAAGGCTTTTCTTCCTCTGACTTCGCTAATTCATTATAATTATCCCTACTATTCAGTTAATTATTGCTACCGCATTTCCATTATTCCTAATTAGAAATAATTATTCAAGTTACTTCAGTGTTACAAAAAAAAATAAAAAGTTATTGCTTTCAAGAAGAAAATTAACCAAACAAGTTTACTTTGTAGTTTTCATACATACGGAAGAGACAGGCAGTATTTAACACACTATTAGATTACATGAAGACTCCAGAGGTTCTCAATGCCAAGAGGAAACAGGGAATATTTCTAGAGTAGAGCTGGGCAAACGACTCAACACATTTTCTAAATTAGGGCAAGAATATGATATTGAATTTGCTTCACCCATCAGCTTTTCTTTCCACAACTATTTTTTTGGGAGGGGGAGTTGTTCCACTGGTAGAAAGGATGACAGAAACAGTAAATTTCACCCCCCAAATAAACTGCAAATTGGGGACTGAAGACACTCAGCTGCTTCCTTCATTCTAAAGATGCTCTCAACCCATTACCATCCATTTTTGTTCCTCTCTCTCACTACACATATGGCACCACATCAGGTCATCACAAGGATCACATTAGCTTCCTACAAGAGCTTCAAAGGGCTTTTTAGTCCAAAATTTGAAGCACTATTACTGTACTAGAGTAAAGAAAAGTTTAGAATCCAGTTTAAGTCTCGTTACCGTTTTAGCATAGTAATATATGTTTTACATGACTACAGATTTAATCTGACCATCACAGGAGAGAGAGATTCCTCTGTTCTAGCATTAGACGCTATTGTAACAGTATTAGTTCCATTTATATTGGAAAAACTACACTGGAACTAAAAACAAACGTCAAGAGACAGTAGAGGCAATTTTGTGACGGGCTGCAAGTGAATTGAACAATATATAATATTTGAGGGTAAGAGCTTTGCAGAGAACTCCATGCATTTTCAAACTTCACTGAGCTTTAAGGCAAGGTATGACATACAGTCCTAAAAGAAAAATGTCTGAAGCGCCTGAGAACTCCTGTTCTGCAGGTGGTGGTGATTAGGTGAGTAACAGATGGTGTGAATGGTCTTGGAAGAGAGAGAGAGCGAGAAAGATCAGTAGCTTTAACTATATAATTGTTGCAGCAGTATGGAGAACTGTAGAGGAGAACAGCCCCTGCTGTTCCAGACAAGGCTAAGAATCCAGGGTGGCAGTCATTTAGGGTAAGGATTGAAAGAATGAAAGCGCCAATGAAGAAAAGGACAGAAAAAGAACCACCCTTTCTCCATCACAACACAATACAAACAATCTGCAAAGGCATTTTGGGGCTGCTGGTGCTTTCCAGAGCAAGGAATACCTCCATGCTTCCACTTCAACTAATCCTGAGCTCACCAACGCTCATGCCAATGCAGTCCCTCTGCCTTGTTACGAGGGTCTCTGCTCCAAATGCTCTCTCTTCCTTGGCTATTATGTTGCAATAACATTGGCTCCACTGTTTAAAAGGATTTCTTTCCAAAGACTTAGTCTATGTCCAACATAATCACCTTTTAATCATTAAACGCTTAAAAAGTTTCAACTTCCAAAACAGGTGTTGCTGTGACTGCTGATCAAATACAACTACTACACTTCAAACAGAGATTTAATGGAGAGACTTGAAATAACTCTTAAAATCCATGTTATGCACAATGAAGCACAAGGGAGTCTTCTTTATTAAGACTGAGAGTCTTACTTTTCATTCCTTCCACATCCTAACCTGATCAGTGAAGTTAATGGGAGTTCTGCGTGCACTAGGAATGCAGGACTGGGCCTCAGACGTTGTTGCACCTTCCATGAAAATACTGTAGGTAGGAATGGCGATGGGAGGAATCTTCTCCCCCTCCTAGATGGCTGAAAAACTACCAATAAATGTTCCTACTACTTTAGAATTATCTAAATCCTTCAGTTTCAATAAGTCTTTTAAGATAGTGACTTGAAATAGATCGTAAAGCTCTTTGAACCAATAGTGTAATGGAACAAGCCTTTTCATGATGTATACAATCAACATACAGTAGATATGCCTCAAATAGTCAGACAGCAACAGGGCAATTCTGCTCATTCTCATCACCGCAGCAAGCTCCTAATCAGCATCACTGCACAAAGACCATGGTAGGTTTGGGACTAACATACCTGCTCCTCTTCAATTCTACGCTGTAGCGTTTCAATGTAGTGCTGTACTGCCATGTAAATAAATCTGTACTGTGCTTCTGTCTGAACCATCCCTGACCGCTGCGATCTCACCATCTGAATGGTCTTTGGAACATCAATATCACAATCCACGCCTAGGAGAGACCACCAGTGTTAGTGCAGCAGTGCAACATATGCTTTTTTTTTTTTTTTTTTTTGAGGCTGTCAACTCTTTGGGACAGAGACTCTGTTTTCCTTTGTGAATATAAAACACATAGCACATTTCGGTGCTACTGTAATTATGATTTGGTGTGGAAACCTGAGCTGGAGACTCTTGCTTAGCCATTTGTACATAAACTTGCAGTACTGTAAAGATGAGATGCCAAGCTGTTCTGGAGGACAAAAGAACCATCACTTTGCATTACCTTAACAGACTTCAAATGAAGTCACATCCAGTCATCAACCGAAAATGTTCATCATAATACAGAGGCACTAAGGTAGATACTTGGAACTTAAAAAAAAAAAAAAAAAGTCCACCAGACCATAACTCTGAAAGGAGATACGTGATGAGCAGTCTTCTGATCAGGAAAGACCTTATACCAGTCTAGTGTTAACTTTATGTTGAGTTATATAAAAGATAGTAACATGGCATTGTCTGTCCACTATAATTTAGAGGACCTCACAACTTGTCCTTGCAAATAGGAAACCAAGATTATTAAAATGCTTTGGACAGCAAAGATGGCAAATGGTAGGTACAAATGGATAGTCATAGAATAAAGGTGTTGGCAAAAAGCAGGTATGCTAGCAAAAAAATATGGAATTTACAAAATCACTGTAGGTCAGATGCAAAATCCTCATTCCGGGCTTTGGCCCTGTGATTCCCTTTGAAGTCAATGGGAGCACATCTTAAAGGATGTGATTTCTGCCAGGCACAAACATACACTTTGCAACTTCTTCCTGATCTTCACCAATTGTCTCCTTCTCACAGATCACATAATGGCACTTTTACAGCACTTGTGAAGAAACTAAACTGGGGACCTACCTTTTTCTCGGATTATGTCAATAAGAATATCAATCACAATAAAAGTTCCTGTTCGTCCAATCCCAGCACTGTCAAAAAAAAAAAATAATAATAATAATAAGGAAGTGATTATGGTTTCCGTTCTGAATAGGCAATAAAGTCAGAGTAATAAGTGTCCAATATAAAGATGTACTGGACTTCCAGACAGTATTATCAAGCAAAAGCTAGGAGATAAGTTGCATTATTGTACCTGCAATGCACCACAACAGGTCCTGAATCAGCAATGCTTTCTTGCTTGTGGTGGACCTCCTCTAAAAAGTCCAGGACACCACCAGGATCACTGGGTACTCCATGATCGGGCCAGGTTCTGAAGTGATATTGCCAGACTGTTCTCTCAGTGTTCCCCTGAAAGAGAGCCACCAAAAAATTAAATATATCCAGAGAAACCCAACCAAAAGCGTCCATGTACTCAGGATGAATCAGACTTGGTTTAAAAAAGGAACACACAATGGCCTTCTTAACACCAGCAAAAACTAAAAAGGCCATGCATGCCTCTTGATTACAGTAACCTTCTCTCTAACCTCCCCAGCACTCACACTGCTCCCTTCCACTCCAAATGAACACAGCCTCCAAGACAGTTCTTCGTGGCCTGGCAATCTGACCATGCCATCTGCTTCCTTGAATCCCTTTATGGCTCCCTGCTTCTCTATTGCATCAATCTCTAGCTTCCTGTCCTCACCTTCAGGATGCTGCATGACTCCGTCCCTGACCTAGACCCTAACCTGACTTCAGTGGGATGATCTGCGTGCTTTCCTACTTGCTGAATCAGGGTCTTAGTCTCTTACCATATTGTGCTCTCCTCCCACCAGCACCCACCGATCATGGTCTTACTCTGAGTGACATCAGCCTAAGCAACCGGTTTGTTTGCTTTATCCCTCAGCAGTTTTTGCACCTTTTTCCACACACTTGCCTCCACACAGAATGCTCTGCCTGAACTGGTTTGCCAACCTAATACCCTCCCATCATTCAAACCCCTCCTTCAAGAGTCACTTCTAACACCTTCAAGTAGAGTCAGTTTCCTTTTCATTCATACACAAGTCAAGCATGCCATGCACATGCCTTTGCTGAGTAATCACATACAGTACCCAAGGCTCTCTCCTCCCTCACTGCCACCCCATTGGTATGCTGCTCTTTCTGTCACAGACTAAGCTCTTTAGGGCAGCGACTCTGTGCTATATACACTCACACTTAGCATACTTTTGCATACTGCAGAATAAATAAGAAAAATAAAACAGTAAAACAATTAAACCTGGCAATATGGCAGTAGTGAATTGCTCTGGTACTGCCGAACAGGGAGGCTCCCACATCAGGAGCAGACTAACAACAGACATGACATAGGTACCTTAAGAATGAAGGTGATGCAAGGCACTCAGATACTATAGTGAAGGGGCACATGTGAGCACCTAAATAGATTGAAGGATGGTTTGGTTTGCACTTAAGGGCAAGACCACCTTAACTTCAGGTCTCCCAATAAATCTACAGAGACACATTCTCGGCTGAAGTGCTTAAATAATGCCTACAAGAATGTGGAAAATAAAGACATTATCCCAAGCTCAAAAGACCAAATTCTTTGACTTAGGACTCGAGCCTCAAAGTGCAGGATAGGGACTTAATTTATTAAAACTAAAAGCCTGTTCCTGGACTCTCTCTTTGTGGCCAATAGAAGGTTTAGTCCTTTCAGCAATTATTTTTGCAGCCTAAATTAAAAGATGAATATTTGTTAGAAACTCTAAAAGGACTAACCAAAAACAGCAAAAAAGAAAAGCTACTGACATACTTACCTGACCAACTTTAGAAAGTTTCAGTTCTCTTAGCGTATAGTCATGAGCTGCACTTTCCTTAACATTCCTAACACGCATAACCCCGTATTCCTTTAATGCATATTCATCAGGCCAGTATTTGACACACTTACTCTGGAAGACAGAGGAAAAAAAAAGCAGTTACTATCCGATTTCATGGTCTATATAAATACCCAGTTCACACAGTCATTAGCATGGTGCAGATTGGCTAAGACTAGCTTAACAGGCAAAGCTAGGTTTGCCTGTGTTACCCAATGTCCATTCAAGGTGGATATTTCTTTTTCCTGTGCAAGATGAGGGAGAAAAGAGAATGTAAGGAAGCTCGGAGGATCCAAGACAATAAGGATAAATTGGGGGAGGGGGATTTGCTTTCCAGCAGCATTCCTGATGTTGTTAGCTTCAGTAGATTACAAAAAAAAAACAAAATAAAAACACCCACATCACAGTGACAGCGAAGAGGAAAGCCTAGAAGCATATGACACACTCACCTCGGAAGTAGTTTTAATACATGGAGAACTTCAAGACGAATGCATTAACCTCACAAGTAGCTCTAAAACCTAATATTTAAAGCTATAAATATTAGTCAAAGAAACTGGCCATTTTTAGTATAGAAGCGTCTTGTAAGAAATTTGCCCTTTGCCTCATCTAGAAATCAGAGCACATGGGCTCTTCGGGTCATCCATCCAGCAATGAGGAATTGTTCTCCATGTGGTGCAGAATGCTATTTAAGCCTGGTTCAGAGTGCTCCACTTCCCTTGGAAGACTTCTATAGTGTGTGATGATATATTCTGTATAACAAGGAACAAGTCCTCCAGAACCAAGTGAAAACAGTAAAAGGGAATAGCTAGATACAATGATTCTTGAGAACCTCAGAATGCAAGCCTAGTCCAGGTACTGTAAGGATGAACAATCTGTAGTAGATATAGGGACAGATTTTCTAGCAATATCAAATGCAGACCACCCACAGACTACTAGAGGGAACAAGTTCCCCATAAATGTGCATCTGAAGGTCAATAATTTCGCTGCCAAAACTCAACAGCAGATAGAAATGATAACAGCAGAAAGGACCTCGCTGCCAACATGAGAAGATATTTTGCTAGATGAGGGATGTATGCATACTCATTTGCCAGGATGCTTTGGATCTAAGCTTCTGTTTGTTTGTATTTTCTGCAAAAAGCACAAGCTGCACTGAAACCCACATCTTGTATTTAAGTAGACAGAGACAACAATTTGCTGTTTTAATGCATGATATTGAACAAGGAAGCATCTGCTGGCATAAAGAGTCTCAACAGTAATGTGTAATACTAAGAGTCATCAGTATGGGAATGGGGACGCATTGTACATCAGCTCAGTGGATCCCTTCCAAGACTGCATTATTTTAATTTGAGAGAGACAAGATGGAGACAATTATTGAAAGAGAGAGAATTATTTTAATTTGTAATGATGTACTTTAGTTTGCTTTGCCTACTGCATATTTTGCAGTCTGAAGAGTCCTAGATAGATCTGAGACAGTTTCAGGATCTCCTACTGCCTGAAGCAAACTGTTCCTAAAGTCATCCTCTCTGGGAAAGATGCTTCCCTCTACCTCCTGCAGATCAAAAAGCACGTTGGCCTGGGGTGTAAAAGCTTTCATATCCAACCAGGTCAGCAATCAGTGCCTACTGAAGAGAAAAGGCTGAAGTGTATCTCAAAAACACTTGGCACATGCTGCAGTACTTTACACTGATTCAGTAATCGGAGCGTTAAAGGGCTATGTCATTAGTATGGACAGCAGACTGGCACAATTTAGAGAGAAGTGCCAAGAAACTTGGGGAATGTGCAGCAGAAATGTTGACTTGTGGAACAAGGAGTGAAGCCTCTGCAAAACAGCTATGGCTAGTGCATCAGCCACATCTAGCAATCCTTTACGAAAAGCATAGATCAAAAACTGAAAGTCAAGATAAGCCTGGCCCACTTTATCAAACATCACAGAAGTTATAGGATCCTGAGGGTGCTCTGAAGCGTGACTCCTTTGAAATCACCCAAAATCTCTTCATTTTGTTCCAGGAGTGAGGAAGCCGAAGCACAGCTCCTTCCAATGAGCCAGCTGGTCTTTCTTCACTGCACTGTGAACAGAGGGAACCTGTCACACCAAGCCAGCCAGGGAGAGGTCTCGGTTTGGTTCCGTTTGTTTTTTCTTTGTTAATTAAAGGCAGGCAGGATTTTAACAACTCAGAAGTCAAAACTAATTGCTAACCAACCACCCTGCTGATGGTAGGCTGGAGACTTTAAGGTGGGAGGAAATGCCAACAAAAGCTACAAATATCCAACTTCTATACTAAGTTTATTAAAATTCCTCATTACATATGGTCAAGCAAAGGAAAAAACATTGTCAATTATTTGTTACATAACAGAGCACGAGCTATCTTCTTACTCCACCTTCTTCCAGGCCCTCATCATACTGACTGGAAGGATATTTTCTTTTTACTGAAGACATGATGTGTAAGATTCAAACACGAAGTATTATATTCACAAAGAGACAGATGAAAGAACACAGAAAAGACACAGAAACTAAGAGAACAAGTACAGACCATCAGCAACTGTTTGCAAAAATCCAACACAAAGGACTCCTGAGAGAGAAAACCAGGCTGCACACAAGCAATGGAATACTATTGTTGCCCCTCTGTCAAGATTTGTGAGCCATTTCTCTTTCTTCTGTTTCCCCTCCTCGATACACTCACCCGACAAGTTTAGGATCCAGAAACAGAGTAACAGCCCCAGATTGCAGGAGGGGGAACAAATGAGATCTCTCTGCATTTCAAGAAACAAGACAAGGTTCTGGGATACATAACTGTAAAAGTTCTCTCTTTCAAAGTAATAAACATGCTGGTATTGCCAGAGCAGTTCACTAGAGACTCACAGGTCACTAGGGTTGAGTGAGTACCTGTGCTCATGCAGAACATGGCTCGAGACTGCACTTGGAGGCAGACAACAGGATGTTAGAAATAAAAGTCCTAAATCACTCCTGCTTCGGGGAGTCTCATCTGGATGCAGTTACAATCCAAATGACTAGCTCATTGTACAAGCCCAAAGAGTTTTATCAATACCAAGTCTGGAAAGTAGCGAAAATAAAGAAGGAAGAAGAGAAACACATTCTGGTAGTCTCATAAATGCTACTCAGGCTAGCATGAATGCGTGGCAGAAAATTTCACTTAACATTGTCGAAATTTCTAGTTAATGATTGGTGCACGCCAATAAGTTTATTTTCATAGTAATAACCGCCTTCTCCCCTCCCCCCCAACCTACAAATGGAATCCACAAAGGCTTTGCAATTAATAGAGTTTGGGCTTGATACCAATAAAACAGCAACATTTTCGTTTCAAGCACACGGCATTAACTCCCTTAAAGTGCACAGTGTGCCAGCCTGGCTGCACTAGTTCCTTCACTGTTCCCCCCAAGTAATTTTGCAGTAAGTAAATTCATGTAAGGCAGCTGTAACTTAGTCAGCCTTTATTAAACAAGAGCCTGATCCTGTGAGATGAGTGTGCCCTTGATTCCAATCGCTATCAGTGAGAGGAGAGGGCACTCTGCATCTTGCAGATCAGGGCCCGAGTCTCCAATGGGAGTTGTGGCTGACTTGCAAGCTTAAAATTGGTGATATTGTGCAATGTGACTGAAATCTGGTTAGTCCTTACTTGTGTTGAAACTTAATGACTTTTACTGGGGCCCACCTGAGGTTCCAATTTACCTTTCCTCTTTCGACTTCTTTTGTTGTCATAACGATAACACGAGAGTTCTCCTGGAATACCATTCTCCAGAAGTCATTCACTGTGTTCTGTAGGCAGCCTTGAGTAGCAATGTAACTTTTTTTTGGCTTTGAATTGTTGCACTTAGTTTCAAATTCAGGCTAGAAGTCAAAACAAATATCAATGAATGATGTGATTGTAAAATGACTTTAATTTGTTTTTAGGAGGGAATACAATGGCAAGCATGCTCTGTGCCGGTGACAGATTGAAGGAGGCAATAACACACTTACCATAATAATATTAGCATTGATATAATCTGAAACTGGCTCATTTGGATCTCCGTCATGTAGAACAACTCTGGTATGATCAACTAGAGGAAGGTAAGTAAATAGCATGTTAAAGTGCTGCATTCTGTGACTGCTAACTAGCCAACTTGTAATTGGTTCCTTAGTACCAAACAAACTGCATGAAGGTCAAGTTTTGCATGTACTTGACTACTTACCATTTCTAATAGCTAAGAAAATGGCCAGATGACTCAACCTTTCCTCTCTCCCTGCTCCCTAGGACAATTGCAAATTTCCGAAGAAATTAAAATCAAACATCAAGTTGTTTGTGTTTTCTTATTTAGTCAGTGCTTCATATTTGCAATTAATCTGAATATGAGATATATAAAAAGTATATATAATTATTCTATCCTGTACCCCTACAGCACAAAATAATCCTCTTAAACTGATTGAGCACTAGTGCTGACCATTAAACAACAGTTTAGCTTGTTGGTGTTTTAATAGAACAGCACTGTACTACTGGCCAATAATGATTAGCTTCCCATGGAAAGGATCCGTGAGTGTACCAGCCCAATGTTAACAGCGAAACAAGAAAAAAAGTGAATACTACTTACAAGGCAAAATGTTTTTGTATCTATTTTTGTTTTTGCTTTCTTGCCGTTGACCCTCTTTACGACTATACAGAAGTTTGCATTCTTGCTGTTGTAAAGTCTAGATGAAAAGGGCACAAACAACTGGCTTTACTAAAACTTGCACCACACTGGGAATGACGATATAGAGCACGCATAGTGGTGGCTCTCAAGAAAAATCTGACATTTGACTACCATACTAGACATCATTAGAAAAATGAAATCTCATGCACCAGCATTCAAGTTGGTTTGATAAGGTTGGTTCAACGGGTTAAACACATTGAATTGGGAAATTCAAAACTGCAGAGTTATTAGAAATAATATGTGATGACTTTGAAGGCAAAAGCTTATGTCTGGAATCCAAACTTTTATAAGTCAAGTAACCACTGCATCAGTAAGTTTCCATTTTATTGCTTTGGGGCAGATATCTGCATATACAGGTTGGTCTTTTTTAAATCCAACTTCCTACGGAACTTTATATTCAGAAGCATTATTTGGTTACATAAACCTGGCATAAAATTATTTGTTGGGTTTTTTTTTTAAATGCAGGAGTTTGGCAGTGTGAAGGAAACCCAAACAAGCCAACTGCAAAATGAAAGCAAAAGCCTGAACGTGAACACGCTGAACTGTAGGTCAGATCCTCCAAGTGTTAAATCTTCTGGCAAGCATTAAAACAGGATCACCTCAAGTCTAATTCCTAAAATCCACTATTTAGTAGTAACATGTTACAAAGAATTCAGGAATGAAGGGAGTCTGCCCACATGTGGCCATTCAGCATTGAAACAATTAGGTAAAGAGACCTCCCAAAGCATACTCATTGGATCATCACACGAAGCAAGAAGCTGGGCTGGGATTTTCCAATCGCTTTAACCAGAGAATCGCAAATGTTTTTCCAAGTGGTAACTAAGCTTTATAACACACCAGTGACATAATTATGCCCATTTTGCAGATGGAAAGAACAGGCTGAGAACAATTTAAAGGGCTTGCCCAAAGTCACAGGCACTGGCAAAGCCCAGAAGATAATCCAGGAATCTCAATTTAAAGTCCCCAGCTAACACACAGCTAGCTATTGTTTCCTAGACAGTGACACACACAAGAGTAGGAAACATGGTCTAGGGGACTGAGCAGAGAAATGGGACTCAAGGAGCACCAAGTTCTAACCCAGTCTCTGATATGGACTCAATGGGGGACACAGAGAAAGTCTTTTAGCATCTCTCTCCATCTTGAGAAGTACGGGGCAAACCCTACTGCCTCAAAGAGAGCTGAGAGTACCAATCAATTTTCACACTGCTTTGAAGGGGAAGAGCCAATACAATTAAAGCAACCAAAAGAGGACCCCCCCCCCAATGACGTGAAAAAGGAATGGAGCATTTTGCCCAGATGATACTAGATTTTTGCTAGAGTAGCTGCCTACATTAAAGAAGGAAATTAAACAGAGTGGATTAAGGAGTGGAGGTCCTCAAGGAGAAAGGGTGAGGATGAGGAGAAGAAAAGAAGCCAAGCAGAGTTTCTGCCAAGTAGGTCTGAAGAACAGAGCCACAGATCATTGGGGGTTGGTCTGAACCCACCTTGTAAGATTTAAACTAAACATAAAGATACTTGCTTATATTTCTCCCAGCTGCTGAGTTCAAGGGAGGAGAGAAAGTCTGCTTAGCAGCCTGGTACTACTTTTAATGCTGCTAATAATTAACTATTAGAGAGACAAAGTGGGCGACATTTTTATTGGATCAACTTCCATTGGTGAAAAGACAAGCTTTTGAGCTACACAGAATTCTTCTTCAGATATTACCTCACCCACCTTGTCCCTCCAATATCCTGAGACCAACACAGCTATAACCACACTGCAAACAACAATTAACTTTGGTAACCATTTGAGCACTCTATAAAGACAGTGTGACACTTTGTGGTCTGGACTTCTCTACCTGAACTGGATTCCTTTGGGCCTTATTTGGCTTTCTTCCTCCAGTTCCGGCACTACCCGTACGGAGCAATATTGCTGGGAAGTCCCAGAGACAAGCTGCCAGAGATTATATTACGTTGCCACAACTTAAGCTTTCAAGAAGAGGAGTGGATTCTTGGAAGCAACAGCCAGGCAAATTCTAAATAACGAGGGAAGACTGGGAGTGAGTGTTAAGAGAAAAGCTAACGAAGACCCTCTATAAGCAAATCTAGATGAAAACCGGAAGGTGATAACAAGGAGAAACATCCTGAAATTAAAGGATATTACAGTCTTGTTACAAACTATTCTCCCATCTTAATGCATGCCACACTAGAATAAAAATAATCACGGCAGACATGTGCTACAATAGGACCAGAGAGCAAAATTAGCATACAGAGCAGTAATAGGACTTACACTTTTGCATGAAAAGTGCTATATATGCTTAACCTTAAGGAAGCCCTGAGGTATCCCTCTGAAGGGAGGCAAGTATCATTAACCCCTTTTTACAGATGGAAAAATGGTGACATAACTCAAGTGAGCAGAAGGTTGGTCCCGTGGTTACAGTACGAACCTAGGAGTTGGGAAACCTGGATTCAGTTCCCCACTCCAGCACAAAACTCCTGGGTTATCTTGAACAAGTCACTGAGCCTCTCTGCTCTTCAGTTTCCTCATCTTTAGAATCAAGATAAGATCTCCATAGGGGAGCTGAGAGTCTTAATGTTTGCAAAGTGCCAAGAACAGAAGATGCTGCATTAGTACAAAGTAGTAGCAGTAGTAATCATTTATGGTGCAAAGTTCTACAGAAGGTTCACTTCAGCTGATAACACGTGCCTGGCATACTGCAAGATTTTTCAGGGGCTTGAATAAGCCAATTACACTGAACACCTTGTGTATAATCAGCACTTTGACGCTACCATAACTGCACATTTTACTGTGTCCATTTTATAATCTGCAAGGAAAGTTTGCCCCCAGGTTCTTTCAGCATGGGATTCAAACGGGAAAGACTATAAATATGTCCTTGCTTCATACAATTCATTATTATTGCTCTATGAATCCCTGAGGAGAGACTCATAAGCAGCACTGACTTGTAGCCAGCCCATTAAAGTTGCACATAGTGCAATAATAAATCTAGTTGCAATAATAAATGAAGGTTCTCAGTTCACTATACCATCCAAGCACTAAAGTCACCAAAAAGCCTTTTTTCAGAAGCAAAAGAGTAAGCAACCCTGCCAACATCTCTATCTAGTAGTTCACAGGAAAAGAGGGATTACATCCTTAAATATACTTAAAGAGAAAGTAATTTATAAGCACTATCTGGGTAGTAAGAACATAAATGGCACATGTGGAGTTTCATGGACATCATGCAGTCTTGCACAGAGATAGACAACCAATGGCTGTCAGAGCTGAACTAAACAGCAACATTAACGTTTTACGAGATGGTTTCATTTCAGAGACCACCATACGACATTGTAAAGAGATTTAGGACTAATACAGCAAATTTCCAAAAGGCGGTGAAGGCGAAAGGAAGAAGCTGTTTTTTCCCCTTTCATAAGTTTTTGGCTTCCCGGTGAATATATGTATTCAGGAAAGTCAGTGCATTTATTTGCCTCATTTGTCCAAGGGCCAGCCACAATGAATCAGCTACATTATGAGTTTCCCTTTCAGTACTCCACCAGGCCACAAATCATCTCAGGCCAGGCCAGAAGGAGAAGGAAGAGGTACATTAACAGTGCTAGCTCTGTGGTTTCATAGATGAGTCTACAATATATTCAGAAGGACACTGTATGGGAATGCTTATCCTTCTGAATACATTACATTACATCCCTCCTGCACCAATACTGGCACACAGGGTGGAAACCAGTCTCTTCCATTCCTAGGCAGCTAGACATTAATCCACATAATACCATCACCAAAATCATCTCATCAGCCAACACCAACTAGAATGGGGGAGAAGCAGGGTGTGTGTGTCAAGAATAGCTTTGGGACCTTTGCTAGTGAAGTCTGAGTACCAGAAGGGTAAACTCAGAGTCCCCAGGAAAGGATGCTAACTGCAACACATTTTTGTTCTTCAGCCAATTTATTGTGGGTTTAAGCCAAGTCATGTAGCTGTCACATGCAACACAGTTTAAATGCCACAATATGACAGCTATTGCAGTATACAACTGACCACGGTTCTGCATACACGCTCTTGGTCACATCCACATGGAAAATTTAGCTAGAGCAGAACGTGACCATTTGCCTACTTTGTGCCATTAGCTACGTGCAGCATATCTGTCTGTTCTGTATGGAAGCCAATGAATGCTAGTTTGATACACAGATCCTTAATCCCCTGGACCCTAGTTATCCAAGGCTGCATCCTCGCTCTCCACCTTCCCTCATTACAGTGATCAGCTGAGATAATTCTTTTGACAGTCCCGTTTCTGACCGCAGAGGGGAGAGAATTTGTGGGAAGAGGAGACGCTTAACTCTGACAGAATGGTGACCAGAAACTCTCTTTCCTTCTTCCTCTCGTCTTTGTCTAAGCAAGACCAACAAACTGTTTGTTTCACTCTCATGTTGGTAGAGAGCAATTTCCTACCTCAGCTAATGACGCTCCTTTGTGCTTTTCATTTAATTCTCCCATGACGCCCAGCTGGCTGAATAGTCATCCTGAGGATTTTATTCAGCTAGGTGAATGCATTTGCAAATATATCCTCATGAGCTGAGAACCGGCAGTTACTCTCCCTACCCACTCGCAAACCCCAATAGTGTTCAAGAACTTTCTCAAACAGTATTATGCAGCTGGAACCAGCCTCTTTATAAAAAGTTGGTATCACAGGATTCCTTGATTTCCTGTCTCCATCTGCTGGTGGTACAATATATATTCCCCAGAATCAGTTAAGGAAGTTCATCAATATAAACCTGTTTTACAGGAATCATTTCACTACATTTACACCAGGACCTTTAGAAGAGGCTATCATCTTCACTCTTTTCCTCTTTGTTCCTGAATCACTCCAGTTGGTAGAGAAAGTTTTGGAGCCAGGAGTATCTCACTGTGGTTTGGGATACGGTATACAGTGGTTGTATTTTACGTTTCTTCTGTTTGAGGGGGGAAAAGTGGAATACTGTTGAAACTGATAATTCACATACAGAGAATCACTCTCAAATCAATAGGTTGGTTTCTTTAAAGGAAGAAACCAACACCAGATGCTATTAAAAATGTAAAAGGTACATACACTATTGCATGGAGGGGAAGAGATGTCCCCCTTACTCTCTTTCTGGTAAGATGGTGGTAATGTTAGCTCCAGATGGAGGGGTTGCACCCAAACAAAATAATAATAAAATCCTAAGCAAAGCATACAGATTATACATCTGTCGTCCCAATACTAAACACTATTTAAAATTAACCTGGAAAATGGCTCAAAGGGTCCCTCTGCAGTAGTTTTATTTTAGCATTCCCAAAATGTGAGTGTCAAAGAAGCAATGAATTCAAGAACGAGAGAGTATTTTATATAAATAGCTGGGGAGGAAGATTTGTATTGCAGTGAGTGAGTTTGACCAGTTATCCCTCACGATCCTGCCATGATCAGCACACTAACACTGGGGAGTTTTGTTTTCTAAATTGCTTATTTCTTTCCCCTCAGTTTAAAGGGGTATAATATAAAAAACTGAATGCGCCAGCTTTTAAATGGATTATTTTCCCCATTTGCAGCCATATCACTATTCACACATCCACTTCTTATCATCACCAAAAAGGACACTGAAAAAGCAATGCGCTATGTTGGAAATTTTTACTAGTATTTACTGGGCATAAATTCAGGTATGACATTTCGCTCTACTGCATATAATGCTTAAGTAAAAACTTTACGGATTCTCCTGAAATTTCTAGCAAGCTGAGTTATGTGAAAGATTATCCTGGATTCTATTTTTACAAGACCATTGTTGCTTAACACGCATAGTCGACTCCTTGACTACACAAAAATATACCCAATTTATACTTGAAATCAATAGCAGAACAGTATAGAAAGAAAAAAAAGTTAATACAATATCAATCTTCCTGGAAAGCAGTTTCTTACAGCGCTGTTCAGGTCACCTTACACAGTAAGTGTGGTTCGAAATACACCCCTAAACCCTCTTATATTTATAACACAATTACTTACAAATTAGAAAGCACTTTATAGGTCACCTAAGATTCAACCCAGTTTGTACCAGTTCTTCAATTTGTTGTTCTAGATCTTTCCCTATCTCTGCTTTGGATACGATACTTTAAAACCAGTTGCCTGTGAAGGTACTGTATTAGAACATAGAACAAATATATCTTGCCTTTGATAGGTTTTATATTTGCTAATGCCAAAAGCTACATTTTGTTTTGCAGAGTGTTGTGGGATATACATCTCTTGACATAAGTGAGCAAAGTGGACAGGACTGTGGGAAGGACATAATACAATTCAGTTAACTGCCCACGTTGGATGTAATACAATATTAATAGGATATGCCCTACGCCTAACATATATGTATTGGCTAAAACCATGTAGCTGTAAAAACAACGCAGTCTTCAATCTAAAGAAACTGGAAACTTTCTACTGTCATCAAGTATAGTTTTAAAAAATCTTTTCAAATTAACTGGCAATTTAAGCAGAGTTTTCTCTTGGGGAACAACTGCATTCAATATTCTCCATGCAAAGTGCAGTTATTACAGAAGAGAAAAGCAGAGATTTTCAAAAAAAAGAACACTTAGCTTACAGCAAGATGGGATGTGAATCTACCCTATGCTAGCCAGCCGCAGACTAGCTGTCCCTGATGACACACATCAACAATCTGATCTAGTCCTCTTCAAAATGGGAGTACATCAAAGTGCAACTATTAATACAGGCCAGCAGCGTCCACGCAGACAACTAGACCATGGCAAGCCAGTGCATGGTATTCACTTCCCAGCTTCTTGCGAATTAAATATTTGTGTACAGTTAGAGCTTGTCTACAAAACGCTACAGTGGTGCAGTGTAGACACCACCTACTTCAATGGGAGGGGTTCTCCTCTCGGCATATGTAATTGACCTCCCCGAGAGGCAGTAGCTAAATCGATGGAAAAATTCTTCTGTCAGCCTAGCGCTATCTACATGGAATTTAGGTCGGCTTAACTACGCTGCTCAGGGGGTGTGGATTTTTCACACCCCTGACCGACATAGTTAAACTGACCTCCTTTTCTAGTATAGACCAGGCCTCAGATGCTCAAATCCTATCAAATTTCAATAAGAATTGGACACCTCTCTCTCATAGGCTCCTCTGAAAATCACAGTCAAATCCTATAAAAGCATAAACAAAAGTCACTATTTTGACTATTACATCCAGTGCAGTTGCTAACCAGCCATCTGATACCAAACTTGTTTGTACTTCACTTGTATGATATCTAGTGGTTAGAGTGGGGAACTGGTCATCAGGACTCCTGGGTTCTGACACTGACAAACTATTGTACTTCTGTCTCTCTCTACCCATCAGAAAAAATTACCTGCCACACTGGGATGTCACAAGGCTTAATTTTTTTGCAAAGTAATTTGAAATCCTCTCATAAGAAGAATTAGAGAAATGCAAAATTATTGTCTCTGAGACTTTCAAGAGAGCCTACAAGAATTCCCACTGAAAGACAACATGAGTTGGTGCCAAAATCCCAGCCATTCCTGTTAAGCAATGTCTTCCTTAGCCCAGCACAGTATCATCTCAACACGGGGTGGAGACCAATGCTCAGGGCTAAAAGAAAAGGCACACCTTTCGAGCACTCATCTTTGGCTGATACATGAGTGCAACTGGCAAACTGGAGAAGATGCAATATCTGGCACAGGAATAGGGAGCAAGAATAAAGATCTGAGGGGCAAAGGGCCCTAAGCAGCTGGGAAACTGTGGTAAAATTATAGTTCTATCACTGACACACACGCTTTATGTTTGAAACATTTAAATTACCTCAAATTCTTCCCAGAAGCCTTGCTTGACTTTATCTGTGGTCTCTGCTAGCTTGCTTAGTTCTCGCACCCGGCTTTCAATCTCAGCAGCATTAATACGGGTTGTATTCAGGGGCTAATCAAGAAAGATATTTTATATTAAACCACAGCACAGCAATAAGAATAGGATAAAGCTAGCTTATACAGATCTCCTGTATTAAACATATTGTTTGTAGATACCACTCAGAGTTTTAGGACCCAGGCTTCACTCCAGATTTTGAAGCCCCATCTCCCCCGCCTCTTTTTTTTTTTTTTTTTTTTTTAAATCAGATTCATGTGGTGGTAGTCACGCCGATTCATGGGTCCAGTTTCAGTGCATTAAGGTTCCTCTCCTCCTCTCTTTTTGACAGGATTTTAAAATCCCTGTAGACCCAGAACTCTCAATGAAGCCAAGGGGAGTTCTAGATGCATCAGAAATGGAGAATTAGGTCCTTTATAGATGGCTAAAAATAACTATAGCAGCTTAAATCCAACCACTGGACCAACCTGAAAGATTAAGATGCTGTTGTAAAAGAGAATGGTAAATTCACTTTTGGCTTTAATGCTGAATAAATGTCTTTCAACACTTTACAGAATATAAGAAAAAGATTGAGCTCCCCCCACCACCACCCTTCCCACCTCTATGTCCTGAAGTTAATTAATGTTTATGATCAAAGTTCTAGCATTTACTAAGCTCACCTGCTTTAGCTGTAGCACTGTGCCCAAAGTTTCTACCATGGGGTTCTTCTTATAATGTTCCACTAGATCTGTTAGAGAGTCAAATTTCTCCCCTCCGCCAACATCGTATTTCAGCTCCTTCCAAGAAAGATATTCAAAATGTGCTCATTCATAGCAAGGTACACAATCATCAAAATAAAGTCTGCATTAATTACCTCTTTGGAACGTGCAACCAATCACAAGATCCCTTAAATGAGTACTCGAAAACCTATTTAACTATCCCCCGCCATTCCATATTGAAATGATAAAAAGATGATTTGCAACAGTCATATTCCACTGACAAGTTGTAATACATTTCTAATTAGAACATTTTAATGTTAACTGCCTCCCCTCTTTTCTTTTTTTTGTTTTTTTAAAAGGATAACAGTGCCCCTATCTGATACTAACCCCAAGTAGAATACTTGACGGATGCAATCAGAGAATCAGATGTGAATTTGTGAATAAATCAAAACAAAAGCATAAATGAATCTAACATTGGTCCTGGAACACAGGTACTTGTACTGTAGTCCTTGTTTAAAAAGCAAGTCAGCAATATAGTTACTATCTCATCTACCATTAGCATTTATGAGGTTAGCAACAGATCAACTGAGGGCATGGAGCACTCTAACAACTTTATTTCCCAAACTTTCATAAACTCAAATAATTAAATATGTTAAAATGGCTAATATACATAAAGATAAATGTACATAAAGATCTGCAGACACTTATCACCTTATTACCTTCTAGGTAACAGTCAGCATGGATTTGTCAAGAAAAAAAATCAGGTCAAACCAACTTAAAAGATTTGTTTGGCAGGGTAATAAGCCTTGTGGATGCGGGGAAAATCAGTGGATGGGGTATATTTTGACTTCAGTAAGGCTTTTGATACTATCTCGCATGATATTCTCATAAACAAACTAGGGAAATACAACCAAGACTAAGGGCTCTCAATCTTTTTCTTTCAGAGGCCATCTCCCCCTTGCTAAAAAAATTCTACAGCCACCTGTGCCACAATACCTGTTTTTCTGCATATCCAGTAGATTAAAAGCCAGGGCTGGCATTAGGGGGTAGCAAGCAAGGCAATTCCCCAGAGCCCCACACCACAGAGGAGGACCCCATGAAGCTAAGTTGCTCTGGCTCTGGCTTGCAGCCCTCAACAGGGCTTGGGCATCAGCTTTTTGCCCTGGGCCCCAGCAAGTCTAATGCTGTTCCTGCTCTCTGGTTTATTCTGGCAGACCCCCTGAAACCTGCTCGCGGCCACCAAGTGTGTCCCGTACCCCTGGTTGAGAACCACTGACCTAGGTGGAGCTACTGTAAGGGGGAGGGGGTGCCTAACCAGTTAGAAAATCATTCCCAGAAAGTAGTTATCAGTGGTTCACAGTCATGCTGGAAGGGCATAACAAGTGGGGTCCCACAGGGATCAGTTCTGGGTCTGGTTCTACTCAATATCTTCCTCAATGATTTAGATAATTGCTTGGAGAACACACTTATAAGGTCTGCAAATGATAACGAGCTGGGAGGAGTTACAAGTGCTTTGGAGGAAAGGATTAAAATTCAAAATTATCTGGTTAAACTGGGGAAATGGTCTGAAGTAAATGGGATGAAATTCAATACGGACAAATGTAAAGCACTCCTCTTGGGAAGGAACAGTCAGTTGCATACAGATAAAATGGGAAATGACTGTCTAGGAAGGAGCACTGCAGAAAGGGATCTGGGGAGTCATAGTGGATCACAAGTTAAATATGAATCAACAATGTAACACTGTCACAAAAAAAGTAAACATCAATGTGGGATGTATTAGCAGAGGTGTTGTAAGCAAGACATGAGAAGTAGTTCTTCCGCTCTACTCTATGGTCATTAGCCTCAACTGGAAATACTGTGTCCAGTTCTGGGTGCCACATTTCAGGAAGGATGTGGACAAATTGGAGAAAGTCCAGAAAAGAGCAACAAAAATGATTAAAGGTCTAGAAAACATGACCTATGAGGGAAGGCTGAAAAAAATTGGGTTTGTTTAATCTGGAGAAGAGAAGACTGAGGGTATGCCTACACTACAGGATTATTCCGATTTTACATAAACCGGTTCTGTAAAACAGATTGTATAAAGTCAAGTGCACACAGCCACACAAAGCACAAGAATTCGGTGGTGTGTGTCCACATACCGAGGCTAGCATCGATTTCTGGAGTGTTGCATTGTAGGTAGCTATCCCATAGCTATCCCATAGTTCCCGCAGTCACCCCCGCCCACTGGAATTCTGGGTTGAGATCCCAATGCACGATGGTGCAAAAACAGCATCGTGGGTGATTCTGGGTAAATGTCATCACTCATTCCTTCCTCCGTGAAAGCAATGGCAGACAATCATTTCGCGCCCTTTTTCCCTGGATTGCCCTGGCAGACGCCATAGCATGGCAACCAGGGAGCCCATTTTGCCTTTTGTCACTGTCACCGTATGTGTATTGGATGCCGCTGACAGAGGCAGTACTGCAGCACTACACAGCAGCATTCATTTGCCTTTGCAAGGTAGCAGAGACGGTTACCAGTCATTCTGTACCACCTGCTGCTGTCATGGGTGCTCCTGGCTGACCTTCGCTGAGGTCGCCCAAGGGCGCAAAGACAAAAATGGGAATGACTCCCCGAGTCAATCCCTCCTTTATGCTGTATCTAAAAATAGAGTCAGTCCTGCCTAGAATATGGGGCAAGTGTACTAGAGAACCAGTGTATCAGAAAACCAGAGAGCACAGCCGCTCCGTGTCAGATCCCACAGAAATGATGAGCTGCATGCCATTCACGGGGAGTGCCCCTGCAACAACCCCACCCATTGCTTCCCTTCTCCCCCAACCTTTCTGGGCTACCGTGGCAGTGTTCCCCATTTGTGTGATGAAGTAATAAAGAATGCAGGAATAAGAAACACTGAGTTTTTAGTGAGATAAAATGAGGGGGAGGCAGCCTCCAGCTGCTATGATAGTCCAGGCAGTACAGAATCTTTTCTTTAGACATGAAAGGACGGGGACTGATGGAATTCAGCCCCCTGTTGCTATGATGAGGACGGTTACCAGCCGTTCTGTACCATCTACTGGGAATGACCGGGAGTCATTCCTATTTTTACCCAGGCGCCCCCGGCCGACCTCACCTGAGGCCAGCCAGGAGCACTCACGGGCTGATGACGACGATGGATAGCAGTCATATTGTACCGTCTGCCATCGGGGAGGGGAGAGGATGCTGCTATTCATTGCCGCAGCACTGTGTCTACCAGCAGCATGCAGTAGACATAGGGTGACATATAAAAAAGTCAAGAAATGATTTTTTCCCCTTTTCTTTCACGGAGGGGAAGGGGAGTAAATTGACGACATATACCCTGAAACATCCCAGACAATGTGTTTGACCCTACAGGCATTGGGAGCTCAGCCAAGAATGTAAATGCTTTTCAGAGACTGCGGGGACTGTGGGATAGCTGGAGTCCTCAGTACCCCCTCCCTCCCTCCATGAGCATCCATTTGATTCTTTGGCTTTCCGTTACGCTTGTCACACAGCACTGTGCTGTGGCCTCTGTCTATCGTAGCCTGGAGATTTTTTCAAATGCTTTCTCATTTCGTCTTCCGTAATGGAGTTGTGATAGAACAGATTTGTCTCCCCACACAGCGATCAGATCCAGTATCTCCCATACGGCCCACGCTGGAGCTCTTTTTGGATTTGAGAGTGCATCACCACCCATACTGATCAGAGCTCCACGCTGGGCAAACAGGAAATGAAATTCAAAAGTTCGCGGAGCTTTTCCTGTTTACCTGCCAGTGCATCCGAGTTCAGATTGCTGTCCAGAGCAGTCACAATGGTGCACTGTGGGATACTGCCTGAGGCCAATATCGAGGATTTGCAGCCATACTAACCCTAATCCGATATGGTAATACCAATTTCAGCGCTACTCCTCTCGTCGGGGAGGAGTACAGAAACCAGTTTAAAAAGCCCTTTATATTGATATAAAGGGCCTCGTTGGATGGACAGGTGCAGCGTTAAATTGGTTTAACCCCGCTAAAATCAGTTTAAACGCGTAGTGTAGACCAGGTCTGAGAGGGGACATGAGAACAGTTTTCAAGGACATAAAAGGTTGTTTCAAGAAGGAGGAACAAAAATTTTCTCCTTAAACTCTGAGGATCGTACAAGAAGCAATGGGCTTAAACTGCACCAAGGGTGGTTTAGGTGGGACATTAGGAAAAGCTTCCTAACTGTCAGGGTGGTTAACCACTGGAATAAATTGCCTAGGAAGGTGTGGAATCTCTGTTGTCAGAGATTTTCAAGAGTAGGTTCGACAAACCCCTGCAGGAATGGTTCAGATAATACTTAGTTCTACCTTGAGTGCAGGGGACTGGACTAGAAGACCTCTCGAGATCCCTTCCAGTCCTACGATTCTATAAATAAAGGCAGGAAATTACCTTGAAATTTTGACGGCATTTACTGAATGCACAGCCAAAACCACAAAAACCTCTAGCAGGCACTCTCACTCCCTTGCACCATTTCCACCCCAAATTCCTGATTTCTCTATACTAGGCATGTGGGGAGGGTTGTTTTTGCTTTTTTTTTTTTTTTAAAGACAACTAAAGGTATTACAAGAACTGTACTTTCTAAAAAGAATTAAAGTACTTTAAGCAGATTTGACCCTTTAACACCAATACTTGGACACACATTAAAATGTTTTGAGACTAACAATAGCCATCAAGAATTAATCCTGGCATCAGACAGTTTAAACACATTCTTTAGTAAAGGCAAACTACCCTATCTGAAGTTTAAACTGTAGGACAAAGTTTCCCTGACTTAAATATTTACTGTATTTTGTTTGTTATTATGGAAAGACATTATGAATAAGACAAAATAACCAGCCTCCATAGTACAGCTACAACCCCTCACACACCTGGATTCTCAGATCTATTATATAAAAAGAGAAGTAGTAAGACAAGAATGCAACAACCTTAAGAGAGATTCATGAATGTGAAAGGCTACATCAGCAGAGGCTTTGAGACAGATTCTTGATGCAGTCAAAGGGAAACCTCCTAGAAGCTCCTCAGCAATATAGATATGCAATGGCACGATTCAGTGAAAAAAATAAAATGCTAATAGAATTCTTGAAATTAGCAAAGAAGTCAGTTTGAGCAAACAAACAATAAGCTGTACATACAGCTTCGTCTGACCAAAATCAGTGGACTGAATAGTACTGAGAAGTCTGTAATGCCTCTCCTGACAGAATAAGCATGCAAACCAGGAAAGAAGCCTTTACAGTCAAGAAGTTCTGGCATTGTTGTACCTGGCACCGAATCATGACATGGGTCACTTTCGATTTCCCATCATTACTCTCGCCTTTATCATCTCCTGTCCGGACTGAAAGAACAAAGTCTCCTGGGTGGCTCTGACTCTCGCGCACAAGGAAGCTTCCATGTTTTCCTTTTTCTGTTAATAACTTTTCCGCTTCTTTTCCAGAAAGGTGCCCGTGAAACCACCTTAAATTTACAATTAAAAAAATTAGAATAAATCTAGTTGCCCTTCCCCTCACTGTACCCATGACTGGGCCCACCTGGCTTAAACAGCTATAATGTTCATACTAAACTGAGGTCTCAAGGGCCACAAGTGTTGCTAAAGGTACCCAAAAACCTAGCAAAGTACAAACTTAGAAAAAATATGAATTGAGAGGGCGTGTGTTCGCACATACAGAAATACTTCAGAAGTAATAAAACATTATGCACAAAATAACTCTCAAAACCAGAACTTGCATACACAGAAAACTGATTAAGATACTTCAATTCTTATGCATTTAAACCTTGGAAGAAGGCCACCATTGCTTAATAAAAATCTATACAGATCACAAGAAAGAAATCCTAAGAGAAAAGTCAGCAAAAACTGAAGTGGGTTCTAATAAAATTTCAGTTACTGCAATTAGATACCTCAAAATTCTCTCATGTATTTTTTGCCATTGCTTATTTTCTGCATTTGCATGAATTCAGTGCTTTTATGTTAACAGAAAGTTTTCTTAGACACTATGGATACAATTTCATCAGACCTTATGATGGCGTGGTTCTAGTATTTTCCCCTGATTTTCACTTCTGAGAATAAGCTGACATCTACTGGCCGTAATGTTGAATAATGGGTCAAGACTAATTCCAGTTTCCAAAGACAACTAACTATATTCATTTCTGAAGAGTTCCTTCGCTATACTTCCTTAGTAAGTATTCAAAGTCTATGATCCTACTGATCAGTGCTGTCTTGTTAAAAATGTCAGTTTCAGCAATCTGTGTATTTGCATTTGACTTCTGTTTTCTTAAACCAACATATAATACAGCATTACCAGGATAAAAATATGCTCTGAAATATATATTGAAGTCACTGCAGTAACACAAATAATTCTCTGAAGCTTTTGCAACCAATTAAATCTTCCAAGAAGGATCGGAAAGCGGGTTGCGTATTTTACTTTGTTTATGTTTTAGTTACTGCAATGTATAGGGTCTATCCTCTTCAGTCCGGATTCTCCCATCCTTACTCAAGTTGAGTAATAGCTTATTTTGCAGGTAGTGCCACAGAAAACAGTTGGACTACTTGCAAGGTAAGGTACTGTCACCCTTTCTTACACTGAGTAAAAGCAAATCCTTAAGGTTAATAGGAATTACATGCATACGTGGAAAGGAGAATGGACTCTGTCATATTTTTCACCACTATTTCTCTCTCTCACCTTTCAGATGTAGGATCAGCACAATTCAGTGGATATTTTAACTCTATTACATCTCCATTCTTTTCTTTGAGTTGCCCGTGGTGTTCCATGTAATACTGGACTAACTCAGCCAACGTGGCAAATTTTTCTCCTCCATACAGGTCGTAGTAGTCTCCTGTGTTCTGGATCTTGATGTGCGTGACAGCTCCATTTCGCCTAAATGTTTATTACACATAAAAAAAGGGGCAACTTACACAAGTTTTCCAATTTCAAACCAATCACTTTAAAATATTCCACTCTACTAGCTTGGAAATTTTAATAGTTCAGCTTTATATGTCAGTCACCTTCCAGCAGATGAATTGCAGCATATCTAAATTACTGCACACTATGAGTTAAGCAACTATACATCTAATAGCAGGGCAATGAAACAGCATCAAGGATTACAGGAAGAGGAAGTAGTTGTTTAACAGTCAGTCCAGAAATAAGAATTTTTTCATTCCATAATTACTTAATGGCTCCACTGAATCATAACAGTTTTCATGAGCCCACAGGGTAAATCTACACTGCAAAAGATGACCCATGGCAGCAAGTCTCAGAGCCCAGGTCAACTGACTCAGGTTTGTGGGGCTCACGCTAGAGGGCTAAAAACAGTGTCGACATTCGGGCTTGGGCTGGAGCCCAGGCTGAGACCTTCTCCTTCCCCGAGTCTCAGAGTCCAAATGTCTAGACTGTTGTTTTTAATCCTGTAGTGTGAGTCCTGCAAGCCTGGGTCAGTTGACCTGGGCTCTGAGACTCACTTCCATAGGGTTTTTTTTGTTTTTCCAGTGCAGATATATCCACATTGTCCAACAGAAGCTGCACAGACCTCCTGTCCTCTATATGCAATTCTCATGATGGAGCAAAGTCTTCATAATTCACAAGATGCCTCATTAGGGGTTCTGCGCTACCACTTTCTTCAGAGTGGAGTCCAGCTCTGCCCGGTATAGCAGTCAGGCTCTAGGAAAAGGCTGGACAGACTCCAACTGTCACGTTCAAGGAGCAACCCAGACATCCTAACATGGTTCCCCAGCATGGGGATTTCCCTTGTAGACAGGTCTACTCCCTACAGTCAAGGATAGCCATTTATGTAAGCACTTTGCCTCTACCGCCACTAATATCAATGATGAGCAGAGATCAACGGCCATCCTAAGGCCACCCTAGGCAGGACTTGAATGGAATTCTCAGTCAGGAAACTTCAGCCACCCCTCCCCCTCTCCAATGCATAGATCTTTGATGAGGTCTCCTTCCCTTGACTCAGCTCCACTAAGACTACCTTAAAATCTAAGGCAACAATGAAGTGTCAGACATGTCCTTTTCCCCTTCCCCATTCCTACATTGTCTCAGAGGACATGTACTCCAGGAGGTGCATTTTAGAAGCTGGAATACATGAGTTGCCTTTAAAAACTTGTTCATTTCTCCTAACAAACAAGATTACCTCAATATTTCCTTATTCATGTTAAAGGAAAGTACCTTGAGTGTGTGTGGAACGGTCTCTTTCTATTTGACAAGCCACCATCCTATTCTCATTCAAATCCCCCTCACCACTTCTGCAATCCCTACGAAGTGAGACATTACAGAGGGAAGAAAAATTATGTTATTCCCTCCTTTGGATTTTCTCCATGAGCCCTTTCACGTATGGGTTTTTAGGAGGTGGGCTCCTTGGGGCAAAGACTATATTTGCATGCTGTGCTGAACAGTGCCAAGCACATTTCTGGCATTAAGTTACATTGCAAACATCTATCTAAGGTAACTGGCAAGTTTTTAAGTACTATCAGTGTAGCTAACGGGGTGATGAGGGGGAGAAGAGAAGACAGAATGCAGCTTAAAGGAGCACAGAACTTACCTGCATGATCTTGCTAATGCTGTCAGCTCTGCTACCTTTTGGACAGGAACCCTAATGGATTTCTTTAAAAGGGTAGGGAATGGAGAAATTATGAACGGGCTGCCACTTCACCTCTACCTTTCTGGCTCACTACAGAGCCAGGATCCACAGCCTTCCAAGCTCTGCACAGCTTGGAAAACCAAAGACATTTGGGTTCCTGTGCAGAAGAAAATGTAAAACTATCAACATAACAGACCCAGAAGTCAGAAATAGAGAAGAACATGTAGATCACAAAAGTCTCATCTCTCTACCCAAACAGGATTGCTCTCCACAGAACAACGGCAATTGGAGACTTCTGTATGTTTGGGCCAAGTGGGTATTAAGGACAGAGCCTCTCAAACACTTCACCTACCGAACAGAAAGTGTAAAATCTCCTGGGTTACTTTTACTGGGCCGGGCCAGAAAGCTGCCATCAACACCTCTTGTCAGCAGTAAATTTTCTGCCTCCACTCCACTAATATTCGGGTGAAACCATCTACACAAGATAGAGAAGAAAAATAATTTAAAACCAGACTCTCTCTTTAGCTGATGCCACATTGCCACACAAATATCAGATAACATTAAAAATCACTGGATGCAATATTGGATTTTAAAGAATTTTGTTATGCTTTGAAAAAAATCATCTCAAAAAATTTCAATATAATTCTAACTTGTACTTTTCATGTCACCAATTAAAAGTAGGTTTTCTTCTACATAGCATGAAGATCCTCTGATAAGAGATGTCATATAAGTGAAAGTACTCTAGCCACACCATTGGAAACTGTTTATTTCAGAGGAGACATGATAAAAAGTATATAAAACAAATGGTATAGAGCAGAGACGTCAGGGGCTCATATTTATCCTCTCATAACACAACAGCAAAGTCAAATTCAATGAAACTGAAAGACAACTAATAAGAACAAAAACATGCACTCTTCACCACCAGCATACACACAACTTGTGGAACTCGATGCCACCATATTCCATGGAGGTCTACAGCTTATTAGAACTGAAGAAAAAATTAGACACATAAGAATACTGAAAACATCCAAAGTAACATTAAGACAGTTTTATTTAAAAAAGTAAAAATAAAACAAAACCTCATGCTTCAGGGCAAAATCGATCACCGACGGATGACGGGAAGTTTCTTCCTGACTCCCTTTGTGGACAAGTTATTCCACAATTGTCCAAAATATAGCTTTCTTACACCTTCCGCTGAAGCATCTGGTACTGGCCACTGCCAGTGACTGGCTACCTGACTAGATGGAGCAATGCTCTGATCTGGTCTGTCAGTTCCTATGGTCCTAAAATATCACACTCTTAAAATACAAAACACAGAGGAACATCATATTGGTTTTCACCACCCACACGCAGCCTCCTGAATGACTAAAACAGTGGACCTCGCCAGAGGAGAACCATATATGGCCTATATCTAAAACTGAAGAGGTCAGCATCACCACCTATGGCATTACATTTCAGCAGACTTATTCGTAGTGATTTAGTTAACAAGTCCATGTTTTCCGTATCGTCGTACAGAGAGTTTTATTCCTCTGCTGCAATACAGAAGTAATGCAACATTAAGATGACCATCAACTCTACTGCCCACAAACACCTGTCAGGGATGGTCTAGATAATATTTAGTCCTCCCATGAGTGCAGAGGACTAGACTAGATGGACTATCGAGGTTCCTTCCAGTCCTATGAGTCTATGATTTAGGTAACTGGAAATGATATCCAGGCACATGCTTTGTGGACTAAGGAGAGACTAGGATTATTATACTATCAATGCAATCAACTGAAGAGAAAATCTGAGGTTTGCATCAGCCCTCACTATCCATTATCTCCCTCTCCACCATGGCTCCCCTGTACAGACCAAAGGATGCTCTCTCACAAGGAAGTGACTTAGGGAAATATAGGTTGGAAGCTGAATCAATACAGACATGTATATTAAAGACACATGAAAATTGCACACATACTAATAAGATAAGCTCCTTTCCCAAAAATTCAGAAACAAAGACAATACTAAAAAAAACTCACTTTTTAGATGAGTTCACCTTCATGCAGAGACTGAGAATGGAAAATTTCTACCAAAAAGTGTTCCAGAAAGTTGCAACAGAAACTTAATTACAGCTGTAAATATCTACTATTTCAATTACCTTTTGGTCCAAAACATAAGTCTGATTCCCCTGGTACAGGGATCTCCACCATGGCGCCCGCCGGGGCGTCTAAGTGTGCCCATATACTGGCCGGCAGATAAGCATCTGCCGAAATGCTGTCGACAAGCAGCGTCATCCAGAGGCGTCGCCGCCGAAATGCCTCTGGATGACACTGCTTGTTGGCGGTATTTCGATGGCGATACCTATTGACGTTGCTGCTTGTTGGTGGCATTTCAGCGGATGCTAATCCGCCGCCACGGTCTTCCGTGGCTCGTCGTCTGATACCTGCCAGACAAAAAAGGTTGGGGGCCACTACTCTAGTAGAACTGGGGCAATGGAGAAACAATACACAATTAGATGTCAGAGGAGAGTTCCCAATTTAACCAGGCAGGTTTTAAAAGCTGAGAAACTAAAAGTGCCTTCACTGCCACCCAGATGGCCAAGACAGAACACAGAACAAAATACAGCACTGTCACAGAAATGCAAAATGCTGGGCAAACAGCATGCAACCATTTGACTCCAGTGGCTTTGCCAGACTACTTGTTCGGTTTTTATCTTCACCTCAACCCTTGAAATTAAAGTCTTCCTAGACATTTGAAAGGCTTCATTATTTTTGTAACCGCTATAAATCATGCACCCCTGGACATATGCACTTTGATTATAGACTTACACAGCATATCTGAGAGAAAGCAGCAGAATCCACTGCTCTTGAAAAACCCAGTGAATTTTTCCCTGAGTAAAGCAAAACATCACAGCAATAAAGACACTTGGCTGCATGGCAGAAATCTGCTCAGTTACACTTATAAAAATACTATAACTAACAATGTACATAGCATTCCTGATTATTCCCAACATAAATCCACATTTCACAGTAAGCTGCCATAACAGAAAGCTGTGCAAGTGCATGTTCAAACAGGGCAGCTCTTTTAATTGGTTCAGCAATTCTTGAAAGGCAGCTTAAATTGAGAAAGACTTGTTATCGTTATTCCAATAATGTAATATTCCATACTCCCTACTCTGGCAAATTTTTCCCAGTAAAGCATACTCTGGCCACCTTTAGAGCTTCCCCAAGCCAAGTCCCCAACAGAGTCAGTCTAGCTAATATACCCATGGAAATTAGAAGTAAAGGTGCACAAGTGCAACTTAAAAAGGAAGTAATTCTACATGGGAACCTTAGATCTATCTGCCTATGTATATCCTATCTAACCAAGAGAACCCCTTTCAGAATATTGCACCTTTAGCAGAGCCACCAACAAAATAAACTACTCTGGGTATAGCTCAAACCAGAAACATATAAGTAAAAATCCAACTACAGTACTTTGAGTTATCACAACAGACAAGAGTTAATCAATTGACAGATAATCTTATATTTATCCCATGCTCATGATCCTGAAAGACCTCAAAGTTCTTCAAACTATAAATATGCAATACCACTGCAATGCAGCTGCTTCTGGGCAGTAATCAATCAGCACAACAGCAAGACATGCATTTTGGCTAATAAAACTGGGGAAAACCCCTACTCTTCCCTAAGAGATTCATGGGATCTTCAACGCCCACTCAGGACTTCATCTTTCCTCATCTCCTTTGAAAAATACACATGGTATGTGCATGATATTCAACCTAGTTACCTTGAAAGAATGAAGAGAATAAAGCCTGTTAGCTGGATTGGCAAGTTTCTACCATCACCAACTAAACCCAGCAACAGAACCTGACAGTCTGCTACTCACTTTCACCCAATTAAGTAACCGATAACTTTAACCTCTTCTGGACTCCAGATGATCACCACACTTGCTTAGAAAAGAGGAATGTATGGTTAACACATAGTATGTATTATGTGGACTGTGCATTATGAAAGACGGACTTAACCCACACTGGTGACCAGCCATTAAGTGGCAACAAGATGACCCTGTCAAAAATAAAAAATCAAAAAAATCTTAGGGTCAGAGGGATTGAATTATGAAGAAAGATTATACGGACCAAGGGCTGGACTTTTAAAAGTATTCAGATGCCAAAAGATGCAGGCAGGCGTCTAGTACAATTTTCAAAAGCAGCTATCTTTAGACATCTTTAAACATCTGGTCCTAAATGTGTACAACTAGACTAAGCAGTTAAGTGGAGAACGCACAAACACTCTACAAGTACCTGGAAGGTGTAAACTGCAAGAAGAATTGTATGTGGTATACAGGGAGACACGGGGATAGAACTAGGATGAAATTAATAATGGGAAAATTTTGCCTGAATGTCAAGAAAAGTTTCCTGATGGGGAAATGTATTAATCTTTGGAATAGTCTGCCAAGAAAAGCAGTGCAAGCCTCACTGCCTGGGATTTTAATAACCAGACTGGACTGGATGCTAGAAAATGTACTCCAAGAAACAATCTGGATATGTAAGTTTCCCACAGTCACACCCCAATATGTAACTTCTATGAGAAGCAATACTTTCAAAACATTGCCATGCAGGAATTTTTAATGTATGTGGGATCTAAGTGAAGATTTTATTGAATTTTAGTTATAATTACATGAAAAAGTGAAGCATAGATACAAGAATGTGAACATACTGGTATCAATCCTACAGGCATGCCACATGCAGAATTTCCACTAACTTCACTGCGAATTTCCACACATACTACTTGCAACGCCTGGTCCTCCAAGTACACAAATATAGATACCACCACATTACTAGTTAGACACATCATGTAAAGTTACGCCAAAAGACAATACATCTCAGTGAACAGAAGGGACCGTAATATAACCTATTTGAAAACTGGTTACGGAATCATGTAAGAGATTGTGAAAGGAGGATCCCTCTTCCTGTAGCCCACCAAAGCTGGGGTTTGGGACCAAAAAAGGTACATCCAGGAAAGTGACCAAGTTTTTGCACATGTTGTAACTTCTGTACTAATGGTAACTGGTTCTCCTGCTCTCTCACCCTTGTATTTTTGGCTTTGAGTAGGAAGACACATTTGTCAACCACCCCAAATAGAAAAAAAATGGGGGCGTTAGTGATCTATGTTAAATGGTTCCGGACCGGTGATCAGGGTAACCACGTTTGGCATATTGCCACCACATTTGCGCTTTTGAACCATGCTGTCCACATCCTTTCCAACACTGGTGGGAGAGCACAGAGTAATATAAATCCTATAGAGGATTTTCACTTACATTTCCTTTCATAGGAATGGAATGTATTTTAGATTTTCTTCTGCTTTCCTTTTCTAGCTCTGTTCTAAGCAGACACAGGAGTTACTCCTAGTGTAAAATTGACCAAGAGCCTATACTACAATCAAAAACCCAATACATAGCAACATATTCTATTTATGCCCACAATGAGAACTGAGGGTTTAATGTTCCCCAAAGCATGATTTAATGGTTTCAGCCACATAGCATTCTACTTGGTATTTTACAATAAGGCAAAAATGCCTGTGGAAAGATAACCAATTAGACAGTCAAACATCATTTACAACAAGGACAATGGGGATAGTAGAAGGCCTTTTCCAAGAGTATTTTTTTAAATATATATAGAGAGAGAGCGTGCGCAGGGCACATGCCCTTATTTCAGATAAAGAAATATTCTGGAGAATCAGGGTATGACTGTACAAAAGCCCGCTTTGCAGAACTCAGAAGGTTTAGGACATTCTTGAATCACATACTACATTAACAGTGTATTTCTCTTTTCTGATTAGAGTTTGAATAGTCAGCAAAATTTTGGAGGGAGGGAGGGAGGGAAGAGGAGCACAGTATCGATTTACCACCTTGAAGAGAGAAACAAAATCAATATGATTCTCCATTTCATGATTGGGCTACTCAGATCTCCGTTTAGACTGCAGAACAGATTAGAGTGCTTCTGGGTTTTGGCTGACACGGACAGACAGATCGGGAAAGCTGTGAGTTTTAGTTTAATTATTCCTACTTACAGGCTTACTGGTTTGTCTGTATTTCTAATCTTTATTCACTCTCTCTCATGAACCCCTTTTAATTTTAACTTTCGTATGGGCTAAGAGGGCCAATTCTCAAGAGTCAGACAGCAAGCAAAGACTGTAAAATGGGCACTTAACTAATGCAGGCACATGCATTTTAGGCTTTATTTTAAAAGGGGGGTGGGAAAGCATCACTGAAACTGACATGAAAAGAAACACTTAAGATTCCACCATCCCATTTCAATTTTAAAATTTCCCTCCCACTTTAAATATCTACCCAAGCTGCTGGAAATCCAAACACCATAATATGGTGCTAGGAGGGAAGAGAACCCTGAAATAAAATTGATAATCTAGCTTCATCATTCTAAACTGAAAAAGAAAAAGTAAACAGACAGTGTAAAGCAAATCAGATTTTTAAAAATACTGTCAGCTTTCATAATAAAAGGAATTAAATATACATAAAATTTAATTATGATATTTCTATCTTGATAGTGCTCCTTTAATTCAATTATGGTGATAGACTGCCAGTCCAAAAAGAGTGAATAAAAGAAAACAAACAGAAAATGTACTGACAAAGTATAAACAAGAACCTTCTACAAAATAAAAATAAGATGCGGAAAGACATACACTTCTACAATAAACATGAACTGAACTGAGTTTTTCAAACTCTAAATCCAGCAATATTGCAGGTATTTGGAAGTTGATTGTACACCGCTAAACTGCACGTATAGACCACCTAAACATTAGCCTGCACTTAATAACTGTAGAAGCTGTTTCACGTTTCAATTCCCAAATCCGCACACTCAGTAATGCATGGGCTGCTAATGCCACTGCCAGACGGGGTGAAGTCCCCCCATCCTGGAACGCCAGACGGACAGCTGACTGGGTCACTGAGTACATTAAACTGTGATCTGCCGGGGGAGGGCCCCTGCCTACACCAAAGAACACCGGGGGGGGGCTGCTGCCCTTTAATTAACCGCAGCAGAGATCGGCCCCGCACCAAGGGGGGGAGCGGCTCGCCCTGCCCAGGGGAGCCTCTGCCGCCCACCGCCGGGCCCTTTGCTCCGGGGGAAGATGGGGCCCCGCCCCCCACAGTGAAAGGGGCAGGTGGCCCTGACCCCCCCCCGCCTCACCTCCGCGATGTCATTTTCCCCCGCGGCGCCTGCAGCTGCCCGTCCCCCCGAGTCTCGGCCTCTCACGGGGAGGGCCCTCCCCCGGCGGGACGCGGCCTGGGGGACCCGGAGGGGAGCGTGAAAAGCAGCCGCAGCCAGGCCGCGGAGACACAGAACCCCGGCGCAGCCTGCCGAACGTCATCCGCCCGCGACCGGCCCGGCCCGGCCCGGCCTCCAGCGGTGGGGGCGGGGAGGGGCCCTGCCGGCGCACGCTGGGCGGCCCGGCCTGCAGCGCTGCTGGCTGCACAGTGCGGCCGTGCCTGGGGGCTGCATTTCCTTATCCCAGGAGCTGCATGGAGTGATGGCTGGATGGTTTAGAGGAGCTCTGCATGCACCCATAGGTGCATCTTCTGAGCACTCTCCGCGTGCACAGGATCAGATTTTAAATGTCTCATGCTAACACATGGTACTTAAAGTAGCACCTTTCATCTAAATCTTTTACAAACATGATCTGAGGCGATACTGTTAACTTGATTTTAATGACTGTTTTTTAAAAAAAATCAGTGTGCCGATCGAGATTCTTTTTTAAACAGTGCTATTTAAAAAAAAATCCTCTTCCAAAAATATAAGGCATCTTACTTCCACACGGGAGTCATCCATCCTACCGCATGAGAGGGGAAGCGCAACTCACCATCAACAAAATCCTTTACTATATTCAAAATGCTCTCAAAAGCTCAAAGAAACAAAGTTAAAAAGAAAGATTTGTCTCTGATCTTTTTCATTTGTAGTTGGGGGTTACACATAAGAGAAGGTACAATTCTTGTCTACAGTTGTGTTTTTCAAGTCAATAGTATCACCTTAAGTAACCTTTATACAACTCTGCGAAGTAGCTGTTTGATATAATATGCACACGGGGAAACTAAAGTATATAGAACCATGACGCTGATATGTGTAGGTTTATTACTAATCAGGACCCCAATTCTGCAGATTTACACAAACTTAACTTTCACAAGTTCCAGATAGTGAAGTTAAACACTTAGCTGTTTGCTACATTGTGGGGGGGGGGGGGGGCCGTAGGTCATCTGCAGAACCAAGAACAGAACCCACAAACCCTGTAACTACTCAACACATCACATACCTTCTTCTCCAACCCCAGCCAAGATAGAAACCAGACAGTCCCACTCGTGACCAACTCCCACTACCCCGTTCTATAACCAGAGGGCGAGAGTGTCCTCCCTTTGACCCTCCTCCGCTCCGTAGTGAGACCTATGGGCAGCCAGAAACCGCTACAGGCCACAGACTACATCTCCCAACGTGCCCCGGAGTGGACGGGGTGACGTCAGACGCTAGGCTCGCTTTAGAGTCGGGTTCCCGGATGTAGCTCCCTTTCCCTTCTAGGAAGGTAAGAATGGCGGAGTGGCGGCGTTTATAGCGGGGGAGCGGTAGCTACTATCTGCCGCCATCTGCCGTGAGGAGGCTCCGAAGGGCCCGCGGGTCCGTCTTGGGGGCTCCGGGGGGCCCGGATGCACGCGGGGGGGCACGTATGTGCGGAGTTCGCGGGCCGCGGTAACTCCGGGGACTGTAGGCCGCGGATGGCCCGCTATGGTGACTGGGGACCCGGCATCCTCCGTAATGGAGTGAATAACTCCTCGGTGGGGGGTGATCCTAAGAGCCCCCTTCCCTGGGCGGTGACCAGACTCGGCCGGAGCAGAGGTTGGGAGCCTGTAAAGGGCAGCTCCAGCCCGGCTTCCGAAACGTATGAGGACGCTCCAGCCAGAAGCAGATCGGATCGTATGGGCGGTAGACACACAGAGGACGAGGATTCTTCCTTCGCCTCCAGTCTCTGCTCCCTGCGGTAAATCCTGCCTGAGCCTGGCCAGCTTGAGGACTCCGTCTAGGGCATGTAAAAGCCCCAAGTCACCATGTGGCTATGGCCTTGGGCATGAGAAGCTGGTTATTGCCCCTCTCTCTACTTGCCTCTATGGGCTGTCATGCAGTTGCAGCCCCAACTTGTATTTGCATGTTTCTCTTCCCTGGGATCTCTGCTTTAGTACTTTTTGAACATGGTCAGGTATCTGAATTATATCACCTGTATTTACTATATACGTGGCCTTGTTACAAGCAAGATGCAATGGATGTGGTGTCCTGTGCATCTTGATTAGGCTCCATGTAGTTTAGGTGGCTTTGATGCAAAAGATAGTACAGTAAACATACTCCAGTAGTCTCAAGATCACTGTAGGAATACACCTCTACCCCAATATAACATGACCCAATATAATGCCGTAAAAGCAGTGTTCAGGGGGCGGGAGAGGAAGCTGCACATGCCAGTGGGATTGTGGGATCAAAGCAAGTTTGATATAACACAGTTTCACCTATAATGCGGTAAGATTGTTTGGCTCCTGAGGACAGCATTATATTGAAGTAGAGGTGTACCATGGATATTTTAAGTATAATTTGCTTGTTTTTTGCAGCCATTACATTTTTTCTGTGCAGTTTCTTTGTTTAATGTGACACATCACTAATGCTTAATTTTGATATTTGGTAGATGGCAGACGAGAAGAAGGCAAAGAAGCCTAAAAAGCACCATGCAAGCCGGAACCCAGTGCTGGCCCGAGGAATTGGGAGATATTCCCGATCGGCGATGTATGCCAGAAAAGCCATGTACAAGCGCAAGTATGAAGCGTCAGAAACAAAGGTATAAAGGGAATGAATTTCCGTGTTTATTAACTAATTAGGTTGTGTCTCAAACTTTCATAACTTGTCTGAAATTTTTTTTTGGTTTGTCAATAGATAGAAAAGAAAAAGAGAGAGAAAGCACCGGCTACCCTCACAAAACCAGTTGGGGGAGATAAGAATGGAGGCAACCGTGTGGTAAAAGTTCGTAAAATGGTAAGAATAGATAAGTGGGGAAAACTAACTAAATTGCACAAGCAGAATTTTGCTCCTGGTAAACACCGAGTTACAGAGTTGCACTGATGTAGATGACAAGAGAGTATGCTTCCTATTCTGTAATGAAAACCTTCCTTAGTGCTGCTATTAATGTACTTCTGGGCTACGAGACAGTATAATCTCTGCTATAGGTTGTCTGTATAGCACTGTAAAACTGTTACGTAGGTACTTGCATTTAAGCTAGTGATTTATTTATATATTGGGTTTTTTTGGGAGGTTTAAAAAACAAGGGGTAAGAGTCTTGCTTTTAAAGAGATACGCACATCACATCTTTATATTTACTGTGGCTTTTGTGTAGTAATATTCTAGAACAGGCGTTCCGTAATTGGTGCATGCATCACCGATATTATGGGAGCTTGATGTTCCGTACATTTACTTCACAATAATTTTTTTATTAAAGAAGGTGGCACACTTAACAGTAAAGCTGGAGAGCAGCTGTTCCAGGCAAACTAGGAACCTTTTAGTTCACACCCACAGTGTTCACATGGGGGAGCTACAGCATAGCGCTGCTATTCACACCTCTGTTGGGCAGTGTAGATGTGGCCTGAATCAGAGAACGTGTACAGTTGGCTTCTGGGTGTGTATTACTGGGCTAATTGCCTGTGGACATGTAAAGGAGACTACTGCATGCAGCATTAAGGAGATTCCCATGGGAATACCCTGACAACCTCCGTGATGGACTAGGTTCATTGTTTGAATGGGCATAGGCCTATGAATGAGCAGCACAGTAGGGCTCCTCTGGCATCTCTCTAGTGAATTGTAAATACAATCACAAATAACATGCATTTACTTTATTTTTCTTTCTATGTTGTGTAACTGATTAGCTATCTGACGCAAAATCGTGTACCTAACATGTATCGCTCAGAAGTGCCAGTTTCTTTAAAATGCTAGCCTGCAGCAGAGTGAATCCTGTGCACAACAGAGAAACAAACAAAATCTAAAGTGGGATAGGGTGGAAATGGCCTTTCAGGAAAAATAATCTTCCCATGAGAGAAGAGGGGTTGCATCCACTAAAAGGGGAAGGATCAAAACTCAGATTAAACTGTTTTTGCTAAGTTCACTGATGGAATAGTAAAAGTGCAGTTTTGGCTAATAATTTGCTGCTTTTTCCCTAGCCTAGATATTATCCAACTGAAGACGTTCCTCGCAAGCTCTTAAGTCACGGCAAAAAGCCCTTCTGCGAACACAAGAGGAAACTGCGGGCTTCTATTACTCCAGGAACTGTTCTGATCATTCTCACTGGTCGCCACAGAGGCAAGGTAAAGAATTGTCTTTCATATATCCTTTCATGCCACATCTGCTCTTCAAATATTCGTTGGCTGGTCTGTTAGAAGTTTCTGTATGCTCTGCAGAACCTATGATGGCATAGCCCCCCATTATAAATGCAGCATATACCAACAGGAGTTTTTTAGTCAGTGCTGGGGTGAGGGTTTTCTGCACACCCCTGACTGATGATTTATACATTAATGTACCTATAAGTGTAGACTATGCCTTGCTTATACCTCTGTGATAGGTAAAGAATTGGAGGGACTTGCAGTTGATTGATTGCCAGACTTTACCCAATATAAACCCATGTAACTTACAAAAGGGGCTACTTGGGAATGAAATTGTTGGGTCCCACGCCAGTTCCTGTGCCAGTTTTTTTAATTCTGTTCTAGACAATTTAAACATAGTCCAGCTACTTAGGTTTCTAGTTTGGTTTCCCTAACCATTGGGAATGGGCCCTGTCAAATTAGAACAGTTTTTGTTCTCACGTGTTGTGGATTTGGTACTGCTATACCTTTTGCCTTTCTGGCTAAAGTGTGTGTCTCCTCCTTTGTAACTTCTTTTACAAAAATCGGGTCCTGATATTTTCCCAGACATCAAACTGCATTTAGCATTGCTGTCTGAGACTAATGTCCTATTGTGTTCGCTTTTCAGCGTGTGGTCTTCCTGAAGCAGCTTGCTAGTGGCCTGTTGCTGGTAACGGGTAAGAAACTTGATTCACTCAAGTCTGTTGAATTCCTGTTCAGCGCATTGTAAGTCTGTCCGTGCAGCCTGTCTTCAGACTCTACCATGATTGCCATTGTTGTACTTGTCTGGGAATAGAAATTTTTCTGACTAACCTGAGGTACCCATGACATGACTGTTCTAAGTTCTGATATCATACAATTTTCCAATGCTAGAAACGCTGGATAGCACTGGAAATCTGAGAAAGGGCGTGAAGTATCCTTCCTTTAGCAAAAGAGAGTACCTCATTGACAGTACCAATAACTTGCAGTTAAGCTTTGTGGAGGTAACACTTCTTTTTAATAAAGTATCATTGTGCTTTAACATCTGAAAATACTGACAACGCAAGGAGGCTCTTAGCATTATCAGAAGCCTTGAGAAAGGTGTTTCCTAATTTTCCTTATTAGTTCAGATTTTAGTAGGGGAAGCCAACTGTCCTCTGCAAGAACACAGTCACTTCAAACTAATCGTCCTAATGGAAAGTGTAAAAAGACCTTTTTAGTGTAGCTAAAGATGCAAACTAGAAAGGGAGTACTATTTCTCCAGTGATAAGGTGACACTGCAACTCATTCGAAGTATTTTTCTATGCCACCAGGACCCTTGGCTATCAATCGTGTCCCTCTGCGCAGGACTCACCAGAAATTCGTTATTGCCACATCTACCAAGGTTGATATCTCTGGGGTGAAACTTCCAAAACATCTCACTGATGCCTACTTTAAGAAGAAGAGGCTGCGTAAGCCCAAACATCAAGAAGGCGAGATCTTTGACACTGAGAAAGAAGTACGGATAACAATGATTAGTATTCCTATTTGCAAATGTCTTTTTCAATGTTTGTAGCCGAGGTGGAAGGGGAAGGAGAAGTCTTTCCATGAAACAGATTAAATGTTTAAGAATAAGAACATGTTAAAAGAAAGCAAGGTCAAGTTCACTAAAATGCAAGAATATGACAACATTGGGAAAGTGGTGCAACCGTGTTGGTCACAGGATATTTGAGACAAAGTGAGTGAGGTAATTTTTTAAGACCAACTTCTGTTGGTGAAGGAGACAGGCTTTCAAGACATAGTGCTTTTCAGATGTTACCTTTCACAGTGTGTGTCTCTAACACTTGGGGGGGAGAGAGAGAGATCTTAAAATGTTGCTGTTATCAAAATAACTCCATACTGAGGAGGTGCTTGAACACAGGTTCTTAATGCAGCATCTCCTGTGTGCATGGTCTCAATCTTGTACTGTAAACTGATTCATAAAATAGTCCTGAATTTTCTTAATGCACATTCCATGGTCTGTTGTCCATAAATGTTCCACGTTTTGTGATTTTAGGGACTCCATTTGCACCATAGCATTAGCTGATTAAATTTAGCAACAGCTCTTTTAGCTAAGATCTATTCCTACTCTTTTAAACATATCAGTTGTGTAAACTCAAACAGCTTTAACTATCTACTGTAGGTGACTTGAGTCTTGTGGCCCAAATAGAACTACTTTTTGTTTGTTGTTCCCTGGAATGAAAATTCCAAGTGCATGCTGAGAAATGCTTACCCAGTGAAAAAGCCCTTGCCATGGCAGGAAGCAAGAAGCCAGCCGTATCTCTGTAGGGATAACCAACTGTTCCTAAATCTCTGCAGTATTTTAACTCTCTTAATTTTGTTCTTTAGAAATACGAGATAACAGACCAACGCAAGGCAGACCAGAAGACAGTGGACTCACAAATCCTGTCAAGAATCAAGAAGGTGCCTCAGCTCCGTGGCTACCTGCGTTCTGTATTTTATCTCTCCAATGGAGTTTATCCTCACAAATTGGTGTTCTAAATTTTCTGAAAACACATTAAAATTGGGGAAATACTGAGGTTTGTCTGATTCCAGTTATAGTTTACTTTGTAATATGCAGATCTTAACACAGTTTGGATTGAATTAGAAAACTGCTGGGGTTTTAAGTTGTGGTATTTTGAGGAACGTGACCTTGCATTTCGAACAGATGGAGTTTCTTACATGACGTAAGAGCAAATGACAGCTTTCAGAAATGCACTGTTAGAACCATTAGTCCGATTTAAAATGATAGGAGTGCTAGGCTCGGTCCTCACGCTACTCGGGAAGGATATCCTCTACAGGCCTTCTGGCTAGTACTAGTGACAAATTGGGGTAAACTTTTTCAGGGTTTTTAGTCAGTCTTCTTACTTTCCACGTCCTGCCATAAATGGACCCAGTGTTTCTATCCATAACTATTAACTTGATTGTTCACATGTGTATGTGTGACTCCCCTGGTATATTTGCTTACTGATAATGTGGGAATAAGTCCTGGTTTCAATTTCTGGCTCTGACAGACTTCCTGGGGGTGTTTTGACAAATCATCTGAGCTTGGTGCTTCCATTTGTTCACATACAAGAGCTTGACCCTGCAAGGTGCTGAGCACCCTGGTCCTGATCCAACAAACCACTTAACCATGCAAGTAGTCCCACAGAAGTTCATAGGCCTACTGAGGTGTTCAGCCAAGTACATAAGTGCGTGGAATGTTGCAGCACTGGACCATTATGGTAGGTCTTGCTCACTGGCCAAGGTAGCTGGACCTCTTTAAAAATCTGCCACTGCAATATGCTACATAAGGGCAAAGTTGTCTAAAAATGTACACCTTGGTATCTATCAAAATACACTCTAATTCATTGCTGTCAAATTCCTGAGCCACAGACGAGATGGCAGCCCACTCAATGTATTTTTATTGCCTTCATGACATACAGAGTTCTGCAAAATTTTAGAAAATCTTCATATTAAAAAAAAAAGGCAGCCCACATGGTTGCAAAAATAACTTTCACATGTGACTCAAGTCAAGCAATGCAGTGATTTCTTCTAGAGTCAGCAACATTCATTATTTCATTGCTGATCATTTTAGCAGATGGAACATGAGCTGAGAGTTGCTGTAGGAAAGGGGGAGGTGGAGGAGGCAGAAATAGGGCCCCTTAAAGGTGAGTATGATCTGCCAACTGAGCAGTGTTGAATATAATAGTAAGTGAATAAATTACCAAGTTACAAGACAAAGGCAATATTCTACCTGGGGGGATAGGGAGAGTGTTTTGTTGTTTGTACAGTGCCTGGTATAATGGGCCCAGCCTGTGACTAGGGCTCCTAGGCCTTACTACACTACAGCTAAGTACAGGAGAGGCTCTGTGACTTGAAGGTACTACATAGCCCAAACTTATGCCCCAGCCCTCTGAGTAAAACTGGATTTTGGCTCTCCACAAAGTGAGTGAGGCTCCTGTTCTAGTCAGCATAGAACCTCCCATTTGCTTGAGGTGGGCACCTTCTTTCCACTAACGAGCAACAAGTTTTAGTACAAGAGAAACAAGCAGTTTAATTATAGCTGTCTAAACAAATGCTTAGTCCAAGGATCTATCCACATAGGGAAGTTTACCGATTTATTACAAACTCCCACTAAGGACACTCAGACCAGTAAACTTCTTTCTGTAGACAAGAACTTAGCCTTTGACCAAAGCTTCAGGTATCCTCAAGTGAATAACCAGGACCCCTTCTAAGCCACTGCTACATAATTCACCAGCATTTTAAAGTTGGCTGACAGGTTTGTTCAGCTAGGATTTGAATACTGTGCCTTTCATTCACTACTCACTATAGAAATCTCAAATTATACCAGTTTTCTTGCAGGCCACAACAGCTAGATACTACACATTTAAAACCAGATATCCTAGCCCAGTGGAATCGTGCAACTTGGGCAGTTTCACTCTATCCTGACCAACTTCCTAACATGCCAGCTCTTCTAAAATCCTATGCTTTCTCCCTGTTCCCTCCTGGCCCCATTATGGGATATTACTTCATTACCCCAAGCAAAGAGGACCCTCTGCTCATAAGCATAGCTGAGTTTATTTTGAAACCTGATACATTATTCTACAAATACCTAGAATTCTGGGTTCCTATGAATGTACGCACATCAGATTCAATCTGTCTATTAACAGGAGAAAATTGCTCTAAATTGAAGAAAGGTCAACCCTGATTGGTTCCAGTTTTCCATCTCAAATTGCACAGAAATATCTGGAAGAAGATGGCATTAGTAATATAAATCGCTCTCCTCTCAAAATTCACAATTGTGTACTGGTGACCCCTTTCACATAGCTAGCCTCTGAGTGCAACCCCCCCTTATAAATTAAAAACACTTTTTTATATATTTAAAACGGTTAAAAATGCTGGATGCAAAGTGGGGCTTGGGATGGAGGCTGAGAGCTTGTGATCCCCCATGTAATAACCTTGCGACCCCCTGAGGGGTCCCACCCACCAGTTCGAGAACCCCTGGTATACACAGATTCGCAATCAACTTTCTGCCCAATTACAGAGGAAAAACACTCACTTTCAAATACTTCCTGCAGAAACGCCTGCTTAGTTGGCTTTCCTACTTAATGGATGTTATTTTTCTTGAGTTAGTATTGGCCTTGGGGCTCAGGGCTGCTGATCATATATAATAGTACATTGTACAGCAGGGGGAGGTGATGAGCAGTTTTCAACCACACTTAAGCAGGTGGGGCCCATAAACATTTTAGGCCCTGTCATTCAGTGTTGCAGGCTGACCTGTGTGTTATCTATTCCTGATGTCTCTGAAAATACCACATATTGTACATTGGCTCTAGCAGTGATTTTCAACCTGTGGTCTGTGGAGCCCTAGATATAGTCAGACCACTAGGCTCCATAAAGGTTGTCGTTACTATAGAACAATGGTTTTCAATGGTCTGCAGACCCCTGGGAGGTCTGCATACTATGTCTAAGATTCCAAAGGGGTCTGTACTCCATTCAAAATATTTGAGGCGTCCACAAATGAGAAAAGGTTGAAAACCCCTGTTCTAGAACATCTATATATAATTGTCTCTCCTTTGTCCCATTCTTTTAATCTGCCTGTCAGAATCAGTGTGTACTAGATGCACTCTTTGTCAGTGACTCATCAAGGTATGTGGGTAGTTGAGGTGTGTGGCAGGGTATATTCAGCATTTTCCTAAAGTAGTTGAGGAATGGTCATATGACAATATTTGACAAGATTGGGGGAAAAAAACACAACCCTATCTACCTTTAAAATAATAAAATCTCACTTAAATCCTGTTGCCCATCACAGATTGTGAGGTGACTCTTACCTCTCTGGGGTCAGGTGTCCTCAGTGATTCAGGTAGAACTCCTACTGAAGTTATGTGCAAAGGGAAGCATATCGTCATTAGCATGGGAGAACTTCCATATGCCCCAAATTTGCTCAGAATAAATCCAAACAATGGGGAAAAAATCTCAGGGAAGAGTCTTCATGGGACAAGTCAGGTGCAAGCAACGTTTTGATTCTTTCACATCCAGTAATATTGTGTATGCTCCTCCCCTAATGTCTCGAGATTGAGAATCTGTTGTTCAAACTGTGTGTTGATAAATTCTAAGGAAATATCTGGGAAACCTATAGTAGCAATTTCAGTTTTCACATGAGAATGTTTTATATGGGAAAAATTGCTGTAACTGGATCATACTAACTCTGCTCAGCGGATGACTACACATCTCTAATTTCTCAGGCAGTTCTAAAGCAACCATCACTATTGTATTTAAGTTTCTAATGTGTATGATGATACTTAGCACTTCTCTTGAACATACTTCTTAAACAATTCTAACATTTCCTGGGGGACAACTGGGCATTATCCCAATTAACAGATGGCAAACTAGAGGAAGGGAGGATACGTTACACTCAAAGCAACGGAAAGCATTAGAGACAGAACCTGACTCTTACTCTATTCTTAGATCTCTAGATAGGCCCCCTCATTCTTTACTACATAAAATGGAATAGACTGTAGCATCCTTCAGCTCTAACAAGGTGGTGCAGCGTGTAGACTATGAATCCAATTTTACTTTATCCACATCTATTTTAATCTTTGTCATTTTAAAGCTATTGGAAAATTATTTTAATGTTTGATGTTTCTGAGACACTCCAGGAATATTAAGAATAGGAAATAAAAACACCCTCCAAATTACTGACAGAGAAATTATTTAAATGTTTGGAAGACTCTTTAAAAGCTAATATATTACAATCACCGCTACCACCACCTTCACAATACTTCTATCAACTAAAGAGTTTCTTTTGTGTTCTCACTATTCTGCACATGTAAACAATTCTACTGTCCTGACTAGCTGAGTCACTGCTTTATACAGAAGAAACTAGAGAAATCTAAAGTCCTAGTACCCCAGTCAAATGTGCTGAAAATATTCAGGTCCAAAAATATTTACAGATTCAAACATAGCACTTCATTAGCATCAAATATGCTCCTTGCTTCAGCTTCCTAATAAAGTGATATGTAATTAGCCGAGTAAAGCATACAGTTGTGAGAGGAAGGATACAGGGATTTTGACTTTTTCAGGGAATTGGTAATGAAGTATAGAACTTTTCACCTCTTAAGTCACAAGTCCAGTTTTACAACAGACAAAATTGTTATTATCTAAAGGCTGTTTAATGGCCTGGGTGAAATGAGTGGGTAGACTCAGTCCATTCCTAGAGAACTACATCATAGCAGCCATCTTTGTTGGCAGTTGTAGAAGAGAGGCAGAATTTAGCTATACTTTCATGACTAGAAGTCCTGGTCAGGGTTGAGGCACATTTTCAGGAAGAAGTTCGGAAAAGACGTCTCTGCCTGTACTGTATCAGTTTGGTGGAGACTTAGATCTCCAGAGCTCCAAATGCAACACTTTTCATCACCAGCGTTAAATTTTCTATTTTCATATAAAAAGACAAAAAAGTCTAAAAATTCAGTGTAAACACAAATACATTTATTTTATCTGTTAAGTGTTAACAGTATGTGCTATTAATGTGCTCTCAACAAAGGGGACTGGATCCTTTTATAGCAGTACAGATTAGTGTGTTTGGTTCCTTCCCCTAGCAGATATGAAGAAGAGGAAGCAGAGTTCCTAGCTAGTTCATTTTTTTTTCCTGCCTGCACCATGGGGAAGAAGCTCTAGGTCAGGATAGGAAATTTAGGCATGATTGACTGTTTAGCTATATTGTTATCTTTTCTTTTGTTACAGAGTTATTGGGATTCAATGATGGGAAGATCTATTAGCTCACCTAGTCTGCCCCTAGCCAATGCAAGAGTTCTTTTCACTGTGTTCTCAACTATTCAGTTCCATCTAGTTTTAAAATGATTTAAGTGATGGATTCCACACCTTGATAGATGCTGCTATAAGGCAAAAATGTCTAATACTATTTATTCTTCCTTTGTTAATGTCCATGTGCTTTATCTCTTCAGCCAAGAGGGCTTCTTTCTTTGTCATGTTGAGACTCTTAAGTAGTTTTTTTCAACATAATCAAAAAAAGTTCTCAAATCAGTGCCACACATTCTTTGCAAGTGATTTCCCCTCTTTATTTGAGTCTGGAAGAGTCCTCTTATTCTGTCCCTGTCTCACCATGAAGACTGTATTTAGAATTCTCTTAGGGTTCCATTCAAAGTAGGAAGCTGAATAGCACTCGGTAATAGCAATCATAATATAATAAAATTTAACATGGGGGTGGAGGGGAATACCAAAGAAACTCACCACAGTAGGGTGGGGAACTACACAAAAATGAGAGCGACAGTTAATTAAAAGGAACAATCACAAGAGTGAAATGGCTACAAGCTGCATGGAAACTTTTAAAACACCATAATAGAGGCTCAACCTAAATGTATACCATAAATAAATAGGACCAAAAAACATGCCACCAGGGCTAAACAGAGTAAAAGAGGCAGAGGCAAAAAAAAAAAATCCTTTGAAATTGGTAGTCAAATTCCACTGAAGAAAATAGAAAAGGAGCATAAACTCTGGCAAATCAAGTGTAAAAGTATAATTAGGCAGGCCAAAAAAGAATTTGAAGAGCAACTAGCAAAACACACAAAAACTAACAACAGGAAATTTTCAGTATGTCAAAAGCAGGAAGTGGGGCCATTGGATGACCGGGGTACTGAAAGAGCACTTGAGGAAGACAACGGCATTGTGAGACGCTAAATGATTTTTTTGCATCAATCTTCATTGCAGAGGATGTGAGGGAGATTCCAATACCTGAGTAATTCTTTTTTAGGGGACAAATCTGAGGATCTGTCTCAGAATGAGGTATCATTAGAGGAGATTTTGGAACAAATTGATAAATTAAACAGTAGTAACTCACCAGGACAAGATGGTATTCACGCAAGTATTCTGAAGGAACTGAAATATTAATTTGCAGAACTATTAACTGCGATATGTAACCTCTCACCTGTACCAGATGGCTGAAAGATAACTAATTAACATCAATTTTTTAAAAAGTCTCCAGCAGAGATCCTGGCAATTACAGGCCAGTAAGCCTAACTTCAGTACCAGAAAAACTGATTAACACTATAGAACAGAATTATCAGACAAGATATGTTGCGGAAGATTCAATGTGACTTTTGTAAAGGGAAATCATGCCTCACCAATCTATTAGAACTGTCTGAGGGGGTCAACAAGCATGTGGACAAGGGTGATCCAGTTGATATAGTGTACTTGGATTTTCAGAAAGCCTTTGACAAAGTCCCATACCAAAAGCTGTTAAGCAAAGTAATCTGTCATGGGGTAAGAGGGAAGGTCCTCTCATGGATCAGTAACTGATTAAAAGACAGGAAAAAAGGATAGGAATAAAGGTCTGTTTTCACAGAGGAGAGAGGTAGATAGCAGGGTCCCCCAAGGATCTGTACTTGGACCAGTGCTGTTCAACATACTCAAATGATCTGGAAAAAGGGATAAACAGTGAGGTGGCAAAGTTTGCAGACAATACAAAATTACTCAAGATACTGAAGGCCAAAGCTGACTGCAAAGAGTTACAAAGGGATATCACAAAACTGGGTGACTGGGCAACAAAATGGCAGATGAGATTCAGTGTTCATAATTGCAAAGTAATGCACATTGGACAACATAATCGGAGCTATATGGATAAAATTATGGGGTCTAAATTAGTGGTTATCACTCAAGAATGAGAGACAGAAGTCATCAGGGATGGTTCTCTGAAATCATCTGCTCGATGTGCAGTAGCAGTCAGAAAAACTTACAGAATGTTAGGAACCATTAGGAAAGGGCTAGATAATAAGACAGAAAGTAACACAATCCCACTATATAAATTCACTATATGCCTACATCTTAAATACTGCAGGCAGTTCTGATTGCCCTGTCTCTAAAAAGATATATTAAAATTGGAAAAAATACAAGGAAAGGCAAAAAAAATTATTAGGGGTATGGAACAATTTCCTTATGAGGAGACATTAAAAAAAGATTAGAACTATTCAATTTACAAAACAGACGACTGAGGGGGGATATGAGAGTGGTCTATAAAATCATAAACGGTGTGGAGAAAATGAAGGAAATGTTATTTATCCCTTCACATAACACAAGGGCCAGGAGTCACAATGAAATTAAAAGGCGACAGGTTTAAAATAAACATAAGGAAGTACTTAAAGAATGTTGTGAAGGCCACAACGATAATTGGGTTCCAAAAAGAATTACGTAAAATTCTTAGAAGATAGGTCCATCAATTGCTATTTGCTAAGAAGGTTATTGACGCAACCCTATGCTCTAGGTAACCCTACCCCTTTGGCTGGCAGATCACTTGATAATTGCCAGTTTGTTCACTCCCTCTGTAGCATTTGTCACCGCCCACTATCAAAAGATAGAATTCTGGGTTAGATAGACCATTGGTCTGACCCAGTTTGGCTATTCTCATGTTCTTATGATAATTTGACTGTTCTGTTTGGAGGCCCAAAGTAGGACTTCACGGCTTATATACAGGCTCTGAGTCTCAGAGACTTTTGAGATTTTATCAGAAACATCAGCTAGGGTCCATTCTGTTACAGCTAGTAATCTACAACTTCGTCTAAGAGAGAAGTTTTTGTCCTTTAGGGACAAAAATATGAGTATCACTATACACTTTCTCCTGTTACTAGTGAACTGAAGTAGCAGCTTACAATGGATGTCACAATCATTTTGCTTTACGATATTGTTACTCACACCTGTTTTGGTCTGCATGCTAAGTATAGCTGCTGAAGTTCCCACTGACCTGTGCAGGAATAGGAGGAGACTGGAGAAGGATAACGTCTTATTAGTTTGGTTTCCCCAGGTCCTCCTATACTAGATCAGCCCAGGCACTCCACAGTTCAAATTGTTTATGCTGCTGAAGAGAGACATGTTTTTTCCCAGAAGACTTTACTCATAATCGTTCTGATTGCTTTTTATTGTATTGCTCAGGAAGACACTAATTAGGCAAAGTGAGCCAGCCCCATCACCTGTAATGAACATTTGTCTCGACTGAATCACCAGGGCAGGTTAGTCTATGATGGCTGCATGCGGAACTCAACACAGCAAGTTTGCCATACAAAAGGAATGATAATTTCTTACCTGTTCAGTTGATTTCTTCATGTTCTCTTATGCCAGACCCGTTCCACCCACTAGTAGACAGAGACAAGAAAAAGCATATTGGCCAGCTCACTTCCTTTCATCAATTCATTCCCACTAGCAACTGTTTCTTGATAAGTTACCAATGGCTTGTTTTATTCCCCAGATCACAATTTTCATATTTCTCAACCGAAATTATTTCACACACTCTGCACATGATGGACCATATACCGTACCCACAGCTAGTAGTGTCGATGTGCTGACCATGGTTCACACTACACTGACAGTAAATGCAATTATCAGTAAATAATGAAAGAAAAATCAGTATTTCTCAAAGTAAAAATGTAACTTACAGATGTACAAAAGGGCATTCAGACTAGTGTTTTGTTCTCACTGTTATACTGACCTGACAAACAGACTGACTCAGTGAAGAGCACTACCTGGCTCCTGGTGAACCTCAGTTTAGAAGTTCAGAGGAATGGTTCTAAGAATGACTGTCTAGGAGATAGAGGGGGAACGTGGGATGGCCAGGCTCTACCTCAGGATCATAGTCCTGGGCTGAATCCCAAGCTGGGCAGATTTCCATTTTCTTTTCTACTTACGTTAACTTATTTTACTTTCTTATTACAAGTATGATCTCTAGAGGAGATCTTGCTGAACCACAAATACATTTTTCTATTTTTTTTCCTGCTGAGCCATTCCACTAGCTCACAGAAACAAAAGAAAGGAAGTGGACAGATGACCAGTCAAATGATTCCACTAAAACTCTGTCCTCTCCGGAATCAGAACTGCGACAGCCAACACCATATTTCAACATGGTAATTGCTAGCAAGGTTTCCTTGACCAATGAAGACAGGCATTACAGACTACCTATAGAAGGATTTGGCTAATACAGTTCTCAGACAAAACAAAAAATAAAATAAAAATGCCTGTCCGTTCTGGTCAGGGATAGCAGGCTAGAACAATGCAACTGCCACAATATTTAAGATCAGTAGTAGCAACGAGCTCATATCAATGGGAGTTAGGTGCCTAGATGCTTTTGAAAATCACTCTAGGTGCCTATCTGCATCTTTAGGCACCTAAACACTTTTGGAAACCTGGCCCTTGGTCCTTACCCTGCTCTCACTGAACCTAGTTTTCTCATTGGCTTCAATGGGAGCTGGATTAAACCCATTATGGACACACAGCCTAATTTTTACATTATAGTTAACATTATAGACATTGTTAATAATAAATACCCTTATATGGGGCGTTGTTGAAGACAAAACATGCTAAATACTAAGAACACAGCCTTCACCACAATGATGAAGTTGGTACATTGCTCAGCAGCGCACTTCATAGTTCTCACTAGGGACACACCAAGTAAGCAAACAACCCTGCAAGCTAACTCATGCACTGCCCTGTATCTCTGAAAGGGGAGGGTAAGTTAATAGGAACAAAAAGTTACTTCTCTGCTGAAGACAACCGATAAAGAAAGGCTGTTGTGAACATTTCAGACCTGAGCTTCATGAGCTGCCCTGGATTCCCCTCTTCACTCAGAACACAATTCAAAACCCTGATGTTAATTTACAAAGACCATAATAGACTGAGGCTTAGCATACTCAGAAACTGCCCACTTTCTGTGTCCCTTCAATTGCACTACACAAAATCAACACAGATGGAGAGAGACTCATTTAGACTGCCAGGAGTGGTGTTCTTAGTGCCAGGTCCCCAACTATGGAACCCTGGACAGAAGATACCAGACTCCGTTCAGTCAGCATGAGTGTCAGACACACCTTTTCAGTAAAGCCTTTCCCCAGGAATGACACAATTTAAGAAATATTTTTTAAAAAATTCTTTCATACAGAAATTCACAAACCCAGGAGAGCCAAGAGAGTAAATTATTTTTGTTCTAGCCTTTTATAGTTCTTCACAATTTTGTTTGGTGCTTCAATAACAAAATGATAGGCATTTGTATATAATTAGCTTAGATAGATGGGTATTGTTATTATTGGAGTTCTTCTAAATTTTCCAAGAGTTGCATAAGATTTACCCACATTTGGCCAAATTTTGCCTTCAGTTATTTCTATGCAAACCTAGTGACCCCCGGATCAGAACTTGGTTCATGAAGGAGAGTGGCTAAAATGGGACTTAGAGTAAGAAGATCTGGGTTCTTTTCCCAGCTCTGCTACAGACTTTCCATATTATCGTTGGCAAGTAATTTAGCCTCACTGCACCTCGGTTTATTCACCCGTAAAATAGAGATAATCATTTTTTATTTTTCAGCAGCGTTGTGAAGGTAAATTCATTCAGATTAGTGACATGTCCAGATTCTACAGAGATAAGTGTCAGACAAATGCTTAAGGTCAATAAGAAAAGAACTAAAAGTATTTGTATGAGTATCACTGAGAGCCAAACTTTGCCCGTTCTTTTACAAGGTCTCCTCTCTAGTGTGAGAGTATTTATCTAAATACCAGTATTTAGTATTAGAAAAAATAAATTAAATGTGACTAGGGTTTTGAAGAATGGTGCTTAAGTGATATGAGAACTTAAAAGTTTTTATAATCCTCTTCATTTGTTATCAATCCACAGGGCAGAGCTACCAAATCCATTTTTGCAGGATGCTGTCTATATTTAGATTTGTAAAGAAAAGTCAAGAACAGTCAGCTGAGAGATTGATAATCTCTGATGGAGCTTTAGACCTCAGGTTCTTTCACAACTAGCAGGGCCCGGATTGACTATGATTCTTTGCCTAAGGAATTTATTAATAATCGTAATTTGCCTGCACCTTTAATCTGCTGACGAATGCTGATTAAACCAGCCTCACAACACCCAGCTGAGGTAAAAATTATGTTCATCCCCATTGGGAAACTGGGGCACAAAGGTTAATGGACTTGCACAATCCCACTCAGCAAGACAGTGGCAGTGCACAGAATAGAATTAGTTCTAGGTCCCAATCCCAGTTTACTGCTCATTCGATTTTATTCATGAAGAAAACATGAGATTAAAATAAAAGAGCTTGTATTTTCAGATATCGGGTTTTTCGTTTATGTGACAGATATAACTGTTTTTAAAATTAAAGTTTTCAGATATCAAAAAGTGCTTTATTTGGCATCCCATGATTCAAAATGCTCATTCTCACAAGGTATTAAAAAAAAAGATAAAGGTACAAAAATAGTCATAGGTAACAGGTTCATGTCTTTGTTACGTATAAAGGGGGAGGAGTTTTTTTCTAGACAATTTAATATTAGAGTCTTTGAAAGGGTATTATAATCAAGCACAAACATCCCTCACTCTGTACATAAGGGTAAATATTCAAAGTTATCAATGCAAACATACAGTAATGCTGTGGGCAATGCCTCACTGAAGCTGGTGGACATAACCACCTCCCTTCATTTAGGCTCCATTTAAGAAACAATCAGGTGTTTGGGGATTAATTGGTTTTGGAGCTGTGTGTCCATGTGTGAGAGAAACACTGCAGAAAGAGAGAGAGAAGGAACAGAAAGCCAAGGGGACAGCACAACAACCACTGGGGACATGGCCCTGAGAAAAAGCCTAGAGAGGGGGCTTTGGGGCAGAGTGCTGGCTGAAAGAGATTTGGAACTGTGAGAAAAGAAACTCTCTCCTGTTTGATTCCTCCCGTGGTCAGGGGAACAAGGCTTTGTACATTATTCCTTTTAAACAAACAAGATTACAGCAAAGAAATACCTGACTCCATCATTAGTTTCCCCTCCTAACAGAAACAACCCACTAGACGCCAAATTTTTGTTCACCACCTGGGTCAAAAAAGGGTAACAATACACTCAGAAGCAACTTGGTTGGGGTTTAGTTCATCCAGTAAATGACAGATGGCTTGACATCTACGTGAGAAGAGTGGCCCAATGAGTTCAACACAGGAAGTATAGCTGTCTCTTTAAGAATTATAAAAATAGTTATTAGAGTTCCTGTCATTCTTCATGTTAAACCTGTGCTGCAACTTTTCATGCCATTTGATTGACAGCCAGCATAAGCCGACCAAATTGGATAAGCAAGCATAGGAAACATTTCTCATACGTGCTTGTCATGCACAATCAACAGCTATCCTGTGTCACAACAATCTGGAAGCACAGGAATGAACACAATACATGTATTATGCTCTCTGCATTGTATGTGAAATGCTGGAGTGAAACAATACTACTTTGTATACAAATAGCCTAATGATGGAGGTGATGCTGGTATAGTCCTTCAAACACTAGACATTTGGCTTTGGATAACTGAGAGAGATGGCATTGTTGTCGCTTGTTGGGTTGATTGGTCACTGCATTCAGTTATTTTAGTTGAAGGATAATCTTCATGACTTTTTTTGGTACGCCAGTTACAAAATTCCACCTTTTAAAACGACAGTGCGCTATGGGTTAAGATTTAAAAAATGTAAAAAAAACCACCACAACAAAAAGTTTGTTAGTATTTGAACATTCCTCTACAGTATTTACAACTCCAAGTCTACAACACTGTGCTAGTACATGGACTGTCTTATATGTCGAGGCAAGGAAAGACAATTTTCATCCACCATAGACTAGACTGGATGCCATTATGTCACAGGTATGTGGTGTGATGAATTATTTGGACTGTATTCACATATACCATCTGGCTGTAAGGAACAAGAGAAAAAAAACAGGTGACTCATAGTGAGCATAACAGAAGACTAAAGCATGGAGAAATATGGTCTATTTGTCTCTGATACAGAGCTCATCATTTGTACTGTTCCTTCATCAATAAAGCCCCAATATACACTTTCTGTCCATCCTTTGTAAGTTTTTTTGTTCCCCATTTAACACCCCATTAAGCTGCTCACCTGCTGTGACTTTATCCTCAGATCATAGCATTGTAGCTTTCAGTTCTCTCTTACATCCACATTATTGCACTGAGATTATATGAACAGGAAAGAGGAAGACAGTGGAAAGCATTGGAAGAACAGTATAGGAATGAAAGGAGAGGAATGAAAGGTAAGCCTTGAGGGGACAACAACTTTGGAAATGCTGGGCATCTAACTCCAAATCAATCCCACGCACAGAATAACCATTCTCTCCAGAAGAGACTAACACATTCTGTGTCGCACTACATTGCTTCAGTTGTCATCAAAGTGGCTTTCAGTTCTTAATTTAGGATTCAAATGTGTGTCACAGAGAACAGAACACATCAGTAAAGTGTGAAGCACATACATGAGGTCACCAGCCATATCATCAGCATGGCTTCATTTTCTCAGGGAACAAGGCAGTGCTGCAATTTGAAGTAGCCCTGTGAGAATCTGTTAATTAAACCTTACAAAACCTTGTCAGAAGTTTTGAATTTCAAGGACAGGATGAAAGTAATAAAAGCTTAACAAAACACCCCAAGCCACTCATCATTTTAACTCTTCCCTTTTCAGCTTGTTATTTCAGAAACCCCCGTCACTAGGGTAACCTTGCTAATTCCACTCTCCCACTCAGGAGAAGTAATTTTTTGGATGAGTAAAATATAATTAATTATGTTTTTTCCCATCATCATCATCATGGTAAGGGTGAATGAGTAGTTTTGTACCTGGTAAATTTTTACCTAACAGTACTTTCAGCTGCAAAATCTAGCCTTTCCTAGTAAACCATAAACATTTATTCACTACACAGTAGTTCAATAAAGTACGTTAAAGTTAATTCAACATAAATGACATTTTGCTAACAATATGCATTTTATACCCTGAGCTTTTACACCCTGTATGATCCTTGGTTGTAAGTAAATTCATAGACTTTTCACACTTGGAGGGTGCACATGGATGAGGCTAGAGAGCTGTTCTTTCATTTAAGGGGCACCTGGAATATTTTCCCTGCCCCTTTTGAAAAACATTTTTTTTCTTATTCCTTAACATTTATATTGTGCTAGCACCTAAAGATCATAGCTAGGTTAGGTCCCATTTTGCTGGACACTATACAAGTCTATAATAAATGACAGACTCTGCTCCCAAAGAGCTTACAGACTAAAAGACAAGATATAACATGTGGATGATACAAACAAAAACTGGGCATGGAAGGGGAAATGGAGTAACAAATAAATATAACAGCTGTGATTACTCCTGCTCCTGACCAGGAGTAATCACAGCTCTGAACCTGACAAGCCATTCTCAGGTTTCATTTTTCTGTATTTATTTCACTACATTGTATGTATTTTAAATCTAAACGTCAAACATTCCAGGCCTTCAGCTTGTGATGGATCCTCTCTGGGAAGTATGAACTAAATTAAATTATGTTGAATTGTATGAATACTTTCTTAGACATTATGACTTTCTTGGCTCCAGATAGCCTTGAAAACATGTAATTTATTCTACTCTTGGATTGTGTCCTGTAATGAAACAAGACTCTTATCAGCATATTCTTTGGAAATTTGGACAGCAATTTGGTCACTTGGATGAAAAAGCCAGGATGCATCCATTTCTATTTCATGATTAGTTCTACTGTGTAATACAGGAAAAAGAACATTCTTACTTGTGAATAGCCGCCTCTTCATTGAAATTGCATTAAATCTGGTAATGGTGATCAGAATTATTCAGTGCAACAGAAAAATGCTGAGCTGCCTGAGAGCTAAAACTAGAGACCAGACAAACATATGTGCTAGGACTTTTTAAGTAGGAAAAGCAAATTACAGAAGAATCCTAGTGGTTAATCCATAAGTTTCTTGGCCTTCCCTTAGTGATACATTGGAAATAAACCTTTGTTCTAAAATACAAATGATATGAGCACACCAGACTATGTATGTTTTCCTTATTCTTTATTTTCATTTAATTCTGATAATTATAGAGTGACCAGATGTCCCGATTTTATAGGAACAGTCTCAATTTTGGGGTCTTTTTCTTGTATAGGCTCCTATTACCCCCCACTCCAACCCCAATTTTTCACATTTGCTGTCTGGTCACCCTAGATAATTACCCAATTCAGTAAGATTTTATTGGTATGATGAGCTGTATAAGTGTTGCTAAAGTGACAGACCCCGCCAGTACTTATCAGAGGGAAGTACAAACAGGGCCGGCTCCAGTTTTTTTGGTGCCTCAAGTGGTGAAATGAAGAAAAAAACAAAAAAAAGAAAGCCGCGATCAGCAGCACTTCTGCGGCAGCTCTACTGCGCCGCTTCATTCTTTGGTGGCAATTCAGCAGCGGGTTCTTCCCTCCGAGAGGGACTGAGGGACCCACTGCCAAATTGCTGCCAAAGACTCGGATGTGCCGCCCCTTTCCATTGGCCGCCCCAAGCACCCACTTCCTTTGCTGGTGCCTGGAGCCGGCCCTGGGTACAACCCACTCAGAATGGATTTTCTTTTTATACGTAGGTACAACCCACCAAGGTTTTGGGGGGGTTGTCATTCTAAAGGCCAACCAACCAAGCTGTTTCTCCCATAATTTATATTTACAGTACTCAGAATTCCCAGCTGGAAGGAAAAAGGCAAAACAACATATTTTTTAAATAACAGCAGGAAAGAGGAAAGCCACAAAACAACTCGGTTCTTCTGTTCCTGCTTCCACGCAGGCTCTCCTCTTCTCACAACCAGGCAGCTGGTTTTATAGAGCTTCTTGGTTTAATTCAGCGATGGGCCAGTTCCAGCAAATCTGGGACACCTCTGCAAAACCATTTACCAGATCCTCCCAGCTGTAAGACCCAAGATTCAAAACAGTGACCTCCTCTAAGATGCAACCATACCACACCACACCCTGCTTTGCTCTGCCGCAGAGAGGTTCAGACCTACTAGGGCTTGGAAGAAGGCAACAAAGAATTCAGCAGTGGCATATGGGTTTGTTAGACTAACAGTGGATGAAGTTTTTCTGTTAAACTGAAGGAAGAGAACTGTGCGATGTTCTCTAGCTAGGGCCATGACAAACACCTTATCTATACTGGCATTTTCCTTAAAACCCCCCTTGCCACCACTTTGCCGCCACCAGTGGTAGCAAGAATGGGAGCATTAGTGTAGAGTAGACATGAGTATTTTTACCGCTGTGTTTTGTACACCTGCCATGAGTAAGGTTTGATGACATGGTAATAAAAAAAAATCCTGCATCCAATTTACTCTCATGCTCATGTCACTGCTATAACTGGTGGAGCTGAATTAGAGGTGGTTCAGCAGTAGGAAGTTTGAAGAAAAATGTAGACCTGGTTGGATATTTTGCAACTGAATATTTTTCGATCAGAAAATGCCTACTTGTCAAAAACAAAACATTCCGTGTTAATGTGCCAATTCAGATTAAATTTTTTATAATAAAACAAACAATAAGTTTTGATAAGGTTGAAATGGAAGGTTTCAAAATACCTTTTAGTTCAAAGATGGACTTTATATTATAAATTAGAATATAAAATATAAAATCAAATACAATAATACAATACAAAATAAAAGTAACAAAAATATATATGTAATATTAAAAATAATATAATATTTAAGAAAAAGTCACAATCAAAATATTTTGATTGACCTGAAACATTTTTTCACCAAAATTTTGCCTAGTGAGAAATTTTGGCTGTTTGTTCTGATTCAAAATAATTTTTTTCCCAAAAAAATGTTGGAATGTCCCATGGATTAGAAATTCCAGTTCCTGACACATTGGCATTTTCCAAGGGAAAAAACTTTGAGTTGCAAAAATTTTGACCAGATCTACATTTTTCTTAAAATGCCAGTCTAGACACAAGCAGGGGGAGAAAGGAGAGACCCTGATTTTTTTGAAGGCTCCAGCTTCTGGTACCACATACCACTCATTCAGCACAAAACTCCTTACACTCAAAACACACATAAGTGAAGCAAGCAAATGAAACAGAACACTAGTATTACAACTGGTCCTTGGTGGTGGGGACATCCTCCTGTTCCCCTAGGACCTCTGGCTGCAGGTTTGAAAGCTTGTTAGAACTTGTCCTGATTGAGCATCTGAGGCCTGGTTTACACTGCAGCGTTAAACTGATTTAACGTTGTACCCGTCCACACAAGGTCCTTTATATCGATATAAAGGGCTCTTTAAATCGGTTTCTGTAGTCTTCCCTGACGAGAGGAGTAGCGCTAAAATTATTATTACCATATCAGATTAGGGTTAATGTGGCCGCAAATCGATGGTATTGGCCTCCGGGCGGTATCCCACATTGCACCATTGTGACCGCTCTGGACAGCAATCTCAACTCTGATTCCCTGGTCAGGTAGACAGGAAAAGCCCCGCAAACTTTTGAATTTCATTTCCTGTTTGGCCAGCGTGGAGGTCTGATCAGCATAGGTGACCACGCAGAGCTCATCAGCATAGGTAACAATGCAGTCTCCTGAGAATCGAAAAAGAGCTCCAGCATGGACCGCATCGGAGGTACTAGATCTGATCGCTATATGGGGAGAGGATTCTGTGCTAACAGAACTCTGTTCTAAAAGACGAAATGAAAAAAATATTTAAAAAAATTTCCAAGGCTATGATGGAGAAAGGCCATACCAGGGACTCAGTGCAGTGCAGAGTGAAAGTTAAGGAGCTCAGACAAGCCTACCAGAAAACCAAAGAAGCAAACGGAAAGTCCGGGGCAGGACCAAAAACATGCCACTTCTATGCTGAGCTGCATGCAATTCTCAGGGGGTCCGCCACCACTATCCCACCCATCTGTGGATTCCGAGGCGGGGTTGGCAATCTCAGCCAAGCTTGAGGATTCTGTGGATGGGGAAGATGGAGGAGGAGGAAGAGGAGGACGAGCTTGCAGAGAGCACACTGCCCTCCGTTAGCCCCAACAGCCAGGAGCTTTTTCTCACCCAGACGGAATTACCCTCCCAGCCCTCCCAAGCCACTAGCCCAGACAATGAAGCCATGGAAGCGACCTCTGGTGAGTGTACCTTTGTAAATATAAAACATGGTTTAAAAGCAAGTGTTTTTTAATGATTAATTTGCCCTGAGGACTTGGGATGCATTCACGGCCAGTGCAGTTACTGGAAAAGTCTGTTAACATGTCTGGGGATGGAGCGGAAATCCTCCAGGGACATCTCCATGAAGCGCTCCTGGAGGTACTCCAAAAGCCTTTGCAGAAGGTTTCTGGGCACGGCAGCCTTATTCCGTCCACCATGGTAGGACACTTTACCACGCCATGCATGTAGCAAGTAACCGGGTATCATTGCATGACAAAGCGTAGCTGTGTATGATCCCGGTGATTGCTGGCATTCAAGAAACATCCATTCTTTATCTTGCTGTGTTATCCTCAGGAGAGTGATATCGTTCATGGTAACCTGGTTGAAATTCAGGAATGTAAGTAAGGGGAGAGAGATGGCCATTCCTACTGGGCTGTTTGCATGTTGCTTAAAAGAAATCCTTCCTTGCATGCAGCCAAGCGGGGGGAGGGGAATAACTCTGAGCTTTTTCGCATTTGGCTATCAGGGATCTTCCCTACTACCAGCCACTTGGTGCGGGGGGGGGGAGGGGGGTGATTAGCAGTGATCTTCCATGATACCAGCCATGGGGTGGGGGGAGGGGTAAAGCTATCATCCCACAGAATTGGAAGTGGGGTTGGCTTCTGCTGCTGCATGTTAACAGGAAAGAAGCATCACTGAATGGGATTTGCTTGGTATTTGGGAAAGGAGGGCACTGTGTATATGAAGGCTGCAGAAGCCGAAAGACAGTGGCTTACCATGGCCGCATGCAAGCTGAATTCTGATTCCCAGGCCTGTGTCTGTGAGATCTGTAACACCAGAGCCGCAGGCACTCAATATTAAGATGCAAAATGTGACCTTGTAGTGAAATCACATGTGCTAGGTAAGGTGAATAGTGTTGTTCACTGTAAAAGAGTATAACCATTGTTCTGTAAAATGTATCTTTTTAAATACTTCCCTCCCTTTTTTCCCTCCCCAAATGCAGCTGCATATTCTTCAAGTCTCCCTACTCCATCCCGAAGGCTATTTCAGAAAAGGTGGCGGAAAAAAAAGACGCGAGATGAAATGTTCTCGGAAATCACGGAAGTGACCTGCAATGAAAGAGCTCATCTGAATGAGTGGAAGGATGTGGTATCAAGTTACAGAAAAGATGCCAGTGAACGTGAGGACAGGAGGGACCAACGTGAGGATAGGAGGGACGCTCGAGATGAGAGGTGGCGGCAGGAAGATCAGAGGTGTAGGCAGGAAGATCAGCGGTGGCGGGATGCAACACTGAGGCTGCTGTGTGATCAAACGGATATCCTCCGACGTCTGGTGGAGCTTCAGGAAGAGCAGCGGGGTCACAGAGTGCCGCTGCAGCCCCTGTGTAACCACCCTCACCACTCACCATATTCCATGTCTTCCTCATCCAGACGTGTAAGAAAGCGTGGGGGAAGGCTTCGTGCACCCGCCCACTCCACTCCCATGGACAGCCCAATCAAAAGGCTGTCATTACATTGAAATGTTTTTAGTAGCCTTTTCCTTCCCTCCTAACCGCCCCCCAAACCACACCCGGGGTACCTTGTCATTTCTCTCCCTCTTTTTATAATGACTTTTTAATAAAGAATACATGATTTTTAAACAATAGTGACTTTATTTCCTTAAGCAAGTTGTAATCGAAGGGGGAGAGTGGGTTGCTTACAGGGAATGAGTCAATCAAGGGGGGGGTTCATCAAAGGGAAACAAACACAACAGTTATACCATACCCTGGCCCTGTGATGAAACTCGTTTTCAAAGCTTCTCTGATGCGCACCGCTTCGTGGTGTGCTCTTTTAATTGCCCTGGTGTCTGGCTGTGCGTAATCAGTGGCCAGGTGATTTGCCTCAGCCTCCCACCCCGCCATAAAGGTCTCCCCCTTACTCTCACAGAGATTGTGGAGCACACAGCAAGCAGCAATAACAATGGGGATATTGGTTTGACTGAGGTCTGAGCGAGACAGTAATGTGCCTTTCAATGGCCAAATGCACATTCTACCACCATTCTGCACTTGCTCAGCCTGTAGGTGAACAGCTCCTGACCACTGTCCAGGCTGCCTGTGTATGGCTTCATGAGCCATGGCATTAAGGGGTAGGCTGGGTCCCCCAGGATAACTACAGGCATTTCAACATTCCCAACTGTTACTTTCTGGTCTGGGAAGTAATTCTCTTGCTGCAGCCATTTAAACAGAGTAGTGTTCCTGAAGACGTGAGCGTCATGAACCTTTCCTGGCCATCCCACTTGGGTGTTGGTGAAACATCCCTTACGATCCACCAGTGCTTGCATCACCACTGAAAAGTACCCCTTGCAGTTTATGTACTGGGTGCCCTGGTCCTCCGGTGCCAAATTAGGGATATGGGTTCCATCTATCGCCTCCCCACAGTTAGGGAATCCCGTTGCAGCAAAGCCATTCACTATGACCTGCACGTTTCCCAGAGTCACAACCTTTCGTAGTAGCAGCTTAATGATTGCTTTGGCTACTTGCATCACAGTAGATTTTCCCACTCTAAATTGATTCCTGACTGACCAGTAGCTGTCTGGTGTTGCAAACTTCCAGAGGGCTATTGCCACTCGCTTCTCAACTGTGAGAGCTGCTCTCATCTTGGTATTATGGCGTTTCAGGGCAGAGGAAAGCAAGTCACAAAGTTCCATGAAAGTGCTCTTACGCATGCGAAAGTTTCGCAGCTACTGCGAATCGTCCCACACCTGTAAAACTATGCGGTCCCACCAGTCTGTGCTTGTCTCCCACGCCCAAAATCGGTGTTCAATGGCTAGAACCCGCCCCATTACCAGCAGGATCTCCAAAGCGCAGGGGCCCGCGGTTTGAGAGAATTCTGTGTCCACGTCCTCATCACTCTCGTTGCTGCGCTGCCATAGCCGCCTCCTCATCCTCGCTTGGCTTTGCAGGTCCCGGTTCAGCATAGACTGCACGAGAATGCGAGAGGCGTTTACAACGTCCACAATTGCGGTATTGATCTGAGCAGGGTCCATGCTTGCTATGCTATGGCGTCTGCACAGTTCACCCAGGAAAAAAGGGCGTGAAACGGTTGTCTGCTGCTTTCACGGAGGAAGGAATGAGTGACGTCATTTACCCAGAATCACCTACGACACTGTTTTTCACCATCATGCATTGGGGTCTTAACCCAGAATTCCAGTGGGTGGGGGAGACTGTGGGAACTATGGAATAGCTATGGGATAGCTACCCACAGTGCAATGCTCCAGAAATAGACGCTAGCCTAGGACCATGGACGCACACCGCCAAATTAATGTGCCTAGTGTGGCCGCATGCACTCGACTTTTTACATAAACCGGTTTTGTAAAACAGATTGTATAATTGGAATAATCCCATAGTGTAGACGTACCCTGAGTGAACATAATGAGTCAGCCACAACCCTGGCAGATCACTCCACCCTTCACCTGCAGGAGAGTTAGATAGGGAGTTAACATCCTGTTTGCCTGTTTTCAGGCAGTGTCTCTACACCCTGTCACAGTGGCATCATGAAATTGGCTAATAAGCCTAATTTTCTGCATGGTGCGGCGGATGTGACACTGCAATTTCCCATGAAATACAAATGACAACTAAAGCAGTCTCTGTCCTTTGCCATTTCAGATTATATCATGCAGAGAGATAAGCTTGTATTTAACAGGTGTTCAGGTTCAGAAAGCTTGGGGGAGTTTTAATGTATTTAGCTGATTTACCCTAATTTCTTAGGCATCAGAGAAGAAAGATCTCAAAACCATGACTTAGAGCTGATCTACACACAAAAATTGCACAAGTTTGAATGCAAAGACAAGGTGTTATCTAACAGATACAGTATTGCAATGATTGACATTCTAGATGTCTTCAATTTAGAACAAAAGATATCCATGAAGAACAAAGGTAATGATCCTAGAAAAATGGAGCGACTATCTTGTGCGAACAAGCATTGTAATTCCCTCCTGTCTGCAACACAGAGGCTTTTAGGCTTATGTCAATTAACATTTCCACCAATCTACAAGGATAATTAGAGAAATACGAATGTGAAAAACTGAATTATTTCTTGAGATATTAACAGAAGATCAGCATATGGTGCTGTTTTCTTTCCAATAAATTTATATAACACCTAATGCAAAATAAGCACCAAATATGAACCCACAGATATTTCTAGTGGAAGGTTCACTTTGGATTTGTGCCCAAATTTTAAACCCTGCCTATAAGCAGACCTTTTTAGCATCTTACCAATGCATACCAGCTTTGCCAAGTAGTCCTTTGCTTACTCCACAAGAGGAAGGAAGCTGCAGATTTTGCAACATACATGGATTTAACCAAATAATATTTTCGCAATTGATTCCTGGAAACTGCAATTTATATCCCTCTCAGATCTCAACCAAGCTAGAATGGATCTTTAGAGCACAGACATGCAATGATAACACAATAAAGAAACCATGAAATGTCATATAATAGTGGCATGAGCAATAATGAATATGAACAGAGTGCCTTCCCCTTGTTATAATTGTTTTTTTATAATAGCAGGCAGAATGTTGTGGCAGAATCTGCAGGATTTTTTTTTCATTCTACTGCACCAGTTTTACAGGAAGGCTACATTTTAAACTGCATCAAATAATAGTTATTTAAAATCTATTTATTTTGGGATATTAATAAGAAGTCTCTGGGGACATTAGAGATTTTGAAATTCATGCCACATTTTAAGGATCTGTTCATCTCCCAAGCACCCCTCCTCACCAACAGGTGGCATTTAAACACCACTTTCCTTAAAAGAGCCATTTTAGTTGAATTATTGAATGTGAAAATTGCAGATGATAATAAAAAGGCAATGTTAAACACCTGCTTTCTCACAGGGTTACACTTGTAAAATGCTACCTTGCAATGCCACAGTGTTATTATAGCCCTAAAATATATTAGCTTCCAGTTCCTCTCACATTTAACTCTGTGTCAAATACACATTTCATTAAAATGTTTGCCAGGAAGATCGTTCATTACTAAAGTTTTTTGTAATAAACTGTTCTCGCTTCTTTTAATATCTCTTTCTGTCTTTGTTCCTCTTTCTCAGACATACCTTGTTATCAAACAGAGTTACCCAGAGATTATCATTACTAAATCCAAATGAAAGAGATGTTACATTTTTTCTCACTGCAGTTATGTGAGAGAAGTTTGAAACTATTTTTTTCACTATTAACTTAGTCCCTTCTTCCTTGTTAAATACTGATTTACCCACCCTCTATGTTTTGAATGGAGCAAAAATTGACAAGGCTGTATTTGTTTAATTTGTTGAACAGTTGCTTCAATTCATGTGATATCTTATTATGAAAACACAGCCTTTCTTGAGCATCGGTGCTATTAATGATGGCAGTATGCTCTATGAATAGTATTTACTAGGTACCTACTGTTGAAGAGCAAGGAGGTAGAGCACTAAACATCATTTACTTCAGCTCAGGCAAAATAGCAACTATTGCTTTTCTTTTTAATACCACAATGGTACATTTAAAAACAAAAACACTAAGAATCCAAAGTATTAACAATTTTAAGATAAATGAAACAGGAGGCCTCGACAATGTTCCTTTAAAGGAAGTTATAAAATAAGCAAAGAGTGAGTTTCAGGTGAGTGCAGGGAGGTTCCATATTCAGCTCACCAGAGTGTGCTGCTGCCAGTGAGCCATGAAGATGATGTGCATGCCATACACACTACACATCCACTTATGGGACTGGGGACTCTGCCGCTTAGCTAACTTCATTCCAGAATCTGGCTACCGGGGCAGACACAACTACAACTAAAGAAACTCCAAGAGACATTTTTTTTTCTGAGGTTCTTTTATGGAAATAAAGATAAAGCAGGCAGGTGGAAGACCAAGCAGATCAGAAACAATGAAAGCTGTAAAATCATTCTGACTTTTTGCACAAGTCTACTACTGGATTTTGGTGAATCCCACCTAATATTTGAAGTTCTATTGCACTCATCAATGGAAATAGTTGAAATATCAGGTTTCATCGTGATCCGCTGAGGGCATTACACTAGTCACTCCTTTCTCAATGGGGCTGGAAAGGAATTTTTCCCTCACTGCCACATTGGCCAAGATGAACTACTGGTTTTCGTTTTCCTCACAGCGGGTTGGGGGTTTAGTGGTGGGCAAAGAATGAAAGGGAGGGTTAGGCTATGATGTCACAACTCATTATGTAAGTTTTGGGCAGATGTTCAGTGTAGGGAATTGATATGGTGATCAGATACAATTGATTGGAAAAGGTTTTAAAGGAGGTATTCTTTAAAGGAACAGAAATGGGGTGGGTGGATTCAAGGCTCCCAACAGGGAGCCAATGCCCCGTCCTGTATAGTCCCCCTTAACCCTCCTTCAAGGTAGGGATGGCAGGGTCCCAGGAGTGGACCAGCTGGGAACCAGGATGGGTAAGGAGGAAGTCTGCAAGCAGCTCCCCAAGTATGTATAAATGATTATGAAATTACTTGCACTGTACAATTTTATCTGCCAAATATTCCCAGACATTTAAGAATAAGTTATAGCCTAATTAAACCACATCCAGTGTCTTCTGTCCTTCACATAGCATAGCTAGACAATGATACTTATGTAAAATAATCCCTCTTCCCATCCCATCTAGGAATGGGAGACAGCTAGGATATCAGAACACAAGAAGAACATAATCTTAAATTTACTAATTATTTAGTATTAATTTGCACTTAGGCAGAGCTGCACTAACAAAGGATAAATTACCCGCACTTACTGCTATATATTAATTCAATAACTGATAGTTAACTAGATAGCTCTACGCACATTGTATTAAACCAAACTCTCCACAAAGATCAAATATATAATGATGAATAGCAACAACCCCTAGTGTTCATGTGGCAAAGTACTGAGTCAAATTTCAGTAAAGGGGATTTTTAAAATTGCTGCTCTGTACAGGGTTGCCAATTTTCATCGGACATATTCCTGGAGGTTTCATCACATGACATAATCTTTAATTAAAGATTAATCTTTAATTCCTGGAGACTCCAGCACAATCCGAGGGGGTTGGCAACCCTAGCACTGTCTCCCATTTACAGTTCAATGGCTTTTTACTGCCCAAAGTGCAGGTCAGATTACTTACCTCTTGCAGAGATACACAACATCAGGCTACCTGGAGATTGGCCCACTGTAGGGATGGAAATCTGGAGCCTGAGCAGCTGCTGATCTGGAAGCTTGGAGCTGTGAAGTCTCTATAGAGTGCTGTGAGAACCTGTCTGCTTGTCCCCAGTCAAATTTGAAGACAGTGCAGGGGAACCAGCTGTTATAGAATGTGGCTGGCTAGTTTTTCCATGGCTTAGGCTGCTGTGATCATATCAGGCCCATATGCAAGTACCTCCCAGTCAGCTTCTGGAGACAATGTAATGCCTAGGGCCTAATTTTCAAGACAACTAATGGATCAAGCCCCAGCTACATCAAAGAACACATTTCAATATACAAAATGACAGAGGACAGAGGAGCACCTCTGGCAAAATGCAGATCACAAGGCACAGAATGAAGCCTGTGAGAGCTGGGGACAACGAATTTTCAGTCTAGGGGATCCAGCTACAGAACAGTCATCCAGAAGAGATCAGGCAAATTGGTCTGGCCAGTTTTGGGAAACATTGTAAAAGCTTCCTTTTAAAGAAAGCTTTCCCACTATAAGTGATGCTCACAATACAAACATCCTCCTCTATTCTCATTCCCAACTCCCACCAAAAAAAATTATGTATATATGTAAATGATACCGCAAGCAGAATTTAGATCCCAAGAAGTGGGACATGCCAGAAACTCCATGAAGTCTGTTAGGAACTTTGCTACTGCTATGGAAAGCACTCAGATACTAACATGATGGGTGGAAGCGTATGCAGGTAAGCTAGATAGGTAGTCATCATTAGTTCTTCCAATGTTACTTCCACTACAATATACAAATACTTATTTTTATGATCCCTTCCTTTGTTCCTATCTTATAGAAATTAATTTAAAAAGTAAAACTCCCATATCTGGTTACAAAACACTTGGCCCAGTTACTATTTTGTAACCAAACACTGTGAATTAAACTAACCTCAGCAGCTTCTCTATTTCTCCAGGGAGATGCTGTTGGAGCAGCTTGTTTAATCAGCCAGGATGCAGTTGCCAGCCCCCAACTGCCATAGAGTCTTCCAACCACAACATTCCACCACTTCCAACTATATGAAGTGCTCCAGAGTAGCGACCAGGTGGCCTAATGGATACATTCCACTATGGTCACTGTTTTCTGTGTTTTGCATTGATCAAATATACAACTACCTTCTACGAATCTGTGAACTACTATTCCTAATTGTCACTAAACCTTCTTATTCCAACATTCCATACTTTTCCCTTTTAAAAAGGACCCCCTGAATGACAATTCATTCTCAACTACCACAAAACTTTCCAGTTCCAACTTTCTGCATGTGCAGTGCAAAGGAAAAGAATATCCCTTTGTATATCAACACATTTCTCCCACAGCAGCTTCTTCTACTCCCTTATCTTGAGCAGATATGTGGCAGTGGTGTGATCTGAAATTCTGTATTTTTTTTTTACAGTCAGTGTCCAACTGTTGGATTGAATCTGTACACTCCACATACTCTTTACAGAGCTCAAGGACAAGCTGTATTCAAACCCGGTGGTGTGTGTAATGTAATAGTGTATACCATCCCCCAGCTTCAACGCTGAACTCATAGGTATAGAGTGATTTTATTGTGTGCTGAGCGAGAAAAGCTGATAATTTAAGTGGAGAGAGGCCTGTAATTCTGAAGCCCACTCCTCAGGTGTATATATACACAGCAGAACCTCACTAATTTGTACTATGCTAATCTGAAATATGACAATTCCCATACAAAATTCAGCGGTCTCCCTCATCTCTCAGCAAAGATTTAATACATGATAGAGATGTGAATAAGTCTCATATTATTATGGGGGTCAAGATTTTTGAAAAAATAAAGCACTACAGAACATTTACTATGATGCAAGCAAAAGTATACTTACAATCATATCTGTATATATGCATATCTGTGCTGACATCTGCACATCTGCCTCTGAACTTTTTGGTGTGCATGTGTGCACACTGGTCTCTGAACTTGCATTGGCAGAGGGTTGAAGCAGTTGAGGGTGGGATTTGGTGGGAGCCTGATTTTTTTTTTTAAAGCTGTATTGGTTATATGACAGGTAATGAAATGATGTTCGGCAAGGTAAAAGGAAGAAGTGCTTCACCCTGGGTCAGTTTTTACTTTGAATCCACTATATCCTTCTGTTTTTAAATGTATATCAAAACTGCCAGTGCCCTTTGGTGTGGAAACCGTATAGGAATAAAATCGAAATAAATCAGATAAATGTGTCTGTCTGCACGTGCGTGGTGTACCGAGGACCCTAGGTGTCCTATAATAAGGTGCTAGAGCTGGGAGGCTATAGGAAGAAGGGGAAAGAGAGTCAAGGCGAAGGGAGGTAGAACTAAGGGGGAGGCAGGAAGCTTAGTGTGTGTGGGGGGGGAGTCACAGGCACAGAGCCAAGGTGGGGAGGAATAAATGGGACCCAGACTTGTAGGGGCAGGGAGCCCGTGGGTGGGGGGGCAAAAGGGTGGGGCAAGCTGGGAGTCCTGTGGGGGGAGGAGGGAAACAAAGTGGAGCAGGCAGGGAGTAGAGTGGGGCAGGCGGGGTGCCGGGGGGTGGGTAGAGTGGGGCAGACGGGAGCCGAACGAGACAAGTGGGGAGCCGGAGGGGGGGAGCGGAGTGGGGGCAGGCCGGAGCTGAACGGGACAAGCGGGGAGCCGGGGGGTGGGTGCAGTGGGAGCAGGCGGGAGCTGAACGGGACAAGCGGGGAGCCGGGGGGTGGGTGCAGTGGGGCAGGCGGGAGCGGAACGAGACAAGCGGGGAGCCGGGGGGGGAGGAGCGGAGTGGGGGCAGGCGGGAGCGGAACGGGACAAGCGGGGAGCCGGGGGGGGAGCGGAGTGGGGGCAGGCGGGAGCGGAACGGGACAAGCGGGGAGCCGGGGGGGGAGCGGAGTGGGGGCAGGCGGGGAGCCGGGGGGTGGGTGCAGTGGGTGCAGGCGGGGAGCCGGGGGGGGGGGAGCGGAGTGGGGGCAGGAGGGAGCTGAACGGGACAAGCGGGGAGCCGGGGGGGAGCGGAGTGGGGGCAGGAGGGAGCTGAACGGGATAAGCGGGGAGCCGGGGGGAGCGGAGTGGGGGCAGGCGGGAGCTGAACGGGATAAGCGGGGAGCCGGGGGGTGGGGGCAGTGGGGGCAGGCGGGAGCGGAACGGGACAAGCGGGGAGCCGGGGGGTGGGTGGAGTGGGGGCAGGCGGGAGCTGAACGGGATAAGCGGGGAGCCGGGGGGTGGGTGCAGTGGGTGCAGGCGGGGAGCCGGGGGGTGGGGGCAGTGGGGCAGGCGGGAGCTGAACGGGATAAGCAGGGAGCCGGGGGGTGGGGGCAGTGGGGCAGGAGGGGCAGAGCTGTGGAGCCAGCCGGGAGGGGAGGGTGACGGGGAGTTATCTGCCAGGCGGAGACGGGCAAAGCAGACGGATCGCGTCACGCCTGAGGGGGGCGCTGTCGGGGGGCGGGGCCTCGCGCGGGGGGCGGGGCGCTGGGGAGCCGCGGGGGGAGGGTGTATTGTTCCCGGCGCGGGGCATGCCGGGCCCGCCGCAGCCCGCAACATGGCGTTGTGCTGTCACCCGTGTGTGTGAGGAGGGGAGCGGGAGCTGGAGCTGGAGCTGGACGCTGCGCCCCAGGCACGGCCGCGGCTAGAGATCCCGGCCCCGCTCTTCCCGGCTGACAGCCCCCGGCCCCGCTTCCCCTCAGGGCCCCCCGGCGCTGCGCTCCGCTCCCTCCCCCCGGCGCGCGAGGGACCCTTTCCCTTCCCATCTCCCCCCGCCATGGGGGGGTAGCGGGGCCCGCCTCACTTCTGCCCCAGGGTCGCGCGGTGCCAGCCCCATGGGGTCCCCGGCCGCGGCTGCGGACTCGGCCCAGTGGCTCTCGGTGAAGGAGGAGACCATCTTCCTACACGACGGGCTGATCCGGGTCACCGACCTGGCCGAGCTGCCCAGCGAGATCATCGGGGTGGCCGAGCCCGGGGACACCGAGCTGGAGGTGAGCCCCCTCCCCCGCCACACACCCCTGGCAGGAGGGGGGCTGCTCCGTGGGCAGGGCGGGGGGTGTCAGGGTGTGTAGGGGGGTGAGGAAGAGGAGAAGGATGCTCAGCGAGGCCTTGGGGGGCTGGGCGAGGATGGAGGTGGTGGGAATCAAGGTGAGGAGGGTGGTGATAATGAGGGGAAAGGATGACACACAGGATGGAGGTTTGAGGAGGCTGGGATGAATTATGGTGGATGCAAGAAGGTGATGGATGATTTTGGGGGGTACTGAATCCAGAGATCGAAGTGGTTCAGGGTATTAATCAACCCCTACCTAATGGTGATGGGGCTAGAGAGGGAATGAAGATGGAGGGTGAAGGATTGAAGCAAAATCTCCTTGTTTGAAATCCGGAAGGTTAGAAAAAAAATCTGTGTGTTCTAGAACAGCCTTTGATGTATTGATTTTATCCTTATTTTAATTGTTGTTTTTGTACAGTTAGCAATTAAATCTATTTGCCTTAGTGCAAAGCATCTGGGATACTTGGGTATCTAGGTGCAGTATTTAGGCTGTTGTAATGATTATTATTAAAAAGCAAGGCCAACAGCTGGGTTATTCATCACAGCTTCTGTCCCTCCCACAAATGTTGGTAGCTCTGGTGGAAGGCGAATTGTGCAGCTGTGTGTATTTGTGTATTCTGTAACATATGCATCTTTTTTTTTTAGTGGTGTTTCCTGTGACTGTGTAGATTGCATCTATTTGGTACACTGCATCTTTTGCTGTATATCTCTCTTCTCCTCCTCCCTCTATCACCCCCACCCTCTCTCCCTGGCAGTGTAGCTTGCAATGACACAGGGTCTTTGTCAGAGAAGCAGAGTGATGTTATCTAAGTGGGGATGGTTCAGCAGCTTTATCTGTGTATTGTGTTAGGTCAAAGGCATGTATTTAGGCCACAACCCCTTTAGTGAGGGTTTGGCAGCATACCAAGGTGTTGCCAAGAACCCACAAGCTACAGCAAGTGCAGAAGCCTGCAGTCTTGACAAAATCACTGCTAGATTCTGGTGACAAGAAGCTAAATTTGCTGTTTATGAAAACTTCCTCCAGCCTTTATCTAAAAAAGGAAGGTCACTATTATTATTTATTTTATTATTATTATTATTATTTTGCTGACTCTGACTCTTTCCTCTCTGTGAGATGTCATTGGGGGTGGGTCTAGGGGCACTGACCGGTTGTCATGAAATGGATATTGCACAAGTCACCCACCATAAAAGGCTCTTCCTATTTGTGTGATATTTTCTGTTTGTTTATTTTTTATATCTCTATCTAAATGGCATGACTCCTCTCTTTGTGATCTGAATCCACTCTAATGTTCAATGAAACTTGTATTCAGAAATTCATTTAAACCTCACTATATACTTGTGGAAGCAGTAGTGAGCAAATCATCTACTTGCTGTACTAGAATGTCGCATGGGCATGCTTAGATCTCTAGTGTGCTTGTTCCCTCATACAGTAGTAGAGTATTCCTATTTTTTTCTTTGATACACTCTTATTTTCATGATTTTACAAACTAGACCAGAAACTTTATCCAAAATGAAACTTGACATGAAGGGCCTTAGTATTGGAGCCATATATGTCTCTAAAACTTCAAATAACCTGCCCTAAAATTATTAGTGGGGGAGAAGTGGAGCAGAGCAGGAAATGAAGTTTAAGGCTATCCTGTGTTTTATTACAGTTGTGTAAGGGGCTGTAAGCACGGTGTGGGCGTGATTTAAAACAACAAAAAAAACCCCTCTGAAATAGGAAGGCTAGAGTTTGAGTGCTACGTGTGCTTTTAGTATGAAACCTTATAAATAGCAGTCTGCTATGATATCTTTGCTTGTTTAATTTGTAATCTTGAATTGGGGAGCGCCGAGACACCGATACACCTCTACCCCAATATAACGCGACCCAGTATAACACGAATTTGGATATAATGCAGTAAAGCGGTGCTCCCGGTGGGGCGCAGGGCTACGCACTCCGATGGATGAAAGCAAGTTCGATATAACGCAGTTTCACCTATAACGCGGTAAGATTTTTGGCTCCTGAGGGCAGTGTTATATCAGGGTAGAGCTGTATTTTGTGACACTGAAAATAGTAGAAGACCTTAAAATGAAAAGATACCTTATTTTTAAAAATTGGATTAGTATAGTATGCAGACTTAAATGCTTCTGGCATTGGGGTGTGCAGAATTTTGATCAGCTGAGATTTAAGTGACTAGTAAAAATGTTCTGTACCTACCTACTACAAATTTTCAGTATTTTGCATACAACTTCTTCTGTGCATTTAATATATAACTCTTATCCTTCCCTGGTAAACTGTACTGGATTTGTTCCAATAGTGACTGTATTAAAAATATTTTGATGCATGGCTATATATTCATCCAGTAAATTGAGCCATTGCTATTCTGATTTGATGCATAATAAACAAATTTCAACTGTCCAAATACTCATCTGTTGTGAGATGATTGGGGATAGGGAAGATATATTGTTGTTGCTTTGATTAATTAACTTTTATATATACTTTTAAACTTGGCAAAGGGCACTCAACTCTGGATGGAAGCTTGTTTGGTAGGTAGTTTTTACATCTAAAACGATTATATAAATGAATGGATATCCCTAATTCTAGGACTCTCTCTGCATTTACCTGAGAGAGAATAACATCCAAAGAAGTTACTTTGGTTTTTTTCTGTATGTTTATTTGTAGTTCTTTAAAGTCTCATTCTCTTTTAAAATAAATGTAACAAGAACAAAAAAACCTTGACATAACACTAAGATTTTGACAAATTGAAAATAAACAGGATATTTAAAGTTTAAACCTGACACTCCCACTCCTGTAAGATTTTGTTGGGGTTTTTAAATGGAAGGTTATGAAATCTTTACACTCACAAGGAGAAAATATGTTCTTGCAGCAGTGGTGCTGGTGCTGGGGGTGCTGCTGTACCCCCTGGCTTGAAGTAGTAATAACAAACACCAAATACATGGTTTCCATCATCAGCAACCCCATTATAAAAATTGTTCCAGCATTCCTGCCTTGCAGTATCCTTTAAAGATTAATTTCCAAATTTCAGTGTTTCATTAAATAAGCAGTCTTTTAAACTTGTATATCTGTGCACATGCAAAATAGATATATGTACTATAAAAATCTGTACTTTCAGTGAAAAATGAAACACAAAAAAAGCTGCTGTAGTGATCAGTATTGACAATGAAGTCCTCTGCCAACAGAATATATACAACATTTAGTCATTGCACAAGCTTCCCCACTAATATTCCTCAACCCTGATGTATCGGGCTGAGAGTTTCAAGGTATATTCAGTCCTTGGCTTCTCTGAGACTAAGAAGTGTGCCAGCAATCGAGATTGTTAGTTTCAGTCAAAGCCCCAGTGCACAAGTGATGACATTACAATGTTTTTTCATATAGCCCATCAAATGGTAATACATTTTTGTTCTGTGCCATGTAGGTTGGATTCAAACCAGTCAGTGATTTATGTGGAAGGCCAGCAGTTCTAGAGTTAACAAGTGGGAGGTTCAGTTAATGTAAAATGGCACTTACTTTGAAACTTTTCCTCTGGAGAAATAAATGTGAGAAAAGTCCAGTTTCTTTTATGTTAGTCATAGGACTAAGTAAAATATAAATGCCAGTGGTCCCACTGCTATCTTAATTCTTATACTTTAAACTTCACTTATCTGCCTAAGGAAAACAGCAGTCATTGGGACATCCTCTCTTAATGGTCTTGAGGGTTAGCCTGGGAAAATCCGAAGGACCTTGTACTTGGAGTTATAAATATTGCTACACCTGTAGCCGGCCACCTAGGCCATGTCTCTGTCCTCATCTGATGAGGATCTAGTTACCTGTGCCCTTCTGTGATATGAATAGAATCAGTGGGGTAGGTTGCTGGAATAGTGCTTTTCATAGACATTTATTTACCTGTGTGAGAGAGAGAGAGAGTAGCGATAGCAAGACTGCTGTTCAGATCTTGTGTGTTTTGTTGCAGTAGCCATAGGTTGTAGTCAATGCTTGAATCATCCACATTGGGATCTGCAGTAGGTTGTTTTAGTTAGTTTAGGTTTGACCCATCTGGGATTAACCATTTGTCATGGGTTAGTCATATCTACTACTCAGACTTAAAAAACTTCCCAGATGCTTTCTAGCTGATGGACTAACCCTTGAGATTATAGGGGAGCGTCAGCTCTGCTATAAGAATAGGAGTACTTGTGTCACCTTAAAGACTAACAAATTTATTGTAGCATAAGCTTTCATGGGCTACAGCTCACTTCATCGGATGCATGTACGTGAAGTGAGCTGTAGCCCACGAAAGCTTATGCTACAATAAATTTGTTAGTCTCTAAGGTGCCACAGTACTCCTATTCTTTTTGCGGATACAGACTAACATGGCTACTACTCTGAAGCTCTGCTATAGTTAAGGTTGACACTAGTTGGTGTGCTCGAGGTCCCCCAGATAGCTTCATATCACAATCACAGCTCTGCCACGTTTCTCCAACTAATCCCTCCATCATTCAATACGGCTACACTTAATACAGGGAACGCAGCTAGGGGGCATGCATATAACTCCTAATGATTGTCAGCTCTGAGGGTGGCAAAATTAAGGTTTTATTGGTGTAGTGTAACTTTATATTTCCTAGTTTTCAGAGGTTTGAGTTTTGTTGAACTGGATGTTCTGGAAGGACAGGAGATAGCACCAGGCAACCTTAACTTTGCATTGAGCAAGTTTTTTTTTCAGTGAATAGATACAAAAGACAAGGGTGGGATCCCCATTAGGAAGGGGCAGTACCATTGTGAGAAACTGAACACCTTAATTCCAGTGTTAGGATTTATAGCAGAATGCTGCTCCTGGAACTTTCTTGGAGTGCTCTCTTTCACAATGTCCTCTGGCTTAGCTGGTGTATTTATAAAGTCTCTTATCTCCCTGGCTGCAGAAAGAGGGGATGGTTCTCTGTTATCTGGGCATTTACATCATACTTATCACTGTAATATGAGTACCTTTTCTACTCCTACCATAGCCCCTGATTTTCAGATCCTCTTCCGCTGTAACTACTCCAGAATCGGTCTCTGCTGGTGCTCAGACCTTTCCTAAGCAGCAGCGGTATGAAATTATCATGGTTCTCGAAAGTAGCATTGCTGCCCAGAAGGATGACACTGGATCAGTTTACTGCTTGACTCACATTTGGAAGGTTATCTTTGTCACCATAAATTCTATGTAAGTTGACAATACTCTCACTCACCAGGGCAAATTATCCACTTGCTTTGTGAATGGATTTTTCCTCCCGTTCTTTGTTTATTCTTTCATATGAAAGTAATCCTGAAATCTTGGATCCCAGCAGCAGTGTGACTTGCTCTATAGTGTGGATCCTGTTGTTAAATGTTTTGTGACTGAAATTTGAATAAAGGTAACTGGAGATACATTTAAAAAAACAACTCTGAAAGGCACTAGTCCAAATTATAGGTCAGCAGCCTGTAGAACTTCATTTTAAATCATAATCTGACTACCTGATATGGAAAATATTAGAGAACATATTTTTTGGAATTTATTCTGCAAACATCTATTATGAAGCATATTGCTTATCACCAACTTCAATGAGACTACTAACTGCAGTAAATACTATGCTCTGCCGTGAGTGCAGGATGAGGGTCTAGATTCCCCCCTTTAGTAATTTGGATCCAAATACTTAAATAATAAAAAAAAAAGCCAAATCAATATTTTCATATTAAAATAGATTAAAACATCCCACGTAGATTTTTCTTTTATTAATGTCTGTGTGTATTTTAAATCTGTGCTGAGAGACAGTAGGATTGTTAACAAAGGAAGTACAGGTAGAAAAACTATATTACATTTTGATTGATATTTGTGTGCTCTTTTTATATACTGTGAAGGATACTAAGGATGTTTTAAATATTAGGTTGTATGCTTACATTTTAATTATTTTTTTATTTCTCTTATGGCATATTTCAAAGTGAGTGATTAAACTTATAGTGCTTCCACAAGGGAAACATAGTTCATGCTTTTAGCTGAGCAGTTAATCATGCTGCTATATACAGCATAATATGAGTCAGAGATTTTGAAGGAGGATATACGATTAAAATTACTTGACATATTTTAAAAAACTAGAGCAATCCCTGAACTCTGATTATAAATTGAAGGTATATCCTGCTATGTATTGTGCTACAGTAGCTGAAAGACTTATTAGGAGCAATGGAATACAGCAAGAGTATTATGTAACAATTTCAAAATTGTATGTATTTTCAGATTTGAAACATGCCAAATATTACATGTGTACATATACATCATATGTAATTGCAATATTATGTAACATTTTCCATATACAATAATATTGATCTAAGAAGAATTAAATACAGAAATTCTGTTAGTATTTGCAAATAACAATGAACACAATCTTTTATAACCAAGAAATTCATTTGAGTAATGCTTTCTAGAGATTTTAGGCCAGACACCAACAGCCAGCAGACAAGCATGCAGTTCCCTAACAGTCTGTGTGCTGTGCAGCTCTGGGTCAGCATTCTGACCCCAGCAGCCTGCCTACAGCACAACAGCCCTAACCTGGTTTCCACCAGCCTTCCTTACAATTTGCAGTGTGATCCCTCACCCTCAGTCCCAGATTTCCCCAAAACCATCTGTCCTGAAATGTCCAGCCTTCTCCTGGAACGTTCACAGGAGTATTAAGGGGCATAGCTCCTTGTTTCTTTAACTGGAGTTAGTAATCACTGCAAGTCAAACACAGCACTGGATTGATTTAGACTTGAAGTAAAACAAAAAGAACAGGAGTACCTGTGGCACCTTAGAGACTAACAAATTTATTTCAGCATGAGCTACAGCTCACTTCTTCGGATGCGTAGAATGGAACACACAGGCAGGAGATATTTATACATACAGAGAACATGAAAAGGTGGAAGTATGCATACCAACAGGAAGAGTCTAATCAATTGAGATGAGCTAACATCAGCAGGAGAAAAAAAACTTTTGAAGTGATAATTAAGATGACTCATAGAAGGTGTGAGGAGAACTTAACATAGGGAAGTAGATTCAATTAGTATAATGACCCAACCATTCCCAGTCTCTGTTTAGGCCTGAGTTAATTGTATCTAATTTACATATTAATTCGAGTTCAGCAGTCTGTCTTTGGAGTCTGTTTTTGAAGTTTTTTTGTTGCAAAATTGCCACCTTCCAGTCTGTCACTGAGTGGTTAGAGAGGTTGAAGTGTTCTCCCACTGGTTTTTGAATGTTATGATTCCTGATGTCAGATTTGTGTCCATTTATTCTTTTGCGTAGAGACTGTCCGGTTTGGCCAATGTACATGGCAGAGGGGCATTGCTGGCACATGATGGCATATATCACGTTGGTAGATGTGCAGGTGAACGAGCCCCCGATGGCGTGGCTGATGTGATTAGGTCCTATGATGGTGTCACTTGAATAGATATGTGAACAGAGCTGGCATCGGGCTTTGTTGCAAGGACAGGTTCCTGGGTTAGTGTTTATGTTGTATGGTGTGCGGTTGCTGGTGAGTATTTGCTTCAGGTTGGGAGGCTGTCTATAAGCGAGGACTGGCCTGTCTCTCAAGATCTGTGAGAGTGAGGGATCATCTTTAAGGATAGGTTGTAGATCTGACAAGAATAGCTGACACAGAGTAGTGAACTACCAGTGTGCCTCTGTGTCACAACCTCTTATTCAATTGGTGTTTTTCATCGCATCTATGCTGAGAGCAGATTTTAAGAACATATCATTTACATATTTTGCAATTGGCATATGCTTGGAGTAAATGGTGTACTGAGCTGATTCTATAGTGTTCATGGGATTTATGGCTTACTGCTCTTGAAGGCTTTACTGATTTCTGTTGTGTCTCTTCAGAAATTGTATTAACCAGAATTGCTAGATCCTAGTACAGTGACACAATCCATCAGGCTGAGGGTTGAGAGTCTGTACACAGTATAGCTTTTTGGAACAGTTTAAATTTTGATATACTCTTGCTATGCATTTTACTTTGCAAGAATGTCTTAATCGAAGAAATTCTGGTATTTCTGTCACAGAACTTGGAATTCACTGTTTTGCACTAGGTTTTTGCTTAAAGAATAAGTGACCACATAAGAAAGCAGTTGTCCTTGTCCTTATATGTTACCTGTGTTGGGGAGGAGAAGGATGACCTTTTAGTTATGGGATGGGGCTGGAAGTCAAGAAGGTGGATTCTATTTTTGACTCTGCTTCTGTGTGCTTCAGTTCCTTCATCTGTAAAATGGGAGTAATACTTTCCTAATCCAAAGGGTGTTGATGAAGTGTACTGCAATCCCCAAGAAATTTTGCTGTGTAAGTGCAAGGTTTTGGATCAGTGTGTAATAAGAATTCTATTCTTAAACTGATTATGTGGAGAAATAAGTGAGTCCTATCTAGAAATTTCAAAAACTCTCTCCTGAATTATAGCTCTGTAGAAGAGGGTACTTTTCCTAACATGCTCACTGTGGTCTAGGTGTATAATAAATATATAATCAGATTTTTTTTCCTAGACTTCTAAATTATATTACATTTTAATTAACACTTTTCAAATCCATAAAATTCCTTGCTAGCATATTTTTCACTTCCATTTTTGGCCAAGTAGGTCAGTAAAACTAATTTCTTTAGCCTGAAACGCTTCATAAAGTACATACAATACATGCTACCAATTGGAAATGCACTACACTGGAACAGATACATTATTGGGATGTCTACAAAGAATCATTTTATGATAGTGAGTGGTCTTCATGGCTGTTTAGATGCAATAGTATTAACAAAAATGCTCCTTAATAGGGAAGTACTTGACTAGTACCAAGTGGTATTTAACATCTTATTTTAACACATTGTTAAAGTCTATACACCAGTCTTCCAATACAGAATTTGAAAATATCAATAAAGTTGAAATAAATTAATGCTCTTATTCTTTAGGGGAAAAATGCCATGAGGTCTTTAATGTCCTCAAGTGGAAGAGGGTCTGTTTTGTATGGCATCTTTGGCAAAATGCTGGGCCTTATTTTTGTGCTTAAGCATTGGTGTAGTGCTGACTGGAAGCAAACAGTGCTATCTGCTAAATAGTTGCTTTCTATAGAAGTCTGTATCAGAAGCAATAAGATACTTGGCTTGTGAAGTTGCATGGAGTCACCACTAGAGGTGATAGAGCTTCAGGCTGTAACAGATTAAAAAAAACAGAAAATACATACTATAAGCAGTGGCTATAATGTTATAGTTGTTGCTTGTAAAGTCTTGCATCACTGGAGCACTTTGAAAACATGTCTTAATTAGTTCGCAAGACAGGATTTTTATTTATAAAGTTTGAGATTAATATATTTCATATGTGAAAATTGTCTTACTCCAGATCTTTGGTCTGCAGAAATATTTCTAAACATGTATGTAAGCAGAATATATTAATGCTTATTGCATTGATAGTTAAGCTTCATACTTGATTTAATTATTAGACAATTTTCATAGTATTACATTTAGAACCTCTCTTCTGGCTATATGAATAGATTCCTTTGTAGCAACCTTCCCCCCACTTACCACCTGTTCAGTATACCCTTTGATATATTCAGGAAGCTAACTTTCTTTGCCATGGTTTTCGTTATTTTCTGTAATCTTGTTTACAAGCAAGCAAATTGACAAATTTAGTGATAAGGCACTAAGAAGCAGTTAAGACTCCTTGTGGTAATTTGAATAGATATGTATTCAGCTACTTCTGCTTTCCTTCTTTTATCCTGGAAGTACTAATCAAAGCTTAAATGCCATTGTTCTTGAGAGATCATGAATTCTTGCACACTTAAAATTGGTTGAATCTCCTCTTGATACAGGCATAAAAATTCCACCAGCATCACTGAGAGAATTGAGTGAGTTGGTTTCAGCACAGACCGTAAAAATTTGGTGATGGTTTTTATATTGCAGCAAAAATAATGTATCTGCTTATGGTTATATGTGCACACAGTGTATTGCTGTCTGCAGATTTATGGGGGTCCAGTCTAGCTACAGTTCACTTTATTGAAATATCTTTTCTGTACATAAGCTCGTGCAACATTTTGTAGGTCTGAGGAAAATAAAAAAGTACTGCATCATCTAAAACCAAATGACAAGAAAGGAAAAACCCCAAGACCAGACTCTGCATGATGAATCAAATTAGCGATCGGACTGTAGGAGATCTGGCCTAGTGGTCAGAACAGGAGTTAGGTCTAGTGGATGGAGCGGGCTTCCAGGTAGGGGAATGGAAGCGAGGATCAGAACCAGAGTCGTCTGCCAGATACCAAAGAGTCAAGGCAGAGCTGGGGTTCAGAGCCAGGATGGTAGCTGAGGGTGAGGAGGGAGGTGAAAGGGCAGGAACCAGAGAAGAGGAAAAGATCAGGCAGAGCCAGAGCAAAGAGGGAGCTAGGGGTGAGGCAGGAGTAAGGAGCCATGCAGGAATAGTATTGGATGTGGATTTCAGAAGGCAGGCAGAAACAGGGTCCAGTGTGGCAGCAGCCGGGAGTCTGCACGGTTGCACGGACAGCCTACCGAAGACACTTCCTGGCTTTCAGTAGTCAACGTGAGCCAGTCTGGTGGCTGCATGCCTTATGTGCTTTGATCAGATGGCCTGACATTCCAGGATTAGTGAGATGCTGCTTTGCTTATATCCATTGGTGGTGATAAGGGAGTGTCAGAGACCCAGGGCCCCCATAGCCCTGGATTCTAGAGCTACACTCTTAGATCCTTATCCATCTTTGTTTTTTGAGTGGTTTTTGCCTAGCCATTGTTTGTCTGTGGGTCAGTTGAGAGTTTAAAATATAGTCAAGGGCACCTGAAGTCATGGATAGATGCTCTTTTATTTACTTGAATGTACAAGTAAACACATAGTTCTTCGAGTTGTTGTCCCTATGGTGCTCCATTTTAAGTGTGTGCATGCGCCTGTGCACTTTGAATCTGAGATTTTTGGTAGCAGTGGCTCCCTGGATTTCATAACCACTGGCACATACTTAACCATGGACAGCTTTGGCATGATGTCCAACCTTATTTACACTACAGTAAAGCCCTCAAACCACAGCATGGCCTGCCTTCAGCTTCTGGGCCATATGGCAGCCTGTATATTTGTAATACCCGTCACCAGGCTTCATTCCCAGTGCCTTCAAGCCTGACTCAGAACTGTGTACACTCCCAGCAATCACAACCATGCAGACAGGTGTCTATCCCTCAAAAGAGTTTTCAGTTCTCAGTTGGTAGAAGGACCCCCATAAGTTTGCATGGACATTCAGTTCTTGTCTACCCGTCAAAAATCATCACCAGAGATGTGTCCATAGTAGGTCGGTGAGCTCACCTCCAGGACCTCACAACACAAAGCAGATGGATATCTCAAGAGTCTGCTTTTCACATCAGTCTACACAACCTCAGAGTAGTCTGGTACATGTGTAACCACTTCCTGCCTAAGATTAAGAGTCATTTAGAGTTATGGCAGACAAATGTGGGTGACCATGTATTATATAGTATCAGAGGGGTAGCCGTGTTAGTCTGGATCTGTAAAAGCAGCAAAGAGTCCTGTGGCACCTTATAGATTAACAGACGTATTGGAGCATGAGCTTTCGTGGGTGCATCCGACATGCATCCAACGAAGTGGATATTCTCCCACGAAAGCTCATGCTCCAATATGTCTGTTAGTCTATAAGGTGCCACAGGACTCTTTGCTGTTTTTACACGTATTATATAAACTGTCAAGGAGGAGCAAGATCCCAATCCTTGCACACAGAGGCAATAAAACTTTGTAACTGGTGCATAACACACCAGATTGCCATCTCACTAGCACAGTGGTAGGCAACCTGCAGAACATGTGCTGAAGGCGGCACGTGAGCTGATTTTCAGTGGCACTCACACTGCTCGGGTCCTGGCCACTGGTCCGGGAGGCTCTGCGTTTTAATTTAATTTTAAATGAAGCATCTTAAACTTTTTTAAAACCTTATTTACTTTACATACAACAATAGTTTAGTTATATATTACAGACTTACAGAAAGAGACCTTCTAAAATGTTAAAATGTGTTACTGGCACGCAAAACCTTAAATTAGAGTGAATAATTGAAGACTCGGCACCCCACTTCTGAAAAGTTGTCAACCCCTGCACTAGCATATCTACCAGGTCTGCAAAACACCATAGCAGACACGCTGAGCAGACATTTCTGCCAGCACCATGAATGGGAGCTGAGCAATCCTATCCTACAGAAGATTTTTTTCACCTGCCGCTTCCTGGAGATATAAGCCTCTTCACAACTCCATCTAATGCAAAATGCCGATGATTCTGCTCATGGCGAGGTCAACGTCTCAATTCTTTAGGAGGTACCTTTCTCCTATATGCCTATCCCCCAACATTGTTGTTCCTCAAGGTCCTGAACAAACTGAAACAAGAGAAAGTGGTTATCATCCTTGTAGCACTCTCCTGGCGGAGGCAGGTGTGGTTCCCAGACCTGATTCACTTGACTCTGCAGCCACTTCTTCACCTCCCCTGACAGCAGATCTACTGACCCAAGAATTCGGCACAATAACTCATCTCAGCCTCTCCTTGCTACATTTCAAGGTCCAGCTCCTTGATGGTTCTTGGGCATAGAAAGGGATTGTTCTTTCAAAGTACAAAATGTGCTGTTGATAGTAGGAAACTCTCCACAAGAGAGACTTACCTGCAGAAGTGGAATTGTTTCCATTCTTGAGGCATCCAATGAGCATTATCACCTCATAGGTCACATCTCAGTCATATACTTGAATATTTGTTGAATTAAAAAACCCTGGGCTTATCTCATAGCTCCATCAAAGGCTACCTAGTCTGCTATTACAGCCTTCTACCTACCAATTGACAAGTTATCAGTATTCACACACCCCACGACTTCAAGTTTCATTAAGGGCGTGACCAGTCTTTTTCCTCACATTATAGAACCTGCTCCACCTTGGGACCTTAAGCTATTTCTCAGTGCATTGAGGAAGCCACACTTTGAGCCTCTGAGGAGCTGTTCTCTCCTCCTTCTTCAAAAATGCATTCCTTGTAACCATCACTTCAGCCAACAGGGTGTGGGAGTTGGGATCACATGTGGCAGATCCACCCCTACGTGATCTTTTATTGGGACAAGACGACTCAATGTCACCACCCTTTCTTGTAGCCCAGTGTCTCTTCAGACTTCCATATCACCCAGGATAGCTTGGTTAGAAATTGAATCAGATCCTTAATAATCTGCTTGAGAGCTGAAAACACCTGACCCTTTTGTTTAACATCAGGATTCAGGATCCTGTGCCTGAAATAAGCGGTAATCCCAGCATCCCCTACTGTCTGTACCAGCTTTCGAAACACTATCACTTGGCATTTAGGAACCGGAAATTGATTTTAAAAGAGCCCTTTTAACGTTAACAATATGTCAAAGTAGCCTTTATAGTAAATAGGGCAGTAGCTGATACTAGGACAGTTGCTCACTTAATCATAATTGTCTTTTTGATGCTGGGTTGTTTTTTTTTGGTCTTATTGCTTATTTGTTAGATTTCAAAATGTGCCCAATTATACATTATGGAGCATATTGTTTATTTAACAAAGGCCATAATATTTATGCAGCAAGAGAGTCATTTTTGCCCCTAAAACAAGCAAATAACAATACAGCCTGACCACTAGGTATGCGTGAGAGAAAGAGAGAGGCCGTGCAGAAGATCTAAACATCTGTTAGTGGGTTTGCTTTCTCTTATCCCATAGCCTTTCTTCTTAAGGCACTGACTTGGGGATATTAGCAGATCTAGATGAGAGTTCTAAGATTTTGACTCAGCTTTTCATTATGAACTATTCCATTTCATTATTCAGTCCCCCTACTTGTATAGGAACAGTTATAATTTGTGACTGGTCTGCTTTGGTTCTCTTTGCAACAGACCAGCTTTGTGAACTCATACAAGTCACATTCTCTCTCTTTCTCTCATTCCCCTCCCAACCTTTATATGTCTTGCGTATTTTAACTGTGAGCTCTTCAGGTCAGGACTTCTCTCTTACTGTGGGTCTGTCTACACTACAGACACTACAGAGGCAAAGTTGCAGCACTTTAGTGTAGACAGTTATTACAGCCATGGAAAGGGTTCTTCATCATTGTAGTAAATCAGGCCCGTTGAGAGGTAGTAGCTAGTTGGACAGTAGAATTTTTCTGTCTCTCAGAGGGGGTGTGTGTGAGAGAATTTTTCACACCCCTGAGCTAGGTCGACCTAAGTTTTGGGTGTAGACCAGGCCTATGTGTTTGTACAGTGTCTATAAGAGTGAGACATCAGTCTTGCCTGGGGCTCTAGTGCTACTATAATATACACCTCTACTCCGATATAACGCAACCTGATATAACATGAATTCGGATATAACATGGTAAAGCAGTGCCCGAGGGCGGGGACCTGTGCACTCCGGTGGATCAAAGCAAGTTTGATATAACACGGTTTCACCAATAACACAGTAAGATATTTTGGCTCCCAAGGGCAGCGTTATATCAGGGTAGAAGTGTAAATAAGTCTTTGCAGAATGTGCAGATTCTTTTCTCCATTTGTTAGGAATGCAGTGTATTCAGTCAGTCACTCATAGGTGAAGGGATTTGGGGTTTGGAGTTTTTTCATGTAAGCAATTTTTGTACTTTTGATTGACACAGAGTTTTGTGATCCCAAATTGGAGGTGAGGTGGTGCATTCAATTGTGAATGGAAGTGGAGGTCCTTAAATATATTTAAAATGTGGTCTAAGCATTTGTAACGTGTTTTAAGAAGCTTATATTGATTAAACCAACAAAGCTTTGACATTGAAGTGCCTAGTAGTCAAAGCACTGGATCTATATAAAAAAATCTTTGGTGTACTTTATGTAAGAATGTGAACATCTCTATTTCAGAAATTGTGGGATTTTTTTAAAATGTCTTCAGCATTCATTTATTTTTTATCTTTATTCTTTCACGCTTTTCTGGGTATAGCAAAAATTGTGTTGAGGTAATATTGATGGGATTTGAAAGCTTAAAAAAAGTTAGTTATTTATAACAAATGTTTTATCCCTTACTCTTAAAAGCCTGGTCTCTATCTGCAACATTTTAATGAATTTCTCCTTTGCTCTCTTTGTCAGCTTTTTAAGTTTCTCTCTAAATAGCAAACTGTGCCTGTGGCTCAACTTCTCCTTCTCACTTTACTATCTTTCACTGAAATTACTTGCAATTTAGGAAATAGTCTTTTACAAGCTCTCTATGCAAGTATAGCGTGAGTCTTTTTAGTGTCTGTTCTGCAGTACTAACTAAGGATATATCTATACTGCAAAGAAAAACCTACAACACAGAGTCTGAGACTGGGTCAATTGACTTGGGCTGGAGTGCGGGGCCAAAAATAGCTGTATAGATTTTCCCACTGTGGCTGGAGACTGGGCTCTGAAGCCCAGAGAGGTGGGAGGATTGCATATCCCTGACTCCAGCCCAACCAGGAAAGTCTACACTGCTATTTTTTAGTCCCGCAAGCCCAAGTCAGTTGGGCCCAGGCTCTGAGACATGGTGTAATGGATTTTTCTTTGCAGTGTAGACATATCTGTAAGTATTGGTCTGTGCTCTCCCCTGTACAACACATGGAGTAAATATTATTTATACCAGTTTATCATTTGTTTTCTTACCTTGGCTGCCTCTGGTAAAGAAAACTATAGCTTGTGCTTTCCCTAACTGAACTTTAGTGCTCATGAAAGGTGCTAAGTTAACAGTCCTGGAAACTCCCCTTGTCTTCACATTGGGAGTTTAAAGAGGACTGCTCTGCCTTCAAGTGTCATATTTATCTGCTTGTCGGGTCCATGTCAGAGGCCTGTGGAGCCCTCAAGGATTTTGCTCCCCAGCATCTGGATTCTTTCTTTGAGCCAAGAAGGAGCTAGGGACTCCCACAAACCGCAGATAATTCAATTTGATATCAATTGTGTCAGCTTGCAGGAAGTGTCCTTAATTTAGTTGAGAACTGCCCTGGAAACCTTATGAACTGAAATTCAGAAGCTGTATACTTTAATAAACCAAAAGATGTAAGCAGGACTAGATGTATGGCTGCAAATCCATATCCGGCAACCCTTAGAGATTTAAGACCAGAGACTGTCAAGTAAGCAGTGTTTAAAAAAAAAAGATTAAAATTTAGCTAATAATTTGACATTAGATGTTCACTTCTACAAGTGCCTTGCTCTACTTTGTTAGAAAAAATAAATTTTCACTTGGTTAATCTTCTGACTTCCAATCTTTGAAGACTTGGGGACAGATCCTCAACAGGTATAAATCAGCATACCTCCTATGATGTGAATTAGCATAACTCTATTAACATCTGCTGAGAATCTGGACCATGATCGTTTGCATATAGGAATCCGAGGTAGATTATTGTATAATAATGCCAAAATAAACCATTCAAGCAATAATTAAAAATTTTCTAACTCCTGTTCCTCATCTTGTTTCCTGCATAGAGACCTTTTCCTGAAAACTGAGGGGAAGAACCCAGTCTTAGTCTTTGTTTAGTTAGATTGGTCAAGTGACCAGTGCTTTTGCCATTTGTAATGACAAGTGTAATTTTAATTGTTAGCTTAATCTTTACTTCAGCTAAGTAGCGCATCCTGGAGATGTTCAGTTGGCTAGTTTGCCATTTGGATTCTTATAGACTCATAGACTTTAAGGTCAGAAGGGACCATTATGATCATCTAGTCTGACCTCCTGCACAATGCAGGCCACAGAATCTCACCCATCCACTTCTATAACAAACTCCTAACCTATGTCTGAGTTATTGAAGTCCTCAAATTGTGGTCTGAAGACCTCAAGCTGCAGAGAATCCTCCGGCAAGTGACCCATGCCCCATGCTGCAGAGGAAGGCGAAAAACCTCCAGGGCCTCTGCCAATCTGCCCTGGAGGAATATTCCTTCCTGACCTCAAATATGGTGATCAGTTAAACTCTGAGCATGTGGGCAAGACTCACCAGCCAGCACCCAGGAAAGAATTCTCTGTAGTAACTTAGATCCCAACCCATCTAACATCCCATCACAGACCACTGGGCATACTTACCTGCTGATAATCAAAGATCAATTGCCAAATTAATTGCCAAATTCTTGATTAATTGTGGAATGAAATGTTGTTTCAGATGCTGCCTCAAAGATTACTGCTTTCATATTCATGCACAAATACCAAAAATCTGTGTGGCTTTTCCTGTGTGGATAAGAAACATGTCTTTGGAGTCTTTCAGGTTTGGCTCCATAGTTATGATTTCTTTGATATTTGTGTGCTGCAATCATGTTTTAAAAGAAAATGGTAAACTGGGTAAGTCGAGGGTAAGTGCTCCTTCAACTTGCACAGTTGTGTTGAATCCTGCACAGGAAAACTGGAAAATCTGACCTATTGCAGAGATGATGAGGGTGGTCTCTGTAGTCAATTACTTATGCACCCTTCCCTCATCTGACTCATTACAATAACAAAGTATTAATGTTTGTTTTCCCTGTAAAATGCTTGTGACCTCCCTGGCTGGTTGCAATGACAAGGGAATGTATCTGAGCCCAGGATGAAACTTATTTTGTAGCTTTAAATGTTGTCACAGGCTTTATATGCTTATTAAGCCTGAGAATAGACTACAAAAAGAAAAGGTGCTCAACATTTGCTGAGAAGAAAAAGCATGAAATAATTGTTATAAAATATTTAAGGCTGATCTTCTTACTTTAGAAATCAGTGTCTGAAGAACAACCTAACTTTATTAATAAATGTTCTTCCTATTGCTTATAAGGTGCCATTTAAAATGGGCTAATTCTGAACAATCAAACAGATGTAAAAGCTCAGTAACCTGTGGGCACTGCTAAATCAATATATGTAGTAGTCACTGAAGTGTATGCACCATAGGATGTATATTTGGTTAATTATCTCTCATATCTTTTCAGAATAATCTTTTTTGTTTGTAGATAGTATATTAAAAATGTACCCTTACAAAAGATACACAAATAATAAAACCAGGAATTTTCCAGAATGATGAAGATACTTAATTATGTTTGTTTTTCTGTCTGGAAAACGATACTTAAAATAGGAATTTAATATTTACTTGGAATTAAAGTTAAAAATACCCAGTAAGAATAGTTATGAAGAAATTTCAACTTAAAAATTTGATCCTGATCATAAAAATACATAGCAACAAAACTTGTTCTAATTCTTTGATCTTGCAAAAGCTTGTTTTTGATTTCTTCAGTGGTTTCTTTGTGTAACATGAATTGATTAACATTTAATAAATTTAAAGCACAAAGTAATGTATCAGGTTTTATTAAAGCAGAAAAATTACAAAATCAATTATCAACCACATTCTTCTGGGAAGGAAAAAGTTAAACTGTCTTCCAGTAGTTCAGACACAATTAGGACACTTTAGATTAGCGGGAATGAAATGGAATTTAAGGCACATGACTTTCTATTCAACAGCAGTCCAGAGAACCCTTCCTGCTGGAGTGCTAAATGTAACATTTGGGGCGAATTGTACTGTGACAGATTGTTCGACTGGTTGATCTGGTAGTCCATGAGGAGATCTTTAGAGCCCTGCAGATCTGCAGATATTCACTTTATATCCACAGACCACATTTGCAGATAGCGGATCGGATGTGGATACAATTTTTGTATCCATGCAGGGCTCTAGAGATCTTCCCCTTATGAAGTTGGTCTTCAGAATTAAAAAGTTGGAGAGCTTTTGCTTTACAGTATATGGCATGATATCATTGAGCTCCCCTACTGATCCCCCTTGTAAAGGTCTACGCTCAAAGCTGCTCCCCTGTTGTTAAGGCTATCAGTGCTATATAATGTATTTGTTAGTATATAACATTTTAACTGACCTAAGACAAGATGTTGAGTTTGGGCTGAAATTGAGTTTTGATTTGAAAGTTCCACTCAATCAATCTAAACAGTTTGTCTTCTTTCACTTCCTTTCTTTTCTTCTTCCTCCTTGGTTTTCATTTCATGTACATTAATAAGATAACGGAATAGTAATCTGTACTCTGGCATTCTCACTTTGAATCTCATGCTTTAGATCCACTAAGTGAGTAACTGTGTTTCAAATTAGATATAGACTTTGTTTATAGTCCAGAAAGACTTGAGATAGTTCTGAATCAATAGCTTAGCAAGGTACAATTAGGTGTTTAAACCTCATCTGGCACACACTTTGAAGACACTATTATTTTTGTAGAGCAAAAAAGCAAAACATATTTGATCTAAAAAAATCAAACTAAATGATCTAGTGTTTGTCATAGTGTCAAAGGAGAACCCAAATAGTAAGCAGGTAAGGATTATTTTTTGTGTTGCCTGTGACATTTGTCTAGCAAGCATTTAAAAAACAGACAGACAAAAAAAAAACACCAATAATATTTTGGGTGTTTAACCCCTGAGGGGAGCCATCTTTTCTTTGTAAGACCTACTGTTGAAAAATATTATGTTAGTTTTTAGGATTGATCTTCATTAATTGTTCTTCTTCTTTACTGCTGCTGCTTGTTACTTTCCATTTGAGAATCCATCCTGGTGAGTTACAAGTAGAGAGCCCTGTGTGGATACAAAATTTGTATCTGCATCTGATACATGATCTGCAAACATGTTATGTGGATATAAAGTGGATATCTGCAGATTTGCAGGGCTCTAGTTACAAGGAACACATTTCCTGCATATAAAATTGTGAATTTTTGGAACAAAACATTATAAAGTATGACAACCTCTAATACAGATTCATAGAATATTCTGCCATAGGAGGCGAGAGAATACACAAAGCCTAGCACTTTAAAAGAACAATTTAATATAAACAGTATTTATCGTAAATGTATTATTCAGTGTAATATTTAGTAACTAACATTCTTAGACTGGAAATATTGATATACAAAATTTACTTGCTAATATTTAACCATTAAAATGTATCTTTGCTAATGTAAATTCTATAAGAATTTCATTTTTTTTAAACTTACCCTTTTATTAGTAAGGCTAAAGGCTGCATACTATACTTAGGTAAAGTAGTTTCACTGACTTCAGTAGGTTTACTCATGAAAATGGTCAATATGACATGTCCTGAAGTGATTTATCTATTCTTATTCATCACATTTATAAAATTTATCTTTATTTTCCTACTGTATACTCTGTATGCCTATCCTGTAAGTTAAAAAACACAAAATATAGAAGGACTGCCTGTCAATATAATTGCCCCTACTCTTAACCCTTTCTCTCCTCAATAGCCTGAGTAAAGAGAGAAGACAATATGGGCTTTGTAGTATTCCCGAGGGCTAATAAATTCAAGGACTTATCACAGAAAATGCTCTGCCAGCAGCTCCCTCTTATTTCTATTGAGGGCATGCCAGCTCGAGTGACTCTGCTGATCTCAGATGCGGTACTGTGTAATATGAGGAAAAGAGATCTATCTTCTCTCACAGAAATAATGGTTTTCTGGCTTAGTACTTGGAAGAATTCTCTAAAAATTGCTTTCCATCAGGGTTACTTGATTTTGTTGTTCCCACTTTGTTTCCCATTTTATTTGGAAGTGCCAAGATAAAGACATTTTTCTCCTCAGAGAAACATCTGATCATAAGGTGTGTGTTTGATGTGACAGCAGCTATCAGTAAGGAAGAGAACACGATATAACTGCAAACATTTGAAGCAGGTATAACAGAGTAATGGGATAAAAGTGAGATGAATAGCAGATGGAAAAAAACTTGGCAGTGGGAGGGAGCTGTGAGGTTAGAAAATTGGGGGAAGCTCTATCACTTGAAATGTTATAAAACTGGAGAAAGTAGTACAAAACATACTTCAGGGAATAATCATGCACTTCTTGGGACATGGACTTAAGATGTGAAATGTTTTCTTTTAAAAAATATTCTAACAGTTTAGATTGGCATTATGTTCCAATCTAATATTTAGAAGTTATATTACATGTATTATGTTGGACTTTGCTTTTTTTAAAACATTTCTAATAAAAGCAGACATGTTTGCAGTAGTAAACGTGACCTTGTTCTCCTCTTAGATTCTAACATTTGAGACTAAGAATCCAACAGAACTAGCTGAGCGTTTGCGTTCTGTGTGCGGAAACCAGAGCAACGCCTATGCCCGTCTGCTTGAATACCGTTTAAATGCTTTGCGTGGACTCTGGAATGCTCAGCGCCAGCTGGCCTTGGAAGAACAACATGAACGGGAAAATTCTGGGGATGAAGAAACGCTGGCCTTGCTCAAGCGTCAGGGTTTGTTACAGCAACCTGAGCAAGCACCATTTACTTCACGGATGGGACTTCTGTTGGTCTTTCCTCTCATTCAGTCTCAAAGTAGAACAGACCCTTCTCTCTGTAACATAACTGCTGAAGTACTATTGAATTGCCTTCGAGACTGCCAGCCTTTGAGTTTGACTAAGGAACCAGCTGACTGTCTTAATGGAATTGAATCTTTGCTCTGCTCCTGGTTGGAGGAAACATCTGCCTCGGGCCAACAGATTCCATATAAACAAAAAGAGAATGCTGCTGCTGCCCTTGTTGCCTTGGCCTGTGCAAGGTAAGAAGAGTCTATATTAGACAGATGTCATGGTTAATGAGGGTAGCATGTGTTTGTGCTAAAGAATGGCAGAAATTACACCTCTACTCCATTATAACACCACCCGATATAACACGAATTTGGACATAATGTGGTAAAGCAGCGCTCCACAGAGGCGGGGCTGTGTGCTGCAACAGATCAAATCAAGTTAGATATTATGCAGTTTCACCTATAACACGGTAAGGTTTTTTGCCTCCCAAGGACAGCGTTATATTGAGATAGAGGTGTATAATGTGGTCATGCTGTGGAAAAGCTTTTCATTTTATGCTAACTAGTAGTATCTTCATATTAAAAATTGGTTGGAAAAGATTAAACCAATACACACAATATAAATGCTTAGCTCTTGTGGAAGAGGAAAGATTTAGCCTAGGACTGACTCTTGTGCGTGTGGTTTCCTTTACTGTGTTGAACCCATCTGTAAGGATGATTGACACAGTGATACTAAACATTCTCTTCATTCGTTTTCTTTTAATAAATGGGGAAAGGTTTGTCTGACTTCTCCCTATGCTCTGTGACCCTGGTCCTGCTGCTTATATTTCCTCAAGGGCTTATATAGAGGTCAATGTACTTCAGTCTGTCATCTGCTCAAGGAGGTCTTTTTCATTCAATTGCCAGTTTACATAGAGAAGCCCTCAAAGGAAGTAGATTGTGCTGATTCTGTTTTCCTTGGACAAAAAAATGGTGTAGGCTAAGACTTTCAAAATTAACCATTTATTGATTAATTGTTTTGTTTGTGTCCTACTTCACTTTAAGGGCTCCTGATTTTTAGAGGACTGGTGTTAAGCACTTTTTGAAAATTGTGACCCTCTGATGTACACCAAATCGCTAGTCACATCTGAAAATCTTGACATAAATTTTTTAAATACTTTTGGGCTGAGATATTGACTGCCAATTTTAACTGAATAAGGTGCAAATGTAGAATTATAAACACAAGAAAAGTATGTTCTATAATGGAAACTAGCAAATGGTCAGATAAATGTTATCAGGTGCTGTTGTAATAGATTTCTTTATAAAGGCTACCTGTGGAAAAAGACTGATGTTGACCTACTGGCTTATAGGTAACCTGAATTTGAATATAAACACCATATTGTTTTACTGTATCTTTCAAATTCTTTCTGCTATGAATAATTGCCTTCTACGTAGAGTGTATTTGGCCAGCTTTAGAAAGGAGTAGCTGAGATAAACTCATAATATTTTTTTAAAAAATTACTTTGATTTGAACTGATTGATAAACTGGGCTCAAGCAAACAGTAAGAGTTTTAATAAGTCCAAATGTAAAATTATACATCTAGGAACAAAAAATGGGAGACTTTCTCCTGGAAAGCAGTGACTCTTAAAAAGACATGAGGGCCATGGTGGATAATCAGTTGAACATGAGCTCCTAGTGCGACATAGTGACCAAAAAGGCTAATGTGATCCTTGGATGTATAAATAAGGATCCTGAGTAGGAGTAGGGAGGTTATATTACCTCTATATTTGGCACTGATGTGACAACCACTGGAATACTGTTTCCCATTCTGGTGTCTGCATTTCAAGAAGGATGTGATAAATTGGAGAGGTTTCAGAGAAGAGCCATGAGGGTGATTTAAGTGATTGGAAAACGTATCTTATAGTGATGGACTCCAGAAGCTCAGTCTGTATTAGAGAAGGTGTGTGGGGAGGGGAGGGGACTTGCTTCCACTCTAGAAGTACCTATATGGGGGAACAGAACTTTGAGAATGGGTTCTTCAGTCTAGCAGACAAAGTTATAACAAGATCAAGTGCTGGAAGTTGAAGCTAGACAAATTCAGACTAGAAATAAAGCACAATTATTTAACACTTAGTGTTACTAACCATTGGGACACCTTAACAAGGGTTGTGGTGGATTCTACATCAGTGGCAATTTTAAAATCAAGATTGAATCTTTTTCTAAAAGATCTGCTATAGTTGAAACACAGATCACTTCAGGGAATTCCTATGCAGGGTTATACATGAGGTCAGATTAGATGACCATAGTAGTATCTTCAGGGTTTATAATCTATTAAATAAAATGTATGTGACAAATAACTTTTGTTTTGTGCACCAGTTGGGAGTCAATGGTTGCTATCTGGCATGTCTAAGTTGTTATCAAAAGGCATGGATAATGTCTTTGTGAATTTAAATGGTTAAAGAAACCAAAATTAACCAAAGGCATTGAATTGAAGATCATCATCTTAGCTTGTCTTTACAAAATTATCTACATAATGCTACCTACAGTGTTGTGTTTACCTACAAAAGCCATGCAGTCCTCCATGTGTTGGGCACCATTTATACAGAAAGAAGCCTTTGAAAGAAGACTACTATTGATAATCCTTTTTCAATCGTGGGTGCTTCATTTTCCTAAGGATACAAAAGCAATGGGATGAATATTGTTTTAAAAAAATGATTAAAATTCTTGGGAGGAAATTGAAATTGAGCATTTCAAAGACGGGATGTCAAAGGACTGTCAGCCATTAGAGGCATTTTCCAGGGCATAGCACTAAAGTTTGTACAAAACTAATGTACTGGTAATCCACTTCCTTAGTTTCTATATGCACCTGCAAATTAAACATCATGTAGAAGCTACTAAAACGAGCCCCGTCAGTTTTTGAAGAACTTTTTATAAGAAACATTTTGGTAGTGGCCTAAACAATTAAGAGATCTCTACCGTTCAACTTCTCTGACAAACACTTGCAAGTGTATACCCCAACTTCTATTTCCTAGGCTTGAGATTTTTAAATTCCTTTTAAAGATAATCAGTTGTGGAAAGCACTTGACTATCCCTTTAAAGCCTTCATTTGCAACACTTATAAACCAAATATAGTCCTTCAGGCTGCATAGATGTTGTTATTTTTCTTAAATTAGGAATAAAAAGAATCTAAGATGCTCTAAAGGTGATTCTGAGTTGCCCTCCCTTGTATATTGTTTAGGGAGCTGCCTGTGGCAGCTGATGCCCAAAATAAGAAGTGGGTCCAGGACTGGCAGTTGGATAACATCCTTCCCTCTGCCCCTTCTTTGTTTGTGTTACCCCAGAGTTGGGTGGAAATAATGCAGAAGAAGGATGCAAAGAGGAAAAGAAGTTGACTCGTTGAGAGAGAAAACATCTTTGAGGTTTTACAAGGACACTGGACATTGTCTTAAATATCTATTGTCCTTTGTTGCCTTGCGTACAAATTAGTGTATTTTCCATGAACAAAGACTTCTAACTCTTATTTTAATTATTTTCCTAGGGGATCACTGAAAACTTTTGTTCACACAGTACATCTATTACAGAAACAGACAGATCTGGGATCCCTGCCTGTGGCTGATGTATTATACAGGTGAGTAATAACTTTTCTAATTGTAGCTCTTTTGCATCAACCTTGAAAATGTGTAAATATTAAAGATAAAAGATTAGTCTCAAAATGTGATCCATTGATAAATCCAAGACTTTATAGTTACTAAAATGAAAATTTTGAAGCCCTAGGAAAAATCCAGTCAATTGAGGAAGGATAATGATAAAAGGCTAATTCTCAATGTGTATTAATTTAAAAAAAATTAAATTCCTGAAGTTCCCTTAAAATGGCTTAATTATGAACTGTAGCTTAGAGATAAGAAGTTTCTCATTTGAAAAATCTTTAATCTTAATTTTCAAGATGGTTAATTGTTGCTTTTATCATTATTCTGAAAATATTTTCTTTATGTATCTTACTCTGTACTCTTTTTGGTTTAAAGGTTGCTGCTTCTGGAAGGCGGGCCTGGATCTCCCTCCTGTTTGCTTGGGGGAAAACACATGGTATCTTGGGGATTTGAAGATATGTTACCTGCACCTGATGCCAACAGTGGCTCCAGCTCTGAAAACAAAGGTGAAGAGTTTGTTTTATGACTATACTAAAATCACTTGAGCGTGTCAGATCTTTTTTTTTGCATTGATTTCACAGAGTATTTTTTTTTCTCTATCTAAAGCTTTAGAATTTGAGAAGTTCTTTTTCTTTCTGTTGGAAAGAGTATAAAAGCAGTCATGAGCCATAACAAAGAGGATACATGGGGCCATGTTTTTCAGAAGATAGCGTACTTGGGCATCTGTAGGAACATGCAGGCACTTGTTATAGCTGCAAAACCCCACATTTGCGCAAAAAGATGGCTATGTAGGCACCCAGTTTTCCAAGTCGCACATTCAGAAACAGACTAATGGGCATGGACTTAATTTTACAGGGAGCCTGTTATTACCGGGTCATCTTTGTAATAGTACAAAGTCTTTGTAGTACACAATCATGTTAACTTGATGGAGATGGATACATGAGTGAATAGAGCTTCCCTTTTTTTTTTTTTAGTATGGGGTTAAATGGAAGAAACAAGTCCACTTGTGTTAAAATTAATAAAGTTTTAGCTGGTTAAAGGAAAGATTTAAATCTTCATATTGATGTAGTACAATGGATTGTATCACTTTACTAAACACTTGCTATTGGCTTCAATGTGTGGGTACAACTCGGTTACTGGTAAGGACTGAATGTCATTTTTATCATGGCTAGCGATCTGGGGTATACATTTAGGATTCTATCAAGCAATATGCATAGCAGAACTCACCGATTTCAATGGGAGTTTTGCACAAAGATTAAAGTGAGAATAGCTTTTATAACGAAACTTTTGTTTTTTGTCTAATGCATTATTGTCATGTTAAACATCCATTAGTGGGAAAGTGCTTAACTTTAGGACTGCCAGTGTTTCTGTACTTTCTCTTCCTTACCCATCCTCCTCCGCTCTGACTTCTCTTTCTGTGCCTCTCCTGTTCTCCTGTTCTGTATTTCCCTGCCTGCAGCAATTCCCAATCCCACCACTTCCCTAATTCTGTTGCTACAAAGGTAAGCAATGAAATAGTTATTGTTGGTGTTGAAGTGTCATCAGACTTGAGTTGACATCTCAGTGAGATCACTAGAGATGAAAGAATTCACACCTCTGAGTCATGTGTATCAGCTTGCCTACAGACTCAGGAAGACAAATATATTGGTTTACACTCCATGCATGTTTGGAAGCTTATGTTTGCAACCATGAGAGCTAGGAAGATACTTGTTCTGAAAAAAAAAAGAAAGAAAGCGTAGATTCTGTGATCTTAGTATGTAATGTGAACTACCAAAATACATCAAGTGGGCTGGTTATTTGACATTCCTGCATTAATATTATATCGTGTGTGCCATACATGTATCATTGCTGCCAGATTTTTCCATTCTCCCCCCATCCTCCATCTTTTTTTGCTTGCTTGTTAGTTTTCTACGTCTACTTCTAAGGTATTTTAGTTAAAAGATTTGGTAGAGATCTCATCCTCCTTATCAAAGATCTTTTTCTCAATTAACACAGATCTGAGACACAAATGGCTAGATATATGAACGATACTGAGTTCCACCAGCATTTACTGGCACCAGCAATTATATCTTAAATGCACTGGATTAGATTTTTTTTCACACAGTTACAAACAGTATGTTAAGGTTACAGTGGTGATCTTGAGCAGAAAAGCTTGCCATATTCATAAACCTTGGGTGTTATCTCCCCTTCCAGTATGCTGATGTGTGAGCAACAGTAGCCTTTTCTTGATACCCTAGGAACAGGAGTTAAATCCTTCTATTCTTTTCAAGCAAAACAAAAGAAAATTGTCTTCTGCTCCATTACAACCTTCTGAAAGTATTTAATTGAAAATTAAGTTTAAAATGTATTGTAAGGAATAATTTTAGATTCTGGTAGTGAAGGTAAAGCATTTTCATCTAAAATGAGTCCCGTTGATTATGTCCTATTATTAAGCATGGTTAAATGCAGCATTCTAACTTGCACCGTAGTCAGACTTGAATAATGTGCAGGGGCTCTCTGATCAGGTTCTGAACTCTGAATCAGAACACATGAGGAATTTAAGATTAGAACTTAAACTCTGAGCCATGTTGCATAACAGATGATAAAGCAATATAGAAATAGGGAACTTCTCAAATGTATATCATCCATATCTGAGAAAACAGTTTGTTACCTGATGCTATTTTGCATACTTGAATGAGCAGCTGGGTGCATGTTACACTGTTCTCATTCGAGTTGCTTGGAAGCAGTTCACCTTTTTTGTATAATTTATTTCATATTTTAATATATATACATTAGCAATGTGGGTAAATTGTAAATATACAGTTATGCATAACTGGATACAGGCATGGTAACGTGCCTACTAAAATGGGGCATTGGTCCTTGATTGGCCATCTTAGAAGTGACTGTAATGCAAATAATAATTTATATGTAAATATAAACTTTACTTCTTCTGACCAGAGAAGAAGAGGAGCTCTCATTGGTTTTCAGTCACTGTCCTAACAGCAGCAGCGACATGATCATTGTAGCTTTGCTGTCCATAAAAGGTCTCCACTCAATGCTTCCTTCCTATTTCAGATGCAGACTTAGGGCGCTGTCTTGCAGCAGATGGACTTTATCTGTATACAACTAATTCAGTAGGCAGAGGAATAAGCAAATTAGGATCTGGATTACACGGTACTTTACGGTAAGCCACAGTATTGTGATATTTCTGCCTTTGCAGATCTATTATCCTATCTAGATAAATCTTTGTCACCAGAGGACCTGATATGTGTATGAAGCATCTAATATTTTTTTCACTAAATCATTTTTGAGTGATTCAGATTTAGTGATTTGATTTCCCCCCCTTCTTATATTGAAAATTACTGCCATTAAATATCTTCCTCATCTAACATGGTCCATATTTTGAGATGTTTTCCTTTATAGAATATTGTAGGCATAAATTTATTCTTCCCTGGGAGCAGTTGATAGTGGCAAGTGGGACAGCCTCTGTACCTAGGAAATGCGACTGTCACTGAGGGTCACCAGGAAGCTTCCCCCCACATTGGAATCTCTGATATCCATTGGCCAGATGGAGCAAGGGGGGCTGATTGACTAGCATTCACTAGCTCCCAGGATTTAACCTGAGTCAGGGGCCATGTGGAGGCCATGTGGAGCTCTTTTGACTCTGTTCCACCCTGAGCTAGGCTTGGGAATGTGGCCTGACTGGTACTGCAAGACTAGCTAGTCACCCGTTTTGGAGGTCAGGAAGGAATTTTTTCTCCCATGAACCAATTGGCAGAGGACCAAGGAATTTTTCACCTTTCCTCAGAGCACCTTTAAGCCACAGTAGGCTGAATAAGAATAGGCATAGCACCTAAATGAGGTACTTGGTTGAGTTATGAATTCATTGCATCTTGAGGCCCTTTTCCAGTGGAGTTGAAAGGATAAAATTAATGGTTCCCAGAGGTAAAAAACCTGGGATTTTGGTGGTGACCTTGGGCTCATGGGAGAGGGTGAGTCCCTGGTGGGTCAAGGTTCTGTTCGTTCTGTACCCTCCGTCCCCCTCATGGAGAGATGGGTAGTTAGACTTGGAACGAGCTGAGCTCTGAGGAGAGCCTACTCCACGTTACCGTTTGTATGGTGGGGTTTACAGGACTCCTACATTGGAACCAATGAAATGCTTGGTATAGGGGAGTATCAATGATGGATGGGTAGTGCCACTTTCTTGTGTTTAAGTTTAATAAAAGTCGCGGCCTGCTGCTTAAAATCCATCCGTCTCATTTCACCACCTTGTCCGCATCAAACCTTGGTAGTTAGGAATTTATATTGCCTATGTTACAAATTTTCAGCCCTGTGCAATTCACAATACAAATTATTAGCACTGAGATTGTTCTATCTCTTCATTCTTTCCTTGCTTATGATTCTTGAATCTTCAGAGTCTTCACATGCTTAAAACCAGTGTTACTACGTTAAATGGATTTGTAGCTAGGTTCAAACAAAGCTCAATAAATGTTTGAAAAGGTGCAGCATATTTAAAGGTTTGTAATGTCCTGCTTTTTCCCCAGAGGCTTTGTATACTGTCGTAACGAGGAGTTGGAGACTGGATGGGTTGCTTTTGGCAATGGCAAACTTCTTCATCGGCCTGTCTCTTTTGATAATAAGCCTCACTCTCTTTTCCAGGTCATTGACCAGAATACCCTTCAGGTAAAAAAACAAAAACAAAAAAACCACCAAAACCCTCATGCCTTTATTTCATAATCATAATATAGTAAATAAAAGTTATTAAATTGTGAAAAATAATAATAAAACTGATGTACTTTCAGCAAAATTTCTGATTTAAATTTAATTAGTTCTCTTGTGCTGAGAGTTTGCTTTTTCCCTTTATGAAACTGCTTCTACAGATTCCCACTGGTAGAGTTGCATGTCCTGCCTCACAAGCCATCTTACAAATTACATTGTGTTACAGTGTTTATGCGCACACATTACAAATTAATAGTATTTTAAAACAAAGTAAAATGATCTTTATCTTCAAACCAAATATATTTATTGCTACCCCCCATGCCTCCGTTTTTCTCAAGTACAAGAATGATTGACACCTTCACTTCTCGCTATAATTGTGTTTTGCAGACGAGCAACTATCCCTCTTGACAATGTTTTTCCATTGTGGTTTAAAGAAATTTCACTGAAGAATAAGGAGTAAGGCTGTTTGTCTGTTTCCAGCCATATACAATATGTTTCCTCAAATTAAGTGTTTGGATTCCTCATTAAATGAGTTTCCTTCCAGAATTTTGAGCAGACATTTCAGTAAAGTAGGATAAAACAGATAACTATATTAATATTTACATTTTGCTGATGATACTTTATACATTTTTCAGCAATCTGGCACCATGATCTTTTGTCTATTTTTAGATGGATAACTGTGTCTTGCTAGCGTGGAATTCGTTAGTACGCAATACCTTTATTTGGCAAACTGTATTCTCCCTCAAATCATAGCAAATTGTAACTAGATAAGTAAGCCTAATGAGCCTTGCTCTAGAATAACTAAAAACACTAACTTTAAAAATTAATAGTCTGAAGAACAGCTTCAAAATGTGAACTGAACTCTCCTCCTTTCTTGCTTTCCTATTGATCTCTAGGTATGTCACATACTCCCCATGCCAGTAAATCACTTTCCAGTTGGCAGCACTATGACCACAGTACATCTTTCTTCAGATGGTACCTATTTCTATTGGATCTGGTCTCCTGCAAGCCTGAATGAAAAAACACCAAAGGGACACTCTGTCTTTATGGATATTTTTGAACTTATAGTAAGTGTATTTTCAATTAAATTAGCAATTTGTTTATTTGTAGCAGACTTAGTTTAGTGACATGAATAACACTTCTTAAAATAGTAACATTTAATAAAGTTACTGGACATGTTAATTGTTCATTTGAGTGCTAGTACATAACTTCAGGAATACAGTCAAAACATTACAAGCAGTTGACATAGTGTTTAACAGGATGAAAAGCCGTACTATAAAATCTGCACTTCCAAAGGACATTCCAGTATTGCAGGCTTGCTTGTAACATGTGTTGTTAGTGTGAAATATATTATAGCATTGTTATTACTCTGTTTCATACTGAAACAGTAATTTAGTGTAAGTGCCATATACTAAGTGGAGACTGCTTACTTTGTATTATTTGCTATAGTTAAAAAAATCATCTCAATACTGGGTTTTGTATAATGTTAACTTCAACTTTATTTCTGGAAATTTATTTATGGCAACTGGCTATTACCGCTGTATTTTACAAAGTAAAAAATGTCTAAAGATGATCAGTCATGCTATGATTTTGGCCAGGATGTAATAATCTGTATTTCTAGGTATTTCAATCACACCAATCACCTTGGTATCAGACTTCCTTGCATACATCTGGATCTGGTTTTTGCTTCTCTTCTTATTTTGCAAGCATACAGGAATAAAATTCTCAATCTCTTAGGGACTTAAATATCTAAGGATTTTTTTTTTTCATTTGCATAGGTAGAAAATGATATATGTATAGCAAATCCTCTACAGGAGCGCATTATACTAATGAGAAAAGAGGGAGAATCTGCAAAGAGTATAAATGAGATGCTTCTGAGTAGGCTTTCAAGGTACAGAGCCTCCCCATCAGCAACACTGGCTGCTCTAACTGGCTCTACAATTTCCAATACATTGAAAGAGGACCAAGCAGGTCAGAAGAGTACTCTTCTCCTTTACAATAATTTTTCATTTTTTGTTTGCAGTGATGCATATTTACAAAATTATTTCTCTGACTGTAGAATTTGAAAATCCTACATATCTGTACATATAGTGTCTTATATTTAGGCTCTTTAAACTGCCTATATACATAAATATACATTACTGTTATGAATGTCTTAGAATTTATTAAAATACTTGAAAGTTGTGTGAATTTCTTTTAAAGATAATTGCTTTTGGAATACTTCATGCAAATACATACTTCAGTGCAAGTGTTTAACAGTCAAAATTCTAATAGCAAAATAACAGTTCATATTCATGTAAAATACACTGCTGCAAGGAAGATAATTGATCATGCCAAAACTGTAGCTGTCGTAAACACAGCGCCTTTTTGTTCCTAGTTTATGGCTCAGTTGTGCCATCCTTACTCTGATTGATAGTCCTATAGGTTTCATTGGGACTATTTCAAGAGTTACTCCTGGGGGAATCCTGCACTACTGCATGTACGCATAATTAACGAGCTGTGCATATTAATTTTTTGCTCAAAAAAAAAGCTCCTGCCAAAATGTTGCTGCAGTTCTGTTTTTTGCTTACCAGAGGGTGCTGTGGCAATAGAACACCCAGCAACTCCCAGCTAGTGAGGGAAGAGAAAGAGCCTGCCTTCTTTGCAGCGCCTGTCATGCCAGGTCAGGAGACGGGCTATGGGGAGAACAGACAGTATGAGGTGCTGGGTGGGGGATCAAAAAGGGGGTCATAAGGGCTAGTGGAGGAGGACAGACAGGGCAGGGGCTGAATGGGAGTGGAGGCACAGGGCCTCGGAGGGAGGGAGGTGTGGGGACAGATGGTGATGGGGGACGGGGTGCAGAGCTACATAGGGACAGAAGGTGGTTGAGTGGGGGCACAGAGACACATGGAAATGAAGGGAAACATAGGGACGGGAGTGGATGGGTGGGGGCACAGAGACACATGGGGACGGGGGATACAAAGACACACAGGGATGGGGAGTGACTGGGTGCGGGTACAGAGACACATGGGGACAGGGAGAGGGAACAGAGCCACTTGGGGACAGGGGGAGGGGTGCAGGACCACATGGGGATGGGGGGAGTGGTTGTCTGAGTTGGGGTGGAGGGACACATAGGGGTGCAGGAACACAGGAACAGGAGCAGATGTGTCTGACTGAATTGGAGAGGCTAGGTGTCAGCCAGGGTCTGCATGGGGATGCTCCCTAACAATCCCTCTCTGCCCCCCTTCCCTATAAACCTCTTCCATACTTTTCCCACCCGTACCCAACAATCCTCCAACTTCACACCCAGACTCCTTCCCAGCAATTTACTTCCATCTCCCTCAGCTCCTCCATTACCCCTGACTCTCCCAAGCCTTTGCACTGCTTCTGAGGGGTGCTGGAAATATGATTCTGTATTGTAGTTTAAATGAGTTACTCAGAGTTCTGTATTAATATGCCTAGTAAGGAATCTATTTGTCCAAAAACATTTCCTGAATCTTTTTTGTTGTCTGTATTGTTACATACTTGCTGACGGGTATTTTGAAATAAGTGACCAAAAATAATTGAAACTGGTGTGATTATGAGGTGTTCTTTTGACAAATAAAATACGCAGAATTTTGCAGAATTTTAAAATATTATGCACATAATTTTTTAATTTTTGTTGCAAAATTTTTATTTTTTTGGTGCAGAATTCCCCCAGGAGTAAAGAGTAAGGTATTACTCAGTATTTGTCACTGGCATAAAATATTAAGAATACGATATACTCAGTAGACTGGCAGTAGAAACAGTTAAACCATTTTAAAGTTAATTTAAAGCTCGGTATGAGTGGTTCTTTAGATTCATTTTACATTCAGCATAACATTCTGCAGTATATAAAATGCAAAGTTTGATTGAGAAGCTATTTAAATATTTCAGAATGAGGGTTTTTATTTTTTAAATGTAGGAATTGTAGAAAAGTAGGATAAAAATCAAATTAATTTGTACTGCAGATTGATCTTGAATTATTTTTACAGGCCATCTGGATCCCTTTGTCTCGATGTTGTTATAAACTCCTTTAATTGGACTAAAAATTAAAATTCATCAGCCACAACTTACAAAGCTTTCCTAGATTTTGGTTAAACTTATTTCACTGAAGATCTCATAGTACTTTGATTTTAGTCAGGTAGCTCCTCTCTTCTATTTAATTGTACATTTCCAAAAGATCTATAGGAAAATTGAACGTCCAAGAATAAAACTAATGGCTAAACTATGGGACTGGTATGTCAGACAAAACTGACTTGATTACTCTCCCAGAAAACTAATTTTATTGTCAACTCCATGATTGAGTGATTATATGTTGTTTTGTCCTTAAAGGGCCAAGATATTGTCTTTGATATGGGGATGGGGAGGTACAGCCTGTGAAGGGATTTGAGGAGAAGCAGACGGTGGTTGGAGTGGCAACCAAAAGGAGCTTAGCAGATGTATTCTGAATTGATCTGAGGAGGATCGTACGATTTTCATGGAGACCAAAAAGGACATTGGAGTAGTTATGTGTAAGATTATCAGGGTCTGGGCCAGAGCTTTGGTAGGGCGTATAGAAAGGAAAGTTTAGATTCTGGAGATAATGTAGAAGGAAAACTGACAGGATTTCATGATAGATTTGATGTGGGGACAAAATGAAGGAAGAGTAAAAATAACTCCAGGATTGTGAGCCTGTGTCAGGAGGGAGGGAAGGGGGCAATGGAATTGCCAGTGAGATAAAGATAGGAGGAAAATGAGGTGAGGCTAGATGCATAAGTGATTTCATAAGGATTTAAAAATGGCATTAATAGTACACTGAGGCAATACTTAGAGGCCTTAAAAGTCTTCCAAGAAATCCGAAAGGATCTTTTTCTTCAGAAGATGTTTCACTTTTAGGTTATAAATAAAGGCTTACATGGAACCATTGACAAACCTGTAACAATAGCATGGTGAATTATTTTCTTCTGGCATTATTAATCCTTACTATGAATAGGATACTTCAGAAAATCCTAAATCAGTTTCCAGTAAGTGTCCCAGGCTCTCAAAATGAACTTTAACCTTTCTATTGGCAGTAGAAATTGTTCATCATATTCTTATTTTTTTATGCCAGTGACCATGCGTGTTATGAAATTTCATTATACTTATGTAAACTCATATTGAGGTGAGGGATACTCCAGTGGTGATACACAATATTGTTTGGGATATCAATAAACAGGTGGTCCAATTCCCATTCAAAGCACTCATCGAGTACTCTTTTCACACTGTAGCACTGTTGAAATTGTGTTTTGGGCACTATTCTGCAGTACCTCTTCATTATTGATGAAATAGCAAATATGTGTGACATTGTTATTGGTATACTGATCAATTGTTTATATACTACAGTATTACTGTTCTTTATGACCGTATTGAAACTACTATATTAAGTTTCACTTTATTCAAACACCCTGTCTGAACTAGTGTATTGATCACTTTCTTTGCATTCAGAGGATTTTTTTAAAGTTCCTTTTCAAGACAAACTTTCTAGGGGTATGTCTTGAATAGTTCTCTTCCTTTTTTCAAATATGCATTAAATAACCTGGAACCCTGGGTTCACTGACTAATGGTGAGATTACTGTATGCATATGGATTTTAAAATATCTCATGGATCCAGTTACATGTTGTTATAAGTTCCTCAGTTAAGAAAATGCTCTCTCTAACCAATGGAATGTACATTTACACCACTGCAAATATTTTCCTAGTGTTTTTGCACGTCTCCTTTAGATTGTGACAGGGAGTGGAAAGGGGTGTAGTGGAGATCTTGTAAAAGCTATATGTTGCCTAGTAGTGAATAGGAGTGCTTCAGAAAATAAAATATGGGTTCCTCTTGAACAGTCAGTATTCAGAGCAATGTTGATCAGCTTTGGCCGGAGCTCCACCTTCACCTTCTTGGCTGGAGGCTAGATCATCATGCTTCACTGGATATGGGACCAGGGTAGGGGGATTTCAAGGGATTAAAAAGTGGTACTGAATCCCAGAGGGCCTCTTATATTAACTTCCTTGGGCTTTAAAATGTGGCTCGTGATATTTTACCATCTTAGACATCCCTAGGACAGATTTTTGTTTGCTTCTCTGTATATTATATCTTCTACTAGCTTTTAGGTTTCTATTTTTTTCTGATGTTGTTGCCATTGTCGTCATCGTCATCGTGGAAACTAGGGTTTGTTTTTATTCATATTTAAAGATTGTTTTATTCAAATTATATTTTAAAATGCCACTGAAACCATGCATGCTCTCTGAGGAATTATCTCCTAATGAGTGGGAGTGGATCTTTAGAGTCCACTGGCCAGACCCACAAGTAACTTCCAAAGCCTGCAAAAATGTTAGATTTATCAGTATTTCTGATGGATTTATTTAAACTCCAAAACAGATTATTATATTTAGGACTTGTATCCTGCTTGCTCTCCCTATCTTACGAATTGTTTAGAGAAATAATTGTTTGATTCATTGCTTTATTTAACATTTCAGCTGCTAACACTAGTTGTGGGCTACCACTGAAAATGTTACGAAAGACTCCAATGTACACATGTGGAACATATTTGGTGATGTTGGTCCCACCTCCAGGTGGGTCAGGCAGCTCTGCGACACGATCACTGTTTGGTGGGACAAGTGGTTTGTCATCTTTGAAAAGTAAGTTGTTTTTTTGTTATCCTTACAGCAGATTTCAGAAACTCTCTTCTTTATCATATTTTAAACATTTGAGAAATTGAGTTTTTTTTTTGTTTTTTTTTAAAGTTCTTGCTTCTAGCTTGGTATACAATATTTCAGATGGGCAGTTCACAAGCCGAGCAGATCTCATTGATGCCGCAGGAAGTTCACTGGGACGTGGTGCTCTAATACCAGGACTTGGTAAGAAATACATTTATTTTTAGGGACATTCAATATTGGAGATAGCAGTCTCTATTTTCTAAATTATTTCTTTCAATTTCCAGTAACTTCCACTTTTTTTGGTAAAAATTAAATAAATAAAATTACAACTTAGAAGATGTGATGTGAAAATTCTAAAGGAAAGCTGTTTTCCTGGTTTCTTATGCTTTGGTTTGCAAGTTTTGAAGGTGAACTCTCTCTTCTAGAGAGTGAGAAGAGGTATTAAAAGTTTATTTTAAATATCTGTTGTATTACAGACTCTTTAAAAGAAAGAGTCAATGTTTAGAAGATTTGAACTTTCCTATCTTCACTTTAAAAAATAAATGTATTAACCAGGAAGATGTTCTGCTTATATTTTCTTATTTCCCTGTGACTTTGGTTTTCACGGCTTCACTTGCATTTGCATTCTGGACTTGGATTGCTTCTGCCAGCTCAATAGTCAGAAGGATACAAAATAGAATAGGAATAAATTGGTAAACACTGGCTATGCTAGATAACCGGGGAGGGAGAGCTCAGTGGTTTGAGCTATGACCTGCTAAACCCAGGGTTGTGAGTTTAATCCTTGAGGGGGCCACTTAGGGATCTGGGGCAAAAATCTGTCAGGGACGGTACTTGGTCCTGCTGTGAAGGCAGGGGACTGGACTCAATGACCTTTCAAGGTCCCTTCAAGTTCTGTGAGATAGGTATATCTCCATATAATAGATACCAATGGGTTTTAAACAATGGTTAATTAAAATGTTAACTAGGATCTGTATAGGACTCCCTTTGACAAGGATCAAAGGTATAATTTTTTTTAAATGTTCGTTAAAACACTTTGGCCAACATGTTTTGAAACTCTAGCGCAGACAGGGCTAGGAGTATGTTAACATGTTAATCAATCAAGCTGAAGGTTCACATCAATCCCCTTAACGTCTATCACAATACAACTTGTCCAGTCTACCCTTGAGTTTTGAAATGTGCTTAAATATCGTCTATCCTACTCTAGACAAGCCTATAGAATAATTTTCTGCAATCTCATGCAGTGGGGATACTGCCAAGTTCATACTTTTCCTCTCTCTCCTTTATATAATTTCTAAAGATCCAGCTATGACGCTGTCACACCATTATTGTTTTTATAATGTATTGTGCCCACTTGTAAGCTGCTCAGGCCAGAGGTCTGTTTGCTTACCACTCTTCACCAGTTGCACAGCATCATACATGCCACCAGCTCTATAAATAACCACAAAGTAGTAAGAGCAAGGCTATTAAATTAAAAACAAATGCAATTAATTATGAATAGAGATAACTGAAATATTTGAAACTGCTTTTATCTATTTTTCTTGAACAGCAGCATAAGCAGGGGTAAAAATTTTGAGGTCCATGGTAACTTTTAAAAAAAATTGAATGACGTAACATCCCCTTCCCCATCACGAAGTACGGTAATTTTGTCAAGTGTCTGTTGTGCAGAATGATGGTGCCAACTCCTGAGCATAAGGTGCTAGCCCCAGCGTTTCAGGCAGTTGACTAATTGGTAGCAGGCAATTTGAGTGATAAGGACACTGAGGAATGAGGGGTTTGCACTAACCACATTAGGAAATTTGCTTTAAAAGATTGTTATTCTTAACCCTTATCTTTAAGCAGCTTGATGTGTCATCTAATGTAATTGAATTAACTTTAGAAAACACATTAAGTCCACATCTGATATAGCAATGTTTGAATTGCTTTCCAAGAAAAAAAATCCAATAGAAAATACTATCATCGGACAACTTTTTAATAAATAAAAACTATTTTGATTTTTTTTGTATATTCTCTCTTCAGGTGCATGTTATGATACTAGGAATAACATGATATGGACGTGCTCTAATGACTATATTGATCAATGGTGTAATCCTGGAAACCAAGCATTCCATTATGTCTGTCAGAGACTGGGAGTTAGTCATATCATCACAGAGCCTAGAGGTGAGCATGTAGTCAGCACTTTGTATAAGTGTAAGTAAAATATGAGATTAACGTAATCTAAACTCACATAAAGCACTGAACAAACTTTCCTCAGAAAGCCACAAGGTTAGTTACAGCATATTACAAAATTACTTGATCTTTACTGAAGATAAGAAAAAAGCTTTTTTTGTGCATGTTTATTGGTTTTCTGACTTCTGCCTTTAACACTTCTAAAAACTTGAATAGAAATCTCTTACCTTTAATGCAGACTATAGCTCTGAAGTGCTGCAGAATTTCAGTGATGCTAATGATGGTTTCATAACACATTTTAAAAATGAATGTAAACTTCATACATGCACCTCTCTGTTCATAGAGAAAAGTATGTCCATTTATTTTTTTTCTTTCAGGAGATGCTATAACCACAAGTGAGGTTATCAACCAGTTATTGCACCATGTTGGTGCCATGTGCATACACCAACTAAATCTGCTTGCAGCTAGTAACAATCTCCCAATAACAAATTTTTTGGGCAAACAACATCCCATAGAAGCACACCATCTCAGCAGTATTTGCGACATCATGGAGAAAGCTATGGTGAATGGAGATACTTGCATTATACGCTGCATCCTTGTTGTCTTTCAGGTATAAACAAATCTTAAATATATTTTAAAATAAACTCTGTAAAGGAGACTTTAAGAATGCAGACCACCAAGTAAACCTTTTTTTAAATGAATGGTGACTTTGTATTGAGTAGAGAAGAGCTAATGGACCTTAACCTAGAGAACTTCTTATTTTGCATTTCTAGAATGTGTTATAGCCTAAAATTTGACCCCTATGAGTTCTTATCTATGTTTTATAAATTGGATAAGATCCAGAGAGGTTAAGTTATTTGCTCAAGGACAAAGGTGGTTTGTCTAGTTTTTGTTAAGACACTGATCGCAGACTCAGTAGATCTGGATTCAATTCCTGATTACCACCAACTTTGAGCAACCTTGGAGAAATTATTTAGAGTGACCATAAAAATTTTGAAAGTTGGCCTAACTCTGCCTCCATTTGAGCCACTGTGTTATAGAGGCTTTTCCTGTATGAAGCACTTCCCTTGAGTAGAGAAGAAAAGAAATTTGTTTTTAATTTTGCTGTATTTTCTAACTATCGTTTTTGTAGGTGGTTTTTAAATTTTTCTTCAGCCCCCAAACCGAGAGAAACAGAGACATTGTTAGAAGGTCTGGCCTCTTACTTTGGCAGTTACTGATGGCACCAAAGAGCCAGATTTGCCCTGAAATTCAGAAGGAGGTCTGTCTAGCAATCAGGTAAATATCAATGTTACTTTGTCAAAATGAAGTGAAACTAAGATCTTAATAATAGTCATGAAAAATCATAACCTGGCCGTAATTTCTTAATTCACTGAGCCATTCAAGTTAAAAATACAGCTAATCTGAACTTTATTATAGGAATCCAGGATTCTGTGTGTAAACTATGGCTGTGGCAAATTTTAGATAAATATGATCAGATCTTGCAAATTTGGTTGGTTTGGAAGAGAAGAAAAATGCAGGATGTTAAGTGACGATGGTGATGCAGTATGCAATAACTACATTATGCCTACTTTAATTTGCTCCTGCAGTTCCTGTTGGCTACACTTTTTCTTTTTCTTTTAACCTAACCGTGAGAATGGTGTTAAATAGCTGTCATGTTTCACCCAAGATAGTGATGGGTACAGTGTGTTTGTGTGTGTGGTTTATATATGCTCTGAGGTGAAAGAATCTGTATAAATGATGGTGGTTAGAGCAATGTTTCAGAAAGCAGATTTGAGACTTTTTTGGGGGTGGGAGTGACAAGGGGTGTGGAGGCAAGTGGAATGAGTGGGGTTTGGGGATGCTATAGGTTGAGGATGATTTTGGAAAAGTATGAAATGGGTTGCAAGGATGTCCAGGTGGCTTGGGGTGGCGGGAGACTTGTGTTTAGGGATGAGGAACCTGTGTTATGTAGGCATCCTGGAATGGGGTGAGCCAAGTGTCTTTGTGTTGCTGCATCAGCACCTAACAGTATTATCTAAGCAGATGCTTCAGCTCCCCAGCACACTGGGCACTAGTGCTGAAGGAGCAGTGTCATTGAGCCTGAACCGCACTGCTGTCTCATTTGAGCTACAAGCTGTGAAACTTTTCTATGGTTTGTCATGACAGCAGAGTGACCAAGTTGAGGACAATAAAGTGGAAAAAAGCAATTGTGTATCAAGAGAATCACAAAATGTGCACCTCAAGGGCAAAGAATGTTGTTCTAATCACAGATTGTAAATCTGCTTTCAAGTGGGAAATGTTCCAAAGCTTGAGAACAAAATCTTCCAAAGATCAACCTGTGTGCCTTTCTTATAAACATCTAAGTTACAAAATGTATACAGCCATTTAAATGCACTGGAGAATAGTAGTATGTCTTTGGTTTGAAGGCCGTCTTTTCAGGTTGTATATATGCTGCTGACTGTTTACACAGTGGATATTGATAGAACAGTTAAGTAGTTGTTACAGTATTTGACTAGATTTATTGTTTTTGGTCAGCAAATACATTAAAGCATTGTAGCTTATGTAAGCAAAGGAGCAGATCAATAAAGATCAGGAAGGATTTCTTCTTCTTGTAGTAAAAATAAATTCCAAGTTAATTTTGAGGTTCATATTTTCTGACTTAAATTTTGAATTAAATAAATTGTGTTGTAAGGTACTATGAAATGTAGACTCTCCATGTTGGTGACGGCTATTCTCTACGTCTACCATTTCAAAGTGACTTCTTGGACTTGGTGATCCGTCTTCGAGTCCAGTAACTGAGTTGGGTGGAAAAAAAAACGGCAGAACAGAATCTTCGGGTTCCAGTTCCACTCTTGTAAATAGAACAGTCAGACACACACTTATGTTTGGTATGAGATGCATTAATAAGGTAAAACATGTACATTATGTAGCTCCTTAACAGTATAAGCAATCAGGAAGCCCACGCAGGTTCACAAGGGTGATCTCTTACACTTGATACGGTGAATAATTATGCAGCGGAACAAACTATTAAAGCGGGGGTGGGGGATTCTTTTCCTTTCTTTCTTTCTTTCTTTCTTTTCTTTCTTCTTTCTTTCTTTCTTTCCTTTTTTCTTTCTTCTTTCTTTCTTTCTCTTCTTTCGTTCTTCTTTCTTTCTTTCTTTTTTCTTTCTTTCTTTTCTTTCTTTTTTCTTCTATTGGAGGTGTTAACTGTAGCAGTGCAGTTCCAACACTACTGTTCTTCTGGCTCCCCACTTATTTTAAAGAAGGATTTCCATAATGGGTCAAAGGCTAATGAGGTTAAAGGAGTTAATACAAGTAAAAGTTCCTAGCTACTGGCTTTCATTTCCTATAATTCTCATTTCAGTATTTGATTTGCTGCTTTCTCCCTCTCTCCATCCCTGTTCTGCTTGGATTTACAGTAAAGCCATCATCCTGTGTTTGACATTGATCTGTTTGTTACAGAAATGACTGTGCTATCGTATGTTACAATGATGACTTCGCTGTAGGATTTTTCAGGAGGGAGCAGATGGCTAGAGGAGAGGAAATCCTCTGCTTATACAACAAAACTTCTTTGATTAGCAGAAAGCACAGAGGAACATTGCAATTATATGACAGATAAATTAATCTAAATGTTAAGAAGTGTTGGACGTCTTCCTTAGTATAAAAAATATCTCTCTAAAAATTCTAAGGAATAATTCTAAGGGTGATAGCTATACAATTGTAAGCTCCAACTTTAATGTTCTGTTTCCCATGTTATAATGGAATTATTTTTTCTTTTCACTCACTTATAAACAAATGTTAAATTTGACTTTGATTCCCTCCCTCCCCCCACCTTTTTTTTTTTTTTAGCTCTGGCTAAATATCCTATATCCTGGAGAAGTGGAAAATTAATAACTTACTTAGTTGGTCTTTGACAGAAGGTGAGTTCTTATTGGTACTCTGCCAGAATAATTTTTTAAATTAAAAACTAAGCAGAGAGAGGCAGTTTCTGCCTTTTTTTCCTGGTAGTACTTTTTATTTTCTGGAATTAAAGACGTTCAGGAAGTGGTTGAAGTTAGACTATCATAAACTAGCACTTCCTTGGAAGTTATAGAATGTTTTAAGTTCTCAATGCTTTTGCCTGGATGGTGAGTGAGGAAGGTGAAACACTGTATCAGAGTAATGGCAAAATCTAACTTAAAACTAGAAAGATTTACAAATCTGTTTTGACACTATTCATAATGTACTTTGTCTTGCCTGAATATCATACCTAGTAGGTATGCAGCAATTCCTCAGAAAGGGCCCTGTCATACACACATCTCCAGTGTATATCATTTGAAAAATTATTTAATGTGTGTGTAGATGAGGGATGATGTGGAACTGTCAAGTGGTGTCGTAAATTTGTAGGTCAGTGTGAAACAATGAGACCCAAACTGAATGTCATTTTTTTCTGCCATTCCAGAAACATTGCAACATCGCTGACTACAGTTTTACTGTTTAAGTTAATTTCAGTATCTTAATGTGGTGTTCATTGGTCAAAGCTACCACACGACGATGAAGTAAAATATGTGTATTAGTTTTACTTGGGCAAATGTTTATTTTCCCCAGAAATTATGAAGCTGTTTAGCATGTGGCAAAAATGGTGAAAACCAACATTTTGCAATATGCTAACGTGAATTGTTTTCACATTGCATCTTCTTAATTGTCAAAATATCTCATAAGTGATTTTAATAGTTCTCTATATTTTCTATTGAAATTTGCTGACCAGATTAATCTCACTGAAGGTTGTGTAGCAGTAGATTGTGTCCATAGTTCGTACTGTGTAGTGGGTAGATATAAATGTATGTGAATTCCTAATATAATGCTTCGCCATTTGTAAGATTTTGTACATACAATGTAGCATCTAGTCTGCCTGATAGAAGGTTTTAATTTGTAATTTGTCTATGCAGCAGTACTAGCCTTTGAAATGTTCTGGAAATTAGCTTTTAATTCAGTTACATGTATGCACAGGTCAGTATTAGAGTTAGAGATGACAGCTACACAGCTTCATATTACGAATATATAAAAGCTATGAGAGAGAGAAGTGACCTAAAGAAAGTAATGAAGACTAAGTCCACAAACAAGTCTTTGCCTCTGCACTGAAGAGGGATGAAGAGCATGTTATAGCTCTTATCAACCATGTAATAACAATATGACAAACCTATTTGACCCTGAAGCACATCCAGGGGTGCTTATCAAAATATCTACTAAACTGCATGTAACATCAGTGTTACAGGAGCTCTACTGAAAATAGCAGATGTTGATGAAGAACAAATGGAGAGATTTGTGAGAGGTGCACTTGATTCTGAAGAGAGACACAGCTTCTTCAGCCGCCCATTCAAGAAATCTGTCATTAAAATACTTGCTGACATGGCCAAGAAAAACAAATTTAAGCCTGGCAAAGGAGGCACAATCACAGCAGATACCAGTTTTCCATAGAGCCTTTTCCTTTGCAAGATGCAATGATGATGTTTCAATGGGAACTGTTCTTAGTCAGCCAGTAAGACCTGTGCCTTTGCCCCGCTGGTGGAACAATGAGAAGAACAGACGAAGCTGAATTAGGGTACCAGCTGTAAAATCAAGCTGGAATAATTCATGAGCTAAGAGCATACAACAAAGAAACCACAGTGTACATCCGAGATGCCACAGTTGTCATACAGATGATGACTGAAGACAGATTCCACCCGTTCATTGAATCGGCTGCTGAATATTTGAGGCAGGTCCAGAAAGGATTTGACAAAGCTAATTCTGTAATTGAAGTCTGTGACAAATATGACAACAGTAACTCTGTGAAAACTGCAGAAAGACAGTGCTGGAGAGGATTTAAGGATGGATACAAGAAATACCAGGCCACTGGTGGACATCTTGTGCCTCAGTGAAAAAAAGTTTCTAAAGTTAGCATCCAGTAAGCAGTCACTTGTAAAATTCCTCTGTGAATTTATGGTTCAAAATCTACCTGAGAGTGTAGAAGCACACCCAGCACAAACACTCCTTGATTGAGTCTTTTCCAGTGATGAAGGAGCAAAGTCCACCACCAGTAGAGGTATTGCAGAAGCCCAGAACTTGCACAGCACTCAAGCTGAAGTGGGCAGAAGGATGTTTCTGCATGCTGTATGTACCAGTATGGCATTTGAGTCTCTTTGTATCAAAGAAACTGTAGTAATTAGGTCACCTGATACAGATGTTTTGATCCTTGCTGTTCTCTTCTTTCCAAAAATGGAAGATATAGATAATGTGCGGATTGAAACAGGTACCATTACCAGCACAGCTGACAAGTGTTGCTTCATACCCGTGCATACAATTTGTGATGCACGTACTTCCAGTTGTACATATTAACAGGATGACTGTGTCATCCCTATTTGGTGCTCAGAAAAAAATTATGTTCAATATTGTCAAAACAAAGGGAACTTACCACTTACCGCTTGCCAAACTGGGAAACAGTGCTGGACAAGCCACAGTTTTTGCAGCAAGGAAGTTGGTAGCAGTGCTGTGGCCAGACGAAAAAAGAAAAGACCCACAGAGACCTGAATTGTTTGTGTCTCAATCTAGCCATCAAAAAGGACAAGTCACTGGCCAAACTCTCTCACCATGTGAGGACAGTTTTGAAGAGCTTATCAAAAGAGCATCTTGTCAAAAAAAGATTTGGATGTCTTTGCACATAAGTAAACCAGATATTGGATCACCATTGCAACATGGATGGAAAAATATGGATGATGAACTACTTCCTGTATTCTTCAAGGGCCCGATGGCATCTGAGTTTTTATAAGACCTTATTTGTACCAGTAGGGGTCACTGCACATTCAGCTGTCTATAGCCAGGACAGTCTTCCCTGCATAGACCTATGTACATGCCAAGGCAGTAAAGATTATGGTAACCCACTCACTCTTGACAGAGATCATAATGATGAACAAAATGATGATGATAACTAAAAATGTCACCAGTGCTAAAAAAAAAAAAAAAAATTATATAGCACACAGGTTAAGAAGAATGTGTCTCTACATCTGGATTTATTGCTTAGATTGTCCACAATACAAAGTTTGTTTTAAAAAGTCAGAAGATATATAGTGCATAATCAGGAATAACCCAAATTAAGGTGAATACATTTAACAATACAGTTTAGATATTAGAATCCGAATACTCGAGTACATCACTAATGAAAAATTATACAGAGAGTTGGTTGTAGAAAGCAAATATAGGAATGAGTATAGATTGTCCCTCAGTAATTGAGCATTTAGGGTAGATTGTCCAGTTGGAAAATACAATCCATGGAGAAAGTATTTCAGTTACTTTCCCCACTGTGCTTCTCATCAGCACTCCAGCTCATCCCTCCTGGTATTGCCAATATCCAGGGATGTGTTCTAGGTAGATGTCACTCGATCACCTGATGGCATCCAACACCATGAGTTGCTGCATCAGCCGTATGTAGCACTGACCGATTCTACATTCTCTCAACACTCACTCATTATTGGGGTCCCATGCACCCAATGATACCTGTACAAGTTTATTATTAGATTTTGTTTTACCCTTTAGATTGTTGTGATGCATTGAGGTCACAAAGAAATCAGGTGTTATGTCTTGAAATAATACATAAAGTTTTTAAATTAATAGAAACAAATTCAAATACTTCAAAGTGGTCCTTTTAATGTGTTGATGGTGGAAACGGCACCAGTTGACAACTGCATATCATACTTCATCTTAAAATAGACATAATAAGCTTTGATATGCATGTGTATAGAGAGCCTACATTGTCGACCACGTTGATGGTGTCTTCCACTCAACTAAAATCAGTGAGTCGTCTCAAATTTAAAACAGTACTGCATATGTAGTAAGTCCAAAACTGCTTGTATGTCTGTGGAGAATCACAATAAATTATAAGCACAGTTACTGTTAGTCTGTAGTCTGTCCAGTCACATTCCTTATGAATTAATAAAAATTGTATCTAAAAAAGTCTGTTTTACAACATTTTTCATGTTCTGCCATTGTAGGAGAGAGAAATAGTGGGCTCTCCCAACTTCGTGATGTGATCCTCACTAACTTAGCTGAACAGCTTCAAAACAACAGATTTGGAAGTGAAGATGACGATCATTACAGGTGAAGTGAAATAACACAGTTGTCGCTCTTAATTTGTATTGAAGTGCATTTGGCTTGTCAGCATTATTGTAAACTGAGCTACTTTCTGTCTAAACAACTTATTCCCTTAGTTACTGCAGTTTTAGCTAATGCTAGCCTTGTGGACATACTGTACAGTTTGCTAAAAGCACTGAATTCCCTTAGGGGTTTGAGGTATTGTGGAACTTTTGGAGATTTCTGTAGAACTACATAAGTGGTGTGGAGGAGACTTTTGTGAATTCCCCGATTAGTTAAATGAGAGCAGATGACGTTTTATAATCTAAAACTGCACTCCATATTACTGTTTTAAATGTCACTCTTCAGCACTAAGACTATCACCCTCAAGATGCTCTAACGTTTACTTAAAGATTGATGTTTGGAAGGGTGTTCTTTTTATTAAAAAAGAAGGCTTCACTTGATTTGGACTCTCTGGAAGTACAGTGAACAAAATGAATGCAAAATGTACTGATATTTTAAACAAGCCAGAGCTATATCTATCTTGTATTATACTGTGGTAAGAGAGATTTTATTTTTCAAACATCTTTGATATCAGAGTGCTTTGATTGAGCATATTAGTGCTTGAGCATCTCTGATGCAGTCATTCTGTCAGTGTAACCTAATTTGTAATACGATTTGTCAAGACTTTTCAGGTGTGTTGAATGTATCAGTCATTAATTTTCTTTAATTATAAATCATCAACATTTCCTCATGTCTTTCCTGCATTTTTAAAGATTAAACGATGAGCTTTTGCATTACATTCTCAAGATTGTTGTTCGAGAATCTTGCTTCTTAATCACCAAGTGCCAAATTGTATCTAAAGATGAATTTCAAAGACTTCTTTCAACTGTGCCTGTAAGTAAAATGTATTTGTTGAAAATATTCAATTTGGTCAAGTTTTCTTTTGGTTTCTTGATTCCAGCCATCCATTCCCTTTTATGTAAAAGTATAATGAATACAATAATACAGTCTTGAAAAAGAATAGGTGAGGGAGTTTTTAAGTGCATATTGTTGCAAAAATAAAACCTGATTAATATTACTGGATTAATATGCTCATGAATAGAAAGGGGGCAGAACACTTTCATTACAAAGAGATCTTGTATAATAGTGTGAAAGCAGGTTTACATGTTGATACATTTTCCCTGGCACCTTGCAAACTGTTTCAGTTTTAACATTTATTTTTGTATAAGGTCCTTCAAAGTTTCACAAAGTGATTTACAAAATGGATTAGAATGTAGGAGAGCCTTTAGAGTTGTGTTTAATTATGCACACAAGCAGAGAGGAATACTGTATGCTCAGAGCTGGGAGATGAGTAAAGAGTGAAATTTTTAGTAGTAAAAATTCACATAGATATTCTTGCAAAACTGTTAACGAGTAGGAGAACATGAGGTTGCAGTAATGGGGAAGTAATAAGTGGGATGAGGTTTGGGATCTGTTGTTTTCAGATTTACTACAGTACTTTACTATGTTAGTAAAGTTACTAATTCTCATTTCAGTCTCGTTGACCTGCACTCCTCGAATCTCACAGCAGAGACTGTGCGTCTCCTTTTAGCAAAGATTTCATGGTTGAGCTCTGCAGTGAGGTCTCATGTTAAGACTTCATTACTTTTATTATATACACTGCAAAACATATACACAGGCACATTTAGTATTGAATTATGACTACATTTTTTAAACAAACAGTGCTTTGTAATGCTTCATTCTTTTTAAATGCTTCATCTACTTATTAGTTCACTAAATACTTGGGTCTCCCAGCCTTCAGTATGAATTGGTGAGAGTCTGCTGATTTAACAAGAACTATGTAACTCCGTGACAATAATTTGTTCAATAGCAGGAATTCTGTATCTTTCTTGTACTTTTTACCCCTGCTTGTTTCCTTTTTTATACTTAAAAAAAGCACAAGGATTGCCTGTGCCAAGTCTGATTTAAAGAGTTCAGATAATGTAAAATGTGCTTATTTATATTAAAGGCTGCATCTTCATGCTTGCGGTATCTGATGGCTGTACAGAACCACCTTCTGAGTAATACTGTTTTGATTAAACCTGATGAAAATGATGACAGTGACAGCTCCTTGCAGGGAGAGACATTGAAGGTACAGGTAAACACCGAGTTTTATTCTAGTACTGCTTTCTACGGCCAGTGTTCTTCTGACAGTTCTTTAGTTTCAGGAGTGCAACTTACTGGTAGAATCTGTTTTGTGTTGTCATTTTTTGTTGTGTTGAAGAAGTTATATAGTGGAAGTCAATACTGTCCCAGACTTCAGCTTAGAATCTGTGATTGTTCTTTATATAGTTTCATTTGACACTATGTTGTTAGTCTGCCAGCTTTTCCCCTCTAAAATTCTGTGTGAAGCTGTTTCATACTTGGCTGTTAAAGAATGTAAGGTGTCTTCTGGACTTCATGTATTTTTTTAATGTCATATTTAGACTAGTTTTGGAATACAATTTTAGAAAACATTAACTCTAGAGATTTTTATATATAAACTTACTGCTTTCAGAAGATGTTTTGGCCTCCTGTAACTATTGACTTCACTCATAAAATTTTTGCTGTTTTTTAACTAAAAATGGAACGGTATTTCCCCTGGTCTCTATTAGCATGACTTTGCTAATCTTCAGAGCTTGCTGCTAGGCCCATCTTTTCTCCCTGTCCCAGAGGGAGCTGGGGGAAAGGTGAGGTTGGGGGATTATGGTGATTATGATTTGAGGTTTACTAAATTGTGACTACATTTACACCGCTGCTGGAGTAGTGCTGCCAGTAGATAATTGTCAGTTTTGTCCCAAAGCTCAGGTTGTTTTTGTAACTTCTCATAATCTTACTAATTGTATTGCTAATGTCATTGGGCTGTTTCTGTCTGTTGCTTTTGATAGGCATTTGTATGCTTGTTATCTAATGCCATTTATGTTCAAGCTTATTGAGTAAATTCTAAATGTTTCCGTACTATTGTCTGTCTTTTTCACTATTCACCCATGTTCTCATTGTTCAGTTTCTCTCTACAGTTATCCTCATACCTTCTAGGACATTCTATCACCATTGCAGTACTCTGGCTGGCTACTTTCCTGTGCTGGACTGGGGACTCCTTCCCTCCCTAGAAACTGCGTGTGCATCCTGTAAATGCACCTGGTTTCTCCCAGCACTTTAGGGCTTAGCATTACAAATCAAATTTAAGTCTTGGATGAATCCACTACCATAGGCTTGCCAGGTCACATTATCATTATTTAATTTGGAAACCCATCATTTTGTTCAGTTGTCAGTTGTTTATTCTCTAGGAATTTAAGTATTATTGTATAACATTTTGTACCTAGGAGCTAAAGACCAGTATTTTGGCACTTGCTACACAAATCCTGACTGGATGTGATGAAGTTTTAGAAATGCTGCAACAGGTCACTACAGCTCTTATAAACAGTGACATTTCTGACAGAGAGCAGAGGTAAGACAACCTGATTTCATACTTTTAGCCTGAAATATATGAGCTGCTGCCCATTGTGTGAACCAGCTTGCTTAGTAAAGGGAAGCTAATACTATCAGAATTCTTACCTCCCTCCATTTTTGTTTTTAATTTAATGATCAAATTATTGAAGGGCTTGGAGCTATTTCTTAATATGAATTATCCTTTGGCATCCCTAAGGCAGCCTTCCTTTGGAGAGCTTTGAATCGGGCTTTCTGTAAATTGATTTCAGTCATATTAACATAATATACAGATCAGCAGAGACACTCGACAATCGTAAGTCTCTTTAGCTCTATAGTGAGTTCAGTTACTTAGCTAAGCACTATAAACATTATAATAACTGGAAACAACCTTAATTGCCAGCATCTTTTTGGAATCCATCCTGCTAGAAATTCTGTAGTTCAGGGTCTTTATCTCCTGAAGATCTCCTTGGCATCAGCATTTGTATCAGTCACAGTCCTTGGTGCTACTCTAATACCCTTCATATATCATCCAAGCAGCACCCTCTGCCCTCTTCCTTTGGGCAGAAAGTGAAAACTGGGACTGGAAAACAAAAAACTCTCCAAAATCTTATTGAGGGTTCTGAAAATGTGTCCATGTTGAAAAAAGAAGAGTTAGGCCTGAAAATATCCAGAATGAAGGAAGGCTTTTCTAGGGAAAATCCTGTTTCAGACTCTTTAAGCTTTGAGCTGCATATTCTGTTTGCACCCATAGGGTCTGTAGTGTGTTTTTGGAACACATCCCTTTTTTTGGACTGCTCTCTTATTGTCATACATACAGACTTGTTTTTGTGGGGTTTTTCCTCATATGTAGTCTTGGAGACTCGGATGTCTTACAGCACTTATATATTGTAAGGAGTTGTGGACTGGGCCCTATGTCTACCTTTGTGCTGGTACAATGCATAGCACATTGGGGGCCTTGATCCCAACCAGAGGCTCTGGGCACTACAGTATATTAAGAATTTAATTATCATTCAGCGAACAGTCTTCTAGAACTGTCATTGCTTAATAGGAATTGCTTAACAGAAAAGATTGTGAACCCTATCATATATGTTATGAGATACTGGAGTGTTCAGTAGATAATAAAATAGATTTTTCTCAGTACACTTGCACATAAAAGTATACTGTTGCACTTTGAATAATTTACTTACGCAATCTGATTTGGTATTAAACTCTTTTCTTCAAATAAAAATAGTAGTGGGTCTGTGAAAACAATTGCTAGCGTGTACTTTTGACTCTTGTTGCAGGTTAAAAGGCTTGGAACAAGTTACCAAGGCTACTATGCTTGGCCACCTGCTTCCAGTATTACTGACATCTCTGATGCATCCAAATTTACAGACGCTAACCATGGCCGATGCACTGATGCCTCAGCTGGTACAGCTGGTACTTTATACCAGTCAGGTATGGCCTTTATACAGTGGATTGAAGTATACATATTTTTAAAACAAATTTAAACACATAAATATTAAACTTATCAGTGGTATTCTCATGAAGGATACCAGGGAAAAATGTCAAGACTAAAGAATAGTGGTGAAATATTATCTATACTAGCTCTCCAAAATGAGCTGTGCTGTTGGTGGGGCTCTTCCACAATACCAAGATTGATAAAATTGTAATAAGAACTAATCACTTGTTATTGTTTTGAATCAAAGCTGTCCTTGTGTTGTTAACATACAAGGAAACACATTTTAAGGTCTAGGGTGAAAAGACCAAGTCCTTATACATTCCAGCTAGCAGCAAATTTCTCCAAATTATTAACACATAGAGAATTTTCTAATTTGTGATAGTGTTTACATGAACTAAAATACATGTTTCTCTTAATTTGTTAGCTCAAGGGCTCTCAAACTTTCATGGTGAGGATAATATCCTACAAGAGATTTTCATACGCCCACTTCCCTTCGCATGGGCAATTTCACAATGTCCCTGTGGCAACTATAGCAGTTGTTTATATGGAAAAGTAATAATAGGAAAGCATTTAATTTATTTTTAGCTTTTTAAAAAATATGTGATTTAGCCACTAGGAACAATGAGGAGAGCTGGTGGCACGTTTCCAGCCAGCTATCTACAAACCATCAGCAAGTGGTCCATGGATCACAGTTCAAGAACTGCTGCTTGGCAACTACCAGTAACAGAAACAGATGCTATCCATTGTGCCCCATCCAGTTTAAGTTACAGCATTAATAACTATGCTGCGTAATATTAACAAGCTTCAGAAACCTACATGGTTCTTGCAGTGAAACGTGGTGTTTGTGTTGTTAAAATTGTTTGTGTTTGTTGCAGACGGCCTTGTTGCTTAAAACCCAGTCTCCAGTTTTCTCAGAGGTGGGCAGTTCCCCTAGTGGTACGTCAGAGCAGAAGGGCAAGCTGTTCCCTGAGGAGAGGTGATTGCCTCTTATTCCCAATATTCACGACTTTGATATTGAAAACACTCATTTTTTAATTATGTTGCTCCTGGTCTGACTATTGCTGAAGAGTGACTCACAGAAGCAAGAATCTTAAGGGGTCAGCATTACAGTAGTCTGAATCTACAAGCAATTTTACATAACAAGACTTTACAAAGTGCATTTAGTTTTTTGAAAAGAAATAATTTCCCATAAAGAGTTGAAATATGGGTCTAATGGGAAGCTTAGATGAGTGTGGCATGTGTGTGTGCTCTCTAGCTTTTGGAAAGGATTTCTGCATGCTTGAGCCCCAGGTCAACATATAGAATCATAGAGAGCTGTATAACAAAATGTGGTTCACTGTAGCAGCATATTTTAAATTCGTTGTGATTTTTAAGTAGTAAAGGGCAAGATGTAATTTATCTCTAGTTCTGGTTTTAAATCTTAGGTCACAAATGAAAAGAATATAGTCTCAACGTAAATCCAGCTATCGTGTGCAAGTTTTGTTTAATTTCACATTTAGCTTTTCCTATTTGCACTGATAGTTTTGAAAGCAGTTTTTCTGAGATATGTTAAATGCAACCGCTTCCTTTGCACTCCAGACTTATACAGACTTGAATGAAATGTTATGTATATATTCTTTATGGTGATCTTATCTTCTATCAAGCATTATCCCAGGAGGAAAGATGGATTATGTATTAAAATTCAGAGACTAGAGCCAGTTTATAGTACAATACATTACGTTAGATATAATTTTTTCCAGGGATTTCTAGACTTCTAAAACTATGACATATCCAAGTTTACTGGTTACAGCTTGACATGTTTTATTTGTAATTTAAAGAGCTTAGGTTATTTAAGATGCCATTGTACCCTCCACACACCTGCTTAAAGTGATTAGACAAATATTTTGTTTGCCATTAATAACCCAAAGAAAATTATTAGGCTTTTAAAAGCATCTTATGGTGGTGTTTGAATATATAATACATAACGATATGTGTACATCTTCAGTACTACCTTTTAGCTTTTTCTGTAATTTCAGAATGCTAGAAGAGAAAGAGGAGCCAGGTTTTCTCACTGGCTTGAAAATCCCAGCTCCGTGGGCTGCTGGGAAAACTGTAGAAACAGTGCATCCTGTCAGGGACAACTATAAATTTAAAGAAACTGTACATATTCCAGGAGCCCGCTGTTTATACCTTAGATTTGATAGCAGATGTTCTTCACAGTATGATTATGATAAGGTAAGCAAGGGCCAGAACAGAAACTTCTTTATTATGTATCTTTCATTAATGTTTCTCATTTTCATCTTTGCTGCTCCTCCTCATCCATGGCACCTATTACTAGTAATGAGGATGATGTGGGAGGTTTTTACTAACAGCAACACTAACTAATTACATACTGTAATTCCACAAGGTCTGATTGTCCCTAGAATCCTAGAATTTAGAAATGAAAAGAAATTTAGGGTAGTAGGCAGCTGTGAATAACTTCTCAGGGGAAAGGTGTCAGTCTCATCTAATAGCACGTGTAAACTAGGTTGCATTATAGACTAGAAAATATACATTGAGGGAGCTATCCTGAAATGGCAAAGAGATTGGACTCGATGATTTAATAGATCTTTTTCATCTCCGATTTTTGTGGGGGATAATTTCTGTAATTCTATTAAGAAAAGGTATGGGCTAAACTTTTACAAAGGACATTTTTGGAACATAACGTCCAGTGACTGTCACTGTTGTCTAACAGGAAACTTAGTTGGTAGATCCTTAAAGAATTAGGTTCCATACAGAACTTTTCTCCTAAGATGCTGGAATGTGGTGATGGTAATTCAATGGAAGAAATGTAATAACCGTCAGAAAGGTTACCTCCTCCACAAACCCAGACCAACATTCCCTATTGACATCCATTTCATGACTGCTTAGATTATTCCTTTTTATTGTAAAACGTGTTGAGTTCATTCTCCTTTTTTTGGTCATCCAGTTTTCCTTATTTCTTTAATGTTAATTTAGTTGTCTCCTTTGTAGATCAGCACAGTTTGTTCAAACTGGGCAGAACTGGAAAGGATAACTGTCTGATTATAAATGGCTTGTTTACATGGATTAATATGAATATGTCTTTTCAATTTCAAGAATATAGCTAATGAAATACCACCCTTATTTTCTGTGTACACTAAGAGCCACTTACACTGCTTAGTAATTGTTGCTGTGTATTCTCTAACATTGTAGTTTGAGTTCTGTAATACCTAATCATAGACTTACTGGGTTTGTCACCAGTAACTTTTAAGCACTTAAAAAAAAAAATTGGGCCTCATCAGGTCTCCATTGAAGTCATTTGCAAACTGTTAACTCCCATTAACTTAAAAAGGAGGAGGATCCAGCCCTTTATTTAGAGAGGCAGCGTGTTCTTGTGGGCTGAACATGGGACTCTGGGAGCTAGGACTGAATTCCTGATTTCTATTCCAAATTCTGCCACTGACTTCCTGTGTGACCTTGGGCAAGTCACATAGCCCACTTTGCCTCAGTTTCCCCATCTGTAAAATGGGGATGATAATACTTGCCTGGCTGCCTATCAACCTCACAAGGCTGTTGTGAGGATTTGTTTCTTAATATTTGTGAAGCGCTTTGAAGTTGTAAAGCGCTGTGTAAGTGCAAGTATTATTATTAGATTTTTTGTTTTTCTTTTACAGTCTAACAGTGTATTTTATGTTTTGAAGTTGGTGATCTATGCTGGTCCTAACACAAACAGTAGGAAGGTTGCTGAGTATGGAGGCAATACACTGGGATATGGCAGCCGTAGTGTCTTAGGAACGGGTTGGCCGAAAGACTTAGTGAAGGTACAGTATTACAAAACAACAATATTTCACATAGAAAAGTCACTTTTTGAAAACTGCATAGAGATTATTTTTAACTCTTACTTTTTTAGCAGTGGAACCCAAATATTTTAGTGCAAGCTTATCTTTGAGAGCACTCACTAAGATGGTGTTTATGTCCTTGGGGAAGGAACTCTTGTCCCATACAACATTACAGTTGCCCATATTTTATAGGAGCATGGCACTCATTTTGGCAATAATCGCATTTGATGATCAACATCTTGTAGGGGAATCAGGAAAGAACTGCACTTCCAATCTTGGAGACTTTCAGGACACTACCATTCCCCATGAGTATATATAGCAAAAGTCCCTGCTGACCCTGAGGCTATGCAAATAGTCTCTAGGACCATAGGGATATAGTTTTAGGACTGCATACAAGCCACTAAAAATATTAAATATAACAATTTCTGCTTTCCTACCCATTTGTCTGTTTTTTTTTAAATCAGTTAATATGCATTTTTTGGCAACATACATTTAACAGGAAATAGAAATCTGAGATTCTCAGAAACCTATAGGAATTTCCAGAGCTCTATCAAGATTGGTGAACTTAGAATGTATTCAGTATGTTCTCTCTGACTTATGTAGTTGTGGTGAAGTGTAATCCTGACTATTGTCCTATACTAAAATTGGATGTGTACTTGATAAAACATATGACATTGTCAAAAAGGAAATCTAGAGGTGGTTGTTCTGTTAGACAGCAGTGCTTTGACTTTCAACTTGGAAGTTCTAATCTTGGGAACACACTGTTCCAGTGGCTCAAATTAGCAACAATAATGTTATTTGTCAGAAATTACATAGTTTTGTTAGCAGCCCCTGCTGTTTACTTAAGTAATTTTACTAGCTTCCTCTACTTGAAGAGCTTGCCTGCCTGTTTGGCCACAGGAAAGGAGCTGATGATTATTGCCTGTGCTCTCAAAAAGAAAATGAAATGTTTTAGTGGAAATTTGTCTGCCTGGGTTAGCTATCATAGTAGCCATGTGGCAACAGATTCTTTCCTTTGCCCCACTGTAGGCAGTGAGCAGCAAAACCTAACCACGGTGTAATCAGAAATGGATATTTGCATGAAAAGGGGAAGAGCTTAATTAGCATACATAATTGGAAATAAAGAGAATTTTTAAAATAAAGCAACTGTCATTCTTTTAAAAATTAATCCATAAAATAAGCCAGTTTTATTTAAAAAAAAAAAGTGTTTGCATTGTTTTAAGTGTCTTTTTTCCCCTCCCTTTAAAATTTAAGGTGGAAGGGGATATAGTCACCTTCTCCTTTGAAATGAGGAGTGGCCGTGAGCACAACACCCCAGACAAAGCTATGTGGGGCTTTGCTTGCACTGTTCGAGCACAGGTACTGTCAATATGACCAGTGTTGTCAGATAGACTGAACTTAAATTTTTCTCTGATTTACATTATGTACATTATTTTAATTTAAAAAAAACAAATGATGGTTGTATTTATGAAACAGACCTAAATGTTGGGGTTTGGGTTAAAAAAAACAGAAGAGCTATTTGGATAGCCATCTCTTTACAATGAAAGGGAGCTACTGCGTTAGATCTCTCACTTCTTCATTGGCTAGATATGATTAGGCACACTTTGTAGTATGGTTGGGCTTTGGAACAATGGATGACAGTTCTAAGTACTCTCTTCTTATCTGTTATGAAGCATCAATGGTTCTGGACTTGGAGGAGGCCACTAGATATCCATCCAGGCTTGTAAGATTTGAATTAAATGGAGATGTTGAGTACCTACTAGTAAGCTGGGCATCAGAGGTATAAATAATGGCTATAGGACAGAGAAGAAGACCAGACTTGGGAGGAGAGGCAGGAAACTGGGATCAAGTACTATGAAGAAAAATTCATACCACTGTGCCCAGGAGATGAGACAAAATCTGGTCTAAGAGAAGATAAAATGGAGTTTTCAGAGGTGATGGATTGCCTGCCCTCAAAAAAATAATTTAGTCCTTTTGGGTTATGTGGGTTCCAGTTTGGTAAGCACATGAATTTCCTAGTATTCAAATTCAGTTCTTACGCATACTGATTTGTAGTGTTCTATAAGTACAAAAATAAATAAAATCGTCAGAGCTTGTTTTATTGTGGCACTGTATGATATGCATGCCATATTTTGAAGTAGATTGCTTAGAGAGCCACTTTAAAGTTAGTTGGATTGTTGTGGTTTATCCCTGTCAATACTGCAGGAGTCTTCAGAAGATGTGTCAGGAGGATTACCATTCTTGGTTGACCTGGCTTTAGGCCTTTCTGTGTTAGCTTGCTCCATGCTAAGGATATTATATAATGGACCAGAAATTACGAAAGACGAGGAAACGTGCCAGGAACTGTTAAGATCTAAACTATTACAGAGGTAAAAAATCTTGGTTTTAATCTGAATTTAATGTAATTGCATGCAGTGTAATTGTAGCAGTGTTGGTCCCAGTTTAGAGAGACAGGGCAGATTTCGGGCTCACCATTGTCCCATAGAATAATGAGTTTGCCCCGGCCTCCTTGATCCATCTTTGACCTCCAAGATTAATATCACCAATCATCCCTGCAATGTGTACCCCTCAGTTCCAAAGTTCTTCCAGAAGAGTCCTTAGAGGACCAAGGTACTAGTTTGCTGATCCTAAAAGCTCCAAAAATGCCATGCTGAACAAAGCCCCCACTTGTCCACAAAGACACATGGGCTCAAGGATCCGCACCAGATCCGAAAACGTGGTGAAGTTATTTGGTACAAATTATCGATTTGGTTTGCATGCATTATCTTTTCTGAACTTGTCTGTTAGCCCAGTGTCTTTTGAAGAGGATGTAATCATAATTAAGGCTGTGAGTTTGTCACGGAAGTCACGGATTCCGTGACTTTCCATGACCTCCATGACTTCTGCAGCAGCCAGTGCGCCTGGCACAGGGGCTGCTGATGTGGCAGTATTGGGCCACCGTGCCTGCCCCCACCAGAAGCAGAGTTTGGTTGAGCGACGGGGTTGGGGCACCAGATGGGCTGAGGCGGGCTCTGGGTGGTGCTTATCTTGGGGGCTCCCTGGAAGTGGTAACCTCACCCTTGCTCAGCTGCAGGATGGGAGTGTGGCCAGGCGGCTGTGTGGGCTGCCTCCACCCAGAGTGCTGGCTTCGCAGCTCCCATTGGCCGCCTCTCCCACCCCTGCAAGTTTTATTCACTGGTATTTTTAGTAAAAGTCATGGACAGGTCATGGGCCATGAATTTTTGTTTACTACCCATGACTTGTCCTTGACTTCTGGTAAAAATACCCATGACTAAAATGTAGCCTTACTCATAATCCATGAGGTAGACTTTTTCTGCACTGTAGGGCTTTGGATTCATGTTTTGTTCCAAACTTTGACATGTGACAATTCACTACAACCTTGGGGTAAAGGGTTTGTCAAAATTTGACTCAATAAAGACTGCTTCAGGTTTATGCATTATAAGACAGATCCTGTTCTCGTTTACTTCAGTGGCAAAATTTCCATTGGTTTCAATGGGTGTGGTATCCAGCCCTTGTGAAGCATGAACCTCATACTTTCTTCATGTTCTGAAGTAAAGCCATATCTACAATATCTTTAGGCAGGGTGTTGCACTATGCCTTTCTCTACCTGAAGAGTAAGAGATAGAAAGAAACTAAAGGCTCTTTAATATGGGAAACTTTATCTTTATTTTCTCAGATGCCAGTGGCAGGTGGAAGCCAATGGGGTAATATCTCCAGCCCTCACTCCAAGTCCTTCTCCACTGCCTCTTACTATAGATGAGGATCGAGAATTCACATATCCTTCTGATGTCCTAGTGCCTCCTGTAGGACATTACTTTGATCTGCCTAGGATCAGGTTGCCTCCAGGAATCATGATAAAACTCAGGGAAATATCTGGACGTGCTCGGCCTCAGTTTAGACCTAGTATCAAGTAAGTAACTGTTTCTTCACCACTATTTTGCTAATTTATGTTTTATTATTATTGAAAATGATACACAAAGTGCTGTCAAGTGCACAAAGCAAACAGACTAAATTTAAAATATTCTGCCATTCCTCGGTAGTAGTAAATGTAGGATGATATTTGTAACAGTAATATTAAGCACAGAAATATCAGATGGAAATAGATAATTCTCAACTTGGTGTGCAGTCAGTAGTTCCTAAAGCAAAATTTCTTGAATACCGTGGCTGGTGAACTATAAATATAAATGATGTTGTATCCTTCCTAATCAGTTTGGTTTCCATCTGTAACAGGGAAGTGATTCAGCCAGATGTGATGGAAGAGATGGTAGTTTCATGTGTTATTAAACATTTGAACTTGGTTGATGCACTCCAGTCCCTAATAAACTTCCAGTATCAGGAAGAACATGCTGAGGAATATGATTTGCTGTGTAAAATTATGGGAGAGACCTTTAAGAAGCTAAATGCCATGGAAAGACAATTGCAGGTAAGACTACTAAAGAAATAACTTTTATTACTGACTACTAAGGATATTACTAACATAGAAATTTTAAAAAACCCTCAAAATGCACTTGAAGACCCCTTTTCTCTTACTGAAGCTAAGATAAATGGATGCTCATGTATATTCAGTATTTTTGTATCTTTACTAGAGTGTAGCTGAATTAGAACAGAGATGGCAGAATGAGGTAGATGATGCCATACATGGGAAGCTGGAAAACAATGTTCCATTCTTTTATGATTATCATTTCAATGAGGTAAGCATTGCATTTATCGTATTCGTTTATAGAGATAAGTTTGCTCTCTTATTTTTCAATTTGTAGGCTGCAGTATAATTACTCTTTTCTTTCATTTACTGCTAAGTTTTTCAGTGTGTAAGTTTTAGTACTAAAAATTATAGTGAATGCTTTCAAGTTGTCTAATGTATATGCTGACAATAGGAATTCATCATAAATGTTGATCACTATTGCTTTTTTTGGAGTAGTTTTTGTTAGGAATATAAAAAGAGTAATATCTCCCAAAAATGTATTATCATTTCCCGGTGTCTGTATCTGCATTAAAAAGTTGGCAATTAAATATGAGTGATTAATATTCTTGGTTTGTAACCAGGGCCGGCGCTTCCATTTAGGCGACCTAGGGCGCCAGGATTTGGGGGGGCGGCATTTTGCCGGGAGAGTAGCAGGCTGCTCCGGTGGACCTCCCACAGGCGTGCCTGTGGAGGGTCCGCTGGTCCCGCGGCTCCAGTGGAGCATCTGCAGGCACGCCTGCGGCAGGTCCACCAGAGCTGCGGGACCAGCGGACCCTCCGCAGGAACGCCTGCGGGAGGTCCACCGGAGCCGCAGGACTGGTGAGCAGCAGAGCGCCCCCCGCAGCGTGCCGCCATGCTTGGGGCGGCAAAATGGCTAGAGCTGGCCCTGTGCCTAGGGCGCCAAAAACCCTGGCACCGCTCCTGTTTGTAACCATGGACATTTTAATACATACGTGCAAAAAAAACCCAAAAAAACATTTCCATGATCCCACTAAATCAGATACGTTTTCATCCTGTTCTTTTCTAGAGCAAAATGAAAGAACTGGAACTTTTATGTTCAATGAAAGAAATTTCCTTTGATGGAAGTGATCTTGAGAATATGGTCCTGTCATTGAGGTTAGTAGTTGGATCTGTTAGCTGAACGTTGTAGGCGCTGATTCAGCCTAGGTTCTTAAGTATATGCATAACTTTAATCACATGAAGTCTTACTGAGTTAGGTAAGACTACCCACAGGTTTACAGTTATGCATGTGGTTAATTGTGTTTCCAAATCAAGACCTAAGTCTTTTGTATGAAACTTCTCTATGATTTTTTTTTACCTATCAAAGTGAAACAGAAGCCTTGATTAGATTGTTGTTTTGAAAATAGAATTGAAAGGCCACTTCAAATTGCTGGTAACTCTGCATAAAGAGGGTAATCTTTGGGAAGATCAAAGTTAATCAAAATTAGAAATGCTGGAGACATAAATACAGTTAACTGTTTATGGATGTTATGTAACGGGGAGGGAGGAAAAAAACAATAGGATTATTTTGTTTTCTGTTTGAATACATTTCTTAACTCAAAAACAATAATTAAAGAGATTACAAGAGGGACATCTTTAAAATTTTACCAGTTAAGATATGTTATATCAGGAGGCATAAAGAACAACTAAGCTTACACTGGTTTTTCGTTCATCATTTTAGAGAGAAATTTTTTCAAGAAGTCAATTCTCTGATTCAGAAGCCCTCACATCCCTTGGCTAAAACAAAAACATTAGTAAAGAGCTTGATGAATAGAGCAGAGCTACTATTGCATGTTACTATTGCAGCACAAGCTGGTATCACAAGAAGTATATCCGGTACCCCTGCTGAGACACCAGGTACCAATTTACAGTGCAATCTGATCATTAGACCTGAATGTTTGCTATTATTATTTGCTATGAATATAAATGACACCTGTAATTAATAATCTCTAATGCCCCTTAAAATCACATTTCTCTACCTATTTTTCCTTTTCCATTTAACAAGCAGTGAATTTGTGTTTAGGGGTAATGAATTAACATGGCTGTGTTTACTATTTGCCTACCAGTATCACCATGTTACCAGCATAGCTCTGTGACAAGTGTTACTAATTTCAAAACCAATAGTGGAATTTGCAACATTAATAATAATTATATTGCAAACATAGTCTGTTAGTCTTTTAAATTTCTCATGTATATAGCTTGATTTTAAAAGTAAAATAATTACATCTTCTGATTACTATAATCTTGCACACTTCAATCAAATCGCCTCTGATTCCTCTCCTTTCCTATTGATAAATAATTCCAGGTTCTTCAATTTCATGTTAAAAGTAAATATTTCATTATAAGACTATTATTAGATGGTGTAAAGAGAGAGGTTTAAGAAGGTTGGTAGCCCATCTACAATAACTTTTTCTATCAGAGGTTTCCTTAATGTAGAAACTGGCTGTAAAAATGAAATGCAGAAACTTTAAGAATTACCCGTTAATTAGATGGTCTTGAAATGTTAAAATAAACATAGATATGATATTCTTATAGATAAACTAGGAAAGTACAGTTTAGATGGGGCTACTATAAGGTGGGTGCATAACTGGCTGGATAACCATACTCAGAGAGTAGTTGTTAATGGCTCCCAATCCTGCTGGAAAGGTATAACAAGTGGGGTTCCGCAGGGGTCTGTTTTGGGACCGGTTCTGTTCAATATCTTCATCACGATTTAGATGTTGGCATAGAATTACGCTTATTAAGTTTGCGGACGTACCAAACGGGAGGGATTGCAACTGCTTTGGAGGACAAGGTCAAAATTCAAATGATCTGGACAAATTGGAGAAATGGTCTGAGGTAAACAGGATGAAGTTCAATAAAGATAAATGCAAAGTGCTCCACCTAGGAAGGAACAGTCAGTTTCACACATACAGAATGGGAAGAGACTGTTTAGGAAGGAGTATGGCAGAAAGAGATCTAGGGGTCATAGTAGACCACAAGCTTAATATGAGTCAACAGTGTGATACTGTTGCAAAAAAAGCAAACATGATTCTGGGATGCATTAACAGTGTGTTGTAACAAGACACGAGAAGTCATTCTTCCGCTTTACTCTGCGCTGGTTAGGCCTCAACTGGAGTATTGTGTCCAGTTCTGGGCACCGCATTTCAGAAAGATGTGGAAGAAACTGGAGAGGGTCCAGAGAAGAGCAACAAGAATGATTAAAGGTTCTTGAGAACATGACCTATGAAGGAGGGCTGAAGGAATTGGGTTGTTTAGTTTGGAAAAGAGAAGACTGAGAGGGGACCTGATAGCAGTTTTCAGGTATCTAAAAGGGTGTCATCAGGAGGAGGGAGAAAACTTGTTCACCTTAGCCTCCAATGATAGAACAGAAGCAATGGGCTTAAACTGCAGCAAGGGAGATTTAGGGTTGGACATTAGGAAAAAGTTCCTAACTGTCAGGGTAGTTAAACACTGGAATAAATTGCCTAGGGAGGTTGTGGAATCTCCGTCTCTGGAGATATTTAAGAGTAGGTTAGATAAATGTCTATTAGGGATGGTCTAGACAGTATTTGGTCCTGCCATGAGGGCAGGGGACTGGACTCGATGACCTCTCAAGGTCCCTTCCAGTCCTAGAGTCTATGAGTCTATGAGTCTATAGATGGAAGAAAACTTCTAAGGGAAGTGACCCAGTGTAATTACATTTCTGGGTCTATGGAAACTATTCGTTCTTTTTCATCCGAAACTTATTAGGTACACTCTGAATTGCTGATGTAAAATAAAAGTGAAATTACATATTTTCCACTTTCCTTACCTAAAGCTGACTCAATGATACTGCAATCTCCTAAAATGTAAATACTACACACAGTAATATTAAAACACATAATCCAAATAAAACCAGGTACCTGAAATAAAACTTAAAAATGTATGAGGTTGCCAGCAGAAAAGCCATTTAAATGGCATTTCATATTCTTGCATGGGGTTAGAGGAAATGCATTTGGTGTTTGTGTAGTTGTTGTTTTTGTTTTAATTTGTTTCCTAATTCGTTTGGAAATTGCTTTACACTTCAAGACCAGCAGTGACAGAACTTTGTTTTATAACATTGCAGCTTGTAAATCAGCATCTGAAACAAAAGTGATATCTCATGCTGTCCGCCAGCCTGTCTTCCTTCGTAGCATGTCGGCACCTTCTGACCTAGAAATGATTGGAAATGAAGATTTGGAATTCACTAGATCAAGTCAGAGGTATGCAGTTGGTAGTCCATTAAATTGCTGTATGAAACACCTGAAAATATATTCTGTAATTTCTATTATAGTGTATCATGTTTTTAGAAGAATTTTCATAGACCAGCCCATTCTTAAATTCTCTAACAAGTGCTATTTTTCCATAGGCGGCGCCATGTTACTAGTCATAGAAGTAGCTCTTTTACTCTTCTTCAATCTTTGACTGTCGAAGATAGCAGAGATAAACCTACATACAGTGTCTTGTTAGGGCAGCTGTTTGCTTTCATTGGGACAAATCCTGACCAAGCGGTATGTCATATTAAACATGCTAAATCCTTATATGCCCAAGCACAATGTAACATCAGTTTTTAATCTAAGTTGAAAGTACAGATGCGGGGCTTATGTAGTAAAACCATAGACGTTTCTTTATAAGGTATCCAGTAGCAGTTTCTGTTAGCTGCTCAGACCAGGTGGCGTCGTGGGAACACAAGGAACAGGCACTGGTGCATATGAGAGAACTTCCTAACAGCAGCAGTTTCGGGTTGGTGGTGTTACACATCTTGTGGTCAGTAACTATGGTACTTCAAGGAGGACCAAGGTAAGTTGTTCATCAGAACTTTATTAAACTTTTGAGGCTGGATGGGATGCTTTGTGCAAGGAGTGGTACTGCATTACACCAACAGCAACTAAGGAGATAACTGGCTTTCCATGCCCAGGGCAGGAGTTCTCAGACTTTGTTATGACCAGTCCTCTTGTGAGGCATCTTGGAATTCCTTTTAATGTTTCCCACAGTGCTTCAAAATAATTGGTAGGTCGTATCACCTGTCAGAAGGTACAGGTATCACCGTGTCTTATGGAATACGGCTATGTGAGACTACTGCAAGTGATTGTTAGCAAGTTCATCTCAGTGTATGACTAAAGACAGGGAAAGAAGTAAGAATTATAACCCCACCACCAAGATACCTGCTGCTGCCTCTCAACCACTTTAGGACAATGACCCATTACTTGAGAACTGCTGACTTAGGAGAATTGAGTGATTTGGTTTGTATTATGTTGTTGCAGCCTAGTGGCGTGTGCAGGGCCAGGGAGGTAAAATGTTCAGGTGTTATCAATTGTATGATGCATTTTCAACTAATAGCAAGAACACACAAAGCACGAGAGAGATTATTTTACATTTATGATTTAAATCTAAACACACACCAAATAAAATGAATCGATAAGAGCTGAACGAGTGGATTTTATGACATGAGGTAACAAAATTGGGTTTAGCCTCTTTTATAAAAACTTTTTAATGTAACTGTAAAAATAAATTCAAATAGTTTGGGCGTCTGGAGCCAGTTTCTCAGTTAGGTAGTATAGCCAGAATGGGATTTAAGTCAGTATTTGTATGCATTTGGGGAGCAGAACAAGAATGCTGTATTTTGTAGCATTAAGCATTTCTTACATTTTATATAAATCTGGTATAGAATTTTGTCTTCAGATCTTTAATGAATTCTTTCGAATTGTGGTAGTTTCCTGTAGCTTTGTTTTGGAAGCTTTTAATTTTACTTGGCGCAAAAAGACATGATTTGAAATATATAACTTCCAACAGAATCGAAGAACTCACGTGTGGCGGGATGGTGGAACAAGTCAAGAAGCCTTTGGAGAGACCATGACCTCAGTGGTTTCAATTGTGTGCTCGTTACCCCCATTGCTTGTGCAAATAGCATTGGCCTCTTGTGCACTATACCATATACAAGGTAGGAAAGATTTTGCTTCAAGGAGAGAGAAAAGAATGGTTAGATTCTTTTTATAGAGTTGTGCCATATAATTACGTTTGCTTCAAAGGAAGTATTATGATGTAGGGTGAATGGACTTTGTTTGTTTGTTTGTTTTTTAAATCATCCTGTAATATCTCCTGGCAGTGTATTCTGGTGGAATAAGCTCAGAGGTGAGCATTAGGAGGGCGTCTCTCTTGGCTCTGCCCCTGATTTGTTCTGTAGCAATAGGCAAGACACATTAGCTTTCTCGGTTTGCCTAAAGTAAGCATAGTACCTAGACAACTGTCTCTTGGGGTGTTATGAGAATTAATGAACATCATGAGAGCATTTTGAACCTATAAAGTTCTAAATAATATAAAACATTACTGTTAATGGTGAGGCATGAAATAAAGATGATTAATACTTCTTCCATTTTAGCGAGTGACATAACTCAAAATGATGCTCTGTAGACTGCATGTAGATTTAATAACCTTTTATTAGCACTTAAGCTTCTACTACGAACAGCTGGACACCATAAACATTCAGAGATAAAGCTGGATGACAAACTTGGAGAATATCCTGTACTTTTGTCCCTTCTAAGGCTAAAGTAATGGAGGGAAACGTTTAAATTGTCCAATCGACAAAGAAAGATGTGATAAATAGATACAGTACATATGCTGAGAAATGTGGGATAGCTTGTGTAATGTTGAAAACGGTTGAGAAGTTACTGCGTACACCTTAATTCTTTGTTCTTCTGAACAGGAGTGAAGAGAAGTGCTTGGTACTCGTGGCCTGGTGCAGCTTATGACAGGCTCTGTAGTTTAAGCAGCCAGACAGAATCCAGCTCAAATGAAAAGCAGACTAAAAAACGAAGGTGGCTACTATGGCTTGGGCTGCCTTCCAGGTCCTAGTCCAATCGCTGTGTTGAATGGGAAAAAGAAGAGGTAGGACGCAGTGTTGAGATTACATATTGTCTATTTTAAAACAACTGCTAGACATGAGAGGAAACAGTATAGATTTTTTTTAATCTTGCATTGACCAGCCACTGACATTTACAAATAATTATTTTTATTAAATATAAAATATTTATTATCTATATTAAAAGTTATGAGCGCTTGAGATCTATTGATGAAAAGTTCTGTATAAGAGCTGGGTAGTATTAGTTATTATTTATTTACAAATAGTGTTGAGATGGGATTTTAAAATGAGTGGGAGGGGTGGTGTTTTTAAATGAATCGAGAAGTTTTTCATTCTAGAATTTTTTAAAAAGGGAGAGGCTTGAGTGGCTTAGTGGTCAGGTTTAATCAACAGTATATGCAATGGCTCAAAGTTCTTCTTTGATGTAACTCCAGTGGAATAATTTTGTCATTTCAGTATTTTTTTTATCTGACAGGCTGTTGGTGAACTTGAAAAAGCTCTGTTGACTCTTGTATTCTTATTTATAGAAAACCCAGTATGTACGTTTAGATACCCATCTGAAATTTCTGGAGCCTGGGTTTTCTCTAAATTGTGTCTTACGTGAAATTAGCAAATTACTTTGGTGGGAAACTTACTCACTTAAATATAACCCACATAAATAGAAAAGTATGTTCAACTACACTATGTCGTAAGACTGAATGTCCATTTGTTACCTAGCAACTAGATGTTATTGCAAGTTTGACTTGAACTCAAAATGATTTTTTGTAAGCAGTTACTGTACTGTAAATGAACATGTCTAGGTTTTTCCAATATATTACTTTTTTATCATGTATACATTTACAATTGTACATTCTTGCATTACCTTTGAAGGTGGTTCAACAGAGGCTGTTCATTCTGGTCTGGCTCGTCAAGTCTCCAGCCTTCTTACCAATCACCTGGCACGAGCGACAGAATGTTGTGGTAATCAGGCTGCTGGAAATGATGCACTGCAAGATGTACTTAGCCTTCTTAATGACCTGTCAAGGTACTGGAAGTACTTCAATAAAGTCTTTTCTCCTTTTTTTTTTTCTGGATTACTGTCCAGTGTTGGAAAGCACTTCATTCCTCTAATGGAAATATTAAGATAATGAAACCTCTTTCAATACTATTCCAAAAATATAGTATTCAATACTATTTCCAAATTGAGGCTATTTTGAAATGTGGCCTGCAGCATAAACGCACTTGTGTTAAATTTTAGGATCAATCCCTTGTTGACAGCAGGTGAGGGTGTGTAGACGTCCAGTAGTACTTTCTGAAATTGAAATCTATACTCTGTGTGACAGAGTCAAGTGACTTGTCTGACAACATTAATGAGCTTACGTGTGTCACATGCCTGCATATTTTAAGATATAATGCTGTAACGGAGTAATAGTTTATTCATTAAGAATGAAACCATTCAGTATAATGCCTTTGTAAACCTGACCCTGCTGTCCTTGGTATAGTTTTTATTAACCTCAATAGGAGTTGTACACTGGGAACAATTGCAAGATTGAATATGAAGACTGCAGTCTCACATATTGTTTTTGGCATCTTACTGTGTATGGAGTCTTTTTGTTGATGAAAAGTGACACACAGCTGCAGTAATACCCGAGCTAAAGAACTTTTTTGTATTTGTGCTGGTCTGTGGAGTACGTACTGAAATAATACAGTACTTACATGTTACAAAGGCAGTTAGTGAAGCAGAATATCACCGACTTCACAGTTGCTCTTATGTTTATAAGCTTTGGTGCCTAGGGAAGCTTTCTTGGATTTTTTGAGCTGGAGGATTAATGGGACTAAATAGCACATTCAAACTGTTTTGCTCTAAAATTTGTCATGAAATCTCAAATAATGGAACTATCTTCAAGATCTGTTTTATGAGAGATTATATGGGAAACAGGCAAACATTTTTTATGGGAGTTGTATAAGAGGCTCCAGACACCAGAGAGAAATAATGGGGTATCATTCATCTTGCATTTGAAATTGATTGATTACTACTTAAGTCTGATGGACCATTTTATGTGTTTAATTTTAAGTACAGGCTTTAATAACATAATCATGTATCTCCATAAAGATCCCTTTACCCTTGGCAGGATGTCATCTTATAGTTTGTATTTGATTTCAGGAGTATGATTTAACTTTCCTGTTTTGCAGTCAGAGAGATGACTATGCTCTTTTCTCTCAGGAGTCACATAGGTAAAGCTATCCTGAGCCAGCCAGCCTGTGTGTCCAAACTTCTCTCACTGCTTTTGGACCAACGACCTTCTCCAAAACTCGTCCTTATAATACTCCAGCTGTGTCGTGCTGCGCTTCCTCTCATGAGTGTAGAAGACTGTGGAAATGTTGAACTGCCCCCATGGAGTTACTCTGTGCCTTCCCTGAACAGTGAACAGGATGACCCCAGTGACCCAGCCTCCAAGATTGCATCACTGCTCTTAGCAAAACTGGCAGATTATGTGGTGCCAGGTGCTAACAGTTTCTCATGTCTAAATGTGTGTTCTTATTATGTATAATAAATGTGTCACAGGCTTGAGAAATAATGCATTATTGTGTAAGAGGCGTGTTATGACAAAAAGCACAATTAGGATAAATGAGTATTAAATGTTAGTGTTTGGAAGGTTAACTTGCCAAAAATTTATCAGCAGGATGAGTTCGAATATCTAGAAGTAGGCATGTTTCTATAACTCTGGCATTCTGACTGTTCAGTGTAGTTCAATTTTCTGAATAGGGTGCTTATTGCAGACACATGAAAGAAAGCTCATATAAATCTAAAGGCAATGCTTTTAAAGCCAGGAAAGTTTGTTAAGGAAGCTGACTTCAAAACAATCCTGAAAGTATCTGACTGTTGCGCTTTTTCTTTTCTGCTTGAAGGATGTCAGACAGTTCTGTCTCCAACTGCGTCTGAACCAGATACCACTTTGGCAAAAACCAGCCCAAAAAATTCCATAAAAGGAGATAAAGATCCTGGAGAAGAGAGTGAGGCAGTGGATGGTAAACTTTCTATTTTTATTCACAAACGGGAAGATCAGTCATCCCATGAAGTCCTTCAGCCCTTACTGAGGTAACTTTAACTCAGTGGATTAGAATTAACAAAGCAATTTTGGGGTTTCCATCTTTATTTCTATACAGTGCCAGAACTGTAGGAAGATTTTGTGTTGGAGATTATTATAACTGAGCAAAAGCAAAATGCTTCCAATTCTGTTTTTGTTGCTGCTCGTAAATACTGGGATTTTTATCCAAAAGTGAGTTTTGGTGATGCTGTGCAGCTACATGAATAGAAGTGCTGGAAGAAGCGATGTTGGTAGTTCATTACATGACACCCCTGGCTCTGAGTCAGCCTTGAGCCACTGCCTCAGTATAATGCTAACAGGCAGTGTTCTTAAACCATTCCTGCCAGCAGTGCTCTCTTTCAGATGAAATGTAATTCCAAGACTCTTAGGCATTCATGGCCACTAAAAAAAACTCATGATACTTTTTTTGTAAAAATAGGGGAATTAACTGCAGTAGCATCGCCAAATTGCGGTGTGAATAACTACATTCTATATACTTCCATATCTGCTGCAGTTTCAGTACATCTTGTGTCCTCAACTCATTACAATTGCTGTGATATTAAGCAGCTCAACTGGAGAGAATTCTTTTCACTACAGAGCTGGTTGAGTTCTTCATGTAAATAAAGGCTTTAAAGTGCTTTGAGATCCCTTAGAACAAAAGGATAGCTAGTTCACTAATTTTACATAGTAAAGCGACATTTAATAGGTTTTATTCGTACATTTGTAGTAGTTCAGAAGGTCGACCATTCCGACTTGGCACTGGAGCTAACATGGAGAAAGTAGTGAAGATGGATCGGGACATGACTAAAGTAAGGAAGTAATAAAGATAATTGTTTAACATCTTGGAAATCATTAGACAGTCAACATTCTCACTACCCCAGTGCTCTTAAGACTTCTGTAAAAAAAAAACCAGAAAACTAAATTTAATTCTCTTCCAAAAAGATAAATTATTGGCTAAATATTTATATTAAACAAGTGAAATTCAAGAAAACTTGTTCATAAACTTAAGCATTATAATGTTGTTATTGACATGCATATGTAAATCCTTGAAAAACAGACGTTGTGTTATTGCAAAAATATTTCCACTAATGTTTTCTCAAACATGTTTGTGTCATGGTTTTGTGTTCTTTCACAAGTATTTAAGGAGACTGAGTTTTACTTTTATGGATTTTCATCCCAGTACATTTCAAAGATCATGTTAGAATATTTAAATAAATTGGTTTTAAATTCATACTCATGAGTATTTATGTCAGAAGTACTCATGCATTCTTCAATCAAAGAACAGAAAACCACCATGTGACTATCTGACCGACTAAACTAATAGTATTGAATCTACTCCTTGATCAAGTCATCAATTAAAATAATGAAATCAAACAAAAAAATGTCCAGTGTGAATAAGGAATACAGTTTGAAGAAGTGTTGATTTCTTTGTGGTTATACCACAACTGGAGTTGGGGGGAAGCTAAAATTTGTCAGATAAATAATTCCCTTAGCTCTGGCTAGCTTGGGTTATGATTGGTCTGAACAGAGCTAATTAAATAGTCACTTTGAATATCTTCCATATTTCTTTTTCAGAGTGGCTGCTGTGAGGTTATTACAGAAGAGGCTGCAGCAGCTCTTCGGAAGGCTACCAAGTGGGCACAATCTGGCCTAATTGTCAGTGTCGGGCCACCTATTGAATCTATCAGTCCAGAAACCACTAGTGGGCTGTCAACTGGTGACAAAAAGAAAACTGCTCAAACCTCCATTTGCAGAGAGAGGAATTCTGAACTTGCCAGGTAGAAACTCGCTGTGGAGTCTTCAAAATAATATGAATGTCTTTGTAGGAATGTAGAGAGTAACTATTAGTACCCTAATCTTACATCACTTGTGTTGGGCAGGGGTAACAATTGAAGCATTTATTGAGCAAGTGACATTTTTCTTCTATACAGGACAGATCCTGTGCGTCCATTTATCAGTGGTCATGTAGCAAACAGTATGGCAGCAGAGGTGATTGCTCTGCTTCACAGCTTATTGATGGCACCAGAATCAAATGCAGCTCAAATATGGACAACAACAGCTGAAAAGGTAAGCAACGGAGGATTAGATATCTAAATGTGTGATGCACAGTACAACTTTTAACTGTTGGCATTCCTGAGCCAGTTCCTTCCTCTCCTGATTCCTTGTTTAAAATATATTTTTTAATTGTCACTATCCAGCTAGATACTGTCTGTCCTAATAACTCTTCTTGGGCCCATCTGCCATTTCAGAGACTGTGGGTGGAGGATGGGGGAAAGAATTTATCCAAGCAGATCTGGAAACAAGGAATTGACTGCTGATAAATGACAGTGTTACATTTTTTATACTTCATAAGACTGTTTATTCAGGCAGTCATCCTGCCTTGACAGACCAATCCTCTCTCACCTGGACCCCTAAGGGCCAAAATAATGGTTGGAGGACGAAATCTTTGCTTCCAGATCGCTTAGCATACATCGTGGCTGCTCTGGCTATGTGCTGGAGAGATGACAACACATCACTACACTTAGCCTGAGCAACCACAATGTATGCTATATGCTGGAGAGAGGATGACACATCATTGCACTTCTAACAGTTATGTGGGAATCAGCAATGGAATCTGGCTTTGTTACTCACTGATCAAAGGTCTTATTTTAAAGTATGACTGCATACTACTTCTTGAAAATTAAAATAGTTCCTCTGGTGTATTTTTAAAAAATTCAGCTATGCCCTCAGTGCCTACACTTTCCTGACCGATATTTCTGCTATGAATATTTAGGTTCTGTCTCGGGCTCTGATGTACATTCCGCAACTGGGGAAATATGCAGAGAGTATCTTGGAGAATGGGAGCAGCAGTGGCAGGAAACTTGCCAAACTTCAAAGAATTGCTCGACAGGCGGTAGCCGCACTGTGTGCTCTTGGTGGCTTTAAAGAGACAATTAAAATAGGGTCTGAAGTGCAGGTAATTAACTTCTTTTCCTTTTTTACTTCAAATGGGAGGTGATTCTTTTGATCATATTACAATTTTAAAGTTGTACTTCCTTGTTCATTTTTGTAGGTTTTGGGTAGAGGAATAGCCGGAAGCATTGGAGTGGTGGCTTCTATTAATGAACAGGAAGGTATAGCAACTGTCAAATTTCCACCTGCCAGTATAGACTGTAGAAAGACCTCACAAGCATCAGACATATTAACTATTCCATTATCTAGGCTCTGTGTTCCAAGATCTGAGGTAAGGTCATTTTAAAATCCAACATTAAGTGTAATAACAAATTGTAATTATACTGTGATTTAAAACAACGACGACAACAATCTGCAGCATGTAAAAGCCTAATTCATGTTTGGTTAAAGATGACTTGTGACGTTTACATCATTGTTTTAAACATTTCATAGTCATGTTTATATGTAATTTCTCATCCAAATAACGTGATATTATTCATCCTTCAGCACTTAAGGATGTTCCATAGCATGTTGTGTTACTTTTCCTTTTGTCTTGTGATTTTTGTCTTGTGCTGTTTTTGTGATAGTACAAAATGAGAATTAACTCCAGGTGATGAAATGCCCTCATGTCTTAGAAACTAACTACTTGAATTTAACTTTTTACCGTGCCCCCCCCCAACCACCACCATCAGGCATTGCCTCTTCATAAACTGTCCATTACTGAGAAGGTAGTACAGGCAGTCCAGTCCATGTTGCTTCCTCAGGAGGGAAGTCTATCTATTCATACCTCACTTCCTGCAACAGGAGATGGCTCAACTCCAGTAATGGCAGTGGTCCGGCTCCTTGGAGAAATAAGAACAAGGTGAGGTTTTGTTCATTATTTATAAAGGGCTGTAAGTGTACAAGGTGCTGTACAAAATGTGAACGTTCCAGCCAATTGAGGTCATCTTGAAGCTTGTTTTTCCTATATAAATATTGGCATTTTGCTACATGGAACAATTGTGTGTTTAATAAAAAATCATATTAGTTTCCAAAAGGAAATAAAGTTAACTGACTTTGTTACAATGGCCTCCCTGCTAATAAGGAGCCCAAATCCAGGAGCGGACTTGGCAACCTGTTGAGCTGGGTGCTTTATTAACATGAACTTGGTCAAGTCATTTCTGCAGCAGTCCCAATGAACAGCTAAACAAACAGAAGTAGACAAGAATACTCATTTTGTTGAGGCTAGTCCTGAAATTATTTTCACAAGTATTGACATCAAGTTCACCATATAATGTACATTTTTAATGTTTATACACATGTATACATTTTTATTTATTTATTTATTTACATTAAGAGCATGCCTGGTGATGGCCCAGCTATTAGAAGACAGTTTGTTTTGTGAAGAATTCATACAACAATGTCCAGCTGCTGTAGAAGTTCTTAACCTGGTGGCACAAGAGTGCAGCCCTGGTATGTATTTAACATGTCCATACAGTTTTACTGTTGTATTTTGTCAGTGCAGTGAGATAACAGATAAGTAAGGTTAATTTTAAACTTTAGATACTAGGCTATATCCCAAATAATAGTGAACTATTTAAATACTAAGGAAAGGAAGACAGTATTAATAGCACTTACTAATATAATACAATGTGGCTTATTACAGTTGCAGAGAACTAAATAAATTTATGGTGGCTAATAGCTTGACTTCTTAAAATTAGGTGTTAGGTATAAAGGCAGTGGATTTACACTTAGTGTGATTATGGCCATCAAGTTTCCCCCCGTCATAATACTCTGGTCTCATGGCTGATTCACTGATTTTGTGTCTTGTTTTTGATAAAGAATATCAGAGTTTTCCCAGGAAGCCTCTCTTGTATTGATACATACATCAGGGTGCAGGTATACTCAGTTTTAGTCAATAGCAAAGTCAAGACTGAATCAAATTGCAAGTGAATTACTCAAAACTGTGAAAAGTTATAATTTTATCAGTAAGCTGCAATGGTGATTTATTTATTAGCTGTGGTATTTACATGAACGTACCCATTCATACTAATGTACAAACTGAGATAAAGGGAAGTCTCTAAATCTTAGACTTTTTTTTAATTTCACCATAGTTTTTTTATGAGTGTAAGCTGCTGTTTTTCCTTCATTATTCTCTTTTACTCATGCTTTAGTGTGTCAGTGCTCTTCTTGCCTATTTTAAAGACTACTCTTATTTTCTTTCCTTATTTTTAACCTCCCGATCTCCTCCCCTGTTTATGGGTGGGCACTTGGACCCAGCAGAAGTTCTAGGGTCGAGCACAGATTATAGGATACAGCCAGAGCTGCTTAAGTGGAGGAAAAGGACTGAAGAAAAGGAAGCTGTTAGACTGTAGAACCAAATGGAATTCTGTTAGACTTCCGATATGAAATTAGGTGTGCATAACTTGTTCCTGTGCCCTAAATTAACTTCCAGCTTCATGCTCATGCTGGGTTATTGGTTCAAAACTAACTTCCAGTAGATCTTTCTTTATTTATCAATATAAATATTTGCTGACCAGATACTACAAGTTAAATGCAAACAAAACCAAAGTTTTTTAATTAATTCATCCTCTTCGACACCTGATAACTGGTTACTGTGGAACAACCTGCAATAAGTGATATTGTGTTGTTGTATGTTTTTATGTGATATCGACTCCTGACATAATTTAGTTTCAGGAGGACAGACAAGGCTGATTTGGTGATGTAAATTTCCAAATATTCTTTGTTTTAAATGGTGCTGTGAATCTGACCGTTTTTTTTTTTAACATTGAAATGTCTTACTGAAATTTCAGGGAGATTATCAGTCACTTTGGTGTTGATTTCTGCCTTTTTCTGTCTTGTAAATCTTTCTCTCCTCAACTGTTGTTTAACAGTAATATAAAAATAGTCAGCATTCAGGTTACTCCACTGCTGTCTTTGGAACTTTTATTCTTACAAGTTTATTGTTTTTAATCTTTCACTTAAAATATATTGGCTTTGTAGAACTGTGTTATGACATATGATACTGTTCCTGGCAGTAAATATACTCAGTGTGGTTAGTTTAAATAAAGCACAAAAGAAAAAATTCTTCCTGTCTTTTCTCCTTAAGGTTTCCCTTCCCCATGTCACTGACATGGCTCCCCTACTTCCCAAAGCGGATGCTATCTTGGAGATATTGTTTTCATTGGCTTCTAATGTTCCAAATCTAATCGTAATCAGAAATTAAGTTTAAACCTTTGAATCAATTTCAGGTGACTTAAATATCATAGCTTCTTTAACAAGAGTTTTAACCCACACTTTTTATCTGTATAGGGACTAGTGAAAATGTGTTGACTTATGTATCAGACAAACCTACATATAAAGTAACAATAGGTAATAGCCAGGAGAAATTGTTACTTTACCCCTTCAGCTTTGCTTACTCATTTCAGTTTTTAAAAGGAATATTATGTAAATTTTAGAAGTATGATTTATTGTTTTGGATGCTAATTTAAATGTCAGTTTTAGAATGTTTGCTTCCTTTGTAGTCATTTGAATATTGAGTTAAATCCCCTTTAGCACAACTCTTTTTTAAATGTAGTGTTTTTTCTTGATCAGGAATTCCCTGGCTCCCAGAGTTAGGTCTGTGCACAGTATAGTACCTTCAGGAAAATGTTAACTAGGCCTTGAAGAGCTCAAGCCCTATCTGCACTCAGCTTCTAGGGGAGACATGCACTTCATGCCAGTCTTGTTCTTTCAGTGTCAGCTCAACCGCAGGTTAAATATTTTGATAGGAGAGAAGGTTTATCTGTTCTCGTTCAGCCAAAGCTCCATGGCCTAGTTTTTTAAATAAGTGATTTGAGGCATTTCAGCTTTTGGGCACCCAACTTGACACTTAACGCAGCTTGATTTTTCAGAAAATGTTGAACACCTTCCATGTCTGTCTTGGTACCTCAGACAATGCAGTACTGTGCTTAACATTAATAGCAATCTATTCTATTCCTAGTGAGCATCTCCAATGGCCATTTTATTCCAATGGTCAAACTATAACTTCAAGGTTCCCTAACCTGAAAGTATCCTACAGACTTCAGTGCATTGAAGCATCTTGACTAGCTAACAGCAAACAGGGTAGTTTGATTTGATGGTGTCTTTGTCAGTTTCATTTGCAGCTGTAACAAGCTCACTGATTTTGTTTTAACTAAATTTAACACAAACATATATTGTCATAAGGAAAATTAAACAAAACAAGGACATTCTGAATAATGACAGTGGGGTGTAGGTATGAGGGTGTCTTTCCACAATATGGATGTTAGGTGCTGTAGTGCTGTATAGTACTTCTTTACCATTCATGCTAGATAAAGATGGAGTGACAGCCATTAATGCAGATCAACTGCTTTGTTAACCTAAAATGAAATTTCGCTGTTACTTGGAAATAATTTCCATTTAATTTTTAGAACTGTAATTCCTCTCATACATGAGGCTTTCGCTGAAATATAAGCCATTCTCAGGTGTACTCCATAGGTTTTTGTCAGTTTCGGTTTTTTTGATTTTGGAATGGGGAAGCGGAAGAAGTGAGGAAAGATTAATGTCTGAAATGGACCTGATTGTGACATTTAGAGATTTTTAGCATAGGTGTAATCATTAGATCTCAAATGACTGTCTCCAGCTAAACTCTCATGTACCCAGGATTAATGGTTTGGTTTGTACTGTTACAGGGGAGAGGCTTCTCATTGTAGAAGTGCAATGTGAGAGGTTAAGAATGTTGTATCGAGATTGTGCTCGTCCCCCACCTCCACCACTACAGGCAGACAGAAGACAGGTAAACATATCAACAAGGTGCTGCTCTTCTGGCTCTTTCTCTAATGGATTCAGCTTCTCATATAGTGGTCTAAGGATCACTGGAGTCAAACCATTACAGTGGTTTAAAGGAAAAAGAAAATTCATCACACATAAACATTCTTGACTGCAACATGTGGATTACTTATGTTATATACTGGATCAAGTGTGAATTCCATAGCAGATCTTGGACACTGGATTTCAGTAGAATGAAATCTAGCTTGTGACCTCAAATGCAGTCAGACTAAACCACTCTTTACCTGTTTTACAGCCCAAGGAGATTACTTGGAGCCCTTCTAGGGTGTTTCCACCTGTGCGAGCATGCATGTTCTCATCACATCTTACAGCTGTGACGTTTTTGGCTGACCCTAGTGCAGGCGGGGGACTGCCTCGTGGCACGTTTATCTACGCTACCTCCCCAGTTCCAGTACAAGTAAGAAATCACGATGATAGAGCAAATTTCTGTGGTGTTTTACCTTCAGTTGTGTGTGTGTGTTTGTTTGTTTGTTTGTTTGTTAAATATGACCAACAAATTTTCTGTATGGCTGTTTCCTTAGGCCCCATCATTTTACTGGGAGATTGAAATAGTTTCCTATGGAGATACAGATGATGACACTGGTCCAATAGTTTCATTTGGGTTTGCAACTGAAGCAGAAAAGCGGGATGGCGCATGGACAAATCCTGTTGGCACATGTCTTTTTCATAAGTATGTTGCAAATGTGTTCATTAAAAATTACAGCCTGGTACACTACATAAACTGAGTATAAGCTCCTCTGGACTGGCACCAGGCTTGCTTTTTGTTCCTGAATAGTGCTGAATGGATAATTTCAATGGAGGGATTAAAGTTTTGAAATATAGTAATTCCTTATGAAAATGAGTAGAGTTCCTGTTGCATTTTAGCAGTATGTAGCAATCACCTGAGCGCTAACTGATGGTCTTTTACAATGACTTTTTTACCCTTTATGTTTAACTTTCTTTTTCACATTTACTTTCTTAGTAATGGACGAGCTGTGCATTACAATGGCTCCAGCTTGCTACAGTGGAAGAGTGTTCGACTGGATGTGACTCTTTCTCCTGGTATGTCAGAATTCAGCTTATTTATTTAGCTGAAAGAGCCTAACACCTCTTAAATATAAACAATAGATGAAATAGATAAAAAACAGAAAAATCCTTGTTTCTTTTTGGTCGTGTTCTATTTTCCTCTAGGTGATATAGCAGGAATTGGCTGGGAGAGAACAGAAGGCACTCCTCCCCCTCCAGGACAGCCAGCTAAAGGAAGAGTGTACTTCACATATTGTGGACAGCGACTTGGGCCTTATCTGGAGGATGTCTCCAGTGGAATGTGGCCAGTGGTGCACATTCAGAAAAAGGCAGGTTTAACAATTAAACACGTATTTTGGGATGCATTTGACTTTTATCAACACTAGTCAATGTTCCTGTATGGAAACCATAAAATATTTTTAATATTATTTTCACCTTCATTTATTGATTTGAGTTAAAACTTATGTTCTCTTTCTAATGTGCATGTACCTTTAATGGGAGCTAGTCTCACCCATCAGGACAATAAAGTAGAGCTGGTCTGATGAGGAGAATGAATTAATCTTTATATACGAATAGGCCTTACTTGACTATTACTTCACTTTAATCTTAACAGCGACCTTGCTGAAAATGACATTTGTCCCAATGACTGTATCTTGAAAGTACCAGGCTGAACAATTAAAGCTTAAAGAATGTATTGAGCAGGTTTATACTTTGCAATTGTGTATTATCAGACTTATTCTTTAAAATTTATGGTCAATAGTGCAAGGAAATCCATATCACTAGAGGATATGGTAGTAACCAGTGGGGATCTCATCCTGTGGCCAAGGTTTAGAATAGGAAGATCATATCAAAGGGTTAAAATAGTACTTTAAAACAAAAGCTTCTTCTCTTATGCTTTATTTGAATTTTGTTACAGAATACAAAAGTCCGTGCTAACTTTGGATCTCGCCAGTTTGCCTATGCTGAGGGACAAGCTCACAGGAATGCTGCTGATCTGTGCATTGACCTAGCTGAAGAAATAAGTGCCAACTTTGAAGCGTTGCCTTTTGCCATGGCTTCTGATAGTGATAATGATGCTGGTACCAGCATAGCTTCTGATTCTGGAACCCATGGACCTCCTTGTAGAATTGCTGCTGTTGCCACAGCTCAGCAACGTAAAGTGATCATTAATAACATTTAAATAGCATGTTCAGTTTATTTCCGTAAAACAGTCTAAATGCAATTAAATGTTCTCTAATTGAAATTCTCAAGGTGCTGCCCAGATAAACTACAACAATAGTTAAAAAAGCACAATAGACATTGGCAGATAAATGCTCACTTCATTTTAGACAAAGCAGTCTAAAAATCAGTTATATTTCTTTTACATTATATAGAATAAAGCATTCAATTTGTTCTGAATTAAAGTAACCATAATGAAAAATTATTTTATTAGGGCTCTGAATGTAGTCAGAGGCTTCACTTTATTGAGTTACTCAATGTGCTATACTATGTCAAAATGCATTAAGTAACTTCCACCAGTTGATTGGAGAGAGACCACAGAATGCAGCATATCTGAAGAACTGCATGAAATATTTTAGCATGTCTAGTAATGATTGGGAGTTCATTATTTCAATGTGGTTGGTTGCAGAGTATGACAGTGATACTTCTTGTCATTATAAAATGGAACTCAGCTATGAGAACTTCTTCACATCAGGCCCAGATCCACATCCTCCTGCTATTGCAGACGACGAAAGCGATGATGATGACGATGATGACGTCCCCCGGGTAAGGAAGATGGGACACCTCACATGTTAAAAAGCTGCTCTCTAACTATAAATCTTGTATTTAAAGACTGATTTTTTTCTTTGAGAAACCAGAATTTCCATTAAATCTCTTGTTCTAAATGCCATTTGTTTTTTGTTTGACTTCTCTTCCCAGGAGGATCACTATGCTCTGTTGGTTAAAGCCTGGGAGACTAAAGTTTTCCCTACAATTAGAAGACGGTTTCGCAATGAAGCTGAGAGGAAATCTGGTCTAGACCAGATTAAAGGGGCTTTACAGCTAGGTATGACTGTCAAATGTTTTTTTCTACGGTCATAATTGTATGTGGCATATAACAGGTGCAGGAATGAAACTGGAGGAGCTGGATTGGTCTTGTTGCACCTACTAGAGTCAAGGCTGCAAAACAGTTTGTGTTCTGTTTTTCAAACGCTTGTAACTTATAGAAACATTCTTCTTTTGGGGAAATATTTTCCAAGCATGGTTTCTGCTCAAAAGTGAGATATTTTTTGGGGGGAGGGGTAGAAGATTTTGGAAAGTTTCTGCAAAATCTTTTCTGTTTTTTAGGTTATGAGCTACGACTCTATGAGAACAGAAAAACATGTAGTAGTTTGAATTTTAAAAAGCCGCCTAAACACACTTTTTAGACACATCTACATCAATACTGATTGAAAGATGAAACTTGTGAGGGAGTTCTTAGAAAGAAGAAAGGTTATAGATGATTGAAATGGTTGGCAGCTTTTTAGCATTTAATAGAGCTTAATAACATTCTACCCCCTTATGAGATAGTTGGGCAAGGAATAGGGGCTGATGGGACAACCTGTAAGAGGGAGTTTGTGTAAGTACCACATTGAAATCTCCCCACAAAAAAACCTGAACCAGGCTTTAGCACCAGGCACAAAAGGTCACAAATGCAGCAGCAATAATAATAATAATAATGTATTACATTATTTAAGGGGAGTTTAGCATTTTTTGCTACATTCTACTGTATTCAACAGAGTCACTACTTTCATTTGAAAAAAGGGTTCTACATTTTTCATTGCAAAGATCTAACCATTACAATATAAAGATACGGGCTGCTGACGTGTTAACCTGGTTCTTCAGGAAACCGTAGCCAGGCAAAGATGGGAACCTCAGGGCTTAATTTGGCTCTTTTTGAACAGTAAAATTAATGTTATTGTTGGTACCTTAATTTCTCTCTTTTATGACAGATTATTTTAGTTGTATAATCTTGTATTATCAGAGATTTTTTCATTTACTTTTCTCTCGAAGTTCTTTTAATCAAAATTACTTGGTTAAGGACAAAATGCTGCACAGTTTTCATGAACTCCTGATGGTATATCTGCTTTTGATACTTGATTTTACTTGCTATTCAGAAGCTATTGGCAAAGGGTAACCTCTGTCAGATGGATGCTAATTCATTTTATTTTTATAGCTGTAGTGTTAGGGTTTTTCCCAAGATGTGTCTTCTTCCATGTTGATAAACTAGTGATTTGGACACAGTGGAATGTTGCAGAAAGACTTTTCATTTCAGTACAACTTCAGTACAAGTTTGGCAGCTCTGCCTCACGTGCAATTATTTGCTCAGCAGGAGAGTCAACAGCCTTCTCCCATAGCTTATGTATGGGGGACCAATCAGCCTGAATATTCCATGACAAATGTGCTTTGTAAATAAGTCTTTCTTCTCGGTGCTTTAGACGGTCATTTTTTTTATTTCATTGCCACTCACAAGTTAATTGCACTTGGTAGGTCTAAGTTTATCCAGCAGCTAGCATGTGAGTGACTGAGTATGTCTTTGTTCCTAGTCGCCTGAGACTGAGGTTTCTAGTCACTTCTTCATGCAGATTAAAATAAAACATTGCTTAAAAAAAAAAAGTCGTGAACTATTCAGTAGGTAAACATTTCTGTTCTGATAAAATCAAAACAAGCTCCTGTGCTGTGGTTTTCCCTTTATAATGGTCTGTCTTAGTTTGTTTCGTGATTATTCTAATCTGGTGGTTCCCAAACTTGGTCTGTCGCTTGTGCAGGGAAAGTCCCTGACTGGCCGAGCCGGTTTGTATACCTGCCGCAGCTGCAGATTCAGCCGATCATGGCTCCCAGTGGCTGCAGTTCGCTGCTCCAGGCCAATGGGAGCTGCTGGAAGCGACGGCCAGCACATCCCTCGGCCCACGTCGCTTCCTGCAGCCCCCATTGGCCTGGAACGGCGAACTGCAGCCAGTGGGAGCTGCAATCGGCCAAACCTGTGGACGCAGCAGGTAAACAAACCAGCCAAGCCCAGCAGGGGGCTTACCCTGGCGAGCTGCTTGCCAAAGGTTGCCAATCTCTGCTTATAGTCTGCAGGTAAACATTTAGTTTAAGGGTGAAATAGTTATCAGTAGTAAACAAACTTCTTTCCTGAAACAGATTAGCTCTATAAATGTTCTCCAGAAATCAGTATGATATTGATTTAGACTTTTTGAGTGCTAGACTTTAGACCAGATTTGCTATCTCTTATCCAAAGTGACGAGTGAGGTGGCGGAATCTGGCTTGTAATGAGTAGATGAGACTATGTTTTAATGTATTTGTTAGATTGTGTGGTTTGTTACAAGACCAAGGCCAGCGTCTAATCCAGATGCTATTCTGTTTATCAGGAATGGTCGATATAGCCCGACAAACAGTAGAATTCCTTTATGAGGAAAATGGTGGTATCCCAAGAGACCTCTATCTTCCTACCATTGAGGATATCAAAGATGAAGCAAATAAATTCACTATTGATAAAGTTCGGAAAGGTATGTCTATTTCAATCTTCATTTGCCAGTAGGAGAAAAATTAGGACTGAACACCCTTTGACCTTGGTGCATACAGGACAAAATCATTATTTGGTTGAATTAAGGCTGCAACTCTTTTAGTTCAATAAATGGATAGAACTGGAGGGGTTAAATCACTGCTTTTGTTTTACCTTTTTAATAACATTTTTAAAAGTGAATCACTTGTCAATATATGTGCTGTGCACAAAGTGAAAATGTTAAACAACCCACCAAATAGCAGAATCGGGTGTGCTAAGGCTACAGCCTGTGCATTCTGAGCCAAAGATTAGTCTATCGGACTCTGGGTGGTAGGAGTCAGCTTGTGTATACTGTCAGTTTATTCAGGACCTTCTCATTGTAAATGATGTTTTGAAGACATGTTATTCCTTTGTTTCCAGGCCTCACAGTAGTGACTCGCTCCCCAGACAGTAACAACGTGGCCAGCAATGCTGTGGGAACGGCTTTACCTAAATTTGCTATTCGTGGGATGCTGAAGACATTTGGTCTCCATGGTGTTGTTCTGGATGTTGATTCAGTGAGTAAAGCTATATTTAAGTTTTTTAATGGGTTTACAGCATTTTTCTCTGATCTACATGGTAAAACATGTTAGTTCATGTAAGATGCTGTTTTCTGCTCTTTGAGTAAAGATGTGTCCAGTGTATTGATGGCGTTGTGTTTGACATTTCAGGTAAATGAATTGGTGCAAGTAGAGACTTATCTCAGAAGTGAAGGTGTGTTGGTAAGATACTGGTATCCTATTGACATGTTAGAAAGGCCGCCGGCTGGCTATAGGAGGACTGCAACAAATGGATTGGTTACTCTGGATAATACAAACATCCAAATTCACAGGTAAATAAGAAATTAATTTAGTGTACTTAAAGCGCATAATATATCAGTATTTCCATGTTTATTACTTGGATGAACGTACAGTGTTTCATATGGTAAAATTAATTACTTACTGCAGCTTTGCATTAAATAGTAGATTTCAAGTAAACTTCTGAACACCTTCTTAGTACACTCACTAGGTTTAGACCTAAAAAGAGGTCATTGGATCTCCACATAGTATTGGCTAGATCATCTTTTTATAAAAGGAGTTACGATGATCTTATTAGGGCATTATTAAAACAAGAATGATCTCTAAATTATTCATAAATATTTAGCTCTGGCAGGGGCAAAAACATCTTGTCTAGTCTAGTCACTTACTGCGATGGTGGTAATTTCTGTTTATCATCTATGTGCTCAGTCTTGTGTGATTCTGAACACTTCACATTCCTACTGACTTCATTGGGACCTCAGGGCACTTCACAGGATTGAACTCATAACGTGAAGGACCAAGTTGTAAAAGCAAAGACCACTAGTGGAAGATCCCTAACGTATCTGGGGTCCCAACTGAAAGCAAAGGGAATTTTAGGTAGGAAGAATTTATACCCTTACCTTGCCAGAAACGGCCATCAGATCTTTAACTAAAACTGAGGCACTGATCACTTCATCTCTTTCTAGAGATGAGAAGAGTGTTTGTTCACTGCCCTTGTCTCAGAGTTACGAGTAAAGGGAGCTCTGTTCCTGTCATCAGATCCGTACATGTGGGCCCCCACGACTATGAAGAGCACCATAGAGGTTTTAAACTTGTGGCCTGCTGGTGCCCAAACACTGGATAAGCAGTAGTGAGAAGTTTTAGAGTTTCTCATATAGAACCTACCTATTCAGTCACTAGTGATTTGCTTTCCAAAGTGAATAAGGAAGATTTGGCTCTACTTAATAAGTTATTGCTGTTTTTAAGTTCATACGTCTGTTTTGGGTCCAAAAATCAAGCTGCTAGGTAGAGTTCCTATTTTAATTAACTCTGTTTCTCGCTTTTTTATAGAGAACTTTTGCGATGTGAAGCCTCACTTGCGCGGTTGTACTGCCGCATGGCTCTCCTCAATATTTTTGCCCCCAAATCTCCACATATGTTTACTCGTCTATTTCATATTCCTGCTATCCGTGATATCACCCTGGAGCACCTGCAGCTGCTGTCCAACCAACTTCTTGCACCACCCCTTCCTGGTAAAATAATACTTGAAAAATGCAGCAGCTCATTTGCGTTTGATACCGTAGTATAGCAGTGTGTGTGCTTACAAAGAACTGTGTGAGAGACTGATTAAGTTTAGGAGTTTCTTGAAACTGACAATTTTCAATTTGTTTCATGAAGCCATTAAGTGCTATTGTTTTTAAATTAAGTTTTTCAAACTTGCATGAACATATGAAATAAGCAATCTCTTACTAGATTCATGAGCAGGTAGACAAAGGGCTAATCACCATGTAAAAGCAGTTAAGTAAATTCTGGGCTAAACTGAGGAGTGTTCATTGCAAATGTTCATTAATGATCTCATGAAAAGTAAGCTGTAGGAAGAAATTCTCCCTCCTTATTCCTCCCCCAAAAAGATTCCATTTAATATGTTGCTATTCTTCTTTTCGTTTGTACGATACTTGTGAGAAACTGAAAACGTTGTACAGTTTGAATTCAGTATAGGTATATAGCTGCCATTGGGTCACTTCAATTTCAAAATTCAACTCGTCTCCAGTTATACAGAACAGTTCATTCTTTTCCTAACAGAGTCATGAATCTGACAAGTATCAGAGGGGTAGCTGTGTTAGTTTGGATCTGTAAAAAGCGACAGAGTCCTGTGGCACCTTATAGACTAACAGATATATTGGAGCATAAGCTTTCATGGGTATTAGTCTATAACGTGCCACAGGACTCTTTGTCGCGTTTTATGAATCTGATAGCTAATGACTCATGAGTCTAAGAGAATGCATGTGGCCAAATTCTGGGAAAAGATCTTGGGTTAAATTAACTGTGTGTTAGTGGTGGAAATCAACCTGTCAGATGCCATTATGCATGCTAAGAGATGCATACAACATGGCAGGGCACTTAGGAGGAAGTAAAAAGTAGCTAAAAATAGGTGGTTAATACCCAAAATTAATCTAAAGCACTTGAAGATCTCTCCCCCAAATCATTCTGAGACTGGACTAGCTCTCTCAGAGGCTGCATCATGTGTGACTCCTCTGCAGCGTACAGAGTATTTTGAGGAATTGCATGGCTTTGGGATCCTTTTCTAGATTACAATTTAAATACTTGTAATTAAGCACACACCCTCCCTCCATACTTCCTTGCTTCTCCTGCCTTTTTAGCAATATTTTTTTTTTCATTTCTGGCCTTGTTTAGCTAACCTGTGAGGAATTTGCATCATGTTAATGTGTATAATTGCACCTCGCTGAGCGGGATTTCTGCAAACAGGCTCTGTAGGAATTGCTTTGTCTAGTGCTGCCATGCACTGCAAATTAGCCCTCCATAGGTCCTGCAGTAACTTAGTAGACAGCAGCAGTCTGTAAGGGAGGCAGTGATAGGGAGCCCTCTAAAAATAGCTTGTTTGTGGGTGGGAGAAGCTTGAGGTCAGGGACACCACTTCTCCCCGTTTCATCTCATCGAATAAGCGGGGGGAAAATCTCAAGCGCCATGTACACATTGTACAGCCTCAAAGAACCCCTCAAACTGGGGCTACTCGGCCCCTTCTGTCTCCTTGGCCATCATGCGGCATTGGGAAAAGCAATGTCTCCATATCTGACCGGTGGGGTGGGGAGCTATCTGACTGCTTCCAGGATGGGGCACAGTTGGGTGGTCCCGGAGCCCTTCCACTGCTTTTCTTCCTGGGGGAATCCATGTAAAGATTGGAATAATGCTTGGACAGAATGAGACCAGGCCTTTGACCCTCCATTCAGTTCTGTATCAGTAGTGTCAGGGGCACAGGTTTGGCCCTGGAAGAATTCCTTATACTGCTAAACCTTGGGAGGACTTGCACTTGGGCAGGAATGCAGCTATAAAGGCTTGTGATCTGAGAGTTTCTTTGACTGAATACTTACAAGTTCAGAGATCTTCCAAAATATGCAGTGTATTGCATTTGTTCTTTACAGATGGAACAATCAGTTCAAGTTCTATTCTTTTGGCCCAGTCCCTACAGCATTGTATACATTCCCAGAACTGTTCTGCCACAGACCTTTTCTACCAGGGCAATTCACAGCAAATCAGGGAGTGGCTGACTGTAGCCATCACTCGGACACTACATCAAGGAGAGGAGAGTCTGTTAGAACTAACTAAACAAATCTGTTCCTTCTTGCAGGTAAATGTTATTTTTTGATGCTTTCAAAATGTTTATAGTAATGTAAAGAAAATGTGAATTTATCTTTTTCCTCTAGAGAGATTGCCTTTCTTCTTGCCAGAATATTTTTACATCAGTTATTGCTGTCCTTAAATACATAATACTGTTAATCGTAGTGCAGTGTTTCTCTGCACACACTGCAGTGCTGTCTGGTCATGTGAACACGTGCAGGGGGATAGCCTGTGTAGTACTGAAACGAATGGTCTCAAGTTATCTAACTACTCTGCAGTACTATTTTTAGCTGTAAAATAAGGGGCAAGGAAGGGCTTTTGGCTTATTGCTTTGCTTCTCCGAGACTTTCATTGTTAAATGTCATTTTACAGACTGCACCAGAACAATTCCCCGCTGAAGAGTTCACTATTTCAGAGTCCAAAGTCAATATGGATGTTAATTTTCCTGGGGCTGCTTTTGTAGTTGTGTCCTGTAAGGAAAGTCAGTCTGGATTCCGCAAAGAGTAAGTTATTAAGGAACGGGGAGAGCAACCAGTTATAAAGAGCCCCTATGTAGGCTGCTGGGCCTGGGTTGTGATCTGCCTCTCTCTAAGACTTCTTTGGGAATTCTGTGTAATGCTTGTGTTCATTTTTCAACACAAAGCTTTCCAAGGATTTATCTTGGAGAGGTGGGGGATGATAGTGCAGAAGGATATGAAGTACCCTTTGATTGTGTCCTTTTTAAGTTTGGGTTTTTATGAATTTTAATTAATGAATTAATTAATTAATTTGTTTTCTGGTTATTTTCCAGCTCCTCCCTGTATAAGGCTCCTTGGGCTCGAGTGTTTGTCTATGGTCTTGGTCATAAAATAAAAAGGAACGGTCAGTTAAACCTAACTGAGGCGGTATGTTACCCTCGGGATGCCTCTCCAACCAACACAGGCTTGACACCACCCCCAACAACCAATCAGTATCCTTCAGTGATTATCTCCACTGACAAGGTCCACATCAAATTAGGTAAATGTTCTTAGTATTTTCAAAATGAGGACAGGCTAAATCACCTTATTTCTCAGTTTCCCCAGGCAGTACTAAACCTACATTCTGTTCACGTGGGTACTATGCTATGAAGATATCAGAAAATACCAGGCAATAGGAATATACCGTCACGAACGAAACAGGCCAGGCTTGACATTGTATGGGCAGTTCTAAACTTACACCCCCTCACACTGCAATCTCATCAGTTCTCAGAAGTCAGTCAATACTTAGCGTTTTCAGGGGGGTCTCCCCTCTGCACACTGCAGGAATTGGGACCGGTGACTGAGCAGGCAGCACTTGTTCTGCTAAGTTCAGTCCTGAACCATTGCCCCAGGTTGGTGCTTTATTGAGATCCCACATTTTAGCCTAGTTTTATCTATGTAGATAGTTATATGGCTGGGCCTCATCACTGTAGGATCAGGGCCCCTTGAATATATTTCAGTAGAAATAACATTCCTTCTTCCCTCCAGCCTGTAGAAGAAATAGCTTGATTTGTTTATAATAATGGGGGCGGGGGAAGAGAGGGCAAGAACAGGAACAAGTTTTCTTTCAATAAATTCTTCAAAGTTTCACCACTCCTGGTCACTGTGGTTCCTCGTATTCCATTTTGCAGTAGCACTAATGTCCTGCCAATATTCAGGAAACCATTGGCTACATCAGGGGTGGCCAACCTGTGGCTCCAGAGCCACATGCGGCTCTTCAGAACTTAATGTGCGGCTCCTTGTATAGGCACCGACTCCGGGGCTGGAGCCACAGGCACCAACTTTCCAATGTGCCAGAGGTGGGTGGGGGTGTTTGTGCTCACTGCTCAACCCATGGTTCTGCCACAGGCCCTGCCCCTACTTCACCCCTTCCACTCCCTCCTCTGAGCCTGCCGTGCCCTCGCTCCTCCCCCACCCCCAAGCCTCCTGCACACCACGAAACAGCTGATCAGGAGGTGCAGGGAAGGAGGGGGAGGGCGCTGATCTGCAGGTGGGCTGGAGGCACTGGGAGTGGAGGAGGGGAGCTGATGGAGGCCTGCTGACATACTACTGTGGCTCTTTGGCAATGTACATTGGTAAATTCTGGCTCCTGCTCAGGCTTCCCTGGGCTACAACATTAACTTAATATTTTCCTTTTCTGTCTTTTCATTTCTGTTTAATGAGAGGATTAGTCGATTTAACGAACTACCTCACTTAACAAACACTTGAGCTTAGAAAAATTGAAAACAATGTTTGAACCTAGCATAATAAGACGTTGCTTTTTCTTGACACAGTTGTTGCGTTCTAGTTTATAGAATTATAATGGGAATTCCTCTGTCATCTTGTTTAAGGAGTATCCCCCCCTCCTGGAGCTGTCTTAGTTTTGCACTCTCTTCCACTTGAATTCCCTCTGGCTCTGGCGTTTACAGAACAGCTATTAACTTGGAAATCAGAGGATGGTGATGTGAAATCAGAAGATGAGCTGGATACTATCCCTGCTTCAGTTCTCTTGCAAATGGTGGAACTTTTAGGTGAGAGTACAGCATTTCTCGAGTATTTAATTACCAATGAAACAGCTAATCAACTGGAATGTTCAGAAAGAAAAAAATACAGTATTTAAGCTTTCTTTAGTAATTATGATGGGATTTATGGTTTTTAAACTCTAAAATAGTGTGCATTCACATGGTTTAATAATGCCAAATTCTAAAATAAACTCAGTACTAGAAAAATCACATGAAGATTTTCCAGCTGATATCTATTAAGTACATTGGGTAAAATATTCAAGAGCACCTAAGTGCCTGAATCACTTTTGAAAATGAGACTTAGGAGTCACTTAAGAGCTTTTGAAAATTTTACCCCTTATCTCATCAGTGCAAGGATGTGTTGACAATGTTACGTAGTAACCAGGACCCTGTGTATTCTCCAGTACTGCAGCCAACTTTTTGCCACAGAAGCCTCCATTCTGAGCTTTCATTTAAAAAAATCTAGCATGCACGGTTGTGAAAACAATTTTGTAAATCTAAATAGAGTGTAAACTGCTATAGTGCTGTCCTCCTAAGTTTCCAGAAGGCTTAAAATCATGAATATGGCAGTTTATAGAACTTGTATTTATCTCCTTTTATTAACTATGAAACCTTAAAGATGGCAAATTCTATAAACGCTAACTGCTTCTCTACTGATCATTTTAAGAAAATATCCAGGTCATGGTCTTCTCCCAAAATTAAATCTATGATTTTTCATTCAAATTTTTAGTCAATTTCACAGTAGAGGTGCAAGAGGGAGAAACCCAGAGTCATGAAAAAATCAGAGAGACGTGAGGTTGTTGGAGCGTGAGCCCACCGCTCCCTCCTCCTGCAGTGGCAGCTCCTGTCCTGCTGGGCTGGACCGGGCCCTGCATCCTGCCTGGGGCATGGTAACCCTGTGCACTAGGTCACAGCGCCACTCAGGTTTGGCACATCCACCCCTCCATTTCCATCGCCAGCCAGGTGTATGCACCAAAATGGAGTGGCATTGTGACCCTATGGGCCAGGTCATAACGCCCAGAGCAGCGAGCCAGGCTCACAGGAGTCATCACTGCAGGTTTCACACACTTTATTAAAATTAACGATTACTGTGAACACTGTAGCCTTGCCCATAATCACAAAGCTCTCCAACACTTCCCCAAATGCCACAAAGCTCCAGTTATCCCTACTCAGCTGCCAGTACCTCCAGCTTCCCCTGACAGCTTCTTGTGATGCAATTTTGTGTGGTGAATTGAAAAATCTGGAGTATAACAAAAACTGAAAATGTGGAGACATCCATCACATTACAGCAAACACAGGCCCATTGATCAGGTTGCATTCTTGCATTTTTTAATTTTAATGAAGGTGCTGCATTTAAAGCCTGCTGAACTTGAGTGATGCAAAATGTAGGTTTGTTTTGCCATAGGACCTTCTAGTATTATGTATTTGTTGGTTGCGAGAAGATTCTCTGTGGGAAGAATGTCCCCATGGATTTGTAAGTGGCCTCGCTTGATTTTACACCCATTGAATGGTATTGTCATAATTAATGTAATAAAGCCAGTCACATTGGAATAAATCTGATTCCCCTGTCTGTCTGTCTTCCATACGTAGGGAACTTTCTCTGGACGACAGACATGGCAGCTTGTGTGAAGGAACTGATATTTCATCTCTTGGGAGAGTTGCTTCGCAAAATTCACAATCTGGAACAGAAAAAGAACCCAGCAGGGTTGTCTTCTTCCATTGCACTTCAGCTAAATCCCTGTCTAGCCATGCTTATGGCTCTTCAGTCAGAACTGCACAAACTATACGATGAAGAAACTCAAAACTGGGTGTCTGGAAATGCATGTGGTGGCTCTGGTGTGGGAGCGGCTGACCAGGGAAGATTTTCAACCTACTTTCACGCTCTGATGGAAGGCTGTCTAGCTGTAGCAGAAGTGACTCTGCCAATCAACATGAGTGTAACAGCTAGTGTAATGTCATCCACAAATGCCCCAAATCTTAGTGATTCATCTTCCTCCTCTTCATCTTCTCCGGGGCAGACGCCCCAAAGCCCAAGCCTCCTGTCAAAGAGGAAAAAGGTCAAAATGAAGCGGGAAAAGACATCGTCTTCAGGTAAACGGTCTTCATCCCAAGCTGCTGAGACTGACACTGCAATTCTCAATATAGGAGGAAGCAAACCCGAGGATATGTTATGGTTTCATAGAGCACTGACCTTACTTATAATTCTCAGACACCTAACTAAAAAGGATCCACAAGGGCTAGGTGTGACAAATGATGCTGTAGCTGATGCTTGCCAGGCACTAGTGGGTGCAACAGCTCATAGTCGGTTACTTGTGATTTCTGGAATACCAACTCACTTAGAGGAGGGTATTGTCAGAAGTGCAATCCGGAAGGCATGTAACGCACATGGTGGAGTCTTCAAAGATGAAATCTACATCCCTTTGCAGGAAGAGGACCCCAAAAAAATCAAGGACAAAGCAGGAGGAGGAGAATGTAGGACTGAATTGGAAAAAGCAACTGTATCTAGTAGTGCAGACAGTCTCGATATCAGCAGTTCTAGCAGCGTCACACCTGCCATGAGTGTTAGTGCCTCAGCCTCGACAAGCCAGGCCTCCCTCTGCAGCTCGCAGGGTATCTCTCGGACAATTAGTGATATTTCTGTAGACCAGTTTCAAGCTTCACTGGAGTTGGCCATTCCACCAGGACTGCTAGAGCCACATGTTGTTTCCAGCCAGGAGAGTTTAGATCTTTCACTTTGCAGCACTGGAAGCCTTGGCAGCCTTGGCAGTCTTGGGGAACCACTTGACAATGTAGAAACAGCGTCTGTATCTGATGTTGGATCAATGTACACTGTCACGTCACTGGACAACCAGCCACTGATGTCACGGCCAATCAAGGGTTTTGCAGTAGTGGAGGTAACAGCTTTCAGGCAGTGAGGGATTCATTTGTAGCTCCCCTTTCTTGCAGCAGTCAGGTCAGATTTTGTCCTAAATGAATGATGTCAATTCTAGTAACCATCTTCCCCCAAACTCAAAAACAAAACAAATCTTGTTTCTCACTTCTCTCTACACCTCACTGTGGGGGTGACTCACGGGGCCAAAGAGGGTGTTTCCTTTCCATGTAGACTCATGGGGGGGGGGTAATACTACAACTTGAATAAATCACTTTTGTATGTTGGATGCAGAGTGGCAGGTACTGTAAACAAGGAATAGTTCAGCACAAATGATGCTGTCTAACTAAGACACAGCATAAAACACATTCCAATTAGAATTGGATGGCTGTGTTTTCTTGTACTAAAATTATCTTCAGATTTGCCCCAGGGATCACAGTGCAGTGACTCTAAACACTTTCTCTTGCCTTTATCAGAACCTTTAAAATCAACATCCTTTCTGAATGCAACAGTGTAGAGTCATTGTGGGTTTTTAGAGTCTGTTACTTTCGTAGACTTTAAGAATGTACTTGATTCCATCAGTTTTATGGTTTGACATTGAATGGTTTTGAACTTTGTTGCCAAAAGTATGACATACTTGGGCTAACATCTGCTTGTTTAAAATTCTCCTTTCCAAAGGACTGCAAATGCTATTGAAAGTCTAGTGCTCCTAAATCCCACATTTGAAAAATCCCCCCCAGGCTTCCAGATGCTTTCAGTAACATCTGCCTCAAGTTTGTTGCAGCTTCAGAATTAGGCTTGTGTTTCAGCTCCTCTTACAGAAGGAAATATAGTTTTCTCCAAAGGAATGTATTCAGCTGTCTTAATTTTTAATTGAGCCAAAGATATTAACAATGAAACAAACAAGCAATAGACCTTGTACAAGGAAATTGGTAACATAATCATGTTGAACCCTACAGCTGGTCTGTAGCTACTCCAATAATGATGCTTTACTGAAATTCACAGCTTCCAAGAAAGTTAGGGAGATGGAACAATAGCTCTGGTTCCAAGGGCCAATTTTATGTAGATATTTTCTAATTACTGCACAGTTGAGAACTGCAGGTGACCGTGAAACCTTCAAGCTGATCTACAATTAATATTTTCTTATCTCAAGGCTTCTGAGAGTTGCCTCCAAACTTAAGAAATGGAATAGTCATTGCTCAGAGGCCTGTGTAATTAACCCAGGGTGTGGTGGTTTCAAAGAACCCACTTCCTAGAGTGGATGTATTGCCAGGTAAATCTGAATTCTGGTATCAGAGGATTAATGTAGCACGTGTAACATTAAACCTCTGCAAGAAAAGAGAATGCAAGACTTAACCAATATAAATGACAGATAATTTGTTCCCCATCAGAATTCCTTGTAACTACTTTCATTATTTATGCAGATAAGGTCACGAGCTAAAATAGAGAAAATCCGAGCCAGTTTATTTAACAGTAGTGATCTGATTGGTTTGTCAAGTCTGGACGGTGAAGATGAACTAATGGAAATGTCAACTGAGGAGATTTTAACTGTATCTACTGTAAATCAGAGTTTATTTGATACGCAAGGGAGCCCAGTCCTAGAAGACTATTTTAATGATAAATCGATAAAAGGTGTGTATCTTTCATATTGGTAAATACCTTGTTTCCAGGTTTTATGCAGTGGTCACGTTCTTCTCACTTATGCTGGTGTAAATCCAGAATCATTCATTGACAGACTGACAATGGAAAAAATTGTTATCGTATAAATTACTTGCCAATAGATTAGGGGGAGGGGATTTGTGACAATTAGCACATTCAACAATCGCTAAAGCTGGTCAGATAGTAAATAAAATATTATTCATGATTAACTTATTTAATAGTCCACAGGAAAAAAAATTGTGATTTTTAACTCATTTACAAATATTATTAGACCAAACTGTTCCTTGACTTGAACGGAGTTATGCTGGGGCAAATCCAGAGTAACTGAGCAGAATTTTACTCATAGTCTTCGACTTACATCAGTCAATGGTTAATTTTATTCTAACACTGTGATCAAAACCTCTTGAATCAAATCATAGAAAGCTATAGAAAATTATATCAGTTGGATGGGGCCCAAAAGAGGGAGAGAAAAGATTAATCGGGAGGCGGGGGATTGGCCTCAGAGAACAATTAATTCAATTATTGACATAAACACTATTGTGTAAATTACACTAACGTATTAGATCAAAATAAATGGAAGGCACTGTCTGCAGTATAATAAATTTAACTTTGAAAATGTCATGACTGCTTTGTGTACTGTTTTCTAAATTATTTGCTGTCTAGTATTTTAGAGCACAAGGTTTTTTTAATAATATAGTGGATGAATAGAAACACATCTTCCCAGTATCTTAACTCTAAACTCTCTTTTTATGTTGGATTTGTACTGTACTGCAATTTTTTGTACTAGGTGAGAAATTGGTCCCAGGTGCTCGAGAAGTCCTCTCAGAAATATTTAAGAGCTGTGTTCACTCTGAACAAACGCTGAGCCTAACTCCAGCAAAACCCATTAAAGTTGCTGATATTTATCTGAGCAAAGAGCAAATAAATTCCCAGACTCCTGGAAACCTTCTCCATGTCTTCTTCACAAATGTCCGCCCACCAAAGAAGGTGCTGGAGGACCAACTCACTCAGGTAGCTGTATATAAAACACCTCTTTAATTACTCTCCTGGTGTAATTTGAAAATATTGGCTAATCATTCATTTCTCTTTTGGAAGATCTTAAGGAAATACGGTGTCCCCAAGCCTAAGTTTGACAAGGGCAAGTATAACAAGGCAGGCAAAGAGCAACATCCAGTGAAAGTTGTGAGCTCCAAACGTCCGGTTACTAAACCACCTGCAAAGGAAAAGTCTGTGCTCAATAATGTCAGGTTAGTGCCTTGAACTTTTCTGCAGTCATAAAACAGCTGGCTTTTCCGTTTCGGTGTTCTGACATACTGGTATGCAGAAAATGATTTTAAAAGAAAATTAAAAAAATCAAGAGGTGACCTAAACTAACTCATGACTTTGAGGGCATAAATCATTTATTACGTTAAACAATATTTCATATTGTAGACTGATACTACACTCAGTCATTTAAGGAAATGTCCTTTCTAACCATCAAAATGTTTCTGTCCCACAGCAGAACAGCTTTAAGTGAGAAAAAACCTACTGTAAAGCCAAAATCTCCAGAGAAGGGCAAACCTGATGAGAAGGACCCAGAGAAGTCTCCTACAAAGAAACAAGAAGGTAGGGGCTGTTTGGAAATTCTTCTCATTCCTTTATCTCTGAAAACAAGCTATCTATCAAAGGGTAAAGATTCCAGACATGTCAATTGGCCAGGTTTTCTAGACTAAAAATGAAAGACCACTTGTCTTTTTTTTAAATGAGGTTAATTTACATGTTGTCTAAAATATTAAACTAATGGCAAATGTTGGTCCAATTTCCACTCTCACTTATGTCAGTGTGAATCTGGAGTCCCTGAGGTAAATGAGGGTAGAACTTGGCATATGATTATTATTATAACTCCAGCGGCATACTAAGCACTTGGGGCAGGAAACTAGTTTTCCTCTGAGTCCAAAGAGCTTAGGGTATAAAGGCAATGTGTAATGGAGACAGAATGTGATTGAACAATGAGACTTGCCCTGTGTTTGTATTCCTCAGTTTTCGTGTGGAATTGGTTTCTTTGTAGTAAGACTTTTGTAATCTATTAATCTGAAATAAAAGCTTCAGAAATGCTGCGTAGCTAGCTTGGCAATCTCGGGTCTGGTACCGCCAGGCAGGGAAATGGTGTGCAAGGCTCTCACTTGATATTCCACTCCCGGGCCAGCAAGGCTTGAGAATGAGGGTTCATTCTGTGGCTCCACCGTTCACTTTTGGAAACACATGGTCAGGTTATAAGAGAGCTAGCATAGAGCTCCCTCTCAGGCAGAAATGCTCCTTGTTGGAGTTGCAGGGGTGAAGTCATTAATAAGGGAGAAATGAACACCAGATTAAACCCTAGCAACCCTGATGTTTTCAGATTTTCTTCTGGGAAAGGCTGTCTTGGAGTTGTCCCTTGTGGAGAGGACAAGGCCAGTGGGAAGCAGGCAGGTAGCTTAAGTTTCGGCTGTGAGTTGAGGGTAGCCAGACAAAAGCAAACACTCTGGAAATAAGCCTGCCTGATATACCTTTTTTTTCTGGTAAATTACTAATTGTTTGATACTTATGTCTCTGCTGTCAGTTCCAGAAGAGAAGTATTTGACACTCGATGGATTTCACAGATTTGTTGTTGATAGAGCCAAACAGGACATCCGTAGTGTCTGGAGAGCTATTTTGTCCTGTGGATATGATCTTCATTTCGACAGGTGCGATACATGTTTTGTAAAAGTGGTACAGAATTCAGTGCTTAATCTGAAGGTGTTTGGAATGGATCAGTTGTACTACAGGTAGTCTGAAACTTGTTAACATTCAGTACACTTCTGGACATAGCTACAATGCCTCAACCTAGAATTGTTAAATAGTTTCTTAGAATGTTACTTAAGGGACTTGATTTATATTCAGCTGCCAGGATGATGTTCCTGGCTCACACATGCTAGCTAGGAGGATCGCATCTGAATTGTGGAAACCTGGTTTAAACAAAATTAATTCATTTTGTCCCTCTTACTTCCAAAATCCCTAATAAACTGATCTGTCAAAAACTGCTCTGCCAGCTGTTGCCTAAACTGACCTTCTCTGGCTTCGTGCACATCCAGCCTGCATTCTGTGCATCATGGTATTGAAACTGCTTCGGTAGATTTCTCCACTTGTTTTGAAGGAGCCAGTTCAGTGTAGAATGTTTAGTCATCATGTTACTTTCTTCCCTGTTACCATTTCAAAGCAGAGAAATCTCTTAAATGGATTGATCCTGTTCCCTGGTATTGAGCTGCAAATTGCCTGCCTGCTATATCCCACTCCCTTGTCTGCTTAAGAGCTCAGAGTAGAGAGTGCCCAGTGCAGTAAGCCTAGTAGGCAGGTAATGAAAGTCAGGTAAGGGGGGATGATAATGATTCGTTCTCCCTCATAGCTGAAGCATCCTAATCTCTAGGCTACAGGATTTGTACTTAGTGAAAGGGAGAGACCTAAAGCCACCTGGCTTCATGGTTAATACAGTCCAGGGGAGCATTTGCATGTAGCAGTTCTAATCCCCTTGTTCTTCAGGTGTGCCTGCATTGACACGAGACATGCTCAGAAAGCATCCCGGAAGTGGACTTTGGAAATGGACGTAGCCCTTGTGCAGTACATCAACCGACTCTGCCGCCATCTTGCAATTACCCCAGCACGACTGCACCCACATGAAGTTTACTTGGATCCAGCTGACGCAGCTGATCCCAGAGTCTCTTGTCTGCTGAGTATGCACAAATTGGGGGGTTTCTAGTTATTACTTCATACACTTGTATTCCTCTTCAGTTCGTGATTATAGATTGCTAATGGACTGAGTGTGAAACACTGAGTGAAGGGCTGTGAATTCACCACTGAATTGACAGCCCTGGAAACTGAAGTCCTCTGGGTCACCACAGAAAAGGAACAGCATAAGCAATGGCAGTGCAGGCTTCCCCCACACAAAACCCTGTCAGTATGTCTCTACCCGACCCTGCGGGGGCTGCCTCTAATGGACATGAGGGTCGTTCGTTCTGCAGGGCCCATGCAGTCTGTGGTCACTAGGTCACTATGCCAGAATGGGTGCTGGTGTGATGAGTTTGGGGACTCCTGTCCTGTGCTTTACCTCTCTGTTTCTGAACTTTTTCCCCATCTTAGATGTTCCCATTGAAAGTCTACGTCTGCGTTTTGCACTGCTTCAGTCTCTGAACACCATGCTGGAGACCTTCTTCTTACCACTGGTGGAGCTGCGACAGACAGAAATGTACACTAATAGTATTGCTGCATTATTGCAAGAGGCCAAAGGTCAGTGTCTCTAGGACTGCATGAGTTCTGTGAATGTCTGATGCTTGGGGGAAGTTAGCATGTTTTGGGGGTTCTCTAATTGGTACAGATAGGAGAAAATATTAATCCACACTTACCTCGGAAATCGGAGAACTTTGTGGGGAGATAGAGAGCTGATCACCATACTGACAAAAGCTCCTTGACTTCGCTTCTCAACCAGCTAACCCAGTATGCTGACTGAATGGAATGACGGTCTGAGAACAACGTGAGCACATGAGTAAGGGAGAACCAACCAGGGCAGTGCTATGTTTCAAATGACCTTGCTGAAGTACCCTGAAAACACAACAGGAATTGCTGTAATGAGGAGGCTGCTGTATTTCACTGCAAACATAAATATTTAGATTGTGAGGTTTGGGGGTAGGAGACAGGCTGTTCTGTTTGTGTATAATACCTAGCACAATGGACCGATGTTTGTCCTGCTTGGGGATTCCATGTGCTACCGCAATATAAATAACCATAAGACGGAAATGATATGTTAGTCACAGGAGCATACAATATAGTTAAGGCTCCAGAACTGGTGAGCCTCCTAACTGCCACAGAAGTGATAGGTTTACAAAGATCGAAGCCTTCATGAGAATCTCCAATAATCATAAAATGAGTAAAAGATTTAGGCTACCCTAGCCAGATCAATCATTTCATTTACTCTGAAGAAATAGCTGATGCTGGGTCTTTGCTTCTACCCAACCAGAAAAGAGCACTTGCAAACCTAAGGTATGAAAGTTGAGTGTTCACAGTCTCTGTCTGTGTGTAGCGTCTGGATTTGGGGTGCCATGCGACACACTTATTTATATCTTGTCATTAGTATCACCCTCAGAGCATGCCAGATTTCAGAAAACTATTTAGAAATGTGCTTTTCTATATTATTTACGCAACTTATGGTTTGGCTGACAGGAAATACTCATCTAATATAAGAAATCTGTTGTACAGAAATATCATGATAAGTACTTACTTGACATGTGTCTTCCAATAAATATTAACTCTGAATACAAAAAGTGTCCAAAGGTTTGTTTGGGTTGGCCAGCTCTTAGACTGAGGCTTACAGAAGATTAAATCAGTCCCAAAATGTTGTTCATCAGACTATTTCAGGAAATAAAATTACCGAAGGACCAATTGTAGACATAAAAATGTCTATCTTTATTTAGGTTTAATCTTTTATGACACAAAAGTGACTGTAATGAATCGAGTGCTGAATGCCACTGTGCAAAGAACAGCAGATCATGCAGCTCCAGAAATCACACTGGATCCATTAGAAATAGTGGGAGGTATGTGCATGATTTATTCTCTCTCAAATTCATTTTCATTTACTGCCTATGATTTCAAATTGGTCTTAAGATAACCAAGCTCACTCGCTTATGAACACAAAATACTCAAAGTAGATTCAGTTTTTAAAAATGTTTCTTTTAAATAGGGGAGATCCGTTCTTCAGAGAATTCCTACTTCTGCCAGGCAGCTAGGCAGCTAGCCTGTGTGCCATCCTCTCAGCTCTGTGTTAAACTAGCCAGTGGTGGTGATCCCACATACGCCTTTAACATTCGCTTCATTGGAGAGGAGGTTCATGGAACAAGTAAGTTACAGTCTTACAGAATAGTAGTGACACGCAGCATTGGGCATGTTGATCAGAATGTACCCAAAGAAGGCAGGCAGAACTGATGCTAGAGAGGACTTGAGCTTGTCCTCTTTACTAGGACCAGCTTCCATAAAAGTTAATGACTGTTTAGACTGAATAAGTAGTATAGGGACAGATCCCTAATGACACTATAGTAATGCTCTACTTAAAAGAACATTTGTTAGGTAAGAACTCTTTTTTTGTTAAATAACGACTGACTGTGTGTGATATGTCTCCTTTGTGTTTGATTTTTGAGTGCAACTTGGCTGGGACAGTGAGAGAACACTGGTCAGGTTCACTTTTTGGTTTTTTTGATTAACCCCATGTTACAATAGCTGAGTTGCAGAACTTCAAGGGAAAGATTTAAATTAAGCCAATTTAAAAAAAAAAAAGTTCATTTTCATAAAGTTTCCACTTTTTTGAAGGGGAAAAACAAAAGCTAAGTTTGGGGTCTAAGCTATCAGATAGTTGTTAGGTTTATCTGAGTAGACATTTATATTTAATTTATATAATCTGCTTTATAGTACAGATCTTTCTTTGGAGACATGAAATGCTAGTCCCTGGTATGCTTTATTCTTATGCTAGAAAGAAATTGGGGAAACATCATATCTGAGGCCAACTAGTTTTCTGAACATACTGACTTTAGGGAGAGGCTTATCTAAATGACTTCATCACTAAACTTTGGCTTAGAGAACTTTCCCCAGTGCTACGTACTGTTGGGTGGCATCTCCAAGAGATACTGGTATAAGAGCCAGGAGAAAGTTTCCTGTTTTACTGATTTGTTGCCATCCTCAGGGTATATGCAACTGCAAGGGAGATTTAAAGAACAAACTGAGAAAAGAAAATCCATTCCTGTTTGCTAGATTGGTGCAGTCTCCATGTACTGATTCTAATGGGTTGTCTTAGGACGTTAATGACAGGATGTAGCACGGGAGATGGAAAAATGGAAATTCTAGTTAACACTTTCCCCACTACTGACTATTTGATTCTATCAAATGGCAGGAAGTTATTGGAGGTGCACAGCAATGTCATTAAAAGGCTGTTTTAAGTATCCCCTCAAAGTATTAGATCCATCTTTCCTTTTTAAGACACACAGTTATGATGACTAACAATACCTGTAAATAGATTAAGGTGATGCATACTTAACTTGGTTTGCTTTAAGATTCTAGCAGTATTTCCCCATTGCATTTAACTATATTGTGAGTACACTGCATGTTCCGTCACTATGAAAATATGATGTATCAGAGGGGTAGCTGTGTTAATCTGTATCCACAAAAACAACCAGGAGTGGGGTTTTTACCCACAAAAGCTTATGCTCAAATAAATCTGTTAGTCTATAAGATGCCACAGGACTGTTTGCTGCATCTTAAGAAGGTTATGAATTCTCCTTGAAGTCTAAGCAGAATAACAAAGGTATTGCATCTCTCCAGATAACCTTAAATAAACAACTAGCGGTTGAAGACAAGACCATTACTTGAGAATGCAGTGGAAATCAATCCACTGAATATTCTCTTCTGCAGTTAAACAGCAGTGCAGACATGCATATGAACAGGTTAGGGGTGGCTGCCATCTTCCCACTCTTGGTTATCCACCTACACACAATGAAACATGTTTCACCTGTAGAAATTGGAGTTACATGTTGATTTCAGGGGGATAGTGGACAAGAAGGCAACAGGAGCGAGGCCAGAAGGGCTGTGTGGTTTGTTAGGCCTGGTCTACACTGTGGGGGGGATCGATCTAAGATACACAACTTCAGCTACGAGAATAGCGTTGCTGAAGTCGACTTATCTTAGATCGAATTAAAATGACTTACTTTGTATCCTCACGGCGCTGGATTGACGGCTGCAGCTCCCCTGTCGACTTTGCTTCCACCTCTCGCACTGCTGGAGTTCAGCAGTCGACAGGAGAGCGATCAGGGACTACCCGCGATAAATCGATCCCCGACAGATCGATCGCTACCTGCCGATCCAGCTGGTAGTGTAGACGTACCCGTCGAGTGAAAGTGTTGCCTCTTCTTTCAGGTGGTTCGTTCCGTCACTTCCTGTGGCAGGTCTGTAAGGAGTTACAGAGCTCCTCGCTTTCCCTGCTCTTGCTGTGCCCCAGCTCTGCAGTCAATAAGAATAAGGTACGATATCCCCAGGGCAAATTGATAGACAAGTGCTTTACTCTTACTAAGGACACAGTTGCTATCAGCACTCAATGACTAGGGCAGGATTAGAATGCTCTCAATTGCTGACAACTAGGGGGGTTTTCAAAGTGATGCATGTGGGAGTTAGCCATACAACTCCCATTAATGACTGGAGGGAATGTGTAGGTGAATTCCCCTGCATGGTGTCTAGAAAATAGCCACAAGAAGTAAGGTGCTTGTCTGTCTGCTACATGCTGTAGTTCTGACCTGAGAACAAAGCTCATCTCCTCCAAAGCACCCTTTAAAGTGTTTGATTTCAAGAGTGTCCCTTGTATTTCTTCATGAGAAGTTATTTATGGGCCAGAGTCTGCCACTCTTACTCCACAAGTGTCCTCCCTGAAATCAGTGCTACTTGTGGAGTAAGACCCAACTCCGTGTGAGTGAGGGTACTGGAATTTGGCCCTCATTTTGTACGCTAGACATTTTACAGAAACAAGACAAGACATGGTCCCTGTCCCAGAGAGCTCAGTCACTGAATCATGGTTCCTTCCCCGCGGTGCTGCTGAGGTGGGGCAGAGCAGACTGCATAAACAGAAACACAATCCAATTCTGTATGCAAACGACCACAGGGCTGTCTACCACCTACATCAGGAGTCCCCAACATGGTGCCTGTGGGTGGGCCTGCATCCTGGCCGGCCGTCAAGCATCCGCTGAAATGCCGCCGAATTTCAGCGGCATTTCGGTGGTGACGCCTCTCGATGACGCCGCTCGCCGCCGACAAGAGGCGTCATCGAGACGCGTTGCTGCCAAAATGCCGCTGAAATTTGGCGGCATTTCGGCGTATGCTCGTGCCAGACAAAAAGGTTGGGGACCACTGACCTACATGCTTTAGACCTTAAACTATTAAAGCTAATACAAAAAAACTAGGCCAGCATTTCCCAAACTTTTCAAAGCAGAGCCCCCTTTAACACCCCAATGTGTTGTTAAGGGCAAACATTTATGCATCTTCGGGCCCAGTGCTTTGAGAAACTCTGTTCCAGGCAACTAACGAGGCTTCAGTGTGGCTGAAAACCTCTTACCTGCCAATTCTTACTTCCTGAAAATATTCATCTCTGGCATTTTCTCTAATCATTCAACGCTTGTGTTTGTTTTATTAAGGGGAAGTATATTCTGACACCTAGTCCTATCACCTATGCGGAAGAGCAGTTGCTTCATTTCTTTGGACATCTGCTGGGCATTGCAGTTAGAGCCGACGTTCCTCTTCCACTAGATCTCTTACCCTCCTTCTGGAAGACTTTAGTAGGAGAACCACTGGATCCAGATGTTGATCTCCAGGAAGCTGACATCCTTACCTACAACTATGTCAAAAAATTTGAAAATGTAATTTTTTCCCTCTTTTCTTCTTTCTTCTTTACCCATAGCCCTTGTGCACTGGGCCTTAGCTGCTGATAGCAAACCCTGCCGTAATTGTACTGCCTGAGGGCCTGATCCTTCAAACTCCTGTTAAAGGCCAGTACGGCTCCATGTGGGTGCAAAGCTGTGTCATCATGCATGAAACTGCAGAATGAGACCCTGAGTTTTAGTCATTTTACATCCTGCTGGCATGGGAGAGCCACTCAATCCTAAATTGTCATCCCTCCCAGGATGGGCATGCTCTGCTTACCGTGAGACTCGGAACTTCTAACTTTTACAATTTATCTGTAGGTCCACGATCAACTGTGGTAGGGCTTCCACATTAGGTAGCAATAGGTTTTACTCATTAGCTAGCAATTCAGTAATTTGGAGAAACGTAATGCTGTGAATCAGTTACATAACTTAGCTCTTAGTTTTGAAACATTGCATGGGATCATCTACTGCCTGCACAAATGTTAGTACGGTGCACAATTGTCAGCAGAACTATAAAACGGTAGTAACTTTAAATGGTCTGTGAAATGCTCTGTAGTTTTTAAACTACTCTTTATAATATTCCCTTAAAAATGTGGAAACTAACATTGCTTTTCCTAATAACTTGGTGTTCTGTTTGGCAAATGTTAATTTCCCATAACCCCACGGTTTCTAATAGACGTTTTAATTGTCCTTATGCACAGCACAAAGTACCTGTTTGCTGCATTTCATTTACTGTGCTGTGTCTGTTCATTGGGCTGGCTCAGCAGTGGCTGGCACTATCTTTAAAACATTCTGTGAGTCACAGGGATAGTTTTGGGGTTTTTTAAAGCATAACCTCTAAGAGAGTCCCCAGCAGATCTTCACAGCTGGAATGCAGGTCAAGTGACATGCTTGTTATCCTTCTTAAATATTTTACTTTATGCATCATGTGAAATTTCATACCACATTTGTAATCTGTACAGTTCTAAACTAGAATGCTGGCTTGTGCCTCGTACCCACGTCCTCACTTATCCGTGGACAGGATGCCTTTCAGTGCCTATGCCATGGTCATTGGATGATGTAAAATGTAATGGGGCCCTTTCATAGGTGCCAGCTCTTTGGGTGCTTCGAAGCTGGAGCACCCATCGAAAAAAAATAGTGGGTGCTCAGCACTCACCAGCAGCCCCACTGTATCAGTTCCTCCCTCTCCCTCCCAACATCTGCCTGCCTGCTGTGGATCAGCTGTTCATCGGTGTGGGGGAGGCAGCAGACCAACCCCGGGGTGTGCTCAGGGGAGGGGGCAGCACAGGGTGAAGAGGTGGGGCTTGTGGAAGGGGTGGAGTGGGAGGCGGGGCCTGTGGCTGGGCGGGATCGAGCACCCCTGGGGAAATGAGGAAGCCGGCACCTGCCCTTTTACTCATTATGTTGGCATGATGTCTGAAGAGATTAACAAGAGCAAGGTACACTAAAGTGCAAGTTACTAGATATTATCACGTCATCCTAGATAAACGATGAGACTGAACTGGAGGCCTTGTGTGCTGAAATTGCATCCCAGCATCTAGCAACAGAGAGCCCTGATTATCCTAACAAACCGTGCTGCAAGTTCACCTACCTGAGCATGACCGGCGAGGAGGTGGAGCTGTGTCCTAGAGGCAGGCACATTCCTGTAATGTGAGTAACACCATTGTTGGGAGGGTGTTTCATGAGGGTGAAGGTGATGGCTTTTCAACCATCAGCTAAATGGTGAAAGCTGGGAGTACCGGTACCTTTGACTGGCAGGAGCTGGGAACGTGCAGCATCCCGCTGTGCATCTGTAAATAATGGAGGGCTGAGCAGTACTGCACAGTGACCACTCCTAGTAGTCATAGCTGCATGTTGTGTGTGTGCACTCACAGCTATGAAAGCAAGGGGTGTGCACCGGGATCAGCAGGTGCTGCTGCATGTGGGTTACATTGGGAACAGATGGCATCGGAATGAGTGACCAGAAGCCCCTGCTCGGGAACCCAGGAAATGGGATTGCAGCTTGTAATGGGGAGTAAGACTTTTCTTCTGACTCATTTCTTTCTGAATCCCTTATGTCAGTTGGGAGAATAAGGACATATATGCAACAGCAGTCCGGAATCTGAGGCTGCATGAACTGCAGAATCCTGACTGCATGACGGCTGTGCGTGCTGGCCTGGGGTCGATTATACCCCTGCAGCTTCTAACAACACTGACTCCTCTAGAAATGGAGCTAAGGACATGTGGGCTACCTTACATTAACCTGGAGTTCCTGAAGGTACGTTGGGCTGAGGTCCCTTTGGAACGTACATGTCTAAAGCTAGGGTAACGAATTGGTAAGCACCTTCTGGCAACAGTTGCTTCTGTTTCAACAAAAACTAAAATTCTGTTTTTCAGGCAGGGCTTAAATTTGTTTAAAATCAATATTTAAATTATCCAACTCTAAAAATGTCCACATCACCAAACTCTATTCAATATCTGCCTCTTTGGCTAAGATTACATTAGCTATTTAAAATTACATCATGGGATATAGCAGGATAATTTCTGCAAATGTACTTTCTCAGAATTAGTTGGCATTGGTCTTTAAGTACATTAATGTTATGTTATAGGCAATGCACCACAAAGGGGTTGTGTTTTGGCTTACATTATCAAACACCTTTAACTCGTTGTATTAAAATATTGTGCGATCTCTTCAGATGTGTTTGCCTTGCAACAGCAGCAGCCTTGAGCTGGTATAGAACAGTGTACAAAAACACAGCATGGAAGCGGTTTAGAAGGGTCTGTGTAAAGGTCAATCTGTTATAGAAGCAGTTGGGATAGAATGATACAAAAGTCCAGGTACATTTCACTGTACGCAGTGCAACAGTTTGCGAATTGATTTCTAGTGGAACTTGTACTGGTAAAACTGATTGGGTAGGGATACCCTGCTGTGTTTGATTTCCATTATTGCTGCTGCTTTAAAATAAAAGTGATGGAAGATGTGAAAAGAAGAGTAATACACATCTTCATCTGTATCTAATTTCACTGTCCTTCCCCTTCCCTCTGGTAGGCACACACCATGTACCAGGTGGGGCTGATGGAAACAGACCAACATATTGAATTTTTCTGGGGTGCATTAGAGATGTTTACTCAGGAAGAACTCTGCAAATTCATCAAGTTTGCCTGCAACCAGGAACGAATCCCCTTTACATGTCCATGTAAAGATGGAGGGCCAGATACTGCACATGTCCCACCTTATCCCATGAAAATTGCACCCCCAGATGGAGCTGCAGGTATGTTGTTTACTGGACATTTGTATAAATAAAATCAGCCTCTCGTACCTTGTGACCTTTTTAGATTTCAAACCCTTACTGCCTTTTAAAACATTCTTCGTCTGACAGATTCAGGGCTTGTCTGCACAGGGGAGCAAAGTGCACTAACGTGATAGGAAGTGCTGTTTAACTTAGTACACGGACCAGTTAGCGCACACGTTCGTGTGTTTTAGAAATCACCCCCAGCGTGCGCATTACTCCACTGTGTAGACAAGGCTGCAGAAGAAAGCACATTGCAGTTAGGAAATGGTTGTAACTATGACAAGAGTGAGAATGTGGCTGTTTTTAAGCCATGCCCTACTAAGGTGCTTCAAGCAAAAATAAATCTTCTAAAGACTCCAAGTACCTGCCCTTTGGCCATGTACGCAGAGGCAGGGAATGTGGTGGAATCTCGTGACGTGGCTCCTGTAGAGCAGAATATCTTTTCAAGTGATGATACTGTAGCCAAGTGTCAGCCCCACCAAACTTAACAGTATAAATTCCATTGGGCTTTTTGGTGGGTCTCCTGAACCTAGAATTTATAGGATTCCATTACTTTGATACATGTCAATATTAACAGTGTGAAAATTACATTCTTGGAAAAGAAGCTTAACTAACAGATCTTCAAAGTGCAGAGCCTGTTAACAAGTCTTTCATGTGGTTCCTTTACAGGTTCCCCAGATTCTCGGTACATCCGTGTTGAAACGTGTATGTTCATGATAAAGCTTCCTCAATATTCCTCTCTGGATATAATGCTAGAAAAGCTCCGGTATGCTGTTCACTACAGAGAGGATCCACTTAGCGGCTGAGTTGGGCAAGACAAGACTTGGGATGCTTTTGGGAGGCTCGTTTCATGAGTCCGCTCTGTTGGAAACCCTGTGATTCACCTGAAAATACCTCCAGTGACAGTACATGAAGAATTGGAGACTAATTTATTTTCTGAACTTTTGTTCCCATTACAGTAATTACTGGAAGACTTACATTTCGTATTTGTAGATTTTGTGGTGGACTGGTTATTTTGCTGCCTTGTTTGTGGAATATTTGTAGGATAGTTTAGTACAGACTGGTTTGATGTGTATAATTTAATTTTAAAAGACCTTTGAACATGTACATTTCTAATTTTGTAATTTAAAATTCTGTTGCCCATGCAAACACAGCAAACTTGGCTATTCTGAGGTTGAGAGCTCAGATCTAAATGATTAGAGCTCATTCTCCCTCTAAAACATTTGAGTACAAAAACAGAATTAATTTTTTTAAATCGCTTCACATTTTACATAAAATCTGAACACCCCCCTCATATGAAAGCTGAGAGTTCATTTTCTGTACTCGATACACTGAACTTCCAACACATACACACACACACGTTTTGTAACAGAAAATAGGCTTCCCAATTACAGATGTTTACATATCCTGAAATGTTCTTAATTAAGTAGTTAAATACAAGACACACTGGTAACTGCCATAGTAAATTTCAATGTTTTATTTTCAAACTTTCCTCTTCAGAGTTGGATAACTCTGAAAAACCCAGAACAGGGAAGAATATGATAGTTAGGTCCTAATCGGGCCATTCTTGGATTGATATTGAACCTACTAACAAAAATTTCTTCACTGATCTTTGATTTTTAAATACTGGAAGAAAGAATGGGTTCTCTCCATGATGTATAAAATACCACATTCCATGTTCAAAATATTAACCAGTAAGCGATTAAAGCACCTGTGATTTGGTTTTTGTACTCAAAAATGATTTATCTAAAAGAAAGCAAATTATCCTAAAAATGTGACACCTAGAAGAGGGACAAAGAGACATGGTTGCTGAATTGAAGATGTAGCTTCTCTTTTATATAGAAAGATAATGGTGTAATATGGGGAGGTGACAGTTCTGTATGTTATGGAATGTGTTCTGCAGCAGTAAAACACGCCCCGTCTATCTTCCTTCACTAATGCAAACAAGTGTTGCCCTCTATTGGGTGTATTTAAAGTGAGGCATCACTTCATAAACCATTAGAACTGAACTCGTCTGAAAAACCTATTTGTGCTCAAGAACGGAAGAGAACACTGACATTACTGCTGTACTTCTTGGCTCAGTACTATATGTAAGTTAAGTGCCAGTACTGAGCTACAGATTAGTCATTTTCCTGCTGGTGCACATCTAACCACGGAAGGTGTGTGACTGTACTTTAAGGTTAGTATTACGTGTCTCTTTAGAAGACAGACATACACTAATTGTTTGGCTTGTCAGTTGTAATGGGAATTGAAAAGCTGTATTTTTTGTATATTACTGTGAATATTGGGAATTATTGTGTGTGATATGTTTGGAGAGCTGGATGTGTGAGAACAGAGAAAGGCACTAAGTGTGTATATGTGTGGTGTTCTGAGAGTGAATGGAAAGGTCTCTGTGTGTGTAGTAGTAGGCGGCATACAATGGCTCCAAATCCTGTTAGGAGAACTGTCACCATTCTATAGCATTCCCCTCCCCCTCGCCTCTGAGAAACATGTAGGAATAATATATACTCTTGAATCTTGTCCACTTTCTGGTAGAAGCATAGATGTAGATGAAATATCATTCCAAGTAAGGCAAACATGTAAAAGTTTACCAAGACCAGAGGAAAACTAAGCACAATATGTTGCTTGAAATGCTTTATTCTCATCCAAAAAGTGCATTCTCAAACAGATGCTGAGCAAGGGGAACATGAACAATGTCATCTGAGTTTCAGAGCAGAATGACTTTTGCTGACAATTAAATGCTTTGGTTTTCTTTCTGGGGTTTGAATAGCATTTTTGTACTGTTTAAGTTTCTCCTTTCAAGCCCCTAACAACTTGAGTGGACTCAAAATTCAGTCAAATACCTGACTGGGAGGGGTTTGAGGATGTTGGTATGCCAATCCTTTCCTATGATATGATTACAGCTGTGAGTAAGATAACTGCTGTTAATGTTTCTGCTTCTCCTTCCAGAAAGCACATGTGAGTAAAGCATATCCACATCTTGGCCCTGAAATGTGTGCTGAAAAGTTACTTGATATATTATTTATTATAGTTATTTATGGTTGAATTTAACAAACTTTTAGTCAATGCTGTTTACACCCTGCTGTGTAAATGAAGCTTCTTACTACAGGCAAAATGTGTCAACAATAAATAACCTTCATCTACTTCTGACTGATTTGAAGAATGGTGTGATCCCTTGGGAGGAAGAACAGGTTAAAGGAATGAAGTGTTGCTGTGGCTTTAGTGACAGTGACCTTGAACTAAAGCTTTTCTAATCCTGGTTAGTTCCTTGTGCTCACAGTGAACCTGGCTGTCCCTGGAGTAAGCTGGTCTTTCTAAGCAAACCTGGCTTTGTGATTTTTTTTTTTTTAATTTCACTTGGATACTCATTCAGAATGTAAAAATACACAGAGCAGTGGAAACTGTCAGGTGTTTATTCTAGTACCTGCAAGGTGTCCATCTTGGTACCATACACAGCCTTAATGAGGCTCCACAGCCATCTTTAGATGTATTTTGTGTCCTTATTACTTGAGGCTGGACATAGAAAACCTGACCTTGAAGTTGCATCTTTGGAAGGAATTAAAACTACTAGAAATTCTTCTTTAAACCCTATTTCTATCAGTTAATATTATTTATATTTCTTTCCAGCAGAAGTGTAAGTATTTTTTACAACAGGGAAAGTCAAGTCCAGACCCTGGTAATGTTTCTCTTGAACAGGAAGAATGCAATACAGCTTCTGTAGAGAAAACCCTGGGGGCAGCTCAGCACTTAATTTATTCCAAGTTTTCACCCTACAATTTCTCCATGAATAAGGTAGTCAGTTAGACCTCATCTAGAGAAGGAGAGATGTAGCCATAGTATTCTGTCCCAGCAACTACCCTTACCCAGTTGATTGCCACTTGCTTAATACCTTTCATTGGCTTCTCTTTTATTTAATAAATGCTTACTTTGGGGGGAAGCATCCTGAAAGTGTCTTTATTTGTAAGCTGAGATCTTAGTTCTCTGCTTCTTCTGGCTTTAGTTACGTTGCTTGCTGCTGGCAGAAGCAACGTACTTAATACCAAAGCTGTTGTGTGACTTTAAGGAAAAACCTTTGACAGTGCTACCTCCCTGACACTGACTGAGCCCTCATCCATACCCTCTGCCACTGTAACCCAGGCCCCAGGCATAACATTGAATGGCACCAGTACAGACTTGGCTCCAGGACAAGTTTCTGCCTGGCAAGTCCTTGTGTGATTGCAGAGTAACATCCTGTGTGGACAATGGTGCCTTGCAGTGGAAGTCCTGTAGCAACAGCTGCCACAAGGGATGGTACTGAGTGACAAGCACCTTGTCCACTGTTCATTCCACTCAAGTTTGGCTGTGAAGCAGTTACAGCAGGGGGCTTGTTTACACAGCAGTCTTTGGCACCAGTTCCTATTCTATTGCTGAAATAGAACTGCTCTAAGAAAGCAGCTTCCCTATAAACATTGAAGCCTGTGGTTACTTTTACTTTTTACAACTTGTATTCATCCATTAATTCCTAGTCTGAGATGTGCCTAGAAGAAGCTAGTTTACATTTTAGAACCCTTAACTCAGGGTTTAGATTGATTAAGAACTGGGGAAAGGAGAGCCTATACAGGAAAGATGGGCTGCACTTAAAAGGTTATTGAACAGTTTTTAAACTAAGGGCTGGGGGAAAGCTGACAGGAGAGGCTCTATTAATGGAGATTCTCTATGCTCTAGTAAGGAGGAAAGGATGGAAGATGATAAAATATTTCATAAAACTAGAAGGAACCTTGAGAGATCATCTAGTCCAGTCCCCTGCACTCATGGCAGGATTAACATATCTAGACCATTCCTGACATGTGCTTAGAGATTTTTAAGAGCAGGTTAGACAGTGATTGAGATTCCACAACCTCCCTAGGTAATTTATTCCAGTGCTAGCTACACAAAAATGAGGAAGTTAGTGACACAGAAATTAAAAGGCACAGCAGAAAAAGTGAAATCCCTGCAAGCTGTATGGAAACTTTTTAAAGACACCATAATAAGAGGCTCAACTTAAATGTAAGCCCCAAATTAAAAAACATAGTAAGAGAACCAAAAAAGTGCCACTATGGCTAAATAGAGGCCAACTGTCTACACTGCAATGAAAGCTAGCCCCCTTTGCCCAAGCCCCAGGCAGCTGGCATGAGCCAGCCATAGTGTAAGTGTGCCCAGATAGTATGCCACAATCACAGTTATGGCTAAACTGAAGAATAAGTTGGACATTTTGAAACCAAAGATGGCTGATGAAAAAAATTAGGAAGTTTCTACCCAGAAGAGTAGTTTTCCCAACCCATTCTGCTCAGCAGAGTTTTCAGTCACTTTCTAGGGTCTGCCTAGACTTTGTTTCAGTTTACAGAACAAAAGAGATAGGTAGATACAAATTTTATTACAAGGAATTTAAAAAGTAAGGGCTCCAGTACAGCAAAAGAACAGTTTGAGAATGGAAGCCCATGGGACTGAAGCTCCCACATTGTGGATCACAGTCTCATTTGAGGATGCCCTTAGGAATACTGGGCACTTCTGGTATTTAATGGACTTACAGATAGGAAGACAGAACCACCGTAAGTTACAATATGTATGACTTTCCCCACCTGATTCCCAGGCCAGGTCTGACAAGATAACTTTCCCGAAGCTTTCTAACTGTAAAAATAGTTAATGCAGAATTACTGCCACCAGCAGCAACCTAAATGACTGAAAGGGAAATAGGTTTAAAGTCAAGCCACTAAACTCATCCCCTGATCCCAAACCTCAGTGAAGATCATCATTAAGATCAACTGCTCATTACAGAGATGCATGTTCTGCAACTAACCTCTGAGGAGTCAGACTCTGAACAAGTCAGACAAGTACTGAACGCTACAGTAACTTACTATGGCAGGTTCTTCATCCAGAAGAGTTCTGGCTGATCGTTTTGGGTTTGATAACAGGGTTGCTGCTCAGACATCTATTCATTTACTTCAGTGATGAAGCATGAATTACTTCTGCTGCAAATTAAAAGGAAATCCCTCTCGAAACACACAAGCAGATGAGATAAAAACACATTGGTCCTCTGAGTACTGACTGATTTAGGATACTGCCAGTTTAAAGCCACCCAAATAGCAGCAATATAAAATTTACACTGACATTTCTGTACAGCGGCTATAGTATGCGTTACTCACAAACTTTTAAAAACAATTATAGAAAAATCACTGCCTAAAAATTGTAAAGTTAATAGAAAGTCCCCATTGATGGTGGCAACATAGCAAGTACATGCGCTGGGATAAATAAGTATCAGTGCATAGCAAGAGCTTCAAGTGCTAAATATGCGCTTCATAAAGGATCGATTATTCTTCCTCAAGATGGCCAGACTCTGGTTTCTGGGATTTTGCCTGTGTAAGGAGGAAACAGTAAGTGAAACATACATTTTAAAACAGACAAGTTGAATCACAACATGCACTCTTAGACTTGACCAAGGAGCAAAGGACAGCACCCCAAGTCCTATAAGGAAGTATAGGAGTTCAGACTCCTGCAAACACCAAGCAATGGTATATTAGCAGAAAGGGTGGTTCTTCGCCAGTCCAGGTGAGATTGAGGACAACAGGCAGTCAGCATGAGCTCTACTAGCAGTGAGTGAGTCAGTCAGTCACTAGCAACGACCTGTGTTGCATGTTAGAGTCACACTTGATGTGGGCTGCTCAAAAAAAGACAGTAGTAAAAGTAAACTAAACCTTTTAGTCGGCCACTGAAACGCAGAAAAGAGGCCATGCAGATCAGGGAAGAGCTCAAACTTACCTTTGTTTTCCTGTTTCTGAAATTGACGGGAACATTTGCAGTCCTAGGACTCCTGCCTGCTTCCTTTCTCACACTGCAGAGGAGAGAAGTTGACCCCATTATACGAAGTAGCTCTACAAGTTCAATCCTCTTACAGGAACTGGTTTAAGAATAAAAGCGCACAGTCCTCCTGCTAAAATGAGCAAGAGTTCCATCATAAACTCCCAAAACTCTCGCCCTTGGCCTGGATCCCAAACTGCTGAATCTTGGGATCAAAGAACAAGGTGTCTCACTATTTCACCTTGGGTACTTTGATACTAAATGTTGGGCAAAGTTCATAGAGCTTTCAGCCATGCATACTGGAGGCTGAACCCATGAGCAAGGGACATAGGTGTTAAAGACAGAACTATTTCCAACCAGTGGCATCCCAATAGCAAGAATGCTACTGAAATATTAGAAAAAAACACCACACACAACCACGACATTTCCACACAAGATTAGACTCCTTTCCATGAAAAAGGAGAGTGCATGTAAAAGATGTACCAAAACACATAGGGTACTACCAAATTCGGTCCATTTCACGGTCAGAGTTTTAAAAACTGTAAATTTCGTTATTTCAGCTATTTAAATCTGAAGTGTCAGGGTGTTGTAATTGAAGGGGTCCTGACCCAAAAAAGTAGTTTCAGGGGGTGGGGGCAGATTTGCAAGGTTATTGTCAGGAGGCCAGGGGGGGGAGGGTTGTGGTACTGCTACCCTTACTTGTGTGCTGCTGGAGGAGCAGTGCCTTCAGAGCTGGACACCCAGCTAACAGCTGCGCTCTCCGGCCACCGAGCTCTGAAGGCAGCAATACCACGACCTCCCTAAAATAAAAACTTGTAAACCCACCTGCATCTCCCTTTGAGTCAGGATCTCCAATTTGAGAAACACTGGTCTTCCCCATTAAATCTGTATTATTAAGGCTACGTTTTAGTCATGGGTATTTTTATTTAGTGAAAAAGTCATGGAGAGGTCACAGGCAGTAAAAAAATTCATGGTCCATGACATGCCCAGGACTTGTACGATATACCCCTGACTACATCTTTTTTTGGGGGGTGAGGGAGGGAGGAGATTGGGTGAGAGGAGGGGGCACAGCCCAGGGATGCCAAAGGTGCTCATAGGGGACACCACAGGTGCTTGAGGGGCTGGCAGTCTCCCTAGGCAGCTCCCCAGAAGCAGCGACATGTCCCTTCTTCAGCAACTAGCCCCGCACACTGCCCCCACCCCAAGCTCCAGCTCCGCAGCTCCCATTGGCCAGAAACTGCAGGGAGCTATGGGGGCAGTACCTGCAGGCGGAGACAGCACATGGAGCTAGGAATTCAGGGAGGGACATGTCACCACTTCCAGAGAGCCTCCCAAGGTAAGCACCACCCAGAGCCCTCACCCTCTGCCATGCCCCAACCCCTGGCCCCCTCCCAAACCCAAAACTCCTCCTGCCACTGGGAAGGGGATGGGGCAGGGCCTGAGACTGCTCCAGCAGCGGCCGCTGTGGCTGGCCAAGGTGCTGCCTGAGCTCCTCAGGCAGCTCACAGGCCAACTACACCGGACATTGCAGAAGTCACAGAATCCATGACAAAAACTTGTAGTCTTAACATAAAATATGCAGAAGACCAGATTTCATGAGGGAAGACAAGATTTCACATTCTGATGCATTTTTCATGGCCACGAATTTGGGAGAGCCCTAGAAATAGGTGCCATAAAACAGTTTCCTAGAAAACTTGTTTTCTTAAACTCATTACTACAAACCCAAAAAGACACCAGCTAGTCAAACTGTTGCAGCCTACCCCAGCCATAGGCAAAACGTACAAGAATCTGTGGTGGGGTGATGAGAAGACCAGTGACGCAGAATTCTCCTTCTATCAAGCTTTGATGTCTGCAGTAGCAGAAATAGGCCCTGAAGCACTGCCTCACCCTCACCATAGCAGAGCTAGATCGGAATGGACTAATTGTCTATTCATAAGGATGCACCCCCAGGAATCGCTTAAAGCTAAAAATTCTCTTTCCACCACCACACTGAGCAGAGAAGCTACCTTGGTCGTGTTGGAGATGTCCTTGGGAAACTGGGAACGTAGCTTTCAGGGTGGATGTTTTGCGTGGATCGCACAACTGGCCTGGGGCCTGTTCCAGATTCAGCTGTGCCTCTGTTTCTGAGCCTTCTGTCATTGCCATCTAAGTTGCTGGACTTCCCTTTCTGAGTCAGAGCATCGTTAGCTCTTACAGCACTAAAAGAGGTCAATGGTATGCTTCTGGCAACTGCCAAGTTGCTTAGTGATCGGCTCTCTCGTACAGCATGCGCAAGGTTCTGCTGCCTGAAGTCTTCTAGATACCGAGGTGAAATTTCCCCTAAAGGAAAATCGGTAAATAAAGCATACTAGGAACGGCAATGAAATAACTGACCAAAGCAAGGATCAGAACAAGAGGCAAAAAACAAACACCTTGATAAAAGCTTCTGGATTTCAAAGCAACAGCCTAGATTTTTAACGCAATACCATATAGTCTGGGAAAACAGAACTGCACCATAGAAATATTGTTTTCACTGACTAGTACAATTCCCCAGGACAAAGGCTACACATTTTACCAGCTTTGCATGGAGGCTGAACTCCTTTAGAACAAAGTTCTTGGCATCTGTTCAGTAAGGGAAGGTAGCATAAAAAGTTGCTTTACTTGCATTTTAAAACTGACTTATGGGCAAAGTCACTACCTACCATAGCAGTTAAATTTACATACTAACTTCAACCAACACACTGGATGACCCCATACACAAGTTAAGTACTCTAGTCCATTTCCTTTTGGCAATTTAAGATAATACATGTGCTATGGAGTTTCTGTTCTGTGATTTGTTGGGTTTTTTTAATTTAGTAAACATTCAGGATCAGCTTCTACCCTCCGATACCCATCTATGATTTCTACTGTCACTTAAACTTCTCTTCATGCAACTAACTACATAATTTGACCCTAAGGGTGCAATAAAAAAAACTGATGAGGCAAGAAATTCAAAGTTCACCCCCTTATTAGTTTCCCCACAACTTCAATAGTTACAGATGGGGCTAGCAACATACGCAGATTATAATCAGATTTATCAGTTTCCACTCTTGCTGCACAGGGTTTAGTAATTTCAAGTTTCTCTTTGGTGGTTTGTGTGGGGCTCCATGCTTATGATTAAGTAGCATTTTTAATATATGTTTCAAGTTACGCCATGTGAAACAGAACAATGGTATAAGGGTGGAGTTAGGAAGTTCTAGTCCTTATCTAGATTAAAACGTGCGTTGTTCTGTTTTGCAGTTGGAGAAAATGATCTTAAAAGCATGAATAGAAAGAAGCACAGGCTGGAAATATGTACTTTGCCAATACCTTGATGCCGGATGCGTCTTCTAGATTCTGGTGATTCTGATCTCTCCAAGTTGTCTTTGGGAGGCAATGGTTGTGAGGATGGCAATTCTGCCCCTGGGCTGGCAGTGGCTGGGCGTAAATCACACTGGTCCTAGTGCAAGAGAGATTTTGATAGTTTCTGGACACTTAGAGAACACTTAAGTCCTGTGAAAGCTTTGAAGCGTACATCTTCCCTCAAATGCCATGGGGAAGTAAGGATGTGTTTTGAGAAGAGAATGAGAGACTGGCTTGATAACAGCATGCTCACATCCTCACTTCTAGGTCACTTGTTGAAGTACAGCCCAGAAATAGTAACTAGTTGACATGTGGTCTATGCAAGATGGAGTTGATTACCTCAGTCTACTTCCTATAGTAGAAGTCACCACACCATAACTGGTGTCATGCTTCAAGTTCAGTCAATGCTTAGCCTGTCATCCTTAGAGATGATCCCTCCAAGCCTGCCTGCTCACATGCTTCAGCTATCTGCATTGCTGCTATAGTGACAATGCAACCTTGCCCCTCATCAGCAGTAAAGGCAGAAGGAATATCGGTCACCCTGACATCAATGTAGCTTAAAAAGCCAAGTGCTACTCCCGCCCCAGAGAATTCATGCCAGTTTCCCTAAGTTTTACAATTTTTTTTTAAATATCGCTTCTCTCCCTCTATTGCTTTGTGAAAGAGCTTCACTAAAGAGAGGAAGCTGACTGCACTAGGTGCTATCAAATGCACAAACTGAAAACAGAACATATTTGCCATCTTTCAGTTACACATTAGGGATTACCTATAGCGTAAGAGTTTAAAAACAAAACTGAGGATTGTAAATAGAAGGGTGTCCCTTTTAAATCTGAGAACCACAGGCCAAGACGAGAAAGTTGTACGTGACAGTGGCTCAGTCGCAGTCACTCAAGATACTTTGAAGGAGCCCCGAACTGCATACTATGATCAGATGTACAAAGGCACTTGATCCAAATGTCCTTCTGCCTTCAATAGGCAGAAGTCAACCTGATGAGGAAAACCTCAGCCCTCAACTATGATCCAAGATGCATGGAAACTCCCTCGACTATGGAGCACATGCTATAAAGCAAAGAGGTAAGCTAGGCAAGTTTATCAAATTGACTTTGAAAGATCTACCAAAGCCAAGGGGTAAAATTACCATTTCTCTGTTCCTAGAAAAACAAATGCATAACTCATCTACACAGGGACAAGAACATTCTAACTGCTCCCCACACCATTGGTTTGCATGGCACAATTTTCAACATACTTGGACACTACAAAACCATCCCATTCGGATGTTGGTTCATGCGTTTTCCAGTTCACTTCAATTCCTTTCAATATCCTCCCTTCTCTATCACCTGAGACGTCTCCATTACCTTCTGTCTCCCAGGCTTGTAATCTATATGTGAGAATGAGGAGGTAGAAGATACAAAGACTGCAGGTTTGGTCTCATTTTCTCTTATTTTCCCCTCATTCCTTTTCAGTTTTATACCATGCAGGTTAGTTTACCCCTTCTGGCTGGGTCCATCCCACCTGAATGGTAACTGGCCACTCAGCCCAGTCTTACGCCTACCAGGGCCCTCATACCTGCCTGCCCCAACTCCTACTCCATGCTTGATCTTGTCTGTGTTAAGCTAAGCTTGTCACAGTGGAGACTATGACTTATTCCACGATGACATTTTGTATATTTGTAGCACTATTTAAATATAGTTCATAGGAAGAACTTTCATCCCTTCATACTGATGGCTGTGGCCTTTCTTCAAGAGATTGCCAGAGTGAATTAGTGGGGGTGTGTGTGTGTGTGTCTGTCTGTGTGTGTGTCTCTCTCTCTCTCTCACACACACACACACACACACACACACACACACACACGTACTGGTTTCCCCTCCCGATTTAAACAAGCGGAAGCCATGCTGCAGCAGTGTTGGCAGACTCTTGAGTTAAGTAGCAGAACAACTCTCGTATAAACTCTGCAATACGTTTTCAGGACAGGGTTTCACTTGACAAAAAAAGCATAGGAAGGTTTAAGTACGTTTGCAAAATATATCCTTTTTGTCACACCTCTGAGTCTACAGCCCATTAAATCTAAACATGCTGTGACAGGAAAGTTTGCAACAGTGTGATTATGGCAAAACGTCATCTGTTTGGCAGCTTTTCACTGAACTGTAGTTAAACTCAAATACATCATGAAGTCAGAATACATCAGCCAACAGTATCTGAATTTAGGTCAGACTCTAGTCTCAGATGACCTGTGCGCATGTCATCTTCCCTTTCAAGAAGTTCTGCATCAGAGAATTGAATTGTTCATTCATGTGCATTAGTTCAACAGGGGCATGAGCAAGAGGCCAAGACAATGAAAGTGTAAGAATTAAAATGTTAGGAGTTCAGGTTTGGACAGGGAAATAAAATAGGTCTCTTGTGAATACTTCAGAAGAACCCAATGGGAGAAAGATTCAAGAACTTAGACATTATGGTTCTCTGTACGGAATTATTTGCCCTCACTGTTAAGAGATGGAAGGTGGTCATGCAGAGGAAGATATTATAGTGAAGGAACGAGAAGGTGGCAGTCCAGAGCTCCTAAAATGTGAGGATTTATGCTGTATTGCTTGAATGCTGTTTGCTCAGACTCCTTTATTTTAAAAACAATATATATATATATTTACAACTGTTTCTTTAACATGAGCCCCAGTATGCGCCAACATCGTGGGGTACAGCTCATAACCCTTAGGTTGAAAGAGGACAGATTCAAATGACAAGTATGTGAATCCCTAGCATCTGCAATCCCAACTGCAGCCTCCGAGCATTACCATGATTTCAACATTTACTACTAAGGAGTCAGATTTGCTAGGTCTTGTAGAATTCCATCCTACAAATAGCATTTGTACCTGGTGATGGAAGAGTATTTCCTCTTCTAACTGGATGCCGCAGAATTCACATGGAATGACAATGCTCCCTTCGGTCTGTACAGCTTGTTGCTCCTGTGGATATGTAGATCTGCTGCTGTGCAGTTGGTCTAAGAAATCTTTAACATGCCTGTTGTATTCTTGCTGTTGACTTGGGGAAGAACCTCTTTTACTGAACGAAGCAAAAGCTCTTGCCGGGTTACAGCCAGTCTGTTACATGGGCAACATTGGAAAGAAGGAATTAGTTATACTTACAAAGCCTTCGTGTAATAAGTAATATTTCAACACTGACAATAATACTGCCATTCCACAGAGTAAAACAGATCCACCCTCTTTTTCCAGTACATACTCTTAGTATTATAAGCCATCCAAAATTATATTCCACTTCAGATATCCAGTTAATGGGACAATAAGGTTCAAAGTAAGTTGCTATGCATAGTGAAATTCAAAAACCTAACGTCAGTAGTTAACTTATTTATTTTTCACAATGTATGTGGTTTTGTACTGGTATTTCACTTTGCAAGAAAGTGCAATTTGTTTCTAGTGTTAATCCAAGGAACAGCACAGTGGATGTTTTGATGAAAATTTTGCATTAGTATTTTTAGTTTACTAAGACATTTCAATATTAGGCTTTGTAAGGTTCTATGCAGATGCAGCATCCTGTAAGCATTGCTGGAGTGTGTTCCCACTAACTATGCTCAACTGCTCCAACAAAATTCGATTTCTAAATAGAAATTGTACTCGGAAGTGCTGGCATCCATTTCAGTAAGCCTCCTGCGTATACACCTATAAAATGGCGATAATGATGCTTATCTCCTTTGACAAAAAGCACTTTAAGAGCGAAGTATTATTATAGAATACAGAAATACCAAACCTGATGGAGAATCAGGTCTTCTTCAGGGTAGAGTGCCTCACAGAATTCACATGGCAACATGATATCATCATCTGCGAGGTAAGTAAAAGGATTAAACCTCCTACCATAAAAAGGGGTAACAAATCAGACTAACCAACCTGTCTTCAGAATTTCTAATCCATGAGATCATTCTGTTCTGCATGACAGAGGAGGGATTACAACAAGTCTCAGGGCAATAGTCACTCTACTTTCACATTTATGAGTTTTGTAAGTGGGAGGGAAAAAAAGGTCACTTTTTAGAAAAAGTCTGAAAAGGATTTTTTGCCCCCAAAATCTCACTGTTCCTTAGTCCAATACAAAAAAACCCCACAAACCTCATTATCTGCCTGTCTATGCATGTTACACAGTAGACAATTTCTTTTTAAAATAATCTGGCACTTGGATAATACAGGAGAGTTCCTCTTTACATTTAAGATTAAACAGGCTAATGTCACCTACTCTGTTGTTACATCTCCATACAAGCAGGAATAAGGGTGGTTTTGGTTTTATTTTTTAAAGACATGGCAGAACTACAATGAGTTGAATCTGCTAGTATACAGTTTTCAAAACAAGTCACTTACCTTCCCATATTAATATGTTGTACTCGTCTTATCCATTTAAAATATTTCAGTAAGAAAGGAACTTTGGGATAGACAGATACCAATATCAAAGTTTCACTAGTTAACAACTCTTGAGACTATTGTCTATAAATAATAGAAATGTTGCTATTTTAGCAGCCAATACAGTCAAAAACTGAGGTAGCTGAAGATACAGTTCCAAAAAGGAAGGAAAGTCTCCAAGAATAGGAAAGGCTTTTCTGCACATTCAGAGAATTTCTACATCAGATGCAGGAGATATCTAAAGCAGTTTAGAAAGTCTCAAAGTGCTACTGTTCTGGTACTGAAAGTCAGAATATCTCCAAGGAGCTAGTCATGAGAGTCCCCGATAAAAAAAAAAAATTAGATTTTTGTTGATGAAGAAAGGCTTTTAAAGAACTTACTTTTTAGCTGATCCGAAGTGTGAATAGACAAGAGATCATGGGAGAAAGTATCTGATTTGTTTATTTCATTAAGCTGCTCAGATGGCTTGGACTCTTTGGAGTAGAAGTTCTTCCAGAAGTCACTGTGAATTTCAGCTGCAATATTGTTGCGTGGATTATTCTCACGTTGCAGGCTAAGAGCTAACATATAGTCTAAATTGGAATTCTGTTCTCCATACAGAGAGGACTCCGTGTTTTTATTCCTCTCCAGCCATTCCAGCTCATCCTCTTAAACAAAAATATCAGAAGCTGTAAGTATCAACTACATAGTTGAACAGTAATTATGATTTTAAGAATAGACTAAGTAAATAAAACAGAAGTTCATATATGCAAATGAGGGCAGAACTGGGCCCCACACACAGCACTCTAGTTTTAAAAACAGATAGCCAAAGCCTCAAAAAGACACTTCATGACTTATATTTTGGGATGAATTAAGGGAAGCTAAGCCTTGCCCTTTCCTGTATTCCCCCCCTCCTCCCGTCCCCATCTAGCCTGAGAGGAGGGGGGCTTCATTTCCTTTACTAGCCATACAGTTCTTAAATTGAAACAACTTACTAAAAGGACATTAATTGTGATTTAAAGACTGCAAGGGATGGAAAAAATATAAACACCTAAGAAATAAGCTCTAGTTCAACCAGAAGCTGTAAGCTTGATGCAGGGACTACTGGAGGAGTTTTTATGACATGTATCATGCAGGAGGTCACAGTAGTTCAGCATAGTTTCTTCTAGTCGAAGATCTATGAACCTGTAACAAGTTATGTTTTCAGTCCATCCCTGAGAAAAGTCCATTCACCTACTGATGCAAGCACCTGACTCAGATACAGGTTAGTGGGATTATGGCCATACAAAGCGAGGCCTCGAAGCGTTTCAGGAAGGAGTATTCAGACTCTAAATGCTTGCAATGATATTTACATGCTCTGATCTCTTCACCCACATGGAGATTCCAGTACACTGAAATCAGTGGGGTTCTAACAATAGGCTTTATTTTCTAAGTTAGTATGGCAATTTGATACAGTACATTTAGTAAAACAGCTTGCAAGCTGTGAAAACTTTTCTGCTCCCCTGTGGCTTGAGACAATTCCTTCAGTGACTCACTTTTAAAAACAAGTGTTTTTTAATATACAAAATATGGCTGATCATGACTTTAGAGACCTGTATTTATGCACTGAAGCTGCAATCTTAAATTGTACATCTCTTTTAAAAGGCACATTTCTTTATACCATTTAAGCTCAGCTTTCGTAGTTTCTCATTAAATGAAGATACAGGCGTTCAATAAGATTAGGACTTTACTTTAAAACATGCTCCATCTGTGCTGGAAGACTCTACACCATTAAACTATGTATTTACAAGGTACAGGACACTTCCAGGTGATGAATTAAACAAAAAAAAAGGAGATGATGTTCTGAAGACCATTAAAACACAAGTCAGTCATTAACAGCAACAGCAGCCTTGGCATGTGCATTTCCTGGGAGTTAGACAAGCCAAATACAAGATCAAAATAAAAAAAAGGCATATTTGATCTTTTTATGGGTGATGCCAGTAAGTCCCTTGGCCCGCGCTGCTTCCAGCAGCTCCCATTGGCCTCAAGCAGCAAGCCACGGACAGTGGGAGCCACGATCGGCCAGATCTGTGGACATGTCAAGTACATAAACTGGCCCAGCCTGCCAGGGGCTTTCCCTACACAAGAGGCGTCCCAAGTTTGGGAAACACTGCCATACAGTGCACAAGTATAGAGCTTTCACTCCACTTAGTTACCTAACTTTAATTTAAAGGTAAAAATAAAACTTATGAACGTACAATTATTTCCCTTGTCCACACTTTACCTCGGTTCTGATCTCTCTGCATTGCTGATGCATTTCTTCTGTTAATATTCTTAGAAGCCTGGTCTCCTCCAAAACTGCTATAAAATCGGCCTTCTTGCGTCCCAGACATCCTCTGCAGAGGCCCAGCAAGGCCATCTGAACTCAGAAGGTTTCTGATGGTTTGAAAGGTACACAGATTTGCAGCCTCATCTTTATAGTTATAATATGACATTGCTTGGCTAACTCTTTTTTCTTCCACCTCCTTCCCACAAACTTCAGGGTGCTCTTTCAGATCTTTCACCATTACGTTGTGACCGCACTCACTACATGTTTCAGTCCTAGTTCCACAGTAATCCTCGTGGTCCTGAAGTTTATTGAATGCAAGCTCTATCTCACAATGTTGGCAAACTGCAGGACGCAGAGGGCACGCTGATGCCTAAAATATAAAATTGAATAACTCTTGATATATGCCCAGTCTTATAGTTATGGTAGGCTTACTTACTGCCCAAAGAAGGTACCCAATTCACTGTGTTATTACTGAGAGATGCATTCCAAATTGCTTTAGAGATTAATTGTGTCTTCAGCTAGAAGCCAACCAGCTCATAAAAGAAGACTTAACTAGTAAGGTACTACTTAAGACAGGGGGTACAAACTCTTGAGTAGTTACACACAGTATGTCTCACTGGAAGTTCAGTGTATTTTATATAGGAAAAAGGAAGCATGCATTTACTAGACATCAAACTTCAACATAACACCCCTAAAAAACTAAGCACTCAAAGTGGATTTTTTTGGCTGTGTTTTTGACTTAACTGTCCCAATCCCCACTGTTCATATCAAGTGCTTTGAGTAAGTTACTGCAACAGGAAATAAGAGGATCAAAACTGCATGCTTTAAAATAAGCCACGTGGTCCAACTCCCTTCGCATTCCTCTCCATGCCACAGCTTTGCATTTGATGCTTATGCTGAAGCACAATCCCACTTTCCTGTGACACTTTTGTTCCACTGACAATGTTAACTCCAGTGACAATTTGTAAATAAGAAAATCATATGAAGTAAGTGTTTATTGTTCCATGATTTTTAAAAACTGTTTAGACAAAACAAATCCTCAGGTCCTGCATAAACGTCAGGGTGGGAAAACAAAACAAAACACACCACACCTGAGATAAGACAATACTGAAAAGTGAAGTTGCCAAGCTCAATGCAACTATAGCCACAGGCAGAATTTTTAGCCTTAACCACTACTTAGGGACAAACCAGGGCCACCAACCTAGCTACCAATGTACATAAACGCCCTCCTGTTGAGGAGCTTGGAGCTGCTTATTAGGCATGTGAGTACCACCACTTCAGACTAACATAGCTAGCCTCTTACAAGAGTATCACTGATTAGCATGGATTTAGAAAGCAGATTAAACATGGGCAGAGCACATCCAAGATCAGTTAGCACAGTACCTATAATCTGAACACTAAGGCTCTAGTGTCAGTACTGGAAATACACTAGAGTATTATCAAGAGCAAAAACCAAATATACCAACCTCATGATCCTCTAAGTGACATTTTTCCATCTTCATATTACACTTACAAGTAACCTAGGATAAACAGAAACAATTATTAAATGCACTTCATGAAAATCAGCTGTTTTAGAGTAGAATTTATTTTATTACCTGCACATGTTCAGATTCAATGTGTTTTTTTATTTCAGATTTAGGGACAGACTCCTTGCAGAAATGACACACTCCAATATTTCTGTTACAGTGGATTTCATGGATGGTGAAGTTAGCTACAGGTATAGCCTTTTTGCTACAAGGAAACAAAAAAAGTTACTCTTCACAAATTACACTGAAAATAAACTCAGATTTAGGATTCAAGAGAGCTGCCTGAAAAACAAATAAGTTCAGGAATTCAGTTTCCATGTATTCAGGTTTGTAAAAGGAAAAAGCCTACCTGACTGTACACAACATGTAGTCCTAGAACACACACTTACCAAGTTAGACACCTAAAGTCTCCCAGTTTATCAAATTAAGTCAAAACTCTGTTCAACTCCAGCTTTGGGGAAAACAGACAAGCCTTGCAGCATACTCAGGCAGTCATCCAGGCTCTCAGACCAGGAGTAACAGTTACAGACTCTGCAAAGAGCACTCCACATAGTGTAAAGGTCAGGCAATCCTCCAGTGGGCAAAGCTAGAGAACAGATTCTTCAGCTATGCTGCAATATTGGTCAATGGTTCAACCAACAAAAGATGCAATACCCCTACTGTTCTGAAGTGAGGAATCCCTACCTTACTCTATTGTGGAGAAACCTATTGCTCTATCCTGAGCTATGTGCAGACAGACTTACAAGAGGGAAAAATCCATTCAGACATTTGAAAAGTGTGTAAGGGTAGCATTGGCCCTTTAAGAGGGAAGAGTACAATGCACCTGAGACTGGTCAGCTGACCCCAAACTAGGCTTAAGCGAAAGAGCCTGGGCCCTAAAGGGGAGGGAGACTAGAAAAATCAGGTAGGAAAGGAACAGAGAAAGCAGAGGTGGGGCTCTGATGGGCTGAAGTAGAAAACTCTGCAGGTTCTAGAGAGACAAGTCAGAAACCAGGAGGCCTGGATCATGGGAGGAGGAGTCTCTAGAGCAGCAGTTCTCAAACTGAGTCAGGACCCCAAAGCGGGTCACCAGGGCTGGTTTAGACTTGCTGGGGCCCAGGTCTGAAGCTTGAGTCCTGAGCAGCAGGGCTCAGGTTACAGGCCCCTCCTTGGAGCTGAAGCCCTTAGGCTTTGCCCCCCCCCCCCCAACACCTGGGACAATGGGGCTCGGGTGAACTCAGGCTTCAGTCCCCCCTCCTGGGATTGTGGAGTAATTTTTGTTGTCAGAAGAGGGTCATGGTGCAATGAAGTTTGAGAACCCTTGCTCTAGAGCAAGAGGAAGGCAGAGGGCAGCACCCCTGCAGGTGATGTCCTAGCCAAGGAGCAGAGAGCTGGGAAAAGCCCAGAAAGGATGAGAGACTTCTATTAAGCCTAGATGGGTGGATGTCATTTGTGTTTGGGCCTCTGATGTTACTGCCACTATGTAGTATGAATATTCTGAGCCTAGGAGTGCTGGAGAAGTATTCCTGAGGAGCCCTGGGAGGGGAAAACAGAGGAGAGTGTCTTATGGCATGAGTTAGCCTTTCAAAGCAAAGATGGCAAATCAGTTCAAGTGGAAGAAAAGTACTTTAACCTCTCCCAATCTCTACCAATATTAACTTGATAGAGGAAGTAGAGTAAAGTTCAAGATGGAGTTTGACTTTTAAGGGATACAACGTTCACAGGCACAGAAATGAACTCATCAGCCCCCAAACAAAACAATTATTTTTACCTTCCCTGCCACAAGATAAAAACCTAGCCCCTCCCAAACAGCAGCAATAACCCTTCATTCTCATCCCATCTGTTTCTAAGACCACAACAGGCTGAGACATCAGCAACATGATATTCTGTATGTATGACAAACACACAGCTATAATAAGCCACAAAAATTGAATCCTGTATATTTCAGCTTTCTTGAAACTGATTTTAAAAAAATTATCTGAAGGAGAACCAATAGTTTTAGTTGATTTCCGCTTCTTCTAGGGTGGAGTAGGGGAGGAGATCACTAGCAGCAGGTTCCATTAATATTATTCTGCTGTTCTCAAGGTGACACAGCAAGTTCTGAATACCGGTGAAGTGCCTACCAGAATATTTTCTATTCTTTTACAGTCATTAGAAACAATTTTATATACCACTTGCTGCTTCCATCTCTGAAGACATCTGACAGCAACACGGCATGTTTCTATGAGTTTATGTAGGGACATTGTAATAACATAGAATACACTTGTGCCAATAGTGCCAGACATTTATTTCTTACCAATTGTTGCACAGTTGGGTTTCCTGATCATTAACTGCAGCCATATCCATGTTCTTTTGAAAGCTGGAGCAAGGGACAATTAAACATTTTCAGTTTCATTTCTGTTCATAAGAACAAGTACAATTATTCATTCTGCTACTTCCTGTTCTTCAGATACTCTGGCATCAAATCACATATTCCATTATTACAAATTGTTGCTTTCTCAAGCAATCAGCAAGACTCCCCCACCATTTAGAAACAAATTGTATTATTAAACATGGTTTCAAGCAGCTCTTAAAAGTGTAAGAAACCCTAGCTGGCTACTGAGGATAATCTCCTGCAGAAGTTTTTCTTTGAGATGTGAATAGTGTCCTCTTAACAAAGAAAAAAAAAAATCTCTCTCTCTCTCTCTATATATATATATAAAAAAATAAGAGAGAGAGAGAGAGAGACAGACACAGACACACACACACACACAGACAGACAAGGGTAAAATATTAACCCTGCAAATCTATGGACTGTTTATGGACAGTAAAGAATAATTTAGCCAATAAAATGTATACAGGAAGACCTAGAATTAAGACACCACTCAAGAGATCAACAAAAATATCTTAAGGAAGACAAGCCTTAGTAAGGATAGGTGAAAATTTTACTTGGAAAAGCCCTGACTCCTGCCCCAGGTTATAGTATTTATTTGATACCAAAAATAATATTTAAAACAAAAAACACTAACATAGAATAGGTGACGTTTCTTTCAAAGAACAGATTTTTTCCAGTGTATAAAAGCCACTTCTAGCCAAAACGTTGCTCAAGACTTCCAGTTACCCTAGAGACAGGTGAAAGAGGCAGGAGTTTGGTCTCCATAATCACGGTCTGGCATTTCTAGTATAAAAGCTGGAAGGAATAATGCAACTCATATACCAGCGCAAGGTAGGGGCAGGGTCTTCTGTGCAGGAGCTGCATGTGCACTCAGCGGCACCTACTGGGCCTCCGTCAGTTGGGGGCCGGTGGCCCGAGCGGGAGGGAAACGGGGGGGGGGGCATGCGGGGCCGAGCGCCCGCCCGCCCCCCCCGGGGGCCCGAGCAGGGATGGGGGGGGCATGCGGGGCCGAGCGCCCGCCCCCCCCGGGGGCCCGAGCAGGGATGGGGGGAATGCGGGGCCGAGCGCCCACCCTCCCCGGGGGCCCGAGCAGGGATGGGGGGGGGGAAATGCGGGGCCGAGCGCCCGCCCGCCCCCCCCCGGGGCCCGAGCAGGGATGGGGGGGGCATGCGGGGCCGAGCCCCCGCCCCCCCCGGGGGCCCGAGCAGGGATGGGGGGGGCATGCGGGGCCGAGCGCCCGCCCCCCCCGGGGGCCCGAGCAGGGATGGGGGGGGCATGCGGGGCCGAGCGCCCACCCTCCCCGGGGGCCCGAGCAGGGATGGGGGGGGGGAAATGCGGGGCCGAGCGCCCGCCCGCCCCCCCCCGGGGCCCGAGCAGGGATGGGGGGGGCATGCGGGGCCGAGCCCCCGCCCCCCCCGGGGGCCCGAGCAGGGATGGGGGGGGGAATGCGGGGTCGAGCGCCCGCCCGCCCCCCCCCGGGGGGCCCGAGCAGGGGTGGGGGGGCGTGGGGGGGCATGCAGGGCCGAGCGCCCGCCCGCCCCCCGGGGGCCCGTGCAGTGGTGGGGGGGCCCGAGCAGGGGTGGGGGGGCATGCAGGGCCATTGAGGGGGCCAGGCCCCCCACGGTTAAGGACGTACCTACAGTTCGCTGCCCCGCGGCCCATTCCCTGACTCACCCTCTCCTCAGAAACCAAACACCGGGCCCAGCCTGGCGTCCCGCTTCCTAACCGCCAGCGACACCCGCTCCCCGCCTCCCTATTGGCCAACTGAGACTCGGCTAACGAGCTGATTGGCCGAAGCAGCCGCCGTTTACTGCTGATAGGCCCCGCCCACATCATGGCTGGTTTGGGTAATACAGCGGTCACTGGAGTTAGGCTCCACCCCTTCGTGATTGCCCCTCCCTCCTCTTATCAAAAAGTGCCTGAGAGCGAGTAGTTTAGTGCTGAGAGCGGGCGTGGGTGTTAGGATTCCAGGCAATGAAAGTAAATTACTTTCCTGGGTAGGCCTCCAAGCTGTAGGGGAATGAACCTGAGGGAAGGTGTGTATAACTAGACACACAATATTACACAGGTGCTAGACACAGGCTTTTGAAATGCAGTAAGGAAGGGAGTCTCTATTGGCAACTTTGAAAAACTAAACTCTAAATTGTCTATTCCTTACTTTTTCCTGTTGCTGGGGCAGAAAAGGGGATCATCTCTTTTTTACTTTTGGGCAGGGTGGCTGGGTGTTGGGGTTTGTTTGTTTTCTGGCTGTGTGAGTTTGCTTTGTAAATTGTTTTACACTATAGAATTTTAACTTTCTTTTATTGAAGCTGGTTTAAGATTGTGTTCTCATACAACATCTCCTTCAAGTATGTTCTGAGAAGGAGCCCATATACCTACGTGTCTAACTCCACTTGAGGTACAGAGAAAAGTGTTTTAAATATAGCACAGAAATACCCCGGTCTCATTTCAAGTAGTCACAGAGGTGAAAACGTTTGTTTTTTTTAAGCTTTATGTTTATATGGGCAAGAGTTGAATGGACCCAATATGAAGGCATCTGTGAGAACAGTATGTCATCCTACCAAACAAACTTTCTAGGAAAATCTGTCTCTCCCATTTGCTGCATATACAATATTGTACAGTATGCTAAAATTAGAGCGCCACCTGGTGGCTCTACGTCAGTGACACAGGAGTATGAGCTACTCTCCCATAAATTCTTTTGAGAGCAGGAAACAAGGCATGATGTCATGAGGAAGGGAGTACCTGTTGGGTTTCTGGGAACTGGGCGGAAGGCCGCCCACTGCTAACAGATCCATGGGAGTAACCCAGCACCAGAAAGGGTTAATCTCCAAATAGTGAAACACTCTGCTTCCAATTATCAGTCCCTAAACCAAGCAGTACCCCTTCTCTAAATCTAACCTGGAGGGGGTTTGGTAGCTATTTAGAACACTTCTTAAGTGACATCTTTTTTTCTTCTGTGATTATGGCCTGAAGTCTGAAAGCTTTTTTGAGTATAAAATAATAATAATAAATACATACTTAGCACTGATTGTCACTTGGGCCTCGATGTGAGGTTGAATTTCTGATATTGGACAATACTTATCTACAGAGTTGCAGTGGACAAGACTGTCAGTTATTATTGTGTTACATGGTTATTTACAAACTTAAAGTTCAAATGATGAATGAAAATCTGAGGCAACTTTTGAACTGTCCTACCTGCCAGGAGTGGGGGATCTTGCAGCAACTATGTAAAGTGTGATGAGTGAGCTGTGTTGAATTTGGTGACAACAGTGTGATTTGATTTTGCCATTTGGCGAGGACTGAAGACAAAGGCAAACTTCACTGCTAACATAAGGAGAGGCAACTCAAGTTATACCACTGCTGAATTAGGCCCAGAAACTGTTCTCTGTGATGCTTCATCCTAATCTTGTAATTCTTCCTTATTTTTTACTTTCTTCATATTAATTTTTATTCTTCATAGACTAATTTGTATGGAGGAGTAAATAATATACATACATTACTAATTTACTGTACCTGAAAAGTTAAAAAGTGCCAGCTTGATTGCCCCAGAAGCTGAAATCTTCCTTATAACCTCCTACCAGATACAGCCTGAGAGTAGCAGTGGAAGCTCCCCCATGCTGCTTCAATCTTAACGTGAAACGACCATCTCTAGGAGTGAGAAGGTGGGCGTTCAAATTCTGAACCATTCAGTCCTTGGCCTCTCTGATGCCAACAAGCTAGCCAATCAATGTCAATTATTTTTGCCAGCCTGACCTTAGAGGGAGCTCTAGAAGGGATTGTGCCTCACCTAGTGCTTCAGCAGAGCTCTGCAGAAAACAGGAAATGCATGCCTGCTGGGCAATTTATGACTGTGCATCGTGCTGTCTCCACATCACAACTAGTCTCTTCTTAATTGGTGTGACATGGGAAACACTGCCCTGGCCTCACATCCTCACTGTTTCTTTTGAAAGCCTAGGGTGCACTAGCAAGGAAACATGGTGGCACAGACACTGCAGTTGTTCCTTGCCCCTCCACAGGAGACAGAAGAGCCAAGCCACACTGCCATATTTCTCCTGTGTGGAGAAGGCCAAGAGGACCCACTTCAGAGGAAGAAACTAAGGCAGTGATGTTGCAGGGCTACCTCATCTGCCTTTGTCATACTGGGTCAGACCAATGGTCCATCTAGCCCAGTATCCTGTCTTCTGATGGTGGTCTATGCCAGGTGCTTGACAGGGAATGAACCAAGTGATCCATCGCATTGTCCGCTCCCAGCCTTTGCACAGGACTCCAGAGTGAATGACAGTAAAAATGCAGCTCTCTGTGAATTGCAACGTGCTGGGAGCTGAAAAAGATTTTATCCAACTCCAACAGAAGGACGTGAGACAGGAGGAGCATGATTAATAAGACTTTGCATTTGTCTACGCTTATCATCCAAACCCCTCAAAGAGCTTTGCAAGGAGTAGAGAAAACTCCCAACTCCCTTCTGAAGTACTAGAATGATGATACGTGGCTGTGCAGCCAGGCCACTGCTTAGCAGCGGGTGGAAGGAGAACAGCTCACCGGCTGGACATGGCCATAGGCCTCAGTTACCTTGGGGGCAGGCGGGGACAAGCAGGGCTCGGAGTGGTCGCCCCAGGGCTGCTGTGAAGCTCTGCGCAGGCAGCCGGGGCCATGAAGAGCGGCCACCACCCTGCAGTGTTTTAGGCCCGGCAGCGCGCGCTGCGGGGGTGAGATGGGGGGGCCTGGGCGGCATCGTGCAAGGGCGGGAATAGGGGGCCGGCGACCTCAGCGCCCCGGGGAAATGCCCGGCCACGCGAGCCGGGGGGACACCGCGGTAGGCCCAACCCCGGCAGCCATGAGGCGAGACCCCCGGCCGGCCGGCGCTGTCACCACAGCCCGCGGGCTCTCGCGGGACACGGCCCGACAGGCCCTGTGGCGGTGGGGGAGGCCGCGGCCCGCCAGCCAGACCCGGCCTCTTTACCCTCCGCCCCGAGCCTGGCCGGTCCCGCCGGCGCGGCGGCTGCGCACTGCGGTTCTGCGCTCTCATCATGGCGGCGCGGGGCCATGTGCAGGACCCCAACGACCGGCGCCTCCGGCCTATCTACGGTACCGACCCCCCCTCGCCGGGGCTGCCCCCGCTCCGCGGCTGGCACCCGGCACCCCGCCCCCCAGACCAGGCCGCGCCGCGGCCAGGGCCTCGCGTGGTTCCCTCCGCGCGCCGCGCCGCGCCCCGCTGGGCCGGGAAGGGACGGAGACTCGGACGGGAAGGGCTAACGCTCCCCGCCCCCGAGCCCCTTGCCTGAGGGGGAGGCGGCCCTCTCCAGTGTCTTCTCTCGGGCGCCCTTCACCCCCCAGCTCTGCCCCCACTGGGGCCCCTCACCCCGTCCCAGCCGCTGCCCCCACAGGGGCCCTAAACCCCCATGTCTGCCCACAAGCCCTGGAGGCGGGGTGTGTCCCCTTGATTTCCCTCCTTATAACTTAGGGGACTAGATGCCCCAGTGTTAGGGGTTTGTTTTATAGAGGCAACTATTTCTCCCCCCACCCCCACCCCCCCAAAAAAAAAAAAGGTGTCCCAATTTTTCACACTTGCTATTTGGTCACCCTATCCCCATTATAAGCTCTGTTGTGCTGGTTTGCATCTGATATTGGAAATAACATGTGAAGGGGCTGATCGCTACTAAGCTTCCCTCCCTGAAGCACATGGGGCCACCATGGGGTAAAGAGGCTTTACATAGTGTAGACCCCCCCCTGCTTGGGCTAAGGAGGAGAGAATTTCTCCGCTTCTCCTTGTTCCTTACAAATCTGTGATTAATCATTATTGGTATTTTGAAGTGCTAAGCCCAGGGTTGCTAAAGGAGCTATTATTGCAAATTGTCAGTGATTTTATTTACATGGTGAGAAACTGAGGGATTGGCCCTTTCCTCCTCTACCCGGTTGATCTTTGACCTTATGTTACTGTTTAGCTCTCAACACCAAATTGGTACTGTTCAAGGTAAAACGTAAAGCGCATCCCTGCCCCAATTAGCTCTCAGTCTGTTAGGGTAGTATAGTGGTTTATATCTACAACTGGGAGCTGGGGAAGCTATTCATTATTTGCATGATAGTAGCACCCACAGTATACTAAGTGCTGGACACTATCCCTGCCACAAATAACTTCTTTCTCCTGCATTCCCCATCCAGAAACTGATCCCTGTCTTCAAATATTAATTTGTCACCAACATTAGAGAATGTTTTTGTCTTATTCCACTTCTATATATTTTTCCATAGGTTACATTACCCTTTGCTAAATATATTACCCCATGCTTTAACTTGCTGTGCAGCTTTAATATCCTTCCTGCCTTGTCTTCCCACACTTGGAAACCTCCCAATTCTCTAACTCTTGGGGGGAGGGAAGGGAATGGTATAATTTCTTAATGCAAAACACCCTTGGACAATTGCCATGTTAATTTCTTTTCCTCCTGGTTAAGAGAATTGTGTTCCCAGTTTATTTTGTTTTGCACAAAAGATTGGGAGACTTGTAAGAGTGGATGCATATTTTTTAATGCAGAATTGAGCTTTCTTTCCCCATCTGCCTTTGCAAACAAACATCAAATCTTCCCCATGCAAAACTGATTTTTAAGTTAGAAACTCATTTATCTGTGAAACTAAAAGGGATGAGAGAAGCCACACACTCTTTAAAGCTGTTGACTGAAATATTGGGGCACCTAGATATCATAGTAATGGCTATACAAAACTCAATAGAGAGAGAAAGCAGTGAAACTTTACAAGAGAGTAGTCTTGTTCAGCAACCTCCTGTCTTAAAAGTCTGCCTCAAAATATCCTTAAGTATTGCATGCAGTTCTTCTCCAGCTTTATTAGGAGGCACATTGGTTAAGAAAGTAGTAGAAAAAAATTGCTCTATATTTGTGCATGTGCCACACTGGGATATTGTTAAACTTCTAGAATCCCAGAACAGGTAATTTAGAGAGCGCAGAAAATATGCTTAACTTCCATATGCAAATAAATCACTGGTTAGAAACACAAGGGGAGTTGCATTTGGTTAGGGATGAACTTGTTTTCTTAAGTGCACCATTCATGTTTTAAGTATTTATCTCACAAAGAAAACTTTGCATTTAGACCCCTGCATCCCAGGTTGAGTTTTGGTGAAGTCAATGGATGCAGTTCTCTTTATGGGATTGGGGCCATAGCCACTTCTACTTGGTGTTAATTAAAATACTGTAAATAATACAAATATAAATACATTGTTATATTAAAGAAAAATAAACATTCCTTACAGAAATTGCAATTGTAGCTCTCTAGTTTGGTTCAGTGTGATGTGCTGAAAGTTTTTCTGAATTTTCTGTGGCATGCGCCGATTGCTGGGCTTTGTATGTAGTGATACATTTGCAAAGTAACTTCTTAAACTAGAAAAAATTCAAATATTAACTGTTAGAAAAACTATAACTTAAAAAATTAAGCCAGAAGATACTGAAATATACTGACATTTTAACTGAGATGTATTTTGATGTTTCAGCCCCTAGTAGTGTCAGAGAGAGTGTAATGCCTTTTAAAAGTGCAATGTGCTGAGTGCATAGTGTTGGTTCTTGAAAGCTTCACTGGGAACCTAAGGTGGTGTAGTTAATATTTGGTATTTATAGTCCTTAATACATGAAGCATGGCTTCTTAAACATGTAATTGTGTGGCTTTTATTAAAGGCCAAAAAGTAAACAGATTTTGTGTGTGGTGAAGGTTCTAGTTACTTTGCTTGTAACATCGCTTTTCTGTTTGTACTGTGTACTTGATTACTCGGGATGCCTTGACAGTTATGTCTATCTCTTATCTTAATTTGTTGTACATTAATCAGGAAGATAATTATGTTGCATTTCCGTTCATTTAAAATCTCCACTCATAGACTTGCTATTAATAATCTGTACTTCAATATTATTTTTTAGTTTAAGTACTTTTGTGATAAATGGAAGATGCCAGTTCTTTTGGTTCCTGAGAAACTTGTTCATGTTGTTGACAAGACATAGTCCTTATTCTGCTACTATTTAGAAAGCCTTGTGACTTGTGTGTTACACTGCTACCTATAGCAGAGATCTTATCAGTGCAGCTAGATAAGTTTAACAACCCCAAGACAGTCAGTGCAAACTGGATACTGAAGGAGCGTGTGTGTACCAGGAAATACAAATCTGTGAACCAAAAAACCCATCAATTTATAGTGAGGTTACCAGCTTGTTCTATTTCATAATTTTTAAAACGTCTGTATTTGGCAAATCTTTAAGGCAGTGGTCCCCAACGCAGTGCCCGCGGGCGCCAGGGCATCTGTGTGTGCCCACATACTGTCCAGCAAGCGAGCATCTGCCAAAATGCTGCCAAGAAGCAGCATCATCCAGAGGCGTCACCGCCAAAATGCCACTTATTTTTGATGGCGTCATCTCTGGATGCTGCTGCTTCTCAGCAGCATTTTGGCGGATGCTCATCCACCAGCTACAGTCCTCGGTGGCTTGTCATCCAGCGCCCGCCAGACGAGAAAGGTTGGGGTCCACTGCTTTAAGGTCTAACAAGTCTGGAAGGGCATTGGAGAGAGGTTGCTGTCCATCCTTTTCAGAACAGCCACGTCTTATAAAGTCGTAATATCATTTTACCCTGTTAGTTGAAATACTTGAAAGTTTTGTTTTAGTTAGAATGGACAGAGTGCACAATATGCGCTTAACTATACAATTCCCCTCCGCCCCCAGTTCATTTAGCAGTGCTTCAATTCTTTAGCATAGATACTACCACAGAGGCAAATGTTAAAGGCCATTGAATGTAAATCTCGGTAATATGGATATGAATTTTGTAGAATATGGCAGGAAATTACTAAGGGTCACCTTGTTAACTCAGTGGAATCCGTCCTTATAAGAAATGCAGTCCTAGCAAGAAAGTGTATAATTTAATTTCAGTTAGCTAGTGTTAGCTCCTTACCAGGAATTTAGAAGAAAATTAGGAACACTTCACTTATGCTTTTTGGCTCATTGGATACATCCCAGTTGTTTTACACTAGGTTTAGGTTAACAAGTCTCAAAAAGTCTGATGTGGTGCAAAGATTGAGTGGGTTTATTGTTCTCATCTCAGATTAATCTCTTATTCTGATTTCAGTAATTTTCAAATAATCTGGCTGTATCCCATTGGAGTTAGAACTGAGAATAATATGAAAATGAGAAAAGAAAAATTTAAACTGTAAAGCAACATTTTTCTAAAGGTATGTCAACACTGCAAAAAAAAAAAAAAAAAAAAAAAGATCCACTATGGCAGTAGGTCCTAGAGCCCAGGTCAACTGACTCAGATTCACAGGGTTTGCGCAGTGAGACTAAAAGTAATAGTGTAGACATTGCTGCTCAGGCTGGAGCCCAGGCTCTGAGACCCTCCCCCCTCACTGGGTTTCAGAGCCTGGGCTCCTGCCTAAACGGGAATGTCTGCATTGCTATTTTTAGCCGTGTAGTGTGAACCCAAGTCAGTTGACCCAGGTTTTTGTGCAGTGTTAGACATACCCTAAGAAATGAGAATAATGAAGTCTTGTTCATGACTTGAGGGAAGTCTACACTACAACATTAAGTCGACCTAAGTTAAGATGATGTACAGCCACCCACAGTTACTAAATAACTTTTGCATGTCCACACCGTGCTCCTTGAATTGGTGATGCATGTCCTTACCAGGAGCATTTGCACTGATATAATTGTCAGTGTGGGGCATTGTGGGATGGCTTCTGAATGGCAGCAACAGTTGATGTAAGCAATGCAGTGTCTGCACTGACACTGCCTTGACCTAACTACATTGGCCTGAGCACTACACCGCTCGCAGAGGTGGCGTTATTAAGTCAGTGTAGGGGGCGAGGTAAGTTGACGGGAGCAACATTTTAATGTAGACGCTTACAGATTGAGGTTGATGTAAGCTGCATTACGTCAAACTAACTCTGAAGTGTAGACCAGGCCATGGGCTGTTACATGCACAGCTACAGTAATAGAAAATAATAAATACTAATTGTGGAATAGTCTCCATGGAGCCAATGAAAGCCTCATTATCCGTTTACTGTAATAATAGATTGCAAATGTATTTTCAGATCTGATCTTCCACCACTTAAATCCATGGAAAGACTCCTGTTATCCCACCAAATTCACTTCTGCTTGTAACTAGAGCAAAAGATGTCAGCCTAGTCTTTAGTGGAGAGAGGCTCGTATCTGAACCCATTGTGCCTTGTCATATTATTATAATGTAGCCTGAGCTTTTATCAGGAAAGACCAAAAGAGTCTCTTACTGTACTTTGTGTTGGGATGACTGAAACTAGAACAAACGAGATATATTTCTAAAATGCACTGTGGAAATGGTCGCTGAACAGGCATTCAATAGTTGTGAACTGAACTGAACATTATCACTGTTAGAGCACAGACCTTCCCCCCTCCTTGAGATTAGGGAACAGATATCCATCTTTTCTTTGCTGTCAGTTGTAATCACTGTGTGTTTTTATGTAGATTATCTTGATAATGGCAATAATAAAATGGCAATCCAGCAGGCAGATAAACTGCTAAAAAAACACAAAGATCTTCACTGCGCTAAGGTAAGTTTGATTGCTCTTCATTACGTTAATTTACTGAACAGTTCTGAAATTTGGAGAAATTCTGCTGTCCCATTCAAGCTTCCAGTAATCTGTGATTTATTTTTTTAAACAGAGCCCACAATGTTTCTTAAAATCTTTCAGAAGGTTAATAGAACTCTTTAAATCATGTAATATCATGTTTGTTTGAAAATGTGTTAAGAAATGTTACTTTCTAAATTGCAAAATTCTGCCCTTTGACTGCTGTGATGTTACCAGGGATTCTGCTGTTGTATCCCTCTTTCAGGCTTCTGGCTACTGATGCAGCTGCTACTTGTCAAAGCTTTCCCAAGCTGCTGGAGAGTGAAACAGATGTGAATACATGTACTGTTAGTTTCTCTTCTGACCACATAGTTCTGAATAGCAGTAGTGAAAACTGGTGAGACTGGTTGGTTTTCACTCTGCTACAGCTGGGGAAAATTGAGTAGCAGCAAAAGCACTGAAACTGGCAGTCCACACAGACTGAGGAAGGCAGCACTGCATCATTTTACATCAGTGGTTTTCAACCATTTTTCATTTGCGGGCCCCTAAAAAATTTCGAGTGGAGGTGCAGACCTCATTAGAAATCTGAGATGTAGGTTGAAAACAACAGTTTTACACTATTCACATTTGGAAAGTTTTCTTCGCAATCATAAGGGTTACGCTCCCCCCCCCCTTTATTTTTATTTTATTAAATGGAAGCTTAGATTCTTCAGAAACTGATGACACTCACTTAGACAAGTCCCTTTCTCACCATGGGCAAGTGGATTTTTCTCTAATAATGATCCTTTGTTTCAAAATAAGTTTTTCTTCTGTAGATGGTGGCAATTTTTTTTAATGGCTGCTTCTTTATTACATGTGTAGGTTTTAAAGGCAATCGGCTTGCAGAGAACTGGGAAACAAGATGAAGCATTTGCTCTCGCACAAGAAGTAACAGCACTCGAACCTACAGATGACAACTCTTTGCAAGCACTAACTATCCTTTACCGGGAAATGCATAGACGTAGGTTTTTCTATTTTACTTTTCTCCTGCAAACTTCAGCTTCTTGATCATAATTATGTAACCTTTCCTTGCGGCTTCCTTTAAAATGAATTGTTGCCCAAAATTCAAAAGGAAATATACAAAGTCCAGTTTTCACACATGGGCGCTTTAATAGGTGGTTCAGACATGGGATTCAGATGCCCAGTTTGGCGCACAACTGCGTAAATGCCCCTTTGACATGGAAGTTTCTGTTTGATCATCTTAAAGCAAGATGTTCTGGTTAGGCTCCTATTGTTGAAAATTGGGTCCACAGTAATTTTAACATTGTATGTTAGTCATAATATCAAACAAATTCGTTCAAATTTATTCCAGCAAAAACCCTGTGATGTTATTGTTGTTACTTTAAATAGGAATAATGTAAATCATAAACAGCTTATACTGTATATGAACTTCAAAGAAGCAATTTAAAATAATGTATATAGACACAATCAAGGAATTTAGCCCCTCAAAATGGCTTTAGAATTGTGTTGCAGACTTAAAGGGGAAATCCTGACCTCTCCCTTTCCTGTTACTCTTGAAAACAATTCATCTGAATCATAACTTCTTGGGTCATTTACTAAACAAAGTTGTGCATGCTTACTACGAAATAGAAAGCATATGTGGTTTGGTTAGTCTGCAGCACAAGGAGATACTTTATCGCTATCCTGAGGATGTGTCAGTAATGTTCATCATCAGGTTTATTGCAGAAATGATTTTAGACTGAAAAACTGATTTTTTTTGACATGAGAAGGTGTAACTGTCCAGGGCCATTTCTTAACCTATAGCAACCTCTTGTGTCCTTTACTAGTTAATTTTCCAGTACATAATCTTTGCTTTGTTAAAGCACTTTTATTGTAATAATATGAAACCTCTTCATATCTGCCTTAAAATCTTTATTTCTACAATTCTTAACTTAAAAACCAGAAAAATATAAACATAAATAGAACTGAATGTAGTACACATAGAAATTAAATTATTCAAGAATATATAAAATCATACTAAACCTTATTAACAATAATACCTTGCACATATATAGTGCTTTTACGTGAAGAATTATTTGAATTTTTAAGAAAAGTACCTTCAATAATGATTGTGTGAGAAAGTACAAATAATTTTTGGGTGCGATGAGAAGAAGGGATGTTAAAATCTAATACAAATAGTGTTTAGGTATCCTAAATATCTAATCATAATAAGTCTATATTAATAGGTTTATCTTGAAATAAATTATCTTTGTATTCAATTATTAAAGGAGATGGAAAGCATAAAAGTCACTTGGGAAACATCAGGGCTTTTTAGTGTATAGCATAGTCGCTCCTAATACGTTCAGCAGTGGTTCTCAAACTGTATGTCAGAACCCCAAAGTTGGTCATGACCCCATTTTAATGGGGTTGCCAGGGCTGGCGTTAAACTTGCTGGGGCCTGGGGCCAAAGTGTCCCTTAACCCCCTCTGCCTGGGACCGGAGCTTTCAGTCGTAGGTGGCAGGCCTCAGGTTACAGCCCCTGCCCAGGGCCGAAGCCCTTTGGTTTTGCGCTCACCTCAGGGCAGCAGGGCTCAGGCTTCGGTCCCCCATCCTGGATTGTGTAGTGATTTTTGTTGTCAGAAGGGGTCGCAGTGCAATGACATTTGAGAACTGCTGCCTTAGAGAAGTTTCCTTAAAACAATTTAAACCTGAGGAATTAATTCTGTGTCTTAATAAATCATTTGTTTAAAGTAGACAGTCTCCTCGTGACCCAAGTACAAATCTTGAACTGGTGTAATGCCCCAAAATGGGTGAATTTGGAAGTTTTTTAACCCCAACACGTGATGTACCTGAAAGCATTCAGTACGGTTCTGAATGTTTTAGTCTTTTTATTTATTTACTCATTTTACACACACACTTTTTTTCTAAACATTTCTCTTTCTTGCCTACTGTGTGTTTGTGGGTCTTGCGGTGCTGGGGGAGATACACTCAACACCTGTAAAAACTGGTCTGAATGAATTACTCTGAAAAGTATCCCAGATGTTATCTTGAGGTAGCTGCTTTATAACTTTATATTCCAAATGTGCGTGAACTGAAACATCTGTGTTTGGTTTAGCGGAGTTGGTAACAAAACTTTACGAGGCAGCTGTAAAGAAGGTTCCCAACAGTGAGGAGTATCATTCTCATCTCTTCATGGCCTATGCCAGGGTCGGGGAATACAAGAAAATGCAACAGGTACCTTCATCCATTTCAGTTACAGTCATCGTAGGTGTCGCATTTAACAATAGTGGGGGCATAGTTCTTAGACAGAAGTGTGGTTTTTGTTTTGTTTTTTCCTCCAGTTGATGGTCGCCAATGAAAAGACATAACTAATAAATCTAACATTTCCCTAACGCTCTTTTCTGTATCATACTGTATTAGTGACCAGCACCTTTTAAAATTATATTTAATTTTCTAGAAAGCTGAGCTGAATCAATATTAAAATTCTACGTCATGATTAAATATTTGATACAGGGTTGCTTAGACAGAACTACTATTCAGGTTTTTGTTTTTATATAAAAGACAGTTGCTTCCTTTCCCCTTAAAAAAGGGATAACTTTATGAACTGTAGTCTGTACTGATGCAGTATGTTGGCTGGCCTACTTGGCATAGTAGCTTCCTATTGATACTTATATCAGAGAGTACTAAGCTTACACATAAGGGAGTGTATTAGGCAGGAATATTTAGCTTTACTGAGAGCTCCAAAGGGCCACAATGTCGAATAATGTACAAACTTTTAAAGTTTTCTTTATTCCTTTTTTTTTTGCCTGCACTCTTATCTCTGGAAACCAGTGTGGAATTAAACTGTGCAGCTTGTATTTTAGTAGAAGAAAAGCTTAGTTGTTTTTTCTTTACGTGCATCTTCGTTTTCAGTTGGCAAGACAATCTCATGCCTGTTAGTTTTGTTTTTCATTCTTCCCAAATTAGGTGCCTGGAGAATGCCTATAAATGGAAGTTTCTTTTCAAAGCGTACGCATACTCCCTCTTTTATGTATAAAAAAGCACAGGGAAGCAGGCAAATTGATTCCAGGCTCTCTCTTCCCACTGTGATAAGGTGACTCGAATCTCTGTACAAAGACCCTGTCTCCTCAACCAAAAAATAGAGTTGAACAATGGTGATTAATCTCTAAGTGGCTTAATTCGATTGGGTACTGAATCATTGGTATATATGGTGCCTTAGAGAATTATTAACTTTTTATCTAATGACTCTTCATAAAAGGCTTAAATCTGCCATATCATTGTAAAATCATTGTGTCTCATTTCAGATCTGTCCTGAATTGGTAGGTTAATTTAGACTGCTACTTAAAAATAGTTCTTATTTTACTAAGTACTTTCAGTATTAATTTAAAAATAGCTGTGGATTGACCACAGCACCAGGGAATGTATCTGGTTTGCTAATCCCTAAATTTGCTACGACTGTGCTTGTTACCCACTTGACCCATGTCAGTGAGACTGAAGTCTCAGAACAACCGACTACAACAATCTCTTGCAAGCTTTGACATTGCACTGATTTACACACCTCACCAAGTTACAGCTATATTAATCAGAGGGAAATATATATGCCTGCAAAGTGCTAAATACCAATACAGAGAGATCTGATTTATTCTTGTTTGACGTACCTGCATCTGAATATCAAAACAATTTTGGATTTACAATTTTTTCATACTAAAAGGGCTAGATTCTAGTCTGACTTGCAATCTATCATGCACTCCATGATATTGCACTTGGGCAGAAAGAGAACTTTTGAGATATGCTTTGATAGTTGTGAGTTGGATATTAATCTAATCTTAAAATTTTGCTTGTTTTAATGGATTTTTTTTGTTTGCATAGATAGAGGCTTCAAATAATTCTTGATTGGCCTTGACTTTAATGTCTTAAATAAGGATTATATTTATACTGCTAAATGGGAACACAGAATTTAGTTTGCTTCATGCTTGCTTATGTTAAAAATGATTGTGCATGTCATTTTTATTTTGGGTTTTACGAAAAAAGTCAGTTACTGCCATAATTTTTATATACGATACTCTTTATATATAATTCTAGACAGCCCTCTGTGTCTTTTCCATTTAAAGAACTTGTTGATTTCAAAAGAAACAGGCATAAGCATGCATTTACATTTCAGGCTTCAAAATCGTTAGGATCCTGAGATCTCTAATAATGTCAGGCCATCTAAAAATGAAGTCTGTTGCTCTCCCAGATTAGCAGTGCTAAGGAGGTAAAAGGTCTAGAAAATGATGAATTGGTCTATGGGTAAAGTGTGCTTAATTTATGGCTGAGTTAAGCAAAGTCCTTTTTTGCTGCTCTGACAGCTACATTGATTGTGTAGAACTCTGACCAGAATCTTTTTTTAAAAAAAAAGCTTTTTGCATAGATTTACTGTGATGCAGACATCCTTCAGTAAGAAACCTCGTTGTTTACCCTAGGCCAATATATAATGCTACTTTATTAGCTGTATATGAAATCTGAAATTCAGACATTTCACCTTCTAATAATTGTATTCTTAGCTGGAATATTGAATGGAAAATACCAGTCTTATATGGATACAAAATGTTACGTAAATGCTAAATATTCTGTTCAGACCCCTGTACAAACATGTATCTGATTAGATTGTCTAGTTTGGTAATGCTCGTAAATGGCAAACATAGGGTGTTTTTGAATGGGTATCTACTACTGCACCTAAGGATTCAAAGGGATTCAGACTTCAGACAGAGATTGACTGAATGGAGGGTGAGAATAAACCATCTTCTGTTGCATCCTGTCAGACTTTAAATGAAAGACCTGAAAAAGGGAATCAGTCTCACTATGGGATTGGCCCTGTTTTGAGCAACGGGTTGGACTGGATGACCTCCTGAGGTCCCTTCCAACCCTGATATTCTACGATTATAATCTGAAAACAGACAGGAAACAATTTGTAGAAATGAACAAGAAATAGAGTGTGTTTCTTGCAAAAGTAGCTTACCTAATGTAAAATATTATATACTATGTGTAGATGTAATTTATCAATTTAAAAACTCGGAAGTAAATGTAGGAAAGTTTAGTCTTCATTTATTTAGAGACATAATGCATGTGTGAGAAATGTGTGACTAAGAATAGCTTCCATTCTAAGTTAAGTAACTGAAGACTTGGCTGTCTGTTGATATTTAGGGCCATATTTTCAACTGGGTATCTCTTCAGCTGTGTCTTGTGCCACATGCCTTCAAAATCGGAACACATGCATGTGCAAGTTAAAAATGTTCAAATGCAGGTGTTTATATTTGCAGGGCATGCGCTTGGTTTTATGTATACAATTGAACATGTGCAAAAATGGAGACAGAGCTGAAAACTTCCCTTAATCTGCCCAAGTAGGTAGTGTGTGTACACACGCATGCACCCTGCATCTAAAGCTATAGACTCTTCAAAAAATCACTCTTCTAGAAATGCCTTTCCAGGCGTGCTGAAGCTATAATACACTTTAAAAAGTAGCAGCAGATGGAAGGAGAGAAACTGCATAACTACCAACATAGATCTCGGTGGAGGGTGTTTCCTAGGGAGTATATCCAGTTGGGGTTAATAAATTCTTATCTGGTCACTAATCCTCAGGAATTGTTTGTCACTGTTGTCATCACTCTTTCACTTTCTATAATGCAGCTTATAAATTGAAGTATTTTTGAAATGATGGATACATGTCTTTATATTTTTCAGGCTGGAATGGCACTTTATAAGATTGTCCCCAAAAACCCTTACTACTTTTGGTCTGTGATGAGCCTAATTATGCAGGTGAATACAGCATTTTAATTTAATTAAAGACTTTAACGTGGCTGTAATGTTAATATTGAGATGTTCTGGGTGTTTTCACATTATGAGAAATACCCAATAGCTTTCTTAAATAAGCTGTCTGGCTGTCTGCCAGCATTGTAGGGTGCTACTGTTTCTGTATAAAGTCAGTATAAACACTGAGCCCTCCTCAAATCTATATTTTCTGTGTGGTCCAGAAACTTACCTGGTATTGCTCATCTCCTAGATGTCAAGATTCCTACAACAATAAAATCAAAATATGCTATTTTGCACTAGCACAGATAACAGACTTGAGCGTTAATCAAACTTCCTGACAGACCTCCTTTAGGGTGTGTCTGTGCTATGGACTTGCAGTGGTACTGCTGCAGCTGCACGACTGTAAAGTCTCCCATGTAGCCGCTCTGTGCCAGCAGGAGAGAGCTGTCTCGTCAGCATAATTAAACCACCCTCAACGAGTGGCCGTAGCTATGTTGGCGGGAGAGTGACTCCCACCGACATAGCACTGTCCACACTGGCACTTTTGTCAGTGAAATTTATTTCAGTCAGTAGGGGAGGTTCACACCCCTGACGACAGAAATGCTAGTATAGATATAGCCTTAGTCAGGCAAAAAATAAACATGGAAATAATAATTGTATGCTTTGAAATAATTTGATTGTAGAAGAAATGAATTCAGTAAGTGACTGTTGTATTTTTATTGATAACATGCTGTCTGTTACATTGTTCTGAGACTCAGATTGTGAAGAGTGAGCACTTCATTGTACCATCAGTTGCTTCCCCAGCAGCATGTTTTACAAAACGCTGTGTCCATGCATGTAGCTGATGGTAGCCCTGATGGGTATTTTGTGTGTTGTTGCGTGTGTCATGTTTCCTGCGTGATGAAAAAAATTATTTTGAGTTGGACAATAGGAAAGGCTGATAAATTGCTACAGTAATTCTTCTCTCTCCCCTAGTCTATTTCAGCACAAGATGAAAACCTCTCCAAAACAATGTTTTTGCCCCTAGCTGAAAGAATGGTGGAAAAAATGGTGAAGGAGGATAAGATTGAAGCTGAGGCTGAGGTAAGATTTGCAAATGTGTTTTCTACTTGATTTGAGCATCGTTAACACATTGTATGAGCTTTATGTTGTGCTAACAATATAGCTTAATGGCTTTGTATAGCATACCTAATACTGAGTCTGGTTCCCATTATAGTGCTCTGTAACCTTTTTATTATTAAGTACCCAAAGTAGATGGCTTGCTGGTGATCGAGGGGGAGCTGGCTGGTCAATGCTGGCTCTCTATTTCCAGCTGGTAACTATCAATAAAAACAGCTCCAAATATTACTCACTTAATATTCCTGTTCAAGGGAAGGAATTGCTGTGGTTGCCACAGGGATGTTATGTGATTGCTAGTGTAAAGGAAGGTGGCCTATGCAGACATGACTAGAGAGGACATGGACAGTGAGAGAAACTATTAAAGTGTGACCCGCTCTATTTAATGTTTAAGAACCCCTAAGATAGAAAACAAGTTCGCTGCCTCAGAAGAACTCACAAACTTAATACAAATACATTGCAGCCAGGGATTCTAGTTTTCAGTTTAAACCAAAAACAGTAGCTTTTGAGACAATTGCAGTAGTAACTTCAAAAGCTGACTTTGAGAAATCATAGAAAGGTCAGATTCTTTCAAAGGGACTGTCAGTGAAATACATGTCCTGTTCACTTTTTCCGCTGGTACGCATCCTGTCCGTGCTCTCTGGCTTCTCCTCTTGGTCAAACAAAGCAGTATGGTCAGCAGCTTTTCTTATGTGGTTACACACAGCGCAAAAACATGGGAGACAAAAGAAATGTTGATATTCACATTTGTTTAAAAAATGGATTTTCATTGCTAATTACACAGACTTCTGCAGTCAAGTGAACCTATATAACAATTTTCTGGGAGGTCACAAGGTGCAAAACTAATCAATAACACAATGACAGTGAGTAAAAATCAGAACTGAAAACTGGAATTTAGTTGAACAGGACAGCAATGTAGATGCAAAGAGGGGGAATATCAGCAATGCATTTATAAGCACAGGAGGCCACATGACCAAAGAGAGTTTTGAGAAGAGAAACTGAGAAAGGAGAAAGTGATTGGTGTACAGAAAGTAGGAGACTGCTGCAAGCTCAGCCTGAAATAAGATGTGAAGCAGGGAGCAAGAGGAGGAAGACAAAGGGAGCAGTGTGGAGAGAGGATATAGAGAAGCATAAGGAATGAAAGGGTGTGGAAGGAAGTGAGGGCAGAGGATGTAGGTAGCGTAAAATTGAGAAGAGTTCATTGCTAGATGAAGTGATTCCTTTGTAGTGTTTGTTAAAGCCCAGGGGATCTTTAGGATTAGAGGATGTTAAATTAAATTCTTGAATTTTCCTTTCTGGTGGCTGTTAGACAGTTTTACAGACAGCATTGATTTTCTCCTCTTCCTAATGACAAAAGCACAAACTATTTTTATTTCCAGACACTTTTCACTTGTTTTACTTCCAAATGTCAGTGTATCCAAATCTTTCTTCTAAGGTTGAACTTTACTACATGATACTCGAACGTTTGGAGAAGTATCAGGAAGCCTTGGATGTTGTTAGAGGAAAACTAGGAGGTAACTTATCTTTCAACGCACTCAGTCAATTAACAGCCCCAGCTGTGCAGAGGTTTGTCCCAGGTCTTTTGCTGGGAACTTGTCTTATGTGGATTTAATTGATCTGCACGTGTACTCGTTTAAAGATAACTTTAAAATAACTTAACTCATACCAGTAACACACCTTGAGCCCTATTCTGCAGATTTTCTCACTGGTTTCATCAGACTGCTTGTGGTATTACTACACTCAAGAGTGTTTGCAGCATCAATTCCATTATCTGTGTTAAAGTAGCAGCATGTTGACAAAGGGCAATTATCAGATTAACATAACTGAGCCCACAAAATCCCATCATATCAGCTCACAGCTACCATCTTAGAATCAGTGCTGCTAGGGATGGCATTATATCCCTTCCTCCTGGATGGTTTTAGAGCTTATTTTTCTACCACAAAAGTGAATTTGAAGCTTAAGAGCAGCCAGAATATCAAGGTTCCAGTCAGACTCTACAGTTCTGCACCCAGTCCTATGTCCTTTTAAGGGAAAGTTTTGCATCCAGGCCCAGCAGCCTCTGAGCCATACTTCTAACAGAAAAAGGAGAATAGTGATATGTTGTTGAGAAGATTGTTTTAATAGAGTTTCTGTCCCTCCTTATGTCATATGTTGACCAATAATTAGGCATAAAATGTTTTCTTTCTAATCACAAGTTCAGCGCTTTCCTCAGTTGGAAAATAGGTGCTGATCCAGCAAAGAGTTTCTAGCGCTGATGCAGCAAGTTGAGGTACTAGGCCTGAAGAATAATTAAATGTTAGGACTCCCAGCTTTTCAGTGACAAAGCACTCATTTCTAGCACCATTGGCCAGCAAGATATAGGACCTTAAATCCATTACTGACCTCTTGGTTTAGCAGTGCTTTTTGGCATTGATCCTGGACTTCAGTCCTGGCCCTCCAGTCTCAGAGAAGAATGTGTTTTCTCTCTTGCATCCTGTGTAGGATAAGATACTTTGTTCTAAAAGTTTTTAAAGGAAAATGGTGGATGAAATAAATTCACAACTCTTTCTGATTTAGAGAAGTTGACTAGTGAGCTCCAGAGTCGAGAGAATAAGTGTATGGCGATGTATAAGAAGCTATGCAAGTGGCCAGAATGCAATGCACTGTCCAGGAGGTTGCTGCTGAAAAAGTAAGTTGTGTTCACATCTGTGCTACTGACTCACTCTGTGACCTCGGACAAGTCACGTCACCACAGTACCTCAACTGCTTGTCTCTCCAGGTTTGAGACTGAATGCTTGAAAAGCGTTTCGAGATCCTCTGATGAAAACTGCTAAGACTGCAAATTATCTTTAGTTCACATGGGAGCTCCACTAACTTTCAGAGTGAACAAATGAGTTGTGTAACATGTGCTTTCCTGAAATAAACAAATTTCATTCTCTGTTTCCAGAGGGCCATAGCTTGCTGTTCAACATACTAATTTTCAGAAAAAATGCGAACATGTACTTGAATTTCATTTCCTACAACTATTTCCTACAATCTAGTTCTCTTAATCTGCCAGGCTTCCTTCTGGTGTCTGATTTACACTGCCACTTAAGTCAGTGTGACTTGTGTCACTAAGGGGTGTGAAAACGATGGGACAGTGCTCTCTCATCGGCATAGCATTCGTTCACCAGATGCGCTACAGTAGTGTAGCTGAATCGGTGCAGCTGCACCCATGTAGCACAGCAGTATAGACTTGCCTTGGAAATGCATCTACTGCTTTAAACATGTCAGTGTATCAGAACAGAGCAAATCAGGATGATCAGATCTGCCTCTGAGTGCAGTCATGAGGGCTTGTTGTAAGGACTAGGTCACAGTTAATGGGATTTATAGTGAATCCACTCTGAAGCTGCCGTCCAAGAGATCAAAAACATCTTACTTAGAAGAACTGTTTTTAACAAAAGGTCGAACATAACTGTAGTGGAAATCCTGCCTAGAGTCTTCGGGAGGGGCTACGGGGATGACCTAGCAACAGCTAAGGTTACTACAACTGAAACATTAGATAGAGAGAGACAAGTTTTCAGTTTACTTTGCACATTCTGCGGCACTTGGTATATAGTCAATTTCACTTGTTTGTTGATGGTCAGATGCATTTCCTAACTCCTACATTAGCATTTTGGTGGTGCTACTCTTGAACCTGCACATTCCCTTGTTGGAAAGGCCTTTATAAATGTTAATGGGAGCCAAAATATTGTAAAATAACTTAAAATATAAATCTGGACAAGCTTTGTCAGAAACTTGAGTTTCTTGAAATATGTTGATTTTAGAAACCTCTGGTTAACAATGCCCCTCTAAGATGGGAAATTGTCTAGTGGAAATGGTTCTTAGTGCGTTTTTTCCTATGTGTTTTATTTGTTCTGTGACTTGCAAGATCTAACAATGTTTTTATAAAGGAGTAGACTTGCATGTATGTGTAACATTATTTGCACTTTCCTTAATTTTGCTCCTTGCCTGTTTTTAGCTCAGATGATTGGCAGTTCTATATAATTTACTTTGATTCAGTCTTTCAACTCATTGACAAATCCTGGACTCCTCCAGCAGAAGGAGAGCAGTAAGTCAACTACTATCCCTGAGGGGTTTTTCCTCTGCATATAGTAGATGTCAAAATTGTAGTTTGCCTCTTGATAGTTTTACTTTAATGAAGGGATGGGCAATTTTAAGGTAGTTGAGGGCCACAAAACCCACTAAAACCATTGATGGGCTGGGGTTTGAGACTTGGAGGTTGGGTCCTACCCCCCACGGGAGTGTTGGGAATGAACTTACCTTGTGGCAGCATATCCTGTCCTTCAGAGTTGAGCTCAGCTCCCTGCTCCGGAACTTTGGCTCTTGCCACAGTGTCCCCTAACACATGAGTAGGTGGGACTCTCCCCCTGCAATTTGATGCCCTGTCTCTGTCCTGGCCCTGGGACTACCAGGTTGCCTACCCCGATCTGGGCTGCAGTGTGAAGAATAGAACAATTTGGCAGGCCAGATGCGGACCCCAATTTGGCAGGCCAGATGCGGACCAGTTTCCCATCCTTGCTTTAGTGTGTTCATGTAGGTAAATAGTTGGTGTAAATGCGTGCTAATGTAGAGCTCTCTATCCCAAGAGTCATCATGGCTGCTGGCACATAATGTGCTCGAGCTACTTAGCTGCGGAAGCTGGTCCCTGTTCCAGGAGGGCACTGACCCCCTCTGGAGGCAAGCATATAATGCCCTCTAGTTGTGACTTCACTAGAGCTTCCTTAAGCTGCTCCCTTCACAGGGCCTGGGTCCGAGAGTCGGTAAAACCTGGTTGCTTTGAGGGAGTGATGTTAAGGCATGCTTACCACTTACTACCAGTGCCTCAGAAATGGGAATGGCATAAGAATACTTGCAATCAATACTTGTATCTTTAACTGCACAGCTCTCTGGAAGGAGAAGTGCATTATTCTACAGAGCAAGCTGTGAAATTTGTAGAGGAGAGGATAACAGAAGAAGCTAAGCGCTCTCGGCCACTTCGGGGACCCTATCTAGCCGAACTGGAGCTGATTAGACGTTTGCGACACAGGGGTTGTAGTGATGAATATAAACTAGGTAAGAGCCACTAATTGGATGATAAATTAAACCTTAGGGAAAGAACACCAACCTAGAACAAGCTCTTTGTATTGGGATCATCAATTTAGCAGTGCCTGATGTAAAGTGTGTGCAGGGATTGCATGCATAAATCATCTTCAGATGAAAGGTGTTACAGAAGGTCAAATATTATTCTGATAACAATTCTAGAGTGTTTTAGACCTTTTAAAACGAGGTCTTTGGGGGAGATTTCAAAGGCACTTAATCAGTTTAGGAGCACAAAACCCAGTGACTTTCAGTGGGAGTTGTGCTTTGATAAATCCCATAATAATTTTGAAAATCCTCTCCCTTTGTCATCCTTAGTGTAATCACCGGCTGATATTTCTTTGAGCTCTTTCAGTCTTGTAAATGAGAACAATGATGCTTCTTAAATGCACTTATTGGGGGTTTCATGATTTAAAAAAAAACAAAAACTTTTGGGAGTGGAGTAAGGAAGTGGTTTAATATTAGCAGGATTTCTGCAGACCCTATTTAAATTAACTCATTTTGCATTTAGATGCAGGAAAGTAAATATTATCATCAGATATAAATTGTGTGTGGGTAGCTTGAAATATTCTCCTGTTTTTTTTCATCTCTCATTCTTTATCAGATGGGTTAAGGTTTCTGATTGACTGTAAGATGTGAAATGAAACTATCATGATTTGTAAATCACTGTTTAACTTTGAACATAAGAAACTGCTATGAATACGTTCATTTGCAGGACTGAAAATTCCTCATAGTCATATTTAGGCTTGGCAGAACTCTACTTTTTCTTAAATAATTTTGACAGAATATCTGTTTTTAAGCATTTTCACTAGTCCTGGAAATTATGGGTGGGAGGATCAGACAGTAATTATTTAATTGACTGTCTAATACAGTGGTTCTCAACCAGGGGTCTGGAGCCCACTGTGGGCGCCCAAGGATAGAATCATAGACTTTAAGGTCAGAAGGGACCATTATGATCATCTAGTCTGACCTCCTGCACAACACAGTCCACAGAATCTCACCCACCCACTCCTGTATCAAACCTGTGTGTCTGAGCCATAGTTTAAAAGGCAGGTTTCAGGGGGTCCGCCAAGCAGGGCTGGCATTAGACTTGCTGTGGCCCAGGGCAGAAAATTGAAGCCCCACCGCATGGGGCTGAAGCCTGGGTTTCCAAACCCCACCACCCAGGGCTGAAGCAAAAGACTGAGCAACTTAGCTTCACAGGCCCTCCTGTGGTGTGGGACCCCAGGCAGTGGCCCTGCTTGCTACGCCCTAATGCTGGCCCTGCCGTTTAGATACAGAAAAACAGTTGTTGTGGCACAGGTGGGCTTTTGAGTTTTTATGGCATGTTGGGGGAGCCTCAGAAAGAAAAAGATTGAGAACCCGATGTCAAATATGTTCTCAAGCAGCCTTTTTTCTTAGTTTGCCTAGCTGCAAATTTTTGTTATCAATGGAAAAAAACATTTCTTCAGTTTGTGGGTGTGTCTGGTGAAACTGATGCTCATCAAAATTTACCAATAAAAATCTAATCCTTCCAAGCCTCGTTATATTATTGACTTTGCTTCTAAGTGAGCGGTTTTTTTTAAAAAAAAGATTGAACTGGCATCTTTATAACTGAGTTTCTTTGTTAGGTGACCCAGAAGAACTAATGTTTCAATACTTCAAAAAGTTTGGGGACAAACCCTGCTGTTTCACTGATCTCAAGGTATTTGTGGACCTCCTCCCATCTAGCCAGTGTGCAAAGGTAAGAACAATAGCATTGGGTGAAGTAAAGGGAGGGGTGCTGGAGACTGCTGAGTGCACCAGCTGTCAGCTGAATGCAGCTTTTGACAGTGGTGATATCTTTTCAAGGAGGGAAGGAATCAGTTTATTAGCAATTTGTTTTTCTAAAAATGTAGAACAGAGCAGAATTTTGAATAAAATTAACCAAACCAGAAAAAAGTGTTTCTTAAAAAGCAAAAATGCCAAAGTTCCGAATAACTTCAATGGGGGTTACGTACACACATGCGCGCGCACACACACACATTTTGTTCCTGCAACGTGACTCCCACACTAGAGAATGCATGGAGTAATTCAGTAACTGTTTGTAGGACTGAGCCACCTTCTTGCAGTTCTTTGGTGTCCCATCACTTCTGTTGCCACTTCTGTGGCATAACCTCTCCTCACTCTTCAAGTTGTCACAGTCTGAGATACACAGTAGAGCCCAAAATATCTATCACCATAAAGAGGTTTATTCTCCCTGTATAAACATGAACAGCTGCCATTGAAGCAATGTGAGTTAAACATGAGCGTCAAGGGAAGATAAACCTCCATAGAACGAACTGTAGTGTCTATCTAAAATATCAGAATGAATAAGATTGGCTTGTTAGATAATAGGACTTTATTGTGTTAAACATTGTCCTTCTTTCCTTCCCCCCTTGTCTGTCTTTGTTCATGCTCTGTGTCTAATTGTAAATACTCCCTGGGAAAATGTCTTTCTCTTAATCTGTGCCAAGCACTAGGGCTAGTTAGGGGACTAAGTAATAACAGTGTAGCAGATCTGAGTGACCGAATGGACACATCAGCATCAATTGAGAGAGATGACTGAGACACTATTTGTGTTTCTTCCAGAATCTTTCTGACCCCTACCTTATTTAAACTTAAATTGAGAGAGGATTTCAGCAGTCATGAGCAGCTTGGTAGATGACTTCAGCCTCTGGGAATCCTGCCACTCACCCTCTTGTTCTTCTAAGCCATTGTGGTATATTTCTTGGGGATGGGAGTGAAATAAAAAGTCCTGGATCAGTCAAAAGCTGTTAACAAAATTTATGTAAACTACATATGGGCATTGTCCATATTAGGGATCCCTCTGTTGCTAACATCGACTCAGCTCTCCCAGTGGTGGTAATGTTGATAGCCCTGCTATAGACAGGCTGCTGCCAACACTTTAAGCCCCGTGTTATCTAACTTGTTCAGAGCAGGTATAATCATCGTGGTGTTAAAGCCATTTTTAGCTAAGAGAAAATGATGGTAAAATTTTGCAAATATAATTTTAAAAATGACTCATTTTAATTCCTAAAGTACTGAACAAGTTTAATTCTAACTTACCCTGTCTTGAGAGAGTTAATTCCTTGGAAAGAGTTGTATGGTTGGTTCTGATAAATATGATTTTTAATAAATAATAATAGAATTTAATTTCTACTTGGGGCTCAAAGTTAGCAAGGCATGAAACATTCTGGCCGCAATCCAGCAAAGCACTTGAAGACATAGTTAACTTTAAGCCTGTGTGTAGTCTCATTGACTTTTTTGGTACTTCCTGCATTCTGAGGGTCAGGATCTGAATGTGAACCATCTTGAGGTGTGAGCCCTCTAACTTCAAATTTCAATGCCGTTTTAATTATGGAGTTGTTAATAACACCTCCGTAATCTCATTTTATCCCAGTTTCTGAACATGGCTATAAGACTTGCTGTTTTCTTGAGGTGACTAAGTGCATTGCAAAATTTAACACTTGTTTCCTTTCCAGTTCATCGGTCAGTTGCTGGGAATCATTCCTTTGTCAGCACCAGCAGAGGGTAAACTTGCACTGCCAGCTGACATCAAAGCTTTGCAACAACACTTGTGTGTGGTTCAGCTAACAAGATTGCTTGGTCTCTATCACACCATTGATAAAAAACAAAAGCTGAGTGTTGTCAGGGAGCTGATGTTAAGATACCAGCATGGATTGCAGTTTGGTAAGAAAATCTTGAAACTAGTGCATTGCAGTTAATTCATGTTTAGACTTTATGGGCCAAATTTCCAAAAGCTTGTCACTTTTTTGTAACATTTTTCAATTTTACCAAAAAGAAAGTAGTAGTTGTATTTGCATCTGGTTGAAAAGCTCTTTGTCTTTAAACAATCCTCTGTGGAGTCTGTAACCCCAGACCCTGCAGTACTTAGTATAGAAGAGCCTGGAAGTGAAACTCACTAGAAACAAAAGTGAAACGGACCTGTTCCCTGTCCACTTTGAGGGAACTGCCAAAAGCATAAACGAGGAAAAGCAACAATACGTTGACAATTAGTAACAGATGTAAGGAAACTTGGGATTTCAAAAATTAATTAACCAGACAATGTCCCTTTAGAAATGTCATCTGGTGAGCTGAAAGGCTGCCAATTTACATAGCTATGTAATAAATGGTTGCCCTGTTTATTGAATGTAATGATTTTGATAATACATGTACTATGCAGGGTGATGCTTTTTTTTCCTCTATAGGGAAATCTTGTTTGAAAACTGAATTGCAGTTTTCAGATTATTACTGTCTGCTTGCAGTTCACCTGCTTCTGGATATGTGGCTAGAGGCAGGTAAGTACCTTCAGTCTTATTCTTCTTAAAACCTATATGAATAATTTTCTGTTTCTACATGTGTGTTCTGCATCCCTTGAACAGGAGGGCTGAACCTTGCTTCCTTGAAATCTGAGTTGTAGTTGCTACTTATTGGGCAGAGGGTGTCACTGTTGAGTCACTCAGCATTAGTCTGTTGTTTTCAAACAAAATAGCTAGGGTCCATCTCCTTGGGGCTTAACTCCCTTCTTGTCCAAAACTTATTTTACAAACAGTGCTTAAATTGCTTAACTTAAATGTTAGATACACATCTCTGTTATAGCCTTAAATAACTAACTATTACTATTGATTATTTGTATTACATTAGCTTGGTGGTGTTCTGATCTATAGGACAATACAGTCCCTGCCCCAAGACCTTACAAGCTAAAAACAAAAAACAAAGTTTGGGGGCAAGGATACAACATTACAAGTGAAGGGTTTGAGTGTGTGGGGGTGTGACTGAATGGTCAGCATGTGGCTTGTTAGTTCTGTGGGTTTGGGATTTTTTCTGCATTAACTATCCCCTGCTGCTTAAAGTATCCTCTTCTGAGCTGGTGTTTCCTTACCCAAAACTCATTTGAAACCTGACATTTTTTAAGAATTTCAATTTTTAAGTCCCAGTAAAATCCTTGGAACTCTGCCTCCTTGCTTAGGACTCTCCCCTCATCCTTCCTCAGTCCAGCCTCTCTCTGTATCCTTCTGCAGAGAATCTGCCCCCTCCCTTCTGCACAGCCGCCTCTTCACTTAAGAGAAATTCAAAAGTCTCTCCTGACATCAGACTGTTGGCATTGCATTGGTATTCACCCTTTGATATTACTGATTGAGGAACCATGGCCACAGACATCTCCCCAAAGTCCTGGCTCAATAGTGGTTGAGGGTTAGGGAGCCCCTCCTACCCCCTGGTGGTATGACAGCTACTGCCTCTCCTTTCTGCAAATGCTTGGTCCTTCATCCTGGGAAATCTCATGGAGAGCTCCAGCCCACAGGGTTCTCCAGGGAGGATGGCAGGTGGAGCCACATGCCCTGAAATTCCTGGCTCTTTTGGGGGCAGGGAGTATCCAGTTAACCCCCTCTCCATGGTGCTTAAAGGCACCCTTAATCTTCTGATGTGGTTACAGTCTACAACCCCTAAATGGTCCAGGAGTCATTTACCAGAGGGTCATTCTCTCACTGTCATACGCTGCTGGTGTGTGGGGTCTGCACTCTGTGGTGAATAGTAATGGAAGACCCAGGCACCTGGAACTAGCTCCTTCTAGCAGGTGTCTGTTGCATTCAGGCTGAATTCTAATGTATTTTTAAGGTACCTACATGCCTTGTTTTGATGCTGAGCGTAATACCATTTATTTAGACATTCGTATAATTCAAAGTAGCTTTAAGAGACGAGTAACATGCAGGCAGCATGGGAAATATGTTTGAGGAGCAATGAGAGAGGTTTTTCAACCCAGTGTAATTGTTGTGCCAGTTTCAAACCCTGCTCTCTGTTAAATACCCCCCCCCCCCCCCGTTCACACCTAATGTCTATGTGTGCTTGTCTCCTCATCACCAGGTGAAGAGATGGCCGTGTGGCAGTCCTTGACTTTATTAGAAGAAGGATTAACCCACAGTCCTTCTAATGCTCAGTTCAAATTGCTGCTCATTCGAATTTACTGCATGCTTGGTGCATTTGAACCTGTTGTGGAGCTTTATTCCAGCCTTGATGCTAAGCACGTACAGCACGACACCATCGGGTGGGTAGTGTATACTCAGAATAATTGGTCACACTGGCTCTCCGCTAACCATGCCCCCAATTTTTAAATGTTCTATTTTCAGTTGTCTTTAGAATGACAAACCAGTAATATGTTGTTAAAAGGATCACTCCATGCTGGAAGGATCAGCTCAGCCCTTCCACCTTTTGAAATGGGTAAAATGAGTACCATGCAGTTCACATTGGGGAGGGGAAGAGAGATCTGTTAGATGAGATCTTAAAAACCAAGATCTTGTCTTTTGGTGGACAGTGAAGATCCCATGGAGTTTTTATTAAGGTGGGGGTTTATCCTGGCCCCCTTGAATCAGATTTCCCCTACTGTCCCTATGGTTTTGCAGCATGCTTTGCCACTTAGCCCCAGAGGGAGCCATGTTTCTGTGAGGCTTTATCAAAATAGCATGTGGGATTAAAGGTGCTTATGTAAATGTGAGTTAGTATTACATATAAAACACAGACCTGAAATCTTTCTCAGCTCCACCATAATGTCCCTCAATCCATTTCTAGTTCTGCCATTTGTTTCTTATGTGGTTTTATGTTGGTTACTTTTAAATCTTAGTACCTCTGAGTGAAGGGAACCTACTTACTGATTTCCTTCTTTGAAAATGCCTTTTGAATTTGTATGCCTGGTATGGAGGCAAAACTTAGCTCTGACATACAGTGCTGGTCATGCAGTCTCAAGACTGTGCTGTGGTAAAAAAAAGGTCTGGTCTACATTACAGACCTATATTGGTATAACTGCATTGCTCAGGGGTGTGAAAAATTCACACCCCAAGCAACATCATTATACCAACCTATATACACACACACCACGTGTAGACAGCACTATGTTGGCAAGAGAGGTTCTCCCACCAACATAGCTACTGCCTCTCAGGGAGGTGGAATAACTAAGCCAACAGGCTTAGAGCATCTTCATTAAAGCAGTGTAGCTGTGCCAGTGTATTTTAAATGTAAACTTGCCCACAGATCACAAGTACAGGGAAGGGTCTTGAAGCTTTTTTGTGGATATCAACTTAAAAAAGATTTTGCCCCTTGGATCAGATAGAAAGAGGAGCTCTGTGTCCTGCAGATCCTGGTTAGGTGAAATTAGAATTTAATAATAATAAAGAGGAACCTTTACATTTAAAAAAAATTTGAGATGAACATTGTCAAATTTCCATTACCTTGTAACTCCCTTGAGAATTGTATATGAAGACAGAAACTGTGCTGTGATTCTCTGGTCAATGAGACTCTTAATGAAATTCATCTTCTCAGGGCATTGTGTGACAGTGTATAATTCAAATTATTGTGTTATATTTCAGTTACCTTCTGACACGCTATGCAGAGTCCCTGGGTCAATATGCCGCTGCATCCCAATCCTGCAATTTTGCACTCAGGTTTTTCCACTCCAACCAGAAAGATGTAAGTGACACTAATTTCTCTCATGACTCGTAACAAAGCAGTTGTGTCCAAGTTACTACGAAAAGAACATGCGTGTGATAGAAGGATTTATACAGGGTTTGCTGTGGATGGATCACAATAGAAAAACTGGATCTACAACATAGCAGCTTGTTATGGCTATAGCAAAGCTTTGGCTCAGCTTTTTGTTTTCTGTTCAGAAAGGTTTATAATTCTACCACAAAATTTCATTGCTTGCTGGAATTCTACTTTTGACCTTTCATTTTCTAAAAATCAATATATTATAAATTTATTTCAAAAGTGCTGCTATGGCCATTTTAGATATAGTGGCTAAAGAATAGTGATTTCTGTATCACTATAAATAAAAAATAACATGGCAAGTGACTAGTCCATGATGGCATAAATTCATCTTTAGCATTTTGGAAAGTTACTTGGCAGCACAGGTTGATAACAGAGACCCTGGTGGCAGTAGACTGGTTGAAGCAGAATAATTTATGTATGGTTAGTCTCAATAGTACAGGTTGTCATAAAAGTGCAGTAAATATGTAGGGAATAGGGTGAGGGTATGAAGAGAGGAAAAATTAAACCAACTTTATTGAAAACTGGCTTCAGTAAAGCAGAACAGATGTAAAAATTAGCTGCAATACTTTGAAACAGTAAATAAAGATGAGGATTTAGGATTCTGCAGTGCTAATGGAAACACATTTCAACTGCCACCACCAGGCCAGCAGAGTGAAAGGTGGCGTGACTTGCAGGAAAGTCTTCCTGATTTAAAGATGAGTCTCTCAACTATAATGGGGTTCTTTGGAGTGGGGCTAATGAAAGAGCAACTAAACTCCCTGAAGAGCATTTGATACTTCTTAAAATGTGAATGCACATGGCTAGACCTTCAGAAAAATTCAGTTGCTTGCTTGTGAGTCTTAACACATTTTAATTATTATTGTCGTGACTCTCTTATTTGTGAAAATTACATTTCCTGGAAGAATCTTGGTGTAGCCATAGGAAAAATATCAGTGGTGTTCCACAATTGCATTGTCAGTTTTTTGTTTGTTTGTTTAAACATGACTAGATGTAGAAGTACTGATATTTAGGCTCATTTCTTAGTCTTGGGGTGAGTATTTATTAGGCAATTAGGAATAGAAGAAATTTCTCTAATCTGTAGCAGTTGTTACATGATTGTATAGAAGTGTTGCTCCCCATGATGTATTCAGGAGGTATATTTTGTACCACAGAATGAATTTTAATACCGAGCACTTACATGGTACTGCTTTACAAACGTTGATCATCACAACATCCCTGAGAGGTAGGTAATAGAAAATTATCCCCATTTTACCGATGTGAGGAAACTGAGGTACAGAGTGACTGATTTTCCTACACTTCGAGTCATTGTCTGAGCTGGGATTAGAATTTAAGAATTCTTGGCTCCCAGTGGATGGTTTAAAACTCATTTTGTCCTTCTAACATCAAATGCAAATGTAAGGGTTATCTGTGCTGTGTAGAAATGCATGTATGATGCATATAATGCAGTCATTGCATAGAAGAAGAATCTCCTTGGTCTGTCAGTAGTTAAGTTCTTTCAATGTGTAAGGTTTCTCTAATGCTTTAACTGTCTTCTAAGGGTGGAAATAGAAGTGGTGATCTTAGTTGCAAAATGTGTCTGCAACTGATACAGAAAAGATCTTGTGACAGTGGAGCAGAGAACCACACTTGTGCAGCAGACATGCTGGATAGATGACGTCTTAGCTTTCTCTTGTGTTATCATTTACTTGCCTGTTTTTTTTTGTTTTCCTCTGCTGAACTTATTTGTCAAGATCATTGGGACTGTGTGTGATGGGTGTGCACTCATTATACTGGAACAAAATTCTGGATGGAAACATTAATTTTTTTGATAGATGAGTCTTGGATTTATCAACGTAGTGGCTTTTCTTTTTGTTTCATTCAGAAGTTACTCTCTTGATTTTGTTAAGCCATGTTTGATCTGTTTCCAAATAATTCAGTGGAAGAGACTGCAATTCAGGACAAAGTGACTTTCATTGATAAAAAGTTTGACAGCAACATGCCAAGAAGGAAAAATAAAGATTTGAAGAAAACACCTAGTGGACATAATTCTCTTGACTGAGTGCACTAAAGACTGTAAAGCGGCAAGAAGTCATATTGATTGGGAAAAGAGCTCAGATTCAACTAACATCAGGCTGCATTACTGCCTCTAGGCACCAATTTAGGCTAAGGTTATTCTGATCAGTATGACTTATAAAAATGCTTGAGATGGAGAAGACTCAGTTGCCCTTTTCTGTCACTCAGGGCACATATCCATATAAAGATCTATTGAATCGCATTCCATGTGGTATTGGGACACTCTTGGCAGGAGGCACACTATTCAGAATCTGGTGTGTCAGTTCAGTTTTCAGAATTCGTGGAGTACTTTTTACCTGGATTAGTGTATTGGTTTACTCTCATCTCAAAGAATTGGAATCAAAGTGGAAAAAGATGCATTTGGACTATCTACTTCTTTCTACTGTTAATCTGAAGACACAGTTTTGAAGACGTACACATGTCATTTTTCTTCTCAAGGATACAGCATTCCAGAGACGTCATTAAAGGCGACTGACTAGTAGCGTCCTTGATTTCTGAAAGACAAGCATTGATTTACTCTATCGTCTGACCTGAACAGTTTCCAGTACTCACCAGTTTTAGATTTGTTTAATGGAAACTACACTACGGTAAGCATTACCAGCTTGCCTGTAGTATTTATCTTTAAATCCTGTCTGTCCTGCAAATTGCAGGAGACAAAGGTTCATTTCCAGAGTTTTGTTTGAATAGGACAATGTCATGTCAACAGTGGAAAAATAGGGCTTCTAATAGAGGTCACACCTCGACTGTCCTTAGTTCAGAATCTGCCTGCAGTTTTCATTCCCTCCTGCTGTTCAGTTAGGGGGTTGCCTCTTCATCCTACTAACAGTTCTGACGTCAGCTTCCTGGATCCCCTTCTAGTTCCACAGCAACATCTACCTGCAATGTTAAAGGAGGACTATTCTTTAAAAGTTACCTTTTTAGCTGGGTTAAGATACTGCCTGATGTTTGTTCCTTACTTTTTAAGATTCTTGTTTAGAAGGCTTGAAATTTCACCAAAACATGTGTGTCCACCATCCTGTCCAAATACAGAACACACTAAACTTGCCCTGTAGTGTTTTGTTCATCGGACTTTGCCTGAAACAGTACATTTGGGGTTTAAATTGAGTGATCTCACATAAAAGTTCAGTTGTTCTTAGTGAACAGTACTGATCATCTTAAACTAATGCATTTTTCAGCTTGCTTGCTGAATGTATGCCTCCTGGTAAGGTGAATTAAACTGACAAGGTGACCAACATTAAGGAATCCTGTGGGGTGCACTGTTCAACAGTCTTGAATATTCCTGTTCTGAGAGAGACCAGGAGGAAAAGAGGCAGTATTGCTGTACTTGACCAAAACTAAAAAGGCAACTTCATCCTTTTCAAGAGAGTCCTTCTTTAAATCTGCAGAATCACAAGTAATCTCTTTAATTTTCTTGTGTCCGTCCGTCTTTAATTTCTCCAGATACTGCAGGCAAACAGAGCACCGAGGTGTCCCATGGGGATTTAAAAGCCGCGTCGATGCTGTTGAATTAGCGCCCGTGGCGCAATCCCGCAGCCTGAAATGAATTCTGCAAGGCTGTTTATCAGAGGGTATGTTGTTGAATATTGGCATATTTTTCATATTATGCAAATAACCAAATTGCTTGGTAAAAAGACAGGGAGAGAACTGGCTAAACGGACATTCCCTGTTTTTGGCAAACATACGGTGACATTTGGCTTTAAGTACAGTCTCTCAAACTCTTCAGACCAGGTTCAATCAGTTGGTATAGCGTATTATAGAAACACACTGGTGACTTGATCTGGTGTATGTCAGGTGTGAATTCATCCCATAATCTTTCATTTGTGGTTTTCATTCTGATTTTCCAGAATTTCTCATTGATAGAGTAATTCTGGTAAAGTATCTATCATGTCTTGGTGCATGAATTGCTTCATATGTCTTTATATTTTGATATTTACATCAAAATAAGTGCTCATTTTGGACTCCCTACTCATATAGATCTCTTCATGGGGAACACTTGGATGGGGCTGAAATCTTGGTTTAAAGCTTTTATTGTTGCATTTCGTTGGAGAGGGGAGGCAAACTAATGCATGGATTCTGATGTTTCCTTTGGGATTTAGATTGTATTGAGATGTAATGTGTACACGCCGCATGGTGTTATCCTGTGATGCTGTATTCAAAACCTAATAAAAATGAGAAGCAAAAGTGTAGCATGAGTAATTTTTTAAACCTATGTGAAAGTAACACACAATGGCACATGCCCAAGTCAGACACAGGAAAATCTGGGGTAGATCTATTTTGGTTATAATGGATTTTCTCAGTGAAATGGTTGCATTTTGTTCGAGATGCCCTCACTTTCTATAGCATGCATAACAAGATCTCAAGAAAAGAGGAAGCTTCCGCAATTTAAAAAAAAAAAATTTGCCTTTCAGTTTTAGGGGTGGCACCAACTTGCCGTTTCTTAGTGTTGGCTCATTTGTTTAATAAAGAAATTGGTAGCTTACTAGACACTGTCCCAGGAAGGAAAGCAGCGAAGCTTACACCACTATCTGTGTCTGGGAGGCTTGGGCAAGCAGAACTGCACAGTTCTCCCAAGTGATAAGTGCTTGATAGACTCTGCACCTTCAGATTCATGGCAATTTGATTTGTCTGTAACCCTGTTAAGACTCTAGTTGTTTTTACTTTATCATGGCAACTAATACAGAGATGATGTGTGTTCCTTCCTAGACCTCAGAATATATTATTCAAGCCTACAAGTATGGTGCATTTGAGAAGATCCCAGAATTCATTGCTTTTAGGAACAGGCTGAACACTTCACTTCACTTTGCACAAGTCCGCACTGAACGGATGTTGTTAGACCTCTTACTTGAAGCAAATATGTAAGTATGGCAGAGGCAAAAGAACAGTAACTCAAACAGTAAACCAGTCAGGGGTTCTGCATGGGAAGAGCAGCCTTTCCTGAACGAGTGCTTCTTGTCTACCTGGTACAGGTCATCAGAGTTGCTTTCCTTGTAAGCCTTAGGCCTGGTCTACAGTACAAAATTAGACTGGCTTAACTGCTTCACTTAGGTGTTTGCAGCATAGTTAAGCCAACCTAAATCCCTGCATAGGCAGGGCTAGGTGAACAGAAGAATTCTTCCATTAACCTAGCTACCACTTCTCGGGGAGGTGGGTTGCACTGTAGTTGTGCTGCTGCAGCATTATAAGTATAGACAAGCCCTTAGCTTCCCCATCTGTAAAGTGGGTTATATTACTAGGGTACCTCAAAGGGATGCTGAGAGGTTTAACGTTTGAGGTGCTCTGATGGAATATGCTATTGAAGTACAACATAGACTCATTTATTGTAATAAAAACTTTATCCAATACTTCTAATCCATCCAATAACATTTACTACCTTCAGTACAAGTTCCAGTTAATCCATGTTAGTGGCTAGTTTGCTGTCCCCACCAGCGTTCTATCTCTTTAACGCTAGTAGGTAGGTTTGACTTTTCTATACGGTGTAGCTAACAGTTATGTGCTCTGTTGAGAGTATAGACTATATCAGTGGGTTGGGCTTTCACCTCAGCTATTAAACGTTTGGTTTAATGATACTAATATTTATGTGCTAGATCAACCAGTTTAGAAGAAAGTATAAAGTCCATGAGTCTGAGTCCAGAGGAAGATGATATTCCATGGAAAGATTTGCATGACAACAGAGACCTAACGGTCTTATTTAATTGGGACCCAAAAGACAGGTGAGTACAAAGGCCTGCAGGGGTCAGTCTTTCAGAAATGTGTTTTAGGGAGAAAATCATTTCAGGATAAATTCCAAGTGTCACTTAAATATTTTCTAGGCTGGCTAACTGCACATTTAACAAGAGCATCGTTTACAATTTCTAACAATGCTCTCCTCTTACTTATTCACATTAATACCATTCCCTGAATTTCCAGTCATTCCCACCTTTCCACATGGGATTCCAAAGCTCTGCATCAGACTAGGATAAAGCATGTTCATGGAAGCTTGCTACTGTTATGAATATAAAACATTTGTCTAAAAACCTTTTGGTGCCTTTCTCTAGGGACATTTCTGAAGAGCATAGGAAACAGTCACTGGAGGAAGAAACCATCTGGTTGCAAATCCGATCTTTAACTTTAAGGCTAGTAAGCGGACTCCCAACGCTTAGTCATACTGTTCACCCAAAGAACTCTGAAAAGACTGCCGAGAATGGTGTCTCGTCCAAAATTGATACAATACGGTCTCTGCTTCAACAACTGGAAACAGCAGTGGATTCAGGGAAGCAGTTTCTTGAGCAGAAAATTCAGGTACCTGTTAAGGAAAAGTGATCCCAGAATCTTTAATGCCCATGAATACAAGCACAGAAACTCGGTGTGTCTTGTAACATTCTGCAGGCTGCAACATTCACTTAACTGATCCTGAGTTTGTAGCTTCTGAAATCTGAGATGTGCCAAAGAACAATACTGTTTTCTGTTTAAGGAAAAGCTTCAACATCTTTCTTTTTCTTTCCTTCTTGCCTAGTATCCTGTCCTTGGCCCTCCTCCTACCCGAATGGCTGGCTTCTTCAGTAATGGCAGCTGTCAGTGCCAGACTAGCTTGTTTTATCTTGTTAGTGATATTTATGAACTAGATACCAGTGGCTTAGGTAAGTGGTTGGGTTGCAAGGAGGTTAAACCAATGTGTGTGGGGTGTCACATGGGGTGGAGGTGTATCTAAACAGTTTCAAAATGGCTTTGCATTTAGTTAATAAATTATATTAATGAGTTGGAAACAAATTGATAAACCAACCATGTGTAGAGTGACCATTTTTTGTGTGACACTTTAGGTTGTGAAGAAAATCACAGCTTTATTTAATCTTGTGTGCTTGTCTTCCTGAATTTTCTTACAATTATATTAATGTACCAGTCAGTCACACTTGAAGCATTCCATACAGTGCATATTTTTATGGGGTTTTTTAAAATTGTTTTGTATTCTGAAGCAGAAAAAACATTATTTAAAAAAGATGTATTTGTAACATTTTTTTATTTCAGAAGATTCAACAGAAATCCAAGAGAGGATAGGGAATAGTTTTAAAACTTTACTAGAACAATTAACAGGTAAGTAATAGTTTGGGAATAAACATTTATAGCCAAGGTGACACTTCAGTGATTTTAAAATTTAAAATGACTCACTTAGGCTTCTTTGATAATGTCATCCTTAAATTGCTGGAGGCTGAGAATAGTATTACGTCCTATTGTTTCATTGCCACCCCCCCCCCACTCCCTTCCCTCCCATCCCCCCACCCTAAATAAATAAATAAACAAATAGAACCGTGGGTTTATACCAGTCACACACTGGAATTCTAGTTTGTTGGTTGTGGTGGTATAAGAATAATCCCAAATTATTTATCTGCTGTTTAGAAATATTCTTTCTTCATTCCAGACATTAAGGTAATTTTAAAGCGAAAAATCAGTCATTACAGATCTAGCTTGCATTGTTAAGCACAGAATGGTTTTGTTATACTACCCAGCACCCTATACAGCAGCAAAGCCAAATGCTCTGGCCCTTCCGTGTGTGGGGTTATAATGTAACATTTATTTAAAGAGGAAGAGAAAACCCTAAAAGGATTTTAACGAAATTTGTCAATTTGTAATGGCCAAAAGTTACCAATGTGTGATTGCTGCCTGGTATTGTGTGAAATGGGTTAGAACTGAGTCCAGTTCCCAGCATACAGGGGTCTGTATATCTCTCAAACCACCACCAAGGCACTAACTGGCAACCTTGTTGGCAGCCCTAGCAGAGGGAGCAAGGGGTGAATGAACCTTCCCTTCGGGTCAAGGTTAGGGCATTCTGGTGAGATGTGGTTGGGAAGTTGGTACTGCCTCTGCTGTATCAGGTTTGTGCATAATAGGGAGCTGTGTTCCCTAGGTCTGTCAGTCCAGCACCCTTCACAAGCACTAAAATCGCACACACAAGGTTTAAACTAATCCTGTAACTGAGTAAAAGCACTTAGCAAGTTTAAAGGTAAAATTCTGCATGTAAAGAGAACTGCCTGCATGATAACAGGAAGAACATCAAGCTACTAGAATATCTGTAAGTGGAAGAGAGCTGGATTTCTCTCACTGACGTTAGTGAGAATGCTGTGAAAATGCAGTAAGAGATTCTTAATCAGTCAGAAAAGGACAGTCATGTAAAACTGGCCTTTTACTGTTCTTAACCTTCCTTATATTCTTCCTCATCTCCACCTGTAGCTATCTTTCTTCGTGTAAGCAGACCACCTGGGTTTTGATTTAAACCAGTTTATTATTAAAAACCTGCAGGTGAACCTGTTTGCTGGCAAATGTTGGGTTATCTGACTTTCTACTCCATTTCTGGCTATACTGATGTGACTGGTGCACGTAATTACAAATGCACAAGACAATAGAAAAAAATCGCATACCAAGTTTTTGACAAAGGCTTTACATTACAGATTCATTCAGAAATGATTTGAAAACTGTATCCACTCTAGAAGTAGTCTTTGGTTAACTGTATCCTGTCATACACTAGTTTGAAATGGGTCTTTTTGTAGCTTCATGTAGTTTATTAAAATGTGTACCCCATCGAAAATATGTAAGCATCTGTATTGATCCTTATTCTGAACATAAGAATTGTCTTCCTTTTTTCAGACTTGTTCAGTAAATGTAAAGGTGACTTGATGGAAGTCAGAGATGGCATCTTGAAAACTCATCCAAACGTTTTAGAAAACTTAGTCTTCTTTGTTGAGGTAAGCGGCTTTTCATTTACTGCAGTTCTTGGTCGCTTTGGAAATTCTGGCTGTTCTAATTTAATTGTTCTGTTTTACAACAACCCAAATTACAAGATGAAATCTGTATCCTGCTCTCTTCTGAGTTCTGCCTTGGGGCTCCCTGAACCCTGCCTTTTCACATTGAGCTTTATACAAATAATCATGATGATGATGCAAAAATAAAACCTGACTTCCAGACTTGGAATTAAGACAGGAGAATATCAAGATTCCTAAAGTTTTGTTTCTTGAATGGGTCTGGTGTAATTTTTGGGAAATGAGATGTAGATGAAGATAATGGTAAAATATTTTAGAATTAACTGTGCTCAGGACTTTAGCCTAATAAATGAAGTGCACAGATCCCAATTTTTTATGTACAACTATGGAGACCATCTCTCTATTCCCTTTATATCCCAATTACTGTATTTTAAGTCTTTAATAAAGGGCATAATTTTGAACTTAAAAATGGCTCCAGTAGTATTATTTCTATTTGTACCAGACTTGTACATCTGTTTTTCTTCCTTTCAGACAATGTCCATCACCCTATGGGTGTCAAGTTACTGTGATAGTGTCCTGCGACCCTTCAAATCGAGCTTACAGAAAAGGAAAAAGAAAAAAAAAGAGACAAGTGTAGTTATGGTAGGCAACTCAATGGAGACATGAGTTCTAATCCTATGATGCTTCCGTAAAGGGGAATGGGTGCAATTTTCAAAAGCACCCCAGGTCCTACTTTCAAAAGTGACTAAGAGCTTAACCTCCATTAAGGAGCTCTCCTAAACCACTTTTGAAAGTGGGACTTGTAAATTGCTTATGTGCTTTTGAAAATTAATGGGAAAATGCAACATTATGGAATATATCATAACCAGCACTGCTGAGTGTATGCATTAGCCTGTTGGATAGAGTTAGTATGATTTCTATTCTGTATATAACCATCTTAAGTCCAAGGTTGGTACAGTTTCCAAACTGTTCCCACAAAAAAAGTTTTTCAAGATAAAGGCTTCTAAAATGAGGATACTATCAAGTTACATAATATTTTTCATCTTCAGAGGGTTTTTTGTTTGTTTTTTGTTTTTTTTACAAACATTAACTACTAAATGAAATGTAATTTTGAACAGTGCTAGTTGGAAAAAAAATCACTGAAAAATTCCGTTGGAAAATGCCAGGTGGTCTAAACTGAAACCTGTCATTGAAATATATCTGTTTCGATGAAACTTTCCTCAAGAAGGTTTCTTAGATCCAGGCTGAATCAGGCTGAGCAGTGATTTGAACCTGGCTTCCCACATCCCAGGTGCATGCCCCAACCACTGGGCAATAGAGTCAGACTCTCTCTGGCCTAGTGAATGTTTGTTTATTTATATCAAGTAGAACAACTCCAACAAGAGTGATTGAGCTACTGACTGGCTCTATAGCCTGGTGGTTAGCGCATGCATCTGGGATGTGGGAGACCTAGGCCCAAACCTGAGTCTCCCAGGTACATGCCTTAACTACTGGGCTTATAGAGTCAGTTTCATTACATAGCATAATAATAACAAAATTCTAAGAGCTTAGTTTTTCACAAAATGGAAATGCTTGCCGGCCTGTCAGCCAGTACTACTTTTTAAGCTATATTTGAATAGGACATTTGTGGGTTTGGACACAAATGAATCATTTTATTTTAAAATAGTGACTTGAGTGTCATATACAAAAATATTTAAAATGGGTGTAAAAGTGTTTTTTAATATCACTTCTTACTGTTTCCATAGCCTCCTGTATTTACCAGTTTTTTGGATTATGTTACTGAGCTACAGACGTTAACTTCCAATGTTATAGATCATATCAAAGGGCTCGAAATAATTCTGACTGCACTTAAACTTGAAGAACTGTCCATAGATGACACTTTACTTTCACAGGTAAGAAACTATACCTTATTTTATGTGATTTCTTTTAAAAACAAAAAAATAAACCTAAAGAATGTATCTTGGCTAACTTTACCTTCTTCTTTAAATGTTACCTGTTGAAAAAGCTTTATAACCACTGATGTGACCGACTCAGTTGTTTGCTGTTAGCTAAAAAGAATAGTGTCACAGTTGGTGGAAACTGACCCAGAGTGGTAAAGTTCCTACCATGTGGAGCTCAGCATAGTAACTTTCCCTAAACTGGTAATTTCTTGCTTATTTCCCCAAATTGATTAATTTAAAAAATGTAACTGGAACCTGAGAATTGTAAACCTATGTATCTATTTTTTTTTAAGTGAGTTGAGTATGTGGACAACAAAATGCTGTGTGTGACATTAATTTGTTGCCAGGAAAATGAATGTTCTTATTTTCAGTATAGAAAGACATGACAATATCAAATAATAAAGGCCAGCACAGTTGTGGCACGAAATCCTTTTGGTTCAATTATTTCTGACTAATAAAAGTTGCTAGGGAAATTACTGAATCCATATGAAAGAAAATGGCTCTCCCATCTAACTCTTAGCGGTTCAGTGGGTATCAAGGACAGGAATCTATAGGTCCCAGACACGTCAGGCACAATATGTGTTAAGATATATATGAAAATTATTCCCAGTGAAGAAATCTTTTTGAAGCAGTGAATGCTTCTCTGATTAAATGAGGGAGAAGATGCCCTGAAGGATCAAGATATTATGACACCAGGAAGTAAGCACATTATCCTCCAACAGGACGTACTCACTGTCCACTTGTTGAATCTGTCTTTCAATGAAATAACGGCCTGCCTCAAAATATCATTTGCGTTGAGTGGTGGAGGATCAAGTTCAGATGTACAGATCTGATTTAGCAAATAAAGCACAGAACTAGCCATTTCTTTATCTTTAAATGTGTTCTGAGAGTCTTTTCTAAAGTAGATTGGTGTTCTTGCCTCACCTTAGGTTATGAAAGTTGGCCACAAGTTGCAAGTCATAGCATAATTTAGTTGAGGTGGGTTTTTTGAGAACCATGATTTTGTGCTATTTCCAAATAGGAATGAGTATAAGAATCACTCTCTGTTGCGAAATTATGCTCTCCTCACCTAAAATAGCTGGGGGCTGTTACAATTTTTAATTAAAAGAATTGTATGAACTGATAGAAATGTTTCCAGTGGGACTGAAGAGAAAAACCCAACTCTGTAGAACGGTGCTGTAAGCTGCTCAAAACACTGAATGGACAGTGTTTGTAGCCACAAAACTATCATTGACTCTGGAAAATAGATGCATAGCACAGTTGTAGAATCAGATCTGTGGGGCTGTTGCTTTCAGACAAACTCTTCTCAGCTTGTCTGTCCCGCCATAACTTTTACATTCTTTTAGGAGCTTTACAGACTAACGTGAAGACAAGATTCCCTGTAACTTAAAAATCACACTTCTGGGTTTGCATTCAAGTGCTGCTTTTACAGTCATCTTAGGTCTGACTTGTAACTGAAAGATTAGAAAAATAAATTGTATTTTTCATTGTTGACTGTATGCATTTGATTGCAGTTTGTGTACAATTTCCCCCATTTCTGTTGGTCTTTCTTCTCTACGGTTGCTGTGTGAAATTTAATATCTTAAATATGAAAATTTCACTGTACATTTACAAAAACTGGTGGGGGCAAATGAAACTCCTTAGATTTATTTTTTTCTTTATCGACTAGACTTCAAATTATCCTATCCCTATACATTTTCCTTGAAGTGTTTTCTAGAATTGCCTTAGCACTTCAAACCTTATTGTTTTTCTGGTTCTTTAATGATCTAGGAGTGGCACAAGTAAATTTTCTGCTAACTCACTCAGTCAGCAAATTCTACACATTTCCTTTATGTTCTGCCAAGCATTGAGGGAATTTGGAAATCAGAATTGCAGAGGCCTAAGGAAAACATAAGTTTCACATGTATTGATTTTTCTGGTACCCTGAAGAATGCATTGGCTGGGAGTTTTGTGGGGTTTTCCTACCTGCATACTATGTTTGCTATGCTATTCATTATTTATACTTTACTGGGAGAGTGTCAGTGTGCATAAGCTGTATAACATTAGTTGGGGCCAGAGTTTCAGAGAGGTGAGTGGGTGTGTACACATGCACGCCAGAAAATTGTGAATGCACGCAATTACTGGTGCTTTTGAAAAGGTCATTGAAGTTTGTGTCAGCTGAATCAGACAAGTTCGCCACAGGAAAGACTCCAGTAACGGGAAGGCAGTAGAGAGAGTCTCAGGCAGCTCCTCATTGTTGGAGCCTTTCCCCGCAGCAAGAAAAGACTCTGGAAGGGAGATTTCCCTCCTGCCAGAGTCTTTCCTTTCTTCAGTGAAAGGCTCTGGCAGTGTGGAGCTGCTGAAGCCCTTTCCCGTTGCCAGTCTATCCCTGACGTGTAGCTACACACTACAGCATGGACACAGCTTGCTTTTCACTGCAGCATCTAGCTACACATACCCTACGCACCACCACCAGTGGAGTATTTTGTAGACATAGCCTTAGTCTTATGAAAACTTAGATTTCAGCAATTTGTTTTATATTTAAGAGACTTCCTGCTTTAATAAATAATTTCTGGATTAAAATGTCTGTCTTGTAACTGAATTGGGGTTAAGAGAAGCCATTTTTTGGCATTAAATTCATTATACAAGGATGTTTCCTGCAAGTGTCAAGAAATTTTGATGTGCTAATAATCCTGTGATAGGTAAAATTAACATTAACTTAAGTTTAAAAAAAAATTACTGCTTGTGGGGTTTTTATTCTGGATTGACGAGCTTTCTGATCTTTTTAGTAAATTCAAACTATTACCACAATCCCCTTACAGTGTACGACTTCAAACTGGACTTTTTTCTCCATTTCAATATTTGCAAAGAGGGTGTGGGGAATTTTACAGAGGAATTTTAAAATACAAAATGGTCTTTAACCTGCAAGGTGAATGACTGTGTTTTCTTGATTTGCAGGAAGAAAAAAAGTTTACAAAGACTGTGCAAGGAAAGGTCCAAAGCAGTTACCAGCACTCAATTCAGGAAATTGGGGAGCTGCTGAAAAAGAGACTTGATACCATAAAAAAACTAAAGATTTAAGAAATGCACCCCAGGCATAAGGACTTGACAACAGAGTGACACCATAATCCCAGGCAGAAGCAACATCCAACATACCATCACTTTAATCCAGAACTTCCTCATAAATGCATGAAGGACTTTAATCATAAATATTTTTTTTAGGTATTAAAGATATATTCAGCTGATTAAATTATTGTACATAAACCAGAAGCAGGGACCCTCCATCAGGGTTTGACCACTTTTTATACATGTTCATAAGTATATTGCAACAGGAAAAATTCAATTTTATTCCCTTTTGGTCTCCAGAGAACTGGAGATAATCTTTAGAAGCAGCAATAGAAATCCAGTATAAAGCATATATCTCAAAGGAATTGTATTTTCATCTGCCATACAGTGTTTATAGGTTTTATATGGTCCTTGCCTTAGAAAAGCAGAAATTGTAGATGCCCACATTCAACCGTAGAGCATATTGTGTGGCCTCTTCCACTAAAGCAGGTTAGTTCTGGAGCTGTCTATTCTATTGACAAGCCACATGGCCCTGCTGAAAAAAAGACTTGATCTCATATGGGTCCAGCAGAGAGAGATGATGTTATATTGGAAGCACATCTTTTATTTAAGCATATACTGCCTTCCAGTGATGCTCGTCATTAACTGAAGAGGGTCAGAGTAAGTCATGCTTAGTACCGATACAGTTTCCTCTAAGATTGAACCCCAGCGATTGTTGGAGGAAGGGGGTGGTGTTAGTTTACATACAGATTGTTTCTAGTGGAAAGGTGGTTCAAAAAATTTACAAGCCTGATCACTGTTTCAGCAAAAAGCTAGAGGCATTGTACCTAATATCTGCAGTGAAGTCTGACACCACTGACTCTGATCTCATGTCAGTTTCATGTAAAACAGTAATTGTGACTTTAAAAGGGGCTTGAAATTTTAAGACTAAGTACTTAAATAATTTTAATGGAATTGAGTCCTGTCAACTTTCTATGGCTGTAAGTTGGCAGAAGTAATTTTTGCTTCCAGTGTGGTATGAGGCTGAGAATGTTACTCTTTTGTTTGTAACTGTTTCCTTTTGTAACTAATTTTTTATGATTATCCAAGTATAGACACATTAGTCATTCTGTTAGAGAGATGTAATTGCATCATCTGATCCCATAAAATCTGCATTTCTGCTATTTTAATTTAAAGAGTAATACAGACACACTTATAAAACAAATAGGCACAAATATGAACATGTTGCACCTAGGATGTGAGGGACACTTGAGACTTTTACAGATTTCTTATCTTCTGATTAAAGAAAAGCAAGTATAATCTGAAATCTATATTTAAAGTTTTAAGAGAGCTGACAATCCTAGTGTTGTTGTCTCTTCTGAATACATTTTGTTAGAAATGCTAGAATGTTGACAAGAGTATTTTTTTAAAAGCCCTGTGTCAAATTTCAAGTTGCTGCTCTTGCTGGATTTAGTTTTACTTTGCCCCTTCCTAAAAGAGAGAGAGGACTTCCTCCAAGCTGTTTGAATTGTGATGGATGTGCTTATGATGTAGATGCAGTGTCTGGTAAGTGCTTTGGGCCGGGGGAAAACAATACCAAAATGTATTAACTCTGTTTTTTAGTGAAACATCTTTCCTGAGCAAACTATCTTATATGTTTGTATGGAAATACTTTTGGAAAGACAAGTGTGCTATTTACATTAAAACAAGACTCATGACTGAAGTTGATCATTTGAAATGCATAGTTGAAGTGAAAGCAGTCCCATCACTAGGATTACACAGTGGCACTGAGGTGAAGTCTGCACTAGGCTTTTTGGCTAAAATATTCACACTTTACAAACACCAGTAGGAGTCGCTAGTATAGACAGGGCTCCAGGCGAACACTGACACTTTTAACTACCAAGTTGCAGAGAGCTCTGAACACGACCAGACAGTGCAGTAGTATATGCTGGAGTTCCTGTCCATCGTTGCTACTACCAGCGGAACTGAACAGTAGAAAATTTTAGTGAAGTAAGTTCAGACTACTAGCCTTAAAGCCTTGTGTCCGCTAGAAAGCAGAACTTGCTAAACATGTTTTTCAGCATCAGTTCCCTTTGAACAAGATTGCAACCACTGGGTTATACATCTGGCTGTGTTAATTTTAGTCAGCTGGCTTGAGTTCTGAGAGTGGGTGGAACCAAGCATTAGTCACACGTTCAGAAATGGCACTAAACATGCTTGTGTTCAGTCTGCACTAGCATTTAAACCTTGCTCAATACCAGTTCAGGAGGAATGTTCAGTTTTTCCCAGATTACAGCTGTTTTCCCACTTCCACTTGCAGCCACCCAATTGACCCTAAGCCTAATGTCAAACAGTGTGATTCTTTTGTTACACAGTAGATGTTTCTATACTAATTCTCTAGCATGAAAATCAGATGCTCTTAAAACTCCAGGGTTTGTCTATAAAAGAGGCAACTAGATGGGTATGCAGAAATGACTAACTAATTCCTGAGCCTTTGGGAATCTTTTCTCAACCCCTATAAATTGTGTACAGTTAAATATATATTTCTTACTAAAGTAAAGAGCATTTCCCCCCCTCCCCCCAGCACATACACCTTCACTGGGATTTGATAGGAAATCCAGGGTATAACCCATTGCTGCTGTTATCCTTTGTGTGGTTAAATAAACCATGTGTTTAGAAAAGCTACCAAGACTACTGTTTACAGACTGAAAATTATTGCTTTTATACTACTGGGATCATGAGCCAAGATCCTTCTACAGATTTCCTCCTCAATTGATTTCTTTGCTTTAAATCATTTGTCTGATAAAGGTGACGAGTTCTCCATCTACGTTTCTCTTCATAAAGAAAAATTTGCAATGCCTACCTGTATTGCCCGTTGTTTTTGTATCTTTTTAGCAGTTTTAACTGTTCAAAAATTGCATTTATATTTTGCAATCATTGTTAAATCATGATTTATTTTAACGTTCATTAATATAAAAGGGTTTTTGTTACATCTGCAGCCTTATCTAAACTTTCTCTTCCTGATTATTTGTTGTAATTTATGACTGTGGAAGTTATGTATGCTTCAGCCTTCTACGGAATTAAGTGACACAACCACAAGTGATCTGCTTTAAACTGGATGGGTTTATAATTTATATAAAAGTCAGTTTCGTTATAAATTAGTTTTGCTGCCTTTCATTTTCTGTCTGGATCTTTGGAAATAGTTGAAGTCCTTCTTGAAGTCCTTCTCTTCACCATTTTGCTTTATAATGCTAATCTCCCATCAAACTCAGAGCCAGATGCTCCCTTTATTGCATGAAGGGGAGTAAAAGTTGCCTGAAAACAGAACGGGGGGGAGGGAAAACAAGCTTTGTGCAAAATAAGGAAATGGTTTGCTGGCAGGAGTGGAATTGGGAAGCAGATGTTCTGTGACATGTTCATATGGCAGTGTGTTGAAGAAACTTTCATTGTCAGTTTATGCGTTACTCGCACCCCACCCAAGTTTTTAAAGACAAGTAAAGGAAGAAGTAGGAACTTGCAGTACGATGCAGCCAGTGGAATTATGATAGAGTAGCCCTGGCATCAGGGACAGCTTGAACAACAATATGTGGCATCTGGAAGTCGGTATCACTGCCCGCCATATGGCTGGCAGTGCCTTGTCCACTCCAACACGCAATACACTGATAGAATCAATATGCCCTTCTTTCCTCAAGCCATGTCTTGTGCTGCTTTCTCTCTTTCCTTACAGAGAAGATCTGACTCTTGCACACGCAGAACTTAATCTTGAGTTTACCATCTCCATTTACTCTCTTAAATGTTATGTGAACACAGTGACGTTGAAAGTTGCCAGAGTCTAGTTACTGTACTAGCAGCAGCATGACCAGTTTCCCCTAAACCCCATGCCTCTGGATGCAAGTCAACCCTGATGTGGAGGGGATCAGGTATGGTTAATTAGTTACTATCCTCTGGTGAACCATTCGCTCTGATAAAAGGACATATTTGAGGTGACAGTTACGCTTGTTAAACCTTTCTCCTCATTCGCGTTTAGAAATGTACCACTTGAAACTGAAACCTGTTTAACAGAAACTTCTACACATTAATTCCTTGCTGACCTGCTGCCAGTTCTTTTTGTTTTAAATGCTACAATATTTGTGGATAAGAACACAGTAATTCATTAACAATACGTTTCCCTTTATCTCCTCCCTCCTTTGTGTGTGTGTGTGTGTGTGTGTGTGTGTGTGTGTGTTTAGTGACTCTAAAGCTGCACTACCAAAGTTTTAGAAAAGTTTAACTGAGTAGAAGCAAAGAAAGGTATCTGAATTATATATACATAGGGTGACCAAATGGCTCGATACTGGGATCCTCCTGATATTAAGGGCTTTGTCTTACATATGCAACTATACCCACCCATGTAAAAAAAAAAAAAAAAAAAAATCACACTTGCTATCTGGTCACTTTATGCACACAGAACAGAACAACCCTAATTACCCAAATAGCTCAAGGGCCATTTCTGAAATGTGGCTCAACTTAAATAAGGCTTTAGTGGCATTGCATTTTGTGTGCATGTCAGTTAAGTACATTTCACCCTATAGTGTAAGCATCAGGTGCAGGAAAAGGTTCTCTCTCAGTGTAGATCTCCCATCTTAACAAGAGTGGTCTTACAGTGTTCTGTTTGCCATTATACAGACCCACTCTTCCATTCACAATTGTTTCACGGTCCTGTGGCATTGCCTATATAGAAAAGCACGGTCCTGCCATTGCCTATATAGAAAAGCAATAAATTATTTATGTTTCAGCTATTTATAATACAATGTACTAGCTGGAAACTAGGAGAGGAGCCTGCACCAGGTAACCAGACCCCTCTCCACACATCAGCAAGCACTTCCCCTATGCTGGTCTCTGTACCATAATTTAGGAATGGCTGTTCTAAGGTTTTGTTTTGTTTTACTCTAGAGAATTTTAGCCAAAAAATTCCCTCTGGTACTTATGCCCAGTTCAGCTGCACAGGTGGGGAGTCTGGGTTTAGACGAAATTCTGACATGGTGCTGTTTTTTATCATGTCTGCTAAGGCACCGCTTTACTTAACATAATACAAATGCCCAAAGATGCTTGCAGCCTTGTCTTCCTGGTGCAGCCCAACCGGTGGTAGGGTAAGCACTGAGTGAGGGTGGTTTACTGGGGTTTGTTATTGTTTTGGTGCATGGGAGGGAGGGTGTCTTTTGCTAAAATTCCCTACCAGTGAACCAGCCCTGCCCTCACTTATGATTAAGCTATAAGCACTGTTTAAGTTACAGCTAGGGGGTCAGATGATCTCCCTCTCACACACACACACAGTTTTGTTTCAGTGCTTTCTACTGCACTGAGGAGGCTCCTAGCTCCGTGGAACGCCTTCTCCGGTGGTGGAATGGATCACAGATCGGTGCGCTCCTTTAATTACCCAAACAATAACTCAGAACTGCTCTGGATTGATGGGGGGACTGGTCCAAATCCATTCAGTAAGAGATTTCCAGGGACCAACCAGATCATCCAGAAATGTAATGAAGAGATTTTGCAGCTGGCTAAACCGAGGCTACCTTTGAATAGCCCCTGCTCTGGGACTGAGCATGTCCTCACACATGCCCAGCTGGACGACAAAAACTAGGCTTACGAATTAATTTTTAACAAGGGGGACGTGGGGGCTTCATGCAGCTGCTTGTGCCCTTGGCCGGCCAGAAAGAGCCAACGACCAGTGGAGCAAAGCAGAGAGGGGAAGGACAGCTAGTAACGGGGTTGTGCAACGGAGGCGCTGGCTTTTCGGAACAGCGTGGAGTGAGGCGTTTGCTCTGTGGTCCACGGGCAGCCCCAGCCCGCCCCTTTTCTCGGTTGCACCGTTCCCCGGGGGCTGTGTTGGCATTGGGCTCTAGAGCTGCAGCTCTTCCTGCGGGGGGAGCCAGTGACAGCGGGTCGGGTCACGTGAGCCACGCAAAGCAAGTCCTCTCCGTCTAGATCCTTCTCGACATGGCTTTTGTTAGCAGCGCCGTGCCGGTCTCCTCCCTGCTGCTCTGCTGGCTTTCCCTCGCCTGGGAGAGCAGCAGCGCTTTGCACACCAAGGGCTCCCTGCCCCTGGATGTCATCACCTTCTACAAGGTAAGGGGGGGGCCGCTGATTGCATGTACCTGCCTGGCCGTCCCTTCTCCCCCCGCCTGCGCGCTGCGGCGGGGAAGGACCAGAAAGCTACGGGCCTTTTCAGCTCGCTGGATCGAAAATACATTTCAGCTCCCGCGCAGGTCCCGGGCGGCTGCAACAGGAACGGGCCGTGAGCGCCGGGCTTTTCGAGGGGATTTTTGGAAAGGGTTGGTGGGTAGGTAGAAGAGAGAGAGTGTCTCTTCTCCCCCCCCCCCCCCGGCTGTGATAGGGGGCAGCCTCGGGCACTTCGCGGGCGCGATACGGCGGCGCGCTCAGCGCTGCCGGGCTCAGCTCACGGCAAGAACAAATATGGCGCAAGGGCCATTTTCAGAAGCCGCTGGCTGGCTGCCGCTGGGGCATGGCTCAAGCGTTGGCCCCTGGACCACGGTGGCCAATGGGGAAAGGGCGGAGGAGAGGCGGTCTCAGCAGCTGGCCAATCACAGGAGTCCAAGTGTCTCGGTTGCACTGCGAACGGAGGTGAAGGTTCTCGGCAAGGCTGCGGTGCAGTGGGAGAAGGGGCATCGCTCCTGGCAGGGCAGGCGGTGTCCTGCGCACCTCGGAGCTCTGCTACTGTAGCATTTCCTTTCTTTGTCTGCAGCAGGTGTCCGATTGCCGCATCCCTCAGGTTTCCTTCCAGCCACAGGCTACTGCCCCCTCACACTCCTGCTGGGGCAGCACATGCCCTTCCAGAAAGGCAGTGCAGGGCACCTCCGCCTAGCCTACACTAAGCACTTCTGAACAGCCAGAGCAGTCAGTGTCCAGCCCCAGCCGGGCTCCTAGCATTTCATGGGCATGGGCGACATTCCCACAAGAGAGAAAATCCAGAAACACCCTCTTCTATACCCGTATACAACAGCCACACTAGATGGTATTTGTTCGCGTCTGTGCGCCTCTCACTCTTACTGATGCTTCTTAGCAGCCTGTGGATGGGCTATGCAATCTGCCCCGAGTTCCCTAGACAAATCAGTACAGATTATTTTTTTCCAAGTAAGGAAAGGCAAGTAGTTTACGCACCAAATTTAAACCAAGTAGAAATGGAAATACCTTCCTGATTTGTTTTCCATGTCATTAACAGGGTGTACTTTTGTTATGTAAAGATTTAGGTTTCTAGCACTGCAAGATGATGTTTAAGCACAAGAGCCAGGTTTTAGAAATAGGAAGGAAAATTGATTAGAAATAGAAGAAATCGGAGTGAGAAGTGGGAGTGAAGAACACCAGCTAGATCGAGTCAGCTGTCATGGGTCAGGCTTCTAATCCACATTGGAGAAGGGGTACTAGGCACCTACTTCAGTCCATGCAGTCACAACACTGAATCAATATTAGCTTATTTAACTTGTTTCTCAAAGTATGTAAGGAAGGATTCACCCTAAGCAAGTACTGTGGTAGGGGCAGTGACTGCACATGGCTGGAGGTTCTCTTTTCTTATGACAAAAATAATGAGGTGGCCTTGTGGCACCTTAGAGACTAACACATTTTTTTGGCATATAGTTTGTAAGGTGCCACAAGGACACCTCATTGTTTTTGCTGATACAGACTAACACGGCTGCCACTCTGAAACCTTTTCTTATTACAGTTCATCTCATCCACTTGAAATGAATCTCCACTTTGATAGACCAGTTTTGGTGTATTTGCATTCTGGAACTCCTTAAGCACTTGTTCCATAGCATCTTTTGCTAGGAGCAAGGACTTTGGGGTAATTTCCAAATGTGAAGCACTACATTATGGGATGGAACTAAAAAGACTGGCCGACAGGTGGACCTACAGTATTTGCGATTTTCAGATATACTGAGGAGGGGGAGGAGAGTAACTGCAAACTACACTAGTTATCAGGACCAGAATTAAAGACTTTGTTCCAGGTACTGCATACGTTACTACGAATGCTTATAAGATGCCTGGGATGGCATTGGTGGGGAGCAGTTACTGGAATCTCAAAACAGTGCAGCAAATTCTTGCTAGGAATATCTTCCCACTTAGCATAGAAAGGGCCAAGACATGTCAGGTGTAGACACAAACCAAGTTTTGACGGAAAGCAAACAAGTCAATTTCCAAGCTGACTTCAAAGAGCCAGTGTGTTTGGTGCCAGCCTGACAAGGCCAGTTTCACTGTCCAAGCAGTGAAACTAAAAGCCAATAGCACAAATGATGGCATGTTAATAAGATTTTTTTCAAAAACTTTCACTTTAGCAATCTAAGGTGCTTCTGTTTGCTGAGCAACACTTTTTACTTCACTTCCAAATTTTCCACTTATTTAAAATAATGTTAGTCCTACTGCTGAATTCAGCAGTCACATTTTATTTGGCCTAAAATCCTACTTGCATTACTCACTTGAGATGTCCCCCTGAGATCAGCTGGGGCCAATTCTACTCTCTAGGTCAGTGGAGCTCCCTACCAGTAAGGTGAGCAGAATTTGGCCCATTATGTCAATCAGAATTTGACTTCAGATAAGCAAAATGAAAGTAAAATCTTTCAGAGTAAAATTACAAGCCATTTTAACAAAATACTGAAGTATACAATTTAGAATTCCTGTAATTGTATATTGCATGTTTATGAAGTATTCAATAATTCCTCCATTAATCTTTGTTTTTCTTGTACTAGGTGATTCCAAAGAATAAGTTTGTCCTGGTGAAATTTGACACCCAGTATCCTTATGGTGAGAAGCAAGATGAATACAAAAAGCTAGCAGAAAGCTCAGCTTCCAGCGAAGATCTGCTTATAGCTGAAGTGGGAATATCAGGTGAGCTGTAAACAGACTAATATCATCTGTGGGGGGAAAAACAAAATGGCACAACTCAACCTCTTACATACTGTGAAATGTCACCCAGCTCTCTGCGTTAGCTGGGTTTTAGGTGTAGCTGGCATGCTGAGAGGTCATAGAGGAATTAGGATGGCCCAGCATGACGTTGGGAACCTAAGAATAAATGATTGAAAAGTTCATTTTTAGTTACTGATATATTGAATGCCCCCTTAGCCTGGTTGGTAGTGGAGCTGGCTGCCCTCGCAGCCTCATGTGAAGTGGGAGCAGGAGTGCTGGATATCCCCAACGCTCGTGGGCCAGTTTGTGAAGACTCTCAGCACAGCTATGGAATTAAAGTTGATTTGCAGTTCCTCTTGGCCCACTTCTATGGAATATTCCTTATGAGGCATAATTATGGTCACAAGAAACAAGCGTTACATTGTTGATTCATTCTAGGGAGCATTACCATTCATTGCTGAGGTTATGACAGAGGTGTCGGCATCATAACTGGCACCAATTGACGTCGCTATGGTAGTCTTAAAAGAAGAGCCAAGGCTTATATAAGCAATGAAGACTGAATTGCCATCACCCCTGCTGCTGCCTGTTCTGTAAACAAAGGATTTAGACCTCTACAGACTGCCCAGATGGCATACATCACAAGGCATTGAAGTCTACCTAAACACAAACTCTTTATACCTTAGTAGAATATCTGAAATCCATATAGTCATATTCCAGCTTCAGGAATTCACATGGGATTTCTGTTTCTTCAGATGTCATTTTACAGATTTGCTTGGCATACAGCATATTCTCAACAAGTGTCTGCAGGGACATCAGCTAGAAATTATAATGAGTATTATCAATCTATATGCTTCAGGCTATAAGCTAATCTGATGGGGATCAGGAAGGAATCATTCCATCCCACCCCACATTCAAGAGACAAAATCAGGGATAGAGTAAAGCAAGGTTAAACACATACATTATGGGGGATTTGCACCTTCCTCTGAAGCAGTCAATAATGATTACTCTTGCAAGTGGACTTGCTGGATATTTTGGTTGTTCCATTCTATGGCAATTCCAAGTAGAGAGAGAGTGCTAGCAGAGTTGTAATTACAAACATAAACATGAATTGCTTTGGAGAAGAAAGGATCTTACTTACTGATTTTGCTCTGATTAATGCACTGATCCTTTTCATGTTTTGTTTCTGTTCCCAGATTATGGTGATAAACTGAACACAGAGTTGGGTGAGAAATACAAGCTGGATAAGGACAGCTATCCTATTTTTTACTTGTTCCAGGATGGGGACTTTGACAATCCCTTACCTTACAGTGGCCAAATAAAAGCCAGTGCTATTCAGCGTTGGCTGAAGAGTAAAGGCATCTATCTGGGAATGCCAGGCTGCCTACAAGAATATGACATCCTGGCAGGCAAATTTGTGAGCACCACTAAAGAGTTGGAGCGTCAAGCTCTTCTCAAACAGGGGCAGGACAGTTTAGCAAAAGCCAAGGAAACGGAGAAGAAACAGGCTGAGCAGTACTTGAAAATCATGAGTAAAATCCTGGAGCAAGGAGAGGCGTTTGCTGCTAATGAAGTTGTGCGGATCACAAAACTGCTAGAGAAGAACAAAATGAGTGATGGGAAGAAGGAGGAGCTCCAGAAAAGCCTAAACATCCTTGCCTCTTTTCAAAAGAAGAAGAGTGAAAAAGAAGAGCTTTAACTGGCTGGAGAACTTTGTACAAGCTGTGAAATACTGGCACACGGTCCCATCCAGTTCTCCTTATGCAAACTTCCCTTTGACCTCCAGGGAGCAGCAAAATTCCTTCTAGTGTGCTTGGTGCTTTAGAAAACTCAGAGGAAGGCCTGTTGTCTTTGAAAAATGACAGTATTCTGTAGTAGAGATTCAAACAATCACCTCTTAAAGTGAAACTGATTTGTATTAGTTGATAAATACTATTACACACAGAAATACATTAAAAACAGATTTCAGGTTGCAAAGTCAAACACTCAAAAATTTTGGAAATAATATAATTAAGGTTGCCTTTGCAGAACTATCCCTCCACTGCACTGAATGGGGGTAGGAGTCCTGTGGAAAAAATGTAATCACATGATTAAAGACTGTCCTAATGCACATGTACAATAGGGCTGAACTGAGGTTGTACAGTATCAGAGGGGTAGCTGTGTTAGTCTGGATCTGTTAAAAGGGTATTTCCTAACTTTTGAGTATTTGGCTTTGCAATCTTAATAATTTTTTAATGTAGTTTTTGTGTATGTAATTTCCTAGATTTTTTTTTTAAAAAGCAAACTGAACAAGCAGAAATCCTACCATGTAGTGTTATATTGTCATACACATGGTTCAGCAGCAGGGTTGAAACCACTAAATCCACCACACAGACCTAGGAAGTGATAGCAATTTAGGGGTTGTCATCTTCTATGTGACCAGCACTAGAGGTGGAAGATACACTTTGCCAGTGAGTTTCACAGATATTTGTTGACAGCAAAGCATGCTGAGTGAGATTCAGGAATCTTAGGTTCTATCCTAGGCTCTGGAGGGAAGTACGGTAAGTGGACACAGAACTTTTCTCCCCAAATTTCTCTTTCTGCCCCACCCGTTTTTTTGTTACAGTCTCTGCTCTTCAGGCATCTCATCCCCATCTCAGTCCTTCCCCAGTAAGTCCTAGTTTTCTCCTGCACCCTTGCTTTTTCCTCAGATCTGTTTCTTCTCCTCCATTTTCCGCCACCCCCTCTACACTGGTTCCTAGATCCAGTTTCCACAAGCTCCTTGTCTCGTCTCTGTATCCCTCTGCTCCCTCACTCCCATCCCCAGCCAACTGGCTTCTACTCACCAGCTCTCAATCTCAACCTACGCTCCTCCTCCAATTCCCAATCCCATCCTGGTGGCAGGCTCTTGGAGCATTTCACATAAATGGTCTCAGAAACTTAACATGGGCTAAACAACATTGTTTTGCAAGCCTTGTTCCGAAAAATGACACACGGTTTTGTCTGAAATTTGCCAGAAGTCAGCCTGGAGGAGATGCCCACTGTGGAAAAGTTCAGCCCAAATGGTGAACATTTGGCAAAATTATAAGTGTATGCATTCTGCTGCCCTAGCAAGTGTTACTGCTGCATGTGCCGTTCCCACGTGCAGCTCAGGCGGCTGCCCTAAGACACTAAATGCATTTGTAGGAAGGGTTTAACAGGGGGTCTGCAGAGGCTGGGCACTGTACTGCGCAGCGGGCTAATCGCAGTGGGGGCTCTGCTGCCTTTGGCGTGCAGGGGTGGGGGCAAAGAGCGAGCATTGCTGCAAATAAAGCCTGTGCATTACTACTGCTACGTCAAACCTGTCTCCGTCCGCTGGCGCCCGCCGCCTCCCGGTCCCTGCGCGGCTGCCGTAGAACCGCCGAGAGCAGGCGCGCGACGCAGCAAACGCCTGGCGGTCGCGAGCCGGGGGGGAGGGGAGTAACCCCGTCCGGGCTCTGCCCAGCGCCTCATCCGAACGTCGGCCCCGGGCGGCGGGGAGGGGCAGGGAGCCCCCACCTAGCACTGCCCAAGCAGCGGGGCCGGGCCCCTGCCGCGCTCCGGGGAGACTCGCCCGGGCCACGGCCGCTGAGCCGCCCCCAACGAAGCGCCTCGGACCGCGCAGCCTGAGGCGCCGGGCCCGCGCGCGCGCTAGTCGGACCCCGCCCACCCTGGGGCGGCCGGGTGCACGCGCCTCTGCGAGACCCGCCCAGCGCGTGACGTCAGCGAGCAACGATGAGGTAACGTCAACTGGAGGGGCGGGGCTTGCCTAGGGGCGCAGTAACGCATGGGGAAGCTAAGCAGGGGCAGTTGGGTGTAGCCAAGTAATGGGTGACCCGGGCTGTGGGGCTCAAGGAGGTTGGAAATCAGGCCTGTGTTGTGCAGCCCGCGGCTTAACTGCTCAGGGATTTAAGATTGACCTGGAATAACCACAAATCAATGGCGTCACTCCAGATCCTCAGTGGCATGAATAAGATCAGAATCTGGTCCATAGTTCATCCTGTAAAAACAGCCAGCCCATCTCTTTTTTTTAAATCTCTTCCTCTGATGAATAAAACTCCACTGCTCACATTACAAAAAACACTTCTTTCAAGGGGGCCCCAACCTGGCCTCCACTTCTTGGGAGTTGTAGTGCAAACTTCCCCCTCAATGACTGCAGCACCACTGCAGCACCACCATGCCTGGAGGCAAGAGGACAATGATTACTGACATTCATACAGAGTCCTAGCAGTTCGCCGTGTACTTTACAAATCATGTTAAAAAGAGGTGTCCTGTCTTGAAGAGTTTACAGTGCAAGGCAGAAAGAAACAACATACTGGAGAAAAGTTCACTCACTTTTTATATTACCAGAAAGACAGGATGAGGTGTGTTAACACTGTTTGGTATAATTGCATGTAAGATGATGAAACTTTCCAGTCTTTACTTTCATGCCTCACCTGTACCTATGTTCAGTGATCCTAAATCATACCCCAAAAACCTGTAGTGTCTGATAATTTTATCTCATTGGATGATCCCTCAGCGTATAGCAGAATCTTATGGCCACCTGTCCAATTTGCATTCTTTTCATGTTATTTTGATTCCATGGTATCACCCCCGAAAACTCTACTTATGTAATGAACAATAATGGAGACAAAGGACACTCCTGTCTAGCAACTCTTCATAATACAAGGGGCCAACAAAAATGAGTCACTTGAACTTTCACCAAAGGAATAAAGTAAAAGGTTTTATTAGCTGTTTAAATTGTCCCAGAGCTCAAAGTGCATGAGTATAAATGACAGATAGCCTTGTTTCCCTCTAGCGGCTTTCTGCCTCTAATGATAGGGCAGACACTGGTTCATTCATTTCCTATGAGTCCCACAAGACATGTATTCATCTCCATAAGTCAACTGTAGCTGGTCTCCCACATAAACCCACAGTGACCATCAGGTGTATAGTGAACACTCTGGTAATGCATTAAGCCCAGACATCATCCTTTCTATTGCCTTTTATAAACAATATTGCCAGGAGTACTGCCCCGATAGTTTGTGCATTATTTAAATAAAATGGATTATTGCATTGATGATTTGAGTCTGAATTTCACTACTCTCAAGAGGAGCATATCTATCTGCCTATCTCTGTGCACTCATCACCATGGTATCATAGCCAATGATTGTGTGAATGTCAGTGTGTATCTGCCTCTAGGTGTGTTTAAATGTGTTTGTCAGTGGTATCTGCAAATTCCAAAGACTTCTAGTAAATCTCCCCTCCATAACTATCCTTACCTTACTGGAGAGTCCTCATTTTTCTCTATAAAAAGGATATGAAATTTTAAAAGTATTTGTTTTGGATTTCAACATCCTCTTGCAGTGTTTGCAGCCCAAACACTGCAGCACTGTGTTAGGGCATGAAAGCCACTAACTAAAACTGACTACTGAGTGAAATACAAAAATTGATCAAACAGCATAAACAGTGAAAAGTAAATGGTATTTTAAATGTTACTTCAGCATTAGTAAACTTCAACGTGACTGGGAACATAGATCATGATTTGTTTAAAAGTTTTGTGGTGACTCACTTGTGGAACATTAATCATAACTTTCCACAAGCACAATAAAGCATTATCATTCTTGAGTTCTGACTTATATAAACACTGCATGGTCAACAAAAGCTTTCTTTTTAGCTGTGATATCTGCAACTATAAGTCTCAGTTACTTTTCTTTTCTTTTTAATCACTGGAATTTTCTTTGCCTAGCTAGTAACCCATTCCCTCTTTAGTATAAATTATGCATGTTCCAGCTTGGGAAGGGAAAACTGGTTCAATAAATATGATCTGATGTTATTGACTATGTTATCATTGTATGATAGAATCTGGTAAACTCAGATTGCTAAATGTAGAGGAAAGATGACTCAGAATATTGGTAATGGGATCTGGAATCTTTCTATTGGTAATTTTCTGGTCACCCTCCATCCTCATTCATCATGTTTACTACGGTTGGGCTGACTGTTCCGTCCTATTCTCACTAGGTGAAACTCACTCCTGTGCAGAGAAACAGCACAAGGCCTGTGCACTGTTTATTGAGTGACCAGATGTCCTGATTTTATAGGGACAGTCCCGATATTTGGGGCTTTTTCTTATATAGGTGCCAATTACCCCCCACTCCCTGTCCCGATTTTTCATACTTACTATCTGGTCACCCTAACTGTTTATATCCCATGGAACCACTAAAGGATTTAAATGGGGCACAGGGCCTTGTGCTGGCCTTCTGCCCAGAGTGAATGTCACTCTCGGTGTTTTCCATAGCTCCATATTCATTATGAAAAATCATTCTGTTTGTTGTGCCTTGTACCTTTATTCTTCCATTATACAGATTAGGTGAGGACACTTGTGGGAATTTCAGTTATGGATGAGCTGTTTTGTACCTCTTCTCTATCCCATTAAAGCATCCACCTAAATCCATGTGATAATGGTCTGCTCTTCCCTATCTTAGGTGCTTTTGATCCAGATTCCTACTAATTAAACAAGCCTGACAGCTGACCAATGACAGGCAAAGCTAAGAGTCCACTGAGTGACTCTGTACATCCTATATACATATTCTGTAAACACAAAATAGGCCAGGTCTACATTACCACTCACCTGGGTATAACTTCTGTCTCTCAAGGGTGTAAATAAGCCACCCCCGACCCACGTAAGTTACACCCAAGTGCTATATCAGCGGGAGAGCTTCTCCCGCCAGCCTAGCTACCACCTCTCATGGAGATGGATTTATCATGCCGATGGGAGAACAGAATAAATGCACTACAGTGGCGCAACTGTGCCGATGTACCACTTCTGGTAGACTAGCCCTTAGTAACTACCGCCCAGCTCTCTTGCAGTGCTGACCTGTGAGCACAACAGTCCTATAAAGAAGGTGTAAAATCTAAACAGCCCTGGAAATGGTCATAAATGCCACTTGTCCTGTGGTAGAAGTAGGATTTAAACCAAGCGAGACAAAATATAATTCATGTTTTGGGGGAAGTGCTGGCCAGGTCAGCCTTGCTTCAGATTGACCCAGGCTGCCATAAAGGAAATTGGGAGCTGTGGAAGCACTGAGGGCCAGATCCTCAAAGGTCGTTAGTTGCCTTATTCCCAGTGGCAATTATCCTGAGTTGGGCCTACGCCACCACACCAATGACCAATGGTGTCCTGATGTCCCGAGTTATCACCATTATCTACTATTTATATCTCAGGAATGCCAGGAGATTCCAGTCAGGCTGGACACATTGGAAAACAGGGTGCTTACAATTTAAGGAGCCCCATTAGATGTATTTCTAGCAATCCCCCTCATCTCCCAGTTCAGAGGAATTTCCACACGTTAAAGCTCGCATCATTTCCATTTCCTTATGGGGAACTTTCTACTCCATTATCATCATTCCTTTTACTCAGCTGAGTAAAGCAGCCTGCTTGGATATTAACCTCTTCTTCTCCCCAGAGCTCTCAACATCCCTGGGTGGATTCAATTCCAGGAGCATTTTTCCACAATCCAGTCTGCTCAGTTTTGGTTTCTCCCCTAGTGCAGTTTCTAGAGCCTGCCAATGACATCTCCTGACTTCCCCTCAACTTGAACTGCACTGAAGGGCCCAGTTTGCTTAGTAACTTCTGTGCCTTTGTGACGTGATGGTCCTGATCCTGCCCATTTTCAGAGCAAGGTGCAGGAGGCCACCTTTTCACAAAGCCTTCCTTGAATAACGCAGGCTGCGGAACAACGGGCGTCAGCAGTGCCCCCGGGGAGTTGAGGGCGGGGAGGGAAATGGACACAATGGGATGCAAGGGAAGGGCTAGCCACCTAGCAGAGGAAAGGAGAAGGGGGGAGTTTATCCAGACACACCAGAGTGACCTGGCTACTGCAGTGACAGCTGCATGAGAAATACAACAGGGGGTCGCAGACGTTAAAGGGCGATTCCCCTTCGCTGCTCAGTCAGCAAACCCGCTCCCCGCTCCCCGGGGTGAGCGAGCCGCCGGCCTGCGCACACCGCTCGGCCAGACCCGCGAGGCGACGCGGAGTTTCCAGGGGCGCTGGTTGCAGCTCAGGGGGAGTTTTGCCAGAGGCAGGAGCGAGGTGCAGGGTCCCTGCGAGGCAGACGGGGGCAGGGTAAAGTCGGAGCCGATCCTGCTTCTGCCCCGTCTCTTCTCCGCCCGCCCTCCGTCCCTTTGGCATCCCCCCGTCCCTAGCCCCGGCCGGGTGCCCCCGCTGGCGGGGGGTGGCCGTGCCCAGCGGCCCCGGGGCGGGGGCAGGAACAGCCGGGCCGGGAGGAGGAGCCGGGCAGCGGCTCCCGGCAGGAGCGCAGAGCTCAGTGTCCCGGGGAAGGGGCTGCCGGCGCCCGATGGCCCTCGCAGCGCAGGCGGCCGGGCTCAATGTCACCCGGCTGGACGGGGACTGGCAGGTGAGTGAGCGGGCGAGTCCTGGCCGGGGACTGCAGATCGGGAGCCCCCCGGGAGCAGGGCCAGCTCCCGCGGCCAGCCCGCCCCGTCCGTTCTCCCTAGCTAGCCCTGGATCTCACCATCTGGCCAGCCCGTCTCTGCCCCCATCCTTCCAGGCACCCCTCTGAGTGATCTAGCCGCCGCGATCCAATCCGCCTTCCCCTCGGTCACCTCTTAGCTCCCTCTCTGGCTTCACCTCCACTACAGCAGAGCTGCTCCTCTGCTATCACCCTTCTTTCTCCTCCCTGAGTCTCTCTCCATCTTCTCCAGGCTTCCCCCTGCGCTCCTGTCTTTATCCCTTCAGCTAAGCTCGCCTCTCCGTGATGCCAGGGCACCGTGCATAACCCAAACTCTCAGTGCAGGAAACCTGCTAGAGCGAAATCTTGGGTAAATGCTGCCTGGCTCTCTCAGCTTTAAGGTGCAAACATGGCTTTGAGTTTTCTCCTAGGCATCTCAGCGTTTGCACTGCTCCGCTGTACGCCTCTGTGATCGAGTTTAGACAACTATTTAGCCGTTTGTTATTACGGATAGAAAATGAGGTTGCAGAGCATGTTTGCAGCTGCACTTACCCATCTGCATTTTTATATTTCCCCCAGGTTTACTCTGCTATAAAATGGATACAGTTTGTCATGGCCACTTTAAGGTACAGTATATTGTTTTAAACTAGTAAGCAAATGTCAGGAATGGCAGCCTTCCCTGCACCTTTCCTGGAGGTTTACTGCTCCCTTTAAATCTCTTTAATTGGAACTCAAGAAAGTAATTTATTATTAATTATTGTTTTATTATTAGTAAGATTATAAAAAGCGAATAGCAGCCCACTATAAACAGGTCAAGTGAAACAAGATCCAAAGTAACGTTTTCCAACCAACCTGCTCTTTATTTTCTCATCAGTGTTATAGGTTCCAGCTCAATCATTGCCTATGCTGTCTTTCAAAATGTAGTGAGATCCCCAGAGGTAAGGATTCTGCCTTTCAGTTTTTAAGTTTGAATGTTTGTTACCCTGAGGATAAATCATATTTTATGTAACAAAACAGATGTGTTGGCATAAGTTTTCCACTAGGAAGGCTTCAAATTTTTTAGGCACATTCTCTTTTTATTATTAACAGAGTAAACCAACGGTTTAATGCTGCCAGGCAGATGAATCAACAAACCATGGGCATATTTTCCTGTGTTTATATACTGCTTCATGAAGTTCATATTCCATCAGTGTTTTTTTAATCCTTCCCCATTACATGTATATAAGTTAAATTGTGCCCGTGTGGTCTGAGTCAAGAACTCCTTAGTCCCAATTCTTGCTCTGACACTGACTCTTTCTGGGCCTTGGGACAGTCACTTCATCTCTCAGACTGAGTGTTCCAGTCTGTTAAATGGAAACAAGAATAAAATTTCAGGAGATGGAGGAGAAGAGGTTGTGAGGATTAATAATTTATAGATGCACTGCAACGGTTACAAGGGCTGAGTATTATTGAGTCAAATTCTGCATTCAGATACCCACATTCAGCTCCCATTGACTTTAGTGGGGACTGTGCACCTCTGTTCGTGCTCTGTTTGAGAGCACAAATTGACCAAATATAATTACATATAAAGCTATAAGCATTATCCTAACTGCAGCTGAATGAATGATTCACAACAAATAATGTTTTCATTGAATTTCATCTATTTTTCTGGTGATTAGCAGAAACCCTTAGATTTATTCATGATTCCAAAAGATGCATTAATTTATGCTTAGCATTTCTCCCAGATATGAATGGCCCCCAAATATTTGCTGCAAATATTTGAGATTCACATGGTTTAGTTGATGACGTATGTCACATGGTGTCTCTTTTCCCTGACTGGATGACCTGTAGAGCTAACCAATAAAATGTAAATAGCAAATGTTCCAATCAGAAATAATTTAAAAATCACTTTCAATCAAAATGTGTGAATAACATTTGCTTTTCACAAGACTGCACTAATAAGACTCAAGAACTTCAATGTTTAAGGAAAGGTGAGGGAGGCTGAATAGTAATTTTCTGTCATAAATTAGGTGAGCAGTACTTCTAAACTTGTATTCTGTTATAATTATATCAAACTTTTCTATTTCTGTATCTTCCTTATCTCCAAAGCATGTCACATGTTATGGGTCCCACACCCCCAAAACTCCCATGGAACACAGTGTGTGTGGGCCAAGGAGTCCATTGCAAATTTACAGGACTTATTCTGACCAAATGGGGGACTTTTGTCCACAGAGAGAAGACAGGGCCTCAGTGTTTAAAATCTCCTAGAAAGAGCCCACCCAATACACAGAGTAAACTTCCTGGAACTCCATTGATTTACCTTGGAAGAATGAGGGTTGGATCACCCTTGCTAGGATTTGAGGAGGTGGCTCTAGGGAGCCCAGGTATTTCAACCCCGATGTCTAGAGGTGATTAGACCATGCCATCTGTGTCAGAAAGTGTCTTATTTCAAGAACTGTGAGGGAGCTAGTTTGGTTACATAAGAACACAGCACTGGTAGGCTTTGAGACTTGTATTCTGCCTAGAATGGTAGTTGATTCCTGATGCTTCAGAGGAAGCTGAGTACCTCAATACGCTCCCACTCCTAGTCCCACCCACCATGCACCTGACCAGTTATGCAACTCTGTAAATGAAGGGCATAGGCTAAATGCTTCCTGATGCTTGCTATGATCAGATTATTCCCTGACGCATGATATTTAAAGAGTAACATTTTTAAAAGAAAGGTTTATTTCCCAGTTATTGAGAAGTATGGGAATCATAGATACTTATCTTTCCACACTAGAACTTGCAGCTGAAAGCCTAATTGTTGAAACGTATTTTTTGGATCTACAGAATCCAGAAAACTCTCAGCATTAACTAAACCATGTTTAAGGCATGACATGTTAATGAAAGAATTTCCCAGTTTGTGATAAAGAAAAAACAGAGTGACTAAAAAATATAAACAGGGTCTAACCCTGGAGCACTTGTGAATGCACCATAGAAGATACAAGGATTTCTTATGCAAGCAGATGTGCTTCAAAGAGTCCCCAGCCCAATCTGAACATATATAATAATGGCTACACATTTTGTCCAGCTAACCAGCAGTTTTAAACCATTAAATTTCTTTACATTTCCTTCCTCCAGTTTATAAATAATTTGGCTTTTCTTCCTGAAAGAACTGGCTTGCCTTCTACTTTAACAACAGCGTCACCTAGTCCTCCAACTTCCTTATATATACCTGTACCTAAATAACCCACTAGATAAACAGTTGGGTTTCACTATGCTTGCACAGAGCTGCATCACCTGTTCACTCGTTACAACTGATCATCCACCTTCTTCCAGGGTTGTTTGTTTTTAATATACTCATAGTGACAACCATGCAGAGAATTCTAGTCTGCTGTATACCCACTGCTTGGTTCTGCATGGAGAAATGTGTGCAAGTGTTTTAAAAAATGTTTTAAGAGGGATTAATAAATACAATGAACCCGATGATGGAAACTAGCTCAAGATATGCAAGTTAGCAATAAAAGGTTTGATTAACTGATTTACTGGGGTGACAGGTAATGTATGGTGCTAATAAAAATAAAGATCTTGAGATAGACATTTAGTTTCTCAGACACTGTATAAAATGGAGGTGCTTAGAGTGCCCACTGAAGGAAAAATATCCCCTAGAAAGAGCTTAAACAGAATTCATTCCCACTCTCTATCTGTAACTACAGAATAAGGACAAAACAACCTGCTGGCAAATGTTTATTGTTGTTGAACTAACTACATCAACAAGCCATTACTCTTCATCTATTAGGAAAGAGAAAAGTTCAAGCAAATATTGTGATAATCCACATTTATTTTTAATTAAAGGACAATGTCTGGTCAAATTCAGCCCACAATGTAGGTTCTATAAAATAAATAATGTTTCCCAAAGCTAAGACCTATATAAATGTTTGCATGTTTTGTTTAGTTTTAAAAATTTCTATAGAAAAAAAGGCTAAATTTTTCACTCCTGGATGCTGAAAGTTAGGCACTGAAATCCACATTTAGGCACCTAGATAACTGGCCTGGTTTTCAGGGTGGCTGACCACCCATAGCTCCCACTGTCAATGAAAACGTGGTCATCATTTTTAAACAAGTAAATCTTTCCCTGCAGTGTTTACAACTTAAATACAGTGGTCTTGTGCCAGTGCATGAGAACTTGAAATTGGTAGAAACTGACCACAAGCTAATTAAAGTGGTATTCCATTTTCCAAGCTGTGCTATGTAGGCGGGAAACAAACACACCCATAGACAGAAAAATGTAGGATTTTTCAAAATACTTGAGCGTTTGTCACCATGGATGTTACTAATAATGCAGTGAAGGAAATCTATTTTATTAAATCATAGGATTTTGAATCTTCAGAGCCAGATTTGGTGCAGCTCTCAGGTTCTTGGGCAGTTGCTAATGTGGCCTTGGCCAATGATCATTAAATCTTGGTGCTCCTTATGTAAACATCTCCTGAGTGCACAGATCAGTCCAGTTTCCTTGTGTGGGGATAGCAGCATTCTTAGGCTGGCTTGGCATGAAAGTATATCAGGAAAAGGAGGGTGAAAATGAAACCCTTGTTTTAGCTGACCATTGTGGGACTATGTACAATATTCACCAAGCCAAATGATCGCTTCAACTTTTCTAGGTGCGCCCTCTGTTCTACCTGAGCCTCTCCAACCTGTTTCTGGGGATGTGCTGGCTCATTGGGGTGCTTCTCTATACCACGCCAACCACAAATCAAGACGTTGTCTGCTATAATCTTCAAACAACTGGTCAGGTGAGTAACTCTGGGTTATCAGTTTGTGATGTGAGGTTGCTTTGCACAGAATTATGTCATGAAGTGGTCTAGCGGTTAGAGCACAGGACTGGGAGTTAGGCAGCCCTGGGCTCTGATCCTGGCTCTGACACTGACTTGCTGATTGACCTTAATAGGTAAGATCTCTGTGTCTTATCTGTAAAATGAGGATAATTGTACAGACCTGCCTTAGCAAGGTAAAGTCTGTTAGAGACAGAGAGTGACTTTAGGGTTGCTATGGGGAGTGTTCATTAAATGAGTTGGTCTCATCTCTTGTTGAGCAGGTACCCAAGGTTATCTCTGTGAGTAATGTACTGCTGTATTTCCACACTCCTCCTTCCTGAAAAGAACAAACAAACTCTGGTATTCCCCTTGGGCCCATCCCTGTAAATCTTACTCCCATGAGTAGTCCCCATGGGATCTGCTCCTGTTACCCTTATACCAGTAGTCTTCCAAGCAGTCCCACTGGATTACTCTGTGGGCTGCTATGCTCGTGGTAAGCTCAGCCTGATGCCCTGAAGGTCAGCTGTGTGTCCTGTTCTGTGCTGAATTCATGTGCAGGGGCCTCAGTGAAGTGGAATAATTTTCCTGACAGTTCTTTTTGTCTCATTGGGTTGCCGCTGCATCATTAGGGTTTCCTCCTGTCAAAGTCGATTAGTAGATGTCTGAAGCATGCTAGGTAATGACTGCAGGGATAGGAAATATGTGAGGGGCTGCAAACGGGACACTGTGGCAGTAGGAATGGCTCAGTGCAGAAACCCATTACCCTACAATGGCTGTAGGGCTTTGGAATGGCTTGTACTGTAAGGAAGGGAGAATATTTCGGAAGCTATTTGCATTTAGGACTTTAGGGCTATTTAAAGCAGGCCAAATTAAAAATGAACTGTATTCTGGACCGAAGGAGCTTAGCTGGGAAATAAAGTGAAGCCTCTTAGCATGACAAACCCTGCCTCTGCCTTCATGGCCATGGAAGTCCCCAGATGCAGAGGAGGTGATGTACTTCCACTCCATGGAGTGGAGGGGATGCAAAGATTTGGGTAGCTGCACATGGGGTGCTCACGCCTATGTGCCAGAGACCCCATTCTATGGGAGCCACCAGCACACTGGATTTGGGACTGGGGAAGGGGAAGGGCTGGTTGATCTGTCACTTCATAGATCCAGGCCATTCACCCAGTGGAGAGGGAGCATGCTGGTTGTGAAGGCCACTCGAGAGGCAGGAGTGGCAGTCATGAAGTTGCTTCACTGCCTGGGATTGATAAATCCTTCCTCTCTGCCCCCTGAGGAGCTCCCAGTTCTCAGCCTGGCTTGTGTCAGCATTAAGCCAAAGAATTTCACATACAATAACTAAGTCTCACACTGGTCCAGAAATCTCTACACTATGTGCAAATTCCATCAGTAATTGATGGAAATCAATTTACCCATCACTCCAATGTGCTGTGATATGGCAGCTGGTTCACAGCACATAGCAATGCATGGCCATAGTGGTAAGGTGAGAAGTGAAGAGAACTGATATCCCATTGAAACTACAGGGAGAATTTAGAGAGGCAGCTTTTAATTACTTGAACTATTACCACCACCAATCTTACAGGTAATGCCATGGGCTCTCTGGCCACAAGCAGCCAGGGGCTCAGTTTTATGTCTAATTTGGAATATTATCTCAAGTAGTCGGCTTTAAAAAAACAACCTACAAAGGCTGAAAACTCTAAAGTTACTGTTTGGTCATCATCCCCAGCAGTGTCCATTAGAGTGAGGTCCCCCTCTGGGTGTTCACCCTTGAACAGGACAAGACAACATACTGAGGAGCACGCTGTAGGGTGCAGTGTGACATTGGCCCCTGGGGTGGTGGAGGTTTTCTCTTCTTTAATTCCTATATTGCAGTCCAGACTTGAATCAGGTTTGTTCTGGTGTGTAGGCCACATATTTCCATGTAGGCTACCAGGAAACCTCCCTCCCCACTCTGTCAAGCCAAGCTGGTGGGAGCTGGAAATGGCTTTTTGCCTGTTGTAGAGAGGGCAGGAAGGTAACTTAATGTACAGCATGTGAGAGCGCTCACATTGTTTTGTGTTTGGTTGTCGGGTTACTGTGGCGTAGTTTTGTGTTGGGTTATTTTAAACATCAGTACACATGGGTAATTCCTATTACTCATGACACCAAGTAGTGTACTTAGGTAGCAGCTATTCCATTTGGAGCTTATCTCTGATCTCTCTAGCTCCTCTTATGCTGCTATAAAAACAATGATACACATACCCCTTGAGCCTGGAGGTACGGAACAAACGGTTTGTATGTAATTCAGCCATTAGGGAAGACATGGCAATGACCCCTTGGCAATGAGGGGAAGTCTATTTGGGGGTTATACAAGGAGAATGAGCTGGGGAAGAGAAGTGAATATATGGGAAGATTCACTAGGCGTGTGGCTGCAGGGAGCTTGCAGGACAGAAGTCACTTCACAGGCCACATATGCAAGTTTGCCATTGGAATACTATCATGAGGCCATGGTTCTTATTGGTCAGACATGGCTCAAAGAGGTCAGGGGATTATTAGGGTGACCAGATCACTCAGGTGAAATATCGGGATGGCGGGGGAGGCGCGGAGCAAAAAAAAAAGAAAAGAACGGCTGCTGGAGCTCCCGCTGCACCAGCTTGCCTCTACTCCATCTCCACCTCCCACCTCCCTCCAGCACTTGCGCCCCCATACAGCTGATCAGCGCAAGCCTGGAAGGGAGTGGGGAGGAGGAGGAATGCGGTCTGCTTGGGGAAGAGGCGGGGCCAGGGTGGCTGGATTTGGGGAGGGATCCAATGGGGCAGTGAGTGAGCGGGGCTGAGGGCGCGGGGCCAGAGCGGGGATTTGGGGAGGGATCCAATGGGGGAAGGAGGAGACAGAGTTGGGGGGGCGCAAGCCCCTCCGGGCTCCGCTCCGTCTGTGAGCGGAGGCAAAAATATTGGGACAATTTGCATCCCAACCGAAGGTAGGTCGGTATGCGGGACAAATAAGCAAATATCGGGACAGTCCTGATAAAATTAGGATGTCTGGTCACCCTCGATTAGGTTGTCGTGGCACATACTTCTCTGGGGAGTGACAATATCTGCCATTTGTCTGGTTCTGTTTACTCTAGACTACTTTGGGAAAGGTTGGAATGCATGTTGGCCTGGCGTCAGAGCGTTGTAGTGTGTCACAGGAGATGTGGGTTTGGCAATTACTTCAGAGATGCCTCCCTTCTTGACCGAAGTGCAGTGAAGGAGACTGTGTGCTCAAGGCAATGCTCTGTCACCACTGAATTCAGGGGACAGCACACTCTGCTTCCACGGTTTATGGCAAAGCAGCTTGAGGGCATCTGCAAGAGGCTGGAGGAAACGGAGCCTAAAAGGGTAGCTGCAAAATGAGGGAACTTGTCTTTCCTTTGGAGCATAAAGTCTTGGCTGCTGCTGGAGGCAGGACACTGGACTACACGGACCTGCAATGTACAGCATGTCCTGTGTCCCTATGAGAGAGACCCATCAGCACCTGCCTTTGTCCCAACCTAGAGACAGCAGTAAGTGAGCTCCTGTTGAGATGTTTATGCTACCGCTGCCGGCTCCTGAATGCAGTGTGTGTGAGTGAATCCCTTACCCTGATCTCTTATGGTTACACAAACACATATAGCCAGTGAAGGGGGCCACAGGGGACTCACTAGCCCCCCAGACTGTTCCCAGGTAAGGACAAAGGCAGTCCCTCTCTGATATAAGGGTGCTAGGTCTGGCAGATCCAACTTGCACTCTGGCAAGATCCTTTTCTGTTATTTGCTCTAGGACAGAATTAAAATAACTTGAGTGCTTACCATAGCAACGCCGGCCTCACGTGGGACTTGTGATAAGATGCAGGGCAGGGAGGAGGCGGGGTGAGAACTCAGGCACAGGTTGAGACAGGTTGAGCAGCACCTCAGCAAGCCACATGTGAGCTGTACACTAGTTAAATGAATAAACCTCTTCCCATCCCCACCTTCCGTGTCCTGGGCTCAAGAATCTCACAGATGCTGCATTTCATAGACGTGCAGCAAATAACAATGACATTCCTTCTGTCAGAATGTTCCTTCGGGCACTGATTAATGTTTGTAAAGTGCCACGAGGGGTTGGAGGTGGGCACAAGACAGTTATTTATTACTGTTCTTAGATAAGTTCAAAGGGAAAGCAGTGCAAGGTCCCTTCTGCTGCCCCACCATGTGATATGGAGGGATGACCTCAAGAGGAAAGAAGGCAGTTTAGACTGCCTGGTGCATTCAGTCTTTGGCATCTCTACTGTGAATCAGGAGCTCAGTTATTGCTAGTTGTGGTGGTGGTTTGTGCTGTGTGGACACTAACGCCAGACTGAGACTGCACACACTTCATCATATCAACCACTGAACAGTTGTCAGATGGTAACAACATTTTCAGTCATGACTAACCTGTACTGGATTCTTCATTTTTCAGTGGTGCTCATCACTCTGAGGCCCTGGCCCTCAAATGTTTTGCCACTTAACTCCCATGGATTTCAATGGGAGATAGGTACTTAAGTACCTTTAAGGTTTTAGGCCTGAGCTCCTCAAACATTAATAGTTTTCCCTCCCAACTTTCCGTGAGATAAAAAAGTATTATCCCCCATTGTCCCTGTTTATGTTTTCTGACAAAGACAAGCATCATAATTCCACTCTGCTTTATCAGTGGGGCTCATAGAATTTCTACTACTTTCTTCAGTGGAAGACAATACAAATCATAGTTCCTTTCCCCAAATGCAGGGCCAAGTTCATCCCTGGCATAACTCCACTGCAGTCCGTGGAGTTACAATTGGGATCAATGGGTGATTCACCAGAGATGAGTTTGGCCCAAGCTTTTCTTTTCTCTTCCTTGACAATTTCCTCCACTTCAGTCCCTAGCACTTAGCTGAACAAATGACATTAAAAAGTAACATATTTTCTCCTCTGCTGGCCCTTTCCGGTCGTAACCCTTGATTCCATGCTACAAAACAGAGAGGATGACATGCTATAATTACGCACTTCATCCACAGTTACCCCAATTAAATTCTAATGACCTAATAACATCCTGGTAGATTCCACTCTGTTTGGCTCGCACAATGGAAAATCGCAAAATTATTATAAGTAGCGACTGGAGAGGGATAAACAAAGGGCTCCTGCTTTCTCCTACGCTCCAGCTTTATTTCTGTGTGCCAGGCTCTGATGGGGACCATGGCCTCTGGCCTGCAGGATTATCCCCAATGCCAGAAGCTGAGGATAGGGAGCTAGGAGAGCAGGCCTGTTTCCTGGTTCTACCAGTGACTCCATGAGAAGCCTTGGCTAAATGTGTGTGCCTTAGTGCCCTCATCTACACGATGGGGTAATAACATTGACCTAGCTCTCGGGGGCTGGTAAGAAGTAAAATGGGTTATGTTTGTAGAGTGCTTTGAGAGCCTCCCATGGAAGGGCAATGGTTCCTTATTAAAAATCCTATAATGAGCCGGAGAGTCATTGCAACATACCTTACTGCAAAGCAGTCGTCACTTCTCTTGACCTTCTTAGCAATGGCTAAGAATGTCTGTGGTCTCAGTGGGTATGTCTGCACAGCAAAGGAAAAAAACATGGCTGGCCCATGCCAGCTGACTCTGGCTCGCGGGGCTAAGGCTACGGAGCTGTTTTATTGTGGTATAGACTTCCAGGTTCAGGCTGGAGCCTGATCTCTGGGGCCCTGCCACCCCACAGGGTCCTAGAACCTGTTCCACAGTTCAGGCTTAGACATCTACACAGCAATGAAACAGCCTTAAATCCAGAGCCCCACACACCTGAGTCGATTGGGCCAGCTGTGGGTGACTAGTTGCTCTGTAGACATATCCAGTGAAGCAAGAAACGCAGTGTCTCTTACCTCATCAGTAGTCTCCCATGATGAGGTGACATGAGGATTGCCAATGGGTGACACCAGGATTGACACTGAGTCCTCTTCACTTCAGTCAAGCAAGAGATAGCCAATCCAGATGAAGGATTTTCTCACCTAGTTCCTCCTCCCACTCTACCATGCATGCTCATGCTTCCCTAGTTGAGAATTTCCAGGAAAAAAAATGATGGTTCACCTACACTAGTCAGACACCCAGTCACTTGTCTGAACTTGGTTGCCACTGGGGTGTACTGGATGGGCACCCATCCAGACATTGCCATGTCACAGCAAACAATGTATGAGAAATTTATTTTTTCAGTTGCCCAGAACTTCCTCAAACAAATTCTTTTTGTGTTCAGATTTTCTATGCTTGGTCTTAGTCCAAAGATGGTTCTCAGAGCTGGCAGAGCTGGAAAACACCTCAGACCAAATAGCTCTAGATTTCTTATTTCTCTCTCACGCGCTCTCATTGCTGCTGTCTTCCTTAAATGCACTATGGTTTGTTATTCTCACCAATTCAAGGGAAGCCGACAGTGTGGCCAGATCATCATAATGGAAGCAAATTTAGCTGCAGAGTCTGTGTTGTCTCCTGAGAGAGACAGCACAGAGTGAACAGCCTAGGGGGATGAGGACCAAGATAGCTTTAAGCCATCTTTGGACCATCTTGATTTTGGACTGCTGTGGGGAGTCAGACTGGTCCCTGACGTAACCACTGGGGGCTTCTCTAATTTAAGGCAGCGTTCCCACAGTTGCCTATGAGCTGTGCCATGGTGCTGGATGCTATGGGCATGCTCCCTTCTGATCCCAGCTCCATCCCCAGCCATATTTGCCGACTCCATGGGCTGGAGCATCCACAGAAAAAATATAGTGGGTGTTCAGCATGATCAGCTGTTCAGCTGTGTTCAGAAGGTGCTGGGGGGAGGGAGAGGAGCAGGAGCAGGAAGAGGCAGAGTGAGAGCTTGGTGGAAGGGGTGGAGTGGGGCCATGGTGGGAAGAGGCGAGGCCTGGGAAAAAGTGGGGGTCGCTCACCCCCTGGGAACAGAGGAAGTCGGTGCCTATGCCCACAGCTTAGTCCCTTCTCTGGGGCCTGTGAAGGAGGCAGTGCTGGGTTGCCTACTTCAGCCCTATGCTGCTCCAGGAAATTCTCCCCCAGCCTGATTTCTGTATCTAGCTCGCCAGGCATTTCTGCCACGCTCAGGACGATGATAGCTGAGCACCTACTGGGTGCTTTATATTTCACCTTTAACACTCTCTCGGGGCTTGTTTTTATAGCTTATACAGTGTCGTTTTGTCAAGTGCTCTGGGTTTGTTGGAGATGAAAGGAACTAAGGTCCTATAGAAAGTGCAAATGATTACGGATGGCATAAAATAAGTCCTGTTTTTATTTTTCAGATATTTTATGTAGCCTCTTTTCTGTACACTGTCAACTATACCTGGCATCTGTACATGGATTTAAAGGTGAAATACAATCAGAACCTGTACAGCATGTCCGCTCTGGTGAGTGCCACATTGGCAGTTTTTCATATTGTTTATTATATGTTAAGAACTAACACTGTGCTCGGTGCTGTACAAGCATAAACATAACGGCAATTCTCGCCATACGGAGCTTACAGTCTAAGGCCCTGATCCTGCAGCTGATTCTGTGTGGGTTGGTGTCTGTGCCCATGCAGAGCCGTTGAAGTCAACAGGGGCTACTCGTGGATCTGCTTTTGTGTTCTGATTGCAAGACTAGGCCTGAAAGTCAAAAACAGAGAAGACAAGTTGCACAGTAGGTCTCAGGAGGAAAGAATAACTGGGAGGGCCAGATCTCTTAAAGTCAGTGGAACTACACTATTGACATCAGCTGAGCATCTGGCCCCAAGTGGTTTATTATTGTCACTAACCCACTTCTGATGGGCATTGCAGAAGAAACAAATCTCAAGGAGGTATTTGCAGGAAAGGGATGTGGCTTGACAAGTCAGAATTGTGGAGAGGCTGTCCAGGCATGAGCAGCATGGCAAAAGGCTTAACGACAGACCTTAATGTCCTTGTGTTTCAGTTTCCACAACTGTAAAATGGGGATAATACTACTGAGTATCTCATAGGAGTGTGGTAAAGCTCCATTCATGAATGTCTGTGAAGTGCTTTAAGAGCATGAGGTGAGCGGTGCGATGGAAGTGAGCTGGCATTTAAAGTACTATTCATACTTGGAGCAGGACAGATTAGCTCTGCAGAGAAGGGGTCCCTACTATCGTCATTAGCCTTTAAAAATGGCTTTTCAAGATCAAGTGTAATCTTTGGGAGCAAAGGAACAAGGACACAGTCCTCAGAAAAACACACTTTGAGTACAGGCTAAACAAACACTTCACACACCCTGTGACCAAACTCAATCTTTTCAGAGCAGTTTCCTTGTTGTTCGTACCAGACTAAACTCTGAGCAGCTTCTGTCTCTCTGAGAATTCCTCTTGATGTATTGCTGCAGAACAACTGGCTTTTTATACTTATACAATTCCTCCCAATGAACACACTGGCTACGTTTCTGCATATCATTCCTCTTCCCAATCGAGAAGTCGCATAGACGTCACCCTGCACATCATAGAGATAAATTCCTCAGATGGCTCCCATTCTGCATGGCTGTTGGGGAGCAGCAGACTTGGCAGATGAAAATGCACTTTTGAGAGTTTCCATTCTTAGATTTTGGATCAGCTCACGAGGGAGACATTTTCCTTTCTTCACTAGTCCCTACATTCAGATCCAAATTTCTTTTCAGACTTTTTATTTCTCATAATGAGCCACCCAAACTCTAGGGTGTGTGAAACTTAGTTCTGAGTGTTGTGACTTGAGACCATCTCTAGTCCTTCTGTGCTTAGCTGGCACTTCTCTCTTTATTTCAGATTTAGGGCTTAATCCACCTGGACAACTCTGGTTTCACTAATACTAATAAACCATCTTAACCTAAGGGCCTCTTTTGCCTAGAAACCCCAAGAGCTCCATCTTGTCCCTTCTTCCCTCTCTACATGCATCTGGAAAAGACAGACTCAGAGGATGTGACATATCCAAGGCACAATCTGGACTGATGAACCTGGGATGCCTTTTACACGACTTTGCTGTGATAGCTACCACTCCTGGTCTGCTCACACAGCCTCCATCATGTAAATTATTCCCAGTTACATTGTGAGTGCTGCAGCCAACCACTCTTGGTTTACAGTGCAGAGTGATGCAAGTGAACTCCCAGTCCCAGGCTTTTCCCAGAAATGAACGTCTTCTAGTGCCCAGCTCACTCCTGGACATTATTAATAGAAAATGATATGCACAAACCCTATGATCCCAAATGGAGTTTCCCAAACACTTCAGTTCAAACACACTGGTTTAAATAAAACAATGTAACAAGTTTATTAACTGCAAAAAGAGAAATTTTAAGTGAATACAAGTAATGAGGCATAAAAATCAGAACTGGTTACAGGAAAAATAAAAGTGAAATGCAGCTAATGCTTAACTTAACAAATAATGAATTCAAAGCAAAGTCTCCCCCAGCACACGTTTCAGCAGTCCTACTGGCTGAAGTTCTTTCAGTCAGGATCTCTCCCCTAGTCCAGCGCTGCTTCCTTTGTTCTTCGGCTGTTGTGGATGCCATGGGCAGAGATAAAGGGAGACACCATTTGATCTTTTCACACCTGGCTGAGGCGTCATCTTGTCCTTTGTCTCTGGGGAACTGGTTTGGCCGCTCCACAGACTTGGTACCTGTCTTACTAACACCATACAGTGAAATCTTATAACTTTACATACAATGTGCCACACATACTTTATCAGGACAATATTGGCCAGCAAGTTACTAGTTTACCAGTGATACCTCACAAGGCATACTTGCACAAAGATAATTATAATAGTGTGCAAGGGGTGAATACAGGGGTACAGACAGTCACACCTCCCCCCTAACAAAGCTGCAAGAGGGTTAGACCCTGGTGACCTGGAGGCAGCAGGTCAGGGGCCTCTTTCCTGGACAGGGCATCTGCCACCATGTTTTCCTTAACCTTTATATGCACAATTTCCATATCAAATTCTTGGTGTATAAGGCTCCTGCGTAGATTCTTGGAATTTGAGCCTTTAGTTTTGTTTAACCAGATTAATAGTGAATGATCTGTTAGGACCCTGAACTTTCTATTAAAAAAGATAGGGCCTTAATTGCTTGACTGCCCACACTGTGGCACAGCATTCCTTTTCTAAGACAGAATAATTCTCTTCAGTGGGTGTCAATTTTTTGCTTAAGAAAGCAACTGGGTGCTGCTTCTTATTCTCTCGTTTGCATCAGCACAGCACCTAGACCAGTGGTCACCAACCGGTCGATCGCTATCTCCAGTGGCAGTGCAGTGTGGCTGCCTAATGTTACCCTGCCCCCACATCGCTCCCAGAAGCGGCCACTGCAGCCCCGTGGTCCTAGGGGTGCAGGGGGAAAGGGGTCTCCCTCCGCATGCGCTGCTCCTGCCTACAAGCACTGCCCCCGCAGCTCCCATTGGCCAGGAGAGCCACATGCCCCCCACTATCCCCACCCCAGAGGCCTCAAGGGCATCTTGGCCCATTCCAAGAGCGGAGTGGGAGCCGGGTAGGCAGGGAGCCTGCCTTAGCCTCGCTGTACCTGCTGCCAACTGGGAACCACTGGAGGTAAGTGCTGCCCGGCAGGAGGCCACACCCCAACCCCCATCCTTGAGCCCCCTCCCAGAGCCAGCACCCATGCCCCCTCCTGCACTCCACGCCCCACCCTGAGCCCCCTTACGGAGCCAGCACCCCATACCCCCTTCTGCACCCCCAAACCTCCTCCTGGACCCCAAGCCCCCTGTCCTGACTCCCATGTCAGAGTCAGCACCCCATGCCCCCTCCTACACCCCAACACTCTGCCCCAGCCCGGAGCCCCCTCCTGCACCTAAATTCCCTTCTAGAGCTCGTACCCCTCACCCCCTTCTGTACCCCAACCCCCTGCTCCAGGCTCAGCCCAGAGCCCCCTCTCACACTGCGAACCCCTCAGCCCCAGCCCGGAGCCTGTACCCCCTCCTGAACCCCAACCCCTTGCCCCAGCCCAGTGAAAGTGAATGAGGGTAGGGGAGAGCGAGGGGGGCATGGCTTTGGGGAAAGGGCGGGGCCTCAGGGACACGGTGGGGAAGATCCTGAGTTGTCCTTAGATTCAAAAAGTGATCTTCGGCGTAAAAAAGTTGGAGACCACGGACCTAGACCAACGCCTGATGCATCTGCACATGGTTCAAACATTTTGTCAAAACCTGGACTAGCTAGAACATACTTTTCAGACAAGCTTTTCTTTACCTTATCAAATCCTTCCTGGCATGCCTTCATCCAAATGACTTTGTTGGGTTTAGTCTTTTTACATAGATCAGTGATTGCAGATACAAAGTCACTGAACCCACACACAAACCTTCTGTAATAGTTTACTAGGCCTATGAAAGATTGGCCCTGTTTCTTGGTAGAGGCACAGGCCTATTTACAATGGCTTCAGCTTTTAAGGGATCGGGATATTTGACCTCCCTCTTCCCAGTGTCCCAAAAAAGGGACTTTGGCTGCTCCAGTTTTACATGTGAAGGCTTTTATGGGTAGGTCTGCCTCTTTGAGTTTTGACAGCACAATTTCCAAGTGTTTTTTGTGATCAGCGCAAGGGTTGCTAAACACTGCGGTGTCATCCACTTATGCCCTTACAAAGTTCTGTAAACCGTTTAACACATGGTTGATCAGCCTCAGAAAGGTGATTCCAGCATTAATTGAACCAAATGGTAATATTGTAAACTCATAGACTCCTGTATCAGTGATGAATCATGAATGAGCTATTTAGCTTTGTTTAAAATGTCCAGCATATCATCAGTTCTAGGCATGGGATATACATCTAGTACTATGAGCACATTGTTAACAGTGCTGTCTTTCTTAGGGAGCAAGATCACAGGTGATGCTCAAGAGCTGTCAGACTCTTTAATTACTCTTAGGTCTAACATGCTTCATATTTCTGCACAACTTTGTTCTTGCACCTTGCCAGTGGCCCTGTAGGGTCTGCTGTGAGGTGGCTGTGGTCCTTCTGTAACGATCTTGTGAGTTAGTAAGTGTGTCTTCCCAGGCTTGTTAGAAAACACTTCTTTTTGTTTTTGCAGCACTGCCAACACCTCTGCCCTTTCAGCTGGTGTTAATGGACTGCAGATATCAATGCTTTCCAGAGCTGAGTCAGTTTGGCATTCAGCCATCAGATTAATGAGGTTGTGTGCCTCAGTTTTCCCTACCATGCAGCAGATCATGTTTACTATGACTTCCATATTGTGATAGGCTTTAGGTCTGTTTACATGTACTAGTTGTAGGACAGCATCACCATGAGGCTTTTTAACATATGAATCTTCATTTACCACTTCTGTCACCTCAAAAGGTCCTTCTCAAGAATTTTGCATTTTGTACTTTTTCACAAGACTTAATACCAACACCAAGTCTCCTATATCAAAGGAGTGTTTACAAGTATTTTTATCATAACACACTTTTTGTTTGGATTTCCTGTCCTTAAGGTTAGTTTGAACAATATCCATCATGTCTTTTAACTCCTTTCTGAGCTTTTGTACATATTCAGTTACTGTCTCTTCCTTTACCTCAGTGTCCCCTTCCCAGGAGTCTCTAATGAGATGTAGGGGTCCCCTCACCTTCCTTCCATATCGGAGATCAAATAGAGAGAACCCCTTTGATTCTTGAGGTACCTCCCTATAAGCAAACAGGAAAAATGGTAATAATTCATCCTAATTATGAATCCTTTTATTTGCATACATTCCCAGCATGGATTTTAGGGTCCCACTGGTTTCTGGGTAATATGAGGCAGCTTTTCATTGTTTCACCCCACATAATTTCCATAGTTCACTGAATAGCTGAGACATGAAATATGTCCCATGGTCAGATAAAATCTCTTTAGGGAAACCCACTCCGCTAAGGATAGTGAAAAGGACAGTTGCTACAGATTCTGCCTCAATGTTAGACAGAGCTAGTGCTCCAGGATAACTAGTGGAAAAATCCACCATCACCAAGATATATGTGTTCCCTCTGCATAGGGTTAGGGTTGCTATCCCACCAGGATTGTCCTGGAGTCTCCCGGATTTAAAGATTATTTTTAAATTAAAGATTATAATCTCCAGGAATTCATCCAACCAAAGTAGGCAACCCTACATAGGGCCCACAGCATCCATTGCTACCCTCAAAATGCCTCTTGTATTACAGGCAAGGTGTATAAAGGAAATTTCTGGGGTCCTGCAGGTCTTTACCTTTTTTCACATAATCCACAAGACCTTTAATAATTCCTCACATCATTCTGTATTCCTGGCCAGAACAATTTTTTCTTTAACCTGTCATAGGTTCTCTGTGCCCCAAAGTGACCAGAAAAAGGGTAGTACTGTGCTAACAACATTAATTCCCCATGGTACTAGGTGGGCACAGTCAACAGGGATACTACCCAGCACTCTTACAGTCAGATCACCCTCTATAAACCTTCCCATTCCACATGCACGTTAGCTAACGGTACAGGAATCTTATGTCCACCCACTGCCAGAAGCTCCACCTTTTGGTTATGTAACGTCCATCTTTTGGAGCATGCTTTCCTTGGCCAGAGCAATCTGTGCACCAGTGTCTCTCCACCCTATGCACTCTATGTTATTCACCCTGTCAACCTTGATAAATTCCATATCTACCCCTCTGAGTCAGCCCTCACAAAATTCACTGTATGACCTGGGAGTGCCTCTGGCGCTCCTGTGTTAAGAACAGCTGCATTAACATGGGTTGGATGGGGCTTAGTGTCAGAGCACTGATTTCTCAGGTGCTCAGTGGAGTTACACTGGAAACACCTTTTTGGACCCTTCCACTTCACAGGAGTTTTGTGATGGGGATTTGCGGGAGGGGAACAATTCTAGGGAGAGTGGGAGGCAGGGAGGCTGAGGGCGTAGGCCCCCAACCACCCTCCTCCTTCGCAGGGATAAAACAGGATCCCCCTTTACACTGGATTTGGGCCATTCCTTCTGTGGCTTGTGCTCATTGGAAATCTGGGTTCGTACAAATGCATCAGCCACATTAGCCATTTCTAATACGGATTTTAAAGGTTTGTCCTACTGGCAATTCCTTAAATCTTCATTGCATATACTTAAGAAATGTTCTTGAGCAAAGAAATCAACTAATTGGCCATAATCCTCAGCCCCTTTTCCCTTTTCTCATTTTCTCAGTAGGTCACACAGCTTATAAGCATATTCACTATGACTCGTGTCAGTACCGTTTTTCAGATTTCTAAAATTCAACCTATCCACTTCAGGAGTAATTTGAAATCTATGTAAAACAGCTTTCCTAAATTCAGAATATTTCAAAGCTTGCTGAATTGGCATTTCATTAAATACATTTAAAGCTTTACCAGACAGTTTTGCAATCAATGTGGGGACTTTCTTGTCCTCGGGAATATTATGAACCTCGCATAGCATCTCAAAAGTGGTGAGATAACCTGAGGGCCTCTTTTGCCCACTGACCCCAACAGCTCCATCTTGTCCCTTTTTCCCTGCCTACATGCTTCTGGAAAAGACAGACTCAGGGGATGTGACATTCCCAAGGCACAATCTGGACTGATGAACAGCTGAGTCACCTCAGCAATCTGACCTGGGGTGCCTTGTACACTGCTAGTGTAGACAAAGCCTTAGTAACACCATACAGTGAAAACTTATAACTTTACATACAGTGTTGCCACACATATTTTGTAAGGATGTTACAGACCAGTGAGTTATGAGTTTTCCAATGATAGCACACAAGGCATACTTGCACAAAGATTATTATAATAGTGTGCAAGTAGTGAATACAGGGACACAGACTGTCATGGGGGAAGAGGAAGTAGTGATACCAGTTAAATTCCTGATCTTAAAGGGGAAAGCACACTCTGTGCTAATGTATTCATGGCTATGTGCCTCAGTTTTCTCAACTATAAAATGGGAATGATGATCCATGACTGCAGCACAGGATTGTGTTATACTTTTGCGGAGTGGGATAATTCTACCCTTTCCTAAAGGCAAATTGGTGCCAGCACCCACAATACATCTCCCAGTGCGCAGAGTCTCCAACAGTCACAATTGTTAGTGCCTCTCCTCAGAGCTTCATTACACTTCTGCAGGACTGTGACAAGTTATGCTGGACAAAATAAATAAGCTACATGCAAAGATCTCATCAGAAGTCTGTTACTTTTCCAGCTTCTGAAAACTGGAATCCTCTAGCTTTGGAGGAGAAGCCATTCAATACATTGGTGGAAGAAGCAACTGCACAAGGTTAATTTCCATTGCATCATGCACTCCCAGTGCATTGTGCACCCTTCAGTTTGACTCAATAAAATGTTCTTTGCCATGAGCCCACATTGGGAAAATCCCTCCACATCTTGTAAGCGTGGCCAAAGAAAGGTGTGACCTAGTGATCTGAACACAGTTCTGAGAGCCAGGAGTGTCTAATTTCAAATATTTACCTGCATCTGGTATGGTCTGCTATGGAGATTAATGAATGTTTAAAGTATTTTGATCTTATAAAGTTCTCTGAGTCTTACTATTTATAACTCCCTTCTGTTTTGTGCAAGTACCCAGTCATAGGAATAAAGGGGAATTTGGTTCAGAGTATGTTGAGTATTAAAAACTGACTCATTCCCCAAAGTAGGAAAATGTTAGTCCACATACAATGAGCAGCTCTCATTTGTTTTCTGGCCCTTTTCATGGGTTCTCACACTAATATTTATTACAGCATCTGGTAAACATTTACCCATAGCTGTCTCTGGAACACCAGAGTCTCATATTCACCTAGTCTTTCCAGGGAGGAGAGCATCAAGACTAAACATGCATCCATGTTTCTTGTCCTTTCCTTAATGTAACATGAGAAACTGACACATGAGGGACAAATCTTCAGGGGCCAGGAAAGTCATGTGTTGGTAAGTCAGTTGGTCGAGCAAAATTCCCCTTGATTTCACTGGGGCCATGATGTAGTCCAGGGAATGAGTATTTGATGGTGTGGTTTACATGCCAGCAGGATGCAAGGCTGGGCTGGTAGCAGGAGAAAACAACTAAGGCACGAGATGTAGGAAGCTTTAAAATAAAGCACCCTTCAGCTCTATCATACATGCACCTGATTTTGGTTTTTCCTGGTGCACTCCTGCCTTCCATTTCTCCCCTTCAGTTTATACTCACTGGTACAATTGATGCCCATTTATGTGTAATTTAACCCATTATTTATGTCACTGACCTCTGAATTTGGCCCATTTTCTCTGTAACATTTTTCAGAGCAGTCAGATTTCTCTGACAGCCACACGGTCATATCCCCCTCCTCGGGTGGCTTTCCTGGAGGAAAATGGCTGTGTGGAAATCATTCCTGGAGAGGAGTGCAGGAGTTGCTGTGAGGGACTAGTGCTCTCAGCAAGCCAAAATGTTGACCTTTGCATTTACACTAGTAATCTGGGTACTTTCCCTCTAGTAATCCCTCAAGACTAGGGTTGCTGACCCTCCAGGATTGTCCTGGAGTCTCCAAGAATTATAGATTAATCTTTAATTAAAGATTATGTCATGTGATGAAACATCCAGGAATATGCCTGAACAAAAATTGGCCACCTTACTCAAGGCTGGCATTGTATCCCGACTGAGAATTTGTCCACTGAGCTATTCAGAGTTCCTGGCAGAAATGTAACTGAATGATGGTTGCACTGAAATATAAGGAATGATAGTTTAACTAAGCTTTTTCATCTTTACAGGCTTTAGATCATGCAAATTGCATTGGCCGAATAGCAACAATTTTGTCCAGGTAGGCTTTAGTTCTCTCTGACAGTGTTAGAGGTTTATAATAAACTCGAGTGTTTTAGACCCAAACTATTCTTTATTTAGAAACAAATCTTATTCAGACTTGGCTGTGTTTCCTGTAACTTGGTAATCATGGTATTCTGGTCTTACCAAACTCAAAGAGCCAGATCCTCAGCTGTAAATTGTTTGATCTCCATTCAAGTTAGCTATAATAACTCAGACTGCAATGAGCCAACTTTTACAAACACATGAGATTGTGTGCGCATGTGTGTATATATACATATACTCATCTTTCCTCCAGTGCATGGAATCAGGACTTTGCTCACCTGTGTATCATTGGCCTCATGCTACCAGGAGCTACTGGAGATTCTCCCTTCAGAGGATCAAAGTTGTATTTTCACTGTCACCGTGAAATTCAAGTGGCCATGATACGCCACATGGTGACAGCCACTAAACCTTGGGTTGTCACGAATTTGTTACTGTTGTCCCTTAGCTATCTGACAAGGATTAATTAGTGGTTCTAAAGTTCTTTGAGACCATAAAGCATTATTGATACTAACAGTAGTATGTTGAGATGATAATGTTCCTCTGAGATGATCAGTAATAGACTCTGAAAACAGCTAACCAGGTACAATTCCTTCCATTACCCGTGGCCCATTCTTTTTGCCACACACAAGCTGTAGGCTATAACACTTGAGTGCTAGAAAAATACTGTTTCAGGCTGTTCTCCATAAAAAGCAAAACGACCTCTCCATAGTGACAGAAGAGAGGGCAAGTATAGTAACTGAGCTATTGCCATTTTCTCCCCTCAGTGTCATCCCTTTCCTATTAATGGTTCCTGTGTTTTGTCTGGGCAACAGCAGTGATTGCTACCAGAACTTCAGCCAGAATAACGGGTAAGCTGCAACCCACCTCTGAGAGCACCCTGCTTCCTCTGGGACTGATAAACGGAGTCACAAAAGTAAACACTCAGGCTGTCCCCTTTCTGACTGCAGGTGTCTCCTGATGCACATGGAAACAACCATGCTCACTGACCAACTGCAAACCCATGGTGGCTCTGTTTGTTCTGTGATATATTTCTATGGTGTTGGAGTCTTCCTGGTCTCCTTTCTGATCAGCTTCATAGCCATTATGGTAAGAAATATTGTCCTTGTCCATCAAACAGTGAGTTGCAAGGATGATAGTGATAGACATTTATACAGGGATGATCCCTAAGCCACTTCAAAATCACTGATGGATCATCTCAGCAGTCCCTAGATTCATCCCCTTGAATAGAGGAACCTGGGCACTGCCACTTTTCCTCTCCGTGCCTCAGTTTCTCCATCTATAAAATGGGATAGTGATACTGATGTCCTTTGTAAAGCTCTTTGAGATCTACTGATGAAAGGCTCTATATAAGAACTAGGCATCATTGTTTTTATTATTTTGGGCCAGGCCTTTGCTTGACCAGGTCAGAATTATAAAGGCATTTTCTTTCCTTTCTCCTATTCTCCTCTAAGGCTGGGTAGTATTGCTTCCCTCTGTGGGTAGCTATAAATAGATGTTGGTTTTTGTGTGTGATGTACCTGGATGCCAGGGTGAGGGGCAGAATATAAATTATTAAAATAAATGCATATTTTATTTAGTTTGTGTATGACTGTCCCTTTCCCACTGAATATCTGTAGAAGTTCCATCCAAAAAACATAGCCCTTTGTGGGCACAGGAATTATTCCACCCACCTCTGAAATGCCCCTTTTTCTGAGGTGGAAGGCAGCAACTCTTTAACAGCACACAACATTATACAACAGTATAAGGCAGGAAGTGAAGAAGAATATTGAATCCAACTGATAATACAGGCAGAATTTATGATTTAGAATTGAGTCAGGATACCAGGGTTACCACCTGCCCCAGAGGATATTTAATGACTGCAAGTGGTTAGGACTTCAATCTTGCATCTCCTACAAAAGAGTGGTAATTTGTTTTAAAACATATTAAGGGTGATTGATTGTTTCCTGGTGTCCAGCTATATTATCTGCTGCCACACTAGCTAGAATAAAAATCATAACTGGAATCAGCTTTCATGCATTAAAACATAAATCAACCACAACTTCTCTCATTGATGAGTTATGACATTAATTGTCCATTATACTGTCTGCAGAAGTGTGTTACTGGCCACTACAGCAGGCAGGATACCAGACTAAATGGACCTTTGCTCTGATCTGGCACTGCAGTTTCTATTTTCCAGATATTTCTTAGATTAAATAAGTACCACATGAAGAACAACCAATTAACAGTACACTAGTGCTTTGAAGCTCTAGATTAATACTTCTTAAATCAGCCAGTACGTGAGACACACTGAATCATAACAGTTGCATTTAAGTAGTCATGTATATTAAGAAATGCATTTTCTTTTCTAGGTTCTTCTCATCCAAGCCCGAGCTTTGTACAAAAGGTTCATAAACTCAACAGGATTCCTGGGTGATCAACAGTGGGCAATGATAAAGATAGTGGAACAACGAGTGGTTTTCTACCCTATCGCTTTCTTCTGTTGTTGGGGCCCAGGTTAGTAGAGAGCTAGGTTACTTCTGCCAGGTTCTAAACCTCATATTCTGGTATAGGGAAAGAGGTAGTAATAGTAACTGGAAAGAATGAAAGCTAAATCAATATCATTTTATCAATCCCTTTTCACAGCCGTCCTCCTCGGAATAGTGAAGTTGACTGTTTCAGTGAACAGCAGAATCTGCATGGCTCTTTATATTCTACAGGTAAAACCCTGCAGGCTGAAATCGCTTATTAGAACTTGTTTTCTCTCCTTTGTCAGTCATGTGAGCTTTGTTTTGGTTCTGTACTTCAACTGGAAACGTACAGTCTGCTTCCACCCACACAAACAGTGCCTAGATGAGCTTGCGTCTGATTTATGGATGGAATAGAGGAAGGCTCTTTGTAGTTGTCCTTATGTTTGTTTTTTACATGCTTTTGAAGGTCACAAGAATGAAAATAAGTAAGAGCTAGTCTCCTCACCCTATTAGGGCGTCTAGGTGCTGGAAACACTGTGAGAAGATCAGATCTTATATTACTCTGGACCATAAATGGAATCCGAAGGCATTAAAAACCCTGGTGGAATAGGTCAAATGCAGACTCTGAGATAAAGAACTTTATTTGGGTCCCCTTGAATACGGCTGTTTGGGTTTCTACAGGACCTGAATGCATAACCTTGGTTTGTGACACTGTTAGCCAGGAGTTTTCTTGGAAGGCCATCTCTGGATGCCACTGAAGCTGCAGTTAGCACTGGGCACTAAAAAATTCCAAAATTCATCTGTCACACTGGGATGTAGCCAGATCAAAAATTCAAAGAAAAATGGAGGCACAGTTTTATAAACAGACAAATGTGCAAACTGTTGAATCTCTTAGGGTCAGATATTAATTAGCTTACATTTCTGTAGTGCTTTTCTTCCCCTTAGGATTCCCCAAAGCATTTTGCAAACGTCACTCTGATATACAAACTATACCCAGGGATCATTTCCCCTCCCACTGAATGGCAGCTTCCCCCAAGGTAGAACCCAGTAGCTGTTTCCTAGCTCAGAACATCACCACACTGCAGTTGAGGCCAGGAAGACATGAAGAATCCTGTCTCCAACTGAAAGAGCAGAGAAAATGAAAGGAGACAAAATGATTACCCTGACATTTGGCCAGGACATCAGGGTTAATAATCCTCCTTTTGTGAAAAGAACCAGTGTGGGGTTTATAACCATGAGTGGTCAGGGCCTTGGTTTGGCATCTCACTCAGAAGATAGCAACTCCAGCAGCACCACATTCCCCTTGCACCACACAGGGGACAATACTGCCTCAGAGGGAAGAGGGCCAGCTACTGAATCATAAATATCATTTCCTGCAGCAGCCTGTGGTTTCCTCATATAAGCACCGAACAAACTCGATTCCACTGAGTTTGGTGCGTGCTCAAAGTGGAACAGCTACAGGCAGATTTTGAAACTGGCCTCGACAGTGGCACATAAACTCCAGGGTGGTTGCAAATAAGCATGTGCTGTGGAATGGAGCTTCTACCTACCTGTTTGTGCCCACCCAGGTTGTGGTCACAGTCTTTGAGGGCACTTTGAAAACAGGACAGGTGGAAGGATCCTGCACAGATTCCAAAAGGTCTGTGTCCGTGTGCTGAAGCACATTTGAAGCATGATCCGAAGCCCGCTCAAGTCAGTGGGACTTCTCCCACTGACTTCAATGGGCTTTGGATCAGAATCTCTGTGATTAAGCCCTGATAGGGCTCTTAAGATTCATTCCAGTTTCAGAGAAATACTGCTTTTCCTTGGAAATGTATCCTTCTATGGGTTAACTGAATCCAGTAACAGAACTGCAGCTCTGAGTCTAGTACAGACCCTGACCCAGTGGCCATGGTGAAACCTAGGGATTAGAAGTTAACAAAACCCAATGTGCAGGAAGCTATGTAGGGCAGGATTATATCCTATGCTATGTGGAAAGAGACATTTATGCTCTGAGTTCTCTCCTAGGCTCTAACAGCAGCTTCCCAGGGGCTCCTAAACTGCCTCGTTTATGGGTGGACCCAGCACACGTTCCGCTGCATGAAACGCAATGCTTGCCGTGACATCGACACACAGACACCTCTCTTACGTTCCCAGAAGAAGTATTATGCCAGCACGTTCACCACCAGCACCCAGGCAGCAGCTGTAGCTACATCCACGGCATTGTGACAATTCCCTGCCCAGAAGGAGTGGGCAGCATGTTGCCCTGCAGCCCTGGCTTGGTCATGTCAGTAAGACAACAGCCAGAGCTATTCTGCTGATTTTCTTGTTCTGAACTGTTTTGTCAGTAACACATGCAGAGTTAGGCTGGAAAAGCCTGAGCACATCTAGCTGGAGATCAGCTGTTTTCACTGAAGATCATTATTTATTTTATAGTTTTTTATGAATTTGTAATGGATTATTTTACCTTTGTAAGCCATTTAGTACAGTCTTTTCCTTATGAAACATCTCCAGGATTTGCTGGGTATTGTATATCAAAGATCCTTTACAGCTCCTTAAAGACAGTTCTCATAAGGGTAGATGACTAGAGGATGTTTTTCTTACCTCAGTGATTATCAGCTATTTGTAATTATAATTGAACAATAAAGCCAAGGTGACTATTTATAAATCATGCCCTTCTACCTCCATGCAATAATGCAAAGAAGTCCAACTCTGGCAGCTAAATGCCAATCACACTTTCAGGTTAAAAATCACTGTGCCCTGTAAACCCATTGAAGTTACATCATGTTTTTATAAACTATATTTCTTTGCTTTAAATTAACACCGAAATTACTCTGAAAACATAATTTAATTTTCATCATTGATGCTGTTTGTTTACTTTTTGTGTTTCACTCGGCTTTGAGAATGAACAGACTAAATTGTTTAATTTCTGCTCCAAAGACCAAATCATGTTCAGCTGACAGTACTTAAATGAGTAACCCCATTTAAGTCAAGAGGGCTCTTCGCATGAGTAAGGTGAACAGGCTTTGGCCTGTAATCCATTTGTAATAGTGACATGTAGCACTTCTACAGAGCATCATGTCTTCAAACAGCTTACAGACATTAGCTAATTATCCCCAAAACACCCTGTGAGCAGGGCTGCTGGAACAATTTGTATAGTGGGGGAGCTGGGAGCCAGTGACCCAAACTGTAAACCCTGGATATTATGGACACCACTTCAAGGCAGGGGATACTGCACTCCCAACACTCCTAGTTCCTGGACCTGTGACATAAGTTCTGTTATCTCCATTTTACAGATGGTGACATGAGGACAAGCATGTTTAGGGGATGGGAATGTGGGACTGGGTAGAGACCCTCTCTTCCAGGGAAAACTGGCATGGACAATTGTGGGACTGAGGTGGCTGTGAGTGATTGGCTATCAAATGCCCAACTCCTACTGCAGTAGGCAAACCCCACTCTGGAACAGGAACAGACTATTGGCCATAGAAGTCTCAAGCCTCATTGGCTGGGGGAAGCACCATCACTCCAAACCAAGGCCAAGGGCTTGGCTACAGACCACCTGGGAGACTCTGGACGAATGAGCAGACAGGGCAGGGCTGGAAAGCAGGACTGCATGCAGCTGGAGGGGATTTTGGTTTTGGAGAGAGAAATCAAGACCTGCCATGGCCACTGCAGAGAGGGAGCAATGTAGGCCGCACAGCCTGGAGCCAACAGGACAGCTGAGACCAGTTGTCAAGACCCCACCATTCTGAGTGTACAGCGCACCCCAGCTCCAGAGTGCCAGGCAGGTAGGGGGCCATGGATCAGTTCAAAATAGAGAGCAAGTGCTTACCTAGGAGGGCATAGGGGGCTGTATGATATACGCTGTACCAAGGGGAAAAGGAGCTTGTGTAACCCCTGCTGGAGATCCTTCCCTGGGGTTACTCCTAGCACTGTCTGAGCTAGATACAGGGATTGTTCTGTGGTTAAGTGGAGTACTTGGTCCAGAGGTCTAACAATCCTCTAGGGAAAAGGGTTGGTACTTGTGCAGAGGTATGTGGACGGGTACCCAGCACCACCTTCCCCAACTGTGGGAACTTCTCTCCCGACAGTACTATTGTTCACATTTTATAGATGGTCACAGAGACATTTAAGGGACTTGCATTAACACAGAACTCCAGTGTTGAGGCTTAGAATGCTGCAGGGAAAATTAAAAAAAAAAAGTTCATGGATTAAAAAAAAAAATCCAAATCCTTTTTTTAGATTAGATATTTTAAATCCATGTATTCGCAGAGCTGTTATATTAGTTCTTACAGGGTGCATGTAGAGGTGGGAACAGGCTTCATTAGTTATGGATCAGTCCTGCAGGGAGACAGACTTTGAACCAAAGGGAGAGAGAAATTTAAGACTAAGTTAAACAGGTAACAGTAGGAGTTTCACAGAAACCTTTCCACCAAAACACTGGTTGAGTTGAGGCTACCTTCTGCCAAGGTGCTCACAACTAAGAGGAATGGGAGCACGTTATGGCACAAACAGAACGTGTCCAGGGCTGCTACTGCTCTATAGTAGCTGCTCTGTCTTTCATAAACCAAGATCAAACCTGTACTTTCAATCCCGATGACTTTATTCAGGAACATGAGAGAGAAAGAACACACGTAAGCTCCACCACAAACTAAGTACTCTCAGCCTGGAGATGCAGACTAGAGAGACTTAGCAAACAAAGCTGCCATATCGCCTTACAATGACCTAGCTGCAGATGCTCTGGGGATGAAAGCTGATTTCTCTGTTTTCATTAGCAGTGAGGTTAAACACATCTGGGCAGCTACAAAGGGCAAACCTCCAAAATCATGCATGCCCCTGGCCTGTGTTGTCTCTTGCTGTTGTATCCCATGTGTTGTCTCACTAAGTTCTATAACAAATACATTGATGTAGAGTCTGGTTCCTCTGATGACTGTAATGTGATCATTCATTATACAGCCCCAGGGCTGCACATGGTGCTTTATAGATGGATAAGTTAGCCCAGGGGTTCTCAACCTGGAGGTCGGGACCTCTCGGGGTTGTGAGGTTATTACCTGGGGTGGGGGGTCATGAGCTGTCAGCATCCACCCCAAACCTCGCTTTGCCTCCAGCATTTATAAAGGTGTTAAATATATAAAAAAGTGTTTTTAATGTATGAGGGGGGGTCACACTCAGAGGCTTGCTATGAGAAACGGGTCACCAGTACAAAAGTCTGAGAACCCCTGAGTTAGCCCCTCCTTTCAGGAGCTCTTAGTCTAGAAGCTAAATTCTTGGGTTCCCACTGAGGTGGTGGGAATTCTATTCCATGGGAGTTTTTCCCAAGTAAGGACCTCAGGATTTGGCCCCAGGTTACCTAGGATGTAGATTCTCAGAAAACTCTGAGCCAGGTTCAATTCTGTTTGCAGTATTCACCACTGGAGTAAGGCCGGTTGTCAGTGCCAGTGCTGACAGGTCTTCATGCTCCCCCAAAAGCCATCATTGGCACTCACTGTCTGTCCTTCTCAGCATCTGTGCTCGGGCCTGGAGCTGGACGTCAGACTCTGACTCATTTTAACCACAGGAGAAAAGCCATCATTGAACTGGACCATTTCCAGACCAAGAAACTCCAAACCTTCCTGCATGTAGTAATGCTAACTACTAGATTGCTGGCATTTGCCACGTTACCATCCTAATAAATGTTTAGCGGGAAGTGCATTAAAAGAGTGGATACAAGCTAATAGGAATAAGTAAATACACATATAAGGATAACATTTCATCTCTAATTCGTACTATCCCTTAAGAGGGAGAAAAGACTTTTGAGAACTGTGAATTTCTTGTTTCCCGCCCCCCCAAACCTGTAGTAAATCCAGAGTTAACTATGACTTCACTGTTATCCATATGGTGAACTTTACTGCAGCTGTGGGATACGTAGCTAGGTTCTTATACTGTCCCATCATTGTTACCTTAGCACCTCTTTTTCCTACACATTTCACTTCCACAATCAAAGGCCTCTTCTGTTTGGGCTAAAGGAGACTCACCGTTCACTAGCAGCAGTATATCACCAATGACACATAGCTGAGCAGTTCTGATTCTATCCAGCATGGGGCAGTGCAGCACAAACACACACACACACACACACAAGCTATGTCATTGCTGTGTTATTTATATAGTATCAGGACTTTTTACATTCAAAACACTGTACAAACTAAGCAATGTATCCTCACAACATCCTGAAAGGTAGGGAAGTCTAGTCTGCACTTTATAGGTGTCGAAACCCAGGCACAGAGTAGCTAAGAGACATGTCCAAGGCAATGCCGCACGTCAATGTCAGGATTAGAGCACAGGCACTCTTGGCTCCAGGTCTGTGCTCTATGCACTAGACCATACCAGCTCCAAGGGTTAGTCTAGGGGTGGAAGGTTTCTGACTTTCTTTTAACTGTGGTAGTTAACTGGCACTGGCAATTCATAAAGATGCAAATAGACAGACAATGCTTGGTTCCAAGCCAAATTTCCACAAATTATGGCAGAGAAAACATGTTTTTAGTTAAAGCAAATGCCTGACTTGTCAGATCCAAACAACCTTGAGTAAACTTTCTTGGCTTTTTCACTATACCCAGAATCCACTGTTCTTTGGCAGTCACTCCAGCAACTCTTCCTCCCCCAAAGGAAATTCCATTAGAATCCTTCAGCTGGTTTCTGCTGGTTACAGTCAAAAGGCAAGTAGCCCCAAAACCAAGACCCCTATCCAGCAACTGGGTGCACAATGGCAGGCCGCTGCACATCCACAGGTTATTCAACTGCAGCACTGGAGCCTTAGTTGCCAGCTGGAGAAAGCGGAAAAAAATCCGACTGCTCACCTAGTATATTTGGTGAGAGCAGAGGCTTTGGAGCAACCTCCAAAATCAAAGCATTGCATTGTGGGATAGAGTTAGGATCAGCTGAACACATGCAGCTGTAGCACTTGAATGACCGTATTGCTGATTTACTAGTTCAGCCTAGACTTCAGCTATAGGCCTTGTCTTTTTGCTAATGCTTGTAAAACACCTGGGATAGCTATTGGATGAGGTTTTGAAGGGTGCTATCACATAGCACAAAGCCAGGGGCCAGCTAAAGGCCCTGCTTTGCTCGATTCTGGAGCACTGAAATACTGACAGACTTCTGTAGTATGATAGGAAATTCAGGCTCCTAAACTGGGAAGAAGAAAAGTGTTTTGGCCTTAGCCTCTGAAACACCTGCTGCAGTGGAACGTTTCAAACAGCATTTTGTTGTCTTCTTCCATGTCTGGTTGAAGGTCAACAGCCTACAACATGTGACTGAGGATAAAGAGGGCCTGAGAATATAGCTGCATGAGTCCCCTGTAGGGTTTGCAGACTCTTTCATGTATCTACAGAAGTTTTATCAGTTGCAGTGTATAAACAGAGACTGGTCTCCCTTAAAGAGATGGCAGCATCACCTTGAGTTGTTGAAACTGGAATAAACCAGGCAGCGGAGAAATATACTGTAGGATGTAATCATGCACTGATTGGGATTGGCCGAGATGGGATATCAGATGGATTTTATTGTTAGAAATTATTTTAGGGCAACCACCAGTATAAAGGGTGCTTCCCAGAAAGTCAGACCCCTGCCCCAAGGAGTTTATAATCTAACTGATGGACAAAACAAATTCTAGTGACTGGCTTACGTCTAACTGGAGAGATGAGTGATGGCTTTTCTGTCATTAACTTCTATGTTTCTCTGATAATCGTTTTGGACCTCTTCTGATTTTGCTGGTTCATTCATTTCATGCTCTAGGCTTGTGGGCTGGATGGCTGTTTTGTATTAAAACGTGTTTTAATACCATCTTCACCAGAGAGCTGTATGTTGTGAAGTGCACATTCTACAACACATCATTGTTAATTAATACTAAAAGAGTATTCTACAACACATTGATAATTGTTAAAAAAAAAAAAAAAAAAAAAAAGTATTTTTGGCACCCCCACGTTCTGTGTTAGAAATGTATCACACCATCAGTCACAGGGCAGTCAAGAATCATTCTGAATATAATACCTTCCACACTTCAAAAAGGTCTTAAATTTAATTGGGTAATTTATTGCTAACATATGATTACTCTTTATTCAGTGGCGTTACTTTGGGTTTGAGCACTACTGTAATATTTACACCATTGTTCCTTGCACGCTAGTTAAATAGCTCTCTTTGAATGGTTTCAAAGCTTCAGTCACTGAGGGCAAGATTTTCAAAGGTATTTAGGCGCTTAAAGCTACATATAGATGCCTAATGAGATATGCTGAACAGATTAGGTGTCTGGGGAGGAATGCTACAATTCTACTACGTTCAGCCACTAGGTGGCGCAGTATGTAACAATCGCAGCAATCTGCCCTGTACAAGGAGATGACAGTTCCCAACTCCTGTCAAATGCTATTGATAGCTCAGATTTCATTGCTAGCAAACATTTCGTATTCAGAGCTGATGGATCCTTTTTTGGGTGGGCTTGTGTGAGGGGTTTTCCTCCCCCCACCTCTCCAATCAGAAATGAATCATTCCCACTGTGATCATGCATGGTGCTAGCCCTAGGATTTCGGTGAGCAGGAGCATGATGATTCTTTGAGGATAGTCCCAGAACATAGGTTCCCTTGTATATGAAAAGGGGTTGAGGGTACCTTCATGCCGTGACCAGCCTCCCACTGAAGGAGATACACAGCGCAGCTGCTAAGGCTGGAGGAAATGGGTAGATGACAACATTTAAAAGGGATTTCAAGGCTACTTCTCCAAATAAGGGCCTGAGAGCAGCAGCCATAGGGGAGTTTCTGTATGTGGAGGTGAATTTTACTACTTATATAGTAGAGCTCTTTACCAAGAGTGATATGAGGTCCGAAAAACCTGCCATATGGTGAGACAAAAGCAGTTCAGTTTATTTAGTTTATCCAAGAGAATAACAGGTTAATAGGTGACTTGATCATGGTCTAGAAGAAATTGCAAAGGGAGAAGGTTTGTATGAGTAGAAAGTACTTGAGCAGACAATGGTAAAAGAAGATAGAGACGTGCAGGAAATAACTGCACTATTAGATTTTACACCTTAATTAACCACTGGAATAACTTATCTAGGGATGTCACTATTTCCACATCACTTGACATCTACAAATCATAACTGAATGTCTTTTTAAAAGGCACTCTGTAGCTCAAACAAGCTAGGACTTCATGCAGAATCATTTGGAGAAATTCACTGGCCTGTGTTTGCAGCAGGTCAGACTATATGATTACAGTGCCCTTAAAATCAACTAACTAATTTTATCACCAGACCCTCCACTCTTGTGTTGTAGGTATGTCAATATTATTGTTATCATTTTACAGACAGAGATACTGAAAGAAAGTGAGGTAGAGATGGTCAGTGACTTTCCAAAGCCACAAAAAGCATCAGAGGAAGGACTAGACTGCAGGAGTACTTCGCTCTCAGGAGATTTATCTACACTGGGAAAGCAGGTGTTTAAAACTTGCTCATAATACTATTGATTTTCCCCCTGTCAACAAACCTAGCATGTTTAGTCCATTAGAACAAATTGCCTCTCATGCTATTCAGCTGCCCCCTCGGGTACCCAGAAGCCACTCTAGTTACTTGCCAGAGATGTTGGCTCATCTGCAGGATGGTGGCACACGGCTGGGAGGAAGCTTTAATGGTTGGGTTACATCAATTACATCCACCAGGCTGATTTTAAAAGACAAGGTTTCTAGTCCTTTCTCTTGTCAGAGATGCTGAGATCAGCCTTGACATGTCCAGATCCATAACATCAGAGGCTGCCAAAGCACAGTACTCTCTGTGATCCAGCAGCTGTGACTGTTAGCAATGTTTGTTTGCTTACTCGCTAATTTACATTCTCCATGAAGGTACCTAAAACTGTGGCACTAGCTCTAGTCCTAAATAGGTCCTGTGTTAGCTGAGCATCATGGCATGCTAAATGGTGCGTCGCTCTAGCGGGCTCTTGCAGACTGATAGGGCTATCATTTTGTAGAGTTAGGGAGTTTTGTTGGCTCTCATGGAGTCTGCTATCTTGTAATTTATGTCTGAGTCCAGAGCCTCAGCTGGGTCTCTTCAAAACCTTTAATGAATTTAAATAAGTAATTTGCAATGTGATCTTCCAGCCACTCAGTTTAATTTGTAAGAACCTACTTTATTATTTTTTCAAATTCGGTGTTGAGCTCAAAATTGTAAAACTTTCATCTTTATTTGGTAAGTTTTACTTTTCTTTATTTATACCCAAACCAAACATATTGAAGTTTCTGTCTTCCTTAACAGAAGATATTATGCTAATGCTAAGAATTTATAACTTTAAACAAACCCCCTGAACTAGTAAATTGGATTCACTGATGCTCCAGCCAGGACCACCAGCCTTCCTAAAGCAGCAATGGGAAACCCTAAATGATGGATTTTCCATTGTGCGTTTCACTTATGTTGTTTCCTTCCTTCAGACTTCTTTGAATCCTTCGCTGCTGGCCGACCTTTTGGTTGCGCCTTCTTGAGGAATGTACGACGCAGACATGATAGGATAGATTTTTTAAATCTTCTTACAGCAAGAATAAGAGCAATGAGGATGAGGAGAGCAAGACCAATTATTGCCCAAAAACCCCACCAGATTTTGGCACTCACTCTCTGTGGGGGAGGGCCACTGTCAATGCTTCCTCCAAAGCCATGGAACTGACAGTTTGGAGGGGCCCAGCCCTCGACACAGTGACAGTTTTTATTATTGTTGCAAACTCCTCTCCTGCTGCACTTTTTGTCCTCATCACATGCTCTTTTAATCACTGAAGCAGCCATACATGTCCGGTTCATACAAACCTTTGCGTTGCCACACATTGTGCCATCTGCCACTACTCCGATGTCAACAATATCTACCCCTGGATGATAGTCTGTTCCCCAGCACCACCCATTGCCTATCGGCGTTTGAATTATGGTTGCGTATTCCTCCAAGACAGGTATGTCTTTTACATTCACACACTGCACTCTCCCACACAAGCTGTTGCTCTCGTTGCATTTCTCAAATGCCGTTTCTTTCCCGTCACCCCCACAGTTGCCAAACCGATCAGCTTTTACATTCAGTTCATTGAAGCAAATTTCTGGAGCAGCTCTAGCTCCTTTTCCAAAGATACTTTCACACTGTAAATTATGGGTGGCGCATTTCCCCTTATAACAGTAGCCATTGTCACTACATGCATTTCCATCCTGCTCATACACATCTTCAGGACACCACTCTGAAATCCCATCACAATACTCGGGCAGGTCACACTCATCTGCAATTGCTCTGCATGTTCTTCCTGCTGGAAGAAACTTACATTTTCTACAGCACTGTCCAACAGAACAAACAGCTCCTGGCTTCAGTGTGCAATTGTGATGACAACAAGGATCTCTTCTACATTCTCGTAGGTTCCCACAATCGCAGTCTTCTCCATGGTCCACTACTTTGTTACCACAGCGCTGAATGGTAAAAAGTGCATGAGGTTCAGGGATGTTAAACAAACAGTTTCCTTTTCCTTTATCCATTAGGTCTAAAAAATAATTTTTACTGCAGTTACTGAATAGACTGGTTCTTGAACTTGCTTCACTCATGATGCAGCTTGTGTGTTTGCCACATATACAGCCTGTGTGATCATGCTCCATGCCAAGATTATGACCCAGTTCATGAGCAAGAACCTTTGAAAAGAGTATTGCAGAATTAAAAACGTATGCTTCAACTCCTGCTCCATAATAGCCTTCACAGATCCCACTTACATATGCCCGCCCAACTAGTGTTCCAAAATTTTTATAAACAAATAGGTGTGCAGCATCATGTTTCACCCGTGGAGAAATATTAAGTCTTCTCCAGTCATTAAAACTCTGAAGAAGCAACCTAATGTCTTCAGGAATGTTAATGGGATTGTTTTGCGTCCAAATCAATAGCCCAACCAGAAGTATACGTAACTTTAGAGACTGAAAATGAGAATCTGCCATATTGACTGTGTCAACAACGAGATATGTCACATTGGTTTCATTTTTCCCATGATAGTCGAACAGTTTTTTGTCTGCCACTATAAAGAGCTCGAGATACCTGGTGTGTCTGAATCTTACAGACAGGTCTTTACCTATTAAGTTCTTCCTAGTCTCTATTACTGTTGCTGGACGTTTTCTTTCTCCATCAGTTACTTCACACTTCACAGCCTTGGGTTCCATCTCCTCTGTTCGATAAAGACGGTGCTGGAATGTAAAGGAAGTCTCCACAGGTTCAATACCATAGTTTAAGCTCCCAATCTGGAGAAATCCTTTAAGTCCAGAGCAGGTGCTGAGGGTCACGTGAGATTCTAGGGTATTTTCCACATACCCATGATAGTAGCAATCATCTGGAATGTGGGGCTGATCTACTCTCAGTTGACCTCTAGCATCATATGTGAAGACTGGGAAATTTTTTACTAGGAATCCTTTCTTCTGCTTTAGGTGAACTACATGGATCTCACCTTCCACCTTGATGGCATAGGACTTCTCATCCTTGGTGGCTTTGCCTTCCTTGGGTGCTAGCTTCCTCGGAACTATCACTTCATAGGAAGCAAACCGTGGAAGAGGATGATGACTAGAGTCTGTGCTGGGAAGGAGAGGCCCCAGCAGCACCATGGAGACGCCCAGTCTGAGGAGCAGCCCTTGTCCCAGCACTCTGTCCCTTGCCATCAGACTCCTCGGCATTAACGCTAATCCTCTCTGGGTCTGGTTTATGGTCGCTGCTTTCCAAACTGGAGCAGAGAAGGAAAATTGTGGGGGGTGTTAACTCAGCAGCACGGTCGTTAATTCAGTCACCGAGTGTCTCCTTCTCATCTTAAAAAGCAGCAGGTAATGCCTCTCTCTCTCTCTCTCTCCACTCCCAACTGCTGCCCATGCCGGCTGCCAACTGCCTTTCTGAGCTTTAGTGAGTAGACACAGTAAACTTCTCCCCTTACATTTCATGCTCCAGATCAGCATCAAGTAATGCACAAAGGGGCCAGCCCCCTTTCACAACTCCATTTCTGTGGGCTCCTTCCTCACCCATCTCTCCTTTGTAACATCAAGGGCTCAGGCTCACCATTTGTGGGATACCAAGTACCACAATGCAACGGACCTCCTCGCTATATAATAAAGCACAACCCCACTAACAAAACGCTTTATGCAAGGAAATCCAGGCTTCTAAATGGGGAAAACCAAAAAAAAAAAAAGTGGGTTATGTTTAACCCCTGAATTTCCTGCAGCTGTGGAATGGCCGGGATGGCGGTTGATTGTCTTGGTGCCTCTTTAAACGTGAACATTCTATGGCATGTGCCTTGGGGTAGAGAGGGGCTAGGGACATAGCCATGTGTGACTTGTGCAGAGCCAGACTTTAGGGCTTTCCAATTATGTAGGATGTCAATTAGAGAGAGCGAGAGAGAGTGAGTGTGTGTGTAAAACTAGCACTTTTCCAAGCTATGCCAGAGCCCAGCGCTATGAAAGCCCAGCTATGCCCCGTTCCTTGAGTCAGCTCTCACAAGAGCTGGTGCAGCTATTCAAGCTACAATTCACAAAAGTCCTTGCTGTGATGCAATTAAAATATTGCTGCACGTGGCACCTGTGCCACGACTGCAAGACAGAAATGAAATGGTATCTAGCATTTGGCACTGGCCCCATTCCTGTACACCACAGAGCACCCATCCCGTCTTCCACTACCTCCTTTTCCAACATCTCCCCGTCTTAAGATGATGAGGTGTGTGTGCTTGGAGAAATCTTTTGATGTGCTGAAAGGGGACAATCTGGTGATTGGGGTGCTGGATGGCTGCCAGCAGCTACTATGCTGAGGCTTGAGGGTGGAGGAGGGGGCAGGAAGCTTGAAATAGGGGCTTGTGAGGAGGGAAAATGCAGGCGGGCCATAGGCTGTGTTGCCAAAAACAAGCATTTAAAAATCATGACTCGGCTCCCCACATAGTGGGAGATGATTTTAAACAGTGAAGGACTTTTTTTTTTCTTTCTTCTGTTCTGCATTCTGACCTTTGAGCCTACAGGGTGAGGCTGCCTGACCCTGATTTTCTGTGGGCTTCAAAATTCAACTTGAACGGCTAAAAGCCACAAAAAGGGGTGAGCCCCCCCTGCTTGCTGCTTTTAAGGGATTCCACTTGCCCTCTCCTACGCCCTGGGGTGGGGTAGGGCAGGAGTGGCTGCCATTGATCCCACTCCAGCCTTTGCCCTTATCAATAACCCACCTCCCTCCTGACCCTCTCTGGGAAGCCTCCATGGCTTCTTCCTTCACTCACCTATATTGGCCCACATCAGTGTTCTTCCCTTGGGGTCAATGACCCTTTCACAGTGCCCCTCTCTGCCTCCTCCCAGAATATGGGGCTGCCCTCCTCCCTCAGGGCAGCAGGACTTTAGCCCCATGGTTACAATGGAGGACACGGACAGTGTCAATTTCTTTTAAGAGCTGCTTCTCCACAGGCTGTAGGGAAGTGGCAGCCATCTTAACTGAGGGCGGCCCCTGGCTTCTGTCTCACTGAGAACAAGGTGAGATGGCGGCCATTTGGGAAGCCGGCTTTTGCTGAAGGGGACGATATTAGGTGCCAGTAGGGTGACCAGACATCCCAATTTTATAGGGACAGTCCCAATTTTGGGGTATTTTGCTTATATAGGCTCCTATTACCCGCCCATCACTGTCCCAGTTTTTCACATTTGCTGTCTGGTCACCCTAGGTGCCAGTCTCTGCTGAGGGAAAAATCTGTCGGTTGTGAAGCAAAAATGGCAAAAAATAGGAACCTTAGCCCTAAATATTAAGTTTTTGAAACTCTCAGTTGGGTTTCTCCTCTCCTCTGCCTGCTTGTGTGCCACTTCACCAGTATCCTAAAAAACCACATTGGGGATGAATGGGAAAGCGGGGCTGCCGGATTCCAATCAGAGCCCAGTTACAAACCCTGGCACAGACAAGCTGTGAAGTGCTTAGGGCCTGATGGGGCCAGAGGGATGATAAATAGATTTAAATCCATCAGTTTTTTAATTCGCTGATCGTTTTGCTATTTGACTCCAAGACCAAATTTATTTAAATATTTTTAAAAAATGGAACAAACTGCCAAAAGTGTGTGTGCATATGTATAAAGTATATTTACACGAGTCCTACTGAAACTAGTCATGCGGATCCATCGATTCTCCAGCAGGGTTCCCCAGGCACTCCCACAACTGCTCTGAGAAACCCTAAACCATGGACTTGCCACTCTGCGCTGGCTTTTTGAAGCTAACGCTGCCTTATTTTCACACACTCCTGCGAGATGGCTGTATTTGCCCAATGCTTTCAGATGCTTTATGAATCACTGTTGCTACAGGCTTTTTAAGTAAGAGAGCGATCGCTGCAGTGACTACAGCGGCAGCAAGGGTTATGCCCACAATAGTCCCAACAAAACTAGAGAGTCTAACTTTGGAAAGTGGGGGGGGCCCACTGTCAATGCTTCCTCCAAAGCCGGCGAACTGACAGTTCGGAGGGGCCCAACCATCATTACAATGGCAGTTCCCGTTACTGTTGCAAACCCCTCTACCGCCGCATTTCTTTAAAGTACAGTCGGATGTCAGCACTGTTGTCTCATTGACACATGTATGGTTAATACAAATCTTGTTTGTTCCACACTTTGCACCATCTTCTACTATACCAGTATCGGAGAGCTCCATCCCCACGTGAAAGTCTGTACCCCAGCACCACATATTATCCACCGGAGTTTGAATTAGGGTCGTATGATCCTCTCCCCAAGGTATTCTTTTTACATTCACACACTGCACCCTTCCGCACAAGATGTTTTCCAATTTACATTGCTCAAACTTTCCATCTCCCCCGTCCCCTCCACAGTTGCCAAACCGATCCCCTTTTAGGTTCACTTCTTTGAAGCAACTTTCTGGAGCTGCCTTTGCTGCTTTGCCAAAGAGGTGTTGACACTGTAAATTGTGAGTAGAGCAAAACCCATGAAAACAGTAGCCATTGTCACTGCATAAAGTCCCGTCTTGCATATACACATTCTCTTGGCACCATGGAGAAGTCCCATTGCAGTACTCAGGCAGGTCACATTCACTTGTCTTCTTTCTGCATGTTCTTCCTTCTGGAAGAAACTGACATTTGTGACAGCACTGTCCGAAAGCACAAATAGCCCCTGGCTTCAACTGGCAAGTGTGATCACAGCAAGGGTCCTTTTTACATTGCTTTTTGGAGCCACAATCGCACTGTTCTCCTGGGTCAACTATGAAGTTGCCACAATACTGCACATGAAATAGCTTTTCAATTTCTGGGATGTTATTCAGACAGCGTCCTTGCCCTGACACTGTTAGGTCAAAATAGTCTCTAGAACTGCAGTTACTGAATTGATGGACTTGTGTATGATGCGCATTCATGATGCAGGTACTGTCATTGGCACACACGCACTCTTTTCCATCATGTTTCATGCCAATATTATGTCCCAACTCATGAGCAAAAAGCACAGCAAACTCCCTTGAAGGGCCATGCATGAATGCTTCGACACCCGATGCACGTTTCTTATCACAGACACTTCTCAGGTATGCTTTTCCAATGTTTGCTCCAAAATTCATATACACAAACAGGTGTCCTACATCATGTGGCGCCCGTGGATAAATGTGACGTTTTCTCCAAAGGTTAAAATTGAAAAGAACCTCACTTATATTGTGTGTAATTTTGATGGGGTTGCTTTCTGTCCAAATTTCTAGTCCAGTTAGTAGTATGCGAAGACGAAGAGGATAAAAAAGCTCATCCACCATACTGACGACATCAACAACTTGCATTGAAACATTAGTTATATTTCTGCCTGAATATTCAAACCGCAGTTTGTCCACCACTATAAGAAGCTCCATATACTTAGTGTGCGTCCAGGGATGAAATGCCTCCGCTTTGGGAACCTGCCTCCTCTCCGTTTCAGAAGCTTGATAGTTGATCTCTTTGGCAGTTAATCCACATGTCACAGCCTTGGGTTCCATCTCCTCTGTTCGATAAAGACGGTGCTGGAATGTAAAGGAAGTCTCCACAGGTTCAATACCATAGTTTAAGCTCCCAATCTGGAGAAACCCTCTGAGTCCAGAGCAGGTGCTGAGGGCCACGTGAGACTCTGGGGTATCTTCCACATACCCATGATAGTAACAATCATCTGGAATATGGGGCAGATCTACTCTCAGTTGACCTCTAGCATCGTAAGTGAAGACTGGGAAATTTTTTACTAGGAATCCTTTCTTCTGCTTTAGGTGAACAATGTGGTTCTTCCCTTCTGCTTTGATGACATAGGACACCTCATCATTGGTGGCTTTGCCTTCCTTGGGTGCTAGCTTCCTCGGAACTATCACTTCATAGGAAGCAAACTGTGGAAGTGGATGAGGACTAGAATCTGTGCTGGGAAGGAGAGACCCCAGCAGCATCATGGAGATGCCCAGTCTGAGGAGCAGCCCTTGTCCCAGTACTCTGTCCCTTGCCATCAGACTCCTCGGCATTAACGCTGGATTGAACTGAATGCTCTCTGGATCTGATTTATGGTTCCTGATGCCCAAACTGGAGCAGAGAAGGGAAATCTTGGGGTGTGTTAATGCAGCAGTACTGCCCTTAATTCAATCACAGAGCAGCTCCTTCACCCAGTACAGCCCAACATCTTAAAGACACAGGTAATGCTCCTCCCTCCATTGCTAGCTGCTGCCCATACCCCCAACTAATTGCCCTCCTCTCTGACTCTGAACATTTTAATGACCGTTATATTTCCCACACTCTCCTTACATATCACCAGCTAGATCCGCCTGGAGTATCAAAGCTGCCTGCCGCCTTTCACACACTTTTATGGACACCCTCCCCATCTGTGTCTTTTGTATTTTCAGGGGTGCTCCCTCTCTTTCTGGCAGGGCAATACTACATCCAACAAAGCAGCAGGCCAGCCAGAGAGCCCAACCCTGCTATATTATACAGCACAGAAATGCTAACAAGTCTGGCTGCGAAAGGAAATTTAGGCTCCTAAACTGGGAAGAGGATAACACTTATAAAATATTACTCCCGAAACTTCTACTGCAATGGAATGGCCCAGATTGTGTCTGTTTCTCTTCGTGCCTCTTTGAATGTGAACATTCTATGGCATGAAGCTCAGAATGCAGCCATGTGTTCCCCCATGCGGGGATGGGCATGAAATGGAGATCTGGATCCCTGGGATTCTACTCAATATAAATTTGGAATGAATAAGGCAATGGAAAGATAGAGTGGTGAACAATGCCTCAGTCACTCACTGGGACCTAATATAGCAATAAGACACACCTTGGGTTATTAATTAATGCTTTTTGGCGCACTGGCTAGCATATTGCCCTTTTCTAAACACCCTATTGCTGCTCATAAGCTGACATTTTTTTTTAAATTGGTTTTTGCAAAGTGGGTTGCATGCATTGAGCAATGCAGCCTTCTGCTCTGAAAGATATTCTCACAGTAGGGTGAGAAAATGAAGAGGCTTGTAAGCTTCCTGCCTGCTACAATTTTACATATGTACAGCTTGCTTGTGTTCTTGTAATCTCTCTTAAGTTACCAGGACTTTTTAGGCCTGTTCTTTCCTCCTTTCTCCAGCAACATGGATGCTATGTCACAGCAATGCTTTATAGATCAAATAGCCACTCACTTTCTATTATGCTAATGATTAAAAATAGTTTTACTGAACAGTTAGGTTATTTACAATTGAAAGTGGGTTGGAGAGGCAGCAATGCCCCAAAATTGCTGTTACTGTGTCTTCCTCATCTCCCTCCATCCCCAGCCTACCTATCTTCAGCACACGTCTCCCTTCCATTCCCTGTCAACTTTAGGAGTGCAGAGATTTCTTAAGCATTTTTCACTGATGAGGTCCTCGTTGGGTTGGTGTCATGGTGTAGCATCAAGGCCAATTAGAACGTGCCTTTGGACAGTCACTCTTTCCCTGTCTTCCTGACATATTCTAACAGGGCTCTGAAGATATCAGACTGATATCAAATGCAGACTGTAATACAGTGAAGTATGAGTTAAGTAATTACCCAAGAAGCAAGAAAAACCATCAGTCTCCTAGTAGAGGGTGTTCTTTACTGAAAGGTTGGACAAAATTCTACAGGAAATCTTGGGACAGTTCCCATTTGTGTTAAGTTCTTATAAAAGCAACATTACAGATAGAAATCTCAACATAGTGAACTCAAAGCCTTGCAATGCCTTCCTTTGCTTCAGTTTCATTTTCTTTAATGCAATGGCGTGTGAGAGTTTTTTCCCTTTATGCAACACATTAAGGAAATAAGAATAACTAGTTTCTGCTTTCAAGGATACCCTTACAGTGTGAGGTCACCAAATGTAAAAGGAGACATCAGATTTAAAACATTAAATTGAGTGTTAGCTACCACAGTAGAAACACATCAACTTTATCTCCCCAACTCAAAAATTACAGCTACAGTGAGTTATACAGTAGGACCTCAGAGTTACAAACACCAGAGTTACGAACTGACCAGTCAACCACACACCTCCTTTGGAACCGGAAGTATACAATCAGGCAGCAGCAGAGACAAAAAAGAAAAAAAGCAACTACAATACAATACAATGTAAAACTATGAAAAAAATAAAGGGAAAGTAGCCTCTTTCTACTACATCGTGAAGTTCCAAAGCTGTATTAAGTCAATGTTCACTTTTGAAAGAACAACCATAACTCTTTGAAATGTCTGTAACCCTGAACAGAGTTACCAACAACCTCCATTCCTGATGTGTTTAGCTCTGAGGTTCTACTGTATGTACTTTGACAGAATGGGGCTAAGCTGTATTCTTATCGAGTGTATAATGCTGCCATCTACAAGGAGGAATCATAATTACGAAAGAAGAGATGACAGGTTATCTTGCCCCACCTATTATCAGTGTGAGAGTGTCACCTACCTTTATTTTCTGGTGCTTTGTCTAGCCCAGTTTTGTAGTTTGCCCTTAAACACAGCACATTCTATCTCTAAGCACTTTACAAATATGAGTAAGTTCGGCTGCCCAGCACTCTTGTGAGGGGCAAAGGAATGGCACTATTCCATTCTACTACAGGCAGGTAAAACTGAAGCAGAAAGGTCAGATGACTTAAGTGAGAGAAATAGAGCCCAGTTGTCCTTGGTGCTGACCACAGGACTGTCCCTTTCTCTCTTTTGGGCTACAAAGATTTAAATTCAGCCTTGATCCAAACAAAAAAGCCAGATACCTTTTAAGTTTAGTAAAATCATTTTTTATGTACACTGATGAATAATATTTACAATCTAATACTGATCCAAAATAAACTAATATTACAGATAACACTGAAAAAGAGAAATGAAAATATTCTTAATACACAGAAGTTAAACATGGCATATGAAGGGTTCCAAGAGAGATTTCCAAAGAAAAAACACGTGGCAATGATATCAAAACTTTAACAACTTCCTGTTTCCAAGCCAACACATTCTCCTTCTAGACAAATTCTTCTAATCTTTTCTTTTTTAAATGGCCCCAAACAGTCAAATCACAAGATAAGCCAGATATATAGTTTAAAAAAAAGTAAAAGGTCAAATGATTTCAGGCAAAGATTTATTTAGAGTTTTATTTAAAACCAAAAGAACCCCTCACATAGTAGCTTCCTTTATCCTTTGTGTTTTTATAAAGAGAGGTTCTTTTATAGGATACCATCCATCAGACCCTTTCAATTCAAGATATTTAAAATATTACGGTCTGCTAAGGAGGACTGGTGAAGTTTATTACCAAACAAAAATATGCACAATCAAGACAAAATACCTGGCAATTTCATCCACTGAAAAATAAAAATGTAGGGCAGAAAAAATAAAATTTACTTTAAAAATATTTAAATGAATCCATTTAGTGTATTGAATTTTGAATTCAAAAATTTAACTTATTTTAAAAATAAAATAAATCAGTTTTATCATTTTATTAAACCATTTGACCTTCAGTTTCAACTAGTGTCACCATAATCCCTTCTTTCCCACATGCATTTCAGGTTAATCTATTCTCAGTTAGTATATGGACAATATCAAAGTAAACTTACAAAAGGCAGTTTTTCCACCAGAGACTTGGAAATTTGACATCTCTCCCTCCAAACCTGCACCGTTAAAATACTGAAACCGTTCTAAGTCAGGCCTGAACTTACCCATCTTGCAATTACTAACGGCATGAAGTCATCCTGTCATTTAAATAAATTAAAACCGATAAATGGAGGAGGGACTCAGTCACAATGCTCAGTAACTAGCCAGCCAGTTGTAGGTCTTCCTTGCCATTTTCTAGCCCTGGTTTGGATTTCTCCTAGAAGTAGTTGCCACAATACTCTAAGGTTTTCTACAAAATGGATATTTTGTATTGTGGAAACAGTTTGAAGCTATTTCTTACAGGGGATTACATAATAGCAGCACCGAAGGGGTTTTTGGGAATCCCATCTTGGCTTCACTTCCAAAGCAAAGCAATATGGAAATACCAGGTCACCTGGTTAAGGCAGTGGTGCCCAAAGTTTTGGCCAGTGGAATTCTATAAGGCAAGCCTTGTCACGGTCACCTTTAATGAGAGATGATGACAACCTGATGATCAACTTGCATGAGTGAACAGGTTCCTGCATACTATACACCACCTTGCTCACAAGCTGAAATAGGTTGGATCATGACAGAGCATGGCATTCTGGGACCGGTATTTTTTGTTGCCCAGCATTCCATATTAAAGATGAGGATAACTACAATCTGATCCATTTTATATGCGAGCTACATGTGGCCTTATGCTCCTGGGAAGATGCCAGTGTGGTGCTCAGTTGGGCAAAGTTTGCCTCCTGGCTCACAGGATAAAGCTTCAAAGCAGTTTGTGGGGAATTAGCTACACAATTCCTATTAAAATGTGACTGCCTTGTTTAATTCTCCATACACCATGCTTAAAAGTTGACAATTAAGATGCCCCAGGAAAAACAGATGTCAAGTGAAAGTTTAAAACAATCTAGAATATTTAAAGACTTTATGGATGTTGACATGAGCGAGAGATTAGTGCAAAGGAGAAGTGTACCAGCCTGAAGCCTTGCAACTGCTACTACAGAGAAGTGAAGAATGTTCATTTCTGCTAATGTATTGTACCTATGCCTTAATCTGGAGAGGTCATCTCTTTTATGGAGGAGGACAGTTAAAGTATCCATGTTCCATTTGTCCTATGGACCACAACCTTGGAAGTTATTCCTATCTCATATAGTTTTATGGGGGAGGACAGTTACTGACCAGAACTAGCCAGAGATCAAGTTCACTTTCCCAAAAAATTAGGTTTCCAGCAAGGAAATATAAAACCATTATTCACTGCCTGCTCGTTCACTACTTTTCTCATTAGTATGTATCAGTGCACAAGTATTCCATGTAGTGTTTAAGGGTGCCAATCTTACTTACGCAAAAATCTCCCATTGTAGTCAGGAAAGATGCTAGCTAAGTAAGCACTGTGTCCTAACATTGCAATAATCGGGCAGTTTAAAGCTTTAAGCAGTGCGGGTCCTGCAGGAAGGGATGAAAACAGCCGACACACAGATGATGTATGCATTGGAAAAGAATGCAAACTGAAACATCTCCTTTATGTAGGAAAAACCGAGTTATAGTTTACAAAATCCTGCAAAAAGTATCAGACGCAGCTTTGCTAGCCAAAGCAAACAGGTAAGAGGAAGTCTGATTTAGAAAAAGACAGAATGTGGCCCAACTGCCATACTGAGTACACTGGGAGATTTATGGCTCAGGTTGTTAAATGTAAACCCAAGAGTAATTGAGCTATGAAGTGTAACAAAGTTCAAGAGTAATTACTCCTAATAGCCCTGAATTGGCACTTCAGTCTGCAGACCATACTTTCTCTGTGTCTGCACAGGTATGGTACCAAAATATCTCTATAAAAAGCCTTCAACAAGTCTCAAAAGAAAGGAAAGTATCAGAAAATAGAAAACTAGAAATATTTACAGATTTTTTAAAAAAATAAAGCAGATTTCTTTCTTTTTTTTTTTGAGCCAAAGTTTCAGACAAGTGTAAGGATTTGCCCTTGGTGGCCCTTCACAGTATGCTGCAGCACAGGGACTTGAGTTGGGGGCAGCTCTGGGTCAATCCCTCCCCAGGCAGATGAAGCTCAAGAAAATCATAGAGCAAATGTGCTTGGACTCCAATGAGGGACACAGATGGATGACCACTAGCCATCTTGCACAGCAGCACTGTGATTATACACAGGATGATCCCTTCCAGTCAGGAGAACAAGCTTGGTTCTGTGCTTCTACAGGGTTATATATTCCAGAAGGAAAATGGTGGAGTGGTGGAAAAAAACAAAACTCAGGCTCAACTATTTATGTGGGAAAAAGGCAAACAAATCCACCCACATGTTGCTGCCTGAGGGAAAGATCACCATTAAAATAAAAACAATAAGCACAAGTTACTGAAGTTCCCACCCCTACTGTTTTAAAATGAAGAGGAGGAGTCTGATGCTGAACAGCCACTCAAGTTCTGGTGAAGCCAGGAGCAAGATATGGAGCTGGAGAAGAGAGGTACAGAATTACCAATCAGAACTGAAAATTATAGCAAGAATATGGACTTGAGTACATGTCTCCTTAGCAATGCTAAGAGTGGCTCTTGAGTTATCTGGCAGAGGAGAAAGTTATTCTGCTGTCACTATAATGCTGCAGATTTTAGGTAAAAAGGATGCCTGTGAAGTTTGTTCCATGGCATTTGCTTCAAATATTTACTGAGCAAAATGCTAAGAAACTGTGGTTGTCTCATTCATATACTTAGTCATTGCAGCTGTCTGTATAGCAGATGGAAGGCTGCTTCTGCATCTGGTTATTAAGAAACAAACGGTCTTTAACAATATAATTTGTCCCATTTAAGGGACTCATGAATTAACAGTACATGAGTGATCATATATACCTTGAGCAACTGAGTTTTTAAAAAAATATTACAGTACCAATGATTTTTGTATCTACAACTATACAGGATTTTCAAGCAGTGTGGAAATTTAATGAAATAATTATGATTTATTAATTTACATAAAAATATTTTACAGTTAAAGAATAGCTTTCAAACGGTAAAAAAAAATATATAGTAACAAGCTCTAGCTATTGTGAATCATGGGAGTTTGTCTGCTCTTCAATAACTTGTTTCACTATTTCTGCCAGCTTTAGCCGGTCCACCTTATCTGTGAATCCTCTGCCTGAAATTAAAGAAAAAGCAAGTCAGCCTAAGTGTGGTGCAGGGAGGAAAGCAAACAGTCGTAACTGGCTGAATACAAACTGATGCTTTGATCCCAGACAGTAAAGCGTAGGGTAAAATTCTGAAAAGTCCCCAAGTGACTCAGAGGCCTAACCCACACTCAGAAATCAGTGGGACTTAGGTGCTTTTTTAAAATGTTACCTGAGCCTCAAACATAAAATTTAAACAGGTTTTAAAAAGCCATTTAATTAATGTTCTGTGCTGGCAAAATTGATACCATTTGGGGCCATTTAAGCATGAATTGATTTAAAACGGGTTCGTTAAAATGGTTTCAAAATATACCCTGCATGTAAGAGCAGTCTCTGCCTTAGGAGAAGGCGTCACTTACCATTCCAGCTGAAGCTCTGTAGAGTGTCTCGCAATAACTTACACTCCCTATTATATTTCCATGCTTCCTGCATCACTTCATTCAGTTTCTCATCTTCATTCTCTCCTATTTAAAAGAAAGCAAGATAAAACAGAGATTTGTCATATAAATTCTCAGCAAAGGATGCACCCTTCTTTTTCTGCTGCATACTGGTTTTGAGAGCAGAAGCTTTGTTTAGAAAGCCAGTTTAATAGCACCATATGCCACTGTTAAAGCAAGGTGTTAACACTTTAATACACAGGTAATTTACAATCCACATGCCGTTACAAAGAGCAAACCTATTCTTGTAATTGAAAAAGTTTTGCAGTGATCTTTCCCACATCTCAATCCCTCCTTCTACCAGGTCTCCATTGAGCAATACCAAAAAGAATCCATGTAACTGCTCTAAACAGCAACTCATTCCCCGGGCTCTGTAGTGCTGCCTTCTATCCTCTCCTGCCTCTTGACCAACAGGGTGCTGATTTCCTTCCAATGGCTGCACAACTGACAATACGCACCTCCACAGATCCCCTACAGTGGCATGTGTGACTCCCAAGCACTGGAAGGCTCTTCTAGCTAGGTATCCCATCACACATAAATCAGCAAAGGGTTGCACCAAAGCTATGCATATGAATCAATCTTCTGCAATGAAGTTTCCTGTATAAGGTGTCAGAGATATACATTCTAGGGCAAAAGGGCATTGATTCACGTGTGTGTTACTTTTGCCTTCAGGGCTAGTAAAAAGGGACAATTCCAAAGATGCTGGGCTTTCCTGCAAGGAAACTATTGTCCTATAGCTATAAAACAAGCCCCTTTAGGGCTCCGTGTCAGACAATCAGCTCCCTATCTCCTGAGCCTGACTATAGCAATAGGAATGCTGGGCATACTCCTTCACTGCTGACACAGGGGCACAACAGTAAACACGCATTAGCTTTCTTAAAAGCGGTGACCTTTACCAGCCTGTGGTAGAATACACTGTGCAATGACATCTCTGAGTTTTTCCAGAGCCACATTGGAATCATCACTTCCATTCTCAGGATCGTGGATACAGACACCATCCTTTGGTTTAGTGCTGAAACAGATGGGAGTGAGAAGGAAACACTATTACAGTCTGAGCACAACACAGCCATGTAACCAAAAGCCAAATCTAAGAAGAAAATAACTGCTAATAGCAGAAGTTTGAAAGAAGTCTGATCATATCCATTACTCAATACATAATTCTGAACCCACATATATTTCTCTTATAGGATCTGGAAACCTGTAAAAGAAAGTAGATTTATTAAAAGTTCTGACGTAGTATTCTGCCTTATGATGGCACCTTAGATCAGAAGATTAAGACTTTTACTTATATCATAAGAACGGCCATACTGGGTCAGACCAAAGGTCCATCAAGCTCAGTATCCTGTCCTTGGACAGTGGCCAATGGCAGGTACCCCAAAGGGCATGAACAGACAGGTAATCATCCAGTGATCCATGCCCTGTCACCCCATCCCAGCTTCTAGCAAACAGAGGCTAGGGACACCATTCCTGCCCATCTTGGCTAATAGCCACTAATGGACCTATCCTCCATGAATCTAGTAACATGCTCAATACTCCTAGAAGGTAGGTTAACATCCCAATTGTCAGATGAGTAAACTGCAGCACAGCGAGATTAAGTGGTTTGCCCAGTGAATCAGTGGCAGAACCTGGAACAAATCTTGAAGTTCTGATTCCCAAGCTGTCCTGCTCTAACCACTTCCTTACAGCTAGGTCTGCTCCATTCTAACTATAAATGATATAGAATCATAGGACTGGAAGGAAACCTGAGAGGTCGTCTAGTCCAGTTCCCTGTACTCATGGCAGGACTAAGTATTATCTAGACCAGGGGTCGGCAACCTTTCAGAAGTGGTGAGCAAAGTCTTCATTTATTCACTCTAATTTAAAAGTTTCGCGTGCCAGTAATACATATTTAGAAGGTCTCTCTCTGTCTATAGTATATAACTAAACTATTGTATGTAAAGTAAACAAGGTTTTCAAAATGTTTAAGAAGCTTCATTTAAAATTAAATTAAAATGCTGACCTTACACCACCGGCCCGCTCAGCCCACTGCTGGCCTGGGGTTCCATTCACCTAGGCCGGCAGCAGGCTGAGTGGGACTGGTGGCCGGGACCCCGACTGGCAAGGGGCCGGCAGCCAGAACCCCAGACCGTTGGTGGGCTGAGCAGCTCAGCCTGCTGCCGGTCTGGGGTCCCAGCCCTGCCCACCTACAGTGGGTACCTACCTTCTCCCTGGTTCAAGCCCAATCTCCTCCTCTCTCTCTGCACCGAGCTGAGGGTGGGAGTGCACTGAACACAGGGCTAGGGTGAAGGAGCAGGCTGGGGGTTGCGGTGTAGGATCTGGCCAGGAGCTAGAATGAGGGAGGAGGCTCAGGGTTGGGGCAGAAGGTTTGGGTGTGGAGTGCTTACCTGGGCAGCTCCCATTTGGTGCGAGGGGTGCAGGTGGGAATGGGGGGGGGGGAGGTGCAGGAGCTCCCATTTGGTGCTCAGGGTTGGGGTGGGATGTAGGGGGTGCAAAAGGCAGGGCATGGGGTGTGTGGGGGCTGGGTATATGTGGGGGGTGGAGTCAAGGAAGGGGGTTGGGGATGTGTGAGGAGGGTGCAGGAGTCAGGGCAGAAGGCTGGGGGCATGTGAGGAAGGTGCAGGAGTCAGGGCTGGGGGCATCTGAGGGGGGTACAGGAGTCATGGCATAGGGTATGGGGGGCTGGGAATGTGTGTGGGGGACTGGAGTCGTGGCTGGGGTTGGGGGGGTGCAGAGGTCAGGGCAGCGGGCTGGGTGTATGTGAGGGGGGTGCAGGGGTCAGGGTCAGGGCAGGGACCTGGGTCTATGGGGGGGTGCAGCGGTCAGGGCAAGGGCTTGGAGGATCTGGGGAGGAAGGGTGGGGAGCGGGGTGGGAGTTAGGACTCCTGAGCTCCGGGAAGGGGCTGGTGTCTGACGCACGGGGCACGAGAGCTGGGAGCGAGGACTCTGGATTCCTAGGTTTCCAGCTGGGCTCTAGTTGTTCGAGGGGGTGGGGGGCAGATGGAGACTAGGGCTCCGGACTCGTGGGTTCTGCCCTCAATGCCAGAGGGAAGCGGGTCCAGTGACCTGGGGTGGGGAAAGAGGTGTAACCCAGCTGTTCCCAGGGTCCAGCAGGTGGCGAGCCACAGCTCCCGGGCTCGGGTTTGGGCTGTGGGACGCGGCATGCCCCAGTACAGAGCCGAGTTCATCCTAGCACCGGGGCTCCAACCCCGGGGCAGCCTGCCTGAGTCCAGGGAGTGCACGGCGCAGCTGGAACCCAGGACCCTTGCCCACTTACAGGCCTTGCGGGTGCTGCAACTCCTGTGGGGCCGGGTCCCTCTTCCTGCCCCCGCCAGCAGAGCCGCTTCCGGGCGGCTCAGGCTCTGCGGACACCAGGCAGCGGTATGGACACGCTAACTTGGAAACACAACCTGCCGCTGGAAGTGACAGAGGCCAGGAAAGCATATGTAAATGCTGGTGGGAGGGGCGGAGAAGAGCGGTCGGGCCAGGCAGCATTTTTATCACAATACTCCAGTTGAGGCTTAATCAGCGAGAAGTAGAGCGGAAGAATGACTTCTTGTGTCTTGCTTAGACATCCCAGAAGGATGTTTGCTTTTTTTTGCAACAGTGTTACACTGCTGATTCATATTTACTTGTGATCCACTATGACTGTCAGATCCCTTTCTGTAATACTCATTCCTTGGCAGTCATTTCCCATTTTGTATGCGTGCAACTGACTGGTCCTTCCTAAGTGGAGAACTTTGCATTTGTCCTTAATGAATTTCATCCTATTTACTTCAGACCATTTCTCCAGTTTGTCCAGATAATTCTGAATTTTAATTCTATCTTCCAAAGTACTTGCAACCCCTCCCAGCTTGGTATTGTCTGCAAACTTTATAAGTGTACTTACTCTCTATGCTATTATCCATATAACTGATGAAGATATTGAACAGAACTGGATCTGTAACTGATCCCTTCGGACCCCACTTGATATGCCCTTTCATACATTTAAAACTAGAGATTTAAAAAAAAATTTCAACTATTTTTCCAAACAAAATGCCATAATACAATGTAATAAAATATTCCAACTACCTGAATACAAACACTATTTGGGAAAGACCCAAGAAGAGTAGCTACTCTGCTTCTAACCACAGCAGAAGAAAAAAAATTATACTCAATTTACTGTACTTTTAAGAACTAGATACTCACACTCCATCTGCTCATTACTCAAATGGAAAGTTACTCTATCCAAAATACCATTACAAGTTATAGTTAGTCTGTTGCTTCCAATTTTTGAATTTTATGTGTATTACCTGCTCTGAAGTTCACATACCATTTGATTGTTAGCCTTAATTTGAACCTTTGTCATTTTAAGTGGTATCAGATGTGTCAAAAGAATTTTTTTTTCTTGATAAGCTTAAATTTAAACTCTTTGGTAGGTAGATTGTGCAGTGCCTCTTAAGCCGTGTCCATAAATTCCTAATACAATATACTTATATGTAAGATGAGGATAACACCACTATTTTCATACCTCACAGAGGTGTTGGCTGGAGCTGTGAAGATACAGCATGCTATATATGTATTATTGGTACTAGGTTTGACTCCAGCTGCTTTAGCACAGGAAGTAGGAACTAGCCAACCAACCAACTAGACCTTCTAGGAATTTCAGTCAAACAAACCTTAACAGAGGTTTAAGTGTTAAACAACAATTGAAGTACCCTGGCTTCTGACATTTAGGAATTATTAGATTTTAAAACATTAATTTTTTAGAAAGTTACCCTAGCAATTTTCTCTTGCGTAGAATTGGATTGTTGACAGAGTGGAGGGGTTTGAGGCTAACTTTGAGGTCTTGGATTCTCATGTTAGCAAGCTGTTCTGCGTGAGCCTGTTGTATCCCAGCAACCATTGCCTGGAATGGAAAAAGTAGCACAGTGTTTTAATTAGTTCCTTTGTGTATAAAAGGCCAATATAAGCCAGTACAAAAACCGTTCATAAAAATCCAGCACACATTTCAGGGATGCACAATAAAATCATGCTTGTGCTACACAAGACCAGCTCAGTACTGAGCAATGACCATGCGGGATAATATCCTGACCTTGCAAGGGCCTGGACTCAGTCTAATGGGTCTTCTCCATGTCTAACTTCCATGATCTTAGAGACCTGAGTGTGCGACCACTTTTGTACAAAAGAGTATTCCACTTAGTTATTTAAAGGTGGGGATACAGACCACACAGCTGAACCCCTGACTGCCAACCAATGGACTCATAGCTGCAGAACCAAGGTAAACGAAGGAGAAAAAGGATGCAAAACTGAAGTGAGCAAAGCACCTAGAGACAGAAGAGCTCTAATAGGTCACATTTACTATAACTGGCCATCTCCTCCTGCGTCTCACTAGGTCAGGGTTGCTCTTTACAGCTGATCTTCAAGAATTTTCTTTCTAGCCCCGTTTTAAATGAAACTTTTTGGTTTCAGGAACAAAGATTCTCCTTCTCTTTCTGAAGGTCATCAACCTCTGAGCTCTTAATCTGCAGGACATAGTTTTAAGACAAAATGCTTAACAAACATCAATGTGGCCCGATTCCAGACTTGACCTTTTTGAAATAATAAAACGTTATCTAAACCTTGTCCATCATCATTTGGGAAGAGGGCAAAATATTATCGAGAGCTTCAGTGGAGTTTAGCCAGGGATGGTCCAGGACTCCTTCTATAGTCAGCCGTTCCTCGGGCTTTACCTTCAGCAGCCTGAGAGAGAAAACAAATCGGTCCTTAGAGATGCTCTGTTCTTTCTATGCAACAACCTGCTGTTCTGCCTAGAATCATAGTGCTTTTAATTTTGCAGTTACCATCCCCCAAGATGAGAGTTCTTCTTTGACTAGAATGCCAACAAAACCTCTCACAAACGATCTGCTCCTCATCAGTCATTTTATTCCAATGACCCTTTCTGGAGATCTATTTAAGCACTGCAGAGTTACCGTGCGTATCTTCAGTGACACAAAGTGAGAAAGGGATCCTGTAATGAATGCACTCAGCTAACTTGTATCTTCAGATCCTGTGATAGAAAAAGTTCTCCTCCTTTAAGAAATACCCAACGCAAAAAGGACCATTATTCTCTGGAAATGCGCTTCTACAGATTTGCCAGCTAGTGAGACTTACTTAATCAAGGATTTTGTGCATGCAGAGTAAGGCAGAATTTCAAAGCTAGGTTTTTGTTTACTGAACAGACTCTGCTCCTATAATGCAACTTCTTTGCACTGTTTCCTCAGCAGAAGGATGGACAAGTGGACACCTCTACAATTGAGACAACTTCTATCTCTGGTGAATTCGCAGCACTTAATATAAAGAACTCTCCAGTGACCTACTGATTTAGGCAACTATTTAATGGCTGTGCTTGCAACAGATGGATGGCCTTCCGCCCCTGACACTGATTGAACAGCCTCCAGAATATTCAGCTCTCCCATGTTAACAGTATAAATTAGCCGTTTCCACTTAAGTTTCTATACTGCCAGATATCTGCTTATTCTTTGCTTTTTACTTATACCAACACTCAAAGCACAATTTTACTATAACGTAACAACTGTAGAGTCCCAGATAGGATTGTAAATAAGAGTTGCATTATGAGATTCTGTGAAACCTTATGGATTGTTATGGAGAGAAAGATAAATCACTAGACACTGACTAGAAAGAGCAGCCTGGAAAAGATTTGGCAGATAAATTAAAGCTCCCACTATTAAGCACCACTGTTTAATATAAAATAAGTTGTCAGTATTATGGCTGATATATTATTGGTATTGCTGATGGTCAAAGATAAAGGTCAAGTTGGAAACAGACAAAACAATATGGTCAAATTAAGCCATAATTAACTTTCTTGCACAACTATACCAAAAACTGATTATCTGATTGTATAGCAGAATTGTTCAATATAGAAAGAAAAAGTAGGTGACTTTTACAGAAGTGTCAGTAGTGCCCCAGGCTAGTCCATAGATTTAGGTACAAGGCACCGGTGGCAAACAGGCCTCCATTTCAGTTTTGATTCAAGACCCCAAGCCATATGGATTTTTTCCTTTAGATTTAAAAGGGATAATTTATATTCTTATTCTTAAGTAAAGATCAAGGCCACATATCAGCTAAACATGCTCCAAAGCAAGCAGCCACTTGAAGGCAGAATGTGACCTCCAGAGCTAAGGCTGATGTGAATAACAACCTTATTTTTTTTTAAACGCAAAATAAACAGAAAATAGCACACATACAGGCTAAGAACCTCTCTAAAACAAGAGGATCCCCTATACAGACTTAAATACTTTACTGCACATCAAGCCATAGACACAGGTTCTGACACATTTGCTGGAGAAGGACAAAGAGGAAAAGTAGTTTTGACAGTTTATTCAAAAGAATGAAAGAAAACTGACTTTATCGAAATCAGTGACAGTCTGTGGAATCCAATATCGTGGCCATTTTGAAATACAGTGGAACCTTCTTAGAGTGAAGCTGCTGTATGAAAAAAGCTGATTTCACTCAAAGTGAAGGTTTCAGTGAAACCATAACTGCAATTTGTATGTCAAAGCCCTTCTCGACTTTATACCACTAAAAACAGGCTCCTCCAATATTTACAAAAGTATGCCATTGGTTTAGTTCCTGGAGTTTTTACAGTGCCTTAAAGGGGACAGTGTCAGGTTAAAATAATTAAATGGATTTGATTTTCACTATTTATGTTGCTTTTAACTTTTTTTCATTTCTCTGGCTGAACAGTGAAAATACAATTAGTCAATTTCAGTTTTAAAAATGTGGTTGGCTTCTGATCAGTTCCATTTTCTGATTATCATGCAACAGCAGAGGGCTGCAATGTTTGAGCTGCAAACACTTCAGGGAATATTGATTTGCTTTTAAAAAAATGTACAGAAATACTTATTTTGGGGTCTTAGGATTTTAATGCTCAGATTTTAGGCCAAAGATGACCTGACTGTGTCCCTTTGATAAAATACATACCAGAAAAACTTTTGCACTGTGTTCAAAAACCTTTTCTGATCAGCTGCTTGTTTTAGACTGGGTATACATGCACTACGCACTAAACACCCATACTTTTCCAGAAGTGCTGCATGAGGATATAACCATACCGCTCCCGTTAAAGGCTAAATCTCCATGCAACTCTAAATATTTTAGTGATAGGAGCCGATAAAATTTGAAGACAGTGGTTTGGAAAAAGAGAAACAAGGGAAAACATTTACCAACCTTTGTTCATGCTGAATATGAAATACAATGTTCCAGCTTTATACACAGCAGACAATTTTTTTTTCTTTTGAAAATGGAGCCTTTAGTGACAAAATATTTAGTGATTTTCCAATGTCTTGATATAAATAATAAAGAGTAATATAACATTTTCCTCAACTGACTCACTTTCTCACAATGTCTTTTGCCATTTCTGAGATCTGGCTCCATTCTTCCTCTGGAAATTCAAAACTTCCTGTCATGATCTTTTTCCGCATGTCCTTTGGAATTGTCCGACTGTGGTGTTTGGAGTAAAAAGGAGGGTATCCGCACAGCATCACATAAATAATGACACCCAAGGACCACAAGTCACAGCTCTGAAAGCAAGGAAATTATCACTTTTGGGGCACAACTTACGGCAAAGCACTGTGTAGCCATGTTAAAAGATCTACACGACTTCTTATGAAATGCTGAAATACCTTTTGGTCTCTCTCTAGTGGTCTAGTCTGAATTAGTTTATTGGAGAGGGAAAAACAAAATCAATGAAAAGTGTCCAAACTCTGTAAGAATTTAGATTTCAAAAGTTTTTTTTCCTCCTCCCATTAGCTGCTTAATACTTTATCTTTTTCTTAAACAGAAAGATTAAATTTTAAGTATTTTTGCCAGCTAAATTGGTTGTGCATTTTTTTAAAAAATGTTTACTTTTTTAAAATGAGTAATTTCCCAGTGTACTTAGTAATGTTCTGATAGTCACATGCTAAGATTCAAGTATCCTTGTATATAGATCAGTCAAAAACAAACTACAACACTTCACAAGTTTGCCCAGTATACCTGCATGTGCTCCTGACATACTGAAGGGCCTTCCGACACCCAGATCCTCAGGGTAATAACTGGAGATATACCAATCTCCTAGAACTGGAAGGGACCTCGAAAGGTCATTGAGTCCAGCCCCCTGCCTTCACTAGCAAGACCAATTTTTGCCCCAGATCCCTAAGTGGCCCCCTCAAGGATTGAATTCACAACCCTGGGTTTAGCAGGCCAATGCTCAAACCACTGAGCTATCCCTCCCATCCAAATTCCTTTGGATTTCGAAAGTAGATACCTAATGTGTTTTACTTCTACAAAAAGTCAGTTGTTTGAAATTTTTTTTTTTAAACAAACTCCTATGTGGTTTCACCAGATACCTTTCATGGTCAAAATTTTCCCCAGGCTTCCAGTGATTTCAATGGATACGAGCTTAACTTCTTTTGAGCATTCCACCTTCAGAGTCTACATTTTAACAGCCAATTCTGTACGTACAAACCCCCCCCCAAATATTACACACACACACTACTTTGATCCAGTACACAAAAATTAAAAAAAAACAAACCACTCAAAGGCTCAAGGGAAGGCTCCAATTTAACTCTGTAGCAAAATGACATAAACAGCATTTATTACTCATGAAGGTAGACCATTAAACATTTGCAATTAGAGTGGCCAAGAATTATTATGTAAAGACAGTTTACGTGGGAGTTTATCACAGTCTATTTCAGAGAGCTGGGCATATGCTAGGTGCTGTTTTTACAGTGAGTCATATTTGGCAGGAGGATACTGGTAAGAACATTTTATACACCACTCCTAGCTAGTTAATGAAGCCATGATTGAAAGCTGTTCAAGAATGAGTTGGAACAGTTCATTAAGTGATCTCTGTCACATGCAAACAAGGCTGCTTATCACAGTATAATTCCACAGGACAAGACGACAACTAAACAGGGTGAAAAGGGATAACACATTGGCAACAAACTGGTTAACCCTGTCAATACAGGTACGCACTGTGGAGATCATTCCTATTCTTCTGACTCTTTTCTTTATGCTAAAATATGATTCGTACTTTGATAACGTACAGATTGAATCCACTGAAGGAACAAAACTGCCTTCAAGCTCTGTATCAATGTGACAGTGAAAAAATATTTTCTTTTTAGGACTCGCAAGAGTTGCATTTGACACTTCTGTACTGAAAGGGAGAGAAATTACTTATCTGCTATTGCATAATCTACTCACTGCAGACCACAAAAGTGCATCCCATGTCTTCTGATTGTGACTTTTAAAAGCTTACCAAAAAGCACTTGGACCACTTTCCCCATCTCTGAGGCTCAATGGCAAATAGATGAGAGGGTGAGAGAGTGCCACGGTATGTGAATCACTATACTGGAAGAAACTCCTGTCGGAGACCTGCTCTGTCTGTTCCATTATTTATGTAAGTGTCTGGAAAGTACTGGTTTCTTCCCGCTCAACTCTACCCAAGCTACTTTTCAGGGATTCCTCCTAAAAAGGAAGAAGTAAGCAAGACATATGGGGTAATGCAGTAGAGTTCACCTCTGTGTACTGCCATTTGGATTTCTGATATAGTCTACTCAAATGTACCTCCGTACACCAAAGACTCAGTGTACGCTGAGCTGAAGAATTACCCTTGAGAGTGATGTCAGTGCAAAGATTTCCCTTTGCAACCAGAGAACTCTAGGCTTTCTTCAATCAAAGCTGAAAACATCACAGGAAAACCCTAAGTGGCCAAAATACCACTAACTATGGAGGGAAAGATGCTGATAAGCAGAATCAGTTAGGAGAAGTAAGAAAGGAATGCAACCTTCCTGGTTGGCCTTGAGAGTGCTCATAAAAGAAATCTCAGGACAAATTCTATCACAACATTTGTCAAGACAATCCCAGCATCAGCTGTGATACCTATGACTTTACTGGTACAGATATTAAAGTAGTTTCTCATTGTATAATGAAACTATTTCTCATCTTTAAAAAAGACAACAGTATGAATAAGAGAGAGCTCAAGTTAGCAGGCTCTACTATCAGGAGCCCCTAATATCAACAGAAGAGAGGATTCTTTTGGAAGAGCCTTTGACAGTGGTGAAATAATTTCTTCCCAGGCAGGTATCAGCTGCTTAAAACTTTGCCAAACAAACAGTTCAGGCTGAAATTTTCCCTGCCACGTATTTGCCTGAGGCTGAATTTTTTGGGAAAGTTTCAGTTAAAATGGTTTGGCCACTTCTGATAATGAGGTTAGCAAAACAATGAAGTTAGAGAATGAAGGTTAGATGTTTAGCTAATGTTACAAAAATGGAATAATTTTTCCTTGCAGTTTTTAATACCATTACTGTTACTAATACTGTGCTATTGCTAACAGCGCTGGCATATTTCTCGTTTGATCGTGCTATTATGAAGGACTTCATACTTCAGACCAACAGATCACTTCCATCAGAAAGAAGAACTCAAAGCAAGAATCACAGTTAAGCATGTCATGGATCTCTAGACCTGGGACAGCTAATCTGTGCAGCCCAATTAACAAGCAGAAACTAATCAGAGTACCTCTGAAATCGATTAACCCTAAAATAATAACTGATTATTGAAAAAAGCAACTATGAACAACAGGGACATATGTATTTTGAACTATTAAGCTAAGTTGCAATTAAATGCATTTTTGTGGCAATATTTTACCTTCCTCCATATCACCTGCACACAATTCTCCAAGCCCACTTAATGAAACCAGACCAACCATATACCCAGGAAAGAGTACTGACAGTAGTGCCAATGCACCACCTGCTCGTTTTTAAAATTTTTATTTTCCAACACTTGCTACGTTGTAAAGAAGCCAAATTAAAAACTCTATCCCTGAGGTTACTTCATTCCGGCTAAAGAAAGGGTAATTTGGCAAAGTGACATTTCCCTAAGGTTCGTTATACTTCCTACTTTTCACTGGGAAACTCTGTGTGGTATAATCTAGTTAGTTTTATGTATTAGAAAGCCTAGAGTCTGAACCTTTTTATTGTTCCTGGTCACAAATGCCCCACTTCATGGTAGTGTGATATTACAGCTATTATAGTTACTTCTATGGTTTCATCTACCGCAGAAAGAAAAAGCACTTTCCTTAAAAGATGTCAACACTCAGCTTCTTTGAAAAGTTTACCTTGTTGTAAGTGTAGGGTGTTGGTGAGGTAGGGATAATACCAGATTTCTCTTTCTGATGTCGTCTTTGTGCCTCCAGTACCTGTTGCAGGGAGACAAAAACAAGAATCCACATTAGAAATTACAGTGCAAATCTAAATCACATGCCTATAGTTAAAGCTGCCTGACACTTTCCATTGTATGACCCTATTTTCAGCTGCTTAAAACTTTGCCAAACAAACAGTTCAGGCTGAAATTTTCCCTACCACGTATCTGCCTGAGGCTGAATTTTTTGGGAAAGTTTCAGTTAAAATGGTTTGGCCACTTCTGAGAATGAGGTTAGCAAAACAATGAAGTTAGAGAATGAAGGTCAGATGTTTAGCTAATGTTACAAAAAAAATCCTTCCAACTCTTTGTTGGCAAGCTCTAGTACCTCCACCCTCATCTCATAGTCCCCTGCGGTAACCAGTAGATTGCAGTGGTGTAAAGCAATAAACAGTCTGTTTTGAAAGGCTATCCATACTATCCATTCATTCCTGACTCCCACCCAAGAGTCCCTTAGTAGTCTCTAGAAAGGGGTATTAGACTGGCATGTGTACAGAGGCGTGGCCAATAAATACTGCATGCATTATTTCTCTATAACTGAAAGGACAATCATTCATTACCTGAGGTGCTACATAGTATGGAGTGAACTGGGGTGTCATCAAGTCACCTTGGTCTATCTTGGCAAATCCAAAGTCACACAACTTAACTGGAGCGTCCTGAAACAAGAAGCAGGATGGATTTTATTATGGAATCTTGTTGTACTTGAATTTCTTTTAGTTTACAGTATAGCGTTCTTCCTTCCCTCTTGCATTCGACTCTCATCTCATTCCTGCCATGGCTTACTCCTCTTTTTCAGCTATCTCCTTCCCACTGCCACAAGGCTGTTATTCTGGTGTCATAAACTGATTTACTTGAGCAATGAATACCCTTTGTGCTCCAGGCTGCTCTCAGAAACTCAAAGTATATCCCAACCCCTTGTCTGCAAGGTCCTACCTGCAAACTGTGGTGGTTCCTTTGTATATGCAGAGTGGCTGGGGCGTAGGGAGAGATGTGATGGGCCATCAACAGTGGTTCCACACTATATGGATCCTCTAGTCCAGGGGTGGCCAAACTTACTGGCCCTCTGAGCCACATACAATAATCTTCCTAACCTTGAGAGCCGGGAACGCCTGCTGGGACTTGGGGATTCAGCCCTGTGGCACTCACCGGTCTGGGCTCGGGGCTCCTGCCCAGTGGGGCTCACCTGTTGGGGCTCGGGGCTCCTGCCCAGTGGGGCTCACCTGTTGGGGCTCGGGGCTCCTTCCCTGTGTGGCTCACCTGTCAGGGCTCGGGGCTCCTTCCCTGTGTGGCTCACCTGTTGGGGCTCAGGGCTCCTGCCTGGTGGGGCTCACCTGTCGGGGCTCGGGGCTTCGTCCTGCAGCAGGATGGTGGGACTTGAGGCTTCTGCCCCATGGGAGGTGTCTGACAAGGCTCAGGGCCCCAGCAGGCATGCCCCACGGGCCAGAAGCCCCGATCTCCCCTCCCTGCCAATCTGTGAGGGGGAGAAGGGGGATTGGGGGTGGGGGCCTCTGGGAGCCGCACTTTAACTGTAAAAGAGCCGCGTGTGACTCGCGAGCCACAGCTTGGCCACCCCTGCTCTAGTCAAAACACCCGTACTGTGTATGTTTGCAAGTGTGTGTTGGGGATGGGAGGGTTGAGATGCAGTGACTAAGGTAATAAAAACAGAGTAGGAAGGATCTGTCCCATCTAAACCCTTAAAAAGATCCCTTATGTAAAGTCCATTTATCGTGTTTTCGTGCTAGGCACAGGATTTGGCCCAAAGTAAGATTTCACTGGAGCGGACAGGCTCTGTTCTGAGGAAATAACAATCCGATTTCACTGGGGGCACTGAGAAGGAGCACATAACTGACTCCTTTGGATTCCCACCACCAAAAGATTGAGCTGATCTCATTGCACAGTGACCTCTCTTTGGAAAGCACGGTGAGAACTACTGATGAAACACACTACATAGGAACTAGTATTATTATTATTTTCCACTTTTCTGAGCATCATCTTTGATCGTGTTACAAAATTCACCAAGAAAGAGAGAAAACTAAGTCCCCATCTTACCAAAGAGTTATCCTTGAAGAGGAGATTTTCAGGCTTGAGGTCTCTGTGTGCAATGTTTAATGTGTGACAGTGCTGCAAAGCCAAAGCTATCTGAAAAAGGGCACAAGAAATCAACTACGGTTATAGAACTTCTCCCTTTACCTTCATAGTATTTTTGCACTTTTGCAGAGACACTGTAACATTGTTTAGGCCCCAAATGTTTTTGGAGAGAAGTTAAATATTTAACAAAAGCCAATTTCAGATTCAGACATTCCTGTGCAGCGCTGGAAACCCAAACAGCACACTGCACTAATGCATGGAAATCAGGAAGTGGAACTGCCTAGAAGTAGACACACTGACCAGACTATTCAATTTACATTTCATTAAGCTTATACAAAAGGAAAACAAACAGCATAAATTCTGATTTTCTTTTCATTACGTTAATAAGCCAGAGCAGTACAGTATTACTAACCCAGGTATGTAATGCATTTTCAGTACTGAGGTTTTACCATGACAATGTTCCTTTCTTTTCTGTACGTGGTCAGCAGTGTCACTAACATGTTTGCAGGTACTCAAGCGATTCCATTCTGCTTAACTTTCAACACTGAAGTTCTTATTTCAGGACCTCATCTATGTAGGTTGATTTCAGCCAACATTTTCTTTCTTTCATTACTTAAGAGCTAATATTCAGGTAATTTTATTCTATAACACATTAATGGACTGTCTACATTTCACCTGATCCATGTGACACAGAAAACTACTACTAGTCCTTCCAAGGTAAGGGGATGATAGTTTTACACTGCTGCAATTGTTTAGAAACTTGTTACCTAGTCTTAAGATTCCACAGATTGTACATGTGAAGGTGTAATTCATTTAAACAATGAAAAGAAATAAAACATTTACATAATATCATTGAAACAAAACAAAATTAAGGCCCAGTCAAGCAGTCCTTATTTGGGGAGAATTCATTGATTTCAGTGGGACTTCAGCCCAAGCAGGGTCTCAGGATAGGGTGATGAATGCTTAAAAAAAATAGTGCAATGAGAGCTTTAATGCTAACTTAACCCAGAAGCAAATACAAAAGCTTAAATGTGTGTTCTCAGGTAAGCTGCGTGTCAAGGCTTCATTAACTGGGCACACAGGGTTAAAATTCTCTAACTGCAGATATTATTCAGGAAACACCAGACACAAGAATAACACTTTAAAGTAGTTTCTAAAACCTCAGTCTTGCAAACACTAATGCACTCCTAAGTAACTTTATGCATGTGTGTGGTCTTATTGAAATCAGTGGATTTCATACATGCATGGTTGTAGGACTGGGACCTGAATGAGCTGAATTCTGGAATTAAATAAACAAAGATACTTTTGACGAGTTCTTCCTGGAGACTCTCTTGTTCAGAAAGTGTGCTGTCTTTTAAAACCAAACTTCATAAAACACTAGTAAATTTACAGCGGAGAACAATCCTGCACTTCTCATCTAATTTCTATGCTGGTCAATTGCACAGAATGGAAAGCCAGAAAGGTCATTGCAATTAATGAGAAACGTCATGAGAAACAACTTACAAAACCTAAGACAGTGGTTTTCAACACATGGTCAGTGAATCCCGGGGGGTCTGCAGCCTATGTCTAAGATTTCCAAAGGGGTCCAACACCTCCATTTGAAATGTTTTAGGGGTCCGCAAATGAAAAAAGGTTGAAAGCCACTGACATAAGGTTTTTTATAGAAAATTAAATTGGAAAGAACAGAATTTGCTCCATCCCCTCCAAATCTCCCCTCTGCCTCCCCCTCAAAAAATAGCAGCCAGCATAGTCTGCCTAATACACTGGAAGCACAATCATGACATCAAGATATCACTATGCAACCATATCAACAGTTTAAAGAGCCAACACACTATGGAAACCTTAAAAAGAATTCTATTTAGAAACTATAATGTTGTATCCCTGTCTGCTCTCTCTTTTTAAATCCATGGTCATTTTCAGGGGACCAGGATATTTGTAGCTTAGAGTTTTCATTGACTCTTGCTCTGTTTATCTCCCATCTCAATTCATGCATCTTCATTTTGGGATGTCATAATCCTCTCTGCAAGAACTAAGTGAGGGGGACTGTGTTCCCTATATCCACACGCAGAGGGGCCCTTCAGCACGTGGAAGGGCTCAAACACTTTTGCAGCAATATTCTCCTTCTGTGGCTCCTGGTAGAGGTCTTTCCTGTCCCACAGTGGTTCTCTGGAGGAACCACAGCCTAAGGCTATATTATTTTTTCTGCAGCCCTCTCGTGAATCTGGGCTTTTCCGGATGGCCCTCACAGCTCACCCAGAAGGAACAATTCCCCTTTTCCCCCCCCATCCCCAAGGAATGATGTGGGGAATTCCCCAAGGGGATCCTTGCAGAAATGCCATCCCACTGAGCCCCTTCTTCAAGCTTGACCACATCTGGCCCCTCTGATGGGAGATGAGCAGATGAACTGATAAGCAACAAAGCATTTGATGGGTGCAAAAGTCCTTAGTAATACAAGCTGGGGAGATGCCAAGATACCACAGTGCTGAGTGCGTTATCGTTGGCTAGAGAGAGAAAAGAAACACAGACGACATGTGCTATACATACTGGTAGACTTATCTTGGAATTCAATGGATTTTTAGGTCTTCCATGAGACATTTAGCAGATCCTTAACACTTAGAGAGAACACTGGTATTTTCTAGACTTTGAGAAAAATGAATGCTTAGGGCATATATATACGGTATGGTATATTTGCTGTCTCCCATGGGCCAAGAGAAACACTACTAATTAGTAATTATAGCTGATATTTAGCAGTGGTTCCCAACCAGTAGTCCTGCGACCATCTGTTCCCCATGAAGACCCTTCCTGGTGGTCTCCTAAATGTAATACTTTGAGAACTGCAATGCCAGGGACAGGGCAGGGAGACTATCCAAGAGGGGATCTCTCTCTTGTTAAGTGCTCAGCAGAATGAAAAAGTTGGAGAACCACTAATAAGAAGGACTTCAAAGGTATAAAGATTTCAGCCCAGGAAGACTAGCAAAAAAATTTCAATTCTTCAGTTCTATCAAAACTTTGGTATTGTTAGATTATAACAAAGCAGGCAATGATCATTGGATCAGAATTGAGGGTTATTTTAGCTTCCTTTTTCCTTCCCCGCCCCCATGAAATTGTAACTATTTTAACCATTATTGTTCATGGTTTTGCTTATACATGGGAGTTAACTTGCCTGCTTTGTTACTTGGCTTGCTTGCTTCTCAGTAAAGTGCCGGTGCTGGCTGATTCTGTGAAATAGCTCTCCCCCTTCCATCATCTCCATTACAATTAGAAGCCGAGCCCTGTTTAAAAGCATTTCATTTCATTATATTAAAAAAATTGTCAAAATATAACAAAATTGCTAATCTAGTAATGCACATTTCACAGCTGGTGATGCAGGCCAAAAGAGAGAGTGTAATCGTCTCATACTGTTATTCTGTCTACATTAGTTTAATAATTTTGGCTTTTACAGTATCAAATACAGTATCTTCTGGTCTCTTGCATAGTCTGACTCACTGAATAATGCATTGTACTATCACAAGGGAGACTACAGTTTGCACTTCACATTAGGCTCTCGTGCTTTCCAACCGAAGCGAATGCATTTAGGGATTATTTATGTAGAGCTGTAGGTATTCACAGCAATTTACAAATGTGAAGCTGACAGCCATCTTTAAAGTTTTAGAGGCAGGATACCATATTGCGCCTCTCGGTTTTAATTAAAGTTTTACCGTCAATCCCCCTGAGAACAAAAAGACAGAGGATGTCATTCCTTTATTTTATATTAAAACAAAACTCTACCCACTCTTAAATTCTTTACACTTAACACCCAATTAGAAGCTAATATCAGTATTTTTCCCTATGTCATATCAATAGTTGACAATAGCCTGGGTTCATGTTTTTTCTGCATCTATTTTAAGCTCGGCAACATTTTGACTGTTTGCAAGGCCAGAAATGTTATTTTTCAAATGCAGTTCAATATACAGATTTATTTATTTTTTTTTATTATTATTATTAACACTGGCATTTCTGAACCTGCTGCTGGCCAGAAGTCACCAATCTCTTGCAAGGGATCTCATTTGTGAGCCTGCATGTAAAGGGAAAGTATCAGTGTCAGAGAGATAAAAACAACTCCTACCCTGTTTTAATACAGGCTTGAAAATGGAAAGCTCCTCAAAGAATGCTGACTCTGAAGCTCTTATGTGCCAAACTAGTATTAAAACAGGACAGAAGCCTGTTTACTCTCAGACAATGTATGTGTCCCAAATTATGGTAGTTTTCAACAAGATATCTGGAAACATGCAGCAAAGAAATCAAACTTTAATCAAAAAATGAAGTTCAATGTATACAGTATCTGTCTATAAAGCCAGGGCACTCTGATGAGAAAAATGGGTGCAGCTTACTGTGAAGTGTAGTATCTTGCCTGGAAACGCCAGCTGGAGGCTCCTTTCAGATTCATTAATTATTATTAAAAAAAGTCTCCACTATACCTGGGCCTAAATATGGAAAGCAAGCTGTGGGAATCAATCACCCTATGTAATCTTACCTTGGACTGGATTCATGAGGGAACTGCACACTGTTAGCATAAACTTCAATAATTTGAACAATATTTGGATGTGTTGCACACATCATGTGCAGACGTACCTTAAAGAGAATGTAAGAAACGTTACTGTACACAATGATATGCATCAAACAGCTCCATCCCTCCCAATATCCCCAAGATTACAGGAGCCAATCAATCAAAATGATTTAATTGCTTCAATGTAAATTACACACAGGCTAAAAATTACATAGTCCACTCACTTATTTCAAAACAATGCCTAAAAGAATTTATACAATCAACCAAGGAGACATTACACTCAAATAAACAAGACAAAAAGACAATATTATCAATTTATTTACCTGTCAAGAATTGTTACAGCTTATGACATCAACGCTAACAAACCACTCAAAGTTCAATCTTTAGAAGATTTTTTTTACAGAAATGATCTTATTGTAACAATAAGGATATGGCTTATAGTGACAAAAATCCGGAAGTTCACCAATAAAAGTTGAAACTCTATACTCTGCCTCCTTTTATGACCAGGTGGAATAGAAATCATGATACATAAAGTCACCTTCTATTCAAATATTCTGCCATACTGGAAGCTGGCAAGTTTCAACCAGTTTTAAAACCTCTTAGTTTGGAGGATCAAGTCAGATCCTTGATGTTATTTTCATATAGCTTTTCCAGGCAATTTAATGAGAATTTGCTTTGCAGCAGAAAATGGAATTTGCATAAATCTGAGGCACAATGTCTTTCTCTCTCTTTTTTTCTTTTTAGAGTGGGAAGCGTTAACATTTTAAACTATTGCTTGTAATTTTATATAGATTGATACACTTTTCAATGTGAGGAGAAGGAAACTGATGCTAGATGTGTAAAGAACGTGTGATATATATATTTCTTTAGTTTAAGAATAAATGACATTTTAATGTACACTGATGAAATGTTGCCTGAAACATCACATCTTTCATTCAACAACAAAAGAACATTCAAAAGAACAAACAGTATGCAAAAATCATATAAACCTGCAACAGCCATCTTAAAGATCATACATTCCACATGCCTATTCCCATGTTATTGTCACTCACACTAATGTAATCACAAATTAAGCTAGTGTGCTCATCTAAGATCTCCTACACCATATCAACCCTAAATCATTTAGAGTGCAACTTGAAGCATGTCTGCCAGTTCTTACTTTAGTAATGCTGGGAGTGAGATGTATGGAAGCTAAATTACCTCTAACTATTCATATTATGTTACATAATGGAGGGTGAGGAAGGCACTGTAGATTCATGCACCTTTCTGAATGGAACTTTCTGTGCATAAACAGCAGGTATCCATTGTGAATACAGCATGTCTAGCAAAACCACAAAAATGTGCCCAGTAGAAACCAAACATAGGGAGTTCAAAGGGTGAAAAGCACAGAGCACTGCCTAGCAAGCGTATTGCAAAAAGCAAACCCTTCTTAACATATCTTAATGGAATCTGCCAATGGCTGGCTGACTTTCTACCTTAGCTAACTCTTTTTAATACAAGTGGAATAATTTGCAAAACGGGAGAGATCTTGTACATTTCAATAATTATACAGGTTTTTAAAAAATGAACTATACCTCATTTCTAGCTTTTGGACGATCAAGAAGAATTTTCAGTGCAAACCGTTCTTGAGTAGATTTTTTCATGCAGACTCTGGTATTACAGCAATAAAATCATTCAGTCAGCAGGATTGTGAAAAATATTTTAATTAACCGATTTATAATTACTGGTATTAGCCTATGTTAATCTTAGCTCACATTTCATGAGCTATTTGTAATATACAGGGTGCTTGTTGAGAAACTAGACTAGAAAGCCTCAAAGGAATGACAAGTCATCACCATATTCCAAAACAATCACAAGACATACTTGAAATATGGACATTTTACACAGAATTTATTCTCCCAACAATACACAGCACATCTTGATTCAAGAGAAAGCAAGGACTGAAACTGGTAAATAGCTTTGCAGATTAGAAACAATATATCGTACATGTTAATAATTAAGTGAGTAGTTTTTGATTAAAAACTCAGTGACAAATTAAACATCTGGAACGTAGAGTCTAATCAGCAATAATACATACAATGTTTCCAATGCAAAGCCATTGTTCTGACAAGGCCCCTGACAATGTTGAAAACAAGCACTTGTGCAATGTATATTTAATATTAATGATTGGACTGCTTCAGAGGGAAGGATCTTAGGCCTATTTGGCAGCCATCAAATATAAACAAAGAACAAAGGGACATTTCAAACTAGATGGGACAGAGTGATAGAAAACGTAAGAAATCATCCTTCCTGGACAGGGAAATAGATGAGATAGCCCAACTGGTCGTCTCCCTCTCAGTCTCCCAGTGATGGAGGCAGTGAAGTTTGTTTTCCAGGATTGTAATGAGGTATATTCTCCATACTGGCACTAAACAGGTTAACTGAAGCTAGAACAGCTCAATTAAGAAACCTGGTTGCATCTGGAGGCGGGGCTAGGTCCAACAAGATGAAGCCCAGCTGGGTGGTGAGTATAAAGGGAGGAAGCCCAGGTAGGAAGGGTGATTTGTCAGTCCATATGTGGTTGTTAGAGAGTGAAGAAGGGGCTAGAGAGAGGCAGAGGGAACACTAGGGGAAAGGGCCTGAAGAAAAGCCAAGGTAGAGAGAATTCCAGGAAGCAGCAAGAGTCAAAGGGAACAAACCTTAGCTACTCATCATGGAGTCTCTAAATTGGCACCTAGAGGAGAGGGAGGCCCTGGGTTCCCCCCCACCACTGGGAAAGGTGGTACGGGAACACCCTGACACAATGCAGGGAGAACTGCTGCATTTGGAGCTAGACCTTCAGGTTAAAGAATCTGTAGAGGAGGGAGACAGGCTAAGGGCAAGGAGTTATGTCTGAGTTTGGTTTACTGGACTTGGGAGGGGGGGACTAAATGTAACCCTGCCCTGCGGCTGAGCCATGAGAAGAAGCAAGGCCCCGCAGGAAAAGAATGCCTGTCAGCGGGGGGGCAGTAGATGAGACCCAGCCCTGTGGGGGCACTGCAGCGGTGAGTCAAGAGGACAGAAGCACAAACATCTGTTCTGGGGTTTCAGGCAGACAGAGACTCTTCATGGTGCTTCACAGGCAGCACCAATTCTTGCATGTCAGTGATAAGACTATTATGACCCAGTTAATTCTGGTAACAGATACTGGACTAGATACAGTATCTGAATTGGCTTCACATAACAAGCTGAAAAAAGAGCTGGTAAAATTATTCAGCACTAGATGCCTTTTCGCTAACCAACTGACAATACTATTGATGGGTGTGGTGTCCTCTGCATTGTATGGACAGTGTTTTACAAAGAGAAATAGATGCTGGAACAGGGTTTTCTATAAGCATCTTGCCCAAGCACATAACTATTCCTAGTTTGCTTTACAAATAGAATGGTGGGTGATGGGGCAAAATGAGAGAGATGAGATGAAGGATTTTCACTTTAATTTCAAACATTTCCAATAGTGGCAGAGTACCCGAGTCACATACACGCTCCATATACACGGTACCTTACATCCGAGTCAAGAACTTCTTACTACACACAAACTATTCCTATTTCCTTATAACTAAATGAGAGGAACTTTTCAAGATTTACACATCTTTCTACTGTTAACGCAGTTGAAATATACACTCACTACTTTACTTTGCTGCTAACATAACAATTTGATGGCATACACAAATCAGCAGGTAAACTGTCTTACCTAACTGGACCACTGATTCCAGCTCCCAGCTTCTGAGTCCAGTTAATGCTGTACTCCTCTAAAATGGAGGTTTCCTATGCAAAAAGGAAAAAAAATACTACAACTTTTCTGAATCTGTAGACCAGATTTGAAAGAGACAAATCAGTGGAAAAAATATGCTTTTATTTCACTTTACCAAGGAAAGTTACACACCCATACAAATACTAGCATAACACGGTGCTATAGTGTAAAATATCTTCCGTGCTTCTATGGCAGTTTGCTAAAGCTGGTCATGCTAGCATTCTGAAAGGGGCAACCATCAATTGATAGAAGGGGCCTGGGAAATAATAATATGCAAAGACTATCTTCCTTCTGAGTTCTGCCTTACCCCTTCTCCCTCCCAAAAAATAAACTGTGGATGAATAATATTTTTTAATTTGAATTTACTCTTTGGTCCTGTCCACATTAGCATCTTGCTAAAGAACTGAGGTTTCCAGTCTTTGGAACTTTACATTGCAAATTAAGCACAGCAGAGGCCAGTGCTAAAAATTTTGATCTTGTTTGTTAAGGAACCATACTCATGATAACCATTTTTTCCTCCGATTTGCACAAACAAGACCAAACTGTACTATATGCCTCAGGAACTATTGTACTTAAACATCTTCCTTCAACATTACATCATTTGTTGTATATGTAGGGGGCCTTAGCATAGACAGAGTTTTGGCTAAAACTTCTACCACTGCTGTTAAAGACAATACCACCGGAGAAGAGTATAGATGTATACATGCTAGCTGTTAATATAGTTCCAGGGAAATATATATTCCATATTGTTCCTGATGCTGTTCCTCCCAGGAAGCAATTTATAGAAGTTTGTTTTCTGACTTGCTGTAAGGAATACAGGAAGTAGGGATCGACAGGGCAGGGGAAAGATTAAACAGGAGAAAAAAGTTGAGGATATAGTGAACAGAATAAACTGTTTGCCAAGTGACTATTTTGACTAGTCTTTCCTATATATTTTCTGTCAGACTAAGTAGTACAATAGTGACCAAAGCTGGGATCTGAGCTCTCTTTCTGCTCCTCATCCTTCCCTCACCCTGCAAGATCTGTACTGGTCATTTTCTGGAATGTGTGACAACTAATTGTATATTTAAGCACTAGTGTGCTCAGAGCTGTATACAGAGAAAGTCATCCTCTAGATAAAGGAGTGGATCATCAAAGTAAAATATAGATGTTCAGCTATATTACTGACAGGCTGAAGCAGCAACACTCAAATGGTCAGCCTTTTAAAATTAAATTAATTTAAAAGACCCCCAGTATACACTGCAGTTGGTGTGTGAATGTTGAACAGCCTCCAAGAAACTGTGGTATTTTAAGCAGGATTTGAAAAGGACTGAATCCCATGTAAGGATAAGGGAACAGGTCCCAGGGTAAAGGGGAGACATGAATTTAAAATTCTATTGTAAGCTGTCTACGACAGGGAGCTTGCCTCTCTATATGACCTGCAGAGTGCTTAGTAAAGTTGCGTGCTAATAATAAATGAGTGGCATGAACAAAGGTACAAAGGCAAAATTTTAAGCATCTTTCACATGTCCCAGTTATACCCCCTTAGAGGAAATAGGAGAAAATTAGAGCAGTGTCTACTACTTGGCTTACTGTTTTCAAGTAATAACACTGACAAAGTGTAGTTCTCTTATCAATTTAAGTGATCTTAGAAAGTCATATAAAGGAACAGATTTATCCCAGTATTTTATTCTTTGATCAGTTATTTGTATAATGAAGAGTGCAGGCTGTTGGAAAAAATTGCCGTTGCAGTCTAAAAAGATATTCAAGTATAGACAGGGTCTCTTTGAACAATGGCTCACACATCACTCCACACCTCCTCAGCACCTCCCCTGCCCAAACAGAATGGCAAACAATATTCATGGCGTCTATAAGACCATCCAAGGAATAACTTGGAATTTCCTTGATGCAAGGAGGAATTCAAAACCCTCCCTCAGAGAAGCCCAGCAAGACAACTGTCTCTTCCTGCCGTATATAGGACAAAGAGACCATGAGAGGAGAAAGGTACAGGCTAAAGCAATGCTTTTTAAAGCTTCTGAAATGAACTTATAGATTCTCTAGAGAAAATGAAGGAAGTCTTTTGGGGGGAGTGGGAGGGATGGAGGAAATAGCTTCTGAAGGGCTGAGACAGCACCTATAGATGCAGGTAGCAAAGAGAGCTAGCTCTTCAGCTGGAAAGGCCTGGCAACTTGGGAGTAGCAGTGTAGTGAAGCAGTGAACTTGTAAAGTGACTGGCAGGTCACCTGGAACTATTTGCCGATGCTCAGAACGTAAGTGCTTCAGCTGCTACTAGTGAAGGGATTTTAAATGTGCTAAACTGTACCTTAACATTGTTTCAAACATTCCTGCCTGTTATGCAAAGAGGGTGCCTGGAGCATTATGCTGAAGTTCTCACCTATATCTGTGGGATTTTTATGCCTTTTATTGTTTTGGGCTTAAGGATGAACTAAGCCTGCTTCCTGGGGTTCACTCTCATTGCCATGTATTTCCCACAACCTCCCTCCATCAGTTACAGTTCCACGGGTGAAGAGTTCAACTTCCATTCAATAAGCAGAGGGCACTTAAAAACAGTGGTGTGGGCACTCATGCCACACATCTCCTATCCAGGCTCCAACAGCCCAGCAAGTGAGTGGCAGGGTTTCAGCTAACCAACTAAGCTCTTCTTGGGCACAAGGTGAAGGTATGTATCAACCCTTTGGGGGAAAGTCTTGCAAGTTTGTTTTCCCAACACTTTTCACCTAGACCCAGTGAAAAATTGTAGAGAGGGATTTTTAAAAGAACCATTCATATTCAACATCAAAATCAATCAAACATTTTATTTGGAGTAATTAATGCCTGATCTTCAAAACATTAGTGGATTTGCATTGCTCAAATGTACTTTCCAACTTCTGCTAGTTCATGCTGGCACAGTGATCTATGCTCTCCCAACTCCTACTGCAGAACTTGCACCAATGGGCACGAAAACTATAAACTTTAATAATCACGTCTGATCGATGATAAATGGGAAGTTCAACCTCACGCTTTAATGAAGGATTGAATTATATTTTGAATTGATATGCCTTTTATCCCAAAGGATCACACAGTATCCACTGCTAACTAGCTATCCTGAGAATAGCAGCCAGGTAGCTGGCTGGCAGAATACCACAGTACACACCACGGGGTTGTGGATTTTTAAACCAAGGACATGTAGGCAAACACTTACTCTTACAAACTGTGCCACAGGATTGTAGTGCCTATGCAAGTCAGACAGATGGATACTCACTTTTGGACAACTACAGCACCGTACTCAGTCTATTACCTCAGGAATGATGTATCCTGTTAGTATTTGACTGTGTTGTTTCAGAGGTGGATGGGTATTCCCAACCTGATGCTCAGACCAAAGTGCCATGCTAGCATTGTTAAAAAGCAAGATCCATCATCACGTTTTCAAATAAATCTAGACTCCAATGTTACAAGATTATACAGAAACTTAAATAGCTCACATTTTCTTATATGTGCCTTATAAGAAACCCTTCAGGTCTTGAAAGGATGGTGGGAGGTTGAGGCGAGGAGACTTGAAATGCTTTTTTCCCCAGGTACCACTTGTATTTAATTCTGGTGCCTTTCTGGAATTTGTCTGTTTTATCCTTGTGGCTTCATTAGCAAAAGTAGTACTTATCTAGGATTATGAAGTTCTATCTAATGATATGAGTCAGGAAGGGATTCTAACATATTTATGAAGGCCTTACAGCTGGCAGTAGTGAACTTTTGATGCAAGACTAAAACATTGCAGAAATCCTCTAGTACATTTTTATTGTTTTTTCTCACTGACTTTCACTATTTTCTTCAGGAAATCAACTCAGGCAGTGACAACTTCCTATTGAATCCTAAGTTCCTACAATAATTCTTGCTGTGCAAAGCTATGTCTGTTTTGTGCCCTCCCCTTTCTCCCAAAAACCAGATGTCACACATGCCAAGTTCGTTTTCATAAAGTGCAGCATTTTCTTTTAAAGTGGACAAATTACCTGCATATCAATTTGAGGAGTGAAAATACAAAATTGTATGGGTAAATTTGGTCCACTACAAGGCAAAAGACTTCAGGGTGTTGCTCCTGCAATCAGTGGGATGCGGGTACAAGTTTTTATACTCAATATAGTATCAGAGTGCCTACATATTTATTACCCTAACAGCACTTTGATCAGCCAATAACCATAGGACAGAGCTATTCTGCCAGCTGGTTAAATTTACATTGCCAAATTTAACAGCACTGTAATTAAAGTAACTAATATTCAAATATTTTAGCTCTTTATTCCCAGCATCAAAGGACACAGATGGCGGAAGTTTGTTTTCAGAGAGACAACATGTGTGAAAGAATATGTTGGTGGAAGGAATAAGATTTGTAAGAGGGAGCTCAGATTTATCATCCCCAAGAAATGTGAGACATCTGAGTGAAACAAGATCAGCCAGGTTCTCCCCTCCTCCCCAAAAAATATACTGAACAAGAATTTGTGGCCCCTGTAGAGACTGCAGCCATCACTATGGGTGACTCGCGCTCCCCACCCTCCCCACATATCCCAAGAGATTTTTGGGGATGGGGTCCAAGCCCCCAAAGCGAAAGGGGTGAGTTGTTTTAGGGGGCTGAAGACCTCGAGCGGAAAGGCGGGGGGAGGAGAAGAGGGATTTGCTGGGGGGTCCCCGAGCTCCGGCGCCTCCTTCCTACCTTAATCATTTTATCCATTTCGTGATCCTCCGACATCCTCCCCCACGGGGCCCCGAGCTGAGCGGGGAGGGGAGGCGGGGGATCCCGCCTGCCGGTCCCCAGGGAGAGAGGAAAGGAGGCCGTGGGAGCAGGGCAGGGACCCGGGGCCGCTGCGCGGTGGGCGAGCTTGGAGGACACGGGAAGGGGGGGAGCCGGACGGAGGCCGGCCAGCTGGATGAGGGGAGGGGGAGCCGGGCCGCGCCCGCACTAGGCAACGGGCAGCCCCCGAGGAGCCTTTGTGCCGCTGCGCCGCCTCATCCCCGCGCGGCCGGGTCAGTGGCTCGGGAGGGGCCGGGAGGCGTCTCTGAGCGGGCACAGGGGGCCCCGGAAGCTGGCGCTTAACCCGGTAATCGCCGCAGCCGGCACTCCGCTACGGCCAGCGCTGCCTGGGAGCCAGACATTGCCGGGGTCCTGGGGAGGGACAGCCCCGCCAGGCTGCGCGCCGCACGGAGTCACCCGGTGCGCTACCCACGCTAACGCAGCTCGGGGGCCCGCACCCGCCGCTAACTCCCCACACCACTAGGAGGATTTTAGAAGCCACCTCTGCGGCGATTATATAATCAACAGGCGCCCGCATTCCCCGTCTAAGAAGGCGACGCCGCCTCCAAGGACCCCTCAGAGGGCCTTCGACCTGTGGGCGCTCACTGATTACGTACGAGATATGGGGAGGCTTAGGCCAAACAATAGGGGGAAGAGGCGGAGCGAGAAACCAGGACCCCCCCGTAGCTCCGCCCAAGAGCCAGCTAGGACCCGCCCACTGCGCGAAAATGTCCCGAAAGAGACTGCACCAGCGAGATGGGTCACGGCGGGACAGTCCCGCCCGAGATCTCGCGAGGTTTCAGGCCAATGAAAACCTAAGCAGGGCACCTGAAGCGCCATTTTGCGCTGGGGCCGCCGGGGAGGAGGTGTCAGTCTGCGGGCCCGCTAACGGGGGGCAGCTGTAGCCGCTCTGCCGGCTCGGCCGGCTCCCTGTGAGGCCCGAGGGGCGGAGGCGAGACCCCCCGAGCCTGGGTCGTGGCGGGGACGGGGCCTTATTCAGGGAAGTACCGCGCTGAGGCAGGGCCCCGGGGCCGCCCTGTGGGAGCCCGTCCGAGGGGCCCGGGAGGAAAGTGCCTCCCTCGCTGCGGCGGCGTGAGGCGCTCGGCGCCTGGGCTAACGGGGGCCCTGGCAGGTCTGCGGCAGCTGAGCCAGGAGCCCCTACCCCCGGCCAACGCCTGGCAGCGGTGCCCTGCCCCCTTCTGGTCGGGACGGGTTCTGCGCCGTGGCAGCCGCTGAAAAACCGGAGCTCGCTGCAGGGGCCTCGGGCGCGGGCCCACCCTGCAGCTCGCGTCAGCCGTCACTAACGGCGCCTAATTGGCACGCGGGTGCCCTTAGCGGAGGGGAAACAAGCTGTCTAGAATCCGTCGAGACTAAGCTTCACTTAAACAGCAACAGCTGTTGGAGGGACAGTCACAGGTGAAAACTTCCACGATCATGGGAAAGCTTAGGGCTTGGCGACACTCGGAACTCCCCAGCGCTCCTGCGGCAGTGCGGTCATGGGAGAGAGCTCTCCCAGCGCTGCAGGTACTCCACCTCCCCCTGGGCATTAGCTTGCTGCACTGGGGCACGGTTTATACTGGTGCTTTACAGGGCTGTAACTTGCTGTGCTCAGGGGTGTGTGTTTTTCACACCCGAGTGAGAAAGTTGCAGCTCTCTAAAGTGCCAGTATAGCCAAGGCCTTAGTGTCCTATAGGTGGCAACCTAATCCCTTTCACCTGCAAGTGTCTCCCCCCCCACCCACCCCCAGCCATTTTAAAAGGGGGAAAAAATACCCATTTGGCTCAGGCAAGAGGCTGCATCACAAAGGTTATACTGTTACATCCAGTTTGAAGTATCAATCTTCCTCTGCCACTGGAAAAAGCTTATCTAAGTAATGAAATTCTGAAGTTTTTTCTCTTTAGAGCACTGATTAATGCAAGGTTAGAGCTATGTTCCCTATACAAAGTAAAGATGATATTTCTGCTAAGGAACTCTGAATTCTTCAGCTTTCTTTTTGCTCAAAACTAAACTAAAGCTGAACATTAAAAGATGGTAGAGTGAGGTTTTTCTGAAGTTAGCTTTGTTTTTCAGACTTTATCCAAGGCATAGTTCCTGAAATTAGTATCAAAATTGGTAGTACATGTTGAGTATCTGTGCATGAAAACATTAGCTTCTGCATGCTCTTTAATTTAGGTTAACAGTTTTAGAATATAACAATCCCTAGACTCAACTAAAATATAAGGTTAACTTTCCCATAGGCTGGCAGGTTAAACACAGGTATGTTTATTATGAAAGGGCAAATAGTACAAGAAGATATTTCACAGATGACAGGATAGGAGAAAAATCTCTACCTTGATTCAGAGTAATTCAGATTATCAAAAAAGTCATACATTCAGAGTAGCTATAGTTTGTGTAACACCGTATCTTCCTAATCTCTGCTACTAGGTTAGAGGGCCAAATTCTGCTCATGCATGTCAATGGAGAGTACTCTCAAAGTCAAGCAAATATTTTTTTTTGTGAGGAATAAATCTATGTAGCAAGCCAACTATAAGCAATTAATGGACAGTCTCTAGTAGCAGTATTTTCATAAAGCACTCAAATTTATTTCAAAAGAGCACATTAGATTCTTTGGACAAATGCAAACAAGGTTACCCAAATATGTGCAACACTAGTGCACAGAGAATTATGTTTGATATAAAAAAAGTTAAAGCTAAGTGAAGTTTCAGACAAGCAGAGAACAAGAAATTGCCTCAGGCACTTGAAAAAAAAATCTTTAGAAACATTAGAAAAAAAGTTACATGTACTTTGCACTTATGGTTTTGCTTGCTTTAAGAAGGGTTTCCCCATGTTCTTATCCCATTAAACTTCAATTCCGTAGAAGAGTTCAGATGCATGGACCACCTAGCATGTTCCTTAAGAGTTCTTCTGTGGAACTTTTATTGTTACCTAGAAAGAATAATGTGGGTTAATTTCCTATATTTGACGTGTTACAAGATTCACTTTGTTCCCTTCCCATTGCTCAAGTATAAATACCACAGAAATTAGAACTGGAAGAGACAGTAGATCATTGCTGTTACTGATTATTCCCTGTGGCTCACTCATCCTCTATACTCTAGTTTTAAGTGCACCATGTGGTGGGTTTTTAACCACAATTTTACAGTCCAACAGAGCTCACTTTTCTGGACTTTAAGTTGAGTAGTTTCCTTTCTTCTAGTATCATCACACATGCGAAGGCCTGGATTCAATCTTGATTTGGATGGAAGAGTGGCACTTAAATAGTCAGCACTGCTTGGAGGTCTCCCATTCCAGTAACAAACTACACTCCAACTATTAAGGGGCTGATTTATAAGTGCACTACAGATATTCAAGCTTCTAAGCAGCACATGTTCTTCAGAAATGCAGGCTTAATTCCTTTCCCAAATGAGTTGATTAGTAGCCCACTCATTCTTTACAATCAAATGCATTTAAAACGGGGATTCTAAGAGGTTTCGTGAAGATAGTGTTTGTGGGGCAATAAACTGGAAGTTAGAATAGAACCCAGGATGCCTCAGTTCTACCACTGCCTCACTGTGAGATTCTGAGCAAGTCATGCATCCCCATTTTACAGGTGAGGGAACCTGATGCAGAGGTTAGCTGTCCCACCTCACATAGGTATGTGAAGTTTATTTACCATTTGTGAAGTACTCTGGCATTCTCTAATGAAACATGCTAAGCAAGTGCCACAAGTTTTGTTATTTTAGAAGCATAAAATTCAGAGCTACAAGAATTAAGTGATAAATGAGAAGAGGGTGATTGTGACACTGAATACTGAGGGCCAACTTCCTTCTGCTGGCAATCTTATGTCAAAAGGTACAAAGCCCATACCTCTAGTCCTAGTTTTCCCCTGGCACGCACACATTGATACTCACAGTTTTCACTTCTGTATATGCCTGCAGGCCATATTCCCCCAACTCTCGCCCATTCCCAGATGCTTTGTACCCACCAAACGGTGCCTGAGCTCCAAACACATTGTAACAGTTTATCCTGGAATAGAAATCAAGCCTTAGAAGCAGTTTGTTGCTCCAGAGCATCTACAGTACCAAAGACTTTCCATGAAAGTCTCCATGATTAAGAAATGAACATTTCCTCAGATTCAGTTACAGGAGGTAGTCCACATCTACAAGGATTCTCTCCCACACGCCACCCTTTTGGCCAAGCAGATCCAGAGGAGTCACAATTCAGCATCCATCAGAGAGTCAAGCAGGAAGGATGTGTGTGGGAGGGTGGAAATAAGGTACAATGATCACTCCTCTGGTGGCTGAGTACTAACCTCGTCCCTACTGATCTAGGGAGTAAGACAGGGTCAGGAATCCAATACAGGTCTCCCACCTGTCAGCACACATCCCCTATCTGGCCAACTTTAAGTACCAATTACCTGCTTACTCCATGCCATTTCTGGAAGGGAAAGTGAGATGCTGGTGTTCCAGAATTTTCACTAGATTCCAGTTTGTTTCTACAGTACAGTTCAAGATGTTTTTGACCTATATACTAAAAGCCCTGACTACTTAGACACACCTCTCTTTTTGCATTGTGCTGCAGCAGCCAAGACAGCACAAACCTCTCTGCTGACCTAACAGCTTCTAAATTCACAGGGCTGGGAGTTGGCAAGGGCCCCCGCCTTGTATCTTCTGACCTAATGCTGGAGCCTGTTCTTCCATCCCACCCACCAAGCCTCTGTTTACTCTTCACAGATTTTGCCAGAGGAAGGTTGGAGATTTTATTAAGAGTTTGAGATTTTTGACATTTGGTTTGGTTTTAGTTTTGTACCTGCACCAAGGTGTGTAATAAAACACAGTTTATACATTTAATGAAGGAGGCAGCTTGAATGAGAAAGCCACAGCTTTTAAAAACTCTAGAAGGATTGGGCAACAGAGATCCTGTGTGTAGACTCTTACCAGACAGTTCCAGCTCGCAATGCCTGGGACACATAGTTTGCTTTGTCAATATCCTTTGTGAAGACTGCTGCTGCCAGACCATACTTGGAATTATTTGCCCTCTCAATGACTTCCTCAACAGTTTTGAACTTCAAGATCTGCATAACTGGCCCAAATATCTGTGAAATCAAAACAAAGCATATTAAAAAAAAAAAAATCCACCATGGTCTAGCCCTGAGGTGGGCAAACTACGGCCCACAGGCCACATCCTGCCCACGGGACCATCCTGCGTGGCCCCTGAGCTCCTGGCCGGGGAGGCTCACCCCTGTCCCCCCTCCCCCACAGCCTCAATTCGCTCACCCTGCCACCAGCGCAATGCTCTGGGTGGCGGGGCTGCGAGCTCCTGGGGTAGGGCAGCGCAGCTGCAGTGCCAGGCCTGGCTTGGTGCTCTGAGCTGCATGGTGGCAGCGGCACAGCCCAGCTCCAGCTAGATGGCAGATACCTGGTATCTCCAGGCAGCACAGTAAGGAGGCAGAGAGTGGGGGGGCCATCAGGAATGAGAGGAGGGGTTGGCTGGGGCAAGGGTCCCGGGGACGCCATAAGGGAACAGGAGAGGCAGATAGGAGGTGGAGGCTAGACACTTGGCAGAAAGTTAGAGAAAAGAGAGATTTACAAATCAGTTGTTCTGACCTCCTCTGTAGCAATGGTCATGTTGTCCTGCACATCTCCGAAGACAGTCGGCTGGATGAAATAGCCTCTGTCTGCAGCAGGATTGCCGCCACAGAGCAGTTTGGCTCCTTCCTGCTTCCCAATGCTGATGTAGCCAAGGATCTTCTTAAACTGCTCTTCATTTACCTAAGATCAAAAAGAACAGCAATAGGTCAGTTTGATCCTGATGGAGAGAGAAAAGGATTCCACCACATTCTGGTCTATATACACCACTTCTTTACATGGAGTTAGGAAGGCGTTAATAGAACAATGCTGCATTTAGACAGATTCCTAAGCCAGTCTGCAAGGGCAGAAATTGCTGAATCTAAGTTTCAGAGGGAGTATTTTGAGGTCAAAGTGATTATCTAAGCCAGTTCATTCATCCCCATTTATTTAGATAACAGGCAAAGGTTAACGCAAGTTAGGCATATGAGTGCCAAGTACCTTCTAGCCTACTGGTTTCATGGATACAGTCCCAGGTTTCAATGCACAATCAAGTAGCATCTCAAGAGAAGGAAAACTGAAGCTTCATGTTCTCACCTGAGGTCCCTGTTCAGTTTGAGAGTCAAACGGGTTTCCAACCACCCTGGACTTGGCTCTCTCAATGCTTCTCTCTACGAACTCATGATATACATCCTCTTGGACATACGTCCGGGATCCAGCACAGCAGCACTGGCCTTGGTTGAAGAATAGGGCAAAGTGGGCTTGCTCAACAGCCCAGTCCACTAGGAAAGAGAGGGCAAAAACTCAATAGATGGCTTGGGGAGAACCTTCCTCATGCTAACAGCAGGAACGTCAGGATTATGAATTCCTGTCCACTCAGTCACTTCATATGGAAGGTTCTACTGTTCCTATCGCAAGGGTATACATGTGGATCTACATGCTGAATAACTCTTTATTTAGATCAAATTCTACCCAAACTGCAGTGTCCATTAAAATTAACAAATCTGAAAAGTTGTTTCAGATCCAGCAAAATTTCCTTCCCCGACCACCACTTACAGAGTGTGCCAGTTTCTTGGCTCAAGTGAGAGGTGCACGCGCACACATAAATCCACATGGAAGAGAAATAGGAGAGAGAACTAAGAAAAAATGCAAGAGGTTAGAAAGAGGCAGGCACAGCAAAACCTAATGGAGGAAAGAATGGGAGGAAACACTACTAAATACAGAAGATAATGAAACAGAGCCCAAAAGAATGAGTAAAAGATGTGAGAGGTCTGCAGGAAAACAACAAAGAAGTGTAATTCGTGGGTAAATTAGTTCCCCCATCCCCACCCATGCCCTCTATTGTTTTGTGAGGAAATGCTGATACACCATTTTGGCTGCCTCATTGTCTGTAAGATACTCCACCCAAGATGCACCGTGTCCTCTGTAGGACAATAGCCAGGTGGCGCTGTCAACAGGAGTCCAGAGAGTCTCTCAGAATAGGAGCTTATGTGGGAATCACTGTGAGAACCTTCCAGCCCTTCACAAATCCTGGCTGCAAAAAGCCATTCCGAGAGCTACAATTCAAACACTGCACTGCGTTGGTGCTTACTGTCGGCATCAGACATGATGATATTTGGGCTCTTCCCGCCAAGCTCCAGCGTCACTCTCTTCAGGTTACTCTCTGCTGCAGCCTTCTGGATCAGATGCCCAACCTGTGTCAGAAGGAGCGGAATCATGGTTAGGAAATAAACACCTCTCAGCTAGTGTTTCCCAAATGGTTAGTGGGTGGAAGGTTCCGTGTGGGTTATGGAGGAGCTGGGAGTTAGAGAGCAAGCCTGCTCCTCACTCACCCCACAGCAGCAACCCCATCACGATGGAGAGGGTGGCTGGGCCAAATCTGAGTGAATGGCACTTCAACTTGTGCACCACAACGCCCACAGCGAGGAGCTGGGCCCAGCCCCACAGGGTTAAGTGCGGGGCCAGCTCACTCTCCCAACCAAATGCCCACCCCCTCCACCCACCCACCTCAGGGCCTTCCCTCCGGCCTGAGATTAGGGTTGTGGTGCCAGGACAGAAGGTACTGCTGTGGGAGATCGGAGCCTCCTTGGTGGGGCAAGGAGGAGGCAGTGGCGAAGGATGTTGGCCTATGATTCCCCCCAAAATTTGGACCTTGGTGGGGGGTTACACACACAAAAAAAAATACAGTTGGTGGGTCACCTTATTAAAAAGTTTATGAACCACTGTACTAAGCAACTCTTATAGCTGCTCTGTGTTACTCTGATGCTCTTGAGCATTGCAGTGAAGGGTCCAATTTTGTCCTAATGCTTTTCAAGCAACTAGTGCAAGGACATACACCACGTAGAAGAGGAAGCCATGTTGTTGTACTCCACTCTGATTTCATTCAGGAAGTCTAGGCAGTAACAAAAATCAGCAGTAATGACAGACATCAAAACCTCTGACCAAGCAGAGCTGGACACAGATGTACAGCTTGTGTGGATTTGATTTTAAGAGAGACGTACAGAATTTAAAATCTGTGTGTTGTCCATCTCCCAGCATCCTAGATATTGCATCACCTGGCTGGGTTACCGGTGTCAGGTATCTGTCAGCGGTTTCCTTATAATCCCTTCATTGTCTGCATTTTAGCTGAATCATTGAAGTCTGCACAGAGATTAAACTCCACCTACATAAAAGCAGCCCAAAGGCATTCCAAAAAAAACATCTGAACAGCGCAAGGCTTAGTTTGGTTACAAATCAGTCCTGGCTTAAAGACAGCTGCATTTTTTTTAAAAAAGGCAAAACAGTTTTTCAGCGTTTGATACAGAACATACATTTTACACAGGCCACCAGGCCACCTACACGAGACTGTTGATGGGGATGCAGACACGCCGTGTCTTACCTCAGTGGAGCCAGTGAAGGCCACTTTATCTACCTCCATGTGGGACGCAATGGCAGCCCCCGCAGTGGGCCCATAGCCAGGAACAATATTAACCACCCCTGGTGGGAAGCCAGCCTGTAAATTCACCAGCCAAAGAAAACTGATGTTAATTATGCCCCTTTACAAATCAAGAGGATCCGTAGCCCTATCAGTCACACCAATCTCCAATACCCTGCCCCCCAAAAAACAGAGCTCCTTTCCACTTCACTCTCATCCTCCAGGCTGCAGCCTTTTACGGACTTTGCTAGATCACAGACACCTACCTCCAGTAGCTTAAAGCCAGATTGCCAGCTTGGGTGACCCTTGACTAATTTAAAAGGACAGCATTCATTTAAGTTCGTTTTAGTTAGCCCACTGAAGTTCATTGAAAACTCCATCCCCATCCTAAAGCAGCATCTCCTGTATCTGCCGGGGAGAAGGGCAGGGACAGGAATGACATCTAGGTGATGGGATATGTTTAAAAACAAACAAACATTTCTTTCCTCTTCGGTCATGGCAACTTTTTGCTCTGGCTGTTCCTCCACCACCACAGCCCCCGCCTCATACAGGTCCCTGTAACCCACTCTCTGTGTTGCTATGTGGTCACAGCACATTGCACAACCACAGACGGAAGTATAAGTGGGAGGTTGAGTCAGAACCAGCTTCTTCTCTCACCTCTTTGATCAGACTGGCCACATAAAGAGCTGTCAGGGGTGTTTGCTCAGCCACTTTCATGACAACCACATTCCCAGTGGCCAAGGCGGGCCCGATTTTCCATGCCTGCATCAGGAGTGGGAAATTCCACTGCAAGACACAAGAAAACCTTCTTGACTACATTTGAAAACACTGACTCTCCATTTGAATTAATTAGAGAGATGAATAAGGGCCTGACAGATCCCCAGCTTCTGTAGTTGGCTCGTCTCCACTGAAGTCACTTTCACCAGCTGTGGATCCAATCCTGTATTTGGCTCCCTTTCCATCCCTGCCTCACTAACACCCTGGATTATAAACGTGTGGTTCCTTTCACTATCCCGGCCCTTGGATCATGCACTGGTAAGAGGGAACTGCAAAAGTTTAAATTTTGATACAAAAAAAGTTAAAGCCTTTTCATTGACACTTAAAACAATTTCCTGAAAGCTTATTTAAATGATTCAACATTATGGGCCTGACCTCTGACCTTGTCTCTTAGAAGTTTTTATTCATTTCATTACTTATTAATATGTAATCACACATCCCACCACAGGATCCAAGCATCTCACAAATGGATGAGTTTAGTCTCAACACCCCAGTGAGGCAGAAGAGCATTATTCCCATGTTACAGATGTGGAATGGAGCCACAGAGATTAAGCAAGTTGTTCCAGGTCACACTGTCTGTAGCAGAGCTAAGAACCAAACCCAAAACTCCACATCCCAGTCAAGTGCAGAAACCTCAAGGCCGTCCTTCCTGGGATATACTAGACATGCATGCAGCATTAACTGCAAGTACCTGCACAGCTCATCTGATGGGGGACAGGAAGTAGAAGATTTTATTAATTTCTCACAGCTAGAGAGTTGACTGAACAGGAGAGCTGTTCACCCACTTCTGGAGTCTCTCAAATAGTTAGGAACAAAAACAGAAGAGACTAGTAGATAGAGTAAAGGGCTGGGTCTCTGCCTCTCAAGATGCTGCTATTTTTAAATGAATGACGTATTTTGGAGGATGTCTATTTACATAAGTTACGTCTAACTTGAAAGTTTTAATCTTAACTCTTGGAAACCAGGCCTCTTCTAATTGCGCACGAGTTGGTTTGAAATGTTGATAGCGGAGTGTCTGCAAGAGCTTGCTTATGAAAAAGTTCATGCTAAACTTGGTAACAGATTAAGATTCCAGAATTAAAAGGTTTACATCCAATTCCTGCTCATTAGTAGACACACAAGCACAGTTCATCACAACCATGTCTGATCTCTAACAAGGTAATATTTACACACTATCTTATGTCCACTGCAATTCATAGAAATATTCATAGATACAAATGAAGTTGCATCAGATCTGAGCTATAAGTGTAAATGAGGTACTTGCAGTAAAGAGGGTTAGAATTCTGTCATTCACAGCTGGATGCACAGAGTCGGATTGACAATTACATCAAGTCTGCTTCATCACTGCCAGAGCAACGCAAAGGGCTACTAAGCGTTATTTCCCTCAGTATTAAAGGGAAATCATGCCAAGCAGAGGCCAGAAACTTGCATCCTAACGTTACTCTCTATGCCAAGGTGCATTTCTGTAGGCTCATGATACATTTTACTTACCGGGATGATCTGTCCACAGATCCCTACTGGCTCATGTCTTGTGTAACTGAAGAAGTCTCCGTCTAAGGGAATGGTTTTTCCATCACATTTGTCAGCCCAGCCAGCGTAGTGCCTGACAATCACATTGTTTTAGTCATTGGTTTAGGACAACAAGTCTCCCACTTAGGAATAAGAGTGAACTTTTTTTTTTTTTGACATCTCGGGCAGGGATTCAGACTCTGTTCCTGCGGCAGTAAGAGGGAACTACAGAGGCGTTGCCCCGCATGATCTACTATAACCTTGCCTGAGACACGAGGTGAGGCACATGTGGGTCAACAGACTCTGCTACAAAAAATCTCCTGGCTCTAGCATGTGACGCCCATGATGGGGGACAGGAATACATATACGGACTATGACTCAAAGAAGAATGTTTCTCAAATGCTGATTTTAAAAGGGACCTGAATGGAAAGCCACAACATTGCTAAGAGGCTCAAGTCACTTGAAAATCCCTTTTCTTTTAAATATACAGTGCATTAGGGTTGAGTGAGAGCTCCTTCAAAGCAGTCTAAGCTCAGTACTCATTGCAAGCTTCAAAGGGTACAGGCCTTTTTTAGCTCCCAGGGTGGCAGGCCCACCTATGTGACTATGTAAACCCACGAGTCCAACATGATTTTTTTTGATAGGCAAGTAAAATATCACTTGCATTCCTTGGTTCCTTGTCACTTGGTTCCTTATCACTTGGCAGAGCAGGTTGTGTGTTCCTCAGCTAATGATTTCATGAGCATCTGGCAAGCCAACTTTCAGCAACATGCATTCCGCTGAGCTATGCCACTGAGCTAAGTTCAGCTCAAAACTGGACAAGCCCCAAGGACACAATTCTGCCAGTGTCAAATACTCATCACAGGAAGCCTCCACCTAGCCTCTAGCCAGCACCTGAACACTGGCACGTCTTCAGATACCAGACTCACAGGTTGGTATTTTCCTTGCTTTATAGACAGCAAGTTGAATACAAACAGTAGAAACAGATTGTTTGGGTCCAGCCAGGACTCGCAGCAGCCCATTACCCTTTACGATGGGTTTAACAAGTTCAGAGGTCTCAGATTTGCCAATAGCATCTTTCAGGGTTGGTATGTGGCTTTAGGAAGACAGGATTTGGAGATGCGTGTTCCAGGGCCATACTGAGGAAGCAGCTGACTGCACTAATCTGGCTGAACTGATTAAGAGTGAGAGCCACTGGCTCGGGGTGCCTTTTGCCCTGCCTAGGCCAACAGGATGGGACACAGGATGTCATCAGATCAGATCAAGTCTAACCAGCTAGCATGCTCAAATTACAGCAGCACCCAGACAGTAATTCCCACCACACAGCAACATTTGCAGATCTCCAGCTACCACACAGATCAGCTGAATGCTAGACTTCATGGCACTTCACATGGACTTGCTCTCGTCGCTGCATGACGAAAACAAACTCCTACCTGATGCATTTGGTTACCATGTCCAGATCCACTAAGTAGGCGATGGAGTACGGTTTGCCATTATCCAGAGTTTCCAGCTCCTACAAAGAGAGTTACAAACTCATATTTGGATAGTCCCAGCCCTGACTCCCAGCCACAGCCCAAGGTGAGCCTGACTCTGGGTTTGCTCTTTGGACAGGTTCCGCATTTAGCTCTTCCTACCTAGCCCCAAATGCCCAACACTGTGAAGACTCCCCTCACCTCCTTCCTTGCATAGGCTATGGCTCTTCTGAAGGGTAGAAGGGACTAATCCAAAGTCCTCTTCTCCCCTCTCCTAGGGCAGAGTATACTGACCCCACAGCTATTCCAAACTCCAGGCTAAAGACCAGAGCTTGGATCACCCCATGCTGCAGCACACACAGCTTTCAGACCGTCAGACACCCCAAAGGACAGTCAGTTATTCCTTTCCCCGCTAATGAGACAGAGCAGTGTAGTCGTGATCACTGTCATCGTGCCTGTGAGCGGTAGGGGAAGCAATGGGGCTGTGGGCCCTTGGGTGTGTCTCAGCGTGTATCACACTAACGGTAGTGTGCAGCGAGGCTACAGTCAGTGAGACTTAGGGTGAACATCTGCTCTCAGTGAAACCAGGCTAGCTCCCTCGTCTTTGACAGTGCAAGATTCAGAGCCGTGCAAGAGCAGGACTGGCCGATAGGCTGCAAGGCCCTTCTAGCAGAGGTCACACCTGCTGCATGCTCAGACCACTCAGTCCAGGTGGAGAAAGAGCCTCCGGGGGCCGCCAGTTCAGCGGGTTCCAAGCCTGGGCCATAGCCGCTGCAGACAGGAGCGAGCAGTCGGGTCCTTCCTTTCCTCTGACTGCAGGAACGGGTTACCGGACACGAGGAGTGGCTTGTTTACCCTTCATACCCCACAGAGCTGCCATTAGCGCAGGAGCTACAACAGACAGCTCCTTCCACCCAACATGGCAGCTTCCTTTTACACATGCAGCCAAGCACACAGGTGAGCTCCCCTCCCCGAGACGGCCGTATCTACCTCTGGCGACACTGCTAGAATCCCTCCCCTACCCAGCTGAACCAGACCGACAGAGCCCAGCAGACAGTTTTATTAGACTGTGCCACCCTGGGGAGGACAGACAGAACATCCAGGGAGTGCAATACGCACAGCCAGGTAAGCCCGATCTCTCTCAATCAGGTCGGCGAGGCGATACAGCAGCTTCCCCCGGTGAGAGGCGTCCATCCGTCTCCAAGGCGAGCCCAGCTGGAAGGCCGCCTTGGCCGCCTGCACGGCCTTGTCCACATCCGCCTGAGGAGGAAACCAGATAGAGAGGCTGAGTGGACAGTGCTCCCCTCCTCCACCGCCTACGTGAGGTTGAATGGAAGAGGCCGCACTCAGAGGGAAAAAGAAATTAGAGAGGCTGGCGAGAAGTGGCCCAGGAGAAAGACAGAGGAGGCTGAAATGCAGCCTGAACTAAGAGTCAAGACTTTCTGGGTCCCCGGCACATGCTATAACTGTACACTTAGTTTCTACATTAGGTCCCTATGCCAGGTTAGTCCCTTGATGTTCGCCTTGGGGTTAATACTGACCTGTGTCCCAGGGCTGTGGGAGGCCGAGTACTGCGTGTAGCAGTGCCGTACTTCATACCATGGCACAGGCAGGGGGACAAAGCACTGTGTGTATCATCACATATGTATATTAGAAAGGAAAATGTGATCCTTCCTCTGCCCTAATGCAGAGAGATGCTGGGCAAGGCCTCGTTGGTGGAAGGGCTGACGCTCAGGAGTCTGCAGCCATGCAGTCTAGCCACCTTTGCCCTCGCTGGAAGAAGAGACAGCCTCCTACGTCAATGTCCTGGACTACAGACGACAGGTGCCAGCCTGTCCTAATTTTCCCCCCTTTGACTCAGTTGAAAGGAATGGTGGAGAGGCTGCAAAAGTCCCATCCCCAGGAGCTGGTTAATCCCAGATCAGCACTGCCAAACACTGGCGTTGCTGTGGCTAAGTCAAAGCCAATGATTTATTCATGAACTTCATGCAACTAAAAGAAACCCTCCCCCTTCAAAATACAGCTGCCAGCCACTGGCTGAGAAGGGCTCTGGATTGTGGGAGGGAACAGAACCATCCATCCAAGTGACACCACAGAGCTCCTGTTATCTCCTTAATAAGACCAGGTGGCATCTTTCATACACGGAAAACCCAGCCCTGCTGGCAGCTGATCCTCCGCAGGCTGCAGGCGGATTCCAGCTTGTGAGGGTTTTGCAGAGTCACTGTTTGTCGACCCAGTTGTAGCCTGCCCAGCACTGCATGCAACTTCCAGAGATAATGTTATGAAATTATGTTTGAAAAGAATGGGTGTAACGGGCTGAGCAAACATCACCACATAAAGGCTGTTCTGGGTAAAGCCAAGCATGTTTACACTAGGCATATTTCAGCAGCAGTATCTGCTGGGTTAATACGTTAGATCCTCTGGCAACACAGGACAAGAGCAGGGGTGGGGGGGTGACTTCTGAAGTCTCTAGTTGGATTTGTTTAGGTTTAGCATGGTTGATTCAATTTAGAATCCAGCATCTCTCTATTTTATGGTGTTTATTGTCTCTAGTCAGTTCCCATTATTGGCATATGCACCAACCTAATGAAGCTGATTACCAGGGCATGCAGAAATCCAAGTGATTTCCTCCCCCTCCTCCGACAACACCATAAATCGACCAGTTGAGAGAGGAAGCTTGGTCTTGTAGTTAAGGCACTGAATAGGGACTCAGGAGATCTGAGTTCAATCCTTGGCACTGCCTGGATTCCAAGCAACCTTGGGTGAGTCACTTCATCTGTCTGTGCCTCAATTCCCCGCTTGTAAAAATCGAGACAATTCTTCTCGTGTCTTTCTGGACTATAAGCTCTTTGGAAGAGTCTCTGTTCCCGTATGCGTATGTGGAGCACGTAGTACATGAGGGTACTACTGCAATACGAGGCGCTCGGGTCCCTTTTGTTCTGCTGATAAAACATCCATCCCTTCCATTTCACTGGGACCCCCCCCCAAGCCTCCAGTCCTGTTTTACAGCACCTAAGTCACATACACAGCCCTCTGGCACTCACCAAGGCTGCCTTCTGGCCTTTCCTGGGGTAGGAACATTCTGCAAAGACTGATCCCAACACTGGGAGCTCAGCCTCTTCTTCACCACCCCTCTGCAGTTCTAATCCAGGCTCCGATGCTTACTCATTCGTGGCCTTGAGTTACTTCCTTTCTGCCTCAGTCTCCCAAGGTTCAAAATGGGGTTAAACAGGCATCTTTCTGGGATAGGGCAGGGAATAGCAAAGCACCATATAACAGCTAAGTATCCTCACTGCCTGTTTGGTTTCCTACCTTTGATTAGGAGCAGAGGTAAGAAAGCAACACTCACACTGCTTTCTATACAGTAAATGTAACAGTTTCCCATAACATGGAGTTCAGGCACATGTAGGATAAAGGATAGAGAGCAAACATGTTTCAGGACAGGGGTTATAAAGAGCCATGTACATGATCTCTTTTTATGCCATGATTTTGTAAGTCAATGCCGATCAGTCTCTGAGATCTTATAAGGACAGCGTTTACCTTGTCTCCCTCAGCAACCTGGCAGATAACTTCCCCCGTTGCTGGGTTGATAGACGGGAAGGTTTTCTTGCTGACTGCATCATGCCATTCATTGTTTATGAAAATCTGTAATTCAAAAAAAAGAGAGAAATGTAAGTATTCAGGCCCAAGGGTCATCTAATCTGGAAGCTCTATTGTTTGGTGCTGGGTTTAAGAGGAAGGTGGAAGCACAGCTCTGCACCTTAAGCAGTTCAAATTAAATGTGTGTGCCTCTGCACATCATTTTTAACATGCAAAACACTAGAGAGTCATAGAAAAGCTACTTCCCGCCAGGGCTTTTAAAAAGAAAACCCCTCAGACATGTGCCACGTGCGGAAGGTTTCTGAGGAGCAGTCATTAAGCCGTACACAGCTAATCTCACAGCATTTTGGATCAGGCAAAATTGCATGGGAAGGGAGGAATCCATAGTGCAGCATTGAGTCAGGACAGCATCAAAACCCCTCAATCTCGGGAGATAAACTGACCAGTGCATGATCCACAAGAGAGAGAGCTGCAGCCGCTAGGACCCCTTAACAACAGACTCCCCCGTGCTAGACTCTGCCATGGTAGGGTGTCCATTTGTGCAACTGTCCCATTTTGCAGACATCCCAGCCCACACATATACCCTTGGGAGTGAGGCAGAGAACCCCTCCAGGCCCCTGGTATCCATACTAGATCAATGGACAGACCTCACCCAGCCACCTCTGTCAGAGACCCCAGGGCAAGCTTAGCCATTCCTCCCGCTGAGACAAGCCAGCGAGCAGAGGGAACAGCACCCACCGGAAAGACCTTCTGCCTAGTGAAAAAAGGCATCTTCCTTCCCTCCCCCCAGTTCTAAATATTTTGTTGTGCTTGTGTCACAGTCCTCCAATTCTATGCCCAGCTTAGGGCTCCACGATATATACAAGGCGGCGCCTTAGGTTGTGCGAGTCCTCCCCCATCCTGGCCACTGTGACATTCAGACCAACACCTCCAGTCCAAAACGCAGCTACCAAGTTTTGCAACAGCTCCCTATCCAACGGCATGTTCTTCCTCTTGCCCTGCGAACTGTATAGGAATACGGCTGTAACCCTTTCAACAGGGAGGCACCCTCAGTCTCCTGCTTACTTTCCTCAGCGTTTCAGAAACTGCCAGCCCTCTGCCAGAGCTGCAGCATTTACACACAGCTTGCACATTGCGCACAGTGAGCAGACACGTGGGTTCTTCATATTATGTATGTTGTGTAACAAGCAAGAGACAACTCCTTCCCCCTCCTGTTTGCCACACTCACTCCTTCTAGCTTGTCTCAAATTAGACTAGCTCCAGAGGGCGAGAATTGTGTCTACTCTGCTCGTCAGGGTGGATAAAAATCAAATTAAAAAAAAATTGGATTTTTTTATTTAAAATTGGATTTTTTTGATAAAGTGCTTTTTGAGGAAAAAACCTGTCTAAAGATCATTTTAACTAAGATACATTATAGCTCAAAGATCTCATCATGGAATAGGGATTATAAATTATAATTCTATAGTATGAGACAAGATATTCATGTCATGTTTGAGAAAAGTTTTGTAAATGAGTTCCAGTAGTTCATGGATTAGGGACCCAATCTTATGGGGTTCCACAGGCTTCTGTATAGATTATTTAGGTTAATCTTTCTATCTACCCAATGGGGCTCAGTGCTCAGTCTAGAAGATACCATCAGAGATGCTTAGTTTTGCAGTTCTCAAACTGTGGATTTGTGTCTCCAGAGGTAACATGCTTGTTAATAGAAAACATGTTTTTAAATAAGTAAGTAAGTAAGTAAGTAAGTAAGAGAGAGATGAGAAATAACAGACCTAAACTCCATTCTGCCTCTGCAAATTTGTGTACACAGAGTCAATCCCTTACTTCTCTCTAAAAGTGCAAGTTTCAAAAAGTTCAACAGAAGATTGTTGGGGGTGGAACAGACCTGGACACAGAGAAGAAGTCCGGAGATAAATGTGAGAAGCGAGGGACATATGCTTGTTTTGTTAAAATATTATATGTTTGCTGTTGAAGAAAAAAAATCCAGACTCCATAACCCTGTTGTTTTAGTTAAATAAAACAATTTAAATGTCTGTCTGGTGCTGTTCTCCTCCTAATACAGCATGGCAAGAAAATCCACTAAATATTAATGATTAACTTATTGAACTGGAGATAGTTCACCTCCCAATGACTTCACAAATATCTGCTTCAATTACCTTTGGTAAATGAAATAACCAAACAATCATTCATTTTCTGATATAGCTGTAAAACTAATCTGAAAAGTTTTCAAAATAAATCACTGTTTAAAAATGTATAGTGTGTACCTTCGAAAAAGGAAACTACATCTATCTCTGAGTTGTGAAGAATATGTATAAAGGTTATAACAACCAAGAATGCACTTTTACTTGGAAAACAATGATTAAATCGAGTCTTCCCGACTAGTGATTTAAATCAAATCCACCCAGCTGCCGGTACAGGAGGTACAATAAACACAGGTAACACAATAGAACTCTGCTCCTTATCAAGGCTTTTTACATGTGACTGCAATACATGCTCTAGCCACAGCTGTCTACTTTGTTTAGATGCTTAATATCAGAGTTTGGCAGCCTATGCTGTTTTAAGCAAGGATACAACACTCCTCCTCAGGGCTGCCCGGGGGGAGGGAGAGGGCAAATGGGGCAATTTGCCCCAGGCCCTGCAGGGGCCTCATGAGCCCCGGCCCAGCAGCAGTCCGGGTCTTCGGTGGCAGGGGGCCCTTCAGCGCTGCCAAAGACACAGAGCGACTGAAGGGGCCCCCGCCGCCGAAATGCCACCGAAGTTTTATAAACAATTTTTCCATACAAATTGCCCCCGTCCCCCAATTCCCATCAGAACTAGAGAAGAAGCAGTCTTAAACACAGACTCAGTTTGCATTTAGCCAGTGAGGATGGATTCATTCAACTCCTAATGACATTATAAAGCAAACTGGCACCGGGGCAGTTCAGTAGGGTGCCAGATTGAGGAATTACAGCCTTCACTCAGGAAGGTTTCAGGATGTGTTTACTAGTGCACATCACTGAAGTCTCTCAATCCCACCTCAATGCTCAGTTAGCAGTGGGTCCTGCTGTCCCTTCACACAATCTCCTCACCACTAGGACAAGATTTTGCTCTGCAGCTCCTGCCTTCTGGAACAACCAAGTATTGCTAAGGACCCACTGTGCTGTTTCTGCCTCGTCCAGGTCTTTTCTGGACACTATTTTGCTATTCTGAGGGGAGCATTACACAAAAGTCCCACTCAGGAGCCTGGCTGCACTGTGCTAGGCACTAGGGCCACAAACTATTCCAGACAGTCCCTGAGCTGAGGAGCTGTAAACGTTTTTTTAAAAAGGACAAAAATAAGTCTGGTTTCTCTCTGCTGTTACTGTAGCTTTGTCAGAGCAACATGGGATATAGTGTGCATGAAATACTCAACGCTAGCATAGCTGTCACATTAACTGAGGTGAGCAGTCTTTCAGAAGCCAAATGCAGACACCCAAAGCAAAGTCTTAGTGCAAAGACCACAGCACTTTTATCAGAGCAGTGTTGCACAACAAGTGAAAACAAGCAGATTCCCCTATAGAAGCAACTGATTCATACACAGTTGTTACTCAAAAGCAGAGATGCAGCAGTTGGAAGAGTGAACTTGTCCAGGACCTCGTCACATTTCATTTTCCATCATTAGAGCTGACTAAACAGCATTCCCTGAGGTAAAAGTGAAGGAAGAACAGAAGATAGTCTAGGCAAAACAACATACCCAGGGTGCATGCTAAATCCTAGCCACTGGATCAATTTGTTTTCTCTCCATTCATTTGCACTGGTGACAGCAATTGATCTAAGTGCAGAACCCAGTGACAGTCAAGACTCAGCTTGAATTTACACACACACTGACAGCTTGCTTTATTGGCCAGATTCAGGAACTGACTGCATTGCTTGCGAAGGCCCATGGACTCTGAATTACTTGTATTAAGAACAGTTGGAAGGGCTCTTTTTGTTTTTTAAAAGAATGTCTTGCAATGAAAGACAGCATTTAAATGCTCTGCAGGGCTGTTCTGTTCAGCTTCCTGCGCACCACCAATAAGAAGATGGTATTATTAGGACTGTATTATATTCACCTTGTAGCATTTACATGGAAAAAAAAGTCAAACTTCAGCATTAATGTGGTTTAACCTAATCTCAAGTGTTAAGAAAGCAGGTAAGGAAGCTTTTAAAATGAGGTTTGGCAGTGCCCGTTTGTGTCCAAATACAGGTGCCTTGGTAAATAACATTAATCCATGAAGAATAAGCAGTTTCGGAGGGCGGTTAGTGCACAGTTCCGTGTGCTTTGTAGGGCAGAGTCTTTCCAGCACCATGCAAAGAGAGATTATTTTGGAGTTTGTCTCCGCTACAGGAGGCAGGTTTCAGTTTGCTCTGCAGGTGGTATTGGAACAACCCTTTGTAGAGGATAGCTTACAGAGAGAAGCAAAGTGTGATGTAACCCTCCACTTGCAGCACTTAGGGACTTGCAAATTGGTTCCACCCTCTGCACACCACGATGCAGGTTGCAAATGCCAGGCCAGTACCATGGTATTGTTTTTACTTTAAAAACAACCCCTGCAATAAAGCAGCAGCGACAGCAGGCTCATTGCAGCGCAGGACAAAACGCAGCGAGTCCATTGCTTGCAGAGCAGACAGCCAGCCTGACTGTGAAGCGGGAACATTTCTGAGGATTCTTTTTATTAGAGGGTTGGTCATACAGTCACTCAATTTACTAGCCACCTTGGAGTACACCATTTACTGCTGCAACAGAGGATTCTGCAGAGACAACTTTCTTAGCTGCAGGTGCATGACACAGCTGGAGAGGCTGATGCTGCCTGACCAAGGACATGAACCCTGGACCCTCAGATTAAATGTCTGATGCGCTACCAAGGGAGCTAGGTAAATCTGGTTTGCCACAAGGCCCCAGTCACAAGGAGGCAAACACCTCTGAAGACAGTCTGATGCTCCTTTAGGGGCTGTGCTCTGAGCAGGAGCCCCAGCCCTGTCCGCGCTCAGCATGGTCCTAGGGACCCTGGGAGGGCTGGCTAGAGAGAAAGGCCCCCGGGGGCGTTGGGGGCAGCGGGTGCTGGTGCCAGGTCTCCCGTGGGAGACAGGGGCAGTCACAGGGGGTGGAAATGCCACTGCCCCGGCTCAGGCTGGGATTCCGGCGGGGCCCAGCTGCTCGGCCACCCCCAGCCCGACCTCCGGCAGCGAAGCGAAGCGCAGGGCAGGGGCGCAGCTCAGATCCCGCCCCAGGGCAAAGGGGAGGAGCGGGGAGGGATACCCCGGGGCCCTGCCCGTGCCAAGCTCGCTCCGATCAGCTGCGGCCGCTGGGAGGGGTCGCTGGCTGCAGCCAGCGCCGAGCGGGGCCGGAGGAGGCGGGTGAGCCCGGCCGCTCCCAGGCCGAGAGCGGGAGGGTCGGTCGGTCGGTGATAGCCCCCGCCCGTGGGCTGCAGAGAAGCCGGGCTCCGCAGCGCCCGCGGGCCGGGATCGAACCCCCAGCCGGGCCGCCCCCAGGCCGAGGGAGGGTCGGTCGGTGGCGGCCCCCGCCCGTGGGCCGCAGAGAAGCCGGGCTCCGCAGCGCCCGCGGGCCGGGATCGAACCCCCAGCCGGGCCGCCCCCAGGCCGAGAGCGGGAGGGTCGGTCGGTCGGTGGCAGCCCCCGCCCGTGGGCCGCAGAGAAGCCGGGCTCCGCAGCGCCCGCGGGCCGGGATCGAACCCCCAGCCCGGCCGGCCGCCCGCGGGCTGCAGAGAAGCCGGGCTCCGCAGCGCCCGCGGGCCGGGATCGAACCCCCAGCCCGGCCGCTCCCAGGCCGAGAGCGGGAGGGTCGGTCGGTCGGTGATAGCCCCCGCCCGTGGGCCGCAGAGAAGCCGGGCTCCGCAGCGCCCGCGGGCCGGGATCGAACCCCCAGCCCGGCCGCCCGCCCCCTACCTTGTTGTAGGCGATCTCCGGGCGGGGGTTGGGGGCGGGGATGGCGGGGGCCGCGGCCGAGAAGGGGCTGCGGAGCTGGGCCGGAGCCGCGCGGCCCCACAGCCGAGAGCTCAGCGCGGCCGCTCGCAGCATCCTGGCGCCGGGAAGACGCGGGTCCCTGAGCTGAACCGCGGATGCAGCCGCGGGCGGGGCGGGGCGGGGCGGAGCCCCTCCCAGCGGCCCCGGGAAGGGGGAGGGTCCGGGCCCCGGAGCACGTGTGCGCGGGGAGCAGGCTGGGGTGCTAGGGCCTCGGCCGGCGGGCTCCGTCCCCCTGCTTTGCCCCCGGGCAGGTCGGTGCCAGGTTGGCACCGTCCATGTACTAGGTGACCAGAGAGCAAGTGTGAAAAATCAGGGGGGCATTAGGCACATATATGACAAATCCCCAAATATTGGGACTGCTGCCCCTTTAAATCAGGACATCTGGACCCCCTAAGTCCAGGGGGCTGTGGCAGGAACCAGGGCTTCATCTAATACATCCCCTTAGGGTCTCCGGCTGTCTCTATGTTAGATACTTGTATGGTCCTCGTCCCTGTAGCATCTGGGCACCACACATCCTTTAATGTGTTAACACCCTTCTGAGTAGGGCAGTGCTCTTACTGTCCTACAGATGGGGAAACTAAGGCACAGAAGCCAACTGCCTAGTTTGCCCAGGGTCACACAGGAAGGCTGGGATGGAGCAGGGAATTTAACCTACATCTCCCAAGTCTCAGGCTAGTGCCCTTCCCACTGGACCATCCTGCCTCATGGGCGTCTCCTGCACAATATTAATATGTAGGACCTGATCCTGCTAGTTGTGCCACACAGATGGATTCGACCCCTCCCCTGAGCCCTATTGACGGCAACAAGGATCCATGCCCAGGGGTCTGCCCATGCCAAACAGCTCCACTCCTGGAGCCCCTGCCCAGGCTTCAGAGCCCAAGCCTCAGCTTCAAAGCAGTGTCTGCACAGCTATTTTTGGAGCACTGGTCTGGCTCAGCTGCACTAACCCAGGCCTGTTGAACATGGACTGGAAAGCTTGTTCTAAACTGCACAGACTTACTCTTCAAAGCCTGCAGGTTTAAGCCAAGCCCCATGACCCTGCTCCCTGATTTCAGTATGTGCTAGTCAAACCCAAACTCCCCCTTAGCTATAGGAAGCACATGCTGAGCTGCCTTGTGTGCGTCCTGGACAGGATGGGGCAGGTTATGCATGTCTGTGCACCAGAGTATTCAGATGACTGCACTACACTAGGGCACTGAGTCCTGAGTTCTGTTCTGCATGTTTCCCTTATCTGCTGATCACTGGAGGTGGAGGTATGTGATATCTGGGAAGGCACTGTCTGTGGGCTGTGCCTAGCCAGCATATGGTGCCATTCTGCTGCTTTTGTAAATGCAGCAAGAGGTGGTGTCAGCCTGGCATCTTTGGGGGTGGAACTGGGATTCTTTGTTCCTCTTAGCCAGGGCCTGTTTGGGGGCTTTCTCCATTCCCTTTCCCTGAGGATTCATAACGTCTCTCTCAGCAGCACTACATTCACACACACACCCATTGTTGGGAGCCTGACTCTGGCCAAAGCATTCTCCCTCAGGGAATGTGGCTGTGTTGCAGAATATACCTGTGTTCACACCCACTGTAATAATGTTTGGACAAGGTTTTCCTGTGAGGTATTTAAAAACTCATAATTTGCTGGTGTGAAAGCAGAATGAATTATAATGTAAAAATAGAAAGAATTAAAGAAATGTTGTCTGTACCTTTAAGCAAAACTGCTGAAATGCTGCAATCCAGGTGTCAGGAATACAGACATTAACATAGAACAATTGCACTGTTTAAGGCCAATTGGTGAAGTATTAGCCTTAAATTGATAAAAGTTAGTAAGAAAGTAAAATATGCATGCTGTGCCCCAGGTGAATTTTACTGTTTTGCTTTCTTTGTCCCTGTCTAATTCCCGCTCTTTTATCTGTATAAATAAGACTGTTTGGGTCTTGCATGGCCGCTCACTTATCTGAATGTTATTAGCAGAGCACTGTGCTAATAAAACAGAGTGGTCTGACAAACTGTGAGTCCGGAGTCTAACTTTGACACTGGTCTGCAGTGTACCCTGGTAAATCACAGCTGGCCATTCGGGATCTAACCCCTCCGACGTCCCAAGAAAGATGGTAGGGTCAGGGAAGGGATGAGTTCAGCATGAGGCTCGCAGGATTGCTGCAGAGTCTAGCATTCTCCAGAGCAGTCATCCAAGTTGGCTGTGCACATGGGCTATGGGCCAAGAGACGCCGTTCTGTCAAGTGGAGAATATAAAGCCAACTGCATGTAAGACAGGTGGAATTCCATCCTCGGAGTCCACGAGAAATATGAGCTGAGCCAAGGCAGAGCAATTTGCTGCCAGCCCCACAATCCACAGCTAGAACTGTATCTCTGCGTGCCATAGTTGTTGTTTAATACAGGGTAGCTACCCTGAGCCCCGTAGTCATGCTGGGTGTCCCAATACAGCTGCCTGAGGCTCTGCTTTTTTTGGCCCCACTAGCAGCAGGGAACATGCTCGTTCTGCACACATCCACCGACGTCAGACATGCAGCCTGAGTGCTCATCTGCTCATCCATGCCAGCTGCACTCTGCTTCCAAAGACACCACAGTGAATCCGCTCTAGTCAGTGGAGTCACTCTGGAGTTACAATGGCCCCTGGAGTGTATTTTGCATCCCTGTGCAAAACAGGCTATGCTCCCGCACCTCCCAACAGAGGGGCTCATCTCCCACACTCATCCCATTCCACCTCCATGTTTCTAGCCAGGGAACCGTGGGGCCTTGTTCTCAGGGCCTGTCACTGTTTGTTTTACAGAATAGCCAGTTCTCACAAACCCAGGAGAATGGCCCCTTGCAGGAGCTACCGGCCTGCAGAGCTGGGGACAAGAACTGCACAGCAGGCTGGAGGGGCAGGTATGCACATCAGGGGCTGCCCCGCAAGACTCCTGCAATACTGCAGCCTCCCTGCCCCCTCCATGAGGCCTGTCACTGAGCTGCTGCCTCCGTCCCACACGCCCCTCAGAGCTCCTCTTGCATACTGGAATACCCTGGTGCCAAGCACGCGTTGGCTGCAAGTTCAGCACCCTTTCAGAAACCTTTATACTCCTTTCCTTTATACTCCTCAGTGACCAGATGGGGGCGTTCGTGTTCACATGATACTCTGGGATCCTGGTCAGCACATTTCAGACCAGAGCTGTATGGGAGCTGCGATGGGCCCTGCAGCTGGCATGGAGGCTCTGGCTAGCCACCCAAGTCGAAGCCCAAGTTGCCACCACACTGCAACATCCATGCTGCTGCAACGCGCTCGCCCAGCTGCAGCGTGCACAGACGCTTTGTCTCTTCAGGATCACTCAAGACCACCCAAAAGGGAAACCAACCGTGCTTACGAGCATCTCTCCATTTGTCAGAACTGATCATTCCTGGGGAGGGGAGAAGGTATAAAACATTCTGGAAAAATGATTAAACAATTGCAGCATCAGGTGAGGCACACACAAGGAAGCGGGTCCATTATTTTTATTCTGATTTGATCCGATGTTACTAATGAATGGCACAGAAATCAGCGCAATTCCTTCCATGAGTCTTTTCTCTCTGCAGAGCGATGTGAATTACAGAAGTGTGAACAAGTGTATTCAGATGGCAAATGGCAACCCCCATGCCCCAAACATAGCAAATCACAGAACTAGAGCTCAACTTCCTTGGCAGAGTCCTCAGGAGCCACCCAATTCCCCTCCTCACTTCACCCCAGCCTGGGCATCCGTCCCTTCTGAGGAGCAGGATTCCCTAAGAACCAGTCAGCACCTCAGCCAACCGGGGCCTGAGCTAATGCCCACTGAAGTCAATAAGTCTTTCCAGAGCAGGCCCCTGGAGGGGCTGCTGCTGAGTGACAAGACTTTCCTCTCCAGCCCTGAAAGCTGACCACTTGCTAGCCCAGAAGCCTGAGAGCAGGGCTGGGACTCGCAGGGGTGTGCAGCCAGCCTCATCGCAGCCTGGAGCAAGGCCACTGTGTGGCTCTAGGACACATTTTCTGCTTTTTGTTCCACCACCAAATCAGCCCAGCATTAAAGCCAACTGGGGAGTGCACTGCCTGTGCCCCACGGGCTCTGGCAATCTGCAAGGACATTGAAATGAAAGAGCTATTGCCACCCACAAACACCCTGTGTTAATCAGAGGACCCACCCTCACATTTACACATCCCAAGGCGGCAGCTGGGAGATTCCTCTTCTGCCTCCTAGTGGTTCTTTTTAACAGCGGGCCAGGGCTAGCGTTTCAGCTCCAATTTAGCGACTGCTGTCCTGTGAACTTCATCGGGTCCGTCAGCGAGACGCAGGGCTCGCGCCCAGGCAAAGAACTGTGCCAGTGGGTAATCGTTACTGAGACCTGCTGCTCCAAAGGCCTGCAACAAACCCATGGGAGGTGTGAAAAGGGCAGGACAATGCCATGATGGCAGCAGCAGAGCAAAGCAGGGACACTTCAAACTGTAGAAGCAGGAAGGCAAACTCCACGGGTCTGAGGAGCTTGCTTCCTATCACATGGTTTCACGTGAATTTAGTGCTAGAAGAAGGTTCTCCATAGAATAGGAACAGTGCACAGGTAACAGCAGGACAAGTTTGCCCCACACCAGCCCCTGCTAATGTGCCTAAGTCCTGACCCAGAGGGATCATGTCTAGGAGGAAGAGGTCTGGCAGCAGTTTCCTCATCCCAGGAGGCGAGGATAGGACTAACTCGTAAGTTGCAGGAGTTGGCTGAAAGCAGAAGAACCTTGGGGCTCCAAGCAACTGCTCGCTTTGTTTGGGCTAAACTCTAACCTTCTGGAATGGGAGAGAAATGAATGACAAGTGCACCATTCCCCGCTCACCTGGATAGCACGATCAACAACCCGCAGAGCCATCAATGGAGCCACCATTTTGATCATGGCGATCTCTAGAGCAGCTGCCTGTATAGAAACAGGATCAAACACATCAGATCCATCTAGCTTGGTGAACCCTCCTCAGTCCTGGCTTGCAGCCCCTGCTATTCCCATTCTGGTCTCCCCAAAACAATGGTCCCGGCCTAGGCCTGCAGCCCTCCTGCTATCCCAGTCCTGGGCCTCTCTCGAACACAGACTGCTCATAATGCTGATGGGCACCAACATCCAAGGAGGAGAGGCCCAAGCTCACGTTTTAAGCTATATTTTTGCTGAGGCCTCTGGGGAGGAAAAGATTAAGCATTAGAACTCCCCCACAGTGACCAGACAAGCTAAGCACATTGGGCCGAGCGCTGCAGTCCTCACTGTGCACTTACTCAGGCTGGTACTGTTAGCCCCCGGAGGGCCCCAGCCACACACCTTGTTGCCAGCTGTATCCATAAGGAGGGCAGCCTTCAGGACAAGAAGCCGGGCCTGCTCAATCTCAGCGCGGGACTTGGCAATGTCTTCCAGGATAGTGCCCTGTTCAGCTAGGGGTTTCCCAAAGGCCACATGAGACGTCACCTGCAATAGGCACACAGAAGGCTAAGGGCCTTGAGCTTAGAGAGCTATTTTTGCTGGTGATAATATCTTACATCTGCAGAGAAGCTTTCATCCTGACTGCCCCTGCAAACTAGACAGGGACCCACTTCATCCATTGCTGGGATGCAGCCACCTCAGGGGTGCTATGTGGCTGCTGTCTGACAGGGCACAGTGACACTACATAGCAGTTTGGAACAGGAAGTGAAGAATGCTGTATCAGATTGCCTGGGGAATTGTTTAGAAGGGTAACTGACACCCTTCCTAAAATGGAATTAACCAGGACTCAGGATTCAAGTCCTTCCAAGAGTGCAATAACAGTCAGAATCTCAAGTTTCCAGATCCCCAAAAAGCAGCACAGCACCCCCTAGCGTTGATTCCTTGCTGACAGAGGGCCCAGCCCCATTCCCTGCAACGTTCCTGGCTGGTCTGCCATCCAAGTATTGACTAGGTCCTACTCTATTTAGCTCGTGAGCACCAATGTGATCATAGGCCAGGGTGGTACAGCTGCAGGTCCACTGTGTAACACTCCCTTTGCCTGCACAGGAGAGAAAATGCAGAGGGACAAACTGACCTCTGCCATTACTGCTCCAAGCCAATAAAGGTGGGGGAGAAATTCAGGCAGATTCTGAGCAAGGGAAGGAAAAAGGGGAAGAAGCAAGTAATGTCCCTCGTACAAAAGTGGAAAGAGGAGAGTTTTGAGTGCTCAGGGAACCCCACCCTTCTAGAAACAGAGAGACTTTGAAAGTATATCCCCCTCCTCCTCAGTGTCCGCTTAACACAGGCAGATATGCTTGGAAGGTAGGATCTGGAGTGAAGCACTCAGGAGTGGTACTGAAAGCTGCCTTCAAACTACCTGCATTAAGACATCTCACAAAAGCCTGCAATTAGATTTTAACTGTCCTGCTGATTCCCAGACTCTCAGGAACCACCTGGTCCAGCTACCTCTCCTCCCTGTGCTATACTGAAGCAGCATGGGGTGTAACAGAGGGACAGAATAGTGGAGAGCCTGAGAATGTGTTTAAAAAGGAAGATTTGGGTGACCACAATGATTCTGGTGCCAGCGTCAGGATCCGATTGCCTGTTGGCAGGGAGTATCCGAGGATGTTGCTGGGCTTCATCCCAGGGATATGAATTGCCTGGTTAGTTGCTGTTCTGAGCACACTCTGAACTGACATGGAAAGGGCCCAGATGTTGGAGACAGCTAAGGAGGAATCCGCTAGGGAAAGCAGAAGAGTTCGACCCTTAGGAGGAAATGGAAGGAGGAAGATTCAGACTGTACTGGGGGCCTTATTTGGCTGAACAGAGCTGCAAACAGGGGCAGGCGATTTCTCTAATCACGAGAGAAACTCCCCACCCATGAGAAAAAGGGAAGCAATGGAGTGAAACAGCCCTTTGTCCATGGAGTACTCAGTCAGGCGGGGAAACCCATTTGGTCAGGTGTCTTGCTCTCGTGAGGCTGTTCTTGTGAAATATTTTATTGATCTGAACTCTCACCCCTGCTAGAGATCTAAGGACTCCACAAATAACTCACTGTAGTTTGGCTTCTAACATACAGTGCTACGGGCTGAATTCACAGGGGTGGGGATTTGATTCTTTCTGTATGCCAGGCTGGATAAGTGGACTGTTTCCTGCTACCCATGGCGCTGTGGGTGTCAGGAAGATATGCTGCTAAAATGGATTAAAGGTGTTTATACACTACAGTGACAGTCTGCTGAGAAATATGATGCTAGAGCCAATCAGACTGAAATGCAGATAAGGCAGCACTTGGAATGCAGTTGCATAAGATAACTGAGGAGACAGGAACCCCGTCGAACCTGCAGCAATACTCACTCGCTCCTTCATGAGCGCCAGCGCCCTTTCGGAATAGCCAACGAGCCTCATGCAGTGGTGGATCCGGCCGGGCCCTAGTCTCCCTTGTGCAATTTCAAAGCCTCGGCCAGGTCCCAGCAGTATATTTTCTTTGGGCACTCGCACATTTTCAAATAAGATCTCCCCATGGCCAGCTGCAAAGGGAGGGACAGAATGCACAAGCTCAGCAGCGTCACTCACTGGATACATCCCCGCATGCAGGAAGTTTGAATTTCTTCCCATTCCTCTGTTCCTGGCTCTTCCAGAGCCCATGCAGCTCCGAAATGGTCTCTCACCCGCCAGGAGCAGGCAAGTGAGCTATTAACTCGGATTCTCACCAGGATTAACAAACGTTGAGGTTTGCTGGTTTCTTTCCAGAGCTTGAACAAAAAAAAAGTCAAAGCCAAGGCAGAAAGGTTGGTGGGAGGCTTCTCCCCGTTCTGTTATCAGCACTTTCCAGCTCCCATCATCAGAGCCAGCCAATTCCTTGTTATTCCCAGCTCCCCCAACCACAGCCCCTTCCTGTAGTTCCGCATGCACAGACTGTGCACTAGAAACCATGTCCAATGCTAAATGGACTGAAATACAGGGTTTGCTGTGGTTTCTCTTTGTCAAAGAGCCAGGAAACGTCACTTAAAGACTCAACAGCTCAAAAAATCCTCTATAGGGTTTTTTGGCTGAAAAAACTAATTAAGTAATTAAATACAATGTGATGTTAATGTCACTGGGATGTTTTAACAATGTGCTACAGGCTGTAGCGGGGAATGTAGCCCCAGGATTCCAGTGTTTGCTTTAAAAGGAAGTAGCATCATAACATACTCCATGAATGATTATTTCTCATACCACTGGGCTGCCCGTTTCTACTACACCTTTCACTCCCGAGCCTTACACGGTCAGTAACCTGCACTGACGCCTTGGGAGGCAGGTGTTATTGAACTGAGGCACAAAGAGGTCATGTGATTTGCCCACTGTGAGTCAGTGGCAGAACTGGGAAGAGGACCCAGGAGTCCTTACTCCCAGTCCCCTGCTCTGGATAATAGACAACCCTGCTCGACTATGTACCAGGGACAATGGAAGAGTGCATGAGTGACGTAAAGAACGGAGTCAGGAGACCTAGGTTCTAGTCCCAGCTCCGCCACCACCCCATGTGACCTCAGGCAAGTTATTTCCCCGTTCTGGGCCCCAGGTCCCTGATCCACAGGACAGTAATGCCCACATGATATGGAGAGGCAAGGCACAGTGTGGTCCCACAGAAGCTAGGGCCAGTGTATCAGAGGTGCCCACAACATGTGCCCTTTCAAAACCAGAATAATTCAGTGGACAAAGCAGAGCTGTCAAGGCATGTCAGTTACAAACTGAGCTAGCTCTTTGCCTCACCTGGGGGATCTTCTTCACCAAACACACTGAGAGGCCTGGTGACTGTTATGCCTGGAGTGTCCATGGGAACTAAGAGCATTGACTGTTGTTTGTGGCGCTGGGCTTCAGGGTTGGTCTTCCCCATAAACACACAGAGCTGGCAGCGAGGATCCAGAGCCCCTGCCAGGAAAAGACACAATGAGAACTAGACTGACTGGTGCTGTAAACCTCAGACCCAATCAATCCGCAGGGAAACAACACTCATTGCAGCGAAGGCACATTGGGGTGAATTTGGTGCCTGTGTCTAATTCTGACTTAGCCATTTAAGAGAGCAGAGCAAATCCAGCCATTTTAGCTGTAGCTAATTCAGGACCTGGTTATTTGATTTGATAGTTTGTTTCAAGAGTTAACAGAAGAGATGAGAGCTGGCGTGAGAACTCCGGGCTCCGATAAAGGCTCTGAAGTCCTTTATCCACAATTACTGTGGAATTACCAGGCAAATTCAAGCTTTCCCACATCACCCCACCCATCCCTGTGACGGAGGGACCACCTGGAGGGGAGAAGGCTCTTCAAGGCTCATTCAGACCTTGGCTTCTCTGCTGGAACTGCCAACACAGGTGTTCATTACTGCCTACTGGGAACTGAACCGAGACCACCCGACTCATTTGACAGCCGGCAACCAGTGGATGGTAACAGCTTGCAGCCATTACTGACCCAGGTAGGATTAGAACGGCTGCCTACAGGTGAAAGCCTCACTGTCCCATTAGCAACCCCATGTGCCACCAGACGCCCTGTATTTTATCATTCGAAAAGAGGATGTTTTCCTAATGATTTAACATAAAGCTGAAGGCTGCAGCAAAAGCATTTCCTAGAGGGCCATTCGGGGGGTCACGGCAGCGTCTAATGCACAAATGCCTGTAACAGTCACAACTGTACGTGAAACAGAACAGTGCTGTTTGAACTCTTGGCTTAGCATATAGCAATTCTGCTCTCCATTACTCTGGCGTAAACCCACAGTATCTCCATTCAAGACAGTGAAATTACGCTGGATTTACACTGGTTTAACTGAGTTCAGAATCTGACCCTTCGTAAGCGAGGGCTGAGTGCAAGTCAGGGCCCAGGGTCCCTTTCAAGAGCTGTTTTAGATCAGCACCCTGGAGACAAGATGCAAGAGGACAGCTTCACACCACAGCAGGCAGCCAAGGGATCACACGGCTCTGTGACGGAGACCGTGTGTGTATTGGAATGTACCTGAAATCCACCATTTATGCCCATTTAGAATGTAGAAACCCTTTTCTTCTACGACTGAAGATTCGATGTTGGTGGCATCAGATGAAGCAACCTAAGCAGAAACTCTTTCAGTTCCGAATCCGCTAGCTTCTCTCAGCCTCAGAGGGGCCGGAGAGAAGTTTCAGACATTGTAATCAGGTGGCTTGGCAGGCGAGAAGTCATTGCCTGAAGCTGGCAGAGCTCAGCACAGCAAAGGCTGGGAACCCCAGCTCAGCTGAACAACCGAGTGAGCAAACACCTCTAAAAGCAAAGCTGGGTAGTCACACAATGGACTCCAGGCCTGACTCCTGGTGGTGCTGAGCACCTGCAGCTTCCCTAGAAAGGGGTACCCAGCCCTTCTGCCAATCGAGTAGTCAGCTGGTTGAGTCTGACAGCTAGACAGTAATTTAATGAAAACACTTTGTTACACTTCATAATTACCACTAACTGCACAAGAGCACAGCTTAAGAAACATGGTGGCCAAGATTACTGGAAAGCGACTGGTGATTTTGAGTGCCTCCAACAGACACTTTAAACGAATGTGATTTTCTGAAATTGCTGAGCAAAAAGCAGGTCCCTTTGAAGGGTCTCAGGTTGGGCTCCCAAAATCATGAGCCACTTTTGAAAACCTTGGCCAGGGAGTATAACAACGGCTAGCACTGAGAACGGGGAGCGCCGTTGTATGGCGTGGATCAGCAAGGTTCTACTGTACTCCACTGTGTGGTTGACTGGACAGCGATTCTGACCTGCGGCTCAGTCATAGCAAAGCACGAGCGTATCTTCCCGTCCAACAGAGGCTGCAGCCAGCGTTCCTTCTGCTCTTCCGTCCCATATCGAACCAGCACCTCCATGTTCCCAGTGTCAGGGGCAGAGCAGTTGAATATCTGGAGGGGGGGAAGCCAAGCACCAGTAGCACAGCAGAGGCATGTTTGTTGGGAAAGGGAGTTTGTGGGTCAACCTCAAACTGCACAGCTACTTCTGACTGCCAAAAGCCCATTCCAAAGCATCAGGAAATGGAGACGACACAAGCTCACGCTGGTTTCTAAAGGCCAGAGCTAAGGGCAAAGATGTTGCCCTTGGGGTGGAAGCTGCATTGCAGAGACAGGTCCCCGAGCCAGCACACAGCAGAATGCCGAGGGGGAGCAGCATGCACCCGGGGCTAGCGCACACTGTAGCCTAGACAGATGATGTTTTCTTATAATACATAGAAATGTAAGTGGACCCAAAAATCTATTTCCTGAAAATGGCTTGACAATAATCAAGCAAGGCCAGGTACAATATGAGTAAAGTGACGTGAGCCAATTCAGAAGCCAGTTAGAGATGAGTTATGGCAGAACCCCAGGTCATGTTTTAAACACAGTTTGATCCTAACTGGTTTCCACAAGTGTTTTAAATCACGTTAATATTTTGAAAAATGCACTCTCTATTATAGCAGGGGTCTCAGAGTTCCGGCCAGCAGGCCATCTGCGGCCCGAGAACCTCCTCACTGCATCACTCCACCCTAGAATGCGAGGGTCAGTGCAGAGCGTGGTTAAGTGGAAGGCCTGTTGGCTTTAACTAACTATAAATAAAGTTTTTTATTTTAAATCACCCATTGTGTCATTCACACTCCTTCACTCAATTAAATGATCTGCAACTGCCTGGAGGCTCGAACCTTAACATTCAGCTTGGTTTTATTTCTTATCTTTTAAACTACTAAGTGGGAACACACAGATCGAGGGACTGCACACTACGGAGCAGCTGGCCAAGTCCCCTTACTGGCAACCCCCTTGGGTGGTGTGTGTGCTGCAGCCAGCTGTCCCTTAAGAATATGGTGAGATCCTGCCCTGTTACTGCCTGGTAGTACTGGAGCAGGAAAGAGGCTCCTACCCCACACCCCAGGCAATGTAGGCCAGGGTGAAACCCTTTGTAGGAGCCTGGCTAGAATGGCTCCATGCTATACTGGAAACCCGCACACGTGATTCCATCAGGGGCTGGTGCTGGGCTGACTAGCATAGCGCACAATGGGCCACATTCTGGCCAGCACAGACCCTCCCAAATAGCACAAATACACACTGCAAAGGCAGCATTATCATTCAGATTCAAAGCAGCCAGGTGCCAGGGTAGGAGCAATCGGGAGAGGAGGGAGGAAATGTGTGCAGGGGGCAGTAGTGCAGTGGATAGACCTGTAAATATTCCAGCAACAGAGGGCTAGCTAAGAATCCCTCACCCAGACCGCGTCTTTCCCCTCCACCACCCCAGATGACTTAGTGAAGCTTAAAGCAGGTACCTCGGGCGCAAACAGTGATGTTCCCATGAGCTCACACAAATGGGAAAACTCTTGGTTTGTGAGGCCTGCTCCATATTTCACTTCTGGATCACTCTCCACGGGTAAAAAAAGGTTCCACAGTCCTTCAGACTTTGCCTTGTCCTTAAAGAATGGAACAGCATGACACTTTGGGCACAATTCTGCTCTCAGGTGTAAGGGGACATCTTCCTGCCCATAGAGACCCCCGACGGGCATGGATGCAGGAAGGACAACCCAACAATGCTGGGATCTGCTGAGAAGAGCTGAGGCCTGAATTCTGCTTTTCCCACTCATCACAGACAAACACCCAAAGCGGTGGGGAAGAGACAAGCTAAAGACAGTGCGTCAGAGTCAGCTTGGTATTGGCCTATTGAAGTCAATGGTGTTACACCAGGGGTGAGTTTAGTCCTATCGATCTATGGAAACATCACGTGCAGCCTATAAGAGGGACAAACACTAGCGTGATAGTAGAGAGATGGCTTTGGACTGGAGAATGATTTGGACCTGAAGAGCTTGATTCTGGCCAATTACAGCAGCGTAAATCAGGAGTAAGTCCTTTAAAGTCAGTGGGGACATGTGGTGTGGGTTCAGACTCAGGCCCCAAGGACAAATCTCCTAATGCCCAGGCCCTCTTGTATAAAAATGAAGATCACAGTTACACTGTACTTGTAGAAGTCCCTCCCTCAATCCTTCTTCCACAGCTCCAAAGATCAAATTCAGGAGATAGCCAGTATGACGTGTAATGGAAGACAGCGCCCATTAGGTCAGGAACTGTGTTGGGATATGGGCAGGTTAATACACAAGACAGGATTTTGAGTGAGCAAGTCACTGAGCCAATGCAGCCCAGACAACTTGGTCAGAAGTAGGGGCTGGCTCATATCCACGAAATGGGAGACATGATAGAGGGGCTACACCTACCAGAAGATGCCCAGGACAAATATTTCCCTGAAAAATGCAACTGTAGTCAGTCAGTTTACATGATGATGTGGGCTCTGTATTTACTGCCTCTTTCCATGACTTCATTCCCAGCCCTGTAAACTTTCCCTAGGCTCTGGGAGTCAAGCTGGTTCCCCACTTAAGTCACTGCCACCCATAATACAAATTCTGCAGTCAGAATTGAGCTGATGGTGTACAAGCCAGATGAGACTCCAGCTCCCCCTCTCTTACTGTATTGGATCTGTGGACTGACAGGAGCAGATACATGATTTGATCAGGAAAGTGCACAGCTCTGGCTCAGAGGCGTCCTGGGAGCTGAGCTTTACAGTCAATGTGCCATCTTACAGACCCAGGCTTGGAGGCATTGTTACTTTAAGCAGAAGTATGACTTACCTTCAGCTCTTCTATAAGAGGATGTGGAGTCCATCTAGACTGTGAAACCTGATGATCTCTCAGAACCTGCTCAGCAGGATAGACATGGATTTCCATGAATCTCCTCAGCTTGTGGTAAAGATCCTGGGCTCTCCTGGGAAGGCCGTCAGGAGAAAGAATAAGATGAGGTTTGGAAGTATGAGCTGGTGAGGAAGGTGCCATGGTGACATAGTTTCTCCTGGAGAATGCCCCATTCCTGGTCCAGGTACTGTAAGGTCTTGCTAAAGGTTTTGCAGCTGAACATTCTTTAAACACTCGAAATCCTTCTTTTGTAGCAAAGTCCCATGCTAAGTTGGCCATGAGCTCCACCTGCTTTCCGCTGCCTTCAGCTGCAGTTGAGCTTGCTTGACCTGCTTGAAATGAAAGTGGTTAATAATCCCCGTCTGCTTAGAGAGTCCACATGACAAAGCTCCAAACCACCAGCACACACTAGCACTCAGCGCTGGCGCTGCAGGATTATTGTATAAGGGACGTGACAACGATGTCACAGTTTCTCTGATTAAACACCAAGAGAGTCCCTAGTAGGGTAACGTCTGAGCCGCCCTAGCCTGGGAGGACACAGTGCCTAGAGTCAGCCCTGAATAACCCAGTGGATGAGTCTGAAATGAGCAAAGCAAGGAGGGATGCACTGTGCTGCAGTGAAGGGGGACTGGACACTATGCAGGACCCAGGGTGATTACGGATTCCTCTCTCAGCTTAACAGACTAACGTCCATCCCTTTCCATGGTTTCCTTGTGCTAGTGAACCACCAAGAGCACCAAGTAGTGGTACCAAGCTTTTTGCACATGTACCAAAGGCCTGGGCTTTGCTTCTGTGATCTCATGCAAAGCCATCCAACATTTCTCCTCTTGTTCGCAGATTCATCATCTGCAATAGCAGTCACCCCACTTCCGTTCCTCCGAGGCACAAGGGTCAGGCAAGCTTTGAGCTGTGTTTCCTGGTCTTTGACTCGGCATGTGATGACAGCAGGCCAGGTGCTGGGTATGGTTAATATTGCTCCCAAAGCCCTTCACAATATACATGCAGCCTCGCTGAAAAGTGGCCAGCTCTGGGGTAGAGGGCAGCAATCAGGCAGATACTGGTGCTCACCTACAGCCGCCCCGCCCAGTAACCACATCAGACCTTGCAATGCAGCAAAACGCAACAGCTAGTAAAACACACTGTTCTCTTCATCTTTGTGCTTGTCTGCAGAAACCACTCCTCTATTACAGATGGCTATCTGAGCAAACACAGCTCGCTGCGTGGCATTCCAACTAGCCTCCAGGCCAAAGCCTTCCAAGGCAGGATTCGTTCTGTAGTAGTTGTGGGCTCTTAACTATTTCTCTTTGAATAATAACCCTTGGCCCCCTCCCACACCTCACGAACATTAAGGAATTAAGTCCTCCGTCACTCCTCTGAGGAAGGGGAAGAGTTCATTTTCAGGATGGCACCTTTTGGGCCTGAAACTGAAATGCAAGTGCCAATCAGAGTATCATCATCAAGGCAAATCCCAAAGGAACCCAGCCTCACAGACTGAGTGCCAAATCCGAGTGTGTGCCCCTCCAGTTATATTCTTTTTACAGGTGTAGGCTCTATGGGCACGGACTTTGTCTATAAAAAGTGGGGGCAGTGCTCAGTCTGACTGTACGTACCCCGGGTGACCTGCCCATCATCACAAAGAGATTCAGAGACCGAGCTGGGACGTGAACCCAGATCTCCTAATGTCCAGCTGCAGCCACAAGCCACCTTAGCCCTTCTAGTAAAACTTGCAACATTTGTCCCTCAATCATGCCACACTGTATAAGTCACTATTGCCTTCTACCGGCCGGAATTTCAGAGCCGCTCAAAATGTATCATGATGCCCTCTAGAGGTGCAATACTGCTACACAAGCTACTGTACAGACATCTGTAACTGAAGTCACCTCCCGGCCAGTGGTTAAACACTACTACACTGGTACAGCATGGACATCTCTTCTGTGTGGCTGTGGGTGGACAGTGTGTGTGCAGCATATAGAGGATAGATAAGCCTCCATCCTAATACATGTGGCATCAATTGAACATTCAGGGGCTGGCTTCATTTTCTCACCTGTGAGCGAGCGTTTGTACACACCCTGCAAGATGGCGGCCACTCTGAAAAAGGAAAAGGCCATGTAGAAATTCCAGTTCTCAATGGGTGGAATTCCCATGTGCTCACAATACATCTGAAAATACTCCTCTGCTGTGGGAATTCCCAGCTGTGTTACATCACAGTCCTTCAAACCTGAAAGAGAATCCGGCATAACAATGACTAGGCAGGTGGTGTTCTCAAAGACAGTCAGATAGTTCTATGGATTCTGTTAGTTTCATGGCTGGCACACATGCTCGGTGGATAAAGCAATGGCCTTTCTGCTCTCAGGTTCCAAACTTTGGTGTGTCTGAATCGTAAGCCCACCTATAACCAGGGACAAATTAGCTCTGGAGAGGCTCAGGACCAAGCTAAAATGAGGTGAAATTACCCTCTGCCTCTAACAGATACTTGAATTTACATCGGCAGAAGAAGACTGACAAGTCTCTGTAGGAATTTGGCCTTTACCAAGGCAGGCAGCATGTGATTGCAGTATCTTTATCCCAAACTACCCTTCTTATAAAACAGTGTTTCCCAAACTTGGGACGCCGCTTGGAAAACCCTTGGCAGGCCCGGCCGGTTTGTGTACCTGCCCTGTCTGCAGGTTCGGCCGATCGCGGATCCCGCTGGCCGTGGTTTTCTGCTTCAGGCCAATGGGAACTGTGGGAAGCGGCGTGGGCCGAGGGACGTACTGGCTGCCACTTCCAGCAGCTCTCATTGGCCTGGAGCAGCAAACCGCGGCCAGTGGGAGCTGCGATCGGCCAAACCTGCAGATGTGGCAGGTAAACAAACTGGCCGGCCCACCAGGGACTTTCCTTACACAAGCAGCCTCCCAAGTTTGGGAAACACTGTTATAAAAGAACAAAACCACTGCCAGTCATAGTGGTTTCTACTGAATCCGAGTACAAACAGAACTTCCTGCACTAATCACTAACTATTCTGAATGTGTCCTGGGCAGTTTTGAATTTAATCGGGCCATTTTTCCTCTGTTAATCTTCTTCCTGCTTGATGCAGCAGTAAATTTCTCATCTTTCTAATCTCTAGCTTTGCAATACCACTACTGGTGCCACTATTTTTTATAAGCCTCTAATTTCATGGAGTTTATAAATGGGACAAAAATCCTTTCGATCTGGCTCACAGCATGGCTCACAGAATTTCAGCCTGAAAGAAAAGATATTTGCTTCAATACATTTTTGCAGAAAATGACTTCCAGAGTTTTAAAATTACTTTGTTTTTGATAAAGACAGGGCAGTGAGGATGGGGGGAGGAGGGGGAATCAAAACCCTTTTTTATTTTAAGTGGCATTTACAATCTGCAAACCAAGGTTTTCCTCAAACCCTCCATACTACTGGCCTCAACACCTGTATTTTCTAGTCCTATGTTGCTTTGGGGCTAAATACACAGAGACATCACATCACAAAGCTGAGTGGTGACAATTGCTCTCTCAATGGTTCTGCAACCAGAACAATGACAGGAACACTGTGTTCACTTCTGGGCATCTTCATACCAAAAGGATACTGGCAAACAAGAGGAAGTTCAAAGGACAGTAACAAAAAATGGTAGGGGGCTGGAGGGATTGAGTCCTGAGAAGATTAGAAGGGCTAAATATTTTCAGGGAGGCTAAGCAATTGGACACAAGAATCAGCTACATACAGGAGCGCCGCCAGCTTTTTTGGCGCCCTAGGCGGCTGAAGGTCCCGCCCCCAAAATACGGCCCCTGACAGAGGCAACGGAAGGTCCCGCCCCCAAATTGTCACCCCCGACAGAGGCGGCAGAAGATCACGCCTCCAAAATGCCACCCCGACAGAGGCAGCAGAAGGTTCCGCCCTTGAAATACCGCCAACAACCGGAGCGGCCGAAGATCTGGCCGCCGCGGTCATCGCCCCCCAAATATGAGTGTCCTAGGCAACCACCTAGGTCGCCTAATGGGTTGCGCTGGCCCTGGCTATGTATATCTGAAGATGTCAACACCAAGGAGAGAAGAGGATTCTTTAGGGAGGTGAGAAAAGGTAGAGGTGGTGATAGGATGAGATAAGAAAGGGAGCCCTTGTCTGAAGCACTGAGTCACATTTCCAGCTGAGCACCCTTCACAACAGTCCTGGCACTTTCTAAACAATGTTTCCCAGCTCTTTATTTGTAAAACGTTCAAAATAGGAAGCAATCTGTGCCTTCCCCAGGAGGACACACTGTACCTTTCAATATATCCAAGTCAGAAGGCATATAGTGGGCCATGCAGTTGTACGCCACATCAGAGATGGGATCTCCTAAGGTAGAAAGTTCCCAGTCGAGGACAGCAAGGACTTCTGGACCCTCTGGATGAAAAATCAGGTTATCCAGCCTGGATGAGAAAGGGGAAGGGTTTAGATAAGTTCTGAGAGAAAAAACACTCATCGGAGGGAGCAGCATTCCTGACAGTTGTTTAGTCTCAGTTAAACAAGTGACCTGGAACTCTGTGCTAGCTGGGGGATTGATTCTATATCACTAGCTCTTTTGGGAGGGCTGTGGAAGCAGAGAGCTCAGCTCTGGGAAGTGATGGACAGAAGAGGCTTAAGTTGTTCAACCTTCTGGCTGGTTAATTGTGAACTGACATGGTTTAAAGAGATAAACAAGACAGTTTAGGATCTCAGATCACTAACAGAAACTATGGCATGTGCCAACTCAAAGATGACAGACTTCAAGTCAATTTCAGAAGGGATTTATTGGTCATTTTAAGCCAACACTTATAATTTGTTAGTGATTCAAGATTCCAAACTGTTTTCCACTGACATTTTGTGTGGTGTAGACTAGAGACTTCCAAGAGTTTGCACAGAGGTTGGCTGGGATAATGGGGTGTGAAAGGCTCCTGCTGAGATGCAAATAACCCACTCACTCCACTCACAACTAGGAGTTTTATTGGTGAAGGAAACTGCAATGCTTCACGTCTGGATGAGTTAGTGATCCACCATACGGCTCCACCATGCAGCATCAGAAATGCAAAGGAAGAGCCAGGCTCTTGCAAGGCAAGTGAATGAGAGCTGTCTGCAAGGCGGGATGGGAACATCCAAGAGGTATAATTATGCACAATGGGATAATATTAAGACGGTGGAGAGTGAGACAGATTAGACTGGGATACTCTCCTTGAGGGGAAAGGTGGGAGCAGAGCAGTCAGGTCATTGCTTATTATTTATTTATAGAGTGCATGCCACTCCCCAGGCACTGAGAACTAGAAATGATTTATAGGGGCCGATCCTGCCCTGGCTCCCAGGGCACAGACTACAGGGAGATAACAGATCCTTTCCAGCTCTGATTTCTACAAGTTAGAGGACCAGCTCCTATGTTTGGATTGTAAGGTCTTTGGGGCAGGGACCCACACTTTGTTCTGAGTTTGAACAGTGTTGAGCACAATGGGGTTCTCCTAGGCACTATGGTAATACAAATAATAAACAATAATAATCGTTCAGCCAGCAGACTGAAGTGTTACAGAGCAGAAGCTGTGTCATGCTCCAGCAGACGGCAGCGGTGCACAGATCTGCAAGTCTGCCTACTACCTATAACCTTTTAAAGAGACAAATGCAGTTCTTGCTCCAGGCAAATTTTTTAGCTCATGATAAAAGTAGTTCTCACCAGTCAGAATGTGAGAACCTTCCCATGTGCAGCCATCGGATTACTGAAGGGTGATCTCCTTTGTAATACTGGCAGCGGGTGAGCTAATGCCACCGTCAGGCAAGGCTCCATCAAAACCACAGATCTAGTTAAACTCTCACTACTTTAAACTTCACATCGCAAGGTTCCTTCTCTGACTGCTAAGAGTGAGGCAGAAAATACCGTATAATCCCCTGTGTTATGTCTCAATTAAGCTGAGATCAGCAATGGTGCTGCTTTGCAGTGGCTGTGCCTGAAAGAGAATCCAAACTGCTGATCCAAAAGCAAAGCTGAGACTAGAACCCAGGTGTCCTGACTTCTAGTTTCCTACGCTAACTACTAGATTTAACTCCTCTGCACCCAAATGCCACTGGTTTAAATGGCTACCAATGCACTAGGCAGATGAAATGGGGAGTGAAATGCTGCAGGTAGCTCTTGTGAGCGCTCAGGGTACAGAACAAAGCAGTCATGCAGCTTCCTTTTCAAATAGCATTGGACCATTGGACCATAGTGTTGGGGGTTTCTCTGAGATCCTCCTCTCTTCCTCCCTAGGTAACACACAGGGGCCATTTCCAAACGGGTGCTGGCAGACAGCTAGTACCTGAAATCTCCATGCACAACTGTGGTCTTCTGGTTCCCTGGGAGATGCAACGGGAGCCACTCAATGAGTCTCTCCATGGCAGGAATAGTGTGGGTTTCTGTGGCTCGATACTGCTTTGTCCAGGTTTGAACTTGCCGTTGAACATAGTTACCTAAAACCAAGGGAATTAAGTCTCTGGGGTGTAGTTCCAAATACAAGGAGGCCTTTGAAAATAACCACAAAAGAGCTGCATCTGGAAACGGTCTAACAGCCAAAAATAAAGCCAGTCTCCATCCAACCAGACAAATGTACACTTCTCCAAGAGAGTGTTTTGCTGCAGCCATGGGCCACAATCAGCCCCAGAATAATTGGGCAGAACTCCCAGCAGCCCAGGAGATTTGCCTGCTTCTGCTCAGGCTGCCTTTGGTTCTGTAAGTCTGGTGAAGCAGAAGCATCCGTAACCTGTTTTACACCTGGCAGCTTTAAGGAGCAGGACAGGTAGAGCATCAGGCATAGCGGCTTACAGCAAGATGGTCACTCAAGTCACGTTTTGTTGCTGTCTCAAGAAGGGAGTCTCCTCCTGTAATACTGCCACTCCCATGGTTTGGGTTAAGAACCCAGTATGTTCTCTATCTGGGCACTGTATTGGTTCTTGGCAGGGGAGTGGATTAGATATTGCAACTGGTTACAAATAACTGGGGTCTTAAACAAAAAATATAATTCCAGCAAAGGCCAAATCCTGGCGCTGCTGCTCAGCAGGAGCCCTTTGCCCCTGGAGGCGGCTCTGTGGCGGGGGACTGTTGAACCTCCGGGGGCAGCATCCGAGGGAGCCCAGTCATGATAATGGCAAACAAATTATTGGCAGGAAGAGCCAATGGGAGGAAACTCTGGAGACTATTTCCAAAAACACTGACTCCTGGAGGATCCCATGCACCTTGACTGGCCTGAGGATCAGTCATGCTGCTGGACAGCTCCCCTTCCTCACCACTGCCCTAAGGATTTGGCCTTATGTGACCATACCCCTTTAAAAACTGACACACAGGAAGAGCATGACAGCAGATTTTCGTCTCACCATGCTTCCCATAATCCTCCAGTCCAGCCGCTTTGAGGTCTACTCTATGGATTTTACAGAGGACTTTGTTCATAGCCATGTAAATAGCCCTCCGCTGGCCAGGGTCCAGGCCAGGAAGGGAGAGGTCCTTGTAGATGTGGCCAGAGCAGTATTCCATCAGGTAGAATGGGGTGCCAATGATACTAGAATTACAGAATTGAAACAACGGTATTTCAGTGACAGGCCTCAGAGATGAGTAGAATAGTCCTGCATCTATTGCATCAGGGTAGAGAAGTTATTGCCAAGTCTGAACATGCTCTTTAATTCTAGGATTTGTTCTGTGCTGAGCGCAGTGTTTATGCTTAACGAACAAAAATCAGAACAGTTATAATAACAAATAATGACAGAACCCAGTTAACCATTATAACCATCTGATGTAAATATCCGTACAAAACAAAAGTGCAGTTAAGGTTAGAAACATGATTATGTAAAAATAACGCCTTTCTCAACAGAAGGGCTGACTTTAGGATCAGGAGCCACTTTGTGCCACTGTTTATACCTATTGGTCTTGTAAAATCAGCATAGCAATAGGAGAGGGAAATGGATTCTGTTCCTTCTCATGCAAGGGCCTGTAAGAATTGGTAACCAAGTTCCAGTTGCAGAATCTTTTTTGTAGATGATAATGATGCAAAAGCCAGAAAGAACTCAGCTTTAGCTCTCAGGGCGAGTTTGCAGGGCTGGCAGGTAGAAAAATCATCTTGTTACTTGGAACCTGAGCATATTTGATCTGGAACCATACAAGGAGTGCCATTTTTGCAGTGTCTTTTGAGAGCGTAAGAGCAATTTTAATTAATTGCAAAAATAAAATACTGAAGACACACCCAACACAAGCTGAATAATAATATGTTATGGTGCTTTGCACTTCTATAGCCTCTTTCATCTGGAGAATTCAAAGTGCTTCACAATAGTTATTAGTTAAGCCACAAAAGCCCTTTGTGAGGTATGGACAAGGGATACATAGGTGAAGCGTCATCCACCCTGAATTACAGCAACTTCCGGGGTAGATCATGGTAGCTGTCTAGCAGCACATAGCAATGCTACAGAATAGTTTAGAGTGGGAAACAAAATTCATATACCCAGCTGGTAGGCAGAATGGAATTATCAGAACGGAAATTTGGTCAGAACACCCAGGTTAACACCATTATTTTTGCAAAAAGTGCCAAGGAATCATTAGAGGCCAGAAACAGGCAGGGCCATCCAAAACACAAATGCCCAATATTTCAGCATATCTGCTGTAAAACCAAACAGTCTCCACTGGCCACACACACTGTGCCTTTTACACATCTCCTCCACAAACAGCCAAGGCAGGGCTCCTTCCTCCTGGGTTGATTTCAACACTTCTTCACAGGTATGACACAGTCACTGAAATTACTGCTTTCCACATGAACAGTTCTATCTGTCTAACTAGGTTTTCTACAGCTTCTGCCAGCATTGAGTGTGACAGCTGCCGCCTCCTCTGCTCTGCTATAAACTGGGAGTGGAAGTTTCTGGCAACAACTGTCACTTACTTTTGATGAAAATTGGGAAAAAAATCACCTTGAATCTTCACAGAGCACAAGCACTTTAGGAACAGGAACTCCAGCCTCAGCAAGAGCCTTCAGTACCCTGCCAGGACAAGCAACCCAGAGAGACTTTGTCAGGAGAGAAAGAATTGATCATTTTTTGCCTGCCGTACTGGTGGTGTTAAAAAAGGTGCTCTCTTTTAAACACGACTGTAATATGCTAGATCAGTGGTTCTCAAACTTTTGTACTGGTGACCCCTTTCACACAGCAAGCCTCTGAGTGGGACTTTTTTTATATTTAACACTATTAAATGCTGGAGGTGAAGCGGGGCTTGAGGGTGGAGGCTGACAACTCACGACCTCCCACATAATAACCTTGTGACCGCCTGAGGGGTCACGACCCCCAGTTTGAAAACCCCAGCGCTAGATGGACATATAGAAATGGAATCATGCTATTAATTTAATATTTAGCATTCATCCCACTTTATTACTGGCTTACATGTATACAGCACCTTTCACCTAGCAGCAACTCAAAGCACTTTAACATACACACACAGAAGAATCACTTCATCCCCCACTGAAATGCAGCCACCTCTGGACTGTTTAAAAGCACACAACATTACTAACCTGTACATTACAATTCCCTGTCTAAATTGTTACGTGTATACATGTGCCACTGCTGGACAGAATGTCAGACTTGCCAGGTATGTCACCTTTTAGAGGCCAGAGGCTATAAGCCTTAATACTACTATGGCTAAAGAAGATTCTCCTTCACATCAAGTAGGGGTGAGGAGAGACCTGTGGCCTATTCCTGATGATGACATCCACAGAATCATCCTAAAGTGGAGGCAGCTTGTGTCCTACTGAAGCTGCAGAGTGAGTTTAACAGGACAGTCTACTTCCACCAAGAGTAATTACATTCTAAGTCAAAGAGGCTACCACCCTCCAGTGCTTGCAATATGCACTCTGAGAGCTCTAATCAGCAGAAGCTCAGTTTTATGTATCATCCTAAAGGAGGCAACACGGACAGCACAGTGCCTCGTAATGCCATGCTGAGTCACTGGTGCAGCATTAACGCAGATTGAACCAGGCCACCTCTTGAATCGCACACAGCACTTCCTTAAATGTGCTAAGAGGAATATGTCTGTCACTTATACTACAACAAAGGGTCTCTTTCCTAAGTCTGTCAGTTTCCTACTGACAACTACTCTCATGGAGCAGGGCTTGGAATAGAAAAGGTGAGACTGGAAAGCAGCACTGTCTACAGGATGTGCACATCTGGAATTGTGTTCCAGTAATCCGAGAGCGCCTATGTTGGCCAGCCAGAATTGGGAACAGCTCTGTAGCGCACTGTGCCTTTTCACCTGTACTCCCTCTCCACAGCATGAGCAGTCGGAAGTAGGTTGCCAGGAGGTTTCTTCCTCAGGACTAAGTGACGATCCCCAAACTTGATATAGTAAGTGGGGTTAGACTGTCCATGACTGAACTGTCGTAATATCAGAGGACCTGAAAGTTTGAAAAGGGATGATCAATGAAGAGAAAAGTACAGGAACTGAAATTATTTCCCCTCTCTTTTCCATGTTTTATTTTAGTCTAAAATGGGCAAAGCTAGAGACTGCCACTTGCATCAGCAGAAGACTGAGCACTGCCCCATTGTTATGGAATCAGTATGGGCCTCTTTTGAGTGACCACGATCACGCTCGGATGGCAGAGGGCCAGAAATCTGCTTAACCTTTGCTCTGTATTTTTGCTCAGCGCGCCTTCCAATCACGAAGTTCTATGCACAGGTTGTTTCCCAGAGAAAGGGAAAGGAGCTACTACTCTGCCTTAACAAGAGCTGAAGGCTGCAAAATGTAGCACTTACTACAGTCATTTGGGCCCTTGTCACTGGAGACTGGATCACTGCAATGAGTTCTGAATGGGGACAATGACATCTGAAGACCATTTGGAAACTGCAGCTAGTATAGAATGCAGCTGCTTGCTTGATGCTTAAAGCCCTCTACCTTGTACCCAGCAAAGCAAGCTAGAGGCTCCTTTCATGTGCCCTTCCTGCTCTAAGGGCTTTATCCTCAAAAGTATTGAGCACACTGGCCCTGATCCAGCAAAACACTCACCCATATAAATAACTTTGAATAGGTGCAGAGTTTCAATGAAGGCAGTAGGATTTCTCACGTGCTCAAAGTTAAGCACAAGCTTACTGGATTGGGGACCAAGTGCTCTGCACCTTACAGGTTCCCTTGTTCAGGGATTTCCATACTTTGTCATTCCATTTAGCTATATTCCCCTTACAGTCTCAGACATCCCTTCCTCTCTAGTCATCCATAGTAGTACCAGCACTATTCCGAGACCAAAAGGGACAATCAGACATTTCCATGGCTACTCCAGACCCAGTCTTTAGCAATATGAGAGTGAGGACCACATAGCTCTGCACTCCTCCTGTCCCAGCACAGACAGGGTCAGTGCCTCAGCACAGAGGTGTGAACTTGCCTGTGAACGTTTATCCTCTCACTTGGCAGCACATTTGACTCAGAGCCTTAATTCACTAACATACCCCACTAGTATTTCAACTATTAATTAGTAAGTCATCTGATCAATCTGAACTGGTAATCTGCAGTAATTGCTGACAGCATGGCTTCTCCAATTTAAAGTGCAGTCAGCTAGAAAAGTGACTGTGTAAAAATGGTCCCTTTTGGCTCAGCAGATCTGCTCCCTGTGCATTTTCAGAGTCAGGGTTGCTGATTTTAATGATGAAAATCATTTTTTACTGAATGTTATTCCTGCAGAGCTGACACATAAGAGGGATTCTATTCTATCTCCTTCATCAACAGAATTGTTCACTAATGGCTATTTTCCAAATCGTTATTACAGGGGTGATAATATATGAACTGAAAAGACCTCAGTTTGATCACAGGGTCTGATTGCAGTTAGAAAATCATCCTTTTTGCTTGTAAACTGTGCACATATGATCTGCAGTCTTTCACAGTCATGTTTCAGAATACCATATAAATGCACTTCAATATCATTTACATAACACTGGCGCCTTTGTTTGACTAATACAGCATATTACATATTATACATAGTGTGACCCACAAGGGCATAGCTTCTAAGTCAATGGTGCAATTTCTTTAATAATACAGCCCCTCTCCTGGCTTGAAATAGAGGTGAGATTCTGGAAATCTAATGGCAGAAAGAAGCAGCAAAGCTGAATCTTGGTTTTGCACCAGTTACAACTAGAGCCAAGGAACTGGGACTATGTTATGGTTTTAAAAATACTGCTTTTTAAAATCCAAACCAATACAGAGCATAAAAAACAGTCAGGTTTGGTTCAGACATGCAAATGATAGGGATTCAGGATTTCTGTAACCTGATCCTCCAAGCCCTACTCAAAAGGATATTGTCAAGCAGCAGAAATTCAACATCTCAAGTTCTTCAAGCCTAATGTCAAAAGAAACATTTTCATGATCTGTTTTTAATTTAAATGTAAAGATTTTTTTTTAATTTAGTTAAACATTGCCCATGCAATGCTTGCCTTCCAAAAGTTGCACAACTGTGCTAATGCAAGAAAACACAGAAATTAAACTGACTAGAAACCAAAGCAAAGTTAACTGATCTGTTTTCATTACCCAAGCAGAATGAAGTATGCAAGTAAACAAATAGCATGAATAATGAAAAGGAAATTAGATGTGTTGAATTCTCTCTCTTTAAATAATCTTAGTAGTTATTAATAGTCCAGCTAACATACTTGCTTGTATTGAAACAGGACTTTGAAATCTGACACTGTTGCTTTACAACTTGACCTAATCCAAATTAAACTACAGATTTCCTAGATGATGAGATGTTTACATTGTGGTCCTAAATGACAATGTAAAATCTGTGTGCCTGAGGCAGCAGCTGGAATCCCCTGGCAAAGAAGTGCCCTCCTGCCAGGGAGTATCATTCAGTGGCTACCAATTTTACAAGTGTTGGAGAAGAACCACTAGGAACAACAAATGCCTTTTAAGAAAGATGCAATATCTAGAAGCTTTAGGTCAGGGAGCACAATGCTACACAATACAGATACTCACTGTACAGGCAGATGAACAGACATCAAATGCAGTATAGTCACAGAGCAGGTTTTCCTTTTAACTATCCAGGTAAATACCAATAACAATGTTTTAAACAGCCTAGCATTTCACAACGAGCTTGGAAAGGTACCTAAACCATGAGAGTGGCTTTGCAATAGTTGATACTATTAATATTTTTTTAAATCTATTTGTCTTATGCTGGAAAGAGCCAGCAGACCCAGAATATGTGACCTTTAAAGTTGTAAAGTATAAAAGAGCTAAAATACCTGTTGTCTGGCCACCTAGGACCTCTTCAAGGTACTTCTGTAGGGGATCTTTTGGAATTTCCATTGTTGGTCTCACTAGGCAAGTGTGTGGAACAAATCCCCGCAAAGGGAAGCCCAAGCAGGTTTCTAACTCTTTGAGAGCTGCTTCTGGGTCATCAACCTGATCCCGGCAAGAAAACATTGTACAATAAATAGCTAAGAAGATTCTGATCTCTTGGCAGAGCCAGGGCTCTGCATTCCTGTGACTGCTCTGTAGCATCTGCCATGACACTACATCAAAGGTAGCCCAACACGGCCTTCCCTCTCCTGATCTAAGCACCTACATTTTGCCTGGCTTCTGACCTAAAGAAAGGGGAAGCAATTCCAATGGGGAGAGGATGATCGTACTGCAAGCTCAGGCTGTGATAACAGTGGGAGTTCCCAGTGGGACAGGCAGAGGGAGGTCAGAACCCAGTCCATCCATGAGTCCTATCCTTACCCTTCCACCTCCTCCCCACAGTTTGGAAGTTAGCTAACCCCCAGGTGAAATATACATGAGGCTTATCTAGCTCCCACAGGGCTAGTTAATTAAGCCTCACAACCCCATGTTTGGCAGATGTCATTACTGCTGTTTGACAGATGGAGAACTGAGGTGCACAGGGAGGGAGGAGTGACTTGCCCAAGGCCCACAGGGAGTTGGTGGCAGAGCTGGACACGGAACCCTGCAGTCTTGGCATCCACAGTTAACCCTGTAGTTATTTGGCTTACTGGTGTCATACAGGACAATGGACATGTTCAATGTGTGAAGCAAGGCAATCTGTATCTAATGCCGTTGTGTGAAAATACTAAGCACATTCACATCAAATGCAGAATTTGGATTTAGAAACCAAACCAAAATATTTAAGACAATAAATACCAACAACTGTCCCCATGCAGCCCTGAGGGTGCTACTTTGTACCTTCACTGTCTTAATGCCAAGCTGGGCGGCTGCTTTCAAGTTCTGCCCAATATCATCAAGGAAGATGGATTCCTTTGGCTGAACACCCAAGCGCTCCAAGCATAACGTATAGATACGAGGGTCTGGTTTGCATATCCCTTCCCGGCAAGATTCAATTACCTACAACAACATACGATCGAGACAGGTATGCACAAGGCCATTGTAATTCTCGTTCATGAGTATTAGGACTGTTCTGGACATGGAGGATACAAGTATGAAAGAGCGTGTGACTGACACACAGTGCAATAAATGAAACAAAGGACCATGAGACTGCTGCACACACCTAAACAGGGGTAGAGCTGCCCTGGTAGAGAGGCTATGACCTAATCTGATGAATCATTGTTCTGCAGACATATTGCCTCAGCTGTGATCCTGTCGGATCAACCAAGCTAAGCAGGGTCAAGTCAGTACTTGGATGGGAGGCCTTCAATGAATATTCAGGGTGCAGGTGGTTCTATAGGGGGCACTGTTTCACCAGTCAGTACTAAACTAATAGTTTGATATCGTGCTAAAGGCGGGCTGAACTGCTGGGGTTGTCATCTTGCAGTTGAAATGCAAAACTGAGGTCTTGAACTGTTATGCTCATCAGCAATCCCTAATCAATTTTCACAGTAGTAGAGATGTTAATCCCAATGTCCTGTCCAAATTCCAATTTCAGGAAGTAAATACTGTCTCCATAAATACTACACTTACAACGGGATACAAAATTAGCTTAGATGCCACACTGATGGGCACTTTAAAGACAAATATCTAAGATATAGACATTTTCCTTCACTTCCTGTCCTAAATTATTGTGTAATCTTGCTGTGCATTGTTAAATGGCAACCACATTCCAGAGGGGATGATATTTCACTGCTAGGCGTGTCCTATATACAAGGTATGTAGCTATTAAAGTGCTCTGAGAATGCTTTGAGATGAAAGGCACTTTAGAAACATACCTTACTATTATAACAGTATATTATCTTAATAGATACTGTTTTTTCTAGTAAAACACATACAAGGAAAGGTGAATAGAAATTGATCTAACATCCAGATGTTAACAAGATGACTTTAAACAGTCATAACTTTTAAAAACAAAGATCTGATTTCTTTCATGTATGAATTGTTTTTCCTTCAGTGAGGGCTATAAAACAAGCCTAAATTATGGGTGAACTTCTGGAGTTCAGTCAGTGCAAAAATGTGAGTTGGCATATATAGGAAAAGCAGCAAAGAATCCTGTGGCACCTTATAGACTAACAGACGTTTTGGAGCATGAGCTATAAGGTGCCACAGGATTCTTTGCTGCTTTTACAGATCCAGACTAACACGGCTACCCTCTGATACTATATAGGAAAAGTGCATTGTTAAAAAAAAGGTTTAAAAAAAGAAATTCCTTCCTTACAAAACAACATCCTAGAGGACTGAAATCCAGAGAATTGTACAGTTTTGATTTCCCTTTCCCCTGTGCTATTTGCTTCAGTGTTGCGCGTCACTCAGCCAGGCCCGGGACACTATACTCACCTGTTTATGAAGGCAGTTTCACAGTTTGGGTGTCCTTACATTCTGTAGTTGGGATTCAACACATACACAGAAAGAGTTCTACTCATGGTAGATTTTGTGAAATCTTGTAAAATAAAACTTAAACTGTGTCCAGACTATACACTGATATTGTTTCTAAATCTAGGTGCAGCACTGACTGTTCCACACTTAATATGGAAAACGAACGGACACCTGGTGACTACAGCAAATGCAAGGAAACTGGAAGTATAGAGTTTCCTGTTTAGTTTCGAATGTGCTGAAAACTCAGCCAGATTTAAGATAACCGATCAGCAAAAAAAAAAAAAAAGATTATTAACTGAGGTATAATGTATATTTACTTTGGGGCTTTTTCTCTTAAAACGCATCTATTACATGAACATGTACACAACTGGCAATTTGAGAGTTGAAGATGAAGCTGCTGTGTCTGGAGCATTCAATGACTGAATATTCTACCACCCACTGAACCGCAGAGGAAAGGTTAATCATTTCATCTAGAACAGACTTAACATCAGAACATCAAAGGTTTCAGACTTCACAATGCTGTCCACATTCCTTGCTCACACTTAGCATCTGTGTTCGTTTACAGCACAGGAGAGAGAACGTTCACAGAAGACAGCCAAAATACTTTACTTTAAACTCCATCCCTCTTGAGAAGTCCATGGCGGAATGAGAAGCTCCCCCGACTAGATTTAAGCTTAGATTCTGGAGCACAAGATGGCAGCATTCCAAAATAACTAACTAACTAAAGACAATAAATAAATATATAAATAGCTTGCTGAATCAGCATCAGCTTGCTTATTTCAACCTCTGATAAGACCAAAGACGTGTCCCTATGTCCCTGGCCAAAATTTCCCCTCGTCTCTCCAACTGTTGAGATGGCTATCTGCCTGGCTGCTGTCCACTCTCCCAGATATAACAACATTTCAGTGGGGCCGTGTGTACGCAGTGTGTGAAGTGCTCTCTAGGACCCTTTGAGATGAATGGAGCTTTGGAACTGTTAATAACTTATATAGAACATTCCATCTTCTAAACCTTTTACAGGCATTAATAGACATGTAATATGCTAGTTAATTGTGGGCCACTTTGTAATGAATCCACCAAATGCACAGGTGGCTGGAACTCACTCTAACCCTTGCTATGGGCTAGTCACTAGGGGGAGATGCAGCTGAAGACACACCATGTGTTATACTAACACACAGTATATTTATTACTGTTCTACTGTCTTTAACTTGGACCTGCACTTAGAGAATTCTGCTGAATGCTTTTTATAAATCTAGCTACATAAATGCATGTTTTAATCTGTTCAGGCTTACCACGTCAAACTGGTTTCGGTCTAGGGGCAAAAAGCTCACCCCACTGTGAAGGTAGAAGTTGTTGCTTAGAACAGCTGTCTTAAGACCTTCTGCCCGGATACACTCTAAGGCTTCAGTCATAATGGGGAGCTGTTTTGACATCTGACTACTGGTTAGATCAGAGAGAAAGGAGTCCACTGGAACAGACAAGTTTGCCTAAGAAACAAGAGAAACCCCAACAATGATCAGCAGCAGCAAATGGAAGAAAATGTCAAACTTTGTGCATAGCCTGAGATTGGCTGATCATTTTAGCTTATTGCCCCACTTCCTCCTGTAACAGGAGGGACTCAGCCTAGCTCTCTGGCTAAACTGCTCAAACACAATACATAAAAGTTCCTTAGGTTCCTAATTCTAGGAAGAAAGGAGCTGAAGAGTTAAGCGTTAAAGGGATGACACTGGGAAGAGACACAACTAGAGACCCTTATTTATTTACAGTGCACTTCCACCACGGCAGCAGGGCGGATTGCAAATAAAACCATTCATTACAACTCAGCAATCAAAAAAGGAACCTTCCTTGTAGACTGATCTTTTTGACAAAGGCTTGGTTGAAAAGCTGAGCCTTGCTCTACTACAGATTGAGTATGTTGGCTTCTGGAGCATGGTGCAAGTTCCACTGAAACTACAGACGCTCACCAAGCATGTTGCTTCTAGCTTCTAGTTCACCTAGGAACTGTTGGCAAAATTCAGTTTCTGCCTCCTGCATGATGCCTAAGGAAGGAGGTGATCTCTTTGCTGAGGAGCCTCTGCTTCTTCTCTCTCCCTGCTAACCCTTCATCAGAGGTGGATATCACACATCTACACTGGCTCTCTTGGCACTGGAAGTGGAAAAACTAAGAAAAAAAGCTATGTAGCAAGGAAGGCAGAAGGGAGGGGACCAGATTAAGGCAGCCTCTGCTAAAGTACCAGAATAACAACTGCAGTGTAAACATCTAGATAGGCAGATAGAGTAGACAGCTGTGTCTCTTAAATGCATGAGAAAATGCTTGAGAAAATTGCATTGCAGACAGGAAAGTCCACACCTGCCCCAGTGCTACACATGAAGCAACAGTGGAAGCAGCAGCAGAACCTTCTACAGACAGGACTCTTTTAAAAATTGCTCTTTTGTTAGCTCTATGATTTCTATACAGTTTGATGAATCTGCACGAAACCCCATTCTCCTGTGAGGAGTCAGCAAGAATCAAGCAGGAAAGCTGGGAGCTTGGCTTACAATCTCAGAGCACTGATGTCCAAATTCTTGCAAAAACTCCGCTGATGTCAGCTCTCCTCTCATGTACCTCATCCAGGGCCTGTTCTCCCCTCCAGATATTAAGGCTTGTTTGATAATGCCAGGAGGAATATGATTCCGCACCTCCCATTCTAAATAAAGGAAGGTAGCAGAGTGAGGAGACAGCACTTATAACGTTGTCAGGAGTGGGAAAGCCCTAATGGATAAGGCTGTGATTCTGTCACGGAGGTTGCAGAAGTCACGGATTTCGTGACCTCAGACTGGCCCTGGGGAGCACTGAAGCAGTGGTACCAAGGCAAGCTGCACCAGCTACTGCTCAGACTGCCCTGGGCGGCTGGCCCCAGGGAGTGCCCTAGCAGCAGTCCCAGGGAATGCCCCAGGACCAGCTGCACCAGCTGCTGCTCAGGTGGCCCCGGGGCAGCTGGCCCCAGGGAGTGCCAGGGCAGCGGTCCCCGGGTCCTCGGAGCAGCGGGCGGCTGGGGGTAATTAGCCCCCACAGCCAATGCAGGGGCTAGCCATCGGCCCCTGGGGCCTCCCAAAGCAGTGGCAACCTGGGGCCCCAAGGGCTGCTATGTTTTAGTCAGAGGTATTTATATAGTAAAAGTCATGGACAGGTCACGGATTGTCAATTTTTATTTAGGCCTGTGACCATGACTTTTACTAAAAATACCACGACTAAATCTTAGCTTTACTAATGGAACTGAAATCCCTCAACACTAGCTGGCATTACAATGAAGTCTAGCACAGAAAAGACAATATTAGCATTCATGTAAGGCGTTGAACTGACAGCCCAGGTGACTGATATCCTCTATGCACCCACAGAAGAAATACAGTAACAGTTTCCCCCAAGTCATCCTGCCAATGTGCCTCAAACCTATACTAGAGAGAGTGAAAGGATTAGTTCATGTTCATATAGTAGTCAGAAGTACTACAGGACAGTTTAATCTTCACCCCCCGCCATTCAACCCTTGACCTCCCACCTGCAAATGCCAACAAGATTGCCAGCTATGTCAATTCTAATAGTTTTGATGATGTGTATGTGTTCACTGGAAATTGGAATCACCATCACCATGTCATGCAAGTCCCCAAAGAGGAAGTCAAGTTGACCATCACTGTACTGGAAATAGCAATGAGAGTTATAAATAAATGTGAAATATACTTGTATTAAATGCACAAAAAGGTCACTAGTCAGCTACTCCAGTCAACATGTCCAGTCAAAAATACTCACCTGCAGCCACCCGGTAAGGGGAAGGGAGAAGAACTCCCCCCATGTCAAAGATTACAGCTTTATAGAGACTTGATCCAGAATACCTCCCCTGTACCAAACTTGGAGGTTTGTATCGTACATGCTTTAGGATTCCTGATGTTCTGGCACATTGGAAATAAGAGGCTTGGATAAAACTCCTAAGGCCCATTCTGCAAAACTCTGTGGAGAAGGGAATGTTTTAGAGGTATATATTTAGGATTCTCTGGCTTCTTCTTTAGATTATAAGTATTTGCACTTAGGTCTTTATATAACACCACTTACACCTTGGACTGAGTTCAAGTGTAGTATCAATTTTATTAGTATCACAGTTTTATTACGCACAGTTCTAAGGTGCCCATCAGGACACTATCTGAGCATGTCTAACATACAGGCTCTGGATAGGTGATCATGTTGCCCATGGTCCGTGGGAAAGATAAGGGAGACAGCGTGAAGGAATCTCACCCAAGCAGGTGGCCCCGTGTCAACGTGATACAGCAACTTAGCACGGCAGCAGATACAATTACACAATTTCCCCTATGCTGTGCCTTCCCAGATCCCACAAAACCTTGTTCATACTGCTCAATTCTACCCTCACCACACCTTAGCCTGGGGAGGAAATTTACCTTGGGCACCTTCCTTAAGCAAGGCCCCACTCTATTGCCCCGTCCCTTCCCCACCTCACATCCAGCCTCCCCCAACAAAGCCCACTCCCATCTGCCCCCAGCCTCCCCCACAAGGCCCATCCCCCATCTGCCCCCAGCCTATCCCCTACCCCCATCTGCCCCTTACCTCTCCCCAGGCCCACCCCCATCTTCCCCCAGCCTCCCCCACAAGGCCCACCCCCATCTGCCCCCAGCCTATCCCCTACCCCCATCTGCCCCCAGCCTCCCCCACAAGGCCCACCCCCATCTGCCCCCAGCCTCCCCCACAAGGCCCACCCCCATCTGCCCCCAGCCTATCCCCTATCCCCATCTGCCCCTTACCTCTCCCCAGGCCCACCCCCATCTGCCCACAACCTCCCCCCAGGTCCAACCCCATCTGCCCCCAGCCTCCCCCACAAGGCCCACCCCCATCTGCCCCCAGGCTATCCCCTACCCCCATCTACCCCCAGCCTCCCCCACAAGGCCCACCCCCATCTGCCCCCAGCCTATCCCCTACCCCCATCTGCCCCTTACCTCTCCCCAGGCCCACCCCCATCTGCCCCCAGCCTCCCCCACAAGGCCCACCCCCATCTGCCCCCAGCCTATCCCCTACCCCCATCTGCCCCTTACCTCTCCCCAGGCCCACCCCCATCTGCCCCCAACCTCCCCCCAGGTCCAACCCCATCTGCCCCTAGCCTATTCCCTACCCCCATCTGCCCCCAGCCTCCCCCACAAGGCCCACCCCATCTGCCCCCAGCCTATTCCCTACCCCCATCTGCCCCCAGCCTCCCCCACAAGGCCCACCCCCATCTGCCCCCAGCCTATCCCCTACCCCCATCTGCCCCCAACCTCCCCCCAGGTCCAACCCCATCTGCCCCCAGCCTATCCCCTACCCCCATCTGCCCCCAACCTCCCCCCAGGTCCAACCCCATCTGCCCCCAGCCTATCCCCTACCCCCATCTGCCCCTTACCTCTCCCCAGGCCCACCCCCATCTGCCCCCAATCTCCCCCCAGGCCCACCCCCATCTGCCCCCAGCCTCCCCTCTACCTCCTCGGCCCACCTCCATCTGCCCCCAGCAACCCCAGGCCCATCTCCAGCCCGCCGTGACCTCTGACCTTCAGCGGAACGAGGCTGTGGCCCTCGAGGGGGGAGCCCTCTCCTAGCAACAACACCCGTAGTACAGGTAAATGAATCTCACGTGACCAGGGCCCCGGCGCAGCGCCTGCGTGACCCCGGCGGGTCAGAGGGCAAAGGTCTCGGGGGCGGAAGCAAGCGGCTCACAATCCCCGGCGTTGTGCTGTGTCCAGCCCGTTCCCGCTCGGGCCCCGCCGGCCCGGGATCCCCGGCCCCTATGAGCGTGTCACTCGTTGTGATCCGACTGGAGCTGGCCGAGCACTCCCCGCTGCCCGCCGGCTTCCCCTACAGCGCGGCCGGTGAGTCCCGGGGAGCCGAGCCGGGCGGGGGGGCTGGCGAGTCGCCCGCCCCTCCCCCCAGAAGCTCTGATCTGAGGGGGGTAGCGGGAAGGTGCCCCCCCGATGGAACTGGGGGAGCAGGGTATCCTCCCCCCAGTGCAGGGGGACGGGGCTGGTGGGGGACGGGGGAGCAAGGTGTCTCCCCCCCGAGCAGGGGCGGGGGGCCGGTGTGTATGTGTGAGAGCAGAGTTTTCTGTTCCTCGTTCTGTGTGGTGCAAGGGGACCAGGGTGTTTGTCGCTCTCTGGGGCTGGGGGTGCTGGGGAAGCAGCGTGTCTGTCTGCAGATCTCTGAAGGGGGTTGGGGTTTGGAAGCAGGTGCCCCCCCCTGCCCTTTGAAGGGGGAGGGTTAACGTGTTTTGTTGGCGGGTTTTTTTAAATTTGTTTTTATTTCTTTTGTTTTGCAGTTTTAAAAAGAAAACAGCCTTGCTCAGGGCAAACTAAAACTTGTGGCAGCAGCAAATGGGTGTGATGGTGGTGGACGGGGTCCCCTCATCAACAGCTCTTAGACTAAACATCTCGTATAGTTATTAAAGTGTATTGGGGTGTAGGCAGATAAATGCAGTCACATTTGACAGAAGTGACTAAAAAGGGACCACTCTCCTGTATAAAGGATAATAAATCAAGACTCTCTTTGTTATCAGATAGAAACCCTATGAAATCTGACCAGGCTATAGCTGCCACTCGTATATATGCAGTGATGGTGCTAGAGTTGGTTAAGTGCACTGTTTGGAGGGATGATTAACTCATCCTAATATCTAACTACATTTTGTCCTTTTTTTTAGCTTCACAGCTGTTGAATATAAAATAGAGAGAGAAATTATTTTAAAGAGTGACAGACCGCATTTGTTGTAGCGGAAATAAAATATATTCTCAGGACAGCGCTCTTCTGATTCATGTTTTTGCTGGCCGGAAGAAGGAGTAAAAGCAGTTTCAAGAATTAATTTAATGAGCTAGTAATGGCCTAATTGCTGTTTACACAGGTCTGCGCTGTCCTGGATTGAGTAGAGTTGTTTGTTTCTGCTTCTGGGTAGCTATTGCAATGACATTAATCATTGTTTCTACTTAGCCACTGAAATGTCTGATGAGGAAATCAAAGAAAAGTCATTAGCTTCAGCTACAGCCTGTCTAGAAGGAAAGGCACCTATGGAAAAAGCAGCAATTATTCACCAGCATATTGGTCGCAGAGAGATGACAGATATGATCATAGAGACCATAAAGTCCAATCCAGGTATCCATTCCAAAAGTTTGAAAAGGGTGGGTTTGGTCCTGTTAATTTCTCTGGTACATTTGTATGGCTATGCTACAATTTGTTGCATAAGTTGTCTCTTAGAAGTATTAAAATTGGGCTGATTTTCCGAAGTGCTGGGCATGCAGGAGTGCCCATCGACCAAAATCTATTGTGTTAGAAATGTAAGGCCATGAAAATGCCAGGTTTTTTTAAGAATTATTTTTTGGGACCGAGTAGGAGAATCCATTTGGCCAGGCAAAGCACTGCCCAGCAGGGACAGCATCTTGCCAGTAATCGCAAAGAGTATACTGGTTTATGTGTGCGTGCACATTAGAGTACCCTATCCTTGTGATTAGCAGGCAGGTTTCGAAATGCTCAGTTGTTTAAAGTAAAATTCTATAACTTGTGGAAAACTTACTTCAGAATGGAGAAAAAAAAATCAAAACTAGATGATATTAAATTCTATAGCCAAACAAATCCCAAGGAAAATTGTCTTGACATTGTTTGCTTTCATATTTAATTCAATAAAATCTGTTTTTTAACTGTAGAAAAGTCAGTGTGCTGCAGAACTTAGCATGGCACCCTTCAGGGCTTGTCTAGCTGGCTTCACAGCACCCCAGGGCCTTGCCAATAGCTCTCAAATACTGGTGATAAAAGATGCTTAGTAGTTATGTTGATGGTTATTGTATGTCCAGACCCCATAGATTAGAACTGTCTGTAATTCTGTTTTCAAAGGGAATTATTTGACTTAACATCTGGCTCTGTTGTACATTAAGATGACAATTAAAGTGCAATTGAAGTTTCTAATGTGTGGCGTGTAATCAGAAAGCTTTTGATTTGTAAAAGATGAGACGAAAGCTGCAGTGGAAGGAAGAAAATCTTCAGAGGCTTCATCTGTTGACGATAAAAGTAAACGTGATGGTCAAACTAAAGAATGTGTTGAGGCTGCTCCAGACTCGCCATCTAAGCAACTTCCTGACCAGATTTCCTTCTTCAGTGGGAATCCATCAGTTGAAATAGTTCATGGCATTATGCACCTGTACAAAACAAAGTAAGAACACGCTTAACTAATTATAGACTTAGTGGGAACAGTGCCATAGAATTATGCTCCCATCCAGAAGGGTGAGTCAGTAACCATTGGGGCTGCTGCTCATTGGACTGGCAGAGCAGTCACACACTGGTAGTGTGATATATTGGCATCCAGAAAGGATTACAGTGCCATCTGAATTGTATAGCTATAGTAATGGTAGAACCTGAAGCAGGTCCGGGCCTTCCAGCCATGGGTAAGGTCACTTCTGGTAGTGTGTGCTAGTGCCAAGGTTAGAAGTGACGAGATAAGTAAAAATAGTGGCTTCAGACAAACTGGTTTTGAGAGGACTCTGTTGAAGGATATCCCTGCATTCAAATTCCTACAGCAGAAATAGGGTGAGAACCTGCACTTTCGAAATATGTTTTGTTTTTTTTTATTATTATTTTTATGATAGCACAATTGTATATGTTGGGGAGCTGAACGAGAATTTCAATCTCCGATATTCATCATGAAAGTTACCAGGACACAATGACATGTTGTATGCATACTCCATTTTTAGTGATAATCGTTAACTCATTTGTTCTAGGAATATTTTGAGCATTTGTGGTTTGCAAGTTCTAACTACTTTTCTAGAACTATAGATGTCAGTTTGAAGGGGAGGATCTGTCTCTTCCAGTGCTGCACATATCTTCAGCAAACAGTTCGTGACAAAATTTGTGTGTGCATTTAGACTTGTTACCACAGCCTCTTGTTAAATCTTAAATGCTTGCAAATAGGTAAAGAGCTTTGAGGTTGATGTTAATAGCTGACCATCTGAACTATGAAGCATTAAGTTTTCTTTTCGTCTTCTATGTAAAATGCCATTGTCTTATTATAGGATGTCTAACTTGACCTCAGTTTAAGACAGTCTAATTATTGTCTTATTAGTAAGATGACCTCCTTAAAAGAAGATGTAAGGCGCAGTGCCATGCTGTGTATTCTCACAGTCCCTGCTACAATGACCAGTCATGACCTTATGAAGTTTGTCGCCTCATTCTATGAAGTAATTGAACATATGAAAATCATCAGAGATTCCACTCCAAACCAGTATATGGTGCTGATAAAATTTAGTACACAGGTAAAACCTAAAGATATTAGACTCCTTTGCCGTAGGAACTGTTTTAGAAATGGCTTGTATATTGCTCTGTAGATACTATTTGAAGATGCTTTCCAACTTCAGCGGCCTGCTGTGTTACCTGAGATCACACACCTTATCCTCTTGCTGTGTAAAGTGAAGTGTCTTTCTCACGCTTTCCTTAAAGCAACAGTGAGCCTGGTAGGCCTGGAATTAGGCCTTCATCTTGAATGGCTGCTGTGAAAGCAAGTGCCTCTCTATCATACTTCGTACTTTATCATAGCAGATGGTTGTGTTGAAATCTAGAAAATCCTGCTTTCGGGTGCTTCGGAAATGACTCTGCTTCTAGTAAGCAGACAAGGATGGAATAAAAGTACAGCATGCCAATAAACATACTCCGATATCTTCATGAGTGCGGGGTGCAGAGCGCAGAGCAGAAAGAGCCTGATCAGTGTGGCAGCATTAGTTTTAATAGAAATGAAAGACTGAGAAGAGCCATTACCCATCTAGTCCACTGCTCTGAGGAGAGTAGGGCATTTGTCAAGATCAGCAGGACCACTGAACATACACTGTGTAATAAGCTTCCTTTCTCTCAAAATTGGTAAGGTGGACTAGATGACTGAGTACGGTAGTTCTCATCCATGGCTGTCACAAGGCTAAAATTCCTATATGTGTTGCGTACATGTATGTGCACCCAGAAATGCCGAAAAACCCATTCGATATCAACTTGCTTTGTTTGCACTAGACATTTTCCGAGCAATCTTGCACTAATTCAGCAGAACTGTCCAGAGGTAATTGACTTGGCAGCTTCTCATTTGTCTATCAAAAATTGCTGATTTCTGCTCCAGTAGGCCCTCAAAGGCAATTGCTGCATGCAGCAAAAGGCCATTTGAATTACATTTCATCATTATTTGTTTTGTGAAGCTGTAGGGCTTGTGTATATATGAAGCGACTTGAAACAATGACATGGAGAGACTGGAATCACTTCATATTTTACTTATAAAACACGGGGTGGCAAAGAAGAGGTAATGCCCTGAAATCTAGCTCTCTTCACGTGATGGTGGGATCACGTACTGGAATATCCCAGCATGTTAAAATGTTGCCACCAAGTGATGTTGCCACTGAGTGTGTAGCTTGGCTAGTCATTCTGAGGCAGGTAAAATGATGTCTGTGAATGCCCCTTCCTAAGTCATACTCTGCTATTGGTGGCTCAACAAATATCTGAGATGCTTTTAAATGAAATGGATTCTCTCCTGTAGTTAAGTTATATGCCATCCTTTTCAGCTACATGAATGTCAGGGTTTTTGAATAGGGCCCTTTCCAACAGTCTCTTTACTCCAAGTTTTTGCAAAGAGACTATATTTGCTTTCCACCCATGCTGAAATTGCTGACGAGGGACAAAACTGACGCTAAAGAGAGAGATTAGCTATTGCTCTTGAATATTAAGATCATAATAGCTCTCCTCACTGTGCACTTCAGTTCTTCCTGCCAATTCAAGTAGAAAACCAGCGTGGAAATGAAGGGATCCTGACTAGCAGGAGCGCTCAAGAGATTAACCTGTGAAATACCTTTATTTTTGGTAATATCATGGCACTTGGAAAATGTCTCATTTGCCTTACTCCTCTGCAACTGGCTCCCTTTGGTTTGTGCACAGGCTGATGCTGATAGCTTTTATATGGCATGCAACGGTCGACAGTTCAACTCCATAGAAGAAGATGTGTGCCAGCTGGTGTATGTGGAGAGGGCTGAAGTCTTCAAATCGGAAAATGTAAGTTTCTTTTTCCGATATTTTACGAGTGGTTTAATAGGATTATCTGGGAGTGGGTAGGGCAGGCCTGGCTGTGGGGCTGGAGGACACTTAACTGCAGCCAGCCCGACTCAGCTTTTCATTGTTGCAGTACTCTCAAAGGGGAGCTCAGCCCTAATATGTGATCACTGAAAATTCTCCAGGTCCAAATTTCTTCCTCCTGCAGTAGATCTTAGAGATTCCCGAAATCTGAATTGGGCATGGTGCAGATAAACTTACCATGTCATGTCTGTGCTTTTGAGAGGCGGTTGTTTGTTCTGAATCAGTAATGCTGGGGCTAAGACAGTGAAGTAAAGTATTCCCCCCAAACAAATGAGTTATTTTCCTTTCAGATTTATCCACTGGTATTTTACCACACAGTAATTCCTCACCCTGGCAACACCTCGGTGTGGTGGAGTAAGTGACCCCTATGGGGAAGATAAAGCAGAACAATTAAGTGATTTGCGCATGGTCACAGAGAATGTAGAGGAGCTGGGAATAGAACCTGAGGCCTGGCTCCTACTCATGTCTCTGGCATAGCTCCTCTTAGATGGTTAGGAAAACTCACTGAATGTTTTGCCATGCATACAGTTGAGTATTAGTTGTGCACTGTCGATGGTTAGACCAATAATCAAAATAGCTAACGAGGTCAGCCACTGCTGTGGTTGAATTTTTTGTCTGCATTTAAACTTATTGGAATGTTCAGCAATCCCTTTACCCCCTAGCCCCCGCAGGTCCGAAGCAGTAGGGTAAGAAGTTTGTGTAGCTAAACGTACAGAACTTACCCTAGCATATGGTGTGTGCTGCAATAAGCTTGTGCTCCTTTTCTTGTGAAGGGAGCCAGCCTTCCCGTAATGGATCTGACGGAGCTGCCGAAGTGCACAGTGTGCTTGGAGAGAATGGATGAGTCTGTGAACGGGATCCTTACCACGGTGTGTAACCACAGCTTTCATAGCCAGTGTCTGCAGCGCTGGGAAGACACCACGTAAGAGGCTTTTTATTCTCCTGATTCAAAGCGGCTTAAGGTGTGGTGGAGCTTTTCCTTGTCTACATTGACAGGACCAGCTCTTCGTCTCTAATGCAGGGATGGGAGCTGCTCCAAGCCCTAGTGATCTTTGCCTTCCCTGTTCGGAGGCACAGAAGATAAATCTCCCAGACAAGGATAGTTGGACAAAGCTCCCTCCGTCTCTTCTCAGCCATGAGCTATTTGCAGAGCAACACAATGCTGTAGGAGAGAGATGTCAGTTGTCACTGTTCGACACGGAGACCCTCGTTGTCTATGTCCAGTCTTGCACGGCTCAGCTTCTCCTTACTACATTTGGTCAGTGTCCTCTCCAGTGACATGTGGATAACTGAGGCTGTATGGGAAGTGTAGTGCAATAGGTGTCTGTCTTAGATGTTTCCAAAGCTACACAAAGTCTCTGCTCTGAGGCATTTTCAATTTAATTTGACATTACAATAACGACAAAGAATTGGGCCTGATAGCTAGAGCAGACTGTGTCCAAGGGGAGATCTTAGCAGCAATGCAAAGCAGAAGGGAAGGGATCAAAAGCCAACAAGGTTACTTGGGAAATGGGAGGTTGCTTCAGTCGTAGAGCGCAGCAGGAAAAAGCATGGCCTAGGCTGAGACCAAGGCGATATGCACTCATGTTTCTAGCCAGGGAGCACAGGACCAAGCGTCAGACTCTGAGTGACCCCTTGCACACAGTGCTGCTAGCTGCCATCACCGTTTCATTACAACAACTGCTGGCTTTTTCCAGAGGCATTGTATTTTAACTAAAGTTGTACCCAGCTGCCTGTACCTGATCCCTTACTCCAAAGTTTTTAGAAACAAAAGTGGGGGTGGGTGGGAGGAGGAGAGTAGGACTTGCGTATAGAAGCACAAAATCCTGGTCTGAGTCTTGGCCTCTCCCTTTCTCCTCAATCCAGTGGAGGCTGAGTGTGCTGAAGCTGTGATATTCCCAGGCAGTAATCTCAGGGGAGTCAGCCTTGTACTGCTTTACAGTGACCTCTTCTGGAGTAGCATTAGTTGGGCTTTGCAGGGAATCTTGCACCAAAAGCTACATGGAAAGTCCAATATAAATTTCCACTAAAGAGTGAAGTAGTGTGTAACTGCCATTTAACATTACAAATGTGTGTTGCTGAAGGATTTGAGAGATCTTATCCTTAAAACTTGTGCATTCTTGCCTTTAATTACTTAACCTTAATCCTTTAGAGTATTTTTGCTCTTATTAGTTTTACGCATTCCATTTAGATAGTGCAGTCAGATTTGAACATGTCTGAGTCCTTCACAGAATCTCCCAATGAGAACAGAGTCCTTTTATCTATCATTCATATTTTGCATTCCTCCTGGTAATTAGTTGCCATTTGTTGCAGTAACTTGGATTGCCCGATGTTACAGAAAACTAAATATCAGAACCCATCTCAAATTTTTTATTGCTTTCCTGTCTATAATGGCATCATTCCTTTGTTGTTACAGTTAACATTTCACTATATACCCTCTTTTGCATGCCATGTTTCAGCAGAGCTAATTGGTCTTGTCCCAAAGTATACTCCTTACAAAATGTCAGCAGGATTGAATTAATAACTTCTCCGTAAAAATAGCTTGGTGCCTCATAAATCAAAAACAGTTTAAATTTAAAGAAATGAGATTTTGCCAGTGACTGACTAATCCAGATCCCTCCTGGCTCATTTTTAACCAAAAACTGGCACAATATCAAAGCTTAAAACATGTGTGTTGCGCAAGGCTACATCTCCTCACTAAAATTAAATCTCTTGCATGACAATTTTTTTCTAATTAATGTTGTTTTGCTAGACTAGAATATTTTCAATAGTGCGTATTTGCAGCATCCTCCCACAAGAATGCAAGAGGATCCGGAGGAGCATTACACAGATAGTAAGGAAATCTGGGTTCTGTCGTCTCAAATTGAGAACATCTAAGTAACAAGGAAATGGCTGTAGAGAGAAGGGTGGCTTTTTCTTTCCTTTGAATAAAAATGCTACATCTAACCAACCAGGTAATTCTGACACAGCCCACCAACCAGGAGCTTGCTCCTCACTCTGTATCTACACAGCTCTTACTTCTCACAAGAGCCAAATGTGGGACACAGACCCAAACCAAGATGCATTAAAAATTAAACATGAAATGTGAGATGGATAATGATGTAGGGGGCTAGCCCCACTCATGGTGAGCAAAGGGGCTAGCTTTGTTTTTTCAGCTCTCTTCTTCTAAGCTCAAAATCATCATGGTGATCAATTGAAGGAAGTACTGAGGCGGTCCAAAATAATCAGATTGTTCACTATCCAGAAGAGTTTTGCTGGGTGCTTTTTTCTTTTAATGTTGAGGACAAGTAATGTTTCATGACATCAGTTGATTTGCATTGCGTTCTCCATGGAAAAGGCTGGGTGCATTGCCAGTCTCATCTCCCGGCTTTATCCCAGCTGTTCAACTCCTGGATCACAGTTAAAACTAAGATTATTGCAAGACACTTCATCTGGTGTAAAAAAATAGCATTCATCAGTTTTACAGGAATAAATAGTGAGAGAACAGCTGGTTTGTGTAGGAGGGAGGCAAACTTTGGGTCAAACTAGTGAGGAAAAAGCTGAAAGACAGGCAGGGGCAGGGAGTGTCCCACAAAACCCAAGGATACAACATCTGCCTTAAGCTTCCTGGATAAGGTCAGTTTCTCCCCATCTCAGCAGTAAACATCAGGTTCCATGTATCTAACTGTATCTGCTTGATTGTTACGGTTATAGGTGTCCTGTCTGCAGGTACTGCCAAACACCTGAGCCAGTGGAAGAGAATAAATGCTTTGAGTGTGGAGTTCAAGAAGTAAGTAGGTGGGGTGGGAGATGAGTGAGACTTACTAGATTTGATCCCACTGGTACTTTGTCATTTTAGTTTCCTAAATCCCTAATGCACGAGGCTGCTATTGGCCCATCTTCCTTCTGGCTAGATTAAAGCACCCATTTTCCATTGGGGTCGGTCCACTGGGAGGGGATGGTTTCCCAGAAAAAAAGATGTCCTGCTGTGTGAAAAATCTTCCCAGGGCCTTTGAGAAGCATAGCAGATGTTCAGAGCTTGCTTTCAGTGTTCTTTTGGGATGCCTCACTTTGGGAAGATCACTCTTTGGGCTGCCCTTGCATCTGGTACACTGAGACCTCTTTCAGTAGACTTGTACTGTACTTTTGCTGTCTTGCCTTTAGTCTTCACGGTGGTTCACAACAACCAAACCCTGTGCCTTGCCTAGGAAGGTGATTGGAAATTCGAGCAGCAGTGCATGCTGTTGATGGAGGATGCTAGCAGTTGTACTTGCTGGATGCTTTCTCAAACCTCTAAAACCACACAAGCACCTTTTTCACATTAACCAGTGTTACTCTTATTTATGTGCAAAATCTGTCTCCTTCTGTTTACAGAACCTTTGGATTTGTTTGATATGTGGGCACATTGGATGCGGCCGTTACGTGAGCCGGCACGCTTACAAACACTTTGAGGAGACTCAGCACACTTATGCAATGCAGTTAACCAATCACAGAGTTTGGGACTATGCTGGAGGTAAACCTCTCCCTTCTGCTCTTAACGGTAACCTTGCTCGCTTACACATAGTTCTCAGAATCTTTCTGCAGTGGCATTTTTAACACAGTCCTAGTAATAAAGTTAACATGAAGATTTGAAGGGAGTTTTTGCAGTGTTAATATCCCATCTTCTGGGACCATCTGTTTTCTCTGATAAAGCCATTCCAGATGCTTCAGAGGGAGGCCATAAACCCATAATGCCACAGGGCAACCCTGTAGGATTGGTGGAATGAAGAGGCCTGGCTCCTGATCAATTTGCCCTGAAGCATGACTGAGCTTTTGTAACTGTCTTAGCTAGTGTCAGTGCAGATTCTGTTAAATGTGGAATACGTTATGTAATTACTAACCTCTTTGCCTCAGTATTACTCTGTGGCATCAAGCTGCATGATTAACTGTGCTGTGTCAAGTACTTCCCATAGTTCCAGGCAAGTTGTAACACCTGGGTTTTCTCAAATTGAAACTACCTTTGGTTTGGTTGCTTTTCTCTCTTTAGATAATTATGTCCATCGGCTGGTTGCAAGTAAAACTGATGGGAAGATAGTTCAGTATGAGTGTGAGGGAGATTTGTGTCAGGACGAAAAAATCGATTCCTTACAGTTAGAGGTAAATATTTAGCTTTCTTCAGATACGACTTTGTGCTGCTATATGTAAATGTGCATCAACGCTAAATGTGACCAAAAATGGCATATGTTTTACTGCTTTTTACTTCTTTTCGCTCTGCAGAGCCAACACAGCGAAGAGTTAGCAGGATTCTGTTCCTTCCTGTGCATCATCAACCAAAAGTTCATAAATTTCAGTCAGTTACACCTGTGCAAAGTCAGTGGAGTTGCAGAGGTGTTACTGATGGCCAGATCTGGCCAGTGGTGGTGATACATGAGAAGGGAAGACTCCTAGTTTGACTTCAGGAACTCAGGGTGAGTTTGTGGGGCAGACAGAAGTAAACTGAGCATGCTCGATCTAGAATCTAAGCTCTAGGACCCCCTGGTGGCATTTTTTACAATTATACTTTTCAGTGTGGAACCTTACTTGATGGCTAAATCACTATAACCTTATTTTTTCTGAGAACTTGAATTCTGCCATCTTAATTGGCCGTGGGTTCAAATTCAGCATAGAAACCATCAACAGAACTTAATGTAGGATTTTTAAATAGATACTTCACTGGTAGAGCAAACTAGATCAAACATTGGTAGAAAGAAACATTTAGTAGCTATTTGGAGTCTCTACTGAATATGTTTAAGGGCTTTGTCTTCCTGCTTAAACCTGCATTGAAGTCCTAATCTGGTGGGTGTTAGTGTGCTGCTAAGCAAATGATCATGTTTTCCAAATCCTCATTATAAATTTACTAGAAGATCAAACAGGAAAAGATGAGATGTAAAGCAAGAAGTCCTTGTTTAAACACAAAAATAGCATTGGTAATGAGCATTCCTAGCCAGAAAAAAGCACAAAATACTGAGGATACTTATTCACAGCTGAAGATCAGTTATTTCTCTCCAGGTGCAGATCACATGAGATTTGCACCTAACCCCTCTTCTTAAGGATTTTAGAAGCCTGTTCAGTTGTAGAGTAAAACCACCTGAAAATGGAAGACAAAGTGCTGACTCAGAGATCCTTCAGTAGATCAAATGCAGATAGCAGGTGTGACTGGTAACTTCATGTTCTCGTTGAAGGTAAAAGCTAAGGAGACTTACCACTTTTTCTAGGGTGCTTTTATTGTCCTTTCCCCTCATTATAAAGCACTTACTATTGTGATGCTAGCAATGGCCCATTTAAAACTCACAGGGGGAACCCACGAGCATGCAGTAAAGAATTTGCAATTAATTTTTGTTGTCTATGCACTGCATCTGCAGTTTGTACCTGCTTGTGAAAAGTTTAGAGGGCTGCTTCTGCACAATTTAATTGTATTAGATTTCTGGAGCCCTTTGGGTTTATTGGCATCTGTGAAACGGTGGTAACCTGCCCTGACTATGTATTTTCAAATGTTTTGTATGATTGTAGTACTCCTATTTGCTTACAAGCCAGCTGGAATCTCAGCGCATCTACTGGGAAAACAAGATAGTCCGAATAGAAAAGGATACAGCAGAAGAAGTAAGATTATTTTTTTCTTCCCTAATCTTGTTAATGGGACACTTGGCCTGATTCTCAATGTGTTGAACACCCCCAGATCCCATTGGCTCTAATGGGAGTTGTGGTTGTTCAGGCCATTACTGTGCAGTTTTAGTGTCAGGGAATTAGGCTGCTATATGAAGGAGAGCTCTTTTTCTTCTCTAGAGGGGAATTAGTTTGGAGATCCTTTCCGTCTTGTGCACAGACTCAGAAAATTACTGATGAGCTGTGCAGAAGGAGACAAATCACTGCCCAGATTGAAGCCTGACTTAAATTTGGTGGCTCTGAAACCTATGGAACTAGTGGAAATGTTAGGAAGCCCTGAAATGAAAATCTGGGAAATGTCACTCTATGCTACACTAGCCCTCACTAGTCTTTTGTGACTTTAACTTGCTTCACTGAAGAAAGCAGAAATAATCTCTGCTCCGCACATCCCCCAAAAGATGTATTGGTTTAGAGTTCTATAATTTGTGGAGCGTTTTATGGGCAGGACTGATCCAAAATGTCTTGGGCAGAAAGGTACAGAGAAGCTTTAGTGAAATTGGAGAATATAAAAAATATCCATAATCTGCTGATCCAATTGGTGTTTGTACTTTAAGTGAGTAAAAGCTCTTGGCTAAATCCTCAACTGACCCTTGTCTGCATGCTGTATAAGATTACATAAACTTTGTGGCTTCCAACTAATCATGCACTGTATCTGCAGTTAAGCCACTCCATAAACATATAAAGAATTCATTTAAAATTAGCTACATGTAGTGGGTCCAGAAAACTTCATTTTCAATAAGAAATGGCTGAAGACCCTTATCTGTGTGTCTGTGAGGAAAAAAAAAAAAAAGTTAAAATCCTCTTTGAAATAGCTGAAAACACAGTAGATACAACTCTAGTGTTAAACTAAAATAACTAGGCCATATATTCTGAAGACTCCTCCTTATTCTAAAGATCCCTGTAGTTGTTCATGGAACTCTGTCCTTAGAAGGGCCTTTTGAATTAACTGTACAAAATATTCCACTATCCCTTGGCAAGTATGCATCCCAAAATTAACCAGAAGTTGTATAAACATTAAACTATGAGTCTGGAAAACATAAAACCTGACCTGCTTTCACAGTGGCTCCATTGAAATCAGTGTGTGTGGTGGCTGTTAAACTTGTCAAGGCTGCTGCTTCAAAAAAGCAGTGTCCATTTGAGTCCATGTTGCCAGTATGTGAAAGGTTTTTGTATTAGCTATTGAATGACATCGCTCTTTCCCCACTTTGAGCCATCATTCCATTCACTGGGTTAGGATACAAAGACATTCCTTGTTTGTTTGTTTTGTTTTTTCATACATCATATTAGGTCCACGGATCATGTATTGGAGTGTGGTCTCTTTAAGCAGTGGTGCCTGGTTGTATATTACAGTGGAACAGGATGCATACCTGGACATATGCAACCTTTTTGGTTTGCATTATGCATGACTGAGAGATAATGTCAAGCGGTCACTGTCATATGACAGAGGTCTGTTGCTGCTGCTTAGTAAACACTGAAGCGAAACCAGCGTCTGAGTGTGCATTGCTAAACTAACTCTCTCTTTAAATTTAAACTTCAGAAAAAGACAGCAGCAATTTAGGGATTTGCTGTAGGCTTATTTAGTGTCCACCAAGGTCTTCCCCACACCATTTTTACAAGCTTAGGTGTGGTTCTCTAGAAGCAGATTCCATAACAATTAGCCTCTTGTCAGTGTTTCTGTTAATTCTTATTCTTTTTTGGCAACCAGCATTTATAGGGATTTCTTTAAAAAAGGTGGGGGAGGGGATTTTTTTCTGAACACTTGCTCGCCTGAGTCAGTAATTGGTCAAAGTCTAGAAAATGCTCCCGAAAACGTGACTGTCATAATGAAAGTGCACAGAACTTTGTCCTGTTTGAAATGTCTGTTTGTTTTTACAGATTAACAACATGAAGACTAAATTTAAAGAGACCATTGAGAAATGTGATAATTTGGAGCACAGGCTGAACAACTTACTTAAAGAGAAACAATCTGTGGAAAGGAAGTATGTTTCTGTCTCTAAAAGTAGATTTTTAACAAGTGTCTAGCTCTGGTTTTTATACACACTACTTTTAAGACTCAAATTGGATCTGACTTTTTTTAAAAGTCTCTTCATCAGGTTCTCAGTATTTCTTGAATATGAATATTTAATACCCTCAACTGGTGTGGTAAGGACCCTGACTTTAAAAATCCGATGTCCTACCTTTGTGGGTGTCATGTATTTAAGGTGGCTGTAGCATGGAATGCCGCTTTGGAGCTTATGCTCTTTCCTCATAGTTAGCTTGGTTAGCATTCATTAAATCTTTCTCCTTCCATGTCCACTCAGAAGTGGAAGCCAGTTAGCTGTGTAGTCAGAAGGAATACAACCTGCAAAAGAAGGAAAGCAGCTGGAAGGAGGCATTCTCTATGAATAATGCATTATTGAAACAAACTTTGAAGCATCTAAATTAAAGATGCCTCACATAGTGTCTGTCTCCGTTACAATCCGTAGCACTCTGGTACAGTACCTGTCATCCCTAGTGCTTTACACACTTCCCTGGAAATTCAGCAAGCATTATCCCTGTCATACACACTGATTAAATTGGGACACAAAGGTGGTGACTATCCCATGATCATCCAGAAAGTCAGTAGTAAAGCTGGAGTCTGCTCAAGCCAGTGTACCATACTGCGTGTGGAACATGTGTTTGTAGGCAAACGGATGACACAAAATTGCCAGTAAACTATAGGCTGGATTGGAAAACCTGTGTGATAAGGGATCACTGTTAACATGTGACAGTTCTATTGTCCTTCTGCACTGTAGCTTGTTGTCCTCGCATCTTGGTGTTACCAGTTGATTCTAACATCTAGCCAATACCTAGATCTTAGTTTTCACCCAAAAGAGTATTTTCCTGCCATTCAGAAATCAAGGGCAAGGAATCCTGATACATTAATCTTCCTGCTGCATTACTGTTCAATATTGTCATTAATGGCTTAGATAATGGCCTGGAGAGTACGCTTATAAAATGTGCAGATGACATCAAGCTGGGAGGGGTTGCAAGCACTTCAAGGGACAAGATTAGAATTCAAAATTATCTTGATAAATTGGAGAATTGGTCTGAAATCAACAAGATGAAATACAATAAAAACGAGTGCAAAGTCCTTCACTTAGGAAGGAAGAATCAAATCCACAACTGCAAAATGGGGAATAACTGGCTAGGCAGTAGCACTGCTGAACAGGATGTGCAGGTTATAGTGGATCACAGATGGAATGAGAGGCAATAAGGTGATGCAGCTGTGAAAAAGGCAGATATCATTCTGGAGTGTATTAACAAGAGTGCCATATGTAAGACAGGGAAGACAATTGCCCTGTTCCACTCAGCACTCGTGAGGGATGCTCAGCTGGTACTGGGTCCAGTTTTGGACACTGCACTTTAGGAAAGATGTGGACAAATTGGAAGGCACTCAGAGGAGAGCAACAAAAATGAGAAAAGGTTTAGAAAGCCCAACCTGTGAGGAAAGGTTAAACAAACAGCACGTTTAGTCTTGAGAAAAGACTGAAAGGGGGACCTGATTACAGTGTCTTCGTATCTGTTAAGGGCTGTTATAAAGAGGACAGTGATCAATTTGTTCTATGTGTCCGCTGAGTGTAGGACAAGAAGTAATGGGCTTTATTTGTAGCAAGGGAGATTTCAGTTAGATAGTAGGAAGAAACTTTCTAACTCTAAGGGTAATTAAGCTCTGGAACAGGCTTCCAAGGGACATTGTGGAAACCCCGTCATTGGAGCTTTGTAAGAACAGGTTGGACAAACACTTGTCGGGGATGGTTTAGATTTACTTGGTCTTGCCTCAGCACAAAGGGCTGGACTTGATCTCTTGGGGTCTCTTCCGGCCTTACACTTCTGTGATTCTATAAATTTTGTCTGACTTAACACCCCTGATAGCTTAACTCCTCTGATAATTAGATCACTGTGGCTGCAATGTCTCACTTGCTTTTTCCTCCTTGTCTGTTGTGTGTAAGGTGCATTCAGCTGAATAACAAGGTGGCCAAACTCTCCAATGAGCTAAAGGAGGAACAGGAAATGAACAAATGTTTGCGAGCAAATCAGGTCTTACTGCAGAACAAACTAAAGGAAGAAGAGAAGGTTCTAAAGGAAACTTGTGAGCAGAAGGACCTGCAGATCACAGAGATACAGGAGCAGCTGCGGGATGTCATGTTCTACTTAGAAACACAACAGAAAATCAACCACCTCCCAGCTGAGACCAGGCAGGAAATCCAGGAAGGACAGATCAACATTGCAGTGGCATCTTCTGCAAGCTCGCCAGCGGGAGGCATGGGAAAGCCGCCTTCTAGGAGAGGCCGTAGCAAAAGGGGCAAGTGAGGACTGGGACAAGCGAATCGACCTCACTGGAACTGGCCCCACTTCTGAATGACCAGACCCAAGTGTCGGGACCCAACCTGAATGTTACGTGCAACACTAAATACCACGTCCAAATAAGGCTCAGCTAGAAGTTGTTTTTAGAGCTTTTCATAAAGCTGGTTGCCAGCTAATGGGGAATCTACAGTATTTAAAAGCATTTCACTGCATTAGCTAGCTAATCATAGGCAGATTTTAATCACCATTTTGCCTTCCTATCTTATCTAAGTCCCACTTCATACATTATTTTCTCCTTGGAGATTGTGTTCAGTTTTAGATGTGTCTGAAACACAAAACAAATCTTGGATCCCCTTAAAAGGACACAACAGGGTAGGTTCAGCCCAAAGTTTTAAAGTTTTTGTTTTTTGACTTGTTTTTTTTAAAAAAGCCTCTTCCTACTAACCAAGATCAGAAATGCTCATATAAATAAAAACTTTCCCCATCCCAGTTAGTGTGTGCAACCTAAACACTGCAGCATTGTGCTAATGCAGAATTAGGATAGGAATAAATGACTTAGCATGGACAATGAAATGGAGTGACGTGTTTAAAAATAATAAACCATGGTAATGGTGTTGAGAATTAATGTGATACTCCCTGCTGTAAGGGAGTCCGTGTTAAACAATTAACCAGCTGTCCCCTTTGAAGGTGGTCTGGTGCAGTGCTAACTGCTTTAAAGTACAAGGGATTGTGAAATGAGTATGCGATGGAAATAATTGAACATAGTTATTTATATGCAGTGTTGTAGCTGTGTTGGTCCCAGATTATTAGAGAGACAATGTGGGGGAGGTAATATCTCTTATTGGACCAACTTCTGTTGGTGAGAGAGACAAGCTTTTGAGCTTACGTGGAGCTTTTCCTCAGGTCTTGGTAAGCTTGAAAGCTTCTCTCACCAACAGAAGTTAATCCAATTAAAGACATTACTTCACCCACCTTGTCTCCATAATTATTTATAAGCATTCCTACTAATTAAATAGGAACCATATATACAAAGACTGGTACCCGTTGCAGACTAACATTGTTACACTGTTGTGCTCTCTGAAGTATACTTCTTGGAATAAGATGCATTATACATTTGTCTTCTGCGTATTTAAATTGTGCCAGTGCAAGGTATCTGCATACTCTTGAGTGCTGTCCTCAGAGTGAGGTGGGAATGATGCATGTAGTGCGGAAACCACACGTTCACTTCCCCTCTCTGAATCGGTCATCTTTCAGATATGGCCCAAATACTCTTGGCTTTCACACAAGTCACTAGCTTGCTACCATTCCAGGCTGCCATACGCTTGAGGAACTGCTCACACTCTGTGTGCAGGCAGCACAGCCAGCTGCCAGGATAATGTAACATCTTCAGACTGGGTGCAGTGACTAGCTGAATGTATTTGCTGTCCCCAGTTCCTGTGGTAGCTGAACACACACTGCAAGCCCAGGTCCTGAATGTTATTAGGAGCCCAAATAGCTTTCAGGATCTGGACCTCAGGGGTCCCTTATTTTCCTTTAACCCCCCTCGTTTTTCCAGTTGAGAAGTAGAGGCTGAAGCCACCCATTCAGTTTGCCCTACAGCTATCTGCAGGCATGCGACCTTCTTAGGGCGAAAACTCTGGTTCAAATCTGGCTCTTCATCCTAGAACCCATGTTAAACTTGATATGTTACAGTCTCTCCCTTAAGTGAAGGCCTGAATGTGTCAGATGACATGTGCTCAGTGTTTGAAGGATGCAGACCTACCCTTTCTTACAAATGTGTGGGAGATCTTATGCCTCTGTCCTCTCCATTGGATAAGCTGTTCAACAGTCAACTGCAGCGGTTTCCTCAATTTAGGCCAAAACCAATGCCACCGAAGCTGTGACTTATCCAGCTGCTAAGCAGAGCCAACAGGTGAAAGTAACATTAGTTTTTTATGGGTGAGTTACAGGAGCCAGCTAGAACTGCATTGCATTAAATCTGCTTCTTGTCATAACCAATTGGCTAGCTTCATTTTAGGAAGGTTACGTTTTCTCACGTACATGACTTTTGTTCATGCACTGAATGCATCCAATTCTTTGCTTTGTAGACTTGCCCTCATCTGCTGAAGCATGACTGTACATGAACTTTGTTTTAGGGTGTAGACTGTACAACCAGGCCTCTGGCTGCTGTAAAATTCTAAAGAATTAGAAATGTACAACATAGCTTGCTCTCCTATAGAAACTCTATTTTATTTAAAATATATTTTTACACCAGCTGGGATCCTCTTACCTTTTGCTGAAAGCTTGCTGTGTGTAGAACACTGTACCCTAGAATTTCTTTTCAGAAAATGAGACCTATAAGCATACAGTATTTTTGTTTTGTAGCTGATCACACTATTGACGGGGGAAATCTCTAATCAAGGAAGACAGGCTTGTGGGAGGGGGAAGAGACTAAAACCGGAGCAAAAGGAGAACTGTGAAACGGAATGGTGTTGGAGGTAAAGCTGTCAAAGAAATGGCATTAGTAAAGTAAAAGATAAGAGAGTCAGCTTAATTCCAGCCTGTCTGAGAGCTATTCAGGGGCCTATCTGACATTAGTTGATATTACTGGTTAGGGATCTATTTCAGACAATCACCTCTCTGCAAGTCTAAGCTGCAAGGCTTGCAGCTGAATTTAGCCCCCATATCGAATAGGGAGGTGTTAACTACTCTCTGTCCTAACCATGTTCTATCCAGCCACACACATGCTGGCAGGGCAGTGGGAGCAGGGGAGCTTACATGTTACTGTTCACTCTATACCTCTGCTGTAGCTAACAGGGACTTCTGCCCTGAGCTGTCACAGCAGCACCTTTCACAGGTACTCAGTCATTTTAAGGTAGTTTGCTAAGTGTTTGCACAGAATGAGATCAGCATTTGTAAATGGGTAGATTAGACTCTCTCTTATTTACATTTTAACAGTTGTGTGAAACAGCCCTTGATGTAGTTCTTACTGACTGACACTGTCCAGTAACATCTGAAAGAAAGGATATTAAACATGCTGAAACTTGAGTGAATGGTCTCTCTGCATTTGTGTGAAATGTAACTGCATGGGGGTGTCTAGCTAATGTACTAGTCAAGATCTTTAATGCTGCCTAAAGGAGATGAATGAATTTCAGAGGGGAAGAGAATCTTCTAATCAGTTTATTTAACCTGGAAGAAGAGTCCAGATTCATCCTGTTCAACTTTCTCTGTCTTTATAAGAATTGTTTGTTGTAGCCGGAGGCAATGTTACTCACTAGGATAATTGTTTGTCACAGTTACTGGCCTAACTGTCCCTTCCTGGCCTCTTATAGTGCTGCACACTGACCACCGAGGCCTATCTTGGCCCATAATCTCTTGGGGTGGAATCATGCTATTTTCCCACTCTCAGACTGAGCCCCAGGCTGCAGTCCGCAGCTACTAGGGGTGATTACCTCAGCAGGCCTGCAGTTCATTTCCTGCTGGGACCTATGACTAGTATCTTGTAACCAGAAACTCTCTTTAAAGCAAAGTATTATTTATTTAGAACCAAAGAAATTCAGTGGAAATAGGTCTTAAAACTAGAACCATGTGTAACTACCTCAAAGCTTACCAGCCCCTGGAAACTGCTTCAGACATTTTTGCAAGGCCTGTGTGTCTGGTTCTTCTCAGCATGTTCTCCCCAGAAAAAAGCACACTCCTAACTCTCCCTCCAGAGTCCCTTCAGCTGTTGTGTCCCTTTGGCCTCTAGGCTCCCATCCTTGCCAAAACACCTGGCCCTAGGCCTCTGTCCTGTAATTGCCCCCCAAGAGTTTGTTGGAAAGTTACTTATCTATAGCCCATGTGTTGCTTTCCTGCGTGTTTTTCCAGCAGCCTCCCTGTTAAGCTAGATCAGGATATTCATGTAGGAAAATGTAATAACCCATCATATACACCTCATCTCACTGAGCAGTCCCATATAGTATTCATAAAACTATTACACATCACTAGTTTTATCTGCTCCACATCTGCCACATTTTGTCATAACGCAGAACTACAAAACTGTGGACGGATAATGTTCTTTGCCTTAAAGAATTTAAACTCTTTTTCCTCTAATCAATTTTCTTTAACATAATCTGAAACAGAGAAAATGAACAGTTTTATGCCGTGTGTGCTGATGTATAAGGAAGGTCAGAACTGGGGTCATTTTTTTTTCCCCCACTAAAAATTGTCTTAGGTGCTTTTTCAAAGGGTATTTATGCTCCTAAGTCATTTAGGTGCCTCCTGGGAAATTTTATCCCTTCTCTACATTGTCTTTCCTGGAAGATGTGCAACCATCAGGAGCATTTCATCATAGACTCATAGATCAGAAGGGACCAATCTGATCATCTAGTCTGACCTCCTGCACAAGGCAGGCCACAGAACCCCACCCATCCAATTTTATAACAACCTCTATCCCAGGACCGAGTTTTTGAAATCCTCAAAATTGGTTTGAAGACCTCAAGCTGCAGAGAAACCACCAGCAAGCGACCCGTGCCCCACGCTGCAGGAGAAGGCGAAAAACCTCCAGGGCCCCTGCCAATCCGCCCTGGAGGAAAATTCCTTCCCGACCCCAAATATGGCGATCAGCTAAACCCTGAGCATGTGGGCAAGAGTCACCAGCCAGCACCCAAGAAGGAATTCTCTGCAGTAACTCAATTCCCATTCCATCCAACATCTCCCCGCAGACCATTGAGCAGACCTATCTGGTGGTAATCCAAGATCAATTGCCCAAATTAACGATCCTATCATAACATCCCCTCCATATACTTATCAAGCTTTGTCTTAAAGCCAGGAAAGTCTTTTGCCCCCGCTACTTCCCTCAGAAGGCTGTTCCAGAACTTCACTCCCCTAATGGTTAATATAGATATTACATACATAGAGAATGACTGAGAGAGGAAGTGACTCTCATTCAGACTGCCCAAACCCCTGGGTGGTGGTTGATATCAACCCACTTAAAAGCCCTATAGATAGAGATCTGTAGCTAAACATCCAACCCCTCTCCCCCTTCTATTAAGGGCTAAGGCAGCACTCATGGACATAAACTCTCCCAGAAAAATTGGGAAGATGAGAGTGGAGAGCCCTGTTCTTGCTACGGTAAAAAAAAAAATCAGAACTCCTAACTTTTCATGCCTCCTGTCTGCATCATGAAGTAAAACTCCCCCACCCCGTTTACAGATCATTGTTATGACCCCTCTGCTGATGATTTGTTGGGCCCCTTATGGCACTGGGGTCGGTTAAAGCTGGGTACACAGTTGAGGACAAAAGTGGGCTCGTCAGTTGCACTTGTCCTGTAGCCTTTGTTGTACCAACGTATTTTTCATCTCAAAGTGCTTCGTGCAAGCTGTTCATTCAGCATTCTCAGACTTCGTGTGCTTTATACATTAAATGGCCACAAGGGCTCAAAGTCATTTCCCAGCGAAAGAAACCTGAGTAGACCTACCTTCAACACCACAACTCTTTGGGAGGCTATCAGGGTGTTGTCCATAACTGTTCACGTATTTTTACATTGAGTTTTGTTTCCTATGGGTGGATAGCGCTGGTTACTGAGCAGGGACATGCTGCACCAACAAAGGAGCAAAACCCAACTTCTGGTTCTTTTTGTAAACGTCATGCTAGTCTGACTGCCCTGGATATTGAATTGCACAAGCTGTGACAGCACCAGCATTCCCCTGTGCCCCCTTAAACTGGAGCAGGTGGGAAGCTGAGTTTAGTCTCCAGGTCTGTTCAGCTCTTGGCCTAGCCTAGCAAGGGATTAAGTCCAACACTGGATTTCACCAAAGAGGCAGCAGATTGGCACAACTATTAGTCACTATGAATGTGGCTGTGATTTTAATGTGGCTGTGATTTGAAGTGATGTTCTACATGTGAAAGGTTCTGTAGCCCACTAGCAATCCCTTTTGCCAGCCAGTTCCCCAAAACTTAACTGTTTCTCTATCTGACATCATGCTGGGGAGGGAAAAGAGACCTAGCAGATTTCCCTTGTTCCTAATAAAATTAATATTTCCCCCGATAGATCTTGTGTTTCAATTTGTGCCTTCCAACTTCAGTGAGAGACAGAGAAAGAAAAGAGGATCTAATGGTTTTTAAGGTAGAAAATCCAAAAGATTAGATTTCTCGGTATCATGTTTGTTTTGGTCCTGATGGGTCATATTCAACAATTAACATCATCCCCAAAGGGCTCCCAAAAGTGTCCCCATTTTCTTGAAAACTTTTTTTGATGCTCATTAATAGTTGCATCGTAATCTGTTCTTGCTCCTTTAGTGTTGATTCAATTTCCAGTATCTCAGTAAAATATTTCCTTAGCAGTCAGGATAGTCATCCAATTTGTATCCTCTCTGGAAACATGCAAGCTGGAGGAATCATTAAGCAAACAAAGAGCACGGATGGCAGACACTTTTTCCATCAATAACTGAGCGGACTTCAGAGCTTGCTATTTCCTAGCAAGGTCGAATGCTCTGCCATCTTCAAAATGGGCTTGGAGTAGGGTGACCAGATGTCCTGATTTTATAGGGACAGTCCCAATATCTGGGGCTTTTTCTTATATAGGCTCCTATTACCCCCCACCCCCTGTCCCGACTTTTTCACCCTTGCTATCTTGTCACCCTAGCTTGGAGCCTCTTTGAAAAGAAAGTTCTGCCACTATGCCTCTCCCCTTAACCTATTCAACACAGCTGAGATCAGGGCCACGCTGAACAAGTAGACAGGTTAGGTCGGTTAGTTTTTATGCTGGCACAAGGACAGAGTAGAGACCACCAAATACATCATGAGTCAAAGAGTGCTGGCCAATTGTTTGAGAGACCAGGACTTGTTTAATAAGACAATGGAGCTCTTAATTCAACTTGACTTCATACTATTTGATGTTTTTGATCATTCAGAGATTCTTCAGCGGAATGGTGTCCATCTTCTTTTCAGTTTTGACAGTGAGTGGTCATGTTTCAGTCCCAAAGACCAGCTTACTGACTACTGAAGCAGTGTATATCCTCTGCTTAATCTAGCTCTACTGATTGCGAAAGATACTCTTGAGGTGGTGCCCCATTACTAATGATGCTTTTGCAGGCCGGGCTTCAATTTCTCTCTCAGTGCCGCCTATGTTGTCGTCAACAGAGCAAAGGAAGGTGAAATACCTGACTCCCTCGACTGGGTCGTTGCCCACTAAGCTGCTAGAGCCTGAAAAATGTTCAAAATCACTGACCGGAAGAACTTTGGTTTTACCTCAATTAATTTTCAAGCCAACTTTTGCTGCTGAGCTTTGCAGGGCTTTAAATGCTGCAACTAGCTCATGCACTGATTCAATCACTAGCGGTATGTCAGCAGCAAAATGGACAATGGTGAGGTTCTTATCATTAAGGCCTATGTCTAAAATGCATTTACTTAGTGTCGGGCCAAGCACATAATCTGATGCCATTGAAGAGTTCTGGGGTGACAGCTCATCCTGGTTGAATGCCTGACTTCATTTGTAAGAAGGTGGCTCTTTCCCCATATACAAGAACACAGCTTGAGGAGTCACTGGAGATGGAGCATTCTACAAAGCTTGTTGGAGATGCTGTAAATTTCAAGATCAGCCAAAGCAATTCCCTGTCAAGGGAGTCAAATGCAGTCCTGAGATCCACCAGTTCAATGTGAACTGGATTCTCATGCTTCTCAATAAGCTGGTGCACTGTCAAGTTTTGCTCCGCTGTGGGAGTGAAGCCAGCTTGTTGTTGTCTTCTCTTGATCCTTAAGATATCAGCAGTTTGGGCCTATAAGGTAGAAGCAAAAACTTTCCCCATGACAGACAGAAGAGAACTGTTGCAATAGTTAGAACAGTCTCATTTGGTGCCTTTGCCTTTCCAAAGTGGTAAATTAATGCCTTTTTGCCAGTCAGATGGGACCGCCTCTGTTCACCAGATGATATTGAACAGCATCTACAGCCTCAAAAAAACGGTAGATGGGGCAGTCACAATAAGAACGCTGCTCCAATGGATCAGTTAGTTTCTGCAGAATTTAAACTTTGAGATTTATAAAACATTCCAGCCCGGAGATTGTGAAGAAACCTTCCAAACGTGACCCAATGCAGTGCTACATTCCTGAGCCTGCAGAAGGGCAAACAATAGCATGAATTGCCACTGCACAGATCAATCTGGGTTAACTCTGAAACCTAATGATAAAAATTAAACATCCTTAACTATTTCACTACTGATCATTTTTAATATTAACATACAGTTGATATGGACAGAGCTGGAGACATGGGTAGATCTGGAGTAGCTATCCCAATTTTCTAATCTGACACTTGGCTTGAGAACACATCTAGTATATTGTAATTTAAAATAATGTGCTTCTCTAACTATACTCAAGTTTGGCTTAAAGGGCTACAGATAAAATATGTTTTCTGTATTCTTATTGTACTTAACTTCTGGGTAGAATATCATTGTCCTCTGCTCTTTAACTGTATACCATAAGTCTACATTGCTGATAAATTACAGAGGTTCTCCTTTAGCTCAAACGGAAGGGGCTTGTGTTTGCAGAGCAAGAGGTTCTGAGTCCCTCTCACCATGAAGTTCTGAGCAGCCCTGGTGTTGAGTATGGGGACAACAGTTAAACTCTTAAGTGATTGTGGTTTTGCTAAAACATCCGTATTTTCCTCTCCAGGCAAATCAAGCTATGGTTTTACATTTCAGACACCCTTCCCAGGCACCATCTGCTTTCAGTTAAGCACAGCTGCACCTGCATTTCTACTGACAGAATAGGGAAGCTTTTATAGCTTTGTTCCTTGCTGACCTGGAAGTGATTGATTGATAATGTAATTAGAAAACAAACACCAAAAGCATTTATTGTCACCAGGGAGTATTACCACTATCTTTTGGGCAATTCATGGGACAATGGGATTTCTTCCACAGCCAGTCAGTTAAAATAGCCAAACTCATGAAGGACAAGAATGTTGATTTTCCCATCGGGAAGTTAATTCTTGTTGAACTTGTCCCAGGGACCATAGCTACTATAAAACAGCAACAGGTGACTGAATTGTTGCCTTAATGAAATAGAGGTGGTGTTTGATGAGGAGCAGGTAAAGATTTGTTCTTGTGAGCTGGTGGTTTTTCCTAACTGTGGTAGGATTAGTGTACAGTAATGATTTTACTTGTATTTGTGTCTTGGAATGTGGTTATTTTGCAAGTGGGCAGACTTGCATGTGTTGAGTAATTTGAGGGTTTGTTTGGGCATCTTGCATAGGTTCAGTGGTGTAATGGTTTTGTTACTGTTATGGGTCACTACTGTACTGGAGATTGTATGGATTCTTGACTCCAGAATGGGGTAGGTGAGTGATGAGGAGTACTTTATTTATTTATTTATTTGTAACTGTTTGTGTTAAATCATGTACCTCTTGTTCTTTATCTGGGGATCCTGAATGCAATATTCATCTCTTTTTTAGTGCTGGTTACTACTTCTAGTACTGCTGAGTTCACTTCATTGGATCATCTCCTTTAGCTGACTTTTCAGGCCTTAGTAAGTGGAATTCCTAACTGACTAAAGATGCTATTTTAATAGTAGCATGTTCCTCTGGAATGCTACCGACCCTGTTATGTTAATGGCTAGACCCCTGATGCTGAGAGGTGGTATAGTCTGCCCAAGGAAAGGGTTTGACTCTACTATTTGTGGAAGAGGTAGTTAAGAGATGCCTAGCATAGGAGCCCAGTACATGGAGATGATGTGGAGGGAGCGATCTAATACTGGAGACCAGTGCTAGGGAAGTACTCTGCTCAATCACTATATGGAAGTGAGCCAACAATGTGATGCTGTTGCAAAAAACAAACCAACCCAAAAGCTTATATTCTGGGGTGTATTAATAGGCCTATTGTGAGACATGAGATATAGTTGTCCCATGCTGCTTGGCACTGGTGGGGCCTCCACTGGAGTGCAGTATCCAGTTTTGGGGGCCGCACTTTAGGAAAGATGTGGACAAATTGGAGAGAGTCCAGAGGAGAGCAACAAAAATATCAGAGGTTTAGAAACCCTGACTTATGAGGAAAAGTTAAACAAACTTAATTTTGAGAAAAAAATTGAGGGAGAACATGATCAACCTTCAAAAATATCAAAGTCTGTTATAAAGAGGATGGTGATCAGTTGTTCTGTGTCCACTGAAGGTAGGCCAAAAAATAATTGGCTTAATCTGCAGTGAGGGAGATTTAGATTAGATATTCAGGAAAACTTTCTGATAAGAATAGTTAAGCACTGGAGTAGGCTTTTAAGGGAGGTTGTGGAATCCCTATCAAGGTTTTTAAGAACAGGCTGGACAAACACTTGTCAGGGATGGTCTAAGTATACTTGGCCCTGCCTCAGAACAGGGGGCTGGACTAGATGACCTCTCAAGGTCCCTTTCAGCCTGACATTTTTACGACTCTATAAATCCTCTGAAGCTGTCCCTATTAAGCAGAATTAACATCCCTGTTAAACATCAGTCATTGCTAATATTGGGCTTAAATTTCTTCCCTAAGAATCTTCCTAAATAAGTGGCTTTCCCTACTAAATGTGTCCTGGATTTGTCACTAAAGACATATGTCCATGTTTCCTGCACATGAACTGTCTGGATCCATAATGTCCAGTGGAAGGGCTGTCCCTGCATGTTCATTGTGTTACTGCTTTGGAAAGTATCCAGCCTAGCAACTGGGCTCCCTTGCTGTTGACACCTCTACACACATAGGCAATGCTTTGTATTTCTGAATAGTCCTTGGCAATCTACGCACAACCCTGTGCTGTTTGTCTGTGAGGCTACCAAACCACCAAACGTGATCTATCATGCAGTGAAATGACAGGATTGTAGAATCAAGATAAACCCATGTGTGTTTGAGAAATCATCTAGTCTGAGATACTGGAAAAAGGACACCTGAGTGTCTTGGACTAAATGTGGGATTTCTGCAAACTGTTCAGTCTGTTCTTCCTTCCATTCCCCACTCCCAAACCAATGTAAAATAGAAATCTGCAGATGTATCTAATCTGCCACAGAATCTTTACAGTGAGGGTAAAATACAACAAAACCCATATTTCAGCCTCACAAGAACATGTTGTGGGTACAAATCTGCACTGGCTAAGAGGGATAGATAGACTGTGGTGCTGACTAAAGGCATCTGAGAAGCCGTACAACCTGGGATTGTCAAGTGCCAGTAGAATCCTCATGTTTTGGTGAAGAAGAGAGACAAATATTTTTTACAGCAATCCTCAAAGGGTCCAGTCTGGATCAGGATGCTGCTGTGTTAGGTGCTGGATGAACATAGGTTTAAAAGAGCTTACAGTCTGAGGCCCTGACACTGCAAACACTTAGGTACATGCTTAACTTTAAGCAGATGAGGAGTTCCATTGAATCCATGGGGGAATATGTACAATCTCACTTAACCATGTGGATAAGTGTCTGCAGGATTGGGGATTAATTTAAGATGAGATGCAACAAGCTTGTAATAACAGAAAGGAATTCAATAAGGAGATATTCATCCTGTAACAATTGACTAACTGATGGTGGCTAGAAAATAAAACTGGTCAGTTTGGATTCTTTTGCCAAGATGAGTAAAAAGTAACTAATTCAATCCTTCCCGTAGTAGTAACCTAGGCAAAGGAATCTTAAACAGGACTTGAGGATGCTCTTTAAGACAGCATGGCAAAGAATGTAGAGTTCCATAAATGTAAGACAAAATGTGGCAAATATGCCTAGTGCATTAAATGTGATCAGACCAATTTTTAGAATGACATACGTTATTTGATGTTTTAGTACAGGTGAAACCCAAGAATATTGCAGTCTGCGAGGGAGAGAGAGGGGAGGGAGACAGAGTGAGAGTGTGTGTGTGTGTGTGTGTGTGTGTGTGTCACCTGTTGCCAGTATGGAGTCCCTACTAAGGAGTTTCAGTGTGGACTCCCTATTGAGGAGGTCACTTGTTACATCTCAGCTGGACTATTACTACTCTTACAAGTATGACTGTTGACATGGTAACAAACTACTGTGAACAGCCTTCCTGTTGGCTGAACTGACTGATTGTTAAAGTGAAGTCTAATCTCACCATGGGTTTTCACTCTGCAAATGGAATTAAACAGTATAGGATTGTCTGTAACCAGACCTCCAAATGACTTTGACTGCTTCCCTGTCAAAAGCACTTTAGTTTACCACCGCTTAATTAGGTCATTCTGAGAAATCCAAAATGGACCTATGCTGTTCAGTGAAGCAGCATGATCTGGTGAACTGAATACAATTCTGGAAGCAGAAATTCCTGCCTTCTAATCTTGATTTCTTGGGCAAAGCATAACCTACCTGTACAGGGGTACAGCATTTACCTGCCTTGAAGTTATGATGATGGATTGATATTGAACAGTGCCCTGAAGAGGTAAAGCACTAAATATATATGAAGTATTTAGTATATTCCCCTCTGGGTATTCAAGGTAAATTTAAATTGTGGCACTCTATAGAGCAGGGGTGGCCAGCCTGAGCCTGAGGAGTCAGAATTTACCAATGTACATTGCCAAAGAGCCACAGTAAGGTCCCCATCAGCTCCCCCCAGCACCTCCCACCCAACTTTCAGAATGTAAAGGGGTGGAACAAAGAAAACAAGGCACCACACAGTTCATAGCTACAGACACCTCCATATCCTTTCTCATCTCCACTTCAAACAGAGAGCAGCATGTCAAGAGATGGAATGTGGGAACCTAAACATCTGTGGCAGTTGGAGCATGGGTTGGAAGAAGGGAGTCGGGTGTGAAAAATACACCTCCTTGAAAGCTGTAACTATGACAACCTAACCCCCAGGACAGAGGCAGCTCTGTCAACAGATGAATGCTTCCATCACCCTAGCTACCGTTGCTCAGGAAGGTGGAGTTCCTACACCAACAGAAAAACTCCTTCAGTCAGTGTAGGCTGCTTCCATATGCTACAGGCTCACACCAGCGTAGCTATGAGGATGAATAGGGCATAGTGTACATCTACACTATAGGGACTATGTAACCACTGTTGGGGGTGTGGGATTGCAGTCATGACTAAGTTAGGAGGCTCTGTCATCTACACTGAGATGCACACATGCTCTGTAGAAGTGTTTGAGACCATGATGCCTATAGAACTATACTGGAGATTAGCTTTGAGATAATTGTTGCTTTACCTACTGCTACCTTCTAGTAATAATACTTGAGATTTTTTTAATCTATAGCTAATCAAAATGCTTTAAGAAGAAGGGTTAGTAATGATGGTGAAGTGACATGCCCAAGGATGAACAGTAAATTGCTTGGCAGAGTTGGGAGTAGAACCAAGATCTCCTGATCTGTAGTCCTATGCCCAATTCAACGTGCACTACATTTAATGGAAGTCTTTCCACATTTTTTTTTCCCCAATAACAATCGGATCAGACTCCTAGTGATCTCCCTGCCGAACCACAATCCTCCCATGGAAAACATGCTCTTGTTTAAACGGTCCATTCCTGAGATTAACCTTAATTAAAAAAAAAAAAAGGGGGGGGAGTGGGGTGGGGAAGTTGTAGCTGGCAACATAACCTTGTCACATCTTTGCAGCTTTTGTCCAAGGCCTTATCTACCTTAACGTTTTTCTTAAAATCACCCACTGGTGGCAACAACAATTCAAATGCTAGTTTAGAAAAGGCACCGGCATTTTAATCTGTCACCTACATCTTCTTTGAGCTGGATGACATCATGGTGGTTTTATATGCTGGTGGCTGGTCCACATGAGTACTTCCACCATTTCCAAAGATCAGTGGAACTTCACTGATGGTAGTTCAACCACAAGAACTATAAAAACGATAGTGTAGACATACCTCAAGAAATGTACACTGTGGGAGTTAGTAAATCACTTACGGAATTCCAAGCAATGAGACCCCCTATGTGGTAATGGGAGGAGGGTGGAAGGGGGTGGAAAGAGAATGAAGGAGTCAAATATGTATGCAGTGCAACTGTAGCTTCCTCAGTCCCAGGATATTAGAGAGACGAGCTATGTGTGGCTGGAAAGCTTTTTCTCTCTCACCAACAGGAGTCAGAGATAAGTTTTTCTCAACCTGCCAGTTCTAAAACATAGCTTTGTTTTTGTTCATTGTTGTGTAGGCATCTTATTCAGGTTTGGCAGGTATCGTGTTCCTCATGTAAAATAAACACTAGCTTCACTGGCTAGTCTCTTTGCTGGATGTATTTTTCTCTTCCTTTGATAGAGGGACTTTAATGTGCTTGAACAGAGAATTAAAATGTTTGTGTCCAAAAGTAGGACTATGAATTTGGGAAAGAAATTAGTCTTTTTCTGAATATTTTTGTTAAAGATCAACTTCTATTATAATTAGGGATTTAAGCTGTTAGTATTTTTTTATATAAAAGCAAAGTGTTACTGTCAGCTGTGTCATCACAGGCACGTGTGCATCACCTTGTTAAATATGGTCCCCATCCTTAATGGTTCCAGCACGAGAACAATTCCATGTAAAGAATGATCAGAGATTGAATTAGAGAGCCTCAGACCCATAAATTGCTGTAAAATAAGAATTCTTTATCAAAAATAGTTGCGTTCTTTGAAAACTTCTTGATTCCTGATCCTTCTCCTTGCTAAACCTGTAGATAAATCAGTCATGCTGGATGGTCTAGTTTATAAGGTGCCTGCTGAAGGTATCCAAAGGCAAAGTATTAAAAATCCACCTAAATACAAACAACTGAACTACACAGTTGGGACAATGCCAACTGCATCTGGCACAAAGGCAAACCCAATAACCATCAGCAGACCACCCCACCAACAAAAGAGAACACTTCTTTTGCTGGTGCAAAGATTAGTGTGGAAAGGGGAAAAACAAGTCACGGAAGGCCAACAAAAATAAAAGGGATTTGTAGTATGCCCTGTAAACAGTGGTTCTTACACTGCATTCTCTAGAAAACATCCAGGTGATAAACATTACAGATGCTGTGTAGCATGAGCCTTTTTTGAATCCTAGTTGAGGTCTCAATTTGGCCATGGGGATTTATAGAAACCTTTTTGATTAAACCAATTGGCTGTGTCTTCTCACTTGATGTAAATACTTTTTTGGCACACATTTACTTGTGATCAAACTTGCAGATGTCACCAGAAAGAGTAGAGGCAAAACTCCTAGATCAACAGAACCAAACTGCAAAATGACTAGAGAGATGAGTATGCAAGGGAGAGGAAATGAACATCACAGAAGCAGGATAGGCAGAATAAAAATAAATAAATAATGTATTAAGCACTAGAAGTTGGCTGAAAGGTGAGGGATTGAGGGAGTTTCTTTCCCCTAAGTGGTTTTCAGCTTTTCTATTATGGGCCCAATGTCCTTCAAGGCAGTCACCGAGGAACTCTAGTAGACATCAACCACTTAACATCCAGGTTGCTATACCAGGCATTAACAAGAGACTGTTTTTATACAAATGTTAAAGAAAACTTGTTTAAATATCTATGTTCATTCTAGATCTCTTGGAAGTAGCCTATAGCAATGCACAGGGCCGGCTCCAGGCACCAGCTGAGCAAGCTGGTGCTTGGGGCGGCAGATTCCAAGGGGTGGTATTCCTGCAGGTTCCCCCACCCCCCTCTGCCACTCTGGTGGCCCTGTAGGGGGCAGCAGCGCAGACGAGGGGAGCACCCTGCTGGGAGTGGTGCCAGGTCTGTAGCAAGCCCGGCAGGTTCCTCCTACCCTCCACTGCTCCGGCTGGCCCACAGGTTTGTCCCCCATTCCCCCTTCGCTGCTCAGGGCTGGCCCGCAGGTTTGTGTCCCTCCCCCTCGCTGCTCTGGCCAGCCTGCAGTGTTGTGGGGCTTTTTTTTTTTTTTTTTTCTTTGCTTGGGGCAGCAAAAAAGCCAGAGCTGGCCCTGGCAGTGCATCTCAAGTGTACTCATTCCAGCATGTCTGAACTGCAAGGACTGTCATTCTGTCAATCTTATGCATGCCAGATCACGTAACTGTCTAGTACCTGCATATCAAACTGATAGTATGCTCTTAAAAATTTTCTAGAATTAAAATTTAATATGCAAAAAACCATTTAATCGTATGTTACTTTTACTTACTTTAATTGTATCTTGTGTCATTTCCTTTAAATTTGAGGCACATTGTTACAAGTCACTAGACACAATCCTTTTCTGCACCAACTCTTTTGAAAGATCCAAAATATGCCTTGAAACAAGCTTGAAAGTCTCTTAACTGCTACATTATTTGTATTGTAGTAGCATGTGGAGGGCCCTGTCGTGATTAAAGCACCATATTACTAGGAACCAGACATATGATCTCTTCAGGCAATGGCCTGAAGAGCTTAGTCCAATTTACGTGTTCAAGATACTTGCTTCATCTTATAAAAATATGCAGGTTGCCGTTAAAGGACTCTCCCCCCCACCCCCTTATTTAAGGCTCAAGATCATCTCTAGTAGCAGGAACCAGGTGGGTTACAGCATTTTGGCATCAGACTAATTTTACTGCAAATATCATTGAAACCTGTGCCAGGAGTAACTTTAGCAATCTCCAGCTCTGCACATAGAAGTTCCTTCCACGAACTGCATGAATACTTGATGTCCACAGCTTTCAATTCCTGTGGTTATGAAATCATTAGTTGGCCACAAAATTTACTAAAAAGGGGAGAAAAAAGAGAGCTTTAAATTTCTGGCTCCACACAGTGCAAGCATTTCCAATTAAATATAAAGAATTCTTTCTTCTGTGTTCACTTCAGTTGGCATCTACTGTCACCCAGCCAATAATGTGTCACCACATCATTATTCAGGCCTGTAAGATAAAACAAAACAAGAAACTTAGCAGCCAAAAGTGCACAAATGTGGGGGAAATTCTAATTTAAGAAACTGTTAAATATTGCTGTGTTTCTTACCATTGTGTTTCACCACCCACAACTCTGCCAAACCTATGGGAAAACTTGCATTACAAGCAAGGTGTATAAATAATGCCTGCCTAGCAGCATCATTTCTTTTTATTACATTTACATTCTCTGGGATTCCTAGAGAGTTTCTATGAATAAATTAGCCTCAAGAATTTTGAGTAACCATGGTTATAAATCAATTTATTCTCCTGGTTTTGAAATTCCATCTGCTCATGCTAATTACGTACATGACAGACTTTTAGCAGGCCAGTCGAGATTTTATTTTTACATATTAGAATGAATTGGCTGCACTTCAGTGCCTCTGGAAATGACAAGTAGAATAAAGTAACAGGTACAAGGAACACCTCAAAGAGTTCTAAAGTTAAAACTCCATGCTTAAAACTGGGTGATATTCAATATCATACATTAATAAAATGTCTTGCTACCAGGGTTAGCTGGCATTTCAGCACTTACAGTATGTTCCGGCTTCTGCCAATTATGACAATCGAACATTAACTGTGTAGTTTTTCTTTGAATGTCTTCAACTGCATTTTTAAGAAATAAGGAATCTTAAGTACTGAGGGAGTTGGGAAAACAATGTGATAACCCTGTGGAATCTATTTCAGCTGTTTAAATACAATACTAATGCTATAATCAGTTACTGATTTTATGTGATAAATCTACATTTGAAGGGCCACTGATTCCTCAGAAAATTCTAAACTACTTGTTTAGAAGTTTGCATATATGATTTGAGGTTGGTTTTCTTGTTTGGTGACTAGGGCAATTTGGTTAAGCAGACTGAAATTAAAAAACTCAGTGTAGCCTTGGATAAGTCTTTTTTTTTAAAGGTGAAATGCAAAGACAAAAATCCAATGTGTTCTTTTACTACTTTTCTCTGATGCAGATAGGCTTGACATTTTTTAAAAAGTCTTTTATATAAATGTTAGATCCTTATTTCCTTCTCTGGTGGAGGATCTGAAGAGTGATGTCATACACAACTGAGCTGCCTCACTTCCTCCTCCAGATGAAGGAAACAGTTTCCGAAAAGCAGAGAGATTAGGGAATGTTACAACTCCGGGATCAGCTGCATGCCTATGTGCTCCAACAAAGAGGAAAGCAAAGATTTTAAATTTCAAATGTAAAAAATGTTAACTGAAGCCAATTCTGTATCTAGAACTAGTAAAAGGCTTAACATCCATCTCAGTTTTCCTTGGATAAAACAGGAATATTTATCTTCCTCATGGGAGGGTTAAGAATGTTTGCAAAATGATTTGAAGATGTAAAGCACAATATAATTAACTACCAATTCCCATAATTTTTGATCTATTAGCAGTCCTTTAAAGTTAATTGATAAGAGGGAGCATATCGTTTTCATAAACTTGAAAGAACACACAGCACCCTCTGAACATTGTGCATTAGAAACCTGGAGAAAGACCCAGAGGTCTGTGCCCCCAAACTTTTTTTACAAATCTACTGTCCTAAGCCTGCAATCAGGGGTCTGCTCTACTTCGGTGAAGCCTGTCAGGTCACAGGAGCGCGGAAGTCTCCACTAGCCGATCCTATCGTAGGACTGGGCCCTAAACAGCTACAACCCCAAAACTTCACCTGAGCGGCAGCAGACAGCAGTGGAGATGAGTGGAAAGTAAGCGGGGCAGCAGCGGGAGGTAACCTGGCGGGACGGGGGGCGGGCAGCTTTGTAGTACCAGCCTCGCGGGTAACTCCCAGGGGGCTCCACTGAGCACTCAGCGGCCCTGAGGCAGGGTTTGTGCCTGGTGCGGGGGGGCGAGCCCAGGGTAAGGGAGGTGCCCGCGCAGCTGCCTCCACCTCCGCGGCGCTGCGGCGGGTTTGGCCGGGCCGAGGGAGCAGCGGTCCCTCCCGGGGGCGGCGGGGAGCTCCCCTCCGGCGGCGCTGAAGGGCGCTCGGGCTGGGGCCGGGCCGCACAGCGCTGCCAGGCAGGACGGAGCGTCTCCCAGGCCGGGAGCCCGCCCCCCGCCGCGGCCCTGCGGAGCCACCTCCCCGCAGAGGGTGGGGGAAGGCCGGTGTCCCTGGGCCCGTCCCCGGCCGCCTCACGTGTCCCGGCCGGCGCTCGCTCCCCGGCCTCCCCTTCACCTACCGCTTCCCCGCTCAGACCCTTCCGACTTCCCGTAAAGAGTCCGGCCGCGGAGGGGCTGCCGGCGGCGGAGCGGAGCGGAGCCGGGCTCCCGAACGCCCCCGGCCGGGTCCCGCGGGTCGCGTGGCTGGGCGCGGCCGCCCGGCGGGGCGCTGTCAGGCGGCGGGCAGGGCTGGGCGGGCAGGTACGCAGCGCGCCTCCCCTCCCCCCGCCGGATCCCTCCGCGCCCCGCTGCCCGCGCGCTCCCCCTCCCTCCCCGGCCCGGCTCGGCTCGGCTCGGCTCACACTGTTTGGGAGCAACCGGCCGAGACAGCGGCGGCTCCGGAGCAGCGAACGAGCGAGCGCAGCAGGTCCCGGCGCGCACCCGGCCCGGCCCCTTCGCCATGTCCCTGAAGCAGCAGCAGCAGCAGGCGGCCCAGGCCGCCGGCAACAACCGCAAACCCCCAGGCGGCGGCGGCGGCCCCGGCATCCCGGCAGCAGCGGGGGGAGGAGGCGGCGGCCGGCAGAACATGGGCAGGTGGGTCTGGGGCGCGGGGCTGGGCGAGGGGAGGCCGGGCCTCAGAGCAGCGCTTCCGCGCGGGCCTGAAGGGGAGGGGGGCGACAGAGGACGCGGCGCGGGCCGGGCGCTGATTCCCTTTCCCGGCTAGGCCTCTCCGGCCTGTGGCAGACTGCGGAGCGGAGCGACTGGGTGGGTGAGTCTAGTCCGCGGGAGTCGCCAGGCAGGGGGAAGGGGCACCCGGCCCCGTGGGGGGCTGGCCCTGGCACCGCGGGGGGGAGGGTGAAGGGGCACCCGATCCTGTGGGGGGCTGGGCCTGGCACCGCGAGGGTGAAGGGGCACCCGGCCCCGTGGGGGGCTGGGCCTGGCACCGCGGGGAGGAGGGTGAAGGGGCACCCGGCCCCGTGGGGGGCTGGGCCTGGCACCGCGAGGGGGGGAGGGTGAAGGGGCACCAGATCCTGTGGGGGCCTGGTCCTGGCACCGCGGGGGGGGAGGGTGAAGGGGCACCCGGTCCTGTGGGGGGCCGGCCCTGGCACCGCGGGGGGGGAGGGTGAAGGGGCACCCGGCCCCGTGGGGGGCTGGGCCTGGCACCGCGAGGGGGGGAGGGTGAAGGGGCACCCGGCCCTGTGGGGGGCTGGGCCTGGCACCGCGAGGGGGAAGGGGCACCCGGCCCCGTGGGGGGCTGGGCCTGGCACCGCGAGGGGGAAGGGGCACCCGGCCCCGTGGGGGGCTGGGCCTGGCACCGCGAGGGGGAAGGGGCACCCGGCCCTGTGGGGGGCTGGGCCTGGCACCGCGAGGGGGAAGGGGCACCCGGCCCTGTGGGGGGCTGGGCCTGGCACCGCGAGGGGGAAGGGGCACCCGGCCCTGTGGGGGGCTGGTCCTGGCACCGCGGGGGGGGGAGGGTGAAGGGGCACCAGATCCTGTGGGGGCCTGGTCCTGGCACCGCGGGGGGGCCGTGAAGGGGCACCTGGCCTTGGCACCGGGGGGGGAGAGGGTGAAGGGGCACCCGGCCGTGGCACCGCCGGGGGGGGAGGGTGAAGGGGACCTGGTCCTGTGGGGGGCCGGCCCTGGCACCGCGGGGGGGCCGTGAAGGGAGGGTGAAGGGGCACCCGGCCCTGGCACCGCGGGGGGGCAGCCGACTCGGGGGCTCGTAGCTCGGCAGTGGAGCGGCCGCTGCTAGGCCGAGGCCGCAGCAAAGCCGAGGCCGGCTCGCGAAGGACGCTCGTGGTGCCGCGGGCGGGCTCCAGGCGTGCGGCCTGGGTGCCGGGTGAGGGCTCCGGGATCTCGCTTTGCCGGCGGGCGGGCGAGCGGGCCCCGATGACGGGAGGCGGGGACTAACCCCCCACCTGCAGGGGTGGGGGAAGGAGGCCCCGGCCCAGCGAATGGGCGCCCTGCCCGCAGCCGGCGCTGCTGCCGCCGGTACAGAGGTGACCATTTTATTTTCGAAATAGGCGTTTTTTTGAGACCCGCTTAATGAGTCTGCTTCAGCCCCGGGGCTGGCACCGCAAGAGGCGGCACGTCCCGTCCGGGTCGCCTGCTAGGGGCACTGCCTAAAGTCTCCAAGTCTGCAGATGCAGGTGAAGATGATTAACGTTAGCTCCTGCAGAGGAGATGGGGGGGTTGAGCGCGCTTGCTCATGTCGTGAAATGCCATCCAAGTTCGTAATGTAAAGACGTTTCTCACTGGTGGGAGGTGTCAGGTGTTCTCAGTTCCCACTGATGGTACTGAGACTCTCCCTGCTCATGACCCTATATCAGAGCTGCTATCCTTTGCTTGATGACTGGGTGTGGTTCTCAGGGCAAAGATATGCTCCCAATTCTTCATCATTCAGAAGGGTTCCACTCTTTAGTTGTGCTTGTCCCTGTCACCTCCCCAGCCCCACCATGCAGACTTTCTGGTATCCTGAGGGATCCATGCATAATGTTTCCAGTTTGGAGTTCCTGGTCTCTCAGGGTACTTGCTATTAAAGTTTTCCTTCTTGCATTGCACTCCAGTTTGGGAGTTCTATTCTTGTTCAAATTCTGTGTGCTAGCAGTAAAACAAAATATACTATACAACTGTTGTGGGACACATCTGAAAGGAGGAATTCATTTCATTACTAGTCAACAGAACAAAGCGGGGGGAAAAGATCTAGGGTGAAAAGAACAATGCAAACTAAAAATGTGTTGACACTTTGAGCAGTTTACTGAAGTGATTTCTTACATTCGACGTTCTTCCCTTGAAATTTTAGTGGAGGTGTGAACCCTTTTGTGCATGTGCAAGAGAAAGGGTGTCAGTTCATATTTCCATGTTTCCTGGTCAAATTCCAACTAAAGCAATTACATTTTTCCTACCTATGTTATCCTTTTGGTTTCAAATGGATAAATTGTTATGGGTACAATTAACTGATGTTTTGTTTATGTAACCTGCACAGCACTTTGAGATCTTTCTAGATGAAGGGTCCTGTAAAATTATGAGACTCTTTCTCACTGTGAGGCTTGCCAAGGGTCTGAATGAAGCACCTTTAAAACACTCCAACTGCTAGTTTAAGAGAGAAATCTTAATTTTGGATAATCAGTGATTTTTAAAAATTTACCTCGTGCTGCAAATTTGTATGTATGCTCTTTGTTTGTGTGCAGAGTTTAAAAACAAGTTTGTGTTTTAAAAATATGTTTTACAATCTTTGTGCCTTGGTATTAAATTTTCTTCCTTGTGCTAAGCTGGTTTCTTAACACTTTTATTATTTACCACTCCATAATGTTTACGTGCATAATACATTCTTGAGTTGCTGTTGTTTTGCATGGGTAGTCATACTTTAGGAGTTGAAATTTGCCCATAAAGCTCATTTGAGCTATTGGAGGCATAACATTTATAACTGTAGAAATTAGTAAGAACAAGCACCTGCTTCTCTTTTGACAGTGGGTTGGAATGCTTCCTTGCTTTGCTTACTTAATTATTGCTATAACTACCCTTATATATAAGATAAAGATTTGTGTGCGTTTTGGGTGGGGGATTAGCAGCTGCTCTAAGAATATTTAAAAAACAAAACCTCAAAAAGGTGCATTAAAAGAAGCAGATGTGTCTCACAAATGGGCAAATGTGTTAAATGCCATACTTATTTAGGGTCTGTATATGTGGAATATGGCATATACGGACATAACATGCTGTTGGTATCCTCCATCCAACTGCTTAAAAAACTATTACAAAAAATACAGAAACTATATACAGACCTGACAAACTACAGCCACAGCATGCTAGCTAAACGTTCTCAAATTATATTTTGATGATCGGTTCAGTTTTATCCAAATATAAATGTAGTTATTCTGCATCTCTCGTGTAATCATAAACAGTTGCATCAATCTCATCAGGAGGCACCATCCAAAGAAAAATGTTGTTGTTGCGAGGAAATATGTTGTCCTCAGGTAAAGTTATTTAAAACAATCTTTTAAATCAGAGTCTACTCTGAGAATGGTAGCCGTGTTAGTTTGTATCAGCAAACAGAATGAGGAGTATTTGTGACACCTTAGAGACTAACAAATTAATTTGGGCATAAGCTTTCGTGGGCTACTGTATACTCCACTACATGCAAATGTTGAAGTGGGTTTTAGCCCACAAAAGCTTATGCTCAAATTAATTTGTTAGTCTCTAAGGTGCCACAAGTGCTTCTCATTCTTTTTGCAGTCTACTTTTGTAAAAAACTATTTTTCAGTACTTTAGCATCTTGATCAATTGCCTAACTATGTTGAACATTCAGTTTTAAAGGGATGCAAATTAAAGTATTTTAAAAATTCCTTGCTTATGAACAGATTAAAGCTGAAATGATTGAAAACTCCCCTTTCACCATTAATGCTCTATCAGATTTCCTTGTAGGCAATGAAGTAGGTTAGTCATTTTCACTTTTCAGTAGTCTCACCAAAAAGTGTAAATCAAGAACAGGAGGAAGAATGTTTGTCACACCTGGACAGAACTAGTTGAGAATATCAGTGTATGCTAACTCCTAGATATTATTGTGGTGGCTTCTTTTGAAATGCATAGTGGTTTTGCCAGAGTCAAAGTTTAAACCGCCACTTTCTCTACCCTAAAAAGCTTACTTACTGTCCTCTGTGCTTGTGTGCATGCACACTTTTAGTAGTGACCTCAGTTGACTAGAAGCCTTCACCTCATCATAGTAACCATTTAATGATATAGTAATCATTCCCTTGGTGTCATTGAATTCCTGTAACTTTTTCATTTTTGTACATCGTGTTAGTAACTGTTTTAGGGAAAGGTTGGCTGTTGGCGTTGTGTAAGGTGCCTGATGGCGTTGATTTGTGTGATTTAGGGTAAGTTACTAAATTTCTCTGTTCCTCACTTTTCTCAATTGCAAAATTAGGATATTTTCCTGTTTTATCTCTCAGTGCTACTTCAAGGTTTAACATACCGTTTTAAAGCACTTGGAGGTCCTTGGATGGAGGGCACTATGTAATCCTGGAAAATATTTTACACACACAATCTTCTGTGGTGTCCAAGTTTATAATAAAATCTACATCAAATTAGATAGTAACCCAATATTGCCTTAATGTAACACTGTTAAATTATCAAACAGAATAGCTAACTTGTAACCTACACGTAACTCTTAATTGTAGATTACTACTAATGTTCATAAACAATTATCTGTGTGATGTTTGTTTCATACTTTCTAGAAAGTGCAATTGACAACATGAATGGTTGTGATTTGCAACAATTATGTGAAGAAGGCTCTTCGGTGCCTCTTATATCAACTGTCCTACTTTATATAAGAGGTATATAAAAAACTGATATAAGTTACTGAGCTGTAACTTTGACCTAATGTTCACTGTATATTTACAGGTTGGAGTTAAGTGTACTTTAAAAGGATAGGAGTTTTGCATTAAGTAGACCGGGGTGGCATACTTTTTGGCCCAAGGGCTACATCGGGGTTGGAAAGCTGTATGGAGGGCTGGGTAGGGAAGGCTATGCCTTTCCAAACAGCCTGGCTCCTGCCCCCTGTCCACCCCCTCCCACTTTCTGACCCCTCAGAGCCCCCAACCTATCCAACCCCCCCTGCTCCTTGTCTCCTGACTGCCCCCATCTAATCCCTCCCTGCTCCTTGTCCCCTGACCAACCCCATCCAATCGCCCTGCTCCCTGTCCGCTGACTGCCCAGATCCCTGTCCCCTGACTCCCATGCCTATCCAATCCCCTGTCCCCTAACTGCCCCCCCAACCTCCACCCCATCCAACCAATCCCTGTCCTCTGACCCCCTCCGGGACCCCCCACCCCTATCCAATTGCCCCCTGCTTCCTGTCTCCTGACTGCCCCCCAAGACCTCCTACCCCTTATCCAACCCCACTGCTCCCTGCCTCCTTACCATGCCTCTCAGAGTGGCAGGACTGGCTTATTGGAAAGCCTGGGAGGTGGCTGGTTGCAAGCTGCGCAGCCCAGCAGGAGCAGCGCATTGTGGCTTTGGGGCAGAGGGGACAGCAGGGGAGAAGCTGCGGGCTAGCCTCCCCGGCTGAGAGCTTAGGGGCCGGGCAGGACGATCCCACCAGCTGTAGTTTGCCCACCTCTGAAGTAGACAGTATTGTAGAAAATCTTCTGAAAATCTTGTTTTAATACTTCATGTAGGATTTTTCACTTTCCATCTGTGGTATACAAACATTTTTATAAAGACAGTTTGCTTTTGCAAGATGCTGATGTGAAATGAGGTAGATAAACTTTTGTAGAGGTTCTCAGAAGATGAAGGCAGATACGCATGCACGAATAGGTTGACACAAGGTGACTCCATCGACCTGACTTTGGAGTGTAGTCCGGGCCTGAGAGAATCTGTTGGAAAAAAGTATACTTGTCTGTTAAGGTACTTCTCCAATACAATAAACTGGTTTACAGTTTCTAGGCAATTTATTTTGTAGTGTTCTGGAGCCAACTCATCCCATATATCGTCTTCGAAGCCTTAGTAATACTAATTGATGCCCCCAAAAGTCTTCTCTTTGCTCTATTGAATTTAACAATTGTAGTTTGCAGTTGCTTGTTTTAAACTCTCTGCACTAGCTGTTTCCATTAAATGCAGCATATATGTGGAGCTGTTTCTTATGTTCAGTGTTGTATAGCAAAATTAATGCAACCGACAAAAATATTCCATTTAGAGAAGAATCATGAGACTTTATGTACATCGTTGGAAAATTAAGTTCCCTTTCTTTAAATATTCATGTGTTCTTTGTACGTTTGTCTTTTTAACTAGAAAAATATATAAAAGTTGACACTTTAAATAGTTTAAAGGAATGGCTTTCTGCTTGTCTTTGATATTAATACTGTATTTGATGGTTAGGTGATAATAACTGACTTATAATTGTGTAGCATTTATAAATAGTACGATTTAGCTTTTATAAACCTCGAAAACTTACTTACCAAGAAAACTTATTTACCATTTCACACATAGGATACCTTTTTGTAACAGTCTGAATTTTCAGTGTGAATTCTGAGCACAACAGACCCATAATGTAAATATCGGCCTGATATGAAAAGTTTGCTATTTTGGCGCTCTTTCTACAAAATAATGGCTTAAATTGTTTCTTTTGTGAGACATGTACTCTAACAGACAACGTCTGTGCCTTTATCTGTGATTTTGCTCCCCCACCGTGCATGGAATGGTTTCTAAGTTTGGTCTGCCAGCTGCTACCCTCTTATTCAAATCTCTCCTTAACCTCACTTCTGCAGTGCCCACAAGATAATCTATTACATTAGAAACTTAGCTGAACAGTCAGGATGTGCACTGCTTAGACAGTCTGCATGGTGATAGCTGTGATTGCTTTCCCTTCTCACCACCTCCTGTCCTTGCTGATGGTTACGTTCATTTAGGTTATGTCTCAGTCTCTGACCCAAAGAGTTTACCATCAATCTATATCTCTCTATTTAGTTAAAATTTAGTATGTTCTTGGGTGTTATGAACATAATAAATTATAATGGCTCAGAATTTTCTTTATTGTACTTCTGCAAGGATGTTTTGAGGTTGAGCCTTTTCTTATTGGGATAGAAACATCAAGTTGATTGGCCTCTATCAGAAGGCATGTACCACTCTGGTTGCATTGCAGAATATAAACAGAATGATATTAAAATCTTGGTGATTTCCCCCCTCTATTCTGTAGGGCTTAAGATGTAGCTTGAAAACAAGAAGTGAAATTCAGAAAGATCTCTAGCAGCTCATAATGCAGAAGGTGAAAACCCCAAAGTTAACCTAACGCTTGAGCCAATTTAGAATTTGAGACATTATTTGCTAGTGAGGACAAGGAGAATTGTTGCTGAGGGCCATTGCTACAGAAACAAAGGAAAAAACGGTAACTTTAATGGAAGTGCTGCAGCAGATGTGGAATTTAAAACTTTGCACATGCTGAAAATGTTAAAAAGAACTGCAACCATTTTGCTCAGTCCAGCACCCTAAAAACTTATAGGCTAAGAAGCGCTTCTCACTAGAATAAAACTGTGATTTCGTAATCTTTTCATTTGTGATGGTCGCTTTTATATCTAATGTTGGAGGCATGTAGGTTCCTGAAATGACTTTTGACACCAACAAAAGAGTGTCCAGTGAAGAATCTCCAAGCTAATTTCTAGCCTGCTTTGAGACTGGTTGAGTCAGCTGTCTTGACTTTTCTGTAATGTTTAAAAGTTAAATGTTTTGAACATTTGTGTAATAGAGCACAATGAAAACTCAACTACAGCTTCTTTCATGGAGCTCTCACCTCTGATTAAATCACTTCTTTGCCTTCTGCATGAGTGGCTCAGATGCATGTTGCTATGTTACAGGAACATGGATGGCTCACCGTGCTATAGCATGTAGTTTGACAAGTAATTAACCTAGTCAGCTACTTGTACCCAAAGCTCAAAATAGAGTGTGTGGTGCTATTTTGCAGAAAGTTGTGATGCTAATGGAGAGACAGAGAACTCATGCAAATAAACTTGTATTTACTTGGTTTATGTTTCACTAGACTTCTGAAAACTAATTGGGCAGCTTGACTTCTGAATGACCTGTATTTTATTACTAATTATGGGGTATCATCAGTATGCATGAGGCTGGGTAAAACAGAAAGGTGGATGAAGTCATGCTTCAAGAACAGTGGTTCTCAACCTATTTACCACTGTGGACTGCATATGCAGCTTGCTATGTGGGCTGCATCCACACAATAGGTATACTACCTGTATAGTCCTGAGGATGTCACAAGGGCTGCAGCTGTGTGCTGATTGGGCCATAGCAGGGCATGGGTAGAGAACTGCTGCTCAAGAAGCTTAAACAGGACAGCCGACAGTTCAGAATCTTCCTGTTCCCCTTCTTCTTGTTAATACAAAGAGAAGTCTTGGACAGATGAAAAAACACTGAATCTGTGACCTTTTATCACAGTGAGGAACTTGTAGGGCTACTCGTGAGCAGTGACCATTCCATTCAGTATCACTTTTCAGGAAATGTGTGATTCCACTTACTTGTAGGACCACCAGTATTTGTGCTTTTTGTGTGGTTACATGTGCAATTGGTCTAACACAGACTTCAAGGTTAGAAGGGACTATTAATATGATTCAGAAAGATATATTTATACAACTCACACAATATATTCCGATGTAGAACATCTCATTCTTCAAATGTTAAAATTTGCCAAATATGGAATACATAAGACAGTTGGAAAATTATTTGTGTGCTGATACCTCTGAATTGGCACTAGGAATTTAAGATTTGTCTACATGGAGAAGTTGTTCTGGAAGAAGACGGTGTGAATTTTGAAGTGCCACAGCTATTCTGGAATAACTCCCTGTATGGACACCCTTATTCTTGAATAAGGCCTGGTCTACAGTTACATTTAGATTGTCATAGCTACATCACTCAGAGATGTGAAAAATTCATACTCCTGAGTGCTATAGCTATGGTGACCTAACCCCTGGTGTAGATGCAACTAGATTGATAGAAGAATTCTTCCATCAGCCTTGCTACCACCACTCGTGTCACTGTAGGCTGCATCTATACTATGGGGTTATGGTGGCATAATAGCAGTACTATAGGCCACTGTAGGCCCTGTAGCCTAGACAAGCCTTAGACAAGTGTCCACATGAGGAGTTATTGCAGAATAGCTATTCCAGCCAGATTCCCTATGTAGACAAGTCCTTATTCAGATAGTTGCAAATTCTTTCACTTTTTTTTTTTTTTTTGCAGCTTTATAAAAGGTAAACACATGGACTCAGAAGTGCTAATATTCAGTCAGCTATTTTCTTAATGTTGGAAATGTAGATCTTTTCCTACATATGAACATCTTTTGCTTTATATCACTTTGTAAAGTAATTTGAGTTAATTCAAAAGCACTATAGAGATGCTTATTACTGCTATGCAGGTCTCATGCAACACAGATTCTGTCATACCGCTAGTGCCTAGTAGTGTCTGCTACAGATATGAGACTCTTCCATAATCCCTTGTTTTGAGTTGCTTAAGTTTTAGTTTTGGGCCTGAAATTTTCTGTAGTTGATGTTGGCCTTTATTTTTGTAAATGTTTGAAGAAAAAATGGTCAGCTGTTCTGGATTTTGTTTTACTTTTGGAAGGGTGAAAAAGTCTTTCTCATTTTTAAGTATATCAAGTTGCTTTCTGACTTTTTTAGATAATGAACTGCCCAATATTGTAGTACCAGATTTTCAGAATGGCTATTCAGATCCTTTTTTATTTATGGAAGACCAAATGCTAAGATTTTAGAAACCCATATTTTGCACTATTAATGTTACACGTTCCAGTTTATTTTACTACTGACAGTGTCTTCATAGTTTATATCTCACCTCATACAGTTTTCAGTGCAGAAACAGATTCAAGATTGAAAGTTGTATGTACTTTAGAATGAAGAACCACAGAAAGAAGATGCCTTTCAAATTCCTCTAATCTAAATAGTCCCTAGAATTTTTCTTTGGGATGGGAGGAGACAAGATGATCAAATTAAAATGCAAAAAATATTATATTACGTAACATTAAGTTTATGAAATTAGAAGTCTGAAGTCAGAAATGCGGAAGTTATGTCTTAACATGAAACCAGAACACTATTCTCATGTGCACATGCATTTTGCGATCATACTGTTTCAAAATCAAATTTATTAAATAGGAAAACTTTTTTACAATTTTAGATACATGTATAATATCTGTAATATTGATATGCTTTATTCTAAAGTACTATGGTATCAGCACCTTTTAGTAGACTAAAGATGCTATAATTCACACTTATTTGCTTATAAAGTTGCCACTTCTCTTTTTGGACGTACACATTAGTGTTCTCAGTTATGACTCTGCAGTGGTACTTGACTCTATAACTTGAAACATCAGGTAATTACCTTTGTGACACATAGCACTTGGTTATAAATACATGACAACTTTAGTAGGAAAAGGGCTAGTATTTAAGAGGTAACATATCTTTAAAGTGAAATTGCTTTAGAAGAGTTCCTTCATGCTGTGTTTCTTGGTCTATTATAGGTGTAGAAACGGTATCTTTTTAAGATCAGTAAAATGATTCTAAATTTGGTTTTCTCTTAATAGAGGAAAATGTTAAGGAGCTTTAACACTTATCTCTGCTTTTGTTTTTTTTTAAAAGAGATGTAAGGGAAACTTTATTGGGATAGAACACTTCTTGCTCTTTGAGATTGATTTTTCTCTTCAACACCAGTAATCTGGGTAGGTTTTCTGTACTCAACCAGTTTCCCTGAATACTTGATTTCAAGAGACGTCTAATTTCAGCAGTCTTATTGTCTTGTTTTTATTGAATCTGATACATATTTAATAATTTCAGAGGTCGCAGCAGTGGCAAAGGGCCGCCTCAGCCTGCAGTAAGTACATATTTCATTGTTTCTCATAGTACTATCTTGATTTGCATGGAAATTTAATATCTAATAACTTGAAAATTTCAACTCTTGTTTCAGGGAAATAAACTTAAATCTCTAATATTACGGTTCAGTGTAGATAAGTAATTTGAGAATAGCAGACAGTAAACTGTCTTTAATTGTCAAATCTCTCTTGGTTTTTAATACCTTTGTGGATAGTCTAGCCATTTTCACAGACACTGTTAGGAAACACTTGGTCAAACATTGTGACTCTCTTGAAATTCACGGCCTTGCATTCATTTAATATTAGTAGTCTCCAAACAAAGCACTTACCTACAAAATATAGAACTGTGGCTGTGTAAATCTATTTTCTATATGTTCTTGGCAACTGTACCGTACACATGTATAGTAGTACATACATAGTTATTACTCATGGCAATGGTTGCATATTTGTTCCTATTTGAGGCCTGTAATATTAATCCCTCCTTTAAGTAGAGAAGTCTAAAGCTAGTATAAGACATCACTCAGTTGAACAAAAGCAACAAATGTTTTAGCACTATTGATAAGGTTGGGCTAATTATCTCTTAAACTGGCAGTTTAGTTTAGTTTTGGTTATTCCAAATTCCAGCTCTGAAAAATGTTCTACAAATTAGCATAGTTATATAGTTTTTACACATTTGGAGTTCTAGCGAAACAAAAATTATGTTAAACCTTGCTTCAGACACCTTTGATAAGCCCTTCCCTAAAAGCATGTATGTGTGTAACTTTGATATGGTGCTAGTTTTTAAGGACAATTAAACTGTTTAATTTTTTTGTAGGGGGAGAGGGCGACTTGAAATTGCTATACCTGGTGCATCATTTTTATGGATAGAAAAGTGTCTTTATGGTAACAGTATAGCACACAATTTTCCCTTGTCCCTTCAAACTTCATATACTTTATCTGAGAGGCTAAAGCTAAACAAAATTCTTTGTGTTTGATGTCTTTAAATCACCCACACTAACAAATGTTGAAGTATATACCTCTAAAGATGGTTTCTAAGAACAATGGGTGATGTCACAAAACATGTACTTCAGTACATAGGCATAACTAGATTAAGCTGAACAGTTTGACACAGCCTAAAAGAGATGCTGTCAGTTGACATGCTCAAAATATGATGGGGTATTCATCTGTTTCAGCATCCGTTGGCTCACAAGAATGAAGCTGGCAGGGAGAGAGGAGAGATGTCGCACCATGTGCACATTCTCATCACTTAATGTATGCAAGTGCAAATCCAACAAATCCAGCATCATGGTTGATGCTTGGTTAGGTTGCCTAGCCTAGGATCTTAGATTTTGATACGATTGTAAATCTAGTCTTGGTTTATTTAGAATATGTTCTGTAGTTGTCTTGGCAATTTGTAATTTGATACTTTTAACTGCTGCTAATATGATTGGGGTAGGATGACCAGATATCCTGATTTTATAGGGACAGTCCTGATATTCGGGGCTTTTACTTATATAGGCACTTATTACGCCCCACCCTCCTGTCCTGATTTTTCACAATTTCTATCTGGTCACCCTAAACCTGGGTCTGTTAGCTAGTCCCTGAAATGGGGGCAAAGGGGAAGGGGGGGAAAGAAGTATATCAACAGGCTTTTAGCTAAAGCAGCTCTCTTTCTTGGGTGGCAGTTGAGGTATTTGCACCAACAGCCTGTAGCCTTAAACTGGAGGGCAATGATAGCAGAGCATGTTTGGGAGGGGTTTGAGGTTTTTTGGATGGCTTAATTCCTTTGTTGGCATGGAGTCAACTAGTGACCTGTGAATTAATGAATTTTCTGTTTTACCCTTGTCCATAGGAATATGTAGTTCACATGAAACTGGGGTGTAAATCTGCCCCATGCTAGCCTGTCACACACTGTTTATTAGTGCACTTTGATTTGCCCTGCTTTGAAACAGGAGTAGATCAGAGTGCACTGAGGAACTATTAGTGCATGTCAGCAGTATGCAGCAGGCTAGTAGATTCACACTCCAGGTTGATGCTAACTAAATTTGTTGGCAAGCCCTGGGCAAGGTATTTGATCCACACGCTCTTACAAACTGGTATGTTCAATGTTGTAATATATTTGAAGCTGGCATAACCTCATTTAAATTGTTGTGGTGAATTTTTTGCTTTCTGATACAAGCTTTTTATCTTTCAGGTTCCTTATGATGGCATCTATGCAAACATGAGAATGGTTCACATACTTACATCAGTTGTTGTAAGTTGTCATATGACAGGATGGTAAACATCTCTAGCGATGTTGATACAGAATTAATTATAAAATATTAAACTAACCACAGCTTAATTGAGAGTCTTTAAATTAGAACAACGGATATCTTGTGCCAGGATTTAACCATGAGAAATCACAGTGGTGACTGTTCTGTTTTTCTTAGTTTAGAAAGTTGCAAGTTGCTTGTGATGGGTATGGTATGTTTCTTCCCACAACCCTACTACTTTTGACATTTGCTATCTTAGGATAGATTTTGAATGAGTGAAACAAATGGCAGTTTAAAAATCATTAAGTCTGAATATAGCACACCAAAAAAGTTATGTTTTAAGGAAAATGCTGACATGGTGAAAGTAAGAAATGAATCACCCAGGCAATCCCACATTCCTGCTACTAAATACTTTGGGTAAGCTTTCAGCCTCCACCCTCCCCTTGCATGCATGTATGTATATGTGCGCACACTTTGCTCTTGCAAAAGCTTGCATGTGCACTTGGACAGTTGTAACACTTGTGTGCCATAAATGTTTGAATTGACAACTTCAAACCCCATTAAGACAAACTCTTGAGTGAACACAGGTGTTTGCATCTGCAAAGCATAGGCACATGTTTGTGAATGTATGGAAATGGTGATTGCGTAGAGGCCTGGCTAAAAATTGAGCTTTCAGATTAAATACATAAAGATGCAAGTGTAGAAGAAAGCATTCAAATGTCACTTGACAGTCTTTATGCCACAGTGAGAGAGCATCTTTGATTTTTTTGTCTTGCATTTTAGGGATCCAAATGTGAAGTACAAGTGAAAAACGGAAGTGTATATGAAGGAGTTTTTAAAACCTACAGTCCTAAGGTAATTTTTTTGCTTATTTTTTCTTTCTGATCAGTTTTCTACAAAGCTCCACTGATTTACTACTCATTAGTAGAGTAAAGCAAATAATTCTTAATAAGTTTATTCAGATCTAGCCTCTTTCTGTTTGGGAATTGCCCACAAGCAGCTTCATTTTCATGAAGTTATTCACTATTTGAATATGTCTAATACTTGTTGCAAATCTTGTTGTGTAGGTTAACAAGTAATTAATCTATAGTCACAATATTTATTATTAAATTAAATATTTAGAATCAAACTCAACTTGCCTTTTTAATGTTAGTGTGATTTAGTGCTTGATGCTGCTCATCGAAAACCTGCAGAATCCAGTCTGGGGCCAAAAAGGGAAGACATATTAGAGAGCATCTTGTTCAAGTCTTCAGACTTTGTTATGGTGCAGTTTAAAGATATGGACACCAATTATGCAAGGAGAGGTATGTTTCTGCATTTTAAATGGCTTTTTAAAATTGGGTATAGCTTTACATCATAAAGGTAAACATTTTAAATCTTGATGCTTTGGGTTAGGCTCTGAAAAGCAAACGTAAGCACCTGAATAAGACTCTTCAGAAATGCTGAGTACCAATAGAGCTCATTGAAGTCAATAGGAGGTGCAGGTGCTTTGCACCTTTTTGAAATCAGTCTACGTTTATTTAGGTGCTTAAATATATATATGTTGAAGCCTAACTTTAGGCACTCAGATTTAAAAAATTGGCTAAACATTGCTTGTAATTTTATATTGTCTGAAAAGTTAACTTCCGGATGTAATAACAAATGTGATGTTACTGGCTCCCTAGAAAATGAAGTAATTTATAAACAGAAATTGCTAAATTTTCTTAAAATGTGGATGGTTTGTTTGCATTTGCTTTAGACACTTTAATGTTCTATGAGAATCCATTAATTCATAAATACTTTTAAATGTATTGCATTCTTCAAGAAGTAATGTGGTATATGAAGTCTTCTTAGTCAAAAATTAGGATTTGTCTCTGAACATGTTTGCTTAGAAGGAAGTCTCTTTTCAAAATCCTAAAACCTATTGCAAAAAAGTGGAGAGTAAAAAGCTCAAATTAGGAGTTTTTTCGTAGGAAGAACCCACCTCTGCATATAAATAACTAACTTTTATTTCTTATCAACTGCATACAGCTTTATAGTTTAGACTTTAAAAAATATAAAAGAATCCAGTGGGACCTGAGACAAAAATGATCTTAATATTTCAAGCCAGGGTTTGGTTTGTAACTGCCAGAAAGGGTTAATAATTTTTTAGCATATCGGGCGTCTGACAGCCAGTCACATAGACTTTTTGTGTCTTTTTCTTTCTTCTCTTTCTACTGTGCAGCCTCCAAGACTCTGGTTATTTTTTTGGTTTCTAACATGTTCACAGGTCAGGCAGCTCTGCTTCTTTTGAAGGGTTTTTCTCTGTTTATAGCAAATTTCTAAGGTCTCCTTTGTTTGCTTAACAAGTCCCCACTTTGCTGGACCACCAAAGAAGAAAGGTAATCTATTCCTTTTTGTACAGTGAAACAAAACCACAAGTGCACCACCTGTGAAGCTTGTACATTGGCAGGCCTCAACAAGTACCACTGATAGGTTAGATGTTTGTGCCACAACAGCCTGGAATTTATTGCTGAAGAGACCATCCAGACATGGGATTTCTACACATCTGTCATGTAGAAGAGACATAACGAGCATCTGCTTTAATGCCCTTTGACCTGCCATGGGGAGAGGGATAGCTCAGTGGTTTGAGCATGGCCTGCTAAACCCAAGATTGTGAGTTCAATCCATTTAGGGATTTGGGGTCAAATCTGTCAGGGATGGTACTTGGTCCTGCTGTGAAGGCAGGGGACGGGACTCGACCTTTCAAGGTCCCTTCTAGTTCTATGGGATAGGTATATCTCCATCTTAATGTTAATCCTAAGAATAGAGCCTTGCTGATTCCAGGCTTTTGAAAGACCCTACCTTTTTAGGGGAAGGTACACATTCCAAGCACAAGGGGCAGTGAAATATAGAACTTGAGTGCAAGTTCTTCCAGATCAGTTTAAAATAGCCTTAACATAAATGAGAGTTGGGCTAATAATCCAGAGCCTTGCAGCAAGGAGAGAGGTGTAGATTCTGTTACTTCTCTCCCACCCGATCTCCTTCTAGGTATCTTTCATTGATGGGAAGTATTCTAGAAGGAGCAGCTGCCTCAGACTAAAAGGTTACCTGCTACATGTGGTTATTGGATAGAATCTCTTTGAGAATAAAGAAACTTTGGAAATACTAGTTTCAACTACTTTGAGATCAAAGTTTACCTCTGAGAACTTGGATGAACCTATAGAGATTTGGGGCAGGGTAGATCAGAGATGGCTGCAATGCATGATGATCTGTAGTGGAATATTCATATCCTCTCCATGGTGTCTCAAAAGGAATAGTGCCAGGACAGTATTTGTAGGAGTAAGTGAACCTTCTGATCACACTTGAAAATTTGAAAGAAATAGGAGACTCCTTTGAGAAATAAGTATATGGATAATAAATATAGACTCCCAGGAAGTAATGCATGCTTATGGACATACAGGAGTCGTGGGCCATCTATTTTTTTAAAAATAACTTCATGTTTTTCTTGGTTTGTAGTGTCAGACAGGCACTTTCAGTTCATAGTGAAAGCTAAAGGTTCTTGTTATAAGAGTTTCTTGATGGAGCTATGCTCTCCTTTAGTATTTGTACTGGAAATGGATATATTGTAGTGCTTAGTTAGTTTGACAACTCTGTGTGAAGTAAAACACAGCCAACTAAATTCTGTAGATTTTAAAAGAACATGTCCAAAAGCCAACAAAGTTTGTGAAGTTTTGCCTGGCTCTTGAGCTCTCTGCTGTGAAGTAATTAGTCAGTGGACAGTCTGGCCAGAGTAGTATGTGAAAGGCAGCTCAGTTTTTAAAGAAATGGCCCTTTCATTCAAGTTACATCTCAGCTATGTTGCAGGACAGGCTCAGCTGGAAGCCTGTGCATGTAGCAGAGTAGTGTCTAAAAAAATGTTCAGAGTCTAATAGCTTTCTAGGGAGTGCTTCAGACAAATGTTCCCTTCATGGGGTATTAGTTCTAAAATTCTGTAGCCGTATCCTGATTCGTAAAAGCCAGTCTCCTCTTCAATCCTGTGAATGTTTCTCTGTACATGCATATTCTGTTCTGCTGCTGTGGAGTTATGTGATCTGGGAGTGCAGTTAAACAGTGGTTTTGAGCCTTGGAGTAGCCTGGAAGACCGTGGTCCACAGATCTGAGAACGGTGAAGACACTTTTGCTATTATCCTTAAATCTGTTGTGTCATAAACCAGACATCCGACAGAAGATGTTAGTTTCTGTCCTATCCTATCTCAACTCCAATCTGATATTGGAGGTGGAAGAATGGGACAGCTCAGTTCATTTCCGGTCCTGTTCAAGGCTTTCTGCAGGAGCCGTGCAGGTTTCTTGCCTGGAAATGGGGAATCCTTAGTGAAAAAGCCAACTGAAACTGTCACCTTGGCTGAAAGCTTTGCCATTGGCAGATGTGGTGTTTGATAAGGGAAGTCTTTAGGGCCTAGACAAGTAACAAAAGCTAGAATCTGAGTAGGTTTACCATATTCTCATGCATCTGACGAAGTGGGTATTCACCCACGAAAGCTCATGCTCCAAAACGTCTGTTAGTCTATAAGGTACCACAGGATTCTTTGCTGCTTTTACATATTCTCTTTATCCATCTACAGAGTTCTCTCCAATGTATTTGGTAAAAGCCCATCTGCTCCACTGGAAAATAACAATTTCCTTTCCCTACTGACTTTTCCCTGTGATGCCAATAGATCACTTGTTAAAATAACTCTTTTCTAGTATACTGCTAGTGCCCAATAATTCTAGTATCTGTCATCTTCCAATATACCATGGCAGCTAGGGGAAATGATTGAGTATTGTGCAGTGGAGAGGAATGCCTACAGATTACAGAAATTTGAAGTGGGGAAGAAAGGCAAGAGGTTGGTTGCAGTGGGCTCTTTACTAATTTATTTTTAAAAAGGCTGTATGGGCCTTAACCTGTATCTGTGTGAGCTTCTGTGGACTCCCATTGGCTACAGTAGAACTTTATAGGTGAAAGGGCTGGTGTGAGGGCATCCTATTTCAGGATTAGGGTCTTACTCTGTGTGGGTAGCTTGATGAATAAAGCTGACTGAGTAGTTCAAGACAATCAGGCTGCTTCCCTTTTTAGCTACTGTAAATGAACATGCACTAGGAAATAAATATGAAGCTGTTTGTACTTATTCATAGCCTTTGTCACAAGTACCTGCCAAGTATGGATACAAAGTGTGCTTGTAGCATCAAAAGGCTGAAAACACAGCCCTTAATATGCAAAACAGAACTTCTGTAATAGGTGACCATTAAGCAACTTTCTATTCCTAAATGCTTAAAGATAGCAGACTTCAGAGTACTTAGATTCAGACCAGGCTCATGTACACTTTTCAGCAACTGACCCACTACCTTTCATTTATGGCTCAGCAGAGTGAGTCTCTCCCAGTATTTCTTGTAGTCCTAAAAGCTGTTTTGATTTGAAATGCCAGTTAGCAATGCCAGCTCTTATGTGGTTTAAATTGGAACAAGGCTCAGATGTGGCTGATTGGCTTCCCTCTTAAGAGAAGGTAATTCAAGAGGGTGGGTTCTGCTAGTCCAACCGCAGGATTCTGCAGTGTTTTGTTCACGGTACTTTGGCAGTGCTGTAAATCTGAGCCTGTACCACCAGTCTCAAATATAAAAAAGCAAAGGGAAATAGCTATCAAGTTCTTTTGGGGGGTTGTAATGGTGGAGGTGGCATCCTTCCAGACCAACTGTGTCAGCAGGGGAATGGCAGTTGGGATAATGTGAATAAAGGAAAGAAATATAACTGTGCAGTGGTGGTAGCTTGTTTTAATGCTTTCAGGTCAGTAGTAGGCAGGGACAATACACATCAGAGTTGTTGCTCTTAAAACATTTAAGCTAAAATCACAATTTACTTCAAGCGAAAGTAAACTTGGTTTCAGTTTTACAAGTAATTTGAACATCCTTGGACTATAAAGCACACTGGTTTAGTAAAATCTGAACCTCCCAGTCATGCTTATAGGGCAATAATTAGAATATGCATCTAACAACTTAGAACCTACTTACTCATGAAAACAAGAGCAAATGAAACATTTCGTGCTAATCTCCCTAGTCACACTCCAGCTCTGACAAGCTTGTCTCTAACTTGTTCAAGAACATATTAATCTGAAGCTTCTCAGAACATGTGTAAATATATCTCTTATCTTTGCATAACATGCAGTTTTGCCATGTAGAGAAAGAAATGCCATTGAGATTCTTCACTGCTCAATTACAGGATTCAAAACAGGAAAGAAGAGGATTTGAATGCTAAAACTCTAGCCTCCTGGTGTGGATTCTGTGTCCTCATCAGATCAGAGAGGCAGCATGGGACTAGCTAGGAGCTGTTACTGGCTTCACCTTTCCTAAGTCCACTCATTAATCTCTTTGCCTCAGTTTTACCAGGTATAAAATGGGACTGACTGTGGACTTGACTATCTCTCCAAATGTCATGGAATTAGTTCATGAGGTGCTTTGGTGATATGAATTGCCATGTATAATAGATGCGAAGCGTTTCACAGTCCTGTCTGTTACAAATGTTGATCGGCAGCATGGTAGCAGCACGCCATGTATTCAGCTGTCTTCCATGTTAACACTCATCAAAAATAAGAGCATTTTTTTAATTTTAGGAACTGTTACGGACTTCTTTGCTTTTCTGTAGTTTTCCAGAATGTTCAGTTGCTCATAAACTTTGCTAACTCACTTCTTGTTTGTTTTTACCTCTTATTTATTTATTTATTTTTAAAAAAATTTATCTCAATGCCCTGTGTATACTTATTTAGCATTTAGATTACTGCTCCATTTTCTCCATGTGGCTTTCTGAATTAACTTAGGCTATCAAAGTTTTCAGATCGCCTTCAGTGAAGTAAGGGAACATGGCATATTATTGAGATTCTTCTGCAAGGAGTCATATGAGCATCAGTTGATCTCCTCTCGCTCGCTCTCGCTCTCGCTCTCTCTCTCGCTCTCGCTCTCGCTCTCCCTCTCTCTCTCAAAACATAACGTAAAGGTATATGCTCCTGATACATTTAAAGTTTGTTCGGAGGCTGCACATGAGATTGGAGTCACGTGACTAGAAGTCCATTTTCCCCCGATTTATATGTTTGCCTTAAGGGTAACTGTATTTTTCGCATTTGAGATCCATCCTGGTGGTTAAGCTTGTGGAGCCATGCTCTATAACTTTATGAAAACATGTCCAACGCGAGGCATAGGTGAAAACAACAGTGCCTCCGCATTGCTTCATAATAGTACTGGATTCTGATATTAATCATCTTGATAAGAATGACTGTACACAACTATGTTACTGCAGGGGTTGGCAACCTTTCAGAAGTGGTGTGCTGAGTCTTCATTTATTCACTGTAATTTAAGGTTTTGTGTGCCAGTAATACATTTAAACGTTTTTAGAAGGTCTCTTTTTGTAAGTCTATAATATATAACTAAACTATTGTTGTATGTAAAGTAAATAAGGTTTTTAAAATGTTCAAGAAGCTTCATTTAAAATTAAATTTAAAATGCAGAGCCCCCTGGACCAGTGGCCAAGACCAGTATGAGTGCCACTGAAAATCAGCTTTTGTGCCGCCTTTGGCACATGTGCTATAGGTTGCCTACCCCGTGTTACTGTTTTTAAACACTTATAAATTATGTGCTTTGTAGATTATAGACGCTGCTGTTAGTTCTGTAAACTTCATCAGACAGCATATTTGTCCCCTCAAACCTTTGTAGCTTTTTATAGAGCTCTATTGAATGTTTTTTGTCTCCCTTCACCCCCAATATCTACGATAAGGAGTGGGTGGGCAAGATAGATAAAATACCATTCAGATAGTATTTATTCACGCTCTAAGTGGCATCCTTCAGCTTTGTGTCTTGAGGCCACTTCATAGAACCTAGAAGTCTCAGTAACATGCAAAAAGTTGTAAATCCCTCTCTACCTGGATACTGTCTTACCTGATACTCCCATATTCTGTTGGGAATGACTTTCTCAGTTGCTGCTATGGTGCAGTTTGAAACTGGCTTTCCTTCTTGGATAAACAATGACTCCAAGAGTGAGTTTGGAGACCACTCAATGTCTTGATCTGAGAGGACACATTTTGTACTTCATACAAATTTAGGAGTAGGCCATTGAGTTCATTAGGTTGCAGCTTTGTTCCTGTGCCTATAAAAATGTCATATAGGTAAATATAGACATTCCAAGAGAATATTGTGCCTTCTTAAAAACAGACGTGTTCTTTTGTTACTATGTAACTTTGGCGTGATGTAACACTTACATTTTATTTTGTATTTAACTAATAGCAATAAACATTGAAAGTTGTTTTTTTTACATACTGTACAAGTAGGAAGTAATCGAGGCATCTTTTTTTCTTGGTGCTGTTTAGATGCTTTTTAAGAATTCCTCACCCTGAAGATTTGTAGAATAGATTGAGATGCTTTTAGAATGCAGAATGGGGGGGATAGATGGAGCTGTGAAAGGAGGGACATATTTATTAAAATTTGAATGAGACGTATGGCTGTCATATTTTTTCAAAGATGAAGGATTCATAAAGATTTGTGATCATGATGTCAAAATAAATTAAGTTTAACCATGTCTGAATTTAACCATGTAATGTGAAACACCTGAAAAATTGAACGTGTATTTTTATCTGATTTTCAATTTTTTTTCTCTTTCCATATCTGTTGTAGTTCCTTCAGAAACAGGTAACTTTTATTGGCCGTCACTCTGTGTTTCTGCATCTTGCCTTTTCATAATGCTCTTGTTTCCATAATATGTAATGGAAATTTAATACCTCTGCTCGCACATTTATGGCACTATAAAACATGCATGCATAATTTCACAGAATCATTTTTAGAAAATTTTACTTTTTTTGTTCTGAGCCTTGTAGAACATTGATTTTTAGCTATTGCATTTTAATTGCTTGCAGTATGCAAAATGATTATACCAAAACTACAACGTGGTATGGTACTAAATAAATTACTCTGCTTCAGGACAGTGTACAAGGAGCACAAGTGCCTTTGCAGGCACAATCTATGTGGCAGTAACAGGTTAAAGTACAACCTCAGTAAAAAGTGCCAACCTTCAAGGAGGAAGGGGCTATCACTGCTTTCAGTGGCAGACTCTGCAATAACATTTTACAAGCTGACTTGATATTAATTTTTCACACAACAAGCCGTAAAAGTGACGTGGCCCCATCAGGGTATCTTCCTCTCATGTGGTTTCTTTTCTTTAATGGGTCTTTCATGTTCAGGGAAACTTTCATATTAAGCTAATATAATTCAGTTGTCTTATCTTTATACACATTCCTTAATTTGTATACCGTATTTGCTAATTAACAAAGCTGTTTATGCTTAAATGCTTAATCCTTCACAAGTATCCTATTTGGTCTTGCTATGCCATATATGAGCTGAGTATGTATTTTATAAGACATGCTGAATGTTGTTACAGAATGATTTCTGCAGTAAACTGTGGCGATATAAGCACAGAATTTGACTGTGAAACTGGATAAAGCAGAAATAATAGTTAGGCTGTGTTGACAGCCTTAATTAAAACATGTCTTCAGTGATTGCAGATGAAATGTAACAGATTAGTGGCCAAGTAAATCTCTTATATAAATGTAAACTCTTCTCACAATGGCTTCAGTGTGCGTTCCTCTTCAGTACAATTTCAGACACTGCCAAAATAAATTAAAGCTGCATTCTTCCACTTCTGGCACAGTCTGTTGGCTTGGTCCCTACCTTTTCCTAAAATCTTAGGAGAAACCTTGATTTTACTGTCAAAATGGCTGCTTATTTGCATTTGTATGTTTGTAATGAAAACTGTATAGTTCTGATTCAAAACTAGACTGAAAGCCACTTACAAAATGAAAAAATGGGTTTACAAAGTAATTCTCTTTTTTTAAAAAGCATTTAAAAATCTGCAGGCAGCTTTGAGCTTGTTTAGTTGATAAATATTAAAGCTTAGCTTCCTTAATTCTGAATGGCATCATTATTTTTAATAAAGTATTTAAATAGTCTAGTATGCCTTCAATTGTACTCTTACAGTCTGGTTTGAATAGAACATAAATGAGCCTGCAAATAAAAGTTCATGATCCAGTTACTGACTGGAGTAGCTTAGTACACCTGCCTACTGGTATGTTCATAATACTGTTTCATATGTTTCTAGTTCTCTAGTTTTATAGTTGTCTTGAATGTGAGTAGAGGGTTTTTGAATTTCATGTAATTTGGGTAAGTTGCCACTTAAAGAAGCTTCTTTTAGAAAAATGTGTTTTCAGCAACTTCACACTGTAAAACTGGTATATTAAGCTAATGGATAATTCCAAGCATTGCAGGGCTCTTTTATGGAGAGACTGTAAAGGTGTGAACACGGGTATCAAGGAATCATTGAAATGGAAGAAACTGGGATTGAGTCAAAGAGGGGAGGTATAATTTAAGACACAGCTTAGACATTCTGGGCATGGGGTGAGTAAATCTGCATAATGTTTTTTGGTGTCTGTAATATATTAAAGTATAGTTTTATTCAGCAGCATTTTTGTTTCAAGTAGTATGTTAAAAACATCAGTGAATGTTTTGTCTCAGAACGATGATACTTTCTTGAAGCAATACTGTATATGATTAAAGGCATAGTCCTAGTTAATGTTAATGCTCTTTGATTTTTCTTAAATCAAAGGCAACGACAACTATTTCCTGATGCCTGTCTTTCAGTTTTCAGTGTTAGCTGGCACTTAGCTGAGACTAAGTAATTGCATCATAACTAAAACATATTTTGTATACACTTTGTACACTATTCAAAAACAGAAGTATTAACACACCCTAGTTTAGAATTTATTCTCAATTAGTATATTAACTCTGATGGTTTTGGATCATGCTAGTGTTCTTTACTTATAATGCATTTACATTTGATTATTCCTCAACACTTGTGTGTATTATGTTTCTCTTTGTTTAACCAAATGTGAATCTCCATTGTAGATGCTTTTACTGATTCAGCCATTGGTGTTAAAGTAAATGGTGAACACAAAGAGAAGGACCTTGAACCTTGGGATGGAGGTGAGACCACTACCAGTGAGGAGCTTGAAGCTTTAGAGACAGATGTTGTAAGTAAACTTATTTATCATACATTGAAATCTTTCTAGAAAACAAGTTGTTTTGGCATGGTGTCCCTTAAGTTCAATCTAGAATGGAATTTTAGTTGAAACTAAACTGTTTAAGTAACATTGCTGTGTAGTGTAAACATGTATTGTCATGAAAATTCATCGTTTGCCAACGGATATCACAGTTTCCCCTACAATTTTAAAAGGAATAACTGAATCTCAGACACCACTGTGACGGTGTTTAGTTGAAGTGCCAAAATGCTGTCTCTGAGAGCTGGTCTACACTATGGGGGAAAATCGATCTTAGATACGCAACTTCAGCTATGTGAATAACGTAGCTGAAGTCGAAGTATCTAAGATCGAATTACTCATCGTCGTCAAGGCGCGGGATCGAAGTCCGCAGCTCCCCCTGTCGATTCCGCAACTCCGTTCGGGTTGGTGGAGTTACGGAATCGATATAAGCGCGTTCGGGGATCGATATATCACGTCTAGATGAGACGTGATATATCGATCCCCAAGCAATCGATTGCTACCCGCTGATACGGCGGGTAGTGAAGACGTACCCTGAGGGTCCTGAATTACTTGATGGCAACTGGTCTTGAATGAGTTTCCACATCTATTACATTGTCTTGACTTGCTGTGTATGATATAGCAACTAGTTTTATGCTACAATGCAGCCTTTTACTACAGGACACAAAGTTTGTAATATGTAAGCAGACATTAGTATTGTAGATTAGAGGAGACTAACAATATGGTTCAAGAAATCTTTGTAATGTTGCGAAGATCACTTACTTTATGAATACTAATATTCAGGTAGATCATGTTCTTTCTATATATCGACCTTAGTGGGTCATCAACGATTAAATATTTATAAAAGTATTGTAGTAAACATTCTGTATGTTTTGTAAAAGTAACAATCTTAGTAATGCTGTTACTGTGGCACACAACACTTCACTAAGAAATGAGGAGATCGTGTTGCTTTTGTGAGAGATCAGGGAGGATCCTCTGTTAGATACTTGTGTTGGTAGTATATTTGAAAAGTTCCAGTACTTGCCACAGGGAGGAACACTATTCCATATTTCACAAATGGATGCATCTGATTGCCACTTTCTGCAAAGGAATCGAAGCTTTTAGCTAATGTAAGGCAGTACATCATATAGTGCCAAATGGGAATGAGAAGACCCTAGCAGCAATACTGGATTTTGAGGTAAAATATATTGTTTGGGGTTTGTAATTTCACTATCTGATTGGTAAATCCAGGAGTAAGGGCAAAAGTTTAAACTTTCTGGTAACAGCCATAAATTTTAGGGAAATGTTTCCAGTGTCATTTTGAAAAATAAACCTCGTTTTCTTCTAGTCTAATGGATGGGATCCTAATGACATGTTTCGTTACAATGAAGAAAATTATGGCATAGTGTCAACTTATGACAGCAGTTTATCATCTTATACGTAAGTTCCAAAATATTTTGTTCTTAGATTTGTATTAATATTCTCCATAGCTCGTCTTCAGGTTCTAAATTTAGATGCAGAATTTTTACCTACTTTCTGGTGTGATAAATGCAAATGATACACACTGCAACTTTGTACTGTTGTGGCAAATTTCAGTGGCGTTGTGAACCCCATTTGTCAGGTCGCAATGTCGCTCACTCAGATTTGGCTTGGCTGCCCCTCCATCATGGCAGAGGGCTAGGTGACCCAAATTTTAATGAGTGGTGTTGTGATGTGGCACCAGGGTTGCAGTGCTACTCAAATTTGTGCGTGTGGTTTCTTTTTTAATGGTACTTAAACTGACTGGAACTTTTTAAGAAACTGTCCTCTCAATCTTTGAACCAGAAAACTCATAACTTTCTTAGCTTTCCTTACCAAAACTTTGGCCCTGCTGCTGTATCCCCTCTGTACTTTTTTGAATTGTAAATGTCTCTCTTGCGTCTGTCTCCTCTATAGATAACTGTGGGAGCAGATTAAAAATGTAAAGATGACTTTAAATCTCAAGGGAAAAATTCACTGTTTCCCAATCATTGCAAGAGCAACACAAGCAAAATTGGCTCTGTATTTCTCCCACTAAATTGTGGGAGATTGTAGTTGGAGGAGGAAGAATAAGGCTGGCTTTCTTTGAACATGCTAAATTCCTGTTTGAATGTGTTTTTTTTTTAAAAAAAAAAATGTCTCTGGCAAAGAATTCATTATCTGATTCTGTTGTTCCTGAGTTTCAATACTTATTTTACATTTGCAACTGTGCTGCAACAACTTCATAAACTAGATACTTACACGCCAACAAGCATATTTGATTAATTCTTGTGCTGATAAACTGTCGTATATCAAGGTGGTAGGCATCTTGGTAATGCTTAACGTAGGTAGACAATCGTGTATTGGCTCTCACCTTCATTTCACTTTTACTCGTCCTCTCCTTGATACAGACTGTGAAAAAGCACTTTCTCTACCACTTTTCAGTTTTCCATCAATACTGCTGCATGGATAACTTTTATATGAAAAAATGCCCATGTTCATATTTTTAAATGTATTCAGGACTTCCACATCCATTTGACAAGCTTCTTTTGTCTAGAGCAGAGAGGTTCCCGAACTTTTTGTATTGCGTACCCCTTCAAGACCTACCAGCTAATCATGTACCCCATCCCTTCTCATCACTGATACGTTGTGTGTTCTTAACACTACCTGTCTTTAGCCATCTATCCATATTTCACTGTTATGAACATAAATAGTGCAGGGGTAGGCAACTAATGGCATACGTGCCAAAGGCGGCACACGAGCTGATTTTCAGTGACACTCACGCTGCCCGGATCCTGGCCACCGATCTGGGGGGGCTCGGCATTTTAATGTAATTTTAAATGACGCTTCTTAAGCATTTTAAAAACCGTATTTACTTTACATACAATGGACAGTTGCTGGGCAACTGAACCCATGCTGTACGGCGATTGGAAGTGAGGGCTCTGTACATCAGTGTCTCAGTGGTACATCTTGATGTAAGTTAACTACCGTATTTTATATAATAAATTCCCGTAGTTTTAAAGCTCTATCTGAGTAGCCTATTAAGAAAATGCAATAAATAAAATTAATTAATAGATGAAATCCAGCATTACACTATCTCCCATGTACCCCGAGTGATGTCTTGTGTACCCCCATGGGTAAGCGTACCATAGTTTGGGAACCCCTGCTCTAGAGAGTGCCAAGATATTTGAAAGCTGAAATTATCTGATGGGAGAACCAATCCCTTGTAACTCTAGGTATTTAAGTCTTACTCCATTGTCAAGAATTTAAAAAAAGTTGTGGCCTAAAGGTAGTATTTTGTGTTCTGTTTGTAGCAGCAGCTCCATTTGAGCTCTGTCATTGATGGTTTTTGGATTAAATAACATGACTGCTCACACAGCAATCTTAGCCTTGCTTGAAATTGGGAAGCAGGATTTCACTCAGCATTTTAGTGACTGGAAGGAGAAAGATGTTAAATGATTTAATGTCTGCTGCAGAAGTGTCAAGTTCTTCTTAGAGCAGTGTCCCTGTGGGTGCTCCACTTCAGGGGCACCTGCACCTCTGATGGAAATTTTTGTTTGCTGTGCCTGTCTGGCCTGTGAATGTGCAAAGGCTATATGGGGCTGTGCAGGCAACCACCCTCAGTTCCTTCTCAACCACCATTGGTCTGAGATGGAGTCTACTGTGTGCCTGTTCTGTAATAGCTTTTTCTCAGATAGTTACTTACCTTATAGTGCCCCACCCCCTTTTTACTCATAGAGGTAGTTGTATAGTTAAGAGATTTCCCCTTTTTAGGGGTTAAATTTTTGCCAGTTTTGCTCAGGAATGGTGTGCTCCCTGTGATTTAAAAGGTGCCTCTCCTGTCCTGAGGCTATTCTGATGAAGCTGTCATGCCTCCCCCACCTCCTATGGCAGATAACTTCAGTCAGTTTCAGACCCTGATGATGTGGATTGCTGACATGCAGACTCTCTCGGAGGAGGTTCAGGAGTCCCACCATAAACTCCTAGATATTTTACACACTTCCACATCTATGAAGATTGCCATTACAGTCAATGACATTCTTGTGGAGCCCGCTCAGATGGTTTGGCAAGGCCCTGCTAACACACTGCATATCTTCAAGAGGGAGGATAAAAATATGTTCTGGCTAAAGAATCGGACTTTGTTTTTTTCACCCAGCTCTGAATTCTGTAGTAGTGGAGGCTGTTAATGAACAAGGCAGGCAGCATAACTTGAAGCCCACTCTGTACAGTAGGGACCCACCACAGGCTTGATCTTTTTTGATGTAAATCTTATGCTTCAGCCACACTTCAGGATAGCAAACCGTCAGGCACTCATGGAAAAATACAACTGTTTCACTAATATAATTGAATGTGTTATGAGTTAGCGTCTACCAGACAAATCGGAACCAGTTTAAATCCATTATACAAGGTCAGTTCCTGGCAAAGATATCACTCCAGGCCTCCTTGGATGCGGCAGATACTGCAGCATGGTCCCTCTCCACTGCAGGGGTCATGAGAAGAGTGTCTTGGGTACAGCTGCCGGGCTTTACAAGAGAGGTTCAGAGTATTGTTGAAGACTTACCCTTTGATGCTTGCAAGCTCTTTGTGGACTTGACTAATACATCTCTTCACACTTTAAAGGACTCAAGAGCCATGCTGCGATCCCTAGGGATTTACATTCCTGTAAATGAAGAGATTTAGTAGGTCTCAGGTAGCCCAAAGAACATGCCCAGACCCAAATTCAATGTATTGTAGACCCTCTGAACCCCAGCAAAGAAGCTAAGATACTCAAGAAACCTCCTTCAGCTACATCTTCTCAGCCTTCTGTGTCCTCCAAGCGACAGTTTTGGTGGGGTGGTGGAAAGTCTCAACCATTCAACTGATAAGTTCTTATAGCTGCAGCATCTTGCCTCCCTCCCTCCTTTCAGATGCCTCTTTTCTCCTTTTCAGGGTGCATGGGAGCCTATAATGTTGGACAAATGGGCCCTGGAAGTTTATAACATATGGTTACACTAACTGTTTCAAATCTATCTCTCCCCTCTTCAGGAACTTCTCTCATGATCAATTGCTAGACCCGCAGGTGACCTCTCTTCTACATTTAGGAGCGCATATAACCAGTTCCTGTGCAACACGGGAAGAGTATTCAATTCAGACTACTTCCTGATTCCAAAAAAGAATGGAGGGTGGAGGCCAATTTTAGACCTCAGGTCTCTAAACAAATATGTAAAGCAACAGAAATTGCAACAATAATTCTTTCATTAGAAGTAGGAGATTGGTTTGCAACTCTGGACCTACAAGATGCATATTTCATGTCACTAATCACCCTTCACACAAGTGATTTGTTTTCCAAAAAACAAGAACTGTGAATACATGATGCGCCCTTTGGGCCTATCTTCAGCACTGAGGGTATTTTCAAACATTCTGGCAGTGATTGCCAGTCACCTACATTGTTTGGGTATAATTGTTTTCCCATATATGAGTGGTTGGTTGATCAGGGCAGATTGTGTTGGAAAGTGTTGGCATCAGTAAAGATCATGTGTTCCCAGCCTGCACCTTCAAATCAACCTAGAAAAGTCAGTTTTGACTCTGTACAGAGTATAGATTTCGTAGGAGCGTCTCTGGATGCAGTGAGAAGCAGTGCTTACCCACTGCCAGTAACAGCCCATTGGGGGCCCTAAACAGGAATATTTTTGGGCCCTCCTAAACACACATTAATAATTAATAGGGGCTCCCTTGAGTGGCTTGAGGCCCTCAGCAATTGCTTAGTCTGCTTATGCCTAGCGCCGGCTCTCAGCTTTCCTACTATCCAGCAGATTTTCCTCCCTGTCAGTCTCATCTCAAAGATTCAGGGCAGTGCTAGGTAACAGTAAGAGAGTGTATTCAGGTGCTGAGACATGTCAGTATGCATCTTTGTAGTGCAGCATGCCAGAATACACCACCTGAGATCTACAGGCATGGCTTTGAACGATTTTCAAACCAAGTGAACACAGTCTAGACATCTCACTGTCTGTTCCACTGTAGGTTCTACCATCACTCCACTGGTGTAAGGACCAAAATTCTTGCAGATTCCCCGTACCATAGCGATAACATCAGATGCTTCATTTTTGGGTTGGAGGGGCACATCTGGGACCTTACAAGGTACAGGGAAAGTGGTCATGACAAGAATAGCTTCTCCATATCCATCTTTTGGAATTGAGAACCATCAAAAATGCTTGTCTACACTGTCTACTACTAATCAAATTGAAATCAGTAAAGATAATGCCAGAAACCGTAGTATGCATGTATTATATCAACCATCAGGGAGGCACATGTTCCCCCATCTCTCTGTGCCAAAGTGATAAAACTCTGAAATTGGTGCATAGCCAACCACATAGTCATCTGAGCTTCATACAGGCCAAGTATTCAGAACACCATGGCAGACAATCTCACCAGATGTTTCTTCCTAAATGATGAGTCCTCCACATAATATTCATAGCCTAGGAGTTCCTGGAGGTTGATCTGTTTGCTATGGCAGCCAGTGCAAAATGCATCAGGTATTGCTCTGGAGGGAGGCTTGATCCCCAGTCCATTAGAGACATGTTCCTCATCTCATGGGTGAAAGCACTTCTATATGCATATCTGCTAACACTGCTACCGTTAAAGGTTCTCAACAAGATCAAACAAGATTGAGCCAGAGTCTCACTGATTGCACCAATGTGGCTAAGAAGGGTCTGATATCCCTACTGATCATATCTCGCCCTTTTTGGAAGCTTCTGATCAATCCTTACTTACTGATGATTACTTTCACTGAATTTCAAAAGGACTTGGACACCTTATTTCCATGGGCTCCTCTAGAAATTCCAGTTATAGAGCTTCAGCTTTAGAGTTAAACTAAAAGGAGAAACAGCCTTCGCTTCAGATCTTGATAGCTAATTCTCATACCTTTAACAGTGTTGAAAACTGGAGTCTCACTTGGCATTAGTGATGAGGGACATCTTAAGTTATGGGGGGAATGCTGCACCTTGAGCTCGGACTTTGGTCGGCAAGGAAATAACTTAGAATTTGGTCAATATCTAAAATTAGAAGTAATGTGTAAGTTAAAAAACATCCTTTCATTTCATCTTGAACTGCTTTCTTGTTCTTGTGGGTTTGTTAAACTTAGCTTTATGTAAATGTATTTTTTGTGGATTATCTGTACACTTATAAACGTCAAATATATTTTTCTCTGGCTTCCCATTGTGTCTTTTAGGGTGCCCTTAGAGAGGGATAATTCAGAAGAATTTTTAAAACGGGAAGCAAGAGCAGCTCAATTAGCAGAAGAAATTGAATCAAGTGCCCAATACAAAGCTCGGGTTGCCTTGGAAAACGACGACCGGACAGAAGAAGAAAAATATACTGCTGTTCAGAGAAATGCAAGTGAACGAGAAGGACATGGTGTGAACACTAGGTATGTAAAGGGAAAACTACTACTCATGGTTTGTTAAAGATAAATGTAGTACAGTAGTAATTTATGCGTTGAGACTTATTTGTCTTTGCCAGTTATTATGGCTGTTTTTAAAAAAGAAAAGACAAATTGTTGTATGGTGGGGAAGAAACAGTGTAATCAGTGTATTGAAATCACACAGGCTTCAGGAAATAGCAATGTAGGCTCTGCATGTCACATATCAAAGCATCTAAAATGCCCCAGAAAACCTTGAAAATTTAGCATTAAATTATCCAGTGTCCTGCAGGATTATAGAAACCAAACTGTGAGGGCTTACAAATAGTATCAACAGCCATGTACTGCATGCAAGTATTCTTTTTGTTCTGAAATTGAACCATTAAAAGAGTACAAAATATGAACTTGGAAGTGTAGGATTTACCTTCATTTTGATTGGAGTGGGGAAGGTACATACAAGTAAAGTTTATTCATTCTTTGAATGGTCAGATAATCTCTTATTTTCCATCTCTGGCTATAACACTGAAAGGAATTTTCTGTTCCAGGGAAAGCAAGTATGTTCCAACTGGACAACGAAATAGAGATGTTCTGTCCTGGGGAGGAGGCAGACAAAATTCACCAAGGATGGGCCAATCTGGATCGGGCCCCTCAATTTCGAGATCTGGATCCCATACTTCAGACTTTAGTCCTAATTCTGGAGCAGACCAAAGAGTAGTTAATGGAGGCAAGTATCTCAGTTGAATCAATGAGTCTTAATTGAGTGACTTCTTGTTTCTAAAAATGTGGCAACTAATGAAGTTATGTGGAATACTGATCACAAAACAAAACAATTGTGCAACTAAAACAGCAAAAACTGATGTTCCTTTTTCCAAGGATAAGGCAGACTAGTATATAGAGTTCATGGTTTTCACTTTGGTTTAACCTTTTATTGCTATCTGATAATGAACACTTAAATATTTACTCAACTACATTGTGAGTAGTTTCATGCAGCTGAGAACTTAATTTGTTTACCTTTTGCTAAAACACCTTAAACTTGAAGGGCAAGATGAATCTTTAGATGACTGATACACGTTTCTGTAGTGTTACGTGAAGTCTTGTACATATTAAATTAGTAACGATCAGCTTTGTGTTGTGGGTGGGTGTGAGAGGAGTTGAAGTACTGATCACCAGATGTCAAACTAGTCTCTGGTGCGACTTGGGAAAGAGGCAGCAGTGTAAGAAGAAATATCACTTGGCGCACTTGTATGAGGACCCAATCCAGCTTCCTCTGAAAGCAATGTAAAGGCTCCCATTGATTTCAGTGTGACTTAGTGTGGCGTGATTAAGATATGCAATAGGAAGGAGAAACAACTGGGTAGAGAGGGAAGTTCTCCAGAAGTTTTCTCTCCAGATAAATACTCTTGAGTATCTTCGGCTGTGTGTACGTTTGTGTACTTATATATATATATATCTGTAACTGAGCAAAGTGCAGCACTATTTCCTTTAACAGAGCTAATTGAGTCCTATATGCTGCGAACTGGACATTCAGTTGTTGGCATGTGTTGCTTATTGAGTTCAATAATACGCCAGCCTCGTTGGAATACTTTTATTTTTTTAAAAAAAACCTAACATTTAAAGATGTGGAGAAATAAAACAGCGCATAATACTCAAGTGTGGCGCTCTGGGGAGGAGACCTGGGCAATACCTAGATAAAGGTAAGTGATGTTTACTACTTAAATATTTTTCCTTTAAACGTTCTGATCTGCAGCACTCAACTTCTGCCCAAACAATATAAATTTTGTTTAAAATCTACATTTCGTGCCTGTTTGTTAGTTAATTGAATGCACATCAGTCAGAAGTGTATGCATTATGTTCTTAAATTGTGAAGTTGGTTGCTTTGTTTCAAAAACAAATTTTAAATAAGCCCTCCACAGAAGTGGTAGAGGCACAAATGTCAGACTTCAGACACTGAACACCGCTGTTTTTTGTAAAGAAATACTTTCTATAGTTGATATTGCTCATTGTCATTAAGTTTGAAAAGTAATAGCTTGCATAGTCAGTACTGTATGTGAATCACTGTATGAGATCCTTTAGTAGCTATTTATGCATCTTATCTAGAGAAATGTGTACTGAGAAACATGTATATAAACAGGCTAACAGATTAAGCTTTAACTATCTATTCCTCAGTAGTATTTGTAGATCCTAAATTAACCCTTTGGAGAGCTCATGAGACATTCAGACGTTAAATTTGACCAGTCTCGAAGAGGGGAAAACAACCTAACAGGGATTATTCTACCACTTGTAGAAATGAATGCATTTGTCCCCAAAGGGTTAATCATATGAAAAATCATTTTTGTCATATTTTACTTTTTTTTTCTGTTTACCTTTTTTCCCCCCATAATTTTTCTTTAGTTTTTATACTTTCCTTCATATCATTTGTTCTGTCAGGTGTTCCCTGGCCATCGCCTTGCCCATCTCCTTCCTCTCGCCCACCTTCTCGCTACCAGTCAGGTCCCAACTCTCTTCCACCTCGGGCAGCCACCCCTACAAGGCCGCCCTCCAGGCCCCCCTCGCGGCCGTCCAGGCCCCCGTCTCACCCCTCTGCTCATGGTTCTCCAGCTCCTGTCTCTACTATGCCTAAACGCATGTCTGCAGAAGGTACAATACCACAATTTGTTCATGTTTTTGTTTGTCTTTGTTTAACTCCTTTGTGAGTTTAATTACAAAATTGTTTTTCCTCTTCATTACTTAACCTATAATTTGTGTTTAACTTTAGTTTAGTTTATCAGACTATTTCTATTAACCTTTTTATTTAAAGAAACTTTACAAAAACAAAATATAAAGCTGTGAAATTTCCCGAGTTGGTATGAAATAAACTCAGCTTTGTAACGCTGCTCAGTGTCTTAACCTAGCAAATGGCAACACACAGGGCCTGGCAGTTATTTTAGAAGGCTTTCTTAGGAATGTTATTTTTAGGATCGCTGTAAAAATTTCAAGCATTTTGTCATGTTGTACCACATACAACAGTTAAATAAACCAGACTCATTCCAACTGCTTACTCACAGATCCCAAAATCCTGTTTTTGATAAAAGTGCACCGTGAAAAGAGATTAGAATGAGTTACTTTAAAAATGAACCTATAGAAAATATTGTCATAATTGATGCTTACATCAGTGGGGCAGCAACATGGTATACCTTTGGTAGCTAACAGTACATATGAAGGATCACATTCTTCAATCTCATAGTTATACGTGGAGAAGTGTTTGAACTAAATTTATATATAGTGCACTTCAGTATTATGGTGATGGACACCTCATGAATGTGTGATTCATAGTCAAATCATGTAAAGAAATAGACAATATTGCGTACCAGTGCACTAACTGGAAAGTTGATGGCCCCTCAAAATAGATATTTCAACAGAAACTTCAGTCAGGGACACAGCAATCTTCGATCAGCTGAATCAATTACTAATATGTTGTGACTTGCCTGCTAGAATCTCAAGATCATCTCTTTCAAAGACGATGGTAATAGATGTACCCACAGCAGTTTCCTTCATTGCTTTTGGCTGTCATTGCTAGCCTTACTGACTAAATAAAATCTTGAGAATCCAGCTTGCAAGTTCCACTGTTTTTTAGCTGCTCTGGTTCAACAAGTGTGGAATGAAGCATGTTATTAGATGGTTCAGGTTTCAACACTCCTCCAGAGGAAGCTAGTAGACTAGTTTGTTTGGCTCAGGTCACAGTAAGCAATATTAAAATTCACATAATTCTTGAATTTAAAATTTCTCAAGTAAATTGGTGCTGCAAATTTTTTTGTTAAACACTAATGAAGCTTGTAACTGCTAGTGAATTCATGCCCAGATATCAAGATGATTGGCAAGTTAGGATTCCTAGATTGATTGGACCGGTAATATTCATCCATGTGTCCAATTGCCCTGAACCCACGGCACTCCGGTTATGGTCAACACCTATTTAACTTGCTTGATTTTATTGTCCTACTAGAGCTTACGGGAATTGGAGCTTAGATCCAGTTGTAAAAATGGATAGTACACTTAACTACACTTACAGTAACAAAGATTTTAGGTATTCATAGTGTGGGGATGTGTTCTTCTTCCCAGGGCCACCGCGGATGTCTCCTAAGGCACAACGGCACCCTCGAGGTCACAGAGTCTCTACTGGTAGGGGTACAATTTCAAGTGGCTTAGAATTTGTATCTCATAATGCACCAGGGGAAGCATCTACTTCTGCAGTGGCACGAGGCAGCCCATCAGGTGGGACGTGGTCATCAGTTGTCAGTGGGGGTAGGTATAGCTTGGCTTATTGCAGATGGTTTTCCAGAGATGCTTTTAGAATATTAATGTTAAGCAGAATCTTAAACTTTCAGGCAGTTCAGCCTTTGAATAAACATCAGATCTGCTAAATGATTGTAGTATTGCCTTAACTTCAAAGGGGTTGTTCCGTCAACTATTTACTGCATTTAAACATAATTGAAAGGAAGGAAAATGCTTAGGAGTTAGCTGAAAGGAAGTGTAGTCCTAAGAAAGCTATTCGAAGAGGCGACTAACAGGGTATAGGCCCCACTCCCACAACTATACCTTAGTAACTGCTGTGTGACTAAATTCATGTGCAGTTGTATATGAACAAGAACCTTGGGTAGCGAGGAAAGTAAGAGTGATAGGCCAAGAAAAGCTGGAATACTACTTAAAGTGAAGCTGTTATAAGGGAATTCAAAATTACATGTTTCTCTTAAAACTGTCCTAGGTTTTAATTTGCTTCCTTTCCAATCTTGCAAATCAGGATTACTGTGTACAGTCAGTACAAATAGGTCTATCTCATTCTGTTATAGCTCTGAATTCTTTCAATCAGAATTTTCAGTTAACAGCCTCTTAATTGAAGGCATAGTATTTAAAGCTTATTTTTATAACACTGAATGTCTACTCTATAGGCTTTTAAACTCTTTTATAGTGTGGACTATCTTAGTGGGTTAGCAACAGTCAGCCCCGAACAAGTGAGATACAGTCTGGAGCTTGAAGCTTAGCACTGCTAGACCTCCAGAAGACCATGCAGTGGAGACACGGTTTTAAAGAAAGAATATGTGAATAGATTGTCATTTTGTAATGCATAGCCACATTTTGATAGGTCTAAGAAATAACCTTAGTCTGCTGCCTTAAACTTTCTATTTCAGTGCAATTCTGTCACTCTCCTTGGTAATTTTTCTTCTTTCTTTTAACAACATACAATAGGGCTATTAACATGAAAACAGGATCTTTTTTTAGTCCTTTTTTTTTTTTTTTTTTTGGTCTCACTTGAAGTCATCTTCTGGCATCACAGCTAGTTGCTTTCAAGATAATCAGTGTCAAAGCAGATTATAATATATGGCGAGGAATAGGCAGGAGGGGCAGGTGATCTCCTAAAGAATATTTATTCTGTATGCATATATTTCTTCTTGGTTATGGCATGGCAGCAAATTTCATATATAAGTATCTGTCTCAGTGGAATACTTCAGTTTTCCAGTAGACATCAGTCTCTAAAGAGGAGCATGTAAAGCAAGTCATGTGTAAGATACTCCTATCCTTCAGTCACTTTTTAAAAAGTGTTTTACATTTGTTGTATAGCGGGCCACCTCTTTTACTGTGCCTGAAACTGTGTGTTAATCTGAGCTGTTGTGGTTGGACCGATTTGGAATTGCAGCTTTGTTGTAGACTGCAGGGCAGTGATTGTGTATTGAGGGAATCTTTCTGCAGACAAATCCTACATGTAATCTGAAATGCTGCATTATAAAGAACTAAGCAATGTACCTGAAAGGTAAACAGGTTTTCAATAATTGTATTATGTTGCACTAACTTATTTTTAAAGCATGTTCTTAGGCTTCATTTTTTTAAGCACTTAACAGCTGTAGGGGCTCAGCTATCCTATAACTATTATTTCTGTTTGTTCTAGTTCCAAGATTATCCCCTAAAACACACAGGCCTAGGTCACCAAGACAGAGCAATGTTGGAAGTACTCCAGCTGGGCCAGCTCTGTCCTCTCCGCAAGCTGGTACTATTCCTACTGAATCAGTTGCCATGCCTGTCCCAGCTGCATCTCCCACACCTGCCAGTCCTGCATCCAATAGAGCAGTTACCCCATCCAGTGAAGGTAAACTGTCATACTTCAAATTCTGCAGTTTTAGTCTTAAGTGAAGGGAAAGGATATACTGACCCAAACACTACACTTCTTTCCTATTAGAAACAACATTTTTCTTCTGTTTTGTGCATTTTATTGCATTGTGTTCCACTGTATATAGCCAGTTTCATGATATTCGAGTGTGGGGGTGAGTATCTTACTGGGGTGAGTATCTTACTGGGGGTGAGTATCTGCTGAAAAACATTGATAGGCTAAGGCTGTGTATACAGTACAGAGCCTGTGTTCACATAGCTATGGTGGCATAGCCCCTACTGTAGATGCAGCATACACCGCCAGAAGGAATTTTTCCTGCTGGTGTAGGAACATCACATCTGGATAACATTCGCTATGCCAGCAGAAGCACTCTTCTGTCTGAACCTGTGCTGGGGGGGTTTGTTGGCATAGCTATGTCCGTCACGGTTGTGGGGTGTTTTTTTCATGTCTCTGACTGATATAGCTATGCTAATGCATATTTTAAATGTAGACAAAGCCTAATAAACTTCTCCCCATTCCTCTGTACTTCTCTTAACAGAATGTGTGGCATACAGTTATTGTCATACTTAAAGGTGACCTGAAAAGATTTTTTTTAAAAACTGAATTTGCAGCCTTGTCTTGTGTCCAAAATATTAGCAATATAAAATCCAATTTTTGTTAGCAGAATGCTTGAAGGTCTCAGAACTCCCAAACACCTGTAAAACCTTAATTGAAGAGCCCAGGTGGTTCATTTTTCTAACAGTGGCTTTTTTAATCCAAACTGTTTAAATCTTTACTTGACTGTTGTGAGTTCTTTTCACTAGTTCTCAAGTCACCATAGTCCTTCAACCCAGGCAGACCCTGAATTTCTAATGTAGAACAAAATGCAATTTTTTCCCCCTAGTTTCTCATTAAACATCATAAAGCATTTTAAAAAATTAAGCCTATTTTTTTCCTTTGCAGCTCCCCTTTAACAGAATTTTCGTAAATGTAAAATGGTTCTTAGCTTCCTCTTCTTCCTCTTAAATTCTCTTTTGGCCTAAAGTTTTCCCTCAAATATTTCTTCCCCTGCAGTTCTTACCATCTTCTTTTGAGGTGTGTGTCTATACATAATATATATATATTTGAAAGTAACTTTTTGAATTGAAATTATATTTCTAGCTAAAGATTCCAGGCTTCAGGACCAGAGGCAGAATTCTGCAACTGGAAACAAGGAAAATGCTAAGCCAAGTGAGATATCTCCTAGCCTTACTAAACCTGAAAACAAAGGTTTGTATCTAAAAGTTCTCTTAAATATTTTTATCGTAATTTAAGGAATTGTAAGCACAAATCTCAGTATCAATTAGTGAAGTTAACATCTTATTAGAGTGACTTTTAGGCAGTTCCTTCAGCTTTCTACAAGTAAGAATTTTTGTTCATGCAGCTGTGAAAGTGAACAGAGCATTGCAAACTTTGCAGAGGGATTATTCCTTAACCATTTCATCAACATTAAAATAAAATATGGGAACACTTCTGTTGACTAGTTTTGTAAAGACTAGTTTTTAACCAAGCTTAAATGGACCTGAGTTTCCCTTTTAAGTATTATGTTCATGATACATAAGATTTTTGCTTCTTGGATATTATAGTTCTCATAGTAACGAAAAGTAAATGTATGGTTTTGATTCAGCTTTCTTTATAACCTGCTCCATAGTTGCTCATAGGTCGCAAAAAATCTTCTATGGGGGGAGGGATAGCTCAGTGGTTCGAGCATTGGCCTGCTAAACCCAGGGTAGTGAGTTCAGTCCTTGAGGAGCCCATTTAGGGATCTGGGGCAAAAATCTATCTGGGCATTAGTCCTGCTTTGAGCAGGGGGTTGGACTAGATGACCTCCTGAAGTCCCTTCCAACCATGATATTCTTTGATTATTAAATTTTTTCAGTTTAACATTTTAACATTTCTGGCCATATGCAATGTAAACTTTAAGGTTATATTATTGCATTGGCGTCTGACAGAGTGCACTGCAGAGTTTCTTAGCTCTACATCTAGGTTTTCCTGTATCTAGAATGTGGTGTAGCAAAAACCTATGGATCTGCCAAAAAATAACCATGATTTCAGTGGTAAGGATTTTTGTGTGTTTAAGAATGCAGTTTGTGGAGTTGTGTAAAACTGTAGAGCTATAATGAAGTAGCTGAGTGTTTTGTTTTTTTTTAAGAAGAAAATAAGCACAAAGATCTACATTAACGTTGCAAATTTAAAATATGAAATGCAGAAGTTTGTTTCTTAGAAATGGCTGAATAACATAAGTGGAAAAATTAACAACTAATGGTTATTCAGAAAAATGCATTGACCTAGTTAATTATTCAGTCAGCTCTCGTTTTTGTAGTTAATTTGCACACAGGTTGTGCTTTGAATTACTAATTAGGTCAAATTATTTTGTATTAAAGTTTTAACACTTGCATATCCTTGTTTATTTTAAATTTGTAACTTGACGTATTAACGTGTGTGTGTTCCTTATTGTGAATTATGGCCTGCTGTCATTCTGTTGTAGGGTTCTAGTAATATAAAGCACAGAACTGGTGTTTTTTTTTGGTGTGGTCTCCATAAAAATATCAACAGCCCTGTACTTCAAATGGTTTAAAAGCCATGGCGCTCACACAACTAATTTGAGAGTGGGAAAAGCAGAATCAAACAAGACTGCTTCAGTTTGGGGAAACAAGAATGAGTGGCTGCAATTTTTTGAGCTACAGAGCTGCTTCTATTTCTATCTCTGCTTTGTTTAGAAACATGGGTAGGAGGTTGATACATTACTGGATCTTTCCTCTTTAGTACAGCTCAAGATTTTGGAGGCTGCATTGTAACTAAATTTAAGTATTGCTGCAGATAACTCACAAAATTTAACTTAAAATCCCCAAAGTGTAATGTATTTAAGGGAGCACGTAGATAACTGGTCAATCAGTTCAGCCCTTGGGGCTTTTCATTTTCTCTTATGCAGTGATTTGGATTAGAATTGCCACTGAATGTTTTCTCCTGTTGGAGTAACAACAACTTTCCAAATCAAAGGCATTATTTTTCTTTCATTCTTGGAAACATGATATTTGTATTACTGACATAACTCCAGTTAATTACAAGTTTTGTTTTATGTGGAGTAGGAGTTTGGATTTTTCATGTGTATATTATGTTTGGCAGGTGTATCTTCAGTTGTTTCAGAACACAGAAAACAGATTGATGATTTAAAGAAATTTAAGAACGACTTTAGGGTAAGTGTCTTTCATGTGGGCGTTGACTAAAAGAGTTTTATACCGTCCTTTTCCATTGATGTGCATCTATGTTTTCAGTTAAGGAGTTGAGCATATTTATCAATAGGAAAATAGGCCCTTAAATTAATGAGTACATATTAGAATGTCATTCAAACAAACATATTCATGTAAGATTGTGACACAAGCCAATATAAACAAAGTCAGTGCTGACTCTGCTTAATCTGTATGTGGTACTTAGGTGTCTCAGGCTATTGAGCATATGTAAAATGCAGATTATACTGTATATATTTGATCATAAACTGGTTAGTTTATAAGCCGACCCCTCACACGCACTCAGCCCCCTCACCCCCGCCCCTCAAGATGGATAACTAGAAATGGAAAAATTTGTACAACCCATTCATAAGCCGATCCCATAATTCGGGGGTCAGCAAACTTTTTGGCCCCCAGGCCATCAGGATAAGCCATCAGGTCTGAGATGGTTTATTTACCTTGAGTGTCTGCAGGCACAGAGGTAAACCTAAGTAAACAAAGTGTCACGGCGTGCCAGCTGCTTACCCTGATGGGCTGGGACAGCAACTGGTGGGGAATTGTTTTTGGGGGTAGAAGCTGGGAGTCAGGGGAATAACCCCTGTGACCACCCCCAAATGACCCCACCCCTAGCCCAGGACCCCCACACTCTCTCCATCCCATCCCTTCCCACCTTATCTGGGGAGGGGCCAGGGGAGGATGTCTCTGACCTGACTGGAGCTGCTCCAGCAGACCAGGCGGCGTGGCCACAGCCTGCTCTACGGGCCAGGCCAGGTGGCGCGGCTGCAGCATCTTCCAGCGGGCTGGGCTGCGCAGTGTGGCCGCAGCATGCTCTGCGGGGTGGGGCCGAGTGGCACGGCTGCAGCCTGCCAGCCCTGGAGTGGTAGCTGCTTTGGAGGCTGGTGGGAAAGCAGCATGGCCAGAAGTGGAGAGACTCTGGCCCTGCCTCTTCCTTTCTGTCTCTGCTGGCTGTGCTGCTGCTTCTTGCTCCCTCTCTTAGGGGGAGGGGCTGTGTCCCACCTCTTCCTCTCTATACCTGTTCATAAGCCGACCCCTGTCTCTGGTGCTTCCCTCTTTTACTAAAAAAATTCAGCTTGTGAATGAGTGTATAAGGTAATTTAGATACTGTCTATTGGAACACTAGTTGGAACCCTTTTGTGTCTCACTGTAAATAGCTAGAGCACTTGGGGCACATATAATTAACTGTGATGTAGCTATGTTGCACATCTTCCCTCCCAGAGAACCTCTAAATCCCAAAAGCAGCTATGCCATAATATATCTAATAGTTTACCTAACTTAGAATATTTAATTGAACCTTTTAGCTATCTGGGGGCAAACATGGCTTCTTAAATTGCTCTCTCATCATTAAGTATTACTGTTACATTGTATTGAATAGTGTCTAGTACTTCTTAGGTGTTGTTGTGATTTGTACCTTCATTAGAAGATGAAAAGGAAGCCTCTTCAATCCCATCAAATTCGTCTTTCATCTAAGCCTCCTTAAGTTTATAGACTCATCACATGTGTGCGCTTATTTCTGTTTTTTGTGATGAAACCTGCGTTTTCCATTAAAATAATTTCAGGCTCCCGCAGCTGAACAGTTTATGGAAATTTTCCTTTTTGATTGCATAAGTATTATTAGTAGTAATTCATGTGTTTTCTGCATCCCTGCATAAGGATGATATTTATCAAAAATGTTAACTGTTGGTGCTTTTCAGTTACAGCCAAGTTCCACCCCAGAGACTGTGGATCAACTGCTAAACAAAAATCGAGAAGGTGAAAAATCCAGAGATGTGATTAAAGAGAAAACAGAATCAAACTCTAAAGAATCTATTGTTGAAACCAGTAGTAATGCGAACTCTAACAGTGGCAGTAGCAAATCAAATAGTCCCAGTATTTCTCCGTCAACTAGTAGTAGCTCTGAGCAGAAGCGAGGGCCAGAGGTAACCTCTCAGGGTGTACAGACATCTGGGCCTGGAAGTAAACAAGATAAAGAGGATAAAGAAGAGAAGAAAGATACCTCTGAGTAAGTAATGGTGTTCTTAATAAGCAAATCGGGTGTCTTCTGTGTTTAGAATCCCCCACAAAGGGGAAAGCTGCTGTTCTGAAAAAATTAATTCTTAGTATTTATATAGGAATTTACATTAATGAATTAAGCTTCACAACGCCTCTGAGTTAGGTGGATAAATATCTGTTTTACAAATGGAGAAACTGAGGCAGGAGTTAAATGACTTGCCCAAAGCCATGCTGCAGGTTGGTGGCCAAGCTAGAACTCTGATTCTCCTGATACCTAATCCTGCACTCATTTGTCTAAACGCTGTCCCTTTGTCAATCAGACTAAGCACCATCAAAAATGGGCTTTGTAGAAATAAATATAGTAGATGACTTTTTCCTTTTTCTTTCCATAGAGTGTGATTAGCCGTGTGCCCCTTAGTTTCTTGTAAGTCTTCTCAGTCATAAACCTAATCCAACAATATTTTTATGTTGTGATGGGATTTTAATAACTCTAACAGTTGAACTATGGAAGACTTCAGGGGAAATGTTTGTGAAGGAATATTTGTGAACTTTAAATCCTTTGTGTGTTTCTGTGTGTAGGCAAGTTAGGAAATCAACACTTAATCCCAATGCAAAGGAGTTCAACCCTCGATCTTTTGCTCAAGTAAGTTGATAGTTGTACTAAGCGATACTGCATGCGGTGACATACAACCTCTCAAGTAATTGCACAGTAATACTGTTTTGCTTTGTACATTTGGGTCAAGTATGCTGTATTCTGCTAGTTGAGTCTGAGGGCTGGTCTACACTCTGAATTTACATTGACTCAGGGCTGTAAAAAATCCACACACCTGAGAGATGTAGCTGTGCTAACCCAAACCCTGGTGCAGAAGAGAGTGCTACTGACTCTCAGGGAGGTGCATTACCAACGCGGATGGGAGAGCCCCTCCCACTGGTGTACGTAGTGTCTACACTGAAGTGCTAAAGCAGTGCTGCTCTAGCATTTGAAGTGTAGACATGCCCTTTGTGTCTCTGACCAATTCTCCTTCATAATTTAACGGTGTACCAGATTAATTCTCAAGGTTTTTAAGAGCAGCAGTTTGGTACATCAAACCATAACACATTTTGAAAGGGGTTCTCTATATTTCAGTAAACAACAGACTACACCAAATATGGTAACCTTTTTTATTAAATAAAATAGTACGTCTTAAATACCTGGTCTGAGTGACCATTTGGGAGGTCAGATTATATTTATTTCCTTCAGATCTTCACCACATATCCAGTCATCCCCTCCCTCACCCATTGTCGAAACTGGTTCTTAATTACATTCTTCTGAACTCTAATGAACTTAATGGAACTTTAACTCTATTTAACTTAATGGAACTTATTCACAGATGGTCACAAGCCCGCTAGGAAGACTTTCGATAATCTTGACTGACAACAATATTCTACCTGGAGCTGTTGCCAGGTGGTCCAGAGCCAGTCCACCTTTCCCTTGAGAAGTTTCCTCCTCCTAGTGAGGAAACAGCAGCTGTGAATGTTACATCCAGCCTACCACAAGGAGGATCTGCGGCATCTTTGAAAACTGATGCTGCTAGGAAATGTGGAGGCATGAGGTGCTCTTAGCCCATGCCTTTCCTTCCCCCCTCCGCCCCCCAGCAGTGTGCCATTTCTGTAGTGCTCTCCTCTGTTCAAGGAGCAAGCCTTTCTGCTTTGAAGTACTTGGAGTGAGAAAATACTAACTCTAGGACTAGCCTTCAGAGTCTTAAAATCTTGATAAACTTTTCTTTTGTCTTTTAACTTCACCATGCAATCAGGTGAAAAGAATTTACATGTTTTAAATGCCTGTCTTTAAAGTACAACCTGTTCCATTCCTATCTGACTGCCATGAGCAAACTCTGAGCATAGGTAAAACTGGCATACATGGTATACATGAGTGAACTGTGCACGGACACAGAGTGAACTGTTTCATTTATTTGTAGCCCAAGCCTTCTACTACACCAACCTCACCTCGTCCACAAGCTCAGCCTAGCCCTTCTATGGTGGGTCATCAACAGCCAACTCCTGTGTATACTCAGCCTGTTTGTTTTGCACCAAATATGATGTACCCGGTTCCAGTGAGCCCAGGCGTGCAGGTAAAATAGATTTGTCTAACAGCTTAATTAAATATAATAATCTTGGCACATTTAAGATGATGATTAATAGGAGGTGGGACTTAAAATCAGAAGTAAGCTGTTAGTGCCCTGTTGTGCCAGTGCTGTACAGGGATAGATATTTTCTGTGATCAATATTTACACCATTATTCAGATGTATGTTTAATATTTATGTAAGCAACTAAAAAATAGAAAACTTCCCCAATTGCCTCTCAGCATAACTGATACATCGCTTGATTTCTTATAGGTGTTATTGCAGAAGTGGGTTTTGAAAGGACTTCAGTTCATATATACAGGCCTCCCCTCATGCTGTCATTTGCCCAAATACCAATAAAGATAGTGCTGAGTTTTGTGCCTCAGGCTACCAAATACATAGTGGTCTAGCACTCTAAATTCCAGCCTCTGTCATTGTAGAGGCTACATTCTATATGATAGAAAGCTTGAAGTGCAGCATTTGGCCGTAAATCTGATCCATGAACTTTCTGTTGTAGATGATGTTCAGAGTAGCACATGCAATCACTACTAGCCTCAAGAGTGGATTATTGGAAATTTGTAAGAGCAGGTTAGACAACACCTGTCATGGGCGGTCTAGATAATATTTAGTCTTGGTATGAGTGCAGGGGACTGGACTAGATGACCTCTCGAGGTCCCTTCCAGTCCTGCAATTCTGTGATTTCTACCTTGTGGTCTGTAGATGTTTGGACGTGCAAGCTTAATAATAGTAGCTATGCTAGAATGCTATGTATTGAGTAATTGGAAACTTGAGCTGTGTTTACAAGCCTAGAACATTTATTAATCTTCTGGTCCCTTGCCAGAATTTAGTGGTTTTAGTCACAATATAAAGACTCAACTAATAGTCTTTCCAATAAAATATTTTTTGGGGAGAATGAGAGAGAAAAAAGGATTACTGCAGTAATGTTGAAGCGATCCTTCTGAAATGTTAAACGAAAGGTGCCTATACCGTATCTGATAGCTTCCCAAATGCAAGTTAGATCCCACTGTTTTGAATCTGCACAAATTCCTGGCTGACAAATAGCCTGTAGTAGGTACGACTGTGAACTTTTCAAATATTGATACCATGAAACTCTAGTCTAGGGCAAAAAACTATCAAACATGCAAATTGCTGTAGCACATTTTCTCTTAGCATAGCTGCTCATCCTCATGTAACTAGAATGTGATAGGGTTATTTTTGTTAACTACTAAATAATATACACTGTTACCCTTTGAATGGTAATAGCTTTTCAGTGATGTCACATAAAAGAAAATTAAAATGCAAATATAGCAGCATAAAGTTTTAAATTCAAATTAATTATGCAATAGCTTTTCAACCAGTCTTTAAGATCTCTTTCACTGAGACTCAAGTGAGGTGCAACATTCTAATCACTAAAACAGTGTTCTACTGTGTCATCTTAAAATTAAATGTACTTCACTCCTCCTTTTCTGTGTCCTTTTTTTCTTTTTTTATATCAGTTACCTACATAGTGTCTGCAGTGATTTATTGGTTAAGTATGCAAATATAAAACCTAAAATTCACAGGTGGTAAATTAATAGGGTCTCAGGCAAATACTAAATAGTTAATCTCAGGAAAAATAGTTCTTCTTCGAGTTCTTGCTCATATCCATTCCAGTAGGTGTGCGGGCGCTGCGTGCACGTTCGTCGGAGACGTTTACCCTAGCAACACTCGGTGGGCCAGCAGGGCACCCCCTGGAGTGGCGCTGCCATGGCACCGGTTATATACCCCTGCCAGCCCACCGCTCCTCAGTTCCTTCTCACCACCCGTGTCGGTCGTTGGAACTGTGGAGCGCAGCGTGCTGTTCTCCACCTCCCTAGCGATTCACTCATCTTTCTCTTACTGTATATAGTTCGATTAATTGTAGTTAGTGTATTTAATAGTTGAGTTTGTGTAGTGTAGATAGTTCGACGGGATTGGAGGTTAGCCCGTTCCCCGACCCCAGTACCGGGCCCATGCCCGGCTCGCGGTCTGTCGTCGGCCGATGCCCACTGGTGACCCGCACGAAGCCTGCCTTAAGTGCTTGGGCGAGGCCCATCTGACAGATAAGTGCCGGATTTGTAAGGCCTTTAACCCCTGAACGAAAAAAGAGCGGGACGTTCGCCTCAAGCAGTTGCTGATGGAGACAGCGCTAACGCCTCACTCCTCGGCACCGGCATCGGCACCGAGATCAACCGCTTCATCGGCACCGGAGCATACCTCAGCAAAGACTCCGAGTTACCAGCCTTCTCCGGCACCGGCTTCTACCCGGCACCGCTCGACGTCACCTCCGAGCAAGAAGCGCAAGCCTCCTGCGGCTGCTGTGCCCGCACCGCAGTCAGAGCGCTTAGCCAGGCCGGACCGCCCAGCACTGCCGTCTGCCGCGGTGTCGACTTCCGCCGCACCGTCGAGTCCGGTGCCTACCAGCTCCCCGGCGCGGGCCGCGGTTGAGCTTGTCGTGCCCTCCACTCCGGAGGCGTTCTCCGCGGCACGGGACCTGATCGCATTAACGGAGCCTGAGCTGCTTCGACCCCCGGCACCGCCGGTGCAGGTCCCCCAATCCACAGGCAAGCCGGCCCCTGTAAGACCTTCCTCAATCTCTTCCTCTTCGTCACCAGACGAGGCAGTAGCGGGGATGTTCACATCTGGACCGCCACCAATTGACCTTCGGTCGCACCAGGACCTCCTCCGCTGGGTCTCTCTCAATATAAATCTACCCGTGGAGGAAGTTCCTGAGATGGAAGACCCAGTGGTCACCATCCTGTCAGCGGAGACTCCGACAAGGGTGTCCCTCCCCTTTATTCGTACTATACAGGCTCGAGCGGATACAATCTGGCAAACCCCGGCCAAAGGGGTAGAGCGCAAATATATGGTTCCATCCAAGGGGTATGAGTACCTGTACAAACACCCTCCCCCTTGTTTGTTAGTGGTTGAATCCATTAACGAACGAGAGCGCCATGGCCAGCAAGCCCCTGCGCCTAAATCGAGGGAAGCCAGATGCATGGACTTGTTGGGAAGGAAGATCTACACCGCGGGGGGCCTCCAGCTCAGAGTGTTGAATCAGCAAGCCCTCCTGAGTAGATACAATTATAACACGTGGGAGTTGGTTGGGAAGTTTGTTGAACTAGTCCCGCAGGATTCCCGCCAGGAGTTCTCGGCTCTCCTGGAGGAGGGGAAAAAAGTGGCACGAACCTCTCTCCAGGCCTCGTTAGATCCCGCTGATTCGGCAGCTCGAACGGTCGCCTCAGGGAGGCGCTATGAGGCGCATATCGTGGTTGCAAGCATCCGGTCTACCACCCGAGCTGCAATATACTATACAGGACCTACCATTTGATGGTCAGGGCCTGTTCTCCCAAAAGACAGATCCGCGCCTCCAAAGTTTGAAGGACAACCACATGATCATGAGGTCCCTCGGCATGCATACGCCGCAGACCCAGAGGCGACCTTTCCACCCTCAACCTCAGCGCCACTATCCCCCGCCTCAGCCAAGACAGGACTTCTCCAGGAGGAGAGGCCGTAACTCCCGCAGACGCCAATCTGGCCCGTAAGGGGGTAATAACTCTGGCCCCGCCAAACCACCGACGGGACCGAAGCCAAACTTTTGAGGGTGCGCTCGGGAGCACTGTACCAGTTACCTCCCAGGATCCTTTTCAGTTCACCAACAGCCTTGTCGCATTCTTTCCTGCATGGTCCCAGATAACATCGGACGGATGGGTTCTCAGCACAGTGGAGTGTGGCTACCGTCTTCAGTTTATTTCGTCCCCTCCTTCCCACCCTCCCTCCCCGTCCCTCTTCAGGGACCCCTCTCACAAGCAACTCCTTCTGCAGGAGGTTTCGAAGCTCCTTGAGTTGGGAGCTATAGAGGAGGTTCCAGAGGACCTAAGGGGAAGAGGGTTCTATTCCAGATACTTCCTAATTCCCAAGGCGAAAGGGGGCCTTCGGCCCATCCTGGACCTGCGAACTCTGAACAAGTTCATTACGAAGTTCAAGTTCCGCATGGTATCCCTGGGAAATATTATACCCTCCTTGGATCCTGGAGATTGGTACGCTGCTCTCGACATGAGGGACGCATATTTTCATATTGCGATTTACCCCACACAGAGAAGGTTCCTTCGCTTCGTGATAAACCGCCATCACTACCAATTTACGGTCCTTCCCTTTGGACTCTCCTCGGCCCCTCGAGTATTCACAAAGTGTATGGCAGTAGTCGCCGCCTACCTCCGCCGCCATCGAGTTCACGTTTTCCTGTATCTTGACGACTAGCTTATTCGAGAGATCTCCGAGGCTCAGGTTACCGCACACATAAGCATCATCAAGGACCTATTTTCCCATCTAGGTCTGATCCTCAACCTAGACAAGTCCATTCTGCTTCCTACGCAGAGAATAGAATTCATCGGGGCCATGCTGAACTTGAATCTTGCAACGGCCAGTCTACCTCCACAGAGGTTCCAGGCTATAGTCTCTCTCATCCAGAGGCTACAAGCCTTCCCAACGACCTCTGTCCGTACCACCCTCACCCTTCTCGGCCACATGGCAGCATGCACTTTCGTGACAAAGCACGCAAGACTACGCATGCGCCCTCTCCAGACTTGGCTTGCCTCGGTTTATCATCCGCACAGGGATGCCCTGGACATGGTAGTCACAGTCCCAACAAAAACCCTGGACTCCCTCAACTGGTGGCTGACACCTTCCCTGGTGTGTGCCGGTCGCCCGTTCCACCCACCACAGCCTTCGGTGTCGCCAACCATGGACTCTTCATCCCTGGGCTGGGGTGCACACTTAGGGCACCCTCACACCCAGGGCCTTTGGTCCTTGCAAGAGCTGGCTCTGCATATCAATGTTCGTGAACTGAGGGCGGTCCGCTTGGCATGCCAGGCCTTACAACACTGTCTACAGGGCCGTTGTGTTGCGATTTTCATGGACAACACAACGGCCATGTATTACATAAACAAACGGGGGGGCACACGGTCTTCTCCCCTTTGCCAAGAGGCGATGCGACTGTGGGACTTCTGTATAGCCCGCTCGATAGACCTCGTAACCTCCTTCCTTCCAGGAGTCCAGAACTCTCTCACAGATCGCCTGAGCAGATCCTTCCTGTCCCACGAATGGTCCATCCGTCCGGACATCCTGTTTTCTGTATTCCGGAAGTGGGGCTTTCCCCAGATATACCTGTTTGCCTCCAGGGACAACAGGAAATGCCAGGCGTTCTGCTCCCTTCAGGGCCGGGCCCGGGGCTCTCTCTCGGACATCTTCTCTATGCCTTTCCACCCTTTCCCCTAGTGCACAGAGTCCTGCTCAAGCTCCGCAGGGAAAGGGCTAGACTGATACTGATAGCTCCGGCATGGCTGAGGCAACACTGGTATTCCATGCTGCTCGACCTATCCCTAACGACCCCGATACCACTGCCACTCTGCCCGGATCTTATAACGCAGGACTTCGGCAGGCTTCACCATCCAGACCTGCAGTCCCTGCACCTGACAGCGTGGCTACTGTCTGGTTGAACCAATCCGAGCTCCGCTGCTCTGTCCAGGTTCAACAGGTCCTTTTGGGAAGCAGGAAACCCTCCACGAGGACGACATACCTCGCCAAGTGGAAGCGGTTTTCTCTTTGGTGTACACAACGTTCCCTAGTTCCAGAGGCCGTTTCGATCCCTATTATCCTGGACTACTTGTGGTACCTCAAGGAACAAGGTTTGGCACTCTTGTCAATAAGGGTGCATTTAGCCGCCATCTCCACCTTCCATCAAAGGGAGGCGAACAGTTCCACCTTCTCTCACCCAATGGTTTCGAGATTCCTTAAGGGCTTGGAGCGCCTCTACCCACCGGTTAAGCCTCCTTCCCCTACCTGGGATTTCAACCTTGTTCTAACTCGGCTCACAGCCCCACCCTTTGAGCCCTTAGCCACTTGCTCGTTGCTGTACCTGTCCTGGAAGACGGCCTTCCTGGTAGCTATCACATCGGCCAGGCGGGGTTCGGAGCTCCATGCTTTAATGGCAGACCCTCTGTACACGGTCTTCCACAAAGATAAGGTGCAGCTACGCCCGCACCCGGCTTTCCTCCCCAAGGTGGTCTCGGCCTTCCACATTAATCAGGATATCTTCCTACCGGTCTTCTTCCTGAAGCCACACGCATCAAGCAGGGACCAACAGCTTCACACCCTGGATGTCCGCCGAGCCCTCGCCTTTTACATCCAGAGGACAAAACCCTTCAGGCACTCGCCCCAGTTATTTATAGCGGTGGCGGAGCATATGAAAGGTATGCCTATATCTGCTCAGAGGCTCTCATCATGGGTAACGTCCTGTATCCGGACGTGCTACGACTTGGCCCACGTCTTGATTGGCCGTCTTACCGCCCACTCTACTCGGGCTCAAGCCTCGTCGACCGCCTTCCTGGCACACATTCCCATCCAGGAGATATGCCGCGCAGCTACCTGGTCGTCAGTGCATACGTTCACTTCTCACTATGCGCTCGTTGCCCAATCAAGTGACGTTGCCGCCTTTGGCTCAGCGGTTCTGCACTCCGCAGCGTCTCATTCCGACCCCACCGCCTAGGTAAGGCTTGGGAATCACCTACTGGAATGGATATGAGCAAGCACTCAAAGAAGAAAAGACGGTTACTCACCTTTGTAACTGTTGTTCTTCGAGATGTGTTGCTCATATCCATTCCACACCCGCCCTCCTTCCCCACTGTCAGAGTAGCCAGCAAGAAGGAACTGAGGAGCTGCGGGCCGGTAGGGGTATATAACCGGCGCCACTCCAGGGGGCGCCCTGCCGGCCCACCGAGTGTTGCTAGGGTAGAAGTCTCCGACGAACGTGCACGTGGTGCGTGCATACCTACTGGAATGGATATGAGCAACACATCTCGAAGAACAACAGTTACAAAGGTGAGTAACCGTCTTTTACTTGCACAGTTTAAAAAAGGCTCCAAATAGTCATTGGAAGCCTCTCTAAATCTAGTAACTTCATAGTTCAGTCTAGTAGCTTCTTTAATGTTCATTCTGCATAAGCTAAAATTGCAGTTGTAGTCTGCAGTGACCGAGGAAAGGGCAATGAGAGGTTTCGTGGACAAAGCTTTCTAACTTGAGTGCTGAAAGTTAGGTACCTATTATAAACCACTGTGGGCAGGGATAGTGTATTGTTTCCCATGTGTCTGGAAACACGTGCCTGATTGGGGAATATGGTCTCTGCTGCATTACAAATCATGTATTGTTTGCAGTGTTGTTGTAGCAATATTGATCCCAGGATATGAGAGAGACAGAGTGGGTGAGAAGTTCTGTGGAGGTGGAAATCTTGTCTCTTACCAACAGAAGTTGGTCCAATAAAAGATACTACCTCACCCAACTTTTCTGTCTTTAAATCACATATAGGCCTTCAAGTGAGATTCTGCAGGGATCGGTACTAGGCCTGGGCCTGGTGCTATTCCAGATCATTAATAAAAATATTGGAGTAAATATAAAATCTGTGCTGATGATAAAACTTGCATACAACACAGATTGGCAGAGTGGTAAATGAGGAATGAATCCAGGGCACATATGATGCAATTTGGACTGATTGATAAGATGGGCCCATGTAGACAACACATTTTAATACAGCCAAATGCATGGTCATACATCTAGGAACAAAGAATGCAGGCCCTACTTGCAGAATAGGGGACTGTATCCTGGAAAGCTGTGACTCTGAAAAGGACTTAGAGGTCATAATGGACAAGCAACTGAACATGAGCTTCTAGTGTTGTGATGTGGCAAAAAGGGCTAATATGGTCCTTAATATGTTGAAAAATTAGCAAGGGTGCAGAAAAGAGCCACACAAACTTTTTGAGTGATGGAGAAAATGCTTTTACAGTGAGAAACTTAGAGCACAATCTGTTAAGCTTTTTTAAAAAAAATAATTGAGAAGTGATTTGATTATAATGTATAAGAATCTCCATAAGGAGACAATAACAGGTACTAAATGGCTCTTCAGTCTATCAGAGAAAGGCAGAACAAGAGCTAATGGTTGGAAGCTAAAGCCAGACAAATTCAAATTAAAAATAAGACAAACATTTTTATTCATCGGAACAAACTACCAACAAAGTGGTGGATTCTCCATCTCTTTGATATTTCCAAATCAAAAGTGGTAGATGCCTTTCTGGAAGAGATACTTTAGCTACATGCAGATTAGTGGGCTTAATGCAGAGGGTGGCTATGTGAAATTCTCTGGCCTTTGTTACATAGAAGATTAGACTAGATGATCTAATGGTCTCTTCTGTCCTTAAAATTTATACATTTAAGCAGCTAGTAAAACAATTGGTTTTCAAAGGTGTAAAATACCACCCACTTACACTAAAAGAAGTTCTGAAAAATCAAGCAGCCCTTAAGTGCCTAAAGTTAGGTTCCTAGACTTCAAAACTTGGGCCTATATTGTGTGTCCTTGACTCAAGAGGAAATGTGCTTGGTCCACAAGTATAAAGATATTTTTCCAATTGTCTGTCCTGCAAACTCAACCTGGAATAAGAATCCAGCTTCATTTCCATTCTGGCTCATGCCTGATCACCATTGCTAAACCACCTCAGACATGTAACAGTGCAGAATCTGATTCTGTATATGAAATTGTTACAACTTGAGTCATCAATGAGACCGAATAGGATCCAGCTCACTCTTCAGCACCTGTGTTGGCTCTGCTGTAGTAACAAGTAAAAGACAGCGAGAAAAATAAGCATGTACTAAAATCAGCAGATGTTACTCTGGATACATGCAGGGACTAGTTCTGAGTAAGAATGTGCTATTTATAAGTCATCCTTGGCATCTTCATACTCTTCTGTGTTGGGTAGGTGAGTGTAGTATAGGTAACAGTGATCACCTAGTAGTCTCCTAACAAGTTTATAAATAGAGCTGGAAAACTAGGGTACGGTAGCTTTTATTTCAGGGTTAATATCGCAGCAGGGACCTACATAGTAGGGAAGCACTGTCCTTCCCAGGCTTTTAATGTAATCATTTGTTGTCTTATCCCATCGTGGGAATAAAAACTGTACAGTTGCTCTTAGGAAAAAACTAAGAACATTTCTAATTTCAGGGTGGTTATGAACAGTTTTGTTAGATTCAGGAGTGAAAATTCTAAAGCTCATATATTTAAAAACATGTCCAAAAACATACCATAACTTCACTGAGTTCTCTTTTGTTTCAGCCTTTGTATCCTATTCCCATGACTCCCATGCCAGTGAACCAAGCCAAGACCTATAGAGCAGGTAAAGGTGAGAATAATACTGCCTGTTTGGTTTTAGACTGCATGGAGCATGAATAGAGTAACAGACATGCACATTTTTATCCAGTTCATGTTAATTTATGTATTTTAAATTGGTACAAATACTTGAAAATCACAATGCAAAAGATAAATACATTGCTTTTGTCTTTGTAAAAAAGAAAATGCTGTAAGATTGATTACTGGAGAATTGCTTGTCTTTGAATTCAGTGCACAAAAATCAAATTTAAAAATGTTTACAAATATTTTGAATTCTTTAATAGCTGACTGTTTCAATCACTAATGTTTTCCTAAATGTTGTTAGTTGATGTTGTTAAAGAAGGATTCTTTCTAGCAATTTGCTGCAGAGCATTCAGCTACACCTTAGTAGAATATTTTCTGTATATGGTACTCTTTCCACTAAGTTCTACACTGCTCCAGTGGAAAGGGTTTATTTTCTTCCCTCCTTATTCTACTGGAAAACTATTTAGAATGGTTTGCTGCTAGTCCTTGTATCTCACTGTCTCTTTTCATCCCTCTTACACCGAAATAACGGAGGTGGTTTAACGTAATACTTTTATGGCTAGATACTGTTCTCCAATGAGTGAAAGCTGTTGCTAGATAAACTGGAAACTGGTGTGCATGTATGGCTAAGTGCATTATCTGCATTTTTTAATGGACATAAAGTGAACGGAAGGCAGGAACTGTCTTTCTTGTTATAGCTATGTTTTAGATAATACTCTAATTCTACAATGTTGACAACTCTTGGAAATTTGGTGGTGCTCTTAAAGTCCCAGCTCCTGGAGGCAGTTGATCTCGTGAGCATCTCTGCTTTAATTAAAAAAATCAGGTTTATTGCCCTAATGATTGTGGAGAAAAGCCTGAAAATGAAACAAACAAACAAAAAAAACCCCAGAAGCTAAATCAAAACCCAAAATATGTTTTGTTTATTAAGTATGGTTTCTGACCACTTGGGGTTGGTAATACTGATTTTACCAAATGTATATTTAAGAGTTTTTTAGTCAGCCATGCTCCTATTTCTAAGAGATCCAAGGCTATGTAGAATGTGTTAATGTTCAAGCTCTTAAAGTGCATATTTAGACTAGATGCAGTCTCTGCTTGCCGCAGTCAAGACTTCTTTGCAGTGCTAGGTAAGAGTTTAGCTCCACTAAGGAAAAATTGTGCACATGCCTTCACTAAGGTTCAGTGGCCACTAGTGTAGCCATTTTCTTTCCTGTTCTTGGTTGACAGATGAGGAGGTCGCTTGATAATATGCAAGTGTTTGCTTGTATGTGTTAAGGGTTACTTTCCTCTATAAAACAGTTCTTCTGTTCTGAACAGCTTCCTTTGGAATCCCTTTGGTAGCAATTTCAGTTTTGTGAACATGGAGGCGTTCACATTTCTCTTCAACAACCAGGTTCATATAGAGCTGCTTGTATTTAAATCCCCTGCACGGAAAGCTCCATTTTGTGCTGATGAAGCTACCTTTTTGCATTTAGAAAGATATTTAAATTAATTTACAAACTCAGCTTATCATCTTTCTTCTTCAGAATCATACCCGTGTAATGTACTTCTACAGACCATGGTTAAAGTTGATAGCGAGGATATTCTAGTTAGGCACAGTAATTTTAATTTAAAACTTTCAGGAAAGACCTGGCTACTTTAGATCCTCCTTCCTAATGTGAAATATTCCTTGCTTTGTAGTACCAAATATGCCACAACAACGCCAAGACCAGCATCATCAGAGCACCATGATGCATCCTGCCTCAGCCGCAGGCCCCCCTATTGTAGCTACACCACCAGCCTATTCAACACAGTATGTTACCTATAGTCCTCAACAGTTCCCTAATCAGCCTCTTGTGCAGCACGTGCCACATTATCAGTCTCAGGTAAGACTCCTTTAGTGTGTGGTTGCCTCTTGCTGCATTCATATTGGAACAGATGTATAATTAAGACTTAATTCTGGAATTCTGTGTACTGTATCTTCTGTTACATCATGTAATTGCTATAATTAGTATTCAAATACTGCAGAAATATTGTTACTTTGCACTTCACATCATAGCCCTCCACAAACATTAATCTCCACTTAATAGTAAATACAAATCTTAAATACAAAATATCCGTACCTCATCATTAACTACATCCCATGGTGGAACATCTTTTTCAAATGATTAATTGGACGTAGATTTAAAAGATGCAGTTGCTAAAATAGTTGGTGTGATAAGATGGATGGGCTATAGTATAGTTTAAAACTTATTTTGTTCAATTTAAAGAGACCCTTTGTCAACGTACGATCAGCAGAGTAGTTCCTTTTGTTAGTTTCCTTTTGTGGAAAGTGCTTCTCATTTTAAGTTTGCAGGAATTATCTGGATAATGGTGACAGGTATATTTTGAAAAAATTTTTGTAGCTAGTGCAAAGCAAGCTGTAGCATTTCAAATGATCATTAAGTGCCTTTAAGCATGCACTGTACGAGCTTGATCAAAGGGTGTATTTAACTTTTGTACAGACATGTTTTTTAACTAATTGATTTGTCTTTTATTTTTATTGGACACAGCATCCTCATGTTTATAGCCCTGTAATACAGGGTAACACTAGAATGATGGCACCACCAACACATGCACAGCCTGGTTTAGTATCTTCTTCAGCAACACAGTATGGTGCGCATGAGCAGACGCATGCTATGTATGGTAGGAAACGTTTTGTGTTATTTGTAACTTTTTACGTTATTACGTTGTGCAGGGATGTATTTACTATCTCAAGCTTCAACCATTGGCATCACAGCGAAAGCTGTAACCGTAAACACAGAATATGGTTCATAAAACTAATAAGCAAGGTATTGCAAACCTGAGTTATTTGAATAGAGTGAAAATAGATCCAAGTATGCTACTTTTAATAAGGCACAAGTGTTGGAGATGATGTGCCAGCATGAGAGGCTGCTAAGGATACCATCTTAAGCAAGTCTGTCACAGGCTTTTCTTGATGCTGTTAACACTACGTCCTTGACTGTTTCTTCATTATAACAAGGACTGTAGTGTTGTCACAAAACTGACTTCCATTTCAAAACTTGACTTCTAGTTCTCACAACATTAGCATGATAAAACCACTGCTTTAATAATGCTAGTAATGTTACATTAACAGTATAAAAAGATTTGTCATCTGAGGAAAATATAATTTCTGTGTGGGGATCCTCCTTTTCTTGGCAAACCCAAGAATATAAATCCTGTTCTGAACATTTCATGTATAAGTGCTTGCTATATGATTTCAGTGACAAATAGAAGTCTCCAGAGTTGTCAGTCTGGCGTTTTTCACTAGCACTAACCTCACTGAAATATTTAAGTTAAAACATGAAGTCAGTTACCGGTTGAAAAATACAGTGCAAAGAATCTCTAAAGCCACATAAAGCTGGACTAAAATAATATGTCGTCCAAAGGAAAAAATGGCTGCAAGAACTTGCCACTGAAGACTCTGTCCATGATCTTAAAGGGGGCTTAGGATTTGACACAGATATCAAAACAGAAGGATCATCTCTTGAAAATATGATTATTTGACGGTTTTTGGCGGAGTATGATTGACCTAACAAAGTTTCTTCATCAAATAATGTTGACCTAGGGTCTGCTAAAGGATGTCATGTAACTTTAGACATCTTTGTACGTTTTTTTTGTGACAAAGTTTTTTGCATTTTTCTCCTTATGGATGAATATGGTCTGTTACGAAAACTCGCAAGCCCAAAAATCTAAAGCTTAATGCAGAGTTAAGATTCTGCTAATAGAATCTATCATGTCTGTCTTGAAGTATCATACTGAAGTCTGATCTTTGCTCGTGTGTGTTAATTCAGGAAAAAATGATGCAGATACAGACAACATCACAGTAAAAAGTTCTGATGCTGGATTTGGAGGAAAAGTATATTTCAGCTGAAATTTCATGTGATATAGCTGAATTGAAAAGAGAGTAACTTGTAAAGTTTAAGTAATAGGTCTTTTTGTGCTCACTGGCCCATGTTGACATTTGTTAAAGTATTCTGCTCTTTCACGTCCATCTTTAGTTTTCTGAGACGTTCCTGTAAATGGAGCTTTTATTGTGATTTTTATAGGATTACTGTCTTGATCGAGTGACCGTTTGAAGGCTTTTAGACTTCTTGGTGAAAAGGCAGTCCTCAAAAAATCCTATCTTAAATAAAACTAGATATGAAATAGTATCTGGAATTTGGTTGTTGATCGCAACTTTCCCCAGCAACTTTACGTTGTACATCATTCTTATCTGTCACAATTTGGCAGGTCTTTGAAATCATGGTACAGGAGCAAAACAGATATATCAAATTATTTTTCTCTGATGTTCCAACGTACCGTGGAACTCTAGTTTTTATATTGTTGGTTTTTCAGCTTCAATCCATCGTCGGTATATATTTCAGACAATCTAATGACACTTGTTTTGGTGGTGTGACAAGAAACCTGAAAACGCTAGATTTTTGTGGTGGTGTGTCCTTCTACCTAAATCCAAGCAGCATTTCTCTTACAGAAGTTGGTCTTACCAGAAGCTAGATGTTCTTCTGAACTCTTCTGGGTGGTTATCGGTTTGCTTTTCTGAACTGCTGACCCTCTCTTCTTTTTATATCTAAATGCTTGAAATTTTTGCCACAGAAATCTGCCTCAGCCCAGTCTGATGCCAGTGCTACATCATAGGTGACTTGGTAAGAACATGCTGTCATCCAGCATCTTCAGGCATGTCATCTTTTGCCTGCCTTAACATAAATCAGCTAACCTGTATCTTTTAGCCTTCTGGGCTTGCCATCAGATATTTAGTAGATGACTCCTAATGCTGTAGCTCAAATATAGGATATTCTCAAATCAAATGTGGCATTTAGTTTGGTTACTTTTCCCACAAATAATGACCTTGTTTCTGGATAATAAAACTTCTGCTTCCATTTATCAATATGTGACTGTTTGCTTGAGTATCTATTTGTAGCATTTAATAGATGTGTGGTATGTGGAGTAAATTGCTATTGGGCAACTTGCTGGATGGGTTAACAGTCACTTACATTAGGAGATGCTAGATATTTGAAGCTTCCCCCAGTCACTTTGGACTATACTGTAAGCAGGTAGCTAGAACCACTTGCGTTAGAGTACAGTTTTTTTCCCTCCACATTTTATTAATCTCAAGTGTATGCATAGCATCCATATAGTGAATACACCAACATATCCTGGAAATAAACTTTTGATTTGGCTATGTTGCTTAATTCTTCAGGAATATTTAGTGATGAATAACTTCCATATGATTATGCCATTCCCACTTAGAAATAATTTCTAGAATAAATTTGCCCAAGTGAGTTCTCAGATTTACTTTCATTTACACCGTTGGATTTCCCATTGCTATTAAGATGAACTGTGTTAAGGTCCCCGTGTCCTTGAAGCTAATGAGTGCTTTCTTTGTGATATCAAGTGCCTCCCTGCACGAATCACTCCCTTTTAATATCAGGCTGTTGTTCTATCTGAGCACTTGTGTTGCAAAATGAAGAAGTCTGAAAGGGCAACAGCATTGAGGGGGAGGGGGTTAATTGCTTTTAAAGCATTCTCCTAACATTTTTTTTAAATCAGTGAGTAAAATCTCTGAAAACTTCACCTTCCTGATTAGTTTGAGGCAAGTAAAAATCATGGCAAACAGTAGGCAGTGTTCAGTGAAGAGAATTAGATTTGCTGAAAGTTACTTTTCTTCCTTCATGGCAGAGGAATCCGAATCCTGAAATGAATGTAACATTCTATACCTGTTAAATCTTTTGAATAGTGAAGGCTAGGATGATGCAGTTTTCAAGATCCCTTTTAGTTAATGCTGTGTAATTGAATGTTTCTGCTAGATGTCTACAATAACAGGCAATTCAGGAGATCCGATAGGTGTCTTTGTCACTGCTCTTGAGTGCTACAATTTTGTCATCACTTCAGTTCCTGAAGTTGAATGTTCTTCAACAGATGGAAAGTAGCTAAACTATATGGGCACCATAAATTAATGTTACTTCTAAACATATGATGGAGCAACACCCAAATCCGTGTTTTTTCTTAAAAGAAAATGAGAATGTTAAGCAATTTTCCTTGCTCTTGCTCCTACAAATAAACACTAAAACTGGACATCATTAACACAAAGACTCTGATATTCACTTGATCTGGCTCTAGGTTTGAAATGTTGGCTCCTTTAAATCGTATATAAATTCTTAGTGTGAAAAGTTTGAAACAGGCACTTAGCACTAAAACAAAGCAACAATATATGTATGATTGGCACGCCTACAGAACTAATTCATTTATTGGTTCTTAAAGAATAATGGTTTTCTGGTAGGTATGGGCTGTTTGTTATCTCCAGAATCCAGAGATAGGTAATCATGAGTTATCAGATTTTCTATTGACAATTCAAGCTGTGAGGACAAATATATTCCTGTAACAACTGACTCCCACTAGTTTATTGTTTGGATAAATTGTATGTGTTTTAGGTAATTGCTGTCCTCTGTAAAACTTCCCTTGTGTGTGTGAAAGACTTGTGTAAAATCAAAATTTTGTTTTACACAGATACATTATTTATTCTTTTGCTGGTTCTTGGACCTCTCCCTCTCTCTTCTGCACATGTTTTATTGGTCTGGTGTTCTCTCTAACCTTTATCTGTTTTTCTGTCCTAGCAATAAGTTCTAATATCCTAAATAGTTCAATGGTGGGTATGTTATAAATTTCAACGAGTCTCCAGGGATTAAGAGTGAACCATCTCCAAAGGTGTCTTTTGGAACTGTTAAGACCTCAGTGATACAGCTGAAAAAACAAAAGCCTAATTATTTGTTTACTTTATTGTAACTCTTTTAACTCTACCTTTGAGGTTATTGTTGGAGTGTAACAGAGGCTCAATATCTGTTCATCTTTATTTTTGTATTAAAGTAAGAAGTGGAGCCCTCAGTGTTACAGTTCAGAAGGAGAGCGTATTGGGGCATACTTTATTTCAGCTTCACTCAGTTGTAAAATTAAGTAAAAATATCCAGCCCTATTAACTAAAGAAATAAAAATTGATATCTGCATGAACGTACAATCTTCAGAAATAAATGAGTGTCGACCTTTCCAGAAGATTGGAAGTATTCACATGGCAAGAGGCTAATTTATCTTTCTATTTCCCAAATTCAGCATGTCCCAAAATACCATACAGCAAGGAGACAGGTCCTTCTTTCTACTTTGCCAGTGAGTTGGGTTTTTTGTACTAATTTTGATTGTACAGAAAATAATTTTTAAAGAGTAGATGTTAAAGGAATAGACATGCTGAGGGAACATTTTTTCTTTGCACCAGGTCAAAATATAGAAAATGTAAGAGAACTCTTTTCAAGCGACAAAGTTGTTGAATGAATGAATTTACAGAGCACCAAAAGCTAAAGTACAATGTATGTGTGACTTGTCTATAGAATAGATTTGTGTAAATACATTTCTGTGTGACAAGTTGCGTTCCATTTTGTGTAACGAAGTCTTGCATCTAACTAGCCTCTACTGTATCTTGAACTGATGAAGACTTAAAACTGCTTCTTCCTCGTCTACCACCAAAAAATAGGCATCACCCTCCTTAGGATTTCCAGGAACTCCACTCCTTCCCCATTCCTGCCCAAAATGACATTTCCAATTTTCTCAAGTTGGTCAAATTCCTGAAGGGAAAAAACCCCAGCACTTTACTAGCAATAAAACTCTATTTTGAATCCTGTTGGGGGGAGAGCACCTTCTGCATCCCTGCAGTAGTCATTGGAGAGATCTCTCAAGAATTCTTATTCTGGGGTCTCTGAAGGAGCATGGCAAGCAGCACATCTTGTCATTCCTGTAAAAGTGTAGCCTAGTCTCAGCCCTGTGTCCTTTCATGGGATATGGTGGGGATGGGTTCCCGCTGGCCAGGTAAGCGCTACCAGTTACATTAACTGGTCCTTGTGCTTCAGCGTGCTGCCATCCACATGGTCCTGCAGCAATGTGCTGAGTGGGGGAGTTTCTCTGCACCCTCTTTCTCCAGTGTGTGTGAGCATGGCCAGATACAACCTGGTTCTGTATACTTAATGAAAAGGGCTAGCAGTCACTGTGATTAACTGATAAGCTGCATGAGCAGTCTCTAACTGCCAAATAAAGGTGCCAGATTGTCCAAGTACTGAACAAAGACATCTGAGCTTAAGCAGAGCGAGTTGAAGAGGAGAATATTGGACTCACAACTTAATTATATGTCAGATAGCCTCTGTGTTTCTCTCCTGATAATAGATCCTAGTAACTATACACAGCACATTCCAAAATGGAGTATGTTATATTCTCTTAGAAATAAATTACGATCTGCTGAGTGAGGTTACATTCCTATTTGAAGGCTTTACAAAACTTGAGGAAGAAGCTTCAGAAAGAAACCTCTAGTGTGCTTGGGTAGGGTCCCTAGTGGAATGGCCATAGAATAATCTCTGGTCAAAGGCACAAAATGAGCTCAAACTAGCTACAGGAATAAAGGGAAACAAGAAGACTTTTTATCAATACATTAGAAGAAGAGGAAGACCAAGGACAGGGTAGGCCCACTGCTCAGTGAGGAGGGAGAAACAGTAACAGGAAACTTGGAAATGGCGGAGATGCTTAATGACTTCTTTGTTTCGGTCTTCACCAAGAAGTCTGAAGGAATGTCTAACATAGTGAATGCTAATGGGAAGGGTGTAGGTTTAGAAGAGAAAATAAAAAAAGAACAAGTTAAAAATCTCTTAGAAAAGTTAGATGCCTGCAAGTCACCAGGGCCTGATGAAATGCATCCTGGAATACTCGAGGAGCTAACAGAGGAGGTATCTGAGCCTCTAGCTGTTGTCTTTGGAAAATCATGGGAGACAGGAGAGATTCCAGAAGACTGGAAAAGGGCAAATATAGTGCACATCCACAAAAAGGGAAAGAAAAACAACCCAGAAAACTGCAGAGCAGTTAGTTTATCTTCTTGCCAGGGAAGATAATGGAGCAAGTAATTAAGGAAATTATCTGCAAACACTTGCAAGGTGGTAAGGTAACAGGGAATAGCCAGCATGGATTTGTAAAGAACAAATCATGTCAAACCATCTGATAGCTTTCTTTGATAGGATAACGAGTCTTGTGGATAAGAGAGAAGCAGTGGATGTGGTATACCTAGACTTTAGTAAGGCATTTGATACAGTCTTGCATGATATTCTTATCAATAAACTAGGCATATACAACTTAGATGGGGCTACTATAAGGTGGGTGCGTAACTGGCTGGATAACTGTACTCAGAGAGTAGTTATTAATGGTTCCCAATTCTGCTGGAAAGGTGTAACAAGTGGGGTTCTGCAGGGGTCTGTTTTGGGACCGGCTCTGTTCAATATCTTCATCAGCAACTTAGATGTTGGCATAGAAAGAACACTTATTAAGTTTTCAGATGATACCAAACTGGGAAGAATTGCAACTGCTTTGGAGGATAGGGTCATAATTCAGAATGATCTGGACAAATTGGAGAAATGGTCTGAGGTAAACAGAATGAAGTTTAATAAAGACAAATGCAATGTGCTCCACTTAGGAAGGAACAATCAGTTTCACACATACCGAATGGGAAGAGACTATCTAGGAAGGAGTACGGCAGAAAGGGATCTAGGGGTTATAGTGAACCACAAGCTAAATATGAGTCAACAATGTGATGCTGTTGCAAAAAAAGCAAATGTGATTCTGGGCTGCATTAACAGGTGTGTTGTGAGCAAGACACGAGAAGTAATTCTTCTGCTCTGCTCTGTGCTGGTTAGGCCTCAACTGGAGTATTGTGTCCAGTTCTGGGCACTGCATTTCAAGAAAGATGTGGAGAAATTGGAGAGCGTCCAGAGAAGAGCAACAAGAATGATTAAAGGTCTAGAGAACATGACCTATGAAGGAAGGCTGAAGGAATTGGGTTTGTTTAGTTTGGAAAAGAGAAGACTGAGAGGGGACATGATAGCAGTTTTCAGGTATCTAAAAGGGTGTCATGAGGAGGAGGGAGAAAACTTGTTCATCTTAGCCTCTGAGGCTGGAACAAGAAGCAATGGGCTTAAACTGCAGCCAGGGAGGTTTAGGTTGACATTAGGAAAAAGTTCCTAACTGTCAGGGTGGTTAAACACTGGAATAAATTGCCTAGGGGGGTTGTGGAATCTCCATCTTTGGAGATATTTAAGAGTAGGTTAGATAAATGTCTAGACTGTATTTGGTCCTGCCATGAGGGGGCTGGACTCGATGACCTCTCGAGGTCCCTTCCAGTCCTAGAGTCTATGAATCCCACCAGAGACTCTAGCCCTCCACAGATAGGTGAGGTGCAATTGCTGGGCCTCTCAACTTGCTCCTGTATTGCAGCAGGCTTGTTAGTGTCTCTATACCTGTTCATAGTAGTGACCTGTTTCATACACCCTCTGGCCTGTGAATCAGTTCAGTTCAGTTCAGTCAAGAGGGTATGAAGAACAATATAAATCATGTAATTTGTATTCCCTAACAGATTTTGGTTTTAAAAGACTTTGTAGATTTCATTTTGGCATGCAGAAAATGTGTTTTATAGAATGACATCCTATGATTGTATACTGAAAATTTACTTTGAGCACTTAAGGGTGTTTACATATCTTGGTTTGGTGCACTGAAATCCTTTAACAAGTTTCTTCCTTTAATATATACTCTTTTAAGTGGAGTCCACTGTAAATGTTTAAAATGATTTTTGTATGTGTTTATAACATGAAAAAACCATGCTATATCTCTGCTTCCTACCATTCAAACTGAGGTCTTTAAATGTAGTTATCCTCACCATCTTACTGGGTCTGGCAATAGTCTGGAATCACTTCACTGGTCAGCACCTAGAAGCTACCTAGTAGGTTCTGAGTATCAGTGCATTACTCCTCTAACAGTTCCCAGTCTGTCCATTGTCAGCATTCCGTTTTCCCACAAGAGAAATTTGAACGTCAGAAGTTCAGGGATTGACTTCAGTCTAGGCTAGTGGTTGGTAATGCTCTCTCTGATCTGTGCTGCTTTGATTTTTAGTGTTGGCCATTTCTGTGGGTTTACAATAGCTGCCTTTCGCCTTCCTTGCTTTGCTCTTGTCAGCAACCTTGACTATTACTCTTTCCTTCTTGTTTTAGTTGGAATTCAATTCAGTAATTAAAACCCTGTGTGGTATAGTATCTTTGTCCAATCCAATATGGAATTGCTTGTCCTAACTGTGAATCAATATCAATATCAAAATAATGTAGCCCATATCAAGAATCCACCTGTTTAAAAAGTGATGTAAGTGAAGTGCTCCTAGGAAAGAAGAGAGACAAGGTGTGTGAGGTAATTTTTTTTTTTTTTTTTTTTTTACTTGGACCAACTTCTGGTGGTGAAAGAGGAAAGCTTTTGCACTGCAGAGCTCTTCATAAGGAACAAAGGCATTTCTCACTTAGGCTATGTCTATACTACAGCCAGGATTGAGGCTCTGAGATCGATCCACTGGTGGTTGATTTAGCGGGTCTAGTGAAGACCCAGCAAATCGACAGCAGATCGTTCTCCAGTTGACCCCTGTACTCTACTCTGAACGAGAAGAGTAAGGTAGGTTGATGGGAGAGTTTCTCCTGTAGACCCCATGGTAACTTGACCTAAGGTATGTCGACTCCAGCAACGTTATTCACATAGCTGGAGTTGCGTAGTGTAGATCGACTTACTGTGGTAGTGTAGACATAGCCGTAGACTTCTGCTGGAGGCAAACCATAATTATCAGCAGTCCTCAGATGAGCAGAGGTTGCAACACTTCATTAGTTATGTGCTTCCATAGAGCTTTTTTATCACTGTATTCTGTATTAGTACAACAACTGGAAAACCATAGCACTGACGACATGTCAAGGACAATGTAATATGATTTCTGATTACTCTTATCAATAATTTTTTTTCTTTCCATGTTTATTATAGAAATTTAGCATGGAAATAGTCACCTAGGGTGATTAACTCTGTAGATGAGCATGTAAAACATTGTTTATAATAAGTTATCGTAATGAAGGTGAGTAGATTGTATCCAGGTTGGTAAATTTTCATGACTATTTTTGCAAGGCTTCTTTAATGGGTTTATGGGTCTTACTCATCTGAATTAATCCTGTGACACCACAATTTAAATCTCTGTGGAATCTGATTGTGATGTTAAAGACCTGACTTTAGGTGAGAGCACACAGTTACAGCACATAAAACTCAGACTTTTCCTCTCTCACATCCCTAGTAATAAAGGGAAGGAAAGGCCTTTTGAAAGTGAAACACTGTATCAGAATCTCTCTTGACGTGATGAGGTATCAGCAGCTCTGTAGAAACTGAGATTCTGTAGAAATAAGTGGGGGGGGAAAAACTCCTAAAGTTAATTTTCCTGAGGTCAAGTTGAACTTCGGCTATAAATTGGAAAAGGTGGATACACTTGTTTTTAAATGATCTGCTCCATTATTCCTGAAGCCTTCTTGAGTAAGATGTTTATGGAATCTGGTAAAGCCTCAAGAAAAATAACAAAGGTGAGTGTTTTTCTTAAATGTTACTATTAAAATATCTGCAGCAGTTGAGTGAGCATTTTAGTACACAGTAGTACAGTAACTCTTCACTTAAGGTTGTAGTTATGCTTCTGAAATATACAACAGTGTTAAGTGAATCCAGTTTCCCCAAAAGAATGAATGTAAATGGGGAGGTTAGGTTCCAGGGAAAATTTTTCTTGCCATACAGTACGGTACTATAGTTGGGAGGTTTCCCTGTCTTACCCCACACAGGCACAACCCACTGGCATTGGAGACAGTGAGGCAGGCAAGGAGGCTGAAGGTCTTGTAGGCTAGGAGAAGCACGTTGCGCAGCAGCCGCTACAGCTTCCCCTACTCTGTAAGCCCGGGGAGGGGGAAGGGGCTGAACCCTTGGCCTGCCCACGCAACCCCTTCCCCCACCCTTAACTTGCCTCTTCCCTCCCCCTCCTCCCCCTTTACTCTGCATGCCACGTCCTCGCTCCTCCCCTGCCTCCTGCCACCATAATCAGCTGGCTTGCAGCATTCAGGAGGCAGGGGGGAGGAGCAAGGACATGGTGCACAGGCTCCTCCTGCCTCCTGAAGACCACAAGCCAGCTGATTGCCATGGGCAGGAGGCAGGGGAGGGAGGAGGGAGGTGCGCTGTGTCGTCGCTCCTTCCCCCTCCCTCCTGCCAGCAGCAGTCATCTGGTTTGCAACATTCAAGGGGGAGGAGTGAGGACTGGGTGCGCAGGCTCTCCCCTGCCTCCTGCCTGTGGCAGCCAGCTGGTTTGCAGTGTTCAGGAGGCAGGGGACGGAGGGGGAGCCTGCGCACTGAGTCCTCCCTCCTGAACGCTGCAAGCCAGCTGATTGCCATGGGCAGGAGGCGGGGGGAGAAGGGGAAGGCGCTAATCCGCAGGGTCTGCCGGCAGGTGGGAGGCGCTGGGGGTGGGGGAGGGCTGCCAGCTGTGGACAAAGCAGGCAGCCAAATGATGTTAGAGCAAAGCATTTCACAACTTTAAATGGAGCATGTTCTGTAATTGAGGAGGGACGTAAGATCGAAACAGTGTTAAATGAGAGGACATTAAGTGCATCTGAAGAAGTGAGCTGTAGCCCACGAAAGCTTACGCTGAAATAAATTTGTTAGTCTCTCTAAGGTGCCACAAGTATTCCTGTTCTTCTTAAGTGCGGAGTTTACTGTGTATAAACTGACTAGAATAGGTTCTGAAAACAAATACACAGCTGGGAAAATGTAAATGCTAGATTTTAAACAAACAAAACTCTCACAATTCTCTGCCAAGCTGTGGACATATTGCTTTAGGAGAAGTTACTGAAAACTGGTGTTTTGCTCTTCTCCCACTTCCTTCTGCATGTAAAAATGTTTTAGTAAGTTCTGGACATGCATAACAAGTTCTTTTCAACATGAAGCCTTATTGCATAATATAGATACCTGCTTCAGAGCACCTCGTATTTGGGTCATCTCTCAAGCTATGAAAAAAATAAAAGATGAAGCACAGTAATCGTTTTAGGGAATAATAATTATATTACTTCAGGGCCTCCAATGAATAAAGAATAGATGTGGGAAACCTTGAATACCCTTTAACTTCCAGTACATGCTTATAACAAATCTCCTCAAGAATGGAATGAGGAGGGAGGAAAGAAGTTCTTGGGGCTGAGGCACTAGAATCAGACCTGGGAGAGGTAGGTTAGATTTGGAAGCCATTTAATCCATCTGTGCCTCAGTCCCCTATTGTTAAAGTAGAGATACAGTGTCCCTTTTTTGTAGGTTACTCAGACTAGAGAGAGGCCATATAAATATTGGCTCAAGACTAATTTCATAAGGAGATGAAATGGAGAAACTTGAAATTGTAACAGTAAGTTGAGTTTTAATTCTAATGTGTGAATAGGTAAATTTTTGTACAAGCTTGCAGGCAGTGAAAAAACAAAAAAAAATTAGATGGAAATTTGCTGCTGCTGTAAATGGAATTTAAGTGGTAACATTACAAATGAGTCACTGTTTTTCTGCTTGAAAGCATAACAGGATACTGTGGCACTGGAGACTAACTGCTGTTTAGGTGCATAGAAACTTTAGAACTTCCAAAAACCCAACTCCTAACTACAAACATGAATGGTATGTAAAGACTTAATATTGTAACAAGTATGTCATGGTCAAAGTAGCCCTTGGAGTACTTTGCAAATTGAAAGCCTTACAGTGTAGTTCACAAGATTCATCTGTCCATTGAGATCAGCAAATGCTGTTGTAGTGTGTGCTGGAAACACAAGGTCCATGAAGAGTTAATGACACTTGGATGTGAGGGGAGTTCTTGAAGGGTTGAATGGGCTTCAGTAGGTGGATTATTTATACTGAAGTGAGCTCACCGCTAGCTGAATAAAATCAGTGTTTAGGATTTTGTAAAGTATTGACCAAATGTAAAGCAACAGAAGTAATAGCAAATTGGACTGGGAAAGATTGGGACAGTGGGTGTTTGCTCAGAAGTAATTGGAGTATGTCTGAGGCACTTGATGGAGTGGTAAGATTCTGTGTAGGCCTTACGGCAGACAGTGCTGCACTTTATCAAATGGCTGTATGTTTGGTATGTTCTGTCCTTCAATCCCCTGCTTTTTAGGATGAATAGATCAAAGGCCATTCTTTTATGTGTGTTGTGCAGAGAAGTTCTGCCTTTCAGAAACGGTAACGGGTTTTGACATATTGAAATATAGAAGTTAGAGCAATTAAATCTATTTGCTCTTGGAGCTGGAATTTCCTAGTATAAAAAGAATTGCTGGCAATGAATATGTGGGTGGTTGTAGCCTTAACTGTAATCTAACTAACCTTAAAACTATATCCCAGATGGAGCTCCTTTTTTTCCCCAATGAACTGCTTTGTAAATCTAGAAGGGTGCAGCAGTGGTCCATGTAACGTGGCCCTGAGATTCTCCTCATGTTGGCTTTCTTAGCACATCAAGTACAGAACGTTACATGTGTAGCGCTCTGATTTAGCAGGTAATTACAGTCCTGTTTGTTCCTCAGAACAATTGCTTGTTAAATTAGGATACAGGCAGGAGCTGGGTTCAGGACCCAAGTGATAGGTTGCTTCAGACATTCCATTTCTAGCACTGTGGGAAGCAAAGCTAGTCTCCACTTCAGTGCAATGTGGTATTGGACCAAGATGAATGTGAGCTTGAATTAGTAATGACTTTGCAAACCACATACACAAGAGATTGATAGGTTGTGCATGATTTTAAACATGTAAGATCTAAAAGCTACAAGTATAGAGGAAGCATGTTATTTTTTGGAGACTATTGCTTCATTTAACACATTGCTTAGTGCTCTAGTAAAAACCTTTTAGAAGCAATTTACTGTGGCTTCTCAGGCTGCCTACTTTTAAAAATTACTGTTCCGTTCACAAAAGGGAGTGAGCAAACTCTGCATGGCCCATTTTGTAGCCCAATATGATAGGAATGACCAAGCAGGGACGACTTCTTACATTTCACTTTGCTGTAGAAGGATTTCCCTAAGCCTGTGTTGCTGCAGTTAGTGAATGCTGCTGTTTGACATGTGTGTTCAATTTCCTTGTTGTGGAATTCAGAGTCCATGATTTCCAGAAATGAAGGGTTCTAGAGCAACATCAAAAAGTCAGTGGGAATGGTGGTAATACAAGAGGGCATCTTGAAGTGGGTGCTGTATGCAAGGCTCCAACTTCAGTGAAAGCTGGTTGACTCTGAGAGCCAGTTTCCCAGCTCTTCTGTATGCTGTTTTTGTGTAACTAACTTACATGCAAGAACACTGTATATACGTGTGCTGACTGTACTGCGAATAATCTCCAGAAGAGTAGCATGGTGAGGTTAGCCAGGTAAAAGGCCAAAGACTTTGTGGATGGTGGAATTAGAATAAATATTCATGTTTGTAAATTATTTAACTCTGTACAATAGAGAATTTACTTTTCCCAGAACTATAAAATTTAAGAAACTGATTACAAATCACTTGTAGATTTATCTGTTTGACTAAAATTGCAGATTAAATACTGCTTTTGTGTTTTGATCTATACAGTATCTTTTATTAAATCAAGCTAGGAAAGCTGAACTATTTTATTATGGTTATTCATTGACTTTCCTGCAAAACCATGTAAACTACATGATAGCAAATATAGATTTTTAGATCCAAGGTAAGATGTGCAGGTAATTGCAAGATAAATTATTTGTAGGGGAAAAAAAGACCAATTCACAGTATCACTGATGTGCTGTAAAATCCTCGTATGCAATGTGAATTTGGTGAGATGTATATGCTTTGTCACTTGTCAATTTCTTCCTTTTCCTTCTAGTTTCTACTGGCTCACTTGCTCAGCAATATGCCCATCCGAATGCTACCCTGCATCCACACCCTCCTCATCCGCAGCCTTCTGCTACGCCAACAGGACAGCAGCAAAGTCAACATGCTGGAAGCCACCCTGCTCCCAGTCCAGTGCAGGTAACAGCAAAACTCTAGAGAGCAAACATTTTGGAACATGTCATGTAGCTCATTGTTTTAGAAGGCACGGCACCAGTCTATTACTTCGGCATCGGTTTTTTCTTCATGCAGCTCCAAATGTATTCTTCTCGACAAATAATCTTTTATAGTGGCCATGTTCATACTCCCTTCTTCCAGAAATAATGTGGCTTGGAAATATCATTTCCTTATGATTTGCATGTGAATCCAAAGTGAAGTGCAGTCAGCCTGCCTTTATACCAGAGTGTGATGATAGTAATAAGGGTAAAGGATAGTGAACAATGACTTAAAAAACTTTTGTGTAAACAGCAGGGGGTGGTTCTTCCCCCACCTTCGCGCACACACAAGTCCAGTATTTGGGAGTTACTCATTTGACCCTTTTTGATAAGGAATGATTTGTTATTCATTAAGGAACGTCACTCCCCTGGTGCATCTGGCTGCAGGTTCGGTATGTGTGGATTTATGGCATGGAAGTTAGTCACAGACAGAAGTGCTGAAAGATGGCGTTTGGTTTTTACATGATAGCCTCAATTCTGGAGAACACATCAGGTCTGCAGGGTCCAGTGACTTTTTCCCCCCCTGTGCAACAGACTTGGATAATAAGACCTACGGGATCAGAATGTGGCACTTTATTTTGTGTTATTTGTGCAGTGTATATAGGAGGATGCTTTTAAAATTTTTGATATTAAGTGGAATTTTAATAATTCATTATTAGTTCCATGGAATAAACATTTATCATTTCTTCCCTGGAACCAAAACCTGAAACTCACTAATTCTTCCTTCTGTTTGCTTTGCAGCATCACCAGCACCAGGCTGCTCAGGCACTCCACCTGGCAAACCCACAGCAGCAGTCAGCAATGTACCATGCGGGTCTTGCTCCAACCCCACCTTCCATGACACCAGGCTCCAATACGCAGTCTCCACAAAATAGTTTTCCCACAGCACAACAAACAGTCTTCACTATTCATCCTTCCCATGTTCAGCCTGCATATACCAATCCGCCACACATGGCCCATGTACCCCAGGTAAACAAACTTTAACAACCTTCCAAAGACTGAATGTCATATTGCCTCAAAGATCTCGCCTTTGCATAGGGTAGTGGCCTCTTTTTACATCATTTCTCTTGGCCAACTATTTTCTGTGTCGCTTAGGTTTCTGTTTGCACAGTGCCGTTAATTTAGCAGTCTGGAGGCTCCACAGGTGCTCAAGAATGTTGCTACATCCATTTTGTCTAAAATAGCTACTGTGGGGCTCCCCTTAGAGCTTTGGAAAAGATATTTTGTTAAAACACATTTGAATGCAAAGCCAAATCTTTATAAAAAGTCTATTCAATGAGAAATACTCAGGGGTGCTTGGAAACTCCTGAGAGGATTATGAAGAACATCAGAAGAGGTTAAAATGAGGTGGGAAGGAAAGAGAGTAACCATGTACATTGATGGGTTGTCAGTTAAAGTGCCATTGAGGATACGGGGGACATCTCAGTGGTCTGCAGTGGGCTGATCTTGAATACTGTTTTCAGTTCTGATCACCCCACTTCAAAATCTGTATGGAAAAAATAGAAAAAGGTCCAGGAAGGGCAGTGAATGTGATTAGAGGTGTGGAGAGACCACTGCAGGAGGCACTGCAACAGAGATTGGCACTATGTAATTTAGAAAACAAAGATTAGTGGAAACGTAAGGGTACATCAAAGAATGGACAGTTAAGCAGGATCATTCCTGTGGAGGATATTTCTTCCTAACCCCAGGCAGTTAGTGGTTGGTTTATGCCTTAAATCAGATGGGTTGATACTCCCTTTGCATGTTACCCTGGCTAGCGTAACTCAAGATCTTGTTAATCCAAAAGGAGTCTAATTCTTTTCTGAATTCTGCTAAAATCTTTCACGCAATCTCTGTTCACATTAATTAGGAGATGTGGAAAAAAAGTTTTTACCAAATTTCCTTTTACCCATTCTAAATGTATAACTTTTTAATTTCAGAGTCTCCCATTGCCTTGCTCTTGTTTTGTTAAGGAACCCCCAACTGACTTTCTTTAGCCAACTTGTTATAGACCTTTTATCTTCCTCCGAAGCATCTGGCCATTGCCTCAAACAGGATATTGGTGTAGGTGGGATATTGATCTGTTTTAGCTTGGTAGTTCTGTATCTGACTAGATTTTGTAGTTCCTTTGGGGTCTTCGTAAGGTTCTGCATTTGGACCCTCAGATGTGCCTAATTGCAAGTGACTGCTATATAGACACCTAGAGCACCAAACCTCAAAAGCAGAGGTAATCATTTCACTTTCACGATGGAAAGGACTAGGTGAACTGTCCTGAAGTGTAACTGACAATTGCATACCTGTGTGCCAGCACACTTTCGGTAAATGGAAGTTAATTCTTTACTCTTACTGGCTCCTTTTTTGCTTTGTGAGCTTCACAAAAAACTACTAGAGTAAATAAGAAGCTTATTGTAGTGCAGAATTAACTAAATGACTGTTAAAGTCTCTATTTTTAATGAGCACAATCAGTCTTCTATATTTCTGATCTGTGCTGTTGGTTTCACAGACATAAAAACAACAGGCATGGACATCTCAAAAGATTGACAAAGTCCCAGATGGCTTCTCAGGCTGGGGCAGTGCCCTGTAAGCCTCTAGTGAAGGAATGATAGCTTCATTTATCTAAAAATCTCTTATGAAATGGCTACCTCAGCTGCTTACAGGAAAAACAAATAATAATCCCGAAGCACCAGAGATAGGGATTTCCTAATGCTAAATTTTATCATGAAATTCATTGTCACTTTATGGTGGGAATTCCAGACGTGCTCACACCAAGGGATTAAATTAATTTCATTTTAAAGACAATCAGTAACTTGATGCTAATTGAATCCTTGACTCACGAAACTCTGAGCATGTTACAAAAGCCAGCACCTACGCATCATGTTTTGCAAAGCTTCATTACCATGGCAAAAAAATCATATATGCATGTCTGTATTGAGCATGGCTGCTATGGTTATAATAGCGTTGCTTGGTCAAAGCAACAATGGTGGTGTTCATGAGGAATGTAATGCATGAGGTTTGGAAGGCATGGCTGTTGAGCACAACCAGGGTCCTTAGTATGATTTCGGAGTTAGTTCTCATGCCTTCAGGGGCTTCTTGGAAGCTATATTACAACTTGAGGAGTTCCATTAATCAAATGCCAGTCTGATTAAGGCTGACAGAGATACAGCAAAAGTAGTGCCTATGGAAAGAGTTGTAGGGTTTAGCCCCATGGGAACTTTGCCCTTTCTGCACATCTAACTTGAATGAGTCTGAAGTCAGCCAGTGCCTGCTACTGTCTGGAGTGGTGTCTGGCATCTGAGTTTCCTCTGCCAGTTCACTTAAAACACACCCACAACTAAAATGGGCAAAACCAATTTTCTTTTGAAAACTTGTTTGAATCTAAACATGGACAGTGTTAAATGCTGTCTGGTTTTTGAGGGTCATCTTGTACTTGAGAAATTACTGATCGAGATTGATCAGGCTTTCACCTAGGAAATACAGATAGTCTCTTTGCCTGCCTCCTGTCAGGAAGCATTACTAACAAGTGAAAGGAATTTCCCCACCAACTGAGGAGATAAGCAGTGAGACAGATGCATCTCACTTTTGCCTTGGGGATTAATTATGAATGCTTTCAGTACACAAGAATTGTGATATTGTGAGCTTAACTGAAAATAGAACAGATCTGAGCTAGCAGCATTACATAGTGGAATGAAAGGGGATATTACTAATTTTCAACTGTTTATGTGGGAACAAATATAGCTAGAGAGAGAGACTGGACATTGGAGAGACAATGGGCATCTAGGACAGGTGAACGTGATGAAATTGGGAATTGTAGACAGGTGAGAAACCAAGTTCAGTTCTTGAGGTGTGACGTTTACGTTGGAGACTTTTGCTGGGGGAAAATGTAGATATCTTTGCCTTTGCTTCATGCTTTTCCTTCCTCTTTGTAACCATGCGTTCATATGAGGTACTGAGAAGGGGATGGTGGCTCTTCTCATGTATGTAAAGGCCTATATAAGGGCCTATTATTTGTGTGCAGTTCATTCTCTGTATAGGAAATGCTTCTCAATTCTTAACAAAACATCTACAGGTTTTTTAAAATAATATTCCAAAAGTATCCTTTACCAGTGCTCTTAGTCAGCAGTGAGCTCCTGCCCAAACTGAGGAGGAGATGTCAGCAAAGCCAAGAATAAGGATTTGACACCTTGTGTTTTAAAATCTCAAACTTACTCCCTATGTGCACATTCTAGCCAATCGACTTAAAATGGAGTAAATCTCAGGATTTACTGTTACAGTTGGAGGAATCTTTGCTAGGCATGTGGCCAGGAGTGTTGCCTCCTTGTGACCATTATACTAAAGAGCTCTTTGTTTCAGGCTCATGTACAGTCAGGAATGGTTCCTTCTCACCCAACTGCCCATGCTCCAATGATGCTAATGACGACACAGCCACCTGGTGGTCCCCAAGCCGCCATCGCTCAAAGTGCACTACAGCCCATTCCAGTCTCGACAACAACACATTTCCCCTATATGACGCACCCTTCAGGTGAGGAGTGTGTGCGTGTGAGACCTGCACCTTAACTGAGCCAGGTCAAATTAGTGAGCAAAACAGTTATGAGCCAGGTTTGGGTTAGAAACAAAAAACCGTAAGATGTCCTTTTACAGAGGCAAACTGCTGAAGGCGGCAGACAGTATTTCTGCAGTTAGTATTTATATTTTGGTGCTCCAAATGTGAACTTGGTATGCATACAAGATGAACTCAGTTAGCAAAGACCTTATTTCTGTATGGCTGAAACATATTATGCAGACTTCAGTGTGTGTAGGACAATATCCGCCTGCCCTTGTCTTGGGGGATAGAATATCTAGGTGGCTTATGGTGTAATGATCCAAGTTTTATACATGTAAAATATATAAAGTGTCTTGAAGATAGTTGTAAAAAGATTGTTCCAGGGATACGAGTATTCCTGGTAACTAATGGCTGAAGGCAGATGGCAGTCAGAAGTTGACTTTTTATCCAAAGAGCGACATTTTGCAGTATTGTTGCTTGGGAAAACCAGGCCCTACTTGTTTTGTTGCTCTTTAAATGTAACTCTTACCTAGGTGTCTCAAATACTGTTTTTCCCCAAAGCAGGGTGTGAACTTGTACCGTGAACTAATACCTGGTTTTGTGTGGTGCGGAATGGGTGGGGAAAATAAATGTTGCTTTCTTAGGGTTTAGGTAGAAAAACAGCCAAAGGACATCTCAATGCAGGTTTTTTTACAGACTTGAGCTAAATAGTTATCTTGTGATTTGATTAACTAGCACATTGTTGTGTGGCTTCTCAATCTGCTATTTACACCTGCACTCTTTTTTTTGCAGTACAAGCCCACCACCAACAGCAGTTGTAAGGCTGATCTGGAGTAACAAAGGCTGGATACCTTTTGTAGGCCAAATACCTTCCTTCCACTGCTTCTGCCAACTGGAAGCACAGAAAACTAGAATTTCATTTATTTTGTTTTAAAAAAAAATTGATTTCTTGTAACATCCAATAGGAATGCTAACAGTTCATCTTGCAGTGGGAGAGATTCGGACTGAGTAGAGGCATGTGGGAACTTGTGGGTTATTCCATAATTCCATACACTGTATCAGAGTCCTGCAGGTGCCCAAACTCTGCTTGCTGAAAACTGGAAGTTATTTATTTTTTAATGACCCTTCAAAGTTATGAACTCATCAGCTAGCAAAAGAAGTAACACAAGTGATTCTTGCTGCTATTATCACTAAAAATCAAGACTCGGAGATCCCTTTTACGTCTAATAAACTTGAAACAGGTTCAGTAAAAAAAAATTCTAATCGTCAAACTGATGGATTATTATTTATAAATCACGTTTGATGAAGTGATCACTATTGCAAGACAGTGATGTAACTTTTAAGTTAAGAAAACTTTTACTTTGTAGATAATATAAAATAAAAACTTTAAAAAAAATTAAAAAATAAAAAAAGTTTTAAAAACTGATCAATCTGGTGTGTGTGTGTATGTTACTCTTGCCATACTTGCTTCTCTAGCTTTAAGATTCTGTCCAATTTAATGTCAGGTAAAATTGATTTGGCATTATGAAATTTAAATAGTCTTTGACGTCAAACCTTTGACATGTTTTTCTGTGCAAGACATGAGGTTTGGTATAACTATCAATTTACCATACGTATTATTTCAGTCAAAGTATCCGACTTTAAATGCTTCTGTTTTCCAGAAACTGGGAATGAGCAACAGGGGATGGATCACTTGATGATTCCCTGTTCTGTTCATTCCCTCTGGGGCACCTGGCATTGGCCACTGTCGAAAGACAGGATACCGGGCTAGATGGACCTTTGGTCTGACCCAGTATGGCCGTTCTTATGTTCTTAGCTCTCTAGATTCAACTGCGGTAGCTTCGGTCCACAATGTAGCATCTTCTGAAAGAAGCAGAATGGGAAGTCTTGATGCTTGGGGCAGAAGAGACAATGCAAAGGTCAGTCGTGTTTGTTGGTGTTTGGGGAAGCTACTTGCCAGGCTGAGCAAGAAAAAGCTGCAGTAGTGATGGGCAGAATGTGAGACAGAATTATAGAAAAAGACTAGAAGAAAAGTTCATGAATTTCTTGTGTTTAGTACTTCACGTGAACGTGAGCCACCTCAGTCCACGTCCATAAAATGTACTGTGGTCTTCACCGCCGTTCCTTATGGAGCATACTTACATCTGCTAACCAAAGTTAATGGACAGGAGAAGAAAACCAGTGACCTATTAAGGTACAAACAGTTGTTGCATTTCAAAGGTGGGTTAATAATGTGTTTGTGTCAATATGTACATATTAAATATAGCTGGCAAAGTATACCATGGCTCAGTGCAAGATGAGGCTAAATAGTATAGCTAGTCTTGTAAGTCAATCCACTATATGGACACTGTACAATGAAAATGTCACTGCTCTACAGAAGTAATTCTGACAGGCAGTAGGGGGCATAAAACCATTAAATACTAATGGTGTATCTTATTCAAGTGAGTAAATATGCCTTATACTTCTGTTCCTCAAATACTCTTAATAAAGAACACAGCATAGCTTGTTGAAGTAGGTTATCAAACATTCATGTAACTGGGAGACAAGGTGGGGGAGATGATATCTTTTGTTGGCCCAACTTCTGTTGGCAAGAGAGACAAGCTTTTGAGCTTATACAGAGCTTATACAGGTCTGGGCAACTTACCTGCAGTATCACAGCTAAATACAAGATGAAACAGATTGTTTAGCATAAGTAGTTAACATAGCTTGGTCCTGCTTTGAGCAGGGGGTCGGACTAGATGATCTCCTGAGGTCCCTTCCAACCATAATAATCTGTGATTTCAAGGGACCATTCAAGGCGATGTGGCCCCTCCACTTATAAGGAAGAAAGGAAGGGAGAGGAAGTAGCTTAATGGGTTACAGATTGTTGTAATAAGCCATAAATCCAGTGTCTCTTTTCAGTCCATGATTTTTAATGTCTAGCAAAGATATGAATTTAAGCTCCCAGGCTCATCTTTAGAAAGTGTTGTGCAGGTTTCCTTTGAGGAGGAAGACTGAAAGGTCAGATACAGAGTGATCGTTTTGTCAAAAGTGTTCACCCACCGGTGATGTGATGATTTTGTCTTTTATCATTTTCCTGTGAGTTCATTCAAGAGTACAGTGATTGTTTGGTTTCAGCCACATAGTTGTTGTTGAGGCATTTAGTGCACTGGATGAGAGATGCTCAAAAGCTTGTCTCTAGAGACCTGCAAATTTGCGGATATCCATTTGATATCTGCCGCTATCTGTAGACCATGTTGGCGGATCGGATGCAGATACGAATGTTGTATCCATGCATGGCTCTACTTGTCTGGCTCACCAACAGAAGTTGGTTCTATTTAAAAAAAAAAAAAAAAAAAAAAAAAAAAAAAACCAACTCACCCACCACCTTGGCTCTCTCATATCCAGGGACCAATAGGGCTACACCACCACCATACATTCATGTAACTTTCATTTCTAAAAGTGGGGAGGGAGGACTTTTGTACTCTAGCAGCTATTAGTCCAATATCTGGCAAGTCAGTGAGAGCTTCTGGAAAAAATTAGGCTAAAAGTATTAATATAAGAACAAACAGATTCTAAAAACAATTTATTTGAGCTGATTTGTACATTATAACAAAATTGCATTATTCAAGAATAAGTTACTTGTACAGTACATACAGAAACAATACATAGAAAATCTACTATACAAGAATTCTGTTGATGAAAAGTAGAGCTTTGAAATAAATGCACTTGATTCCAACAAAACCCTTGTTGGCCTTAATTTGCCTATGGGATAAAAAGGCAGTGAACGATAGAATGCACTCTCAACTCTTACGCTGTGGGCATGTGCTGGCTAAAATAACATCCTGTTCTCATACAACAAGCTTGTACGTTGAAATATGGAATATTGTACTCAAACTTGTCAGTCAAGACTGAAAGGCCTTATATGCATAGTAAAGTAAAACCACATTGGCTCTAAACTGAGTTTTCTGTGGTACAAGGAATATCAACAGTCAGTCAATATTGCATCACAGTGGCACAGACTAGGCTGCTTTAATTCTTTGATGACGTTGGCTTTGATGCTTCCTCTGCTGACCTGGACCTGGACCTTTTCCTCAAAGCTTCACTGTGGAATGCAGCCTTGAAGCAGAAGGATCAATGAGGTTGCTGTCGGTGTTTTAGGTACCCTGTTCTTACACGCTGGGTTAGCTTTTCCCTGTGGAGTTAGCCCATTCAGTGACCTAGACCGGAATGGTACTTCCATAGGGATAACACAAACTTCTCCTGCATGGCCTGTCTACCAGGAGGACATTCAAGAGTTGTCTGTAGGCAGTGCCCGTTTGTCAGCAAATAGCAAGTAAGGCTTTCCATACGAAGAAGGGGGTGTAGAGTTGGGGGTGGGAGGGCTGTTTCTGTTTTGGCACAGCCAGTAGGCTCTATCACAGTTACCTGCTAAACCAGGCTTCTGCCTGGCAATAGGCTGCGCTAGCTGAGGCACTACATACTGTTACGTCTTCACTGTGGAGCACAGCCCTAACGCTGCTATGAAAAAAGCAACGTTTCACTAGCCCAGCCACCTGTTATTTCTGTGGAAGACCAGAAATGCTGGTCTCCTTTACGGTGCCAGCCCTTAGACAAGCTGTTTTCAATCAGTCAGCCTGAGAGGTAAGACTTTGGAACCAATCATATTTAATTTTGTGTGCCCCTTCCCTGGACCCTGAGACTCTGGCAGGGCTGAGAACCTAGGTCAAAGCAGGCAGCTTGCTGGCAGTGTTCCCCAGTATCTGGTAATTCCAGGGGAGAAGGCAACTGCTCAACTGCTAAGGTGAAACAAGCAAAAGTTCAGTGTCACCCTTTGCCTTTCCATCCTGCTAAGGCTGTGACTATTGAAAGCAACTGTCTTGAGAACGCTTCATAAATGCAGCTAATTCCTTGGCCTACAAGATGTTGTTAATGTGCTTTTAAATATAAAAAAATCTTATAATAAAAGTCAACGTTGAAACATGCCACACACCTTCACTAGTTACTTGGCAAAAACATCTTAGAGAAGTCCCATAAAATTACTTCGAAGTCGTGTATGTTGCAAGGGCTTAACATTTTGTCCCCAGGTTTCTACTAGAGCATTGTGTGTACTGTGTGAGTTATGAAATAGTTTCTCTTCCTCTTCTGTACTACCAGGACTAAGTCAGACTTTGAAATGCATCACAAGCCAACTACCTTTTAGCAAGGATGGAATTCTGAGAAGTTCGGCTTCCCACGACCTGGGAAAATAGATTAAAGAACTGACCCTGCAATTATTGTATAATTGGTTTTAGGACCCCCAACACCAAAGTGAGGGGGAGATGACAGGCTCTGTTGGAGCAACACAGGGAAGGACTGGAAGAATATTTGCCCAGTTAGGGAAAGTAGACCTTTGGCTGGAGAAGGAATGGAATGAGATGGGTCGAACACTGCTGGGGAAGGCTGGAGATGGTGAACAGTCAGTCTGTTGTTTGTTAGCGTTCGGTGTACAATTCTTCAGATTCCATACACAATCCCCTTCAGCAGTGAACTGGAGTGGTCTGCCAGCCTTTCAGTCTGGATTATCAAGCTTCTTCCTAGCTTTGGCTAACTTGACAGTGAAATTCTAGAAGGAAACATCTGCAATTTGGTGAATAATCAAACAACTTTCCAACTAGGTACCAGGAGAAGGAACTTACAGTCACGTGCTTGGATTTGTTTGCACAGGAGCACTAAATGAATGATGATAAACTTGGTGTATATTGTATTAAATAAGAAAAACAAGTTCCATTTAGTCCAGAAAGATGGCCCTAGCAATTCAACATAATTCCAAATATGTGTATGTGTGGTTGCTGGCACTTAAACAATAAGACAGGCCAAAAATCTCAACCCAGAAGCAGCCTAGGTGCTTTGTTTACCCACAGGTATGAGAGCTGGGATGATCATTCCGCCTTCACACCCCGTTCTGTCACAGCCACTCCTGCCTTGCTCTGATCATGGAATGAATACTTTGAGCATGCCTGCCAAAAGTGCAGGTTGGTCAGTGGGACATGTTGATGGCTTTGGAGCAAGGTTTAGCCTATAAAACAAGCACTTCCTAAAGGTTGCAGAGAGAAGTAGCCATCTTCCACATTGTTCTTCTATTTAGTTCTCGAACCTCGTTCTTTTTTAAAAGTCCAAGGGGCAGATCCTTGGCTGGTGGCGTGTCAGAGCTCCGCTGAAGTCACCCAGGGGCAATGGACGATTTACTCCAACTGAGAAGCTACCCTATGGGCTTATAAGTGGACTCAGTTTGTCAGAGATGGAGGGGAGTGAATTGTTTGGCAGAAACCATCCTGTGGATAGCTCTGCTTACGGAGTGTAAAGGAGCCCTAGTATACTATAGCCTATCACTTTGGGCTTGAGAAATACCTTGCCTCGGCGATGTCCTAGGACAAGGGAACAGAGATTGATGGGAGCTTCAGCAGCTTCTTTTGCAAAGCTGGGATGAAGCTGAGATTGTCTTGGTTTTCATGTCCCTTGCAATCTGCTTGTGCCTTAGAAATGTGTTTGGTGAGGATAAGGGCACTGGCCACTTGAATTCCGTTCATAAAAAATAGAGATGGCAGAATTCCAGTTTCTGGTGGTGCAGAAATCTTGGTCCCATTTATGTATATAGAACTTAATTCTATGGCCAGAATTTAAGGGCCTTTCCATGAAGGGAGACACTGACTTGACAAAGTGCTGTCAAATGCACGAAAGTGATCTAGAGGGAACAGCATCTTTTGCGAATTTCCAGTAATTGTAAGACACATACTGGGTGTACAAAATTCAGACATTAGAGGGGCTTTTTAAGTTGAATGGCTCTATGCTTTTTTAAGCGTTGCTCCCTTAAGCCACATTCCAGAGAGTCTCTTCTACCATAGAGCCCCTGCTGGTGTGGCTCAACTCTGGCGTAACTGAAGTGCTTTACCTTGAAAAGAGGTTGGGTCTAGTGACAATTTTAGGGGTTAGTGAAATTACCGATTTATTGCTTGTGAATCTATAAATCTTAACTCCTAACATACAGCTCTGCACAGACCTGTCTCTCAGTAAAGAAGCACAAAGGCAAATATGTCACATCTCCTCCTGTAACTGTAATTCTAACTGAGGAAATGCCAAAGTCTAACCCTAGTCACAATAAGGTACAAGAAGAAAGGGGGTCAGTAGTGCATCCCCCTTTTGGGTAACTTTGTTCCACCGAAGGGGTTCATATTGCTTCTCCATAAATAGGAAAATCACTTTGACTGTTGGGTTTTTGACAGCGCTTTTGCTGAGACCTACAGGCAAGGGGAATATTGAGGAGAAAAGGTTACACCCAATCTGGCTGGAAAACCATGACACTCATGCAAATACAACTCCCCTAGCTTTACTTAACAAAATATGATCTAGTATTTGAAGAGTTGCTTTTTTTAAATGTAAGCAACAGTGGCTGGTTATCAACACCGTTCCTGCTTTGAAGAACCAACCTGCAGTAACATATTTGGAAAAAAACTTTTGCTGAACTCTAGACTTGTGCCTAAATTTCCACAGCAGAAAGAAGTTTTACGCCAAGGTTATGACAAGATGTCAGTCTTCTCTTTTGTCCTCTGATCAGTTACGTTAAGCCTACATTAATAGGAGGAAGTTAGTGTTCACTTTTTAATCGTGACTAATAGATTAAGCATTTCCTTTGCCCATGGCTGCAGCCGTGACTTCAACGGCTCCACTGTTCGTTTTGTTTTTTTAAATGCTAACGTGCGTTAAGTTAAAGCCTGTACTCTCCATATCCAAAAGTAATGAATGAACTCTTAGGTTAGCGATAAGGCTACTGCTCTGTTAGAAATATGGAACTATGACTTATGCAACTGCAGCACATTCCTTGGCCATCACAAAGTGACTTTTCTTTGCTTATGCACAGCCCAGATCAGTAACTTGTCACAAACTTCAAATCCATTTTTGTCCAATTATGTGGCTGTAATGGAACCTTCTGGTTTCTTTTCTGGGCTCTGTCCATGTCAAAAAGGGCAGCGAAGACCAAAAGCACCTGTGACAGAGACTAAGTGAGATATTAGCCTAAAGGGCAGAGAGCCTGGCATGTTAACAGGAACGAGGTGTAAACAGTCATAAGAAAGCTTTAATATGTAAAACAGGCCCTTTAACAGGCCTAATAAAGGGATCACACCCATAGTGGAGTGAACAATTTATATATCTTACTCCCTCCCATACCAAAAACAATAAATCCCAAATTACATTCTTTTCATAGGCTTCCCAAAATCTATAGCAGAAGTTCTCTAACAGGGCTCCAAGCCAAAGTGCGTGGTTTCCACCCCTCCCCCACATCGTGTCAGAGTGGTGTGTATTGATTGTCAATAGCCCGAATGTGGCCCCTGCCAGGGGAATCCAGCTCGTAGTCAGAGTCCCGCTGCCGGCTGGAGTGCGTGACGGCCACATCGCTGTCTCGGAGGCTGTTGGCCAGTTCTTCGGGAGAGGGCACCAGGTGGAAGATCTGTTCTGGCTGAGAACTGTGGTGAATGTTGTCTGTCATGTCTAGCCGGGGGCAGCTGGAGGGACTGAGGGGGGTAAGGTTGAGTTCGGAGCTCCAATTAGGGACGGAGAATGGGAGCAAGATGGTGTTGCTTGAGCCCAAACCTACAGGGAGAGGGGAGAAATCCAAGCATTAGATAACTGGCCAGGGTATGGGCAGGATCCTAAGAGAAACCCAAGCCCTGTTGGCTTAAGACCCACACCTGAGGAAACTTACCCTTCTCCTGTGTCCTTCCTAAGCACCTAGCCCTTGATCCTGCATGTACCCTGGCCAGTTATCTAATGCCGTGGGGGGACGGGGCGTGTCAGAGGGAGTGATAGCACTAGAGAAGGTGTGTGGTTACCCTGTCCACACACTCTCTCTGGCTGACTCTCCCTGTTCATGGCAGCTCCTACTTCCCCCTGTTGGCCAAGGAAGCAGCAGGGGTCTGGAACAGAGAGCTGGCTGCAGAGGCAGAGCAGCCTTCAAACTGGCTCTACTTGGAAAGGTTGGGTAAACCTCTCCTTGGTGCAATGTACAGATGGAGGAATGCCTCCCCTTAAGGTGTTTGTGCCACCAAAAGCATCTGGGGCTGCTCCTGCTCAGCCCATGCTGGTTGGCAGAGGCGTTCAAGCTGCAGCCTACAGCTCCAAAGCCTGGAGGTGGCGCTGCTGCGCTCCACCTCCGGTGACCTGTTCCATGCAAAGGAGTTTGTCCGACTCCTAGAAGAGCCTGTTCTGAATCAGATCTCCCTGAGCCGGCCATGGGAAACAGGCTGAGCCGCCCCTGTGGTCAGCGGTTAGAGCAGCTTCTCTTTTAGAAAGAGGAAACATACACAGGGTGACTTTCAAGCTTTTTCCATCTGTAGAGGCGCTTCCTGCTCTGAATACAGGCTCCCAGGCCTTGCTGCACCTGTCTGCCCCAAGGAGCCAGTGCGATCACTCAGCTAATGAGTGCTGCTGCCATTCACTCCCGCTGAATGCAGGAGGGAACTGGGCTTATTTGGTCTGCTCTCAAATCCCCCCTCACTCTTCTCTTCTGCAGCCTTCAACTGACTGAAGGTGGTTTCCAATGAGGATGGAGCTCGGCTGTTCTCAGCGGTGGCAGATGACAGATCAGGGAGCAATGGTCTCAAGCTGCAGTGGGGGAGGTTTAGGTTGGATATTAGGAAAAGCTTTTTCAGAAGGAGGGTGGTGAAGCACTGGAATGGGTTACCGAGGGAGGTGGTGGAACCTCCATCCTTAGAGGCTTTTAAGGCCCAGCTTGACAAAGCCCTGGCTGGGATGATTTAGTTAGGGTTAGGCCTGAGGTCTCTTCCAACCCTCATCTTCTATGATTCTCCTCTTGCTACCCACTCAGTGACCAGCTACCGGCACCAGCTCTAGGAATGCAGTGGCAGCTTTGCTCATGTTTGACGGCAGAGCCCATAGCTACCAAAGGGAGGGAGTGAACTCTTCAGGGGAGAGCTCCCTCTAGGAACCTAGGACCTACGATTTTCAGCAGGCCTCTTGGTACCTGGCCCATACTCCTCCCCTTATTGCTTGAGGCCTGAATTACCTCCTGCTTCAGTTCTGTTCTATCTACTCTTTCCCTGCAAATTTGTATTCCCTTTGCCAGAGCTAGAGCCTCCAGCATCTGAAAGGTCTGTGCTCATCTAAGTTGTTTTCACACCACAGCCCGGTTAAAGAGCACAGTGGTTAATTGTTCTCCATGTCCACTGAAGACAGAACAAGAGATAACTGGCTTAGACACGAGGAAAAATTTTCTACGGATAAAGCTCATTAAGTAGTGGAGCAGGGTACCAGGGTGACGGTGGGATTTACATCACTGCAGGCTTTTGTCGGAGAAAAACTTAGTTCTCATCTTTTGGTTGGGTGCAGCAAAGGCAGATACTTTATTATTTTAAGCAATTGCATAGAGGGAGAGTGTGTGCTAGGACACAGGGTTTTCCCCTCCTGGCAGGTCTTTCTACAGGTAAACAATTACAGGAAGCATTTATACTTTTTGTTACATAAAGTAATAAGCAACAGCTGCATTTGGTTTATATCTAGGCCATTTTGATATCTTATTTTTCTCACTTCTATTTAGACACTAGTCTGCATTTCACCTTATTGACACAAGGTTGCAACACCTCCTCACACAGTGTTTTTTTCCACTCCCCTCACCTAATCCTTGCTTTTGCAAACCTCGTGTTGTTAGGATTATAGCTAGCCTAATTCTTGCTAACAGAGGTAACTGTTTACATTCAAGTCCCTGTCAGTTCTTGCTCTACTTCCACATTTCTAAGAACAGGCTGGACAAACACCTGTCTGGGATGGTCTAGGGTTACTTGGTCCTGCCTCAGCCCAGGGGGCTGGACTCCATGATCCCTTCCAGCCCATTTCTGTGATTCTAGGGGTCAGCTAGGACCCTTAAGATTTCAGCCACACTGTGTTACCTGACCATGGTTTTAAAATGTACAGAAAGAGGAGGTGAGTTCAGGACACAACGCTAAACTAAGCTTCTCCCCCTTTCCTTTCATGGCAGTGTGCAGTTCTGCTTCCCACCCTCCCCTACCCCCCCGTCATCTGACTCTCCAACGCTTGATCATAAGGCAACTGAATGAAAGTGCCAGGGGCTCTTTGGAGATTTGTTCTATCCAATCGAAAACCATTCGAGCAGGAACATGCCTCTCTAACCACTTGGGGGTCACAGGGCAGCACTCCAGGCTCGGTCAGGACTGCAGTCTACCCCCCTCCATTGAACTTCCAGGAGGAAGTTAGCTAGAGCTCCCCCCTTTGGACTGCGTGCAGTGGGACTCAAAATCACAGCTACTGGGCTACCGCACCTGCACTAGGGCAGTGTAACCCCACTAACCTCACAGCCCGGGGGCTGCGCTGCCACTGCACAGAGCTGGGCAAGCAGAGCGAGTTGGCCTGGGGCCCGCTGCAGGCTGCCCAGAGAGGCCGACCATTAACTGCATTTCCTCCATAAACCTAGTGGAGAAGCAGTGCTGAAGTTTAAATAACCTGACGTAATTAGTCTATAGTGACCCCTGCAACGCAATTAAAGTGGAGAACTGAAAGGTTCTGCACCTCCTCTAAAGGCCACCTCACCCCTTTCAAAGGGGGAGGGGAGGGAGCGGTAAAAGCATCTTTCACAAGTTGCTTTAAGTCAGGCGAGGGCAGAAGCAGCCAGCAGAGCCAGACGCTGCACCTGGAACCTGAGGCTCCTACATTCAAGCCTGTGCTGAACGAACAGCTTCTGTGACTGCAGAGTCCAATGGGGTAACACCCACTGCAGCAGGAGGCCAGATGGCTGCTTGAGGAATCCTGCTGGCCTGGCCTGGCCACATGTCGCACCAGAGGTGTGAGGGGAGACTGGGTGGTTGGCACAGATTTTTGCTCTTAGGACGAAGAGGAAAAGCACTGCTGATACACACTAGGCTGGGAAACTAAAGGGTTGACATAGAGGCGCCTGTAAATGGAGGCTCTATCATTGACACTTGGAATAAAGAATACCTGGTGTTATCAGCTCTCTCCTCATTCGACGGCAATGTGTGAGCTCCTGCCAGAATCGCTTCCCTCCTGGGAAAGCGTGTCCAGCACAGTGCACAGATGACAGCAGCAAGGAGTGTGGTGTTGCTAGGCAATGGCACCAGCTGCTGAGCGCTGGGGGAAAGGGAGGGGAGTGGCAGGATAGGCCTGTGGGCTAATTTAGTTTTGCCAACAGGCCCAGAGCCCTGGCCCAAGGGGGCCAGGATCCATCTTTGACGCCTGTGAGCCATCCACTGGGCACCTGGCTGCCGGCTTTGCTGAGGCACTAAGGTAGTGGCGGGGGGGTGGGGGGTCAGCCTGATCATTATGGGCCATGTTGAACGCTAACCCTGTGGTATTAGTGTGGCCACAGGCCTCAGATGGGCTCCAGCAGCTACTCTAGGCTGGGCTTGGGATTAATTCAATAATTAATTAAGCCACAGTCTAATGCTTTGGCTCAATTAACAGACCGGACGGTCCGAGCAGCGTTGGCTGGTTGGAAGATGGGTGAGGCCAGCCGGCCCCAGGGGCGTGCAGAGAGGAGAGGCTGGCAGCTTCTCAGAACAGGGGGCGCAGCAACTGCCCCAGGAGTGCCTGCCAACTGCAGCCATGCCTGGAGCCAGGGATGGGGTCGGTGGGGGGCAGCTGCTCTCCAGTGGGGCAATGGAGGGGGAGAGACATACTTCCCCCTCTGGGACGTGCACGTGCACCCCCCCTACCCCCTCATACCTTGGGGCGACGGGATGACCACCACGTAGCTGGAGAGCTTGACGTTGCAGGCCGCGCCGCACTCCAGAGGGATGGGGCACTGCTGGAAGTGGTGCAGCATGTCCAGGATGGAGGGGAAGCGCAGGTGCTGCACCCGGCACTGCCCCCGCTCGGTCAGCGAGAGCCGCAGGTGCTGCGAGGGAGACGGGCACGTTACAAAGCTGCTGGCTCAGCTGGGAGGGGGGAGTGGCAGTGAGCTGTGGCCAGAGGCTGGTGGCTGGGCGCGGGCAGCAGAACTGAGCCCCATCTGTGTCACCGGGAGCAGTCCTTTGAGCCAAACACAACTGGTTTGCAACGCCAGGGTTTACTTTCCTCGGCAGAGGCGGGTTCTTTCCTTCCCTCACCCCAAGAGTCAGACCAGCCTGGCCTGGGGTCAGGTTACGTCCTGTGCTGGGAGGGGTGGGACTGTCCCCTGCCATGAGGGGATGGCAGGGCAGGGGCAGGAGCAGCCATGTTTCCCCAGGGGCTCTGAGCCAGCCGCTAGTTGGGGAAGGCTTCTGCAGGCAGGCCTATGGCTGTTCAGAGCCTTCTGCGAGGGGCATAGGCCTCCAAAGGCCAAACACTGGAACTCAGGAGAGACCTGAAAATTGCCCTGCCTCTGGGTCTTGGCTCTCAGCCCTCAGAGCATAGGCCGGAGTGTTGGAGTCAGACACCCTCAGGGCAGAACAGCCCAAAGACACACGGGAGCCTCGACCCAGGGCGCGTTAGAAACAAGGCTGCCCAAATACCACTGCTGGTGCTCTCCGGAGGAACGCTGGCTCAGCAGGGAGAGGGGGCTGTGCCAGGGGGTTCGGGCCCCTCTCTGAATGGCAGCAGTCTGCATGGGGAGGGCTCAGGTGTCCGTCGAGTCGACCAGAGAGAGGAAACCCTGAGCAGAAAAGCGGGGCTGGCGCCTCTCGCACCTCCTCCCGCACAGGCCCTACCTTCGCTCTTCCTTGGAAATTGAAGGTGAGGACGTATTCGCCCCTGCGGGTTTCGCTCTGTCGAACAAGGAAAACCCCGTGGCCTTCCAGCCCCCGCAGCTGCACAAGTTGGGCGGCCTTGACACGCGAAATGGGGCCGTGGAACCAGGGGTAGGACGAGAGAAACTGGTCGGTTTTCTGGCAGGACGGCTCTGGCTGCCCACAGTGCATAGCGCCTGGGGAGGAAGAAGAGCATTAGAGGCACGGCCGTGGGGACAGGCCTGGCGGGAACACCGCTGCCACCCCATAGGCCAAACTCTGAGCAGGGCTGAGGGGCTCTGGGAAAGCTGAAGCCTTGGCTACAGCCCAAGTGGGCCCAGCTGTGCCATTCCCTGGCAGGCTGCCCACCCCCACCCCACCCTGTGGGACCAGCGCCTTGAAATCCCCACTCAGCAGGGCAGGGCAGGGCTCCTACTTTGTTGCTCTCTGGAAAGCACCTGGCACAGCTTGGGCAGGACTTGGAGCCAATAAACCATCCTGAGCCGGTCAAACAGCAAAAGCCCAACTGGTGACAATGAGAACAGAAGCAGCCCTGAACACATGGATCTGGCTGGCCCTAGGCCCGCCCGATGCCTCGTCCCCCTCGCCACACCCCTGCTTAGCTGCCGTCTCACATCATTACTGTGCCTTAGTGAGAGAAGCTGGTCCCCCCCCCCACCCCCCCAACATGCCGTGTGACGGGCTCCCCCAGCACCCTGCATGGTTTAGCTTTGAGTCAGTCACTGGCCACTTCTGCTTTATCCAGAGCCTGATTTACGCCAGGTCCTTCGCCTTGCGGTACTGGCATTCGGCAACAGCACAGAGGGAGCTGTGTGACACTGAAACGCAGCGTTCAAACGATCAATAAAACCCTTGTTTCCTGTCAACTCAACCTGAGACCCAGGCAACCCTAGTTCCTCTTTCCAGGAAACACAGGCACCAGCCTGACGTTTCAGGGGTGGAGCAGGAGAGAATCTCAAGCTCTCCCTCCGCTCACCCTCCAGCTCCCAAAGCAGTTGCCGCCAGTTCCAGAACGGTTCTGGGGGCCATGGTTCATATTTAATCTCTTGGCTGGAAAGAAGGCAAAAGCAGGGTGCTAATCGGCCCCTCCCGCCTCAGCCTCCCACTGGCACGGTGCTGTGAATCAGCTTTGTGTGTCAGCGCCTGATAAGTAGTTTCTTGGCAGAGGATTGGGAGCACATGTCTTGCAGGGACAGGTGACCAGAGCGGGAAACTCTCAGAATCCTGCTCTGCAGGGGCCCGAGGGTGCTTAGCTCCCTCCCAGATCCAGGGGAGTTTAAGGGTGCCGAGTCCTTCGCAGGATCAAGCCCCCAATCAGCAGTTCTACCTTCCCCAGAAGCTGTGTAATTCTCTAGGCTAGTGCTCCAGCTGCTGCCCCGGGCTGGTTGTTCCTCATTCGCTCTCCAACCAGAGACCCTGGCTAGTTTCCTGGGGCTCCTCGCTGGGCTTCAGCATCAGCTCTCTCAGGTAGGAGCCACCTCCGCCCCGACCCACTGGAGACACTCCCTGGGTGACTGGCACTAGACACCCCTGCAAGTGGTGCCCCCTGGAGCCGCTCGCGCCAGCAGTGAGGTATGGCTGGGAGCCCCAGGACTGCTGCAGGCTGGTAAAGGTCTGTCTGCTCCGTTAGCCCTTAGCCATCAGGGACTCTCCCATGCAGGGCACTCACCTTGCGTAAGGGAGTCGGTGCTGCCAGTGGCAGGGCTGGACGTCACGGTGTCAGAGTGCTGGCCTGAGAGCAGCTCTACATCGGCTCCCCCGGACCTGCCAGGAAGACACAGGAAAGATGTCACAGCTTCCGCCACTGAATCCAGGTGGAGAACAGGCTGCTCCGCTCGACAAAGCACCAGGGCAAACAAGAGAAACACAGCTCCCTTTGTGCAAACGTGCCAGGCAGAGAGAGTGCCTGGACGCGAACGTGACAGCTCAGCTGCTGCCCAGAATTCAGGGCTCGTGAGGACACTAAATGCTGGGAAATTCCAAGTGTATTTATGAATTAAAAAAAAAAATTCGAGGGAAACAAGTTTCTAAACACTGCGGGGCTGCAGCACCATGGGGTCCTACTGCAGGCGCATTCCCAGAGCCATCCTGAGCAACACTCCCAACTGGCTGCAGGGCCTGGGCCATCAGCCAGCCTGCCAAAAGGAAACATACAGCAGCGCTGGGGAAAACCCAGCGAAGCGCTGCAACCCCTCTGCTAGAGTCGCAGGCCTCACTAGTAACACAGGAGGGAGAGCGAGAGATGTGTGATTTCAATCTCTCTCTCTCTCTCTCTCTCTCTCTCTCTCACACAGACACCCGCCTCCCACCCCCAAAATGACAGAAATGTCCTCTGACCATGTGCAGGTCACAGCCCCGCCTGCTGCCTCAGTTTCCCCATCTGTCTCCACCTGTGTGAAGTGCCTTCAGGCGGTAGATGGGGATGCTCAGGGGAGGAGAGAAAGGACAGAGTTGGAGGTGGGGGGGGGGCTGCCTGGCCAACCAGGGACGCGTATACTGCTGGCCTGCATAACTGGAGAAATACAGTGCTGAGCTCCTTGGGGCTAACGAGACTCGGCTGCCAGCCCTGGAGCTGCCCAGGGGTCGACTCAGTGCACTGGAGCAGCCTGGGAGGCACCCTTGGCTTGCAGCAGATGCTGTATTCAGCCCCCGTCCCCTCCCTGAGTTTGAGGTAGGGGCAGGTTTCCCTGCTTCAGAGTGGGCCTCAGCTCTCCCCTTGGGTTCAGGTGCACCGTCCCTGCCCCTGAACAGCCTGTGAGCTCTCGGGCCGGGGCTGAGGTTGAGTACTCAGCACGATGGGGCCCTGCTCCTCTGGGCACAGCTGTGATGCAAACAGGAACCAGAGGAAAAGGACACATGCTGCCCTGGAAATGCATCAAGTATCCCCAAAATACACAGGGGCAGGGAGAAGATCTCAGGACCCCTGGAATGGTGCTGTGCCCTCTAAGAACTATTCGAGCTGACCCCTGCCCAGACCCCACCATAGGGAGTGGTTACAGCCCTCCCCCCCCACTTCCCCATAGGTACCATCCCACGTGCAGCAGACTGCACAGCACCCCCCAGCCCCTCTCTCCCCAGCCCAGACAGCCCTAGCAGCAGATGGCACTGGGGCAGGTGCAGACTTCTACCCAGCAGGGCTCTGCACCCAGATCTGTGAGCCCCAATGTCCCCAGCCTGCCAGGGGCTGCGAGGCCAGCCCGAGTGCACCGAGTCTGTGCAGCTGCTGCTACACGGGGCTGATGCTCCCTGTGCAGCCAGGACCCAGGTTCTGACAAGTGCTAGTCCCTAGGTGGGGGATCCAGGGCCAAGGGCTGAAGCAATCCATGGGGCCTCAGTAGGGCTGGAGTCAAACCAAGGCACACTGGGTTCCCAGAGGCCGAGCTGGAAGCAGAACCTAAGTCAGGGGTTGGCAATCTGCGGCACCAAGCCGATTTTTAATGGCACGCTGCTGCCTGCTGGGGTCCCGGCCGCACTCACCCCCCCACCCATCGCTATCTCCTGTGGGGGCAGGAGGCAGACGGTTGGTCTTGCCGGCAGCCAAGCTCCCCACTCCCTCACTTCTTCCTCCAGCATGGTGCTTTCCTGCCCCTGATCAGCTGATCGTCCTTGCAGGGGGTAGGGGGGAGCGGAGCCACAGCTTCCTTGCTGCTCCGCAGAGGAGGCAGAGAAGAGGTGGAGATGGGCCCCTGGGTGGAATCGGGGCATATCCCTTCCAGCCCCCTGCTGTGAGAACCCTAGCCCTCTGCCCTGACCCCTGAACCCCCCCCCCACACCCAGCCCTCTGCCCTGACCCCTGCACCCCCCCCACACCCAGCCCTCTGCCCTGACCCCTGAACCCCCCCCCCACACACCCAGCCCTCTGCCCTGACCCCTGAACCCCCCCCCACCCAGCCCTCTGCCCTGACCCCTGCACCCCCACACACACACCCAGCCCTCTGCCCTGACCCCTGAACCCCCCCCACAGACCCAGCCCTCTGCCCTGACCCCTGCACCCCCCCACAGACCCAGCCCTCTGCCCTGACCCCTGCACTCCCCCGTATACCCAGCCCTCTGCCCTGACCCCTGAACCCCCCACACACACCTAGCCCTCTGCCCTGACCCCTGCACCCCCCACATACCCAGTCCTCTGCCCTGACCCCTGCACCCCCCACACACCCAGCCCTCTGCCCTGATCCCTGAACCCCCCCCACATACCCAGCCCTCTGCCCTGACCCCTGCACCCCCCCACACACACCCAGCCCTCTGCCCTGACCCCTGAACCCCCCACACACACCTAGCCCTCTGCCCTGACCCCTGAACCCCCCCGTATACCCAGCCCTCTGCCCTGACCCCTGCACCCCCCCACACACCCAGCCCTCTGCCCTGATCCCTGAACCCCCCCACACATACCCAGCCCTCTGCCCTGACCCCTGAACCCCCCCGTATATCCAGCCCTCTGCCCTGACCCCTGCACTCCCCCATATACCCAGCCCCTCCACACCCCGTGCCCTGACTCTTGCACCTTCCCACATCCCCACTCCCATCCTGAGCACCAAATGGGAGCTCCTGCACCCCCCTCCACATTCCCATCTGCACCCTCCGTCTGGGGTCCCAGCTGTCAGCCCCACTCAGCCCACTGCCGATCTGGGGTCCCGGCTGCCGGCCCCTTGCCAGCCAGGGTCCTGCAGGACCCCCTCAGCCCGCTGCCGAACTAGGTGAACGGAACCCCAGACCGGCAGCGGGCTGAGCGGGCCGGCGGCATAGGATCTGCATTTTAATTTAATTTTAAATGGTGCTTCTTAAACATTTTGAAAATCTTGTTTACTTTCCATATGACAATAGTTTAGTTATATAATACAGACTTACAGAGAGAGAGACCTTCTCAAAATGTTAAAATGTATTACCGGCCCGCGAACCCTTACGCTGAAGTGAGTAAGTGAAGACTCAGCACACCACTGCTGAAAGGTTGCCGACCCCTGCCCTAAGTCATGGGAACAAGGAGCACAGCAGGGACCGGGGAAGCAGAGCGCTCCGTAAATCACAACAGGGCTCGGCCCTGACACGCCACAGGGTATTTCAATAACAGGAAGCGCCTTGCTCGCAGGACTGGGCGATAGCCGGGCCAGCCGGGGCTTCCGGTGCTTTCTCCCCAGGGAGCGGCACTAGCACCTCGCTGTGCCAACCCAGTGCCCCTCAGAGCCAGGCCCCCCCGTCTCCCCTGGCCTTCCAAGCAGGGATTTGGGAATCACGCCAGCCAGCCCCTCCAGGGAGCTTTGGGAACACAGGCTGGCAGCTCCCCACCACGAGCCAGGGAACCACAGTCCCGGAGCTCGAGGCCCAGAAAGGGGCAGAGACCAAGCTCACGGAGCGCAGCAGCACAACCCAGGCTTCGGGGCTCCCCGCCACACCCTGCTGAGTCCTTCCATCTCGCTCAGGGCTAGGGCCCAATTACTCCCCAGTATAATTCCCCAGCCCAGGTGACTCACATCAGGGATGTGTCTCACCCAGCATGACTGGGCTGGCTCACCACTAGCCCAAGGGAGCCCGGCAGAGCCCAATTCCCAGGCAGTGGGTGGGCAGGGGGTCAGGACAGGGGGAAGACCGCGCCCCCACCCTCAATCCACAGCAAGCCCCAGGCTCGTGGGACCCACAGGGGCAAGCTCGGCCTGGGATATCGCCAGCCACACATGCAGAGCAGGCCCTGGCAGCCTGAGCGGTGAGTGTGTCCATGGGGGGAACAGAGCCACATGCCCGTGGGAGAAGGAGCCTAGGAGGGGAGATGGCACTCGGGAGCTCCTGGGAGGCGGGACAGGAGAGCAGCCCAGCTGGGAGATGTGATGTTCAGGGCAGCAGCTTGTGTCGACGGAGCCCTGCTTGCAGGGCCCCAGCTCACCAGCCCTTCACCTCCTTCCCCAGAAGCACCCGCAGCGCATCCCCCACACCCTGATTTGCAGAGTGCACCGGGTGGCACAGGCTGGTGGCAGCTGGCACAGGGGCCAGCCCTCCACCCAGGGAAGGGAGCCACTTGCGCTGCCCTCCCCTCGCTGCCATCCCAGCAGCAGCATGCCGGGGGTGAGTAATCCCAGTCCCCAGCCAGCCCGGCTCCTGGCAGGTGCTTAGAATATCTGGCTCTGGCCACTTGTTAGGAGGGCTGGCTGCCAGGAAAGGCTTGGCTGGCACTTGGGGGAATCCCCACGCACCCGAGGGCAGGCTCCGAGCCACAGTGGCAGAGGAGTCTCCAGGGGCAGGGGCGTTTCCATTTGCAATGCAGACCGTCCAGGAGATCCTCAGCTGGCAGGAGGGGCTTCCTTCAGCCCCTCAAGTGATCCCCCAGCCCGCTGTGGGCCTGGGCAAGCTCCTTTAATGACACTAACTCTGTGACAGGCGTTTACGGTGGCACTGGCTGGCTGTATTTCCATATTAGTGCCCAAGCCGGGCAGCTCTGCCAAGTGTGCCAAAGTCCCAGTCTCTGCCACCAGCGGGGGCTTCGTGCCAGGGTGACAGATCCCGAGGACCCCACCCTCCACGGGCATTGACCCCGTGAGCAAGTTCCCCCTCCCTATTGTGCTGGATTTGAAATCCAACATTTTCAGCACAGAGAGGGGAGGGCGCAAGTGGCCCAGGGAAAAGCCTGGGCAGGTCTCCCAGGGAGCCGCATGGCACTGGGCTAGTCTCCCCTGCCCCCACCGGCTGCAGGAGGCTGGAGAAGCCAGGCCAGCCACTCTGCATCCTCGTAAAGGGCTTTGGACTGTGGCTTGTAGCACCTGTGTCTTGATGCAGCCTCTTCCTAGAGCCAAGATCTGGGCACATGGAGCCCTGGGGCCTAGCAAAACTCTGGGCAGACTGGCCTGGAGGGGCTCCCTCACCCAGCTCGGCCTTGCCAGCTGCAGGCTCTGCCAGTGACTCCCCTGCAGCCCTCGCTCAGGGTGTCTGGAAATCCCGGCCCAGAGACTCCCCTTCTCACGGAGCCCACGCATGGCTAAGGCAATGGGACAGCTCCATCTTGGGATTCCCAGAGCACAGCTCTGCCCGGACCAATGCAGGGCCTCAGCCCCTTCCCTTCCCTTGGCCTCCAATGGGAGCCAGAGGCCCAGAGCACCCAGCAGGGCTGGGCCCTACATGGGCAATGTTTTCAGGAGCTCAGCTGACCTGCCCTGTGCATTTGAAGGGCTCAAAGCCGCCCAGCCACCGAGAGGCAGAGAGTCAAAGGTCCGTGTCCTGAGGCCCGTGGGCGGGAGGTGGAGTTTGGACCGGGGGAGCAGGGGGAGGGTAACAAGGGGCAGCTCCTCCACCATCTGGCCTGGATATCCCTTCAGCTCTGCGTGGGGAACGTGTGCACAGGCAATGCCCACTGGAGTCTCAGGCAGGGGCCCAGCCCCCAGGGAGGCAATCGCACCCATCGAGTGTAAAGTGTCAAGAGCCAACTGCTCCCAGTGTCACATGAACTAGGGGTCAACCAAAGCAAGCGCCCAAGCAACTGGCCCTAGCGCTCCTTACCCTCGGGTCACACATTCCTTGATTTCGGCTGTCCAGGAACTCAGCTGCTGCTCGTCCCCAGCCTCGAATACAATGTCTGTGCAGTTATTCACCTAGACAGGAGAGAAGGCGAGTATTGGACAGACGCCTCGTGGCACGAAATCACAGCTACCCTGTCCCACCCGGGTCTCCACGGCCCACCCCACAGGAGCGGGGATTTCCGCCTGGGTCCTGAGAATCAGCTACAGTATCACTTCCTTCACAGCCTCTCCCACCAGCCCCTGGGAGTTCCCTCTCTGTTCTTCCCTCTGGCTCTCTGCTTCCCCGCCCTGCTCTCCCTCCCACCCCGGCTGGGCAGCCATCTCCAGGGGAAATGATTCATAGCCTCTGCAGCGGAAAAGAAGGGGAGGAAGGAAACTCTTGTGGGGAAGGCACTGGCTCCAGGGTGGGGAGATCTGGGCCACTTACTTCCTAGAGGAACTTGGCCACTTATGGCCTCACATTCCACCTGCCCTTCACTGGGCCCCCATGGCTGGGTGGCACAAGTGACTGTGGTCAGAATGCTGTGCCTGCAGTCAGGGAACTGAAGAGTAAATCCCACACCATGGCCCCTGGAGCCAGTGGTTCTCAAACTGCCCTGGCCCCCAGAGTCCTGGCTAGCTCTGCGACTTGTACCCAATTGCTTTTGTGGGCATGCAGGACGTGCCAGCCCCTGGAGGGAGAGGGAGAGGACTGCTCGGGGAGAAGGAGGCCAGGCAGCAGAGCGGCACCAGAAGCTAGCAGATGGGAGGGGGAGACGTGCGCTTCACACAGGGCAACCTCAGCACAAACGAGCCAGAAGCCAGTGTGGCAGTCACACCTCTGGGAGTCTTGGTCCCCAGTCTAAGGATGAGAAACCTCTAGCAGAAGAACAGGGGCAACTAGGAGCGATGGCTGCCTCACCAGGTGCCCACAGCAGCATGGGCACAGCTTAGGGGCCCGGCACATGCGCCTAAAGGAGCGGATACATGTGACAGGCTGTTCTCCCAGCTTTGGGATAGGCAGCAGGCAGAGAAGGGGACGACAGTCTGGGGAGGGGCTGGTGCCAGCTCGGTCGTCCCCTCCTGGGGAAGGAACGGACAAGCGCTGCTATGAAGAATCTGGTCACTGCAGCATCTATAGAGCAGCAGTGGGGGCGGGCACCAAGAAGGGACAGATGACAAACCGGCTCCTGGGAGCCCCCAGCCCAGATGCTGCCAATGACACAGGTAGCATTTACCATCCTTCTGCTGGTCTCCAGGGGGCCAGATCCCGCCCCAGCTCAGTGAATTATCCACACAAGGAAATACCCTGCATCTAACCAGCGTGACTGCGAGCTGAGAGAAAGCTACCAGGGAAGGCAGCGGCCTGAAGGGAACACCCAGCCCAAGCCAACAGCACCCACTCCCCCGCAAGCAGAAGAGGAACTGAAATTTGGCATCAGAGCTCCAGCAAACACGTGCTGCGAAGGGAGAAGGAAACCCCAGAGCCTGTGATGTGTCCTGAGGCAGCTGCTGAGTCGGTGCAAGGAGGCTGCTTGCCCAGACAGAAGGCGTCTGGCTCTGCTCCACCTGCACACTCGGACTGCAGGCCCCAGGGCTGTTTGAGCAGCAGCTCCGGCACCCATTTGGAACATGCCGAGGCTGCGCCTGCAGGGAGAGCCACAGAGAACCACGCTCGCTGTCCTGTAGACGCCCCAGAGCTGTCTCTAGGGACAGGGCCTCTGGGCTCCCCAACCCTGGCTCAGGAGCCTCTGCTGGGCCCCTTGGTACTGGCAGGAAGAGAGCTGGGGATGCGGCAAGGCTCTGGCAGAGGGCTCCGCTATATGACAAGCAGGAGGCACTGGCTGGCGCAGCATGGGCGTTAGCCCTGTAAAGTGCCCTTGCTGCTCCAACGGCTGGTAACTGCTGGCCTGTTTGAACTCGGATCACTGACAGGGGCAGAGAATGAGACACAGATTGAGATCACGTGTTGGGCCGGCTCTGGACTTTCACAGAGCATTCGCTCTCTGCTGCAGGACTCTGTCCGGGGCTCAGAGCCAGGCAGTAGATCTCTCTGGCCCCCATCCCAGGGGTCACTGCCTGTAGACCCCTACGGTCAGTCCTTGCAGGCCTTCCGTAAGGGCAGGGGAGATGCAGGCCCTACCTTGAGTACAAAGGTGTTCATGTTGTCTGGCATCTCGAGGCGGGTACATCTCCGGATCTCTTGGACGGCAGAGCAAGTCGTGAGCAGCTTGGGTTTGGAGCACTGGAGAGAGAAAGAGAGATCACTGAATGCACAGAACCAGAACCCTGGCACCCGGAATGACACAGAGCCCACCCGGAGACTCTTAAGGCTGGGCCTCATCCTTTGTGACGCTGAGCACCCTCAGCTCCCACTGCCCGGCATGGGAACGGAGGGTGCCCACGTGTGGCAAGAGGTGCGCTACAGGGAAAGCACCAAGACCTGCTCCTAATGGAGGTGGGAGTGGGGGGGAAATCAGACTTCGGCTCCCTGCTGACCTGACTGAATTGCTACTAGCAACCTTGTGGTGAAAGGCTCTGGGTCCTGCTTCCTGTCTCCAGGGGCATCCAGCATATCACCCAGCAGAGACATACGTTGCGTGCCAAGATAGTAATATTCTATGGAGGAAGGTTAAACTAGTGAACAGTTCTCATCTGCTCTGCAGCACTGCATCTTGGCTGCTGTTCGTGACCCCTGCTGGAGCCCATTTTGGCTTCAGTTAAATGAGACAAACTTCAGGACAACTTCTGAGGCAGCCCCTGGCATTGCATTTTAACCTCTACTGTCCAGATCTGCAGAAACACAAACCAGTCCTTTGTGCTTAAGCAAATAACTGGCACAAGCTACCAAAACAAGGCAGAAGTTCTGCAAGGAATCACAATCAATGTTTTGCACAACATCTGGCCCTGGCACCCTCCTCTCAGACACGCGGCGCAGTCAGCTTCCTTGCAACCTCCTAATGGGATAAAAACAACAGACACCAGCCTGAAGGCAGCTGATCTCTAACACATGAGCTGTGCTCTTGCTCCTAAGCTTACAAATCTGGGCTCCTCGCTTTACCCAGAGAAGAGCTTCAGAGCCTCATTGTTTACCCCCTTTCAAGATCGACATGTGCAAGCAATTGCTTTTTAATCAACAACAACTATGGGAAAGTACTGCAAAAGTAAACTACATTACTGCATAATCTGGTTCCCAGATGCAGGCTAAGTTTCCTCCCACAAGTCAGGGCTGCCAAGTTGCATGGCCCTGCTGCCATACGTTCTCTAGGCCTCCTAACCTTTCATCTTCGTCGTTCTTGGAGAACTAAACGATCAGCCTGATTTTCAAATCCCTATTTATAGGCCAGACTGTACAGTGCGCAAGTGGAAAAGGCACCAACATTTCCAGGGCTGTTCCCAATTAGGCCTTTTGTCGCAGTCTGAAACATTGCAGTTTTGATGCTGCAAATCAGGACCCAGTGCTCAGCCAGCATGAAAGGTTCGCATGCCTCCTGATACCCCCAGGCAGGATTCTGCAAACAGCTGTCAAAAACAGAAATTCTCCGTGGCGGGACTTCAGTGGAGTTACACCAGGGGAACGCTGGGCCTGTGGACTTGAAAATCTGACATGGGATGCAGTTCTTTAAGTTTAAAAGGCATGATCAAGATTTTCCAAAGTGGCTAGTGATGTGGGATGCCCAATTAGACACACCTTAAAGGGGCCTGGTTTTCCAGGCATGGATGATCAGTGTTACAAGCGTGCTCTTAGTCTGTGTACATGTAAAGACATGTAACAGATAAGGTGCCAGTAGAAAATACACAGTGTCACATGGGTTTGCTACAATGAGAATGTCGTGCCCTGCAAATGGCTCCCTCTGAGCAGCTCTTCCCATCAGCTCTAAAGATGGGGTTGGATGCACCTGGAAGCCCCTTTAAGGTTCTGGGGTTGGGCACCCAAACTCAGTAACACCTTTGTAAAATCTTGGCCCGTGTGTTTTTCAATCCCTCACCCCCCGTTTTGTTATCCAATTGACTAATACACAGGAGAGGATTAAAACTCCATGAATCCTAAACAGCGAGTTTACTTTTCACTGTGCTTGCTGTTTGTTTAAACCCAGATCTGGCCCCAGAAAAACAGACTAGAGAAGAACTTGGGCCTTCCACTTAGCACAACGAGAACACTGAGCCAGTTCCTAGCTGGCCAGAATTCCCACCACCAGCATCAGCGGCACATCCTCACATTTTCCTATTCCCGGACATCTAACGAGAAAGCGCCCGAGTCCGATCTATCCTGGCAGCCTTGGATACATTCCTGACTCTTGCGTGGGCTGCTGCACTGGCCTCTAACTGAAACATCTGTTCGATGACCCTGAAAATCCCTGAAGGTGTAAAAAGGATCACAGGAACTGCTGCTAGGCTGGGCTGCTCAACTGTGGTTTAAAAGAACCAGCACTTCTTCCCTTTCCCCGGGACAAATCTCCCTTAGCCCCAGGCTCTGGACACCCTTTCAATCCTAGTTATACCTACAGGGTTTATGGCCCGCTCCAGGGAGGGGAATTCCACCCTCTGAAAGCTATGCAGAGTGCACAGGACTTGTTTAAATAGGCAGAGTAAGCTGGTGGAAGGAGCCAGTCGACCTGACTTCAGTAAAAGGGCAGAGACCCAGACAGCCCTGTTGCAGGAACATCATTGGTCAACCCTCAGAAAAGGGAGGGACCAAAAGGAATGAGGCCAACCAGTCAGGTGGGGTAAATCAAACGGGGTAAGAAACGGGAAGTGTCAGTCTGTTGGAACCCTGGGATGGTGGGTGGTCCCCCAAAGGAACAAAAGGCCTGCCCCTGCTGATGAGGGAGAGCCATGGGGGTCTCTATAGAGCAGGTACAGTCTGGGCAATGGTAGGGCAAACATTCCCCACCCTTTCCCACCATCATCTGCTCTGTTCCAGCCTTTGCTTCCAGCAAGGGGGCCAATTAATACTAACTTGGCAAGTGGTTTCTATGCTGTGGACACCCATCCACGAAAAACCCTCATGCTTCATGGCACGAGCCAGCCCCTGTGAGGGGTCAGGAAGGAACTTACTCTAGGGGCAGGTCACTCCATAGATGGCAGCTAGGGGGGTTTCTTGCACCTTCCTCTGAAGCAGCCTTGTCAGACAGAGGACCTGGATGACGGCTGAAGGCGCAGTGCTGTGATCCAGTTGTATTAACATCAGTAGGACTAGTCACTGGGCAGGAACCTGGATGCTCTCTCTGGAGCAGGAAGAAACAGACTCAAGGGGAAAAACCCAGCGGGGATCAATTTCCATTTGTCAGAACCACGTGGCTTTTCAGATGGGCCTGTATGTGTGAAAACACTAGCACTGTTATTACTTCGTCTTGAAACTAATGAGCCATTTTGAAATCCAAGTGAGCAAAGCTAGTTAAGGAAGGAAACCGAGGCAGTGACACCCCTTTATATTTTTACCAGAAACCCTTCGCTTCTGGGAGCAGTTACCAGCCTCAGCCAATGACCTGGCCTTTTCCACCGGGATCTGAGTTAACATCTTTGATTGAGATGAGCTGCATGATTCATTGGTGTCCAACAGAGCAGCAAGGAAGTAATCCCTGCAAAGCTGCTAACAGATGGTGCCTTCGTGGCCAGCGCAGAAAGTGTCCCTATGCCAGATCGTCCAGCCCTTGAGAATCAGGACAACTAATCACCCCAAAGACTGGCCAGCCCCACGCAGAGAGAAGTCACCGGGCAATTCGCTGGAACTACTCCACACGAAGCCAGTCAGGACTCTGGGGGAGCCTCCTCTCTGAGCAGACTGTCTCCAGAGCAAGAAGTTCACACAGCTTCAACCTTCCTGGGCCTGACCTCGGACCATTCAGCATCCCCTTCCCACACCGTGCACTTCCCACAGCGAGTCCACCCAGGCAGGGTCCTGGGGAAGCCAGAGGGCCCTGCACTCCCAACTCCGCAGTCAGACGTGACTCTCAGCCAGCCAGTAAAACAGAAGGTTTATTAGATGACAGGAACACGGTCCTAAACAGAGCTTGTAGGTACAGAGAATAGGACCCTAAGTCATGTCCATTTTGGGGCCAGGGAGGCCAGAGCCCCGGAGGTGAGGGGCCAGGAGGTCACCTGATCTCTTTGTTCTCCAACACCTTCAGTCGACATCTCTGCAGAAGAGGGGCCCAGGCCATCGGTTGCCAAGAGACAGGGGGTCGGCCATTCTCTGTGCAGACACCATCACACTAGCTCTCTAGGGCTCTGTAACAATCACACCCCCTTATCCCACCACCTAGATACTTAAGAACTGCATGGGGAAAACTGAGGCACCCACACAGCATTCAGAGAAAACTGTAAGACCATTCCCACTTCATCACACTGTGTCAATGCGGTATTTGGTGAAGGGAAAACATGTTGAACAAGTGCAATTATAAATGAACAGTGGCAAAGCTGGCTTGGTTCAGCGTCTGTGAAACCCTCACTCAGACGAAAAACAGAGACTCAGTCTGAGGTCCTGAACTTGGAGCAGGCTGGCACTGTGGTCTCAAACCAAGGGAGTGGGGAATTATGCTCATCAGTTTCACCTACAGATTGCTCAGCCAGCCTCATCCAAGCGCTGAGGAAATGGCCACTGAACGCCACTGGCACGGAGCTCACTGCCAGGAGAATGAGGCGCAGGGGCAAAACCTGCCCCGTTCGAGGGCTTGGGTGTGGGGGAAATTTTGCAGGGTAGTTCCCTGGTGGCTTGGACTGAGCCAGCTTTAGCCCGAGCAGCAAAGTGTGCCTAGGTCTGAGAGACACTGAACTCAGCATCCAACTGATCACTGCCCTACCCCATCCGCCCAGCTCCAAGGGCACTGTTCTCCCAGCCAGTTCTCCAGGGGCCGGGCCCCAGGCAGGAAAAGCTCCTCTCCTACCTGGCACTGCCAGAGCATCCCAGGGATGTGGCTGGCCTGACGGAGTCACTGAGCAACGTCCTAGAGCATGCCCACTATTACCATGCCGGGACAGGACACACACAGGAGGCCATGCTGACGAGAGGCCCTAAACTGGCCATTTCCCGCCCGTCACAGTCCCACACCCAGCTCAGCAACAAGGCAGAGATAACAGGTGCACTTTGAGCTACGGCCCACAGGCCACCAGCGTTCATGGGCCAGATTCACCTGGGCTTGATATGGTGCATTCCACTGGCATCACCAGAGCGGCTCTGGATTTACACCCGTGTGACTGAGGGCAGAATCTGCCCCTGGGTGTCTCAGTCAGCCCACAAGAGTGAACTACCGAGCTGACGGCGATGGGCCGCTGCTCACCCCGAGCACCGCGCTGAGAGTAGCCCACGAGAACATCCCGAAGGCAGGCCACAGGTGAGATGGAGGAGACAGGTGGCCATGGAGCCAGCTGGGCCTCACTAGGGAGAGGAAGTCAGTGCTTTGAATAGCACCCAAAGCAGCTGGGATGATTTCACTCTGACATCACAGACGCCATGCTTCAGACGCAGGCTCGCCACCGAGGCCTGGCAGGGACTCCTTTCCTCCCAGCCCCATAGGCTGCACTACACAGCCAGTATGGGGATTTCACAGCCTCCTCTGGGAGTCAGGATCTGGGGCAGGAAGGAACGCTGGCTGGCTCTGCTGCAGCTACTCCTATGTTCCTGCCATGCCTAGAGATGGACCTCAGCCCGAGCCTGGATCCAAACCCCTTGGGTTCTGGGGAATTCTCCTCTGCCCCTCTTTGGCTCTCTTACTGCACGGCTGGGGGCAGACATCTCAAACAAAGCAGAAGGGCAGCCACTGAAGTCACAGAGAGGCCGCACGGTTTGACTCTGGCATGAAAACAACCCACATGCTGAATGTTGCGCTTGCTTCGTGCCCTCTGGGAACCGAACCCCATTAGGGCACCATCACAGCAGCCGTGCCCACCCCCTTATCACAGCCCTGGGAAGGCTTCATCCCTCCGCGTTCCAGCAGGCAAACAGCTTGCTTCCCATCCAGGGGCCCAGTCCTGCTCCCATCGAGGGCACTGGGTGTTCTGCCGCCAAGGCAGGACTGGGCCTTGGAGAGTTATTTTTCAGCCCACCATTCCAAACTCAGACAGAGGCTTTGGCTTTTTGGGATTTGTTTCAGTCAGTTTTTCCTACACCCCCGTCTCTGATGTTGGGTTTCCCATTCTTCTGTGCACATCTGGGAGCTGGGCCATCTGCAGGGCAGAGTCTGAGGCTAGATTGGACGAGCTTTCGGGGAGAGGAAGCAGCAAGATGTGCACGAAGAGAGCTCTGCTGGGGAGAGACAAGGGGTTCTGCTCACTGCTTGGGAGACATGCATGAGAACTGGATCAACCTGAAGGCCTGGAACCGGGTTCTGCGATCCCTTCCTTGTGGGAGTTAACACTTGCTCACGGAAGTGGCTTTGTGGGAGCTGGGAGAGGGGGCTGCTTTTGGGAATCAGAGCTACTCATGCAAGTAATGCTTTTCCAGCAGGCACCAAAAGCAAACAACAGCCAGAGTCGCCTCCCCTGAGATTAACCGGTCAAGACAAAAAAGAAGAAAGGTAAAGTCTACAAGAGCACTCCCAAGGCACATGGCTTGTGCTGAACAAAAAATGGCTGCCAAGGGTCCTTTGAGATTTAAAAGTGCAATACACAGCAAGCAGATGCTTTGCCATTACATAGCAAGGGAAGCCACATGCCAGAGTGGGTTTGTAGGATTGCCCCAACCCACTCTGCTGTCCCAAAGTGAGGGGGCCTCAGAAGGAGCAAGCAATAGGGACAGGAGGAAGGGGAACCAAGGGTTATAAGCAACAATATCCCATTGTCATGCAAATGTCAGTGATGACCCTAGTGATCCAGAGGAATAAAGACCAGGAAAGAGCAACAGAAAATCTGCAAAAGAGAGAGGGGCACCTGCACTTAACAGTGACTAATTAACCCCTCCAGCTCCAATAGCGGGTCAACAGCATCAGCATCTCTGTTCCAGGAGGAGAAACTGAGGCACAGAGAGGCATTTAAATGACTCTCCCAATGTTAGAGCTGTGATTAGGGCTCTGGAGAGCCTGGCTCCCAGCTCTGTGCTGTACCCAGAGCAGCCATCGCTCCAGGCTGCCCTGTGTCCGTGGGCTGGCCTGGCAGGACGCTGCTGGAGGATACTGATTTTATGCCTAAGCCTTGCGGCTGACCTTTCCAAAGCCAGCTTGGGGATTCCCAGTGGAGACGCAGCACGGAGGAAGAGGCTGGGGCGTGTGAAAAGCTGTCTCGGCGGGGTCAGCGAAAATACAAGGCCCTGCAATAGCCTCTATCCCTGTGGATAGAAATGAGCTCCCCCGCAGCTGAGCACTGGAGCCATTTCCTGAGGCTAAGCCGTGCCACTGTGACATTGCCTGTGGACATGCAGTCGGCAAACGGCCCAGCGCAGGGGATTTACTGTCCCTCGGTGGCTGGCCGAGCCAGGCCTCATCCCCACCACCACAGGGGGATGGGAGTGACGCAGAACAAAGCCAGTGACAGAACTGAAGTCAGAGGCTACGGCGCGGTACCAGGGCAGGTACTGGGGAGTGCTGAGCTGTTCTGGGAGCTCGGCTCACTGCTCCAGCCTCTCACCCTCCGGCCTAGCTGATCACATGTGCCGACTCCCCAGGATTCTTCCAAAACCATTGGGAAAATGTCCCCATTTGGGTGCTCAGAGCAGGCCCACGCCCTCCAGCACTTCCCCTCCCTGCATGACTTCCTACCTATCTCAGGAACCCCATGGCATGAAACCCCCTGGGCCAGCGTCCCCACTTGGACGCACCAGAGTAACTCCATTGACTAGGGCAGGCTGTTATAGAGATGAGGTGGGTGAGATAATATCTTTTCTTGGACCAGCTTCTGCTGGGGAGGAAGACAAGTCTCTGGAGTGAGCCAAAACATTTCAGTCTAGTAAATTGAGACTTGTTAAAAAGAAAAGAAAAACAAGAACACAATATCGCCCAGCTCCCTGTGAAGACTGACAAAACACAGATGTGACAAGCAACTCCACCCTGCAGTTCTCACCAGGCAATCTGCATCTGATCAGGAGAGTTCAGTGTTGGCTGGTTTTAAAGGCTTCTTGTCTGCTTGGGTTTTGGACATCAGATCTTTGGCTCTCAGTTCCCACTGGATGCCCCTGAATGGAATGGTCAACAGAATTGGGCTCCCAAATCCCATCTGTGCCTTTGAAAATCACCCCCTTATCTACACTAGCAGATTCCATGGACAACTGGAAGGATGAAGACATCCCAAGTGCCACAGAAGCGAACCCCAGTTAACAGATAGGGGAAGTGATTTTGATTCAGACTGATCAGAACTCTTCATTCCTGACTTATTTTTCCCAGCAGCTGGTTAGGAAAAAAGCCGCCTTGTTAAGGCTTCAACTTCTCCAACCTCTTCAGCTGAGGACAGAGAAAGTTCTCTAGAGACATCTCTGAGTCATGCAAACAGTTCTTCAGCAAAAAAGAGGGGGCTAAGTCAGACCACAAACAGAATCTTCCTTCTCTCTTTAGGAGGGCGGAGGGCATAGTAGACCCTCATCACAACATTCAAAACAGGATGAAAGGGCACAAGGCACTGCCCACATGCTCAGGGTTTAGCTGATCACCATATCTGGGAGTGGGAAGGAATTTTCCTGCAGGGCAGATTGGCAGAGGCCCTGGAGGTTTTTCGCCTTCCTCTGCAGCATGGGGCACGGGTCACTTGCTGGAGGATTCTCTGCACCTTAAGGCCTTTAAACCATGATTTGAGGACTTCAATAGCTCAGATATAGGTTAGGGGTTTGTTACAGGAGTTGGGGGGGTGAGATTCTGTGGCCTCCGTTGTGCAGGAGGTCAGACTAGATGATCATAATGGTCCCTTCTGACCTTAAAGTCTATGAGTCTATGATCTCTCCCTTGCATCTCCTCTTCCAGCATCAGAGGCTTCATACAGCTGGGGATGAATAAAAATATTCCAGATCTCCAGGAGCCTGTGCCAGCCTCACAGAGCTTTAACATGACTCACTTGGCTCCTGGGAGAAAATTTGGTGTGGATTTCAAGTTTGGAGCAAAACCCTGAGCAGGGAAGCATTTGTCATGTGGTTGGAGTTTTGCAATTCAAGTTCTCCCCAGGTTGGGTGGCATGTAATTTTAACAGGGTAGCTTGAGCTCATCATAGGACCTGTGGGCAGAGGACATGGCGGGGCGGGGGGGGGGGGGAGCTTGCTTCTAGACCTCATCTGATCACTCTGTAGGTCTGTAGGTGATTTAAAAAAAACAAACAAACAAACCCACCCACTAGTTGCATTTTTAGTTAGTAGTAAATGTTCAAAGCAGGCCAGCCACATGCACTTGCCAGTCAATCCTGTCTGAACAATTTCCCTGACATACAGAGAACAGGACTGTGGATTCATTGCCATTTAAGATATAGAACAAGTCCTTGACCATTAGAACAACAGGAACAGGGATTAAATGGTGCCTAGACTTTGCTGGCCCAAATGTATGTCACCCACTGATAGTAAGTTAAAATCCACTTTTATTTAATCATTTACGCTGTTTGCTTGCTTTCTGGCTTTTCACTGAGCAGAAAACAGGCCAACCAATTTCAGTGCCTGGTTCTCAGGCATTCCCACAAGGTTGCAAGGACTCTGCTGCAAACAACAGAGTCACATATACAGCTGTGCAAACAAACCCTGGTTTCATACCAAATTTAAAAAAAAATCACGGAAACTTTTACGGTGACCTGACGTTTTCTAAAAGCCTCATTATTACAAAATCGGTACCTGGGACATGCACTAACCCGGAGCTGTCCCTTTAAAAGCCTCCCTCTTCTATAAACAGCACAGGGGCCGACAGGAACAGCTCGAGGCAACTGGCATCACAGGAACTGCCGTGCAATGTACAGCTCCACAAAGGGTGGAATTAACAAAGTGACCAGAAAGTAACAATAATAGAAAGGGAGCTAACGCATTTCGGTTGGAGAGACAAGGAATACAATATGCAATGGAATGAGGCCTGCTGCCATGGCACTGGGTCTTTTGGGACACTTTTATTTAACAAAAACCTGCACTCAAGTATTGACAGCAGCAGTCCTCAACGACTGCACCAGTGCTCCTGTGTTTTCAGCTGTCAACAAGAGAACACTGGGGACAAAAGACACTCTAAGTAAGCCTTGCCTAGGAGCTTAGCTGATCTACCCGGCTTTGAGGATAAAGTAGGAGAAACAGCATGAAAACGAAGCCGTCTAAAAACCAGATGTTGAAGGTCAGCCGTAATGCATGACAAATACCACAGTGTTCTACAGTACGGGCCAAACTACGCAGCCAATTCAGAAAACCACTAATCTAGTGACTGCAGTAATGGCTCAGCCCCCTGTAGCAATGATAGGGGACTCAGAGGCCAGCAGAGTCTATCCTGATAGGGGACGTTCCACAATAGTGACAGAGTCTGAACTCTTCAGCTTCACAGCCAACGAGGGAAATGAGAAAACGAAAGAAAAGCCCCAGACTGGCAGAGCAGATTTGTCTCTTTGATCTGAACTGGGCGACATGGGTCCCAGCTCAGGGCAATCTGCAGGTCTGTCAGCAGAGACACTCTAGGACAGGGGTAGGCAACCTGTAGCACGGGTGCCAAAGGCGGCACGCAAGGTGATTTTCAGTGGCACTCGCACTGCCCGGGTCCTGGCCAGTGGTCCAGAGGGCTCTGCATTTTAATTTAATTTGAAATGAAGCTTCTTAAACATTTTAAAAATGTTATTTACTTTACATACAACAATAGTTTAGTTATATATTATAGACTAATAGAAAGAGACCTTCTAAAAATGTTAATGTATTACTGGCACGTGGAACCTTAAATCAGAGTGAATAAATGAAGACTCAGCACAGCACTGCTGAAAGGCTGCTGACCCCTGCTCTAGGAGGCTAACAAACCCGGGGATGGATTGTTTTTTCAAAGCTGTGGTTCTGTTCTCTGGGAGCGCCCAGCACTGCAAGGCATACAGGACTGAAGTGCTAGAGGAGCTTAAAAGCAGTTTTGGTTGAGGAAGGACTTCCCCAGAGCACCAGAGGTGTTACTAGGGGAGATTCCTTCAGAAGAGCTGGACTGAGCCAGCACACCTCTGCCCCGCACTGGCCGTACAGTCACTGAAATGCAGCTACCTCTAGAGTGGCGCTGGGCAGCTATTGAACAGCTGACAGCAACACTGTACAGCGTGTGCTAGAATGAGAAGAGATGTTTCACTACCTGGACCAGGGGGAATGCAGGTAAAATGTAATGAGGCCTGGACACTGGACAAGACCCTGGTCCCCCTTAGTCTCTTCCAAACACAGGCATTATTACAGTTCTCCTGCTTGGACAACGCTTCTTTCCAGACCCCAGCTCTAGCCTTTGAATCCCTCCTTTCAGTCAGCTGCTACATGAAAGCACAAAGGATATGAAGAGCGCAAAGGATGCAGCAGCTGACAAATCAATAGGTGTTGTGTTGCAGGACTAGATAAAAGCGAGAATACAGCCTCCGACGGATTTCGTTCCCATTGTGTGGAAACAAACAATTCTGACCCATCAGAAATGGGATCTCCGAAGCCGTGCATGCATTCAAAGCAAAATGGCCACGGCTGATGGGAGAGGCCGTCTTACCCCGTTCTCGTCCAACGCCCTGGATTTTAATCAGGGCTGTTTGCCCTTCTCCCCAGATCAGTTGGGAGAGCATAAACCACAGGTCTAGTTGCTCCCCCCTCCCGCAGCATAACTGTTACAAACCACAGCAGCTGTTTCCTAATATCTTGCATGTGAAGCCTCCCACCCCTCCAGCAAGGCCTGTAGATTGGTCAGCACAGAATCTGCATGGGTGACACGTAGGAGGACTGTGTTCTGGACTCAAAGGGGCAGTGTCACAAATCAGAACATTTCCAGAAATGTTCTCAGGGTGGCAGGTGACAGACAAGCTGTCACTCACACACACACATACGCAATCACAGATCAATATGCATGCCACACACAATCTCAACACACACACAAATATACTCAGTGCAGTAATATGTGCGCACCATATTATGAATGCCCTTTACTGGTTATTCTAAGGATAGTGCTTCTAGATATAAGAAATGACAGTTTTGGACTACATTACCCATAATCCTTAACAAGAAATGGGGCGTGAGGAGTCGGGGTTCAATGAGCCAACTGGATTGTTGTCAACAAACCTCAAGGGCTCTGTCTTTCTTCCTGAAAAACCCACAACCCCCACATGTGCACAATATACCACAGTGGAGAGGCCACAAGGTTGTCTCTCAACACAGTAGGGGGTCACATTCTGCCTGCCTCCCACGTCGGGTTAGTGAAACCCTGCTTCTTATCCTAACGAATGCTGCGCAGCGTTGCTCTCAGCTGTGAAATAGCCGCCAGGCTCCACTCTAGAGGCAGCTGCATTTGAGTGACTGCACAGCTGGCAGGGCCGGCTCTAGCAATTTCGCCACCCCAAGCACGGTGGCACGCCGTGGGGGGCACTCTGCCGCTTGCTGGTCCCGCGGCTCCGGGGGACCTCCCGCAGGCGTACGTGCAGATGCTGCACCGGAGCCGCGGGACCAGCAGACCCTCCGCAGGCACGCCTGCGGGAGCTCCACCGGAGCCGCCCGCTGCCCTCCTGGCAACCGGCAGAGCGCCCCCCGCGGCGTGCTGCCCCAAGCACGCGCTTGGCGCGCTGTGGCCTGGAGCCGGCCCTGGCTGCTGGGACCATTCTGAGTGAATCAGCAGTATTAGAGCGTAAGCTCTTTGGGGCACAGACTGTTTGTTATGTGTTTGTACAGCACCTAGCACGACTGAGGCGTTTTGGTGCCATCCACAGTATACATGCTCTATAATAATGGATTCCTGCAGACTGTCCCCCCAGGAGCTGCTCTCTGAAGATTAACTGCCCTTTGGTTTCACTGAATGAGACCAACCAGCAAAGCCAGCCCTGCTTGGGGCCATGCAGCACTGCTGGGCCAGCGAGCTGCCCATCCTTGGGATCCAAAAATGCTCTAAGTATGGTACTTACACAGCTGCCATCACCACAGCCTCTGGGCACCTCACAATCTTTACCGGATTTATGATTAGCTGAAAGTTTGTGCTGTCACACGGGTGAGGCAGAGGGGCCGAGTAATCCACAATCTGTGCTGTCTCCCTCAAACAAGCCGTGAAACCACTGCACGCAAATTAGCTGCCCAGCAGAGCCGATGATGGGTGAGTGAGATAAAGATGTGGTACACAGGAAGGCTAGAAACAAACTGCCCTTTGTATCCTGGCCTGTCCCAGTGGAACAAAAGAGATCGCTCTCAAATGACTCCTGTTACAAGTGCCCTGCTGAGCGATTTGGATGGACGCTGGGGATGCTAGGAGGCAGCAGGGACTAGATTAGCCTCCACGCCCCTCGAGCCCGTGCAGTGCAGCAGAACAGGGGGTCGGGAGCCCCCAGATGCATAGCAGTGGTTGAGAAACTCCTCTTGACCATACTCCAGGAGAGCCAGCATTTTCCAAGTGACTGTTTACCAAGAAATCTGCCTCCCCTCCCACCCCCACCCTGCCCGTGTACACACATGGGACACATGGATGCATTGTGTTCCTATTTACTTTCTCTGAGCAAAGGAAGTTATTCTCAGTGCTGCTTCACAGAAGCTGTTTACAGGAACCATCCCTACCTAAACACTGACAGGATGTACGTCCAGCACAGGAAACCAGCTCCGCCGAATCTTTGGAGTTTACTCTGGGAGCTTTTAGGGTATTCTAGGAAACAGCTAAAATACACAGTTTACATGGAGCTGGTGGGTTGGCTTCCTAAAAGTGCTTCCAAACAAACAAAGGTTCATCCCCACGGAGGGCTGTGGGTGGGAGGTGAACGCACCACTCGCAGATACAGCCAACCCCTTTGGTTTATTCCCAGAGCATGGTCACGAGGCCTGCTTTAAACTCCAGGGATCTGGAAGGGCATTCTGGCTCTCAGCACACCCATAATTAATTTACCGTGCACAGCACTTGCTTGCAGGATGGAGGTTTATCGATAGCGGATTAGTTCCTATTACCTCATTAATAGCTTCTAACATATCCAGGCTGGCTGTTTGTGTTGGACCATCCCATTTCCCCACAACCCACCCCTTTGAGTCATTCCCTCTCTCTAATTCTCACCTCCACTCTTTTCCCTTTAATGTATGATCACCTCTCGTCCTTTGAGAAGTTTTACGATGCTGCACATCACAGCTAGTATATATAGAAACAAAACACATCGCAATTAACTGGCATGTGTATAGAGAGACAAGCAGAGACATGAGACAGAGACAGCTACCACTGCTCTGTACTGAATGGAATCAGAATTGCTGACGTGTGTGTCATATGCCCTATACTGCCAATAGTTGAGAGATTCTCTTCTAGCTCAAGTGGTCAGGGCTTCCGTTTTTGGAGCAGGAGGCTCTGCCCTTTATTGCTGCATGGCCCACAACTTTGCAAATAGCCCCTGGGTGCGCTACACTGAAAAAACAGACCCGCAGCAGTCAGTCTCAGAGACCAGGTCAACTGACTCAGGCTTGCGCTATGGGGCTAAAAGTAGCAATGTAGACATTTGGGCTCGGGCTGCAGCCCGAGCTCTGAGACCCAGGGGGGGCGGAGGCTCCCAGAACCCAGGCGCAGCTGGAACATCTACACAACTGTTTTTAGCCCCGCAGCGCAAGCCCGAGTCAGTTGACCTGGGCTATGAGTTGCTGCCATCTGACCTCTCGTACAGCACAGGCTACCACCACCACCTGCATACTACATCCACCATACATCAAGCCCTACGGTTTCCCACACTGCTGTCTTGCTGAGCTCTCCAGAAAGTGTTATCTGCTGCCGGCAATTAGCAACAGGAAATAATAATTCTCAGCCCTGATGTGGGCAGTTCTCTCTCAAAACCAGAGCACCGAGGCAGGGAAAAGACATGCAAGTGGATCCTGGAACCACTGAAGTCAATGGTAAAACTCTGACTGATTCCAGCAGGGCCAGGATTCCACCCCCTGGCACAGAGAACGCATGAAAAACGGGCTGACAAAATCGATTTCAGCAAAGCACAAGGCCACAGTGTCAACGATAGGCACTACAGCTATGCCTACAAAACTCTTGGTATGCGCACGTGTACAAGTGCAGGTGTGCAATCACAATCTACATGTGTATGCATACGCATAGCTGTGGTCACAATCCACCTGCCAGTTTCGACTCCTCCACGTAGAACTGACCATATGTTGGCCTAGGAGTTCTACTCTCCTTGTACATGTAACTGGGACAACTAAACACATCTGCTTACTCATTTTTGTGCTTGGCAAAAATGACTTCCTCAAGCTTAAAGGAAAAGCTGTGCTCTCTTCAGGTGGAGATCTGCAGGATGGACAAGTTATCCTATTTTTCCTCCACTCTGAATGTTTTGTTACACTGCTGCCAATGCTCACAATACTTAGGGTGTTTCTCGAAGCCCCAGCTTCTGGAGTCAGGTGATTATCGAGTTTTTTTTTTAAAAGAAAAGTGTTTAGGACTCCTGATTGCAGAGAAAAGCTTGAAAATGAGCCACGGAGTTCACATTCTTATGCCCCCCCCGGCCCCGTCTGTCCTGCCCTGGTGGGCCAGAGCTCCCTTCTGGCTCCAGGCGTAGCCCACAGCACCTCCCCTGACTGCTCGATGGCAGGAGGTGAGAGAGACAGAGGCAATGTGCTGAGATGGCAGCGAGGGGGGCAGGAAGGAGTCAGTTCTCAGGAGACTGGGCTCCTGAGCTTCAGTTGACACGGGCCCTATTTCCAGTAGAGTCAGGCCAGTCTTAAATAAACCCCCGAGTGACCCCGGCAGCTCTGCCCACAGAACCCAGCACTGAAGATCCATTCGCCCCTCTCCCCCTCCACACATGCTAGGTTATGGTTTGACGGCAGACTGGTGGCCTACGTGACCCAGGTCTGGTTCTCTCAGCCTCCACATCCGTACATGCACCCCCCACGTCCACTGGCTCTAATGGCACCCCTGCTGTCAGTCCCAGTAGGGCGGCAGAAGATGGCACGCGCCACCAAAGCTCCGCTCTCCTCTCACCTCTGGAGGCGAGATGCGGCACACGGGCAAAGACACGGGCAGGTTAGTGCTGCTACTGGCGATGCTGGACCTGTTTTGTCAATGCACAAAGGATCTTCAGATGCCACCCTGCAGCAGGCTGGGAGTCAGGAGGCCCACAGTATCTGAGCACCAGACAATCGTTAATGCCTTTATTCTTCCTGTGAAGCTATAACCTGCCTCTGCTGATGGGTAACTGAGGCACAGAGACAAAGTGATATCCTGAAGGTCAAAGAGGGAATGTGTGTCAGAGCAGGAAATTAAGCTTGGATTACTCAGGCTAGCCCCTAACCACTGGACATCTTTCCTCTCTGATGCGACCTGGCCGCTAGTTCCAGCTTTGCTACTGGCTCACGGCACAGCCATGGGCCTGTCACTCAGTCTCACCCACCCGCTCCCTTTGAACAGGGCTTTGGGATGCAGGGGGACAGCTGGCCATCTGAGGGCCAGCTGTGAAAGTGGGAAGTGTGGGGTCTCCCCAGCCGGCCTCGGCAGGCTGATGTTTGGTGCAAGTTTCTGCACAGCGCGCCTGGGGAGTCCCTGGAGGCTCGAACCCCCTGTGATGCAATGGGACGCTGGCGCTCATCCCTGTGTAAGGTGCCAAGACTTAGCCAAGCCAAGAGAGTTTCCTTCGGGCTCTCTCTGCCACTGCCTCTGCCCAGGAGCCAGCGGGGAGGGTGTGGGGCTCTCCTATTAATGATCCTTTGGCCTTCCGCACAGCAGGATTTCTGTTTCTGGGATGGGGGGGGGATTTTTCAGGAAGGGCCTGGAGGGGCTGCCAAGTTAACTGTTTCCAGGCTGACAACTCACCCTCCCACCCCAGCCGGGTGTAAGGGGCCAGCGCTGCTCTCAGAGGCCAGGGTGGGTGCCTCTTTAAGGCAGCAGAGATGCTGGGAGTCCGGTCCTCACCCCCAGCCTCCTGCACCTGCTGTCAGCACGGGTAGGGGCACAGGGAACGCTGGTGCTGCTTACATACGGGAGAAGAGGGGAGAAGCTAAAAGCCCGGAGGAGGCACTCCAGGGCTGGAGCATCCACTGAAAAAATTAGTGGGTGCTTAGCACCCACCAACAGCCAGCACCCCCCGCCCCTCCGACCCTCCTGTCTGCCGCCATCAGCGGTTCCGCAGCATGTAGGGGGCGGGATTGGAGATGGGACACGCTGGGGAGAGGGGATGGTGGAGCTGGGGTGGGAAGAGGCAGGGTATGGGGGGTTGGGAGAAGAGGTAGGGGGGCCTGGGGAGGAACAGGGGTGGGGGTTTGCAGGAAGGGGGCAGGGCAGGGGTTAAGCACCCCTGGGGCCCAGAGGAAGCCAGCGCCTGTGGGTGCCAGACGCTTCAGAGGACAGTTGTCGAGTGATCCATCCCTGTCACCCATTCCCAGCGGCATCAGGCTAAGGGCGCAGGCTGTTGGAACATCCCAGCGATAGCTACGGCTCACGGTCCGAGAAGGTCAGAGTGTGCCAGGCGCTGGCCAAGGAGCAGGGCTTTGATGGAGCCTCCCTTTGATTTCAACACGGGTTAAATCAGGTCCTAATTCAAACACTCCGAGTCACAGCGACCAGGCCTCCCAAGACCCCCTTGGCTTTAGATTCCTTTAGCTTCCCCATCCCTTTCTGACCCGGCCTCGGCTCAGGTTCAGACAGCATCACAAGGAGTTCGGGGTCTAGAGAGCTCCCCCCCACAGGCGGAGAGCCTGTGACCTGAGCCCCATCAGAGATTCAGCTTCAGGCAGTGGGGCTCGGGCTTCAGGCCCAGCAAGTCTAACGCCAGCCCTGGCAACTCCATTAAAATGAAGCCCTGACCCAGAGTTTGGAAACTGCTGTAGGGGATAGCATCCCATCTGCCGGGAAGCAACCAAGGGAGACCAGTCTATAAAGTGCACCCGCTGTGCTACTGACCCCTATGTCCTGAGAGTGCACACGTCTCCCTGAGGAGAAAGCCATGGCTGGGCCGGTGTGGTCATTTAACACACAGACAAAATGAAACACACCAGTCTTTGCAAGCAATCACCCCTCCTCCACATGCTCCAGACAATCCTGGTCATGGGTTTTCCTTGGATGCTTGCTCTAGCTGGGCTGTCAGATTCCTGGCACCAACAAGAGCCAGGCTTTCTTTAACAATAACAGAGTTTTATATCCCTGGGTAACTTTTATATTATTACTACTTAGAGAAAACGAACCATCCTGCATATTTCTTTTGTCTAGGAAATCAATTTGAGTGGGATTCTTCAGGGCTGGCGTCTCCCTCCGGACAGCCCTTCCGCCTACACACTGCGCACCACTTCCAGGAAAGTTTGGCGTCCGTTGTTCTCTCTTCGGGGGCCAACTCAGCGATGATCTGAATTATTAGCACTGAGTTGTGCTCACAGAAACAGGAGTCCTGTCTGAGATATTTGTAACCTAATTTTAGCTCGGGGGGTGGAGGGGGGAGGAGAGACAGGAAATTGACTCGTTAGTTTCAGATTAACCGATATTTCTAGGCCAAGAGGAACATAAGAACTGCCCCAGGGGAGTAGAGCAGAGGCTCATCTAACCTAGTATCCGGTCTCTGACAGCATCCAGATGCTTCAGAGGAAGATGCAGGAACCCTCATGGAATATACTGCCCGGAGGGATGGGTTCATTCTAACCAGCTGATATCCTGAAGCAACAGGCTTTGCACCTCTATGTTAATATATCATCTTGCTTTACTAACAATGTCTTATTATCCACAGAAACAGCCACATCTTCTCTAAATTGCTTGGCCTCAATAATACCTTGTGGCAATGAGTTCCACAGGTGATCTTTTTAATATGCAAACTGGGTTAACAACAAAGCCTAACTACAAATGTCACCCTACTGCACTGATGATCATTGAAGCACAAACATCCATTAATTGGGGAGTGTAGGTGGAGCTTGGGGGGTGTGGGTGGAGTTTGAGTAGAGCATCACCTCCTCCCCGCTCCCCTGATCTGATCCCCCAGGGGCAAAGACCAGAGCAGCATCAGAAACCTGGAAGGGACAGAGATAAGTGCCCCATCCCAGCCAATGCTGTCCAATAGAATCAGGCTGGAGCAGGGGAAATGCATGCTGCACCCGAGGGGAACAGGCTCACAGACACATTCGCTGCCATGTCTCCCCTATGGGTAACATGTCCCCAGGAACAGATGGGCCTTAGTCCCTGCCCCAAACAGGCTACAGCTGAAACCCACAGTCACAGGCGCTGACTCCATGGGTGTTCCAGGGCTCAAGGACTCAAAGGAAAAAATACAGGGGGTGCTCAGCACCCACCAGCCAGAGCTGTTCAGTGGGGCCTGGAAGAGGCAGAGTAGGGGTGGGGCCTGGGGCAAAGCACCCACTGGGAAAAATAAAAGTCCTGGGCCCACAGCTACTTCCTAACCAGGCCCGCACACAGCACAGGAGGCTCAAGGAGCCCCAATGAACATGCAGTTCACACACACACACACACACACACACACCCCGCAGCTCAGTTAGCTCCGGTACAAGCCGAGGATAAGAGAAGGAGCCTCCACAGCAGGGCTGCAAGTTTCCAGTCTCCACTAGCGGGTGCTCTCTAGGGGCCTCAATGGAAGCCCACATGCCCTGGCTCCTTCTGAAATGGGACTAGTGGAGGACCTGATTCTGCAGCCTCTCCTCATGCTGAGTAGCTCTTCTGCCAGCCTCGCTGGCTTCACCCGCGACGACCATGGAGGGGAAAGCTGCTCAGCATGGAGGAGGGTGGCAGAAGCAGCTCCTTGAGCTATTCCACCAAGGTAATTGGGACTGCTCATCCCAGAACATCCGGAACGGACCTCGAGAAGCCATCAGGTCCATCCCCCTGCGCTGAAACAGGACCAAGCACATCTAGACCATCTCTAACAGGCATCTGTCCAACCAGTTCTTAAAACCCTCCAATGATGGGGCTTTCACACCCTCCCCTGGAAGACCGTTTCAGAGCTTTGCTCCCCCAAGAGTTAAAAAGCTTTTCCTAACAGCTAACCAAAACTCTCCCTGACTACAGGTTAAGCACATTACTTCCTGTCCTACTTCCACTGGCTCCAGAGAACAATGGATCACAGTCATGTCACTAAAGTGAGCGGGACTGGGCCCCATCCTAGGATTTGCACTCAGCACCAACCCCAGACTGGCTCCCCTAGTGTAAAGCTCAATCTCCGAATCTGCAGGAATCCGCATGGGCCAAGCCCCTCTCTGCACCAGCTTTCATCACCTAGCCGGCTTCACCCCGTATGCGGAGAGCACCACTGACACACAGGCTGGGATTGAGTATCCAAACCAAGTTAGTTTCACTCTGACAAACCATCGAAGACGCACATGACAAAATGCTGAGCAAACGCTTCTATAAACTCTAATAATACCCACTGACGTCGGCTTTCGGTTCCTCTGTCACTGAAGGAAACCGGTGCAAGGTCTGACTCTCAGCAATACTGACTCAGAAGCTGTTTGGTAATGATGGCTGGTCCAGCGGCTGAGCAACAAAGCTTAGCCTCACAGATGATGTAGGTGCAGTAGGGATTACTCCAGAACACGACCATCTGTGTGGCCAGCGTACCAATGGCAGCTGGGTGCAACCTGGACACTGCACGAAATGTATAGAAGAGGTTTCCCAGACTGGGTACGCCTGTAGTATTTGAATATTGGGCATGTTAACAGGAAGTGGATTATGACTTGAGGTTGCAAGTACTGATCCCGTCTTCGCTCTACATGCTCGTCCTCCTCCAGCCCACCCGGGGCAAGGTGCTGCCGTGAGGACGGAGAGTCCAGTGGTTAGAGCATTAGTGTGGGCCTCAGACCAGCTGTGCCCAAGACTCCCTGGGTGACCTGAGACAACTCACGGAGTCTCTCAGCTCCTCGCTGTACAATAGCACCGCCCTGCCTCCTGGGTGCGTGAGGAGACTGTCAGGTGCTCAGATACCACAGGGACAGTGACCTCAGTGTCAGGGACCGCGGACGTTGAGCCCTGGCCCACTGGGCTCTTAGGAGATGGTGAGTTCTGACCTGCCACCCAGTGACCGGCTGAGAGCCCCCAGAACAGTGGCTGACCCCTGCCAGAGGACTCCAGTCCTGGGCTCTGACTGGTTCCCTGCTTCTATGTGAACCAAGCACAGGAACAGGAAGTTGTCCCAGCAACTGGGTTCCCCCTGCTTAGGACAGTCTCCCTTGCGCTACCTGCTCCTACTGCCCGACTCTGATCTCCTGGCAAGCTGACCTTGCCTCCAGCCACCTGAGTCCCAGCCTGCTCTCTGGCCTGCCTCGGACTCTGACTCCAGTATCTGACCCAGCCTGACTCTTGCTCTGACCACTAGGTCAGCCTACCCATGTCCCAGTCATACCTAGGGAGAGGGCACATTCTGGAACCACAGCAGTGGCCAGCAGCGCTCCATGGCCCCTTGGAGTTCCGGCCTGGCCAGGGCTCCAAGCCCCTTGCTCATACTCAGAGGACATCCCATGCTCTGCCTTGGCTGAGGGGGTCCTGCCCATGGGCTCTGTCTTTGCATGTCAGGGCGGGGGAGGCTGCTCCATGGCTGTCGTCAGACCACGCTGCAGCCTGGCTCTCGCAGCAGGAGGGAGGATTCCTCGCAGAATGGATTGTGGTTTAAGGCAGCTCAGACCTGGTCAATCCTAAACCTTGTCTGAAGTCTGATCTCCCCAGGAGAGCCTCTCCCCTTCCCCGATTGCTTAGTGCCACAACTGCAAAGCAGAACCACGGGGAGCGGGCGGGCGCGGCTGTGCAGTTCCATCCCCACACTCTCGTGGGGCTTGTCACCTCCGCTGCCTGGGGAGGCCGCTCTTTTCTCCTGGTTCCAGAGCTCCCTCTAGCACTGGGAAATCTGCAGTCAGTCTAGCAGCCCAGACTCCAGGGCAATTCTCCATCAGGATCAAGTCCTAACAGCTGTCTGGGTTTTTCCACTTCGGCTCTGTCTACACTTAAAACGCTACAGCACTTCAGCAGAGACACCCTCTCCAGCCTGGGAGAGGTTCGCCCGCCATCGAAGAGCAGGTGGCTAGGCTGGAAGAAGACCTCACACGGTCTACACCAGGGGTTAGAGGTCAGCATAGCTACCTCTCTTGGGGCAGTGGGTTTTTCACACTCCTAAGAGACGCAGTGATGCTGACGTGTGTCCAGTGTAGCCCAGACCTCCTTTTAAGTAACATTCTTGGTTCTTCTTATAAACTCATCTCCTTACTCCCCGTAGCTGCATGGCTAGGGAGCTGGTGAAGTCAGCCAACGAGCCATTCCTACTCAGCTAACGCAGAGGGTACACACTGGAACAGCACTGGGGTTGTGGGCATTCATCTTTTAATAGAAGTATTATACTGAATGACAGGTTCAATCTGCAGTGCCTGAATTGAGTTCCCACGGGCCCTGACAACTGCAAAGAAGGGTGGCTTTTACCTGTCCCAGGGAGACTGCTAGTGTTCAACCACATCTTTCTCCTGCAGGGATCCAGAGATTGTCCTCAAAATCCTTACAGGCGGCACTCTGCCTTCGCTCAGTGCTCGCCGCCCGGGCTGGGGTGGCGTTTGCAAGGAGATGGCCAGCTCTTTGGGCCACAGGCTTTTGTTCTGTGTTTGTTCAGCATTTAGCACAATGCACCCCCACAATACAAATAAATCATAGTAATAATTAACTTTACCACAGTATCTGGGGCAGTCTCTATGCTGAGTGTGGGCGACGCTGCGGTCATGAAATCAGTCAGAACGGAAAACTCTAAGAATTCTGATAACGACTCCCCCCACCTCGCTGTTTAACAAAAGGTACACAAGATAGGACCTTGCACAGCAACACACACACACACACACACACACACACACACACACACACTCCCATTTTAAAATGTCACAACAAGCTCTGCGGAAGCCAGTGGTTGTTGCCTGAATGGCTGGATTCCTCTAGAAGTTGGTCTTTAAAACGTATACCACAGAGTCATCCAGAAAGGAGAGAGACCTGTGACCTTGTCCCATCCCACGTCCTGCCCCAGCAGCACAGTTTCCCAAGCCATATCTACCAGAGCTTTGCCTGGTCTAGTGTGAAAGGCCCCAAGTGACGAGGCTTTCAGCAGGTGTATAACATTCTGCTCTGTATGACTGACAGCACCGCTCCCCAAGATGGGCATTTTACAGCCACTTTCAGCAATTTATATTTTAAATTTGCTCTGGTGTTTTTAAATTCTCAGTGTGGATAATCACCTGGAAGGGTCTGGGACAGTGGCAGGTTTTTTGGGGCTTCTGCAGCAAGACCTTTAGGTGGGGACAGTTTAAATACAGTGCACCGCAGAACAGTTCCCCGAGACCGTGTTTCTTTGGGACTAGTGGAGTGGGTCCTACCCAGGGCTTTGGAGAGGAGGACAAGAAGAGGAATTTTAGGCAGAACAGAAGGTATAAAATTCATAGGGCACACAGCCGTCTTAGAGCGTAGGATAGTCTCCCAGGGAAGTGGTGGAAACCTCATCCCTTTGGATTTTAAAACTAAGGGTACGTCTACACTACGGGATTATTTCAATTTTACATAAACTGGTTTTGTAAAACAGATTGTATAAAGTCGAGTGCACGCGGCCACACTAAGCGCATTAATTCGGTGGTGTGCGTCCATGGTCCGAGGCTAGTGTCGATTTCCGGAGCGTTGCACTGTGGGTAGCTGTTCCGTAGCTATCCCATAGTTCCCACAGTCTCCCCTGCCCCTTGGAATTCTGGGTTGAGATTCCAGTGCCTGATGGGGCAAAAATCATTGTCGCGGGTGGTTCTGGGTAAATGTCGTCAGTTATTCCTTCCTCCGGGAAAGCAACAGCAGACAATCATTTCGCGCCCTTTTTCCCTGGATTGCCCTGGCAGACGCCATAGCACGGCAACCATGGAGCTCGTTCAGCTTTTTTTTTTTTTTTTTTTACTGTCACCATATGTCTACCTGATGCTGCTGACAGAGGCAATACTGCAGCACTACACAGCAGCATTCACTTGCTTTTGCATGATAGCAGAGATGGTTATCAGTCGTTCTGTACCGTCTGCTGCCATTGTAAATTGGCAATGAGATGACGGTTATCTGTCGTTCTGTACTGTCTGCTGCCATCATGGGTGCCCCTGGCTGAGGTCGGCCGGGGGTGCAAAGACAAAAATGAGAATGACTCCCCAAGTCAATCCCTCCTTTATGGTATCTAAAAATAGAGTCAGTCCTGCCTAGAATATGGGGCAAGTGTACTAGAGAAGCAGCATTTCGGAGAGCACAGCTGCTCCGTGTCAGATCCCGCAGAAATGATGAGCTGCATGCCATTCACGGGGGGTGCCCCTGCAACAACCCCACCCATTGCTTCCCTCCTCCCCCAACCTTCCTGGGCTACCGTAGCAGTGTCCCCCTATTTGTGTCATGAAGTTATAAAGAATGCAGGAATAAGAAACAGTGACTTGTTAGTGAGATAAAATGAGGGGGAGGCAGCCTCCTGCTGCTATGACAGTCCAGGCAGGACATTAAGAGGTGCGGGGGAGAGGAGCCCAGCATCCCGCTGCTATGATAGTCCAGGCAGTACAGAATCTTTTCTTTACACAGGAAAGGGAGGGGGCTGATGGAGCTCAGCCCCCAGTTGCTATGATGAGGACGGTTACCAGCCGTTCTGTCCCATCTACTGGGAATGACCGGGAGTCATTCCTATTTTTACCCAGGTGCCCCCGGCCGGCCTCACCTGAGGCCAGCCAGGAGCACTCATGGGTTGATAAGAAGGACGGTTACCAGTCCTACTGCACCATCTGCCACTGGGGAGGGGAGAGGAGCAGATACTGCTCTTCACTGCCGCAGCATCGCGTCTACCAGCAGCATTCAGCAGGCATAGGGTGACATTGAAAGAAGTTAAGAAACGATTTCTTTCCCTTTTCTTTCACGTGGGGGGGGAGGGAGTAAATTGTCGAGCTATACCCTGAACCACGCCAGACAATGTGTTTGAACTTACAGGCATTGGGAGCTCAGCCAAGAATGTAAATATTTTTCGGAGACTGCTGTGGACTGTGGGATAGCTGGAGTCCTCAATACCCCTCCCTCCCTCTATGAGCGTCCATTTGATTCTTTGGCTTTCCATTACGCTTGTCACGCAGCACTGTGTAGCCTGGAGATTTTTTTCAAATGCTTTGGCATTTCGTCTTCTGTAGCGGAGCTGTGATAGAACAGATTTGTCTCCCCATACAACGATCAGATCCATTATCTCCCATACGGTCCACGCTGGAGCTCTTTTTGGATTTGAGACTGCATCGCCACCCGTGCTGATCAGAGCTCCACGCTGGGCAAACAGGAAATAAAATTCAAAAGTTCGCGGGGCTTTTCCTGTTTACCTGGCCACTGCATCCGAGCTGAGATTGCTGTCCAGAGTGGTCACAGTGGTGCACTGTGGGATACCGCCCGGAGGCCAATACCGTCGATTTGCGGCCACACGAACCCTAATCCGATATGGTAATACCAATTTTAGCGCTACTCCTCTCGTTGGGGAGGAGTACAGAAACCGATTTAAAGAGCCCTTTATATCGATATAAAGGGCCTCATAGTGTGGACGGGTACAGCGTTAAATCGGTTTAACGCTGCTAAAATCAGTTTAAACGCATAGTGTAGACCAGGCCCCAGTGGGCTAGAAACCGTCTCACAGGGAGCAATCCTTCATTGACAAAGGAATGGGATAGACTTGCAGCACATTTTTTCCATCATTGATTTATAGGCTCCAGGAGGAGAGAGAGAAAAATCAAACCCAGTTTGCACCTTCTGTGCAGAAAGGAGAATCTGCAAAGAGTGACTGAAAGACACGGCATTACGGAGGAATTCGGCTAAAGGAGCTCAGAAGAGAAGTAATGTAGAGAGACAGAGCTTCTACCAGAAACACTGGAAACCTTGATGGTTGCTTGTTGTTTTTATTCCTTTCTACTGAGGACAAAACGTACCCTTAGGCCGGAAATGCAACATGAAAGAAACCTGCCCTTATCAGCTTGGAGCTCCGCTGAAAGAAAGTTCTTAGAAGTTTCACACGGAGCAGATCGTGCAAAGGGGTCAGAGAGCGGTGCTCAGAAACTGCAGGATCACATCCACAAATCAGTGTAGTCAAAGAAAGGTGTGAAAAAGACAATGCCAGGTGCTGGGGACTTCCTGAGCCTGCCAGAGACCTGCTGCAGCACTCACAGCCTTCATGCAGCGACTATAGGGTAATTAAAAGCCATTGCTGCTAAACAGGCTGCTGGGCTGTCCTGGGGTATGGCAGCAGCAGGCGCTAACCAAGGTGAACAGCTATTTCGTCCTCTCCATGGCAACTGGAGCTTGATTTACCATGGGGCTTTGCAGAAAAGTGTCTCTACAGAGCACTAGCAGATCAAGGAGGGACTTGGTGGAGGAAAGGGTGGAGTCATGGAGAGCTAAGGGAGGGAGGGGGAGCTGCACGGTGGAAAGGATTCAGATGCCATGTCAGTGGCTTATAGAAAAGGGCCCTATCCTCTGAGCTCCTCCTGCAAAGGACACTGCTCTCAACACGTAGCACGTTACACAGATCAGGCCTGCTCCGTGTACAGTGAGAGGGGTTTGTAGTGTGCTAATCTGAGCACAAAGCTGCACCCTAACCTCAGCTCTGACACTAAAATCACTGTGTAGCCCTAGGCAAATCACACCACCCTTGTGTGTTCCCCTGTCTGTAGAATGGGGATATTAATCCAGGTCTGATCCGTGCTGCCAGAGAACAGTGAGGGCTCATTAGTTAACTTTCGCAAAGCGCTGCAGGGATCTCGAGTGTTAGCCGTGTACAGCTCTAAACACCTGTCGAATGCTCCTCTGTTCTTCTGGGATCTGTGCTTCTGCTGCAGCCCTGCACCTGCTTTCCTGGCACTGGGACAGAACCAGTTCCCCGAAAAGCACGTTTGCAGTGCGATGGCTGGAGCTGAAGCTCATCATTGCTCAGAACTAACATCAGGTTCCTTCTCAGAGCAAATACAGGGGAAAAAAAAAAGTATTTCAAAAGGAAATGATGCAGCGCAGTGATAGGGTGACCAATGCAAACTCAGGCTTCAGAGAACTGCCTAGCCACAGCCTGCATATGTACCCACCCCACCCCGAGACGGGTCACCTGATCTCAAGATACATGGGTGAGATGGGAAATCGTACCGAGAAAGGGATTTCTGAGTAACCAGAACTGCACACTCAACACTCTGCGTCCAGACGGCATTCAGGAACCACAGGGTCTGCTTCAGAACAGGGTGGCAAAGGCACTCGCATGAGTCATTCTTGAACATTTCTAGCATGCAGCCGGCAGCCTTCTCGACTCAAGGCATACGTGTAGCAGCTCCTGTGAGCTACACTCTGAGGGACCTGGCGAGGGAACCCTGGGATCTGCAGGAAGAAGGGCTGGTGTTTCTCTGGGGTGCTCCCGCCCCTGTCTCTGTACTGATGTTGGTCGGGGTGTCACTGAGCCATGGCAGGGCAACATTTTACATCAGACACCTGCCATCTACACTTATTAAAGAGCTCCAGGCACAAGAAGGAAGCTCATTGAACCCTGGCATCCTGGCCAAGCCCCCTAAACACATGGCCCTGTGGTCTGCCAGGTGGAGATAGTTTCATCACCTCTGCATACGCGCCCGGAATCTCTACAGTGCCCCAGGGGGCATGGGGGGATCACAGACAAATACAAGGGGATGGGGTCCTTGCCTAGCAAAGGGCTTGTGAACTCTGGGCCTTATCTGGCCGCTCTGGACCTTATCCGGCCGCTCTGGACCTTATCCGGCTGCCCTTATTCTGACAAGACATCCACAATCATGAAAGTGCAATGGAATCATGTGCCTGAGGGACAGGCCTACAGCTCCCCCAAACAATACCAGTCACTCCCAGCGCAAGATGGGGCCAGCAGACAGCAAAGGCAGACGTGTCTCTGCCTATCTACAAACCTCAGACAATGCCAAGCTCTCGGAACAGCAGCACTAGCACCGTGCAAAGGGGCTGGGCGCTCCAACCAGGGGCTGGTTCTCCGCACAGCGCTGGGAGCGGGATGCGCCCCACCAAGGGGGATATGGAGGAGCAGCTGGGTTGGGGGGGAAGAGGCAAAGCAGGGAGACGATAGTGAGAGGGAGAAACGGAAAGGGCGGACGGGTGGGCAGCAGAGGTGACACGTAACTGACCGCTGCGTGGCACCTGCCTGCACTCACCAGCCATCGCCCGCTGGAAACGAGAGCCAGCACACAGCGGGGGATGTGCTGACAGACCAGCAGGGGGAGCAGCTGGCCCCGCATGCTGCACCTTCACCCCGCTACCAGCCTTACACGTCCACCCTCATCATCAGCCACTGGACCACGCCCACCACTGCTGGGGGGTGGGCAGCTAGAGAGCAGGAATCCAGCCAGCAGTGGGACATGCCAGTATGGGCGGGGGGCAGGGGACATGGACATCTGCAGGAGGGCTTAAATACGGGACTGTACCTTTAAATACGGGACTGTACCTTTAAAAATGAGATGTCTGGTCACTCTAGCATTAGCTTACTTAGCAGGAGCATTTGGCTCACGCTCTGCCAGTGCCACACTTGTTCTTTGCCCCGGCATGAGCCATCTCGAGACGTCCAGCTGGCTTCTGGGAAACCTGCTCCACAGAACTAGGAGGAGGTTGAGAAATCTGAGAGTTCAGAGAAGAGCCACAAGACTGATGATAGGATTGCCTAACAGTGAGACTCCAGGAACTCGATCTACTTAGATTAACAGAGAAGGTTAAAAGGTGACCAGATGCAGTTTGCAAATACCTGCGGGGAGGACGAAAGTGGCTCTTTGACCTAGCAGACAATATGACACGATCCAATGGCTGGAAGTTGAAGCTAGACAAATTCAGATTGGAAACAAGGCATCAATTTTTAACCATGACAATAATTAACCACTGGAACAACTGACCAAGGGCCCTGGTAGATTCACCACCGACTCTTCAATCAAGAGTGGATGTTTTTCTTAAAAAAATCTGCTCTGGGAATTATTTTGGGGCCGGGCTATAACCTGTGCTATACAGGAGGTCAGGCTAAATGATCACTGGTCCCTTCTGACCTTGGAATCTATGAATTCAAGGATCCCAGAGAAGGTTTGGTTTGGCTAGAGAAACCCCAGCCCTCCCATGCCCTTGGCACAGCAGCAAAGTCATGACTTTGTCCCCGTGTGCAAAGGCGACCTCCTGGATTTCAGCCACACACGTAATTGTCATGAAGCAAGAAAGCCATGGGCCATAAAGCTTGCACCGGCCTGCGAAGTGGAACCATCTGCTAACGTGATTGACGGGTCTGTTTGATGAGCTGAGCAGGGGCAGGTCTGGAGCTGCTCATCCTTGCCATCCTTCCTAGTAGGGGGCTGCCCAAGGTGCTATGAGTAACAGGGAAGGGTTCCAGGGCTCACAGGAAGGAAGGGACGTTAAAGCAAAACAAACACATCAAGATGATTTCCAGTGGCTCAGCTGATGAAGTCCTGCTAGCACAAGGAATCACAGCCCATGAAATTCACTACAGCAAGGTGCTGCCTGGCTAACGCCAAATCAGTCAATGGCACATAGAAATTTGCAACGCTGAACAAAATTAAAGAAAGAGGCTGCGGGGGAGGGGGGAGGCTCTGAAAGAAAGGAATGGTTTGAACGAATGAAACGTAAGCACTCCATAAAGCAATGCATCATGGTTTCATGCAATGCTCAGGTTCTTTAGGGAGTGCTCGCTCTCTGGGCTGGGGCAGTGCGCAGACAGTAAAGAAAGGGGTCTGGAAATCAAGAGCGTGTGAATGAAACGCCACTTTACCAAAGAATGATGACAATGGTAAGATGGCCACTGCTGCCTGGGCTCTGCGGCTGCTTTTTCTATAGTCTGAAGCGCTCTCTCCCAATCAATTGCTTTGCAATATCTCTTTTTTCCAAGCCTCATAATACTCACAAAAAGAGACTGAAGTCTCAGCTGTTCAGCTCCATCTCCTCACCTCACATGCGACCGCCCTTCCAGCGATGTTTCTTAGAAAACGGACCCTGCATGGTGCTAAAGTTAAGAACGGTTCTGAAGCGAGGGCAAAGGTGAAACTATGGTGTGAAGAGACTTCATGCCCCCCAGCAATCAGTGGCTGCCACAGTGGAAAGCAGAGTTAAAGTGTGTGCGATTACTATCTGCATTATCTGAATGTCTAGGAGCCCAGTCACACCTTGACACCATGTGCTAGGTGCAGTACAAATGCAGAACAAAGACAAGGGACAACATGTAGTTAGACAGAGAGACAGACAGATAGGGCTATACAAGGAGCGGAGCCTGATGGGCATGAATGATGCACTGAGACATGAACATTCTTTTGCTGGAGTTTCAAATGTGCCATTGGCAAATATTTTAAACTCTGCAATTTTTACCAAGAGCTGGTTACAGGGATAGAGAAGAGCCCAGTGAAGACCTGCACAGCCGCTGGGGCTAAATGCTTGGGAATGGGCACATCTGAAGAAGGGGGAAAAGGAAGACATGAGATTTTTGCCTGCCCCTTCCAAACACAGAAATGAGAAACACGACAGCTCACACTAAGTGGCAGATCTGAGGTTGCACCGGAGAGAAGACCTTAAGGTCAAGTCAAGGTTACAGCTGCACGATCCGCTTTGAAGACTTAGCTTCTCCAGTAAGAGCACAGGGTAACTGCTGAATTTCCGGCTTGAAAAATCTCCAGTGCCAAACATTACCACAGCTTCTTTTCAGTTTACTTTCTTTAATACTTATGTGTCCTGAAGACTGTAGGCATGGAAACTAGTCTGTCCTTGGAGTTGCAGTGGGGAGGGAGTTCTTAAGAGCACAATGGAGGTTCCCCCAGCAGAAGTACTAAAGCAATGCTCCTGGGGTAGGAGACAGGCCCATGCTATTTGCTCCGAAAGAGCACTAATCTAGAATAGATTCTGTTCCCGTTCCGAGAGACCTGCCAGCAGAATGCAGAAATGCAGCTTTCTGGTTTGTTTGTTTTAAACATAAAGTACAATAAATATATTTTGATCCAAGTCACTCATGGAGAATTAGTTGATGCAAGCTTGCTGGTTCAGCTACATCATCCTAAAGCACTAGATTCTGTCTCCACACCCTGGTATGTGTCCAATGCTAATTAACTCACGGGTTTCTTTTATTTGTTATTAAATAAAATTTATTCCAACATACTCACATGCCCAAAAGGTATAATTAAAAACAAAACAAAACAAAACAAAAACCACCTCTTTCCACCCTTCAAATCTTTCCATTCACCTCAGGCAACTGAAACGATCTGGTGTAAAAGGAAATGTGGAGATACTAAATATTGGGCCATTATTATCGGCTTGTTTAAGGCTGTTGTGAAGGGCGACCACTGTAGCAAAGATGTAATGTTCCATCGTCCCACTGTGATCATCTCAGAAAGGAAGGACGCTGTAAACTCACAAGAGCCTAAAGCGCAGACGTGGAGTAGGATGTGTGTACGCATCCGTGCACCCTGGTACTTATATGGCCATCATGATATGATCGCAGGCAGATACAGATACTAAGAGAAAGCAGCATCCTGGATTTATCTCTGTAAGGTCACCACAAATAGCATCACTGTGACATCAACACCTTTTGCAGCATGTTTTTTTCCCTCGGGGCAGGGAAGAATAGAGCAATCCCACAGTTATCTTGGGGTGACCTGGAAATTCCCAGCAGAGAGACGCTCCCAGCTGTTCGTTAAGTTTGGTTTGAAGCTTACAAAGCTCACGATTTAAAACTTTCCAGATCCACCCGCCTACACACCGAATCTGTCCCAACTCTCCTGGAAGTCAACGGAGAGACTGCCACTGGTTTCCACAGGCGCTGGAAAGAATTCATGGAGAGTGGGTGATACTGAGGCTCTCTGGGCTCTCCCAGCCACTGATGGATTCCACGCAGTCCCTGCGCTACAGAAATACCAAGGACCTGGACTTGGCCTTGGCAAGTGGCCCTGCATCCAGACATGCTGCAGGATCCCACCACACACAACGAATCATAGGGGATGGGACGAGAGAGCAGGGGGGATTTGTTGAGCAACAGAATGAGAAATGGCAAGTAACTCCGGTTGCTAATGGGGTGGCAAGCAGGCTGTCGCTCAGGCTGGGGATTTCCCGGATTTCTTCTTTCAGTTCTACTCTTAATCACGACAAAGCCACCGAGAAAAAAGAACCAAAAAGACAGTGCAACAAAACAGAACAGAGTTTCGCAGGTTCTTGCAAATGGCAGGTCACAGCTGAGGCCTGCGAGTCATTATGCAACAGGCCAAGCCTCCCCCGTAATGACCAATCATGGCCCAACCAGGACACCCTGCACGGCAGGAGGCTCCACGGGGACGCACTGGTTCCCCCACGATGGATAGATAGTTAAAAGAACCACTGGGAGGAACAGATGGCACCATCTGAGAACCAAGCCCTGCACGTCTTACTCAGGGTGAAGGTTTCTAAAGGGAGTTGGGAACATTGAGCCTGGATGGGATTTGTGTTCCTAAATCACTTGGGTGTTTGTCACCTCACCCCAACCTCTATCTCGGCAAATCTCCCATTGACTCACTGCTGACATGTGCCAGCTCTGGCCCTTACCTGACCATTTCCTTCATTTGTACAATAGGGGGGAAGAATTAAGCAGTGCCTGCTATTCCCCCCCACACCTGCAGCAGAGGACAAGCCTCAGCCGTTAGCTGATCGTGAGACGGTAACCAGGTCACGTCTCCTCGGAGGGGAGCCCCAGGCCAAAGGAGCGAGAAACATGTCTTCTGTGTCAGGTTGTGGCTCCAGTTTGTTGGCAGAACCGGAGCTCGGTAAGTAAGAGACGCCACCGCTCGTTCAAACAGACTTTTCAGGCCATGATCAATGATAGTAGAGGCCCATTATAGGCCAGGTAAGTAATTGCCTCCAGAAGGAGCCCAGTAAGTGCCATCCTGGGCTCTCAACCTGGATCCGCTGCTCACAAGCCTTTCTGTGCGGGGCTTTGGACTGGAGACTGCAGACCGAGGACTATATCCCCAGCATCTGCAATTGGGGACCCCTTGGAAGAGGGAGTCTGAGCCCTTAAGACACATCGGTCCTCATCTCTCGCCATCTCCAGGTGCAGTGTTGTAGGTCCCCCACAAAGGAACCCATGGGGCTTATGGGTGAAAACCCCTCCATTTCCAAAAGGCAAAGAGGCCCGTTCCCTTTGCTTTTTCTCATGCGGTTTCCCCTTTACTTGTTATTTTTTTTGCTTCTCACTCCTCTCTCCCCCCCAGGATCCTTCTGCTCCTTTGAATGGCTGTTTGACTTTGGCCACTTAAGGCTGCTTGGCAGCCCCAGCCCTGGGGGATTCCTCAGGGGATTCCTCAGGGGTTACACAAAGTTTTGCCAAAGCTAACACGGAGTCTTGTTTTTTCATTCAGTTACAGTTTTTATGAATAGATTTTTTTATTCTCCATATGCCCCTTTCCCCCTGCTCCCTTAAATCAGCACCACGCCTCTTGCTGCTCACTTGTCTCTCCCCCCAAATCTCTCTCCGTCCCCGTTTTTTTAATAAAGGCTTCAGCAGGTCTCTGTCCAAAGGAGATTCCCTGGAAGGGGGTTCTGCTGATGTACGTAATCCATCTTGCCGAGAGGGGCAGCCAGGTGGACAGATGAATCCTTCCAATAACCTAGCCGCATCGAAACCGGGGCTTTGGGCCACCTCACTGCTGTGCTCAGGCCAAAGTTTTTCACAGCCCTGAGCGACGTAGCTAGATTGATCCAGGAGTGCCAGAAGCAGCCTAGAAGAGTGGGCCCCACCCCTTCCCCCAAGGCCCCACCCCCACTCGCTCCTCTCCACTGCCTCTTCCCCCATCACTCACCCCTAAGGTGAGTAAAAAGTGATGGAGCCATGGTCCCCTGGCTCCCTGTTCCGTCGCCCCTGGACTGATCTCATTTTTAAGTGTAAACCAGGCCACAGTACCATCTTGCACCCTACCCGTCCCCCACACCACTGCCCATCCTCCTCCTCTTGGCTCCCGGTTGCACTGGAGTAACTCCATTGATTTAGCAGGAGTGACTCTGGATTTACACCTACGTAACCGAGAGCAGAGTCCAATCCGTGTCCTCCTAAGAGAGATCGTGAACAGGACCAGGTTAGCCACTGCCTAAGCCTTCGCTCGCAGGTTGTTTGCACAGAGTAAGTCCCTTCAGAGCCCATAAATGAAAGGGACCTGCAGAAGGCAGGAGAGACAGGCTCCTCGGATCCCCCTACTACTGGTGTCTCAGATTGCTTAAGATACTGAACAGGCCCTGGACTCTCCAGATTTCCTTCCTCTGCTCCCAAGTAAAGCCCTGAACAGACCTGACGTTAAGCCCAGAAGCAGGGTCTTCTTCAAAGCTGATTCCCAAGTGCTGGAGGAGCAGAGAGCCAGTGGACAACCTCCACTGCACCCTAGCCCTTGTGTCAACAGCTGCATAGTGACAGGGGCCCCAGAGCCAGCCAATGAGGCCAGGCACTAGCTTCCTGCCGCCCCTGCAGCCTCTGTGCACAAGCAGCACCAAAAGGGGTTAATTCAGGCGGTCAAAGGGCCATTCTGAGAGGTGAGTGGGAAACACTTAACATCCAGGTGCCAAGCCCTCAGTGATGAACTTTACTGTGGGGTGTTCGTCCCACACAGCATCTCAGCACCCAAGCACCTGACCATGGCTGCCCTGCGGGAGTCTCCTCACAGCACAAACTAAGCCCCCCAGAAGTGCCCAGAAGTTCCCAGAGCACACCAAGCTCTGGGTAAAGCCTGGGCTGGCGCCGGTCTCTCTTCTCTGGCCACTGCTAAGCCCTGGCAAGAATCGAGAGAGGTTGCCCTGAGGGTAAAACAGATACAAATCCAATAAACTGGTAGCTTAAGACAGGGTTGTAAGGAACAAACCTCTGTACCATTTACTCCCTCTGCAACATTAGCAACGTCTGCAAAAATACAACAGTATCGGGTCCCATATGAAAGACCCACTTGCTCTTGTCAGCTAGCTACCTCGCCAGCGACACTTGCACCTGTGCCCACATGCAATCAGCAGTGTCCTGACTGTAGTAGTCGTTTTAAGGCGGTAAAGGCTTCCAGTCCAGTTGTCTTCATCCCTCAGGTAAAGACCAACCTCTAAATAGGCAACTGATTTTGACATCCCTTGGGTGGTCCTTTCAGACTGGCTCCATTGCATACACTTCTCTACGCATCACACTCTTCTCTCATGTTTTCTCCACCCCACGCCTTGGTCGGGGGTCTAACGGGTTAGACTAGTACTGGCCAGCAGAGCCACCCCCTCCTTTCCAGCCTCTCTGATGGCAAAGGAAGCCTTCCCCCCCTGTGTCTCAGTGCAGGACTGCCCCTCTCTGCCAGCAGCCAGACATGTCACAATAAGAGCTGTCAAGCTGCCAACTGACCCCATCTGTCCCAGTGGCGTCTTCACTCTGGAGTCTATTGATGGAAGTGCTAAACTAGGATGATTTTTCTTACCCAGAAGTATCGATCTGCTCTTGGTTTGTGCGTGGAGTACGAGGCTTTGGAGGTATGGGGACAGCCTGGGTCAGGAGCCCTCCCTACTTCATCCCTGAATCTCACTGGTGGGTTCACTGGAGTATGAGTTGCAGAACTGGAGGGGGATGAGCCAAATTTGCAGCACGGCCGGTGTGAGGGAAGCCGCGCTCTGCTCCAACTTCACACCAGCTTGGTTACACAGCACTGGGCCTCCTAAAAAGACACCGCCCCCGACATCAGACTCCTCATCTGCATCCTGGGGCAGAGTCTGCTCCCACTGCAATCAGTGGTACACAATCCCATTGGATTCAGCAGGAGCATGCTGAATCCTGCCCTCAGGACACCCCCTGCACATGCTCCAGGCACAGACAAATCGTTAGATTCTAGGGGGGAAAAGCCAAGCTGAGGCAGTGAGGTGAAACCATAAACAGCTGTGCAACCAAAGACTGCAGAGCAGGAGAATGCTGGGTCTTGCCAGGGCTTAGCTGATAGCATGTGGGAAGAAGCAGGGAAAGCCTGTGCAGTAGACACCTGCCCAACAAGTCGTGTTAACCATGCAAGAGAATATCCCACCTGTGTGTCCTCTGGTCCCAGCGTGGGACTACATCACATGTGAGATGAATCAGGTGGTCTCAGACTAGTTCCTCCTCCCAGGGCAAACCAGCTGGTGTGATCGGCCCAGGAGAGTGCAGGTCCAAGGAAAGCAGAGGTGATGGCAGGGCAGGACTCAGGGGAAATGGGCTGGGCTCTAGACTCAGCATTGGTGTTTGATTTGCAGCGCTGAAGTGCTCACTGTGTCTTATAAACTGTTACCAGCTTGATGCAAAAACCACTCAATGAAGTTCTCTGGCTCAGGCCACACGGGAGGTCAGACTAGAGCAGGGGCAGGAAAACTTTTTGGCCTGAGGGCCGCATCGGATTTCGGAAATTGTATGGAGGGCTGGGTAGGGGCCCCACCCCTGCTTCTTGCCCCCTGACAGCCCACTCCACCCCAGGACCCCTGCTCCTTTTACCCCTCACTGCAACCCCTGCCCCCGCCGCCCCATCCAACTCCCCCCCTCCTTCCTGACAGCCCCCCAGGACCCCTGCACCCATTCAACCCCCCCGTTCTCTGCCCTCTGACCACTCCGATCCCTATCCACACCCCCTCCCCCTGACCACTCCCCAAACTCCCCTGCCTTCTATCCAACCCTCGCACTCCCTGTCCTCTTACCGCACTGCCTGGAGCACCAGTGGCTGGTGGCGCTATAGCTGCACCACCTGGCTGGAGCCAGCAGCGCCACTGCGCAGCGCAGAGACAGAGTCAGGCCGCGGCTCTGCAGCTGCGCTGCCCTTCCACCCGGAGCACTGTGGGGGAGGGAGAACCGCGGGGGAGGGGCCCGGGGCGAGCCTCCCGGGGCAGGAGCTCAGGGGCTGGGCAGGAGGGTCCCATGGGCCGAATGTGGCCCGCGGGCTGTAGTTTGCCCACTTCTGGACTAGAGGGTCAAAATGGTCCCTTCTGACCTTAGAATCTAGGCACCTCTCTCCTCCCGCACTTGGTTATGAATTTCCAGTCATTTAAATGTCCTATGCAAAGATCTATCTCAACTTCTGTAATGTCTAGATCAGTGGGAGCTAGATAGTACTACTATTTCTCCAACAAGTGACCGTATTCTGCTGACAGTCTTAAAGGCCCTTTTATACATGTGCATTCCTGATCTAGCACCCTGTTGCAATTCAGGAGGAAGTAGAGATCCTTCTGAATTCCCCTCCTGTACTTCCCAAACTACGACAACCCCATCCAGCAGCTGGCGGCTTCCCTACAGAACGACATTCTAGACTGTTTGATGCAGAAACTTCGTGCAAAGAATGCCTTTTTGTTTTGCTTCTTAAAAAAATGTTTAAACTGTATCTTAGCTGTTTTAAAACATGGCTCTCTTTTTAGGATTCAAGTGAAAACCTGTTTTTCTGGGTTAAAGTACAGGCATTCCTCATTACACACAAGCCTTCATACTCTTGTGGTTAGCAGCGTTTGTCACCTTTAACAGCTTTCCTTTAGCCTAACTGCACTGCCGATCACACAACAATAATATTCTATAGGCTAGGAAATGAGGTAATGTTGTCTAATGGTTAGATCACTGAAAATGGGAGTCAGGATTCCTGGGTCCTGTTCTCAGCTCTGTCATGGACACTATATAGCCCTGAGCAAATCCAAACCTCTCCAAGGCTTTTTACCTATTTGTAAAGTGGAGCTAAAAAGTTGTTCTTGATCAGCTGTTACCAGAGGAAAAAATAAGCAGGCTTTTGTAAAGAAAAACCTACCTGAAAGAAACCCCGCAATCTGACTGCAGAACTACCCCAGGGACTAGACAAAAGGATCTGCCTATCAGAAATAGACTTTCCTAGTTTTAAACAGATACCATAGTTCCAATCTGAAACGCTGACTTATAAACAGAACACTCAAAGCTCTGCCATTCAAATTGCAAACAGCTGCTAAATAAGAAATTAATTAAAATAAAAAACAGGCTCCAAACCACATCAACCAGCCAAACATGTTTTTCTTATTAACGAAAGCTCGGCGTGCTGAAAGGAAACACATCCTTTAAAGGGCTGTGGCTGGAAATTAAAATTGCACTGGTGAGAACTAACTCATGAGCAAATTATAGAAGCTCTTTTGCATCACTTGCATATGACTAACCCTCTTTGTCCATTGATAAAAATGTCAATAAATAAGGCAGAGGTTGGCCTGTTTCCTATGCAGGGTATGAATATTTACTCATTCACTACTGAAAGTCTCAAAAACCACAGGTACTTTCATTCTGATCGAGATTGAATATCAGCTATTCAGCTGGTTAGCTTTCAGCTGGAGTCTGAGGCTGCAATTCTTCTCAGTTTTTCAAACTGAGAGTTCAGAGAGCACAGCTAACCTCAAGAGGAGTTATACAGTCCAGGAGGGGAAGACAGATTATACTGGCACAGGGAAAAGCGGCTGGAATACCATTGTTGAAACGAAGGTAGAGGGCACAGGAGCGAAAACTGTCCTGCAATGATGCTGTCTCACTCATTTCATCTGGGGTCACTTTGTAAACTAGAGAAAGGATTTGCTTCCTCCCCCGCACCCTCCCAGGGGGGAAATGCAGTAAATCAAGTCAATGGGAGTTTTGCAATTGACTCCAATAGGTGTATGGTCCGTTGGTGAGTGTGTGACAGATCACAGCAACACTGGAGGAGCCTGCCTCCAGCTGAAATTGCTGTCCAGGGCTAGGAGGCCAGGGTTGGCACTTGTACTCTTGCAAAAGAGGTTTAGGAATCACAAATGCATGGCCAGCTCCAAAACAACTGCAGCAGGCCACATGAGTGCTGACATTTCCCACTTGGGAGTGTCAGGCACTGCACATGACAATTTCCTCACTATAACAGAGATATGGCGGATACCAAGACTCACGGGAACCCCAGGCTATCTTGGCTCCAACCAAAAACTATACACAGTACTTGGATATTTTGTTAGCCTGCGGCTCTCCATCACAAATTCATACACCATGAAAAACCCAGACTCCCATCATATTTCAGTTTTGCGTTCCATCCAGTGAACACATTCACTAAATGTTTTCACTATCTGCTAAACACTGTGGTGATAAGAGATTCCACAGGTAGGCCCAGCATCTAGCCCCCTGGTCAAAACGCCCAGCCCTCTCTGACTCAAGAGAGAATTTCCATTAACTTCTTTAGTGGTATAGAACATTTCAAACAGCTGAGCAGTTCTGATTCCTTCCAACAGGGGGCAGTGATGTGCATGCAAACACAAGCCAGTCCAAGGCATTATTTGAACTGGTTTCTTTTCATTGCTGTTTTCTATCTTGGCAACATGTAATAACCAGTGAGAAGTGAAATAGCAGAATAATATTAAGTTTTATCATTGGCTGCACTGCCTGATCAGAGTTTTAAATGGCTGCGGGACACATGGCAGGATGTTACAGAAGATAATACCCCAGGAGGTCTTTCTGGGGCTTAGACGCCATAGAATGCACCTATGTATGTGCTATGCACATGAAAACTATGCTAAAGGAACATTATTAATGCTGCAAAGAGAAGCACTCAAAAAGTTAGGGGGTACCAGAATAACGCTGCAAATTTGCATCATTATGGCCCTCTTTAATGACATGATGATGTAATACTTCTTCCATAGGACCCCCGCAGCACGCTCTGTGCAGACAAACCTTCAGCAAATACACCTGCTAAAATCTAAGAAGTCTCTACTGAGCATGTACAACCTATAACTTGGCCAAAGTTGGGTGGATTTTCAGGGATAGCAAAAGACATCCCTGAGAAAGACCCCCATCCTCTCAAATTCCAAGTCCCCGCTCCAAAGCATGGAGATGGTGGAGCATTTCAAAGATTTTCAAAGAATTTCAGTCCAAACACTTAAATTTTCGGAAAGTTATCAGCAATTGAAAACAAGATCTTATAGTAGGAGGCACTGGGCAAGCTTAACTAGAGGCAGTGCTACCAGCCCCGCCTCCAATCCAAAGTGATTAGCATGATTCACACAAGTATAGGCAGATAAATAATACCTCCAAACAGACACCTTCACCCACTCCTCCTGCATAGAGTCATAGAATATCAAGGTTGGAAGGGACCTCAGGAGGTCATCTAGCCCAACCCGCTGCTCTAGCCCAACCCTTCATCTGTCCAATCCCCAGACAGATTTTTACCCCAGTTCCCTAAATGGCCCCCTCAAGGATTGAACTTACAACCCTGGGTTGCCATTGGCTTCACTTCAATGTCCGAGGCAGAAACATTCCGAGGTGCATGTGAACAGGGTGATGGAGTAGTGTGAATGCAGCCCATATAGCTTTAATACAGAGGTGGGACCTATGGAGAATACAACCCCCCTCACCTCCAGCCCCCAGACTGCATGTGGGTCCTGATGGAGCACTGCCTGCTTGGGCCTGTCTTCTCTGTAGACCTCATCTCTGTATTAGAGATAATGCAGCTGCCGTCTCCTCCACTGCATGAAAACTAGGGGCACCCCTGAGCTGGGCAAAGGCTAAAGGCCCCCTCGCTGGAGAGGTGCTGAGAATGCTGTTCTCACGTCAAACCCTGCACAACCACCATGCAGCGCTGCTGCAGGCCGATATCCTCCCTTCTGTGCAAGTGGCGGTGGCAGGCTGACCTGCTGGAGGAAAGGAAGGCTGCAGCATGAGAAGGCATCAACAGACACCTCCTGTAGGGGCCACACCGTAAGAGGGGTGTTGGGACAGAAAATTGTACAGAAGGAAGGAGAATCCACCTCAGCCAATGAGAAGCTGTTCTCAGCCTTCTAGCACTTTGAGATCTAGCAGGGGGAAATGTGCTAGGTATTAGGATTTCCACACATCTCCATCAGAGCCGGCCCTAGAGAAAACTTATCTCCTCTCTCCAGATCATCTAATGACAGACTGATGTGTGCCAAGGAGCCTTTGTTATCACCTTTAAAAGACGTCTCCAGACAGGGCATTTCGCTCCACAGCCCCAACCCGCCATCTTACTTTGCTTCTTCTCATCACTTATCAGCTACTTCACATGCTATTATTTTTATGGTTTCTTTCTTCTTTCCTCTTAAAAAGAGGGTGAGTGGGAGAAACAAACTGGCTGCCTTTAACCCACATTCCCCACATCAACAAAGCATTTCACTGGCTGGATGCTGGTTTTGAAGATCAGGGCTATAAACAGGATCTTCAAACAGACGATTTTTGCCAGCGGTTTTATTCTTATTTTAAGCCAAAGTCATTCTAATTGTGGGCAGTTTTAATAACTTCCTGGAATAAATAAAGAGCACAGAAGGTAAACACAATATCCGCATGCAACTGCAACAGCTTCATTCAGTCCATGTACTGAAGTTTCCAGAAATTATACTGTGGGGAAGGATTGTGAACTGGCTGAGTGAATACACTAGATGTTACCCAGCAAGGCTATGAGGGTTCTCAGAGAACATAAGAACGGCCAGATTGAGTCAGAACAAAGGTCCATCTAGTCCAGTATCCTGTCTGCCAACAGTGGGCAATGCCAGGTGCCCCAGAGAGAACGAACAGAACAGGTAATCACCAAGTGATCTATCCCTTGTCACCCATTCCCAGCTTCTGGCAAACAGGCTAGGGACACCAGCCCTGCCCATCCTGGCTAATAGCCATTGATGGACCTACCCGCCATGAATTTATCTAGTTCTTCTTGAACCCTGTTATAGTCTTGGCCTTCACAACATCCTCTGGCAAAGAGTTCCACAGGTTGACTGTATGTTGTGTGGGAGAAAAACACAACAACTTCCTTTTGTTTGTTTTAAACCTGCTGCCTATTCATTTTATTTGGTGGCTTCATTCTTGTGTTATGAGAAGGAGTAAATAACACTTCCTTATTTACTTTCTCCACCCCAGTCATGATTTTATAGACCTGTATCATACCCACCCCTTAGTCATCTCTTTTCCCAGCTGAAAAGTCCCAGTCTTATTAATCACTCGTCATACGACAGCCGTTCCATACCCCAATCATTTTTGTTGCTCTTTTCTGAACCTTTTCCAAGTCCAATACATCTTTGTTGAGAGGGGCGACCACATCTGCACACAGTATTCAAAGATTCATAGTATTTATATAGGAGGTAATATGATATTTTCTGTTTTATTATCTAACCCATTCTTAATGATTCCCAACATTCTGTTTTTTTTGACTGCCACTGCACATCGAGTGGATGTTTTCAGACAACTATTCACAATGACTCCAAGATCTCTTTCTTGAGTGGTAACAGCTAAGTTAGACCTCATCATTTTATATGTATAGTTGGGATTATGTTTTCAAATGTGCATTACTTTGCATTTATCGACATTGAATGTCATCTGCCATTTTGTTGCCCAGTCACCCAGTTTTGAGAGATCCTTTTGTAGCTCTTCGCAGTCTGCCTGGGACTTAACTATCTTGAGTAGTTTTGGATCATCTGTCAATTTTGCCACCTCACTGTTTACTCATTTAAATGCCTTAAGGCAAACTGCTAGAATTTAAATTGGCATGCTTAATATCATGTATAAGCTACAGAAATCAGGTAGGTTTTTCCAATTTTATATTATATCTAGGATTGTCAAACTTAAAAAAATTAATTGTGATTAATCACACTGTTAATAATAGAATATCATTTATGTAAATATTTTTGGATGTTTTCTACATTTTCAAATACATTGATTTAAATTACAACACAGAATACAAAGTGTACAGTGGTCACTTTATATTTATCTTTGATTACAAATATTTGCACTGTAAAAAAACAATATTTTTCAATTTACCTCATACAAGTACTGTAGTGCAATCTCTTTATTATGAAAGTTGAAAATACAAATGTAAAGTTATGTACAAAAAATAACTGCATTCAAAAATAAAACAATGTAAAGCTTTAGAACCTACCAGTCCACTCAGTCTTACTTCTTGTTCAGCCAATTGTTTGGACCAACAAGTTTGTTTACATTTTCAGGAGATAATGCTGCCCGCTTCTTGTTTATAATGTCACCTGAAAGTAAGAACAGGCATTTGCATGGCACTGCTATAGTCAATGTCGCAAGACATTTACATGCCAGATGCGCTAAAGATTCATACGTCCCTTCATACTTCAACCACCATTCCAGAGGACATGCTGATAACTGATTCTGCTCGATAACAATTCAAAGCAGTGCGGACTGACGCATGTTCATTTTCATCATCTGAGTCAGATTCCACCAGCAGAAGCTCGATTTTCTTTTTTGGTGGTTTGAGTTCTGTAGTTTCCACATCAGAGTGTTGCTCTATTAAGACTTCTGAAAGCATGCTCCACACCTCGTCCCTCTCAGATTTTGGAAGGCACTTCAGATTCTTAAATCTTGGGTCGAATGCTGTGGCTATCTTTAGAAATTTCACATTGGTACCTTCTTTGCATTTTGTCAGATTTGCAGTGAAAGGAATGAGGGCCAAAGCATGAAGGGACATATTAATCTTTACTGCACCTGGCACACACATATCTTGCGACTCTGGCCACAATAGTGCCATGCAAATGCCTGTCCTCACTTTCAGGTGACGTAATTAAGAAGCGGGCAGCATTATCTCCGCTAAATGTAAACAAACTTCTTTCTCTTAGTGATTGGCTGAACAAGAAATAGGACTGAGTGGACTTGTAGGCGCTGAAGTTTTGCAATGTTTCATTTTTGAGTGCAATTATGTAACAAAAAACCCTACATTTGTAAGCTGCACTTTCATGATAAAGAGATTGCACTACAGTACTTGTATGAGGTGATTGAAAAATACTATTTCTTTTGTTTATCATTTTTACAGTGCACATATTTGTAATCAGAAATATAAAGTGAGTACTGTACACTTTGTATTCTGTGTTGTAATTTAAATCAATATATTTGAAAATGTAGAAAAAAATCCACCAATATTTAAGTATCAGAGGGTAGCCGTGTTAGTCTGGATCTGTAAAAGCAGCAAAGAATCCTGTGGCACCTTATAGACTAACAGACGTTTTGGAGCATGAGCTTTCGTGGGTGAATACCCACTTCCTCAGATCTGTTAGTCTATAAGGTGCCACAGGATTCTTTGCTGCTTTCACCAATATTTAATACATTTCAATTCGTATTCTATTGTTTAACAGTGTGATCAATCATGATTAATGTTTTTGAGTTAATCGCGTGAGTTAACTGCAATTGACAGCCCTAATTACATCTAAAATTATTTCATCTCTCACTAAAATGCAGCCACTTCTGGGGTGACTCACAGCAACACTATGCAGCAACTTCAGATAAGAGCAGCACCCAATTGAAACCACAGGAGGAATTTAGGTTGACAGGATGCAATTACCCACACTGAAGCCGGGGCAGGACGTCAACTTATTACGACACTTGCGTTAAACCAGGGTTAACACCTTGACTGCTGTGAGATGTACCACAGATCTTTGAAAGAGGTTCAGTGAGGTGGCACTGTGAGTGAGTGGCACAGCTGGGAATGGGAACCCAGCAGTCCTGATGCTCAGTCAGTTTCCCAGTGTAGCCAATAAACCCGCTTCATTCCATAAATAAATACATACAGATTTTTATAAGGGAGGGAGGGAGGGAGAGCAAAGAACCTCAGTGTGAAGTCTCCTTCCTCCCCCCGAAATGGGATAAGGGAAGAAATGTCTAACACCAGATGTTTAAATTACTGCTGCTATCAAACTTGCACAGTCTGGCTTAAAGGAGGAGACACGTTTTCAAGGGAGGGAGTGTGGGGCGGCGGGGCTGGCCAGATACAAGCACCTGCATAACCATCCTCCCTCTCTCTCCTCTTCTGATCACCACTCATGTTTTCTTCTTGGATTCTTTCATTGGACATGTGATTGTAATTCAGCACATGAGAATGTAGGAAACAGGGCGATAAGGGCCAGAGCTGGCAGCCTCCGACTCTGCAGACAAACCCAGTGCGGATACAGCCTGCAGGAAATAAAGATAGAGCCACAGAGGAGATTGTTACTGCAGCCTAAGATCTAGCGGGGTGACCGGCCAGCAGCACAAGCGGAAAAGCAACTCGGGTTTTACCAGATGAGAAACTGCTGAGACAAGAACAAGGCAAAACACGGCAGGAGATAGAGGGAACGACGGATGGAAACCCAAGCAGAAGTTTCAGGAGCGTCAGAGAGATGCAGGAATGAGTTTTCCCTTATCCCCACTCAGCACGTTTTGGAAGATCACCCTGTTCGGTCAGAATTCTCCTGCCAATCAATCGTTCCCTTGGGTTGCACCTTAAAGGGCAAGTTCAGGACAAAAGAAACTTCAAGGAAGTAAAGAGATCATAGGCTCAGCTGTGTGCATTCTTCAGGAAAGCCACTGTTCCCCTGAGTACATGTCTGAGATACAGCCACACAGCGTCCTGCAGAGAGGGACCTTCTCTCTTGATGTGCTTGTAACACAGCCAGTGAGCTTGAAGCAACAGCCCTGCAGCTATAGATACGGAGGCTGCCCCAAGCCAGCCTCCAGGGTTTATTTTCCCCTTTTCCAAAACTGGTGGGGTGGGAATCCTTTTCTAACAATCTATCAAAGAGACTTCCCCTCCCAGAAGGGTTTTCCTGAGACTACAACCAAACTCAAGGAGAATTATTTATCTTTTTCCATCTTGTGTTTCATTAAAACTAGAAAAAGCTGAAAAAGAACGAACAAAAACTAAAGACAATGCTGAAATACAGGGGAAGCTGCCAGCAGAGAGCAAAGGGTCATTCTCCCAGCACATTTCACTGAGGAGTCAAAAGGCCTAAGGGAAAAGTCTGAAAAGTTCCAGCCAGAGCCAGCAGGTGCGCCTGGTGGGGAACGTGCCCTTGAGAAATGGTGATGTTTTGCTCACTTCAGGACACAGAGTAATTACAAAACTAGAGCAGAGACCTGAAGCAATGTTCTGCCTTCTCTTACACTGGTGCAAATCTGGAGTGAAGCCACGTCTACACAACGGGAGCTGCAGCCACACAGATACAACACTGGAGCCATGCCGCTGTAGTGCGGCTGCTTCCTATAACGACGGACAGAGTTTTTCCGTTGCCATAGGTAATCCACTACTCTGAACAGCAGTACCTAGGTCGACGGAATTCTTCTGTCAACCTGGCCCCATCTAAACCGTCCACGTGTCATTTCTCTAATCATGCCCTCCAATGCCCCAATCTTGCTGAGAAGATTGTGATTTTTTTATGGGAGGGAGGGAGGATGGTGGTGGTTCAGGGGGTTATATTTTCCCTGAATCTGCTCTTTAAAAGGGCCTGACTGAATTCATCCCGTTGATTTTGATGCTTACCCAAGGTTTTAACAACCTTTCTTATTGCTGTGAAAGGTTCTGTTGCTTTCCACTGAAGGTGCGTTCATAGCAGGGAACAAGGGCACCTGCCTTTTAAGTCCATTGGAAGAGATTAATCGTCGGCTTCCTGAGGGCGCCGGCAAAACGCATTGCACGTTTCCAAATTTTTTATTTTCCAGCAAAAAGAGCTGTGGCAAGAGCATGACATTTCCTCGCTATGTCCGGCCCACCTCAGTTGCTGGTGGCAGCGGATTTGGTGCAAAGTTAAGTAGAAAAAGAGGCTGGCTGGCGGGTTAATGACTAAATTCTCCACTTATGCCAGGGTCTTGCCAGATGAGGCTGGGCCCAGCAGGCCATGTGGATTACTAGCTGGATGTACAGGAGCTGCTTTCTTGCCAGGCTGCTTGTGCGAATGGTGCCTGGGGGGTGGTAGATCATTGTGCTCAGAGAGACGTTTGGTGTTTGCCTCAGTTCAGTTCATGGAGGCCAGATCAGAGAAACCACAGATGGCAGCGTCAATGGAGACACCAGAGTGAATGAGCCTTGGAAACTGAGCTGCCGGTTCATCCATCTCTCCAGGACAGGTCTGAAGTGCAGTCCGTTGTCAGGGGAGAAGGGGCGGGCAGGCTGTATTGGTGCTGGCCGTACCACACACGCTTTGTGCTGGGACGGCTATCGCACTTCCCCCTTCTACTAGCTTCCAAGCACTCTTAGAAGCCTCTCAAGAGCAATTTTGAGTGAAATAGGTTTGAAAAGTAGAGGCTAATATTTGCTTTTGTGTATTAGTGGGTGAAGGGGTCCCTGGGACCGGAAGGGCTCTGAGCGACTTGCTGAACGTGGGCAGTGTCAGCCCTGGAAAGCAACATACCATGCCTCCTCGTTGTGTAATATTTTTTTTGTTCTGGTTCAGGATGTGGTTGGTTCAAGGCTGCGTGCTTATTTCAGAGGTAAATATTTATGAGCTTCTGTAGAGACCGTGTAGGATGCAAAAGGAGGCCTCATGTCTGCACTTGATCGCAGATCCCAGGCCCGGCCCTGCCAGCGCTGAGGTGCTGTGCACCTCACGGGGCTGGCTCCACAGTTCGGAGCACAGCACCTCCAAACTCAAGCGTCCAGGATTCGGGCTTTGAGAAAAGTCATGGGATTGGCTTAAAAATCCTGCTGTTTGGGGCAAAGGTGTCTTTATTTTTATTCTGTTTCTACACCCCTAGCACAATGGAGTCCTGGTCCACCACTGTGGCTCCTAGGCAATAATACAAATAATAAATAAAATAAAATAATAAAATAATAATAATGAGAATTCAGGGGGGAAAAGTGGGTTCTTTTTTATTGCCTTCTGGCTTTAGGGTCACGTTTTCAAGCTTGTCTCTGCAGCTGTGAGAGGTAGAAACTTACTCTTCTTTAAAGATAAATCAATCAATCCTCTTTCAAAATCTCCTGACTCTGGGAGCTGGGACTTCAAGGAAAAAACCAACTAGGAGGAGACTTGCAATAACATCCCAAGAGGTGGCAAGTACAGAACCTCTGCAAGTAAAACCAAATGAGGGAGCATAGAGCTGGTCCTGGGGAGAGGGCTACAAATCCTGCGTGTCATGTGGTTTAATTTCCCTACTAGAAAGTCACAGGGCCCTACTCTGTGGAGTGCATCCTGAGTTAGTGGGAGCTAAGGGCACCGATTCTCAGGTCGTCAGTCTGACCTCCCACACAATACAGGCCAGAATCTCCCCCAAATAACTCCCAAGTGACCTAGAACAGATCTTTTAGGCAAACATCCAATCTCGATTTAAAATTGCCAGCGATGGAGAATCCACCACCACGACCCTTGGTACAATTCTGACACGTTTCTGCCGAGTTTCAAACTGGCAACTTTTCACGTGTGTGGTGACCGCAGTAATCACTACACTATATAAACCAGTTATGCGGAGCTGGACTAAGTGACAGCCCAAGGGACAGGGTGAGTGGTGCACGTCTGCAGATAACTGAAGGATGGAAAGGACTTGTTCGGCGTGCTACAAACAGAACCGGTTTGCTGGGGGTCAGGGAAAACTTCCTGATAACCACCACCAGCTAGCACTCATATATGGCAAGATGCATTAGCCAGACAAATTCCCCATGGGAAATTGAGGAAACTCCCTCACTGGAGACATTTAAACTCAGTCTAGACAAAACATCGGGAAATTAACTAGAGGGAACAATCCAGCACAGGCAGTGAAATGAGCTAGAGAACGTCAAGTTTTCTTCCACCTGCAGGCTTCTAGGACTGGGTCACTCGGAGCCATGGGAATGCAGAGCACTGAACAGTTCTCAGCTGCTGTGCTCAAAGCTGAACGCGGAGAAGCCATCTCTACCCAGGCAGGTTGGGGATTTTTTTTCCCTGTGACCTTCCCTTTATAAGCCAATCAAACACAAGCTAAGTTCATCCCAGCAACACAGTTTCCAAAATAAGAAACTCCGTTCTTCAGCGATTAACGCTGGGGCTGTGGTTACACTGCTAAAAGTGTTTTTTCCGTGCATGACCAAGGATGGAAAAAGTTGTGGTTAATAAATGACAAATAACCTTTTGTCACATCTTCCTCCCCCTCACCCTCCATCACCATCCCCCTCCCCCAGCTTGCTCACCAAAATGAAAAAAGTCACCGCTGAAATCTCAAAAAGCCCCAAACACCCAGCCCTGTTTGCCTTCGAAGAACGACGATCGAAAGAGAGAGCCGAAAGTGAAGCGCCGAGGGGCCTGCCAAGGAGGCAGCCGCTGCGATCGGCAGCAAACGCCACTGTGGGCAGGTTTACACCAGTGGGTTTGTGCTGGATTGTATCACTCCTGGAGGAACCGCCGGGGCCAGGAGCGCAGTACAGCGTATCCATTCCCTATCAGTATCTTGAGCCTTTAACTCCTCCCTCCGTAAGGGCTGGATCCAGCCACCTTTATTCAGACAGAGCCCTTGTAACGCCAAGGGGCTAGTTCTGTTCTCACTTACATCCACTGAACCCCAAAATCCCTCTCTGAACTCCCACACATCATCTCCCGCTGCCCTAACATTTGGGAAGATTCTACCGCTCCTGGCCAGCACCCACCCCCAGGTCAAGGGTTCAGGCAGGAATCCCCAGATGGAGACTCAGGAAATCAGGCTAGAGGGTTGTACTGGTCCCTTGTGGCCGTAAGATCAGTGACTCAGCTCCCACCTGCGGGGGATTTGCTCTCTCCTAGGATTTGAAAATCCTTATTTAACTTTTTATTGTGACAAAAAAATTTCCAACATCCAGCTCTTCATTTTCTATGTGTAAATCTGTCAGTACAAGCAGTCAGTCCAAATCCAAGAGCCACCCAGGGTCCTGCGTTTCTCCAAAGGCACAGCACAGAAGCTGGCTTGACAGGTTGCCAAACTGCCGGGTTTTTTATTCCAGCTGTTTAAACTCCTTAAACAGGCAATTAAGATTGGATTGAAAAATTAAAGATTTTCTAAAAATATCTAGGGAGAGATTTGTGAAAGCACCTTGATGATCACTGACGTCCCTTGGTTTTCAATCCAGTATGTGCTTTCGAAAACCTCTCCCCTAAGTACTGCACTCCCTGTTCCTCTCTGGCCTGTGCAGAGCCCGTGTAAAATGGTGCTGACTCCAGCTGGGAGTCTCTCACATCTGTTCGGCAGGGGGGAAGTGAGCATACAGTGGGGAACTAGGCGCCAAGCTGTCAAAGCCTGTCCTCAAGCCGCTGAGATGCCCACAGACTTCAAGAGGAGTGGAAGCAGGCTCAAAGCATGCCAGCGAGTGCATTAGCCATTTTTTTACGCAAGGATGGATCCTCCAGGCATGTGGTATGAGTGCATGCGTGGGTGGGGGGGTTATTAGCTTGACTGACAGCCTCCTCTTTGGTGCTGGCATCTGTACACATTAAAGCAACGGACCTGAAGTAGCTTGGTGATACACAACCACACCCACTTGCCCAAGGGGGAGCACAAGATGCAGTTTTTCAAACAGCAAAGCAATAGTTTGCACCCAGAGCGGTGCTGGCGGAGATTCTGTTGCTTAGCTTTGGCTCTGCCACACAGCAGGTTAGGACCCCATCCTGCATGGTTACAGCCACGCACACGGGGTCTGAGCTCCCGCAGCTACCACTGACGACAGCTGGTGGAGGTGTGAGTGCTCAGAGCTCCTGAAAGGCAGGCCCGATCCTACAAGCAGCTGTGTGTTGAAGAGAGGTGGTAAGTGCCCTCATGCACTGGTGGGGTGTCAAACCTTGCCACGGAAGTTGAAGGCAAACACTGAGGTCGAAATCCCACCAGCCCCTTCAAAGAACACTTCCCAAATCTGCAGAAATTAGGGCTTCGCTTCAGATTTTTCTTTCTTCAGTCCCCGCTTCAGTTTTAACCGAACACCGCCCTCCCCCAGCTCCTCGAAGGGCCTGTGTTCCCACTGGGGCGGGAGCAACTCATGAAGCAGACCTCCAGTGGGCCCTTCCTGCCTATGAATGAAAGGAAGACCTTTTTCCATTCACAAAGACACCAGGGTGGGGATTTCCAGCGCATACATAAAGCTGAGCTTGCAGTTAAGTCCTCATCAGTTCGTTTTTTAAGTAACCACCATAACATCTGAAATAATCAGACTGGTAACTGCATAGTGAGACGCAATTCAGTTGGATTACCATGACACAAGTCAAAGCAGAAGGTAGACGTACTCAGATGCCAGCAACAACACAGGCAGGCAGGCCAGACAGACAGCCCTGTTTCTGACAGAGGGATATATTGCCAAGACTGTCTATTCCAAAGCTGTCCCTGGAAAAATGTGCCCTGCTGACATTTCATGCAGGACCAGTAACACGCAGAGGAAAAACAGATTTTAAGCGAACATTTCTAATCAAGATGATAACTCATCTACATTGCTCCCTCTTGAATGCCTGCCACACTGGCCTCTCCCCATGCTAATGACCAAGCATCCTCTTTCTCCTTCCCAGCCACTGGCAGGAGAAGGGCAGACTCCTGGCTAACGCACAGGACAAAGTCAGGCCAGCCAGGTTCCGTTTCACAGCCTCCCTGGGCGAGAGTCTTTTGCCTCTGTGTTTCGGATTCCCCCTCTGTGAAACAGGGGTAACAACTAGGCGGTTGTGAGGCGTCTTGTGGCTGTGAGCTGCTCTCAGTTGCTGGGTGGAAGGGGCTCCGATACGACCGTCAGGACCGGCGCTAGGGTTTTGAGCGCTCTAGGCGGACGGCAATTTCGCCGCCCCACGTGCTGGTCCTGCAGCTCCGGTGGAGCTGCCGCAGTCATGTCTGTGGGAGGTCCACTGGAGCCGCGCGAGAGGACGACCGTCCACAGGCACGACTGCGGCAACTCCACGGGAGCTGCCTGCCGCCCCCTCCGGACACCCTGGACTGCTGGCTGCCGCAGCGGCACCCTGACCCAGGGTCAGTGCGCCTCCGCGGCAGCTGGCAGCCCGGGGTTTCCCTGGGCCAGGGGACCCCCCACCCTTGGGCTGCCGGCTGCCGGGGCGGCGCACTGATCCAGGGGACACCCTGGACTGCGGGCTGCCGCGGAGGCGCCCTGACCCAGGGGACACCCTGGGCTGCCGGCTGCCGCCCTGAACCGGGGGACACCCTGGGCTGCCGGCTGCTGTGGCGGCGCCCTGACCAGGGGGACACCCTGGACTGCGGGCTGCCGCAGAGGCACCCTGACCCGGGGGACAACCTGGGCTGCCGGCTACCGCCGGCAGCTCAGACTCCCTCTCTGTCCCAGCAGCAGCGGCTGCTCAACCATTTAAAAAAAAATTGGGGGGCACTTTTTGGCGCCCTCAAATCTCGGCACCCTAGGCAATCGCCTAGTCCGCCTAAATGGTTGCACCGGCCCTGATGACCGTGACTAATGTGGGATGAGAACATACACAGAAAAGAATCTATGGTTAACTAACTTCTTTTGCAAAGCTGATATCCACGCTAACCCTGTCTCTGCACTAACCCGCTCTCGGCGCCTCCTCGCACCTGGCCTGATGCCCTGGGCACTGTAGATCTGGAGTCAGAGCATAAGGGTGTGGATGGGAGCGAACCTCCTCGTCCAAGTGGACAAACTTGCACTAGCAGGGCTTGAGCTTGCGCACGAGAAATAGCTGTGTGCACCTTGCAGTGTGCACCTTGCAGCCCTGGGAGAGATGGGCTAGGCACCCAAGCTCACACTTAGGGGGTTGGGGCAGGCCCAAGCCACCATGTCCACACTGCTATTTTTAGCACACTAGGTCACATCTGCCCACCCAGACTAGGAGACTTGCTTCCAGCTGCAGTGCAAACAGACCCTACATTTCCAGAACACAGAGCCTGGGTTCCCCGTGCTCTCTGAAGTGCTGTCAGACCCAAGGCGCTGTACAGAGGGTGGGGTAACAGTAACACATCACGCTCTAGCTTCGCAGGATGCACTCACTGACCTTCACCACCCTCCGCCAACTCTCAGCTGGAGCGCCCCTGCTGCAGGAGGCAAGGCCTATGCAGGCCAGCCCACTTGTATTTTGTGCCAGCTATGAATCCTCCAACCAAACGAACTTCCTACAATCTGTTACAAATTGTGTCCCTGCTACCCCATCCCCCACACAAAGCCTGAGTGAATCAGACAGACATTATCCACTGTTTAACCGACCTGCTTCCCATCCCCTCTATTACAACCACAGCTGCTGCTGAAGGTACTATCTGCTTCGCCCTGGGGAGGTTCAAAGCCCCTGCATAAAGCCTGTTTGCTTCATCTACTTCTAGTACTCATATGCCCCCTCTTATTAGCTTAGCACCCCAGTGCCTATAATATACAGGCCCTCACAATACTGAGAAGTAGGAGCCGCAGTGCGCAAAGACATCAGTGCTTTGCCAAAGTCACAGCAGGGAACTGAACCCAGGTCTCCAGAGTCCCAGGCCTGCATGATAACCACTGGGCCATCCTTCCTCCAGGAAGCTGAAGTCTACGCACGTAACAGGGTAGGAAAGCTGCTGGCTCCATCGGCTAGAAGTCTGAGAAACATACTTCGGCGGCTAGCCAAGGAAGCTGAAAATAGCTTTGCTCAGAACACAAATGAGATAAGATTTAGCCTCACCCCACCTTAAGCAGAAAGCCTGGCTCAGGCAGCCCACTGGCAGGATTCATCTTGGCTCATCTCAGAGCATGATCATTACAAATGCCGTAATAAAACCTGTGGAAATGAAAAACCCCTTTCCCCCTCCCTTCTCTTCTGTAACAACATCCGGGGACATTTCCATTAGAAATCCCAATTTTCATGGGGTTTAGGACTTGGCTGCAAAAATGTACTAAGACCTGGAAACTGGCAAACACACGTGTCAGCCTCTGCGAAAGCGTTGCTAGAGCTGTTTATTTCTGCAAGCCCTCTGGGCATCTTTAAGTCCCCTGCTTCCCTCTGATGCCACATGGTGACTCCAGGACAACATATGGGAGCAATGCCAATGTAAGTGAAGCAAACCGTGCATTTATACCAATGAAATGGGGGGAGGGATAGCTCAGTGGTTTGAGCATTGGCCTGCTAAACCCAGCGTTGTGAGTTTAATCCTTGAGGGGGCCACTTAGGGATCTGGGGCAAAAATCAGTACTTGGTCCTGCTAGTGAAAGCAGGGGGCTGGACTTGATGACCTTTCGAGGTCCCTTCCAGTTCTAGGTGATGGGTATATCTCCAATAAGAAACAATCACAATTTGGGGAAAATCAACATCTATTTACAGCTACAAAATCCAAAAGCAAGGTAATCAGCAGCCTGAATCAGCTAGGCAGGTAAACAAGGAATTATAAATATCTGCTGAAACTACAGCACTAAGGCTAACGATCCAGGACAAGATTTGGAAAGGTGCCTAAATCTCTTTGAAAATCCAGCCTCCAGTGACTGAAAAGTTATCTGTTTAGGGGCTGACCCCCAATGACTTTGATGGTTAACTCCTTACAGGATCAAGCCTTGATATCATCTTTCATCAAACAATCTTAAACACGTTAGAAGCAATGGTTTGTTATTAATCAGTTCTTCTTAACCCCATTGAGCTCTGGAGAAAACGGAGGTTCAAGGAAGTTAAGTGACTTGCCCAGGGGACGTCTACGCAGTGAGTCAGAAGCAGGGCTGGGAAACGAATTCAAGTGAACTGCTCTGTAGTTTTCCAAACACTTCCCTGGAACATTCTGCTCACAGAACTTGTCATTTTCCTCGCTTGAGGGAGTGATCCTGGATCATCGTTCCCAGCCTAGAACATCTCCCTAGCCAGCGTTACCAGCAAGAGAGGGTAGAACAAGTCAAACCCCACATTCATTCATGTTTATTTTATTTTTGCTTATGTCCTGTCCCTTGAGGCCAGCCATACGAGCTGCATTCCCAGCAATGCTCAGAAGAGCACCCTAGCTCTCGGTTACAGATCTGCCATTGCTAAATTTCTCATATAAAGCTGATTGGTACTTTGGATCCCACCCATGCTAAAAAACACAAGAAAGGCTCTTTCTGTGAACCTGCTGAATGCTGGGATCCCCAGAGAAAAACAGTATTTCCACGGATCCCCTGCTGCTCTACCAGCTCCCTGATTCTGAGGCCAGCTCTGCAGAACTTAGAGCACTTTGGAGGCTGTTCTAAACCTCACTAGCTGGCAATGATCCCCAAGGGACCAGCCACCAAATGGGGTTTGCTGGAGCAGAGCAGGCTCCAGCCACGCTTCATCACCCCACTTCCCACCTCCTGTGCCGTGGATTGTAGAGAAGCAAGGGTGAAGGCGCCAGCTATACTAACTCTACATCCACTGGGAACTCCCCATGCCAGTGGGAACCCCACTCTGCACTCTCTTTGCATCTCCTAAGCGGAGTAAGTCACAGAATTGGGCCCAATATGTTTCCCAACAGGACAGGAGCTAATTAAATATCTGCATTTGAATGTTCTCCTCTTTTGAGTGATGCAAGGCCAGGCTTTATACCAGCCACGCTGACATAAATCTGGAGAAACCCTCCAGTGATTTCAGGACGTGAGATCAGGATTCAGCCTGCAGTGTTTTCACAGCTTTACAAGAAGAGAGAGATCAAAATTTGCATTTGCAGCTTTGCCTCTGCACAGAAAAATGTGTTTAAGGAGTAGGTATTCGCAAACCTCAGAACAGGTGTTTGTCTCTAGCCACAACCAGCTGGGCCAAATGGCTCAGAACTCTTACCTTCTCTGTGTGCTCTATTTCAGATAAAAAACAGAAAAACACGAAACCCTAAAGAGCAACCCAAATCCTGTGTGATCAGAGCACCGCAGTGTTTAAAGGAGAAGGCTCACAGCAAATACAGACCCATTGATCTATTTATAGCTCATGAGGGAAAAAACAAAACATGTAGCTGGCAACTCAGACTGAGTTTAAATCCAATTCCTATCTCGTGGTCTTCGATAAGTCTCGGTTTGTACACACAAACTGAATGGATTCCTAGTCAGTGTCCCTGGAAGCTTTCGAGACATGAAATAATTTTTAGATAATTATTTTTAATCCTCTTTAAATCCCACATTCCAATGCCTGGGGAGGAGAGGAGGAGGACATGACAAACACCTACCTACACATGAAATAAGGCTGGTTGCACGTTTCAAGGGCCAAATCCTCCCTATTAAACCACATGGAAGTGGTTTGACGTCTATGGGCCCAGCATCCAGCTCTCTGTACCTACAGGCTACCACCCAGGAAAGCAGCCCGTGAGATGTCAAGGAGGGCATTTGAGAGGCTGGCTGATCAGACCTTGGCACTGCACCCTGGCTTTCACTGCGTGGCGGGCCAAGTTCTGCAGCCACCCTGCTGCCAGCTGCAATGCCAGCCCCAGCCAGCCAACCCACCCCGAGATCTGAGCTCTTCAAAGCAACCCTAATCTATTTGAAGCTGTGCACAGCGGGCTTGACAGGATTAGGCCTCTTTCGAGTTTACTGGGGGAGAAGGTGGGGAGAGGAAAAAGGTTTCTCCAGAGGAGAAAGAACTGAAAAATAATAATCCTAGAGATCACCCTCGCAGCTCTCCAGAAAACAGCTTGGTCTGCCCGAGTTCAGCTGCAATGCTCTAGCCTACCAGAGCCCTCTGACTGCCTGACTGACACACACTCCATTCGTACAGCTACAGATCCTGCAGGCATAAGATTAGATGAGAATCTCACTTTCAGTTAAACAAACAAACAAAAAACCCCAGTAAGTTTCTAGTCCGTGGGGTGGTAGAAAAAAAGCTTGAAAATGGGGCCTGAGCGTGAGCCCAGTGGCTCAGGAACCCAAGGCAAATGACCAAGAACCCAAAGGTGCAGCTGTCTGTTTTACATCTCATGATTTTTGAGAGACGGAGGTTGATCATACTGGGATGTTGATAAGAGAAGAATCACGAGGGCCAAACTTGAACTCCTCCCTCAGTCAAAACTGCCACTGAAACAAACTATGAACAAAGCGTGTAAATCCTGAGTCGCTCCACAGAACTCTGGGAGTACGTATACATAACAGAATCCCACCCGCTTAGCAGGCATTTGGCCTGAGAAAGAATTCAGGATTGGGCCCATAATCTGAAAAAGACACCTTTCTCTGTTACGAATGACAACAACTTCAGTTACTTTAACAGGGCAAGCATTCAAAAGCTAAATATACTCTCCTCCCTTTCTGCAGTTTGTTTTCTTTTTGCATTTCAATCAGCCTGGCTGAGAAACTAGACTGATCAGTTTCACTTTCTGTTTACAACGAGTTTCATTATCTGGTATTAATAAACTAAGAACAGACAACCGCATTTAGGTTTCTGAGGCTGCCACTTGCAGTTTACGTTTTAAAGATGTTTTCCATTGTTTTAACACCAATTAAGCATTTCAGTTCATATCCAATTGTTAATCACCACCTTTTTCTACTTAAAACAATAAAAAACAAAAACCCAACTTCAAATTTGAAGCCAAAATTATTTGTGTTTGGACTACATTCTGATTCCGCACATGGAAAGCAAATCAACTGAAGTCACTAGGAATTACTCCAGATTTATACTGGCGTAAATCACATTAGAGCATTCCCCTTAATTCAGACATGAAGGGCCAAATTTAGGATCCCATCCCTGAAAACATTTATGTACAAGTCATTTTACTCATGTCATTCCCACTGAACTAAATAGGGCTACTCTGCTGCGTGAAGTCACCTGTGCGTAAGTGCTTGCAGGACTGATCGTTTAGTAGCGATGTAAACAGAAGAATAAATGCCACATTGGGAACAAACCGGTTAGAAATTGGGTGTGATAACTGGTAGCCTGCACTGATTTAGCATTCAGAGAGTGTGCAAAATGAGTGTGACAAGCATGGAGAGATCATGGCCAGAAGGTATACACAGGTTTGGGTACATGTACCAGGCCCCTTGCCACTTATACCAGTTTCCTGACTAATCTGCACCTAGCATGCCTGATTTTCCTCTTCTACCTTGGTGTAACTCTACTGCCTTCTCCAGGGTTACTCCCTGGAGTAATAGTGTAATAGGATCAGACTCAGGCCTGATGTGTAACACCAGCATCTGTGTCACTACCACTGACTTTAGCTCTAAATACACTTCTACACCAATATAACATGACCCGGGGTTATCACACGGGTTCGCATATAGCGCAGTAACCCTGGGGCTTCAGCAGTGGGGCTCGGCCAGCGCTTTAAAGGGCCCGGGGCTCCGGCTGCTGTGGGGAGCCCCGGGCCCTTTAAATCATCGCTGGAGCCGTGCCACCGCTACTCCAATATAATGCAGTCCTCAGGAGGCAAAAATCCCTACCGCGTTATATCGGGGTAGAGGTGTATAGAAGGAAAAAAACCCTAACAAACAAAACTCCAGCAATGTAAATAAACTGGTTAAATTCCCAATTTTCTGTACATACAGTACTGGAATAGTATTATTCTTTATTTGTTTTACTGTAGCCTCTGGGAGCCCTCCTCATGGACCAGGACCCAGAGAGACAGGGGTCTGCAAACAGGAGCTCAAAGGAGGAGCTAGCATTATTCTGTGGAGGATACCCCTACTTGTCTGTGTTTATTGTTTTATCCACCTCCACGGGCGTTTGCAGTTTGTGGCTTTTCCTTGGCAATTATTTCCTTCAATACAAAGACATGAAGTACAAAACCAAAAATGGCATTTAAGATAAAACTGGGTTAGGGAAAATGCACGTGGTTACTACAGTTGCTTTCAGATTGCAAGCCAGGCTGCGCTTTGCTTTGAAAAGACAAAGACTATTTGGAAACACAATAGGTTAATTAGAGCCACTGGCCACAGGTAGGACTGAAAAGTATAAACTGACAGAAAGGAGAAAAACGTATCTTGGTGCCCTGTCTGGGCTAATTTCACATTCTCCTTGAACGTGGTGGTATTCTTCAGTTCTGATTTCAAACAACTGAGCAGCATTGCTGTGTGCAGCTAAACATTTGCAGTGAGCCATCCCAGAGGCAGCTGCACTTCAGTGGGTATTTGTAAAACCAGAAAGACTTGGGTCAGCTTCGGAATGAAAGGCTCTGTTGAAATGACTGTCCTCAATCTCACCCAAGAATGCAGCTGACTTCAGCTGCTCTTTAATGAAAGAGGGAATGCCACTCTCTTGGCTGCAACTAAGTTGCGCCCACTTTCCCTAGCAATGACTTTACCCCAGAGACCTCTAAAAACTGACCAGAGATATACAGCCTGATATCCCAGAGCTCCAGCGCTCATTTGCCTTGCCCAACTGCTTCCCGGTCCCGTCACTGCAGCTGTACAGTTTAGCAGACGGATCCTGCTTCGCCAACTAGCCCAAGTTGACGGTTGCGTAGCGCCAACAGCAAACACAAGCCAAGTATTGAGAGCTCGCAATTTGCCTGCCCCTAGATCTGATTTTCGAGCTTATCACCACGTCCTCACGTCAGGTCATGTGCTGATCCGCAAGCTGGCTGCAATGACTAACAGTGAAGAGGGAGAACTCCCCTTTGGGGGAAATTGTGAAATCCCCCTTTCTCTGCAGACACAGAGACGCTGGTCGCAAAGACGCCGGCGTGGGCTTGGGTGGAGTGTCTTCCCCTCTCTACACTACTTAGAGTGAGCAGAAAAAGGAGGGAATTGGAGGCGATGTCTGCTTGCTTCTTCTTTCCACCTAAGTCTTCTGGGAGCCAGAATTCAGTGCTGCTGCCCAGTTAAAATAACTAACCATGCTGCAGGTCAGAAGGCCCTATTCGTGTGGCTTACCCGAGCCGAGTTCCCTCTCCTCCCAGCTCCATTGAGGGTTGCTGCCGCTGCTGCATTTCCCCAAGCCCAGAGTTTTCTTCTGAGTCTGGCCCCTCAGGTGAACCTGGATTGGCGTGAGATGCTCTGCACAGAGCTCAGCTGTGACGACACTTCATGAAGCATTTTGGCAGAGCGCTGGGCGTAGGGGTCTCAGCGCCGGCTGCGGCTCTGGGAACACTGCCTAAGAGCAGGCCTGCTCTGATCGCTGGGAAAAGCAGGGGTCACTAAACGTTAGCCTCCAAATCAAATCTTATTGGGCTGGATTCTGCTTCTGTTGCAGTCAGGGGTCAAATTCGTTTCTGGAGTAATTCTGCTGCAGGGCATGGAGTTATGCCCAGGGTGAATTTGGCCCAATGGAAGGGCCATTATTGACCTGATGGGAGCAGGACCGAGCCCGTTGTGCCTAGAACTGTCCGAGGACAGAGGCCAATCTCTGAATAAGGAGTGGCGCTAGACGGACAGCCCATACGGAAGACATTTCAGTTTCTGTGTGAGCGTGCACGTGCGCAGAAAGGCTCAGGAGAAACTGCAAGGAGGTGTAAATCTGTTACAAATTCTACCCGTTACTGAAACTGATTTCATGGGGAACTGTGAAAAGTGAAACCAATACATGTAAGCCAGGCGCCACCACAAACATGTCAGGGTGCAAACTGCTCTCTCTTCATTTGTGGTCTATGTGGTACTATGAGCAGACCTGAAACACAGCTCATTTCCACATGGACTAGATGAAACGGACAGCAGGCGGTTCCAGGGACGTGAGGCAGGTGCTCATTTCAAGCGACCAGCAGCCATTTATAAAAGCAACACAGAAGGCAAACTGGAAAGCCTTTTTTAATTGAGTTTTTGTCTTTTTTTTTAATTGCACTTCTCAGTGATACAGAGAGGCAGCCTGATTTTTAATTTTTAAAGGGTTTTTGGGGGGGTGGAGTTTGCCTGCTATTTAATTTAGAAATATCAAGAATTTCAAGTCTACCCTTCTCTGGTTTTGCTGGAGGACCTCGTCGATCTGTACAGATGCACTGTGCACTAGAGAACCATTCGGAGACAAGGTTCTCGAAACTTTAGCCAAGGCTTCCCGTTTCCAGAATGTTAATTAGTCTTTGAAGTTAAATAGGAGATTAGCCATCCCCCTCCCCCCTTAAAAAACCACCACAGAACTTAGTCTTAAACAGTCTGACTAAAAATCCATCCCCCCAAAAAATTACTCAACTTTCCACTAGCTCTCTAATCATAGACTCTTCCAGAGTAGACAAGATCTGACGTTCTAATGTAAGCACCTCATTAAAATAAAGAAAGACATTTATCCCACCAGGCCCTCTGTCCTCATCATAAAGTCTTCAGAAAGGGCCTTTTCTCTTTGCTGCTCACCTTTAAAGGCAAAAGAAGCAGATTCTCTCTTTCTCCCATGCCCTCCTGGCACTACCCCGAGGGTGACCATATTCCTTAAAGTAAAAACGGGATGGCCCTGGGCTCACCAGGGCTGCTCTTCCCACGCTGCCTGGGGCAGGGACTGACCCCTCTGACCTCCGTGCCACCCAGGACGGTGGCTGACCTCCTGAGCTCTAGGCCCGACGGGGGTCAGCTCTGAAGGCAGCGCTGCCCGCCAGCAGCAAATTTCTCCATTGTTGCTGGCAGGCAGCGCTGCCTTCAGCTGACCCCGGGGCAGCAGCCACCGCTCTGCCTTGCAGCCAGGACAAATGCCCAGTTTTGGCGAAAAGTAGGGATGGCCGGGACAGAACTGAAAAAGGGGACTGATGTATAGTCACCCTATTCCTAACTCTGACCTGAAACAGCTGCATCTAGAGCCCAAGGGAGTTTATTTCTCTCTTCCAAGGCTGCCAACAGGCGCCAGCTGGGATGGGCGTTAGGGGCCGCAGACCAGTTCTCCCCCCGCCACCCCTGGCAGACTGGAGCTCGTTGGTCATGGGCTGTCAGCTTTTATTAACCTGACCAATTTTCCAGCAAACTAGACCCAGTTCCACCCTGAAGCCAATGGAGTTACACAGGGGAACGTGGGCCACAGTCTGGATATTAAGTGCTTCAAGCAGACAAGCCAACCATGGATGCCTCCATTCGCCAATATCAAATCCTACACAGGTTTTCCTGGGGGCCTTTTTGCCCAGGCTCCTTAGAACCAATCTTTTCATGGCCACCTCTCCCCAAACCGGACCATGCAGACCCATCAAACCCTCCAACCGCTCTAGTCAACGATCAAAGTCCCCCCCTCCGAGGCAGCAGCCAGCCCTGCGGAGCCATCAGTCCATTGTGCAGGCATCTGTCCCACATTCACCTTCCCAGTGACAATCAATGATCCAATTTCTATGCTGGACACAGCCGTTCTTGGGCCAATCAGCCCTTCCTAGTAAGGTCTGCATTTCTTAGCCGGCACCAGCAGAGTCACCAGCCTCCATGTCCTTTCAGTTCCCTCCTTCTCCGTATCACAGGTGTGCGCTGAGCAGGTACCCAAGCCTCGTCCCTCCCCCGAGTCCAGGCCCTCCTGCAAACTCCCTTCTCCCAAGACACGTACAAGAACCAACACTGGAAACCAAGGAGATGCGCCCAGTCAGTACCCAAGTGATACTATGAATTATCTGTATTGTGGAGGCACCTACGGGCCCCGAGCTGGGATCAGGGCTCCCTGCGCTATGTGCTGTACATTTCTGAAACCCTTCTCCAACCCTCCACCTTCTCTGTGTTTCTCCTCCGGTGCGGTGTTGTATCTAAGTTCTAGACTACCAGCTCTTCAATAGAAGCATCTGCTGCTCTTATTTTGACAGCACCCCAAAGTGCAACAACCAGCACTTTCGACATGAGGAACTAGACAAGGTTTTCACAGGCCGTGGTCAAAGACCCAACAAGGAAATCAGAAGGTTATAAAATAGCCCAGAGAGTCAGCCCAGAGAGGGGCTCTCAAGGAATCTGAAACACAGAGATGTTTTACTTTCTCTGACATAGTTAGCGGTGGTTAGTCAACCCATTTATCATAACAGCCCTGCTGGGGAATAAAGGAGACCACGCGGGTACAGAGATACAGGGCTGTGTCAAGTGTCTCTACTAAGCTAACACAGACTCTAGGGGGCTTTCTCCTGCAGTTCTGGCCCAGGCAGAAAGCCCACTGCCCATTCCTGTCAGACTCCTGCAAGAAAAGCTCCCCGGCACTTCAGGAGGTGACCTGCCTGCGTGGGAACAACCGATTCAGGTCCCTGATAGAGAACAGTCTGTGCCCTTCCACCCAGGAAGCAGCATAGGTTCTCCCAGTCACCACAGGGCACCTCTCGCTCGATTGCACAGCCAGGGCCGGACTGCGCCCTTCGGTGCTGCAAGTCTGGCTGTGCTGATTCAGGATGGGCACGTCCCAGCATGGGCTGGGCCTTGGGAACATATAACCTTGCAGCTGGGCTTGAAAGGGAGCATAATCCTCTCCCTCCACGGAGCAGGGCAGGGGCCTACGTGCGAACGCCATGCAGCCCCTTTGTTACAGAGGAGCATCCTACTTCCTGGCCAAAGCAGGGCCCACACCCTATAGCACCATATACCCAAGCAGGGACAGGCCCAGTCTAGCAGAAGGGGAGAGGAGAGGAGAGAAGGGGGGCCAGGAGGAAAGACTCCATACTCAGTTACTACAGTGATAAGGGCCACATAAGAACCCAGACAGGTGGACTCTCAGAGCCCAATTCACCAATCACACCAGTTAGTCACTTCTTTGAAGTTAATGGGGTCTTCCCAGGATAAGACCAGAATCAGGTTCCTGGGTTCTCTTCCTGGCTCTGCCACCAATTCCTTGCATAATCTTGGACATATCACCTAACCCCTCCGTGCCTCAGTCCCATCGGAAAAGCAGGGCTCGTAACGCTCACCCAGCTTTGGAGGCTCCAGGTGAGATACAAAGGACGTCTAGTAACAGAGCTGAGAATTTCCTGCTAACTCTTTCTTCCCACTCCCGGACTTTTCCCCAGGGTGCTAGCACTCTAGTGCCTCATCAGAGCAGAATCCCAGAAAGCTCAGACACCTGACAGCTCAGATCTCAAACCATTCTGAGCACCAGTCGTTCACAAAACACGAGAAGCAAGTTTCACAACAAAGCTAATCTTGCCAGACATCAGGCCCTAAAGCCTGAAGCAGAAGCAAAGGAGAAACTCTCCGACAGGAATCCATATGACTCTCACCTAGCATCAAAGTTCTGAACATATAGGGCACAAAGTCTAAGTGTGGTGAAGTTTCACTTTCAGAGCAGCACCAAGGGCCCAGTCCAGCTCCCATGGACGTCACTGGAGGCAGGATCAGACCCAGGACAGGTGACCCTTTATTATTCTGAGGCTCAATCAAGGTTTAAACATTAATGCTGTATTCCTCCAGTAAGAAAATAAACCAGCTGAAGAGTAGCTTTTCACCAACTGTAATCAATAAAATACTCACGCACAAGGCTTCTTTGCTTATTTCCAAAGCTCCATATTTTTGCACAGAGGTTGACAACCCCTCCCTGCATCTGAATACACTGGCAGTTCAGTCCCCACTCAGAGAACGCTCATAATGGAAAAGTGATGAATCTCTTTGCCCAAGGGAAATATGCCAAGGAATTCCTGGAATGAACACCCAATTCACTCGCTCAGAGCCAACCACTAGAAACCTTTATAACTTGAAGCTGATTCACGTTTTGTTTTTTAAATAAAACCACGATACAAGTAAAAACAGCCAGGCAGATTTAGGCCAGTCGGAGATCTCATCCTGAACTTGTAGAGGAAAAGAAACATCACAGAAATGCAGAGGTTCCTTCCAGCCCAAGAGCCTCCCTAATCCAGTGTTTCTGTACCTTTTGGATATCAGGGATTGGTTTGCTGCCTTCCCAAACAATGTCAGGGAGCTCTCATGGACCAGTGGTTGAGAAACCCTGATTTAGTCCATCTTACTGCAGGTAAACCTAGACCACCCGGACAGGATTCCCCAACCTCCCTAGGTCACCTGTTCCTTGTCTCCATTGTGGGATTCTTTCAATAACAGCTGCGTAAGGGAGGAGCCGCAGCTCTCTGTGCAGGGGAATTCCATCCTACACTTTATGGGGATATAAGCACCAAGAAGCAAAGGCCACTTCCTCAAATCAGACCTAATGTGGCTCCCCCAGACAAAGTGGAACCGTGGCTCACAAACAGGCCCTGAGTTCTAAAAGAAAAGCTAGGGACGTGTCAGGCCAGACCAACTAGCCCCAGCTGAGGACCTGGCCCATTCCTCTCCAAGACAAAGGAGTAACCACAAATCCCACTATGCAAATCCAGCCCAGTCCGAGCAGCTAGGGACGATTCTCTAGCCCAGTGGCTGTCAACCTTTCCTGATTACTGTACCCCTTTCGGGAGTCTGATTTGTCTTGAGTACCCCCAAGTTTCACCTAACTTAAAAAACTACTTGCTTACAAAATCAGACAAAAATACCGAAGTGTTACAGCGCACTATTCCTGAAAAACTGCTGACTTCCTTAGTTTTACCATATAATTATAAAATAAATTAATTGGAATATAAAGATGGTACTTCCATTTCAGTGTGTACATAGAGCAGTATAAACAAGCTGTTGTCTGGATAAAATTTTAGTTTGTACTGACTTTGCTAGAGCGTTTTATGTCGCCTGTTGTAAAACTAGGCAAATATCTAGATAACCTGATATACCCCGGAAAACCTCTATCTACCGCCAGAGGTACACATATCCCCGGTTGAGACCCACTGCTCCAGTAATGCATGAGCAATGAAGAGCCGTGGCCAGCAGCAAACAGGGGAGGGATTTGAGATACCTCCGGCCGCTTACCTTGGGGGGATCAAACAGCTCCAAGACATATTCCTCATTGTCTGACGTCCCTGCCTTCCGTAGAACCAATCGGCACCGCTGCCAGCGGGTCCCACTGTCCATGGTGGTTTCATCTACCATGCTGTATTTTAAGAGACCCTCCTTGCACACCTCGTGAGCCTGATCTCGGGACAGGGTCCACGGCAGGATCTTTTTGGCCAGCCCAGGCTTGAGAGCAGGATCTGGCGTCTCCCCCTCTCCTGGGATGGCCTCGGAGGATCCCCTGCGCAAGAACTTGTGCAAGCTCCTCCGCAGCTGGGTGAGGGAGAAGTGTCTCCTGGTGGTCAGAGGGGAGGCTGCCCCCATCAGCTCCTCAGAGCTCCACGACTTGGGCAGGTCCCGGACGTTAGTGTCAGCAGCTCTGTCGGACTCAGAGTGGGCAGTCAGCTCCGTGTCCACCTTGGCTGCGACCGGCCCCGAAGAGGCGTCCGCGTGCCTCTTGCTGGTCTCCCTATAGTCCCGCACCCTGCTGCAGGGCAGGACCCTGAACTGGTTCATGGCGACGCCTTCCTTCACCTCGTTGCAGAAGTACTGCTGGAAGAGGTCTGTGAACTGCACCGAGAAGTTCTCGGCTGCCAGAAGGTCATGGTGAGGGTTCTCGGTGGCAAACAGCAGGTACTTCTTGGCGAGCTCCTTGGCCGTGGTGATGGCGTGCAGTTCGCAGAACTCATTCCAGCCCTGGGAACGCCCGGGAGTGCTTGCTGGGATAGTCTGGCCATTCATTGCAGTGACTGGAGCGATTCAGGTGCACTGCAAAGACAAAGGAAGAAAGGCTGCATGAGGGTTTTTCTCGGGGCTGGTGGGGGGCTCTGTCCGCTTGACAGGCCAGCAGAGGGCGGTTCAGAGATGGAAACGCCAGGCCTGGAGAGCCCAGACCTTGTCAACGCAGGGATTTCAGGCACCAGTGGAGTGCACCAGATCAAGCTCCTAGTGCAGCCACACCTGCCCTCCGTGCACTACAGTTTGCACCAGTGCAAGTCACAAGGGTTTGCGCTGGAGCAGCTCTATGACGGAGCATTGGAGTCCCTGGAAGAACAGGTTCAAATGATCAAATATCATGCAGGTGACTCGCGGGGGAGGAGGGGGCGTGCTCTGGGATAACACCTTATAAAAGCCAACGTCCCATCCACTCTCCACACATATTCCAGATCCTATGACACTTCCCCTCTTGTGACTGCTGTGTGACGTGCTGCCTTCCACCCCAGAAGTGGCTGCATTTCAGTGAAGTTGTACAACATGTACACAGCGCCAAATCCTGAAGCCCTCATTCAGGACCCAATTCTGATCTCACTTGCAATAGTTCTATGCTGACTGAATTGCACTGACATCAGTCCAATCACTCCACGTTTACACCAGTGAGAGAGCTGCGGTTTTTCCAGTCCTTATTCAGACAAACTCTCATTAATTCAGGGTGGGATTTCCCCAAGTACTGAGCTGCACACAAGCAGCGGGAATCAGTTTAGAAAAGAACTTGAGTCTGCTCTCACTCTCCCTGAGATGAGTAATGCCTGGGGGACCCACAGAACTGCACTAGGGTAAAGCTAGGCAGGCTACTTATCCAGTTTTATACCAGAGAGTCCTCTTTAACTATGGCTTTGTCCCCTGTCCAGTACCGAGACAAAACAGGACGTGGTTTTGTCCAGTATCAAGAATGAGTGGCCCCATTATGAAGAGTACACCCCTCTGCAAGGTCCCACTGGCAGAGGAGGTCCCACGCCAGTCCTTCCCGGAAGCACTGGAACGTCCGGTATTCCAGAGATGCAGCAGTGGCCACCCTAGGTAAAAAGGGGAGAGACCAGAACGAGGCTCTAAGCCATCAAGTAACAACAGGCCACGATTCTCTGCTACAGGCAGCAAGTCAGTTCAAGCCCATGTTATGTAGCGTTTAAGCACACAGTTGGGACTGAATTGAGAACCACACCTCCAGGTCCACTGGAGGATTTAATGGAAGTTTTGCTGCTCAGACAACAATTAAAGTGAAGATTTACCAGTATGTGCAGCAGTGTGCCTTGGGGGATAGGGGGGAAAAAAATCAACCTCGAAAATAAGTGGATAAAAGTTCCAGAGTGGCACATGGCGCTTGCCACTTCCACGGCAGCTTACTCCAAGGTGACCCAGGGAAGCTTTGGGTGGTATTGTATCCTTGCTGGGCTCAGGACATTAGAGAGACAAGGCAGGTGAGGTGATGCCTTTTACTGGACCAAATTCTGGTGATGGGAGAGAAGCTTTCGAGCTATTCAGGACTAGGAAAGATGCTCAGAGTGTCAGAGCTAAATACCAGGTGGGAACAGACGGTTTAGTATATGGGACCATTCAAGGCCCATCAACACCCCTGCAGTCATAGGACAGAGAAGGGAGGGGACCTAGTGGGCAAGAGATTGCTGTAATAAGCCATTACTCATCTCTGTGTTGTAATAAGCCATATAGTGTCTTTATGGCACTGGATTTATGGCTTATTACAAGAATCCCTAACTCACTACTTTCCCCCCCACCCTCAGCTGATTGGCTACTTCACCTTAAATGGTCCCTGAAGCTAAACCATTTTTCCACCTAGCATTTAGCTATGACACTCGGTACTTTTCCGAGCCCAGAAGAGGAGCTCTGTATAGCTACAAAGCTTGTCTCTTCCACCACCAGCTGGAGCAATGAAAGGTGTTATCTCACCCACCTTGTCTCTCAAAGGAAAGCTTTGTTTTTTCAACACCAAGAGCAAGGCACCCATCAGCTCGAGGTTAGTGAAGGGACTGGGAATCAGGATTCCCGGGTTTGATTCTTGGCTCTGCCATAATTGTGTGTGGCCTTGGGTGGGTTCCTTAGCTGCACTGTGCCTCAGTTTCCCTATCTGTAAGATTGGGCAAAAATTACGAGCCCCAAGGGAATGCTGAGAAGCTAAATTAGTTCAGTGTCTTACAAGCATGTTGAGCATTCCAGGGGTCCTTGTTCACATAGCTGCTTTCAATTCCTTTCTGTGCATCTCTCCCTTCCACTGCCCTAAGCATGCAGAGTTTCATTTTACCCATGCGTAACAGCCTGGCAGATTTCACTTTAGTTTAAGATGTTAGTTCTCAAGAGGATGAGCCAATAAAGCCAGGGGTGGGGAGGATCAATAACTTTCAGCAAAAGTCCAGGTAAAGAACAAACACTTGGCTTGCCGTTTGGCAGGCTCACAGGGGAGTGTAAAAGGCAAGTAATTACGCTGACACCACAACTAAACTCACGTGCACCAGCTCCCCCCCAAAACAAGCACAAGCTTCTTACTTTGCATGACTCTCCATGGCCAGACACGTTTTCCTGCAGGTACAGCTGCCAAAGCCAAGCTTCCCTCAGACATGCCTGTTATCTGAAACTCTCTGCTCTTCTAAGCATATTACCTAGAAAGATAGCACCCCTGCCAGCTCAGCTCTGCGAGAGCCGATTCACTGGTGCATCCATTCTAAATGGCATGCTCGTAACCCAGCCGTAGGGATCTGATTTACAGATGATTCTTGACACGCAGAACTGAGCTTAACCACCCAACACTTAACCCCTGTGGTTTTCCTGGTGCGTCATGTTTGTTTAAATCACCACTTTAATGCTCGCAAACCTAATTCTCACACGCACAGGCCCGAGTGCCACAAGTGGATGGGAAGTGGTGAAGAAAGGAGTTTTCGCCTCGCAGTCTCAGCTGGGATTCACCCCATGGACTTCGACAACAGGAGGGATTGTTTCGGAGCTTTGGATATTTGGACCGACTCCAACATAAACAACAGGGTTTGCAGTTATTGTTGTGCAAAGCCAAATTTGGGTGGCTTAAACAGGTGTCAATATTTGAACCAGAACAGCAGCATCGTGGCATTTCCCCTGCCCATGCAGCAACCAGCATCCTCATTCCCCTAAAGCAGCAACAGTAGCCACTCTCCCTCTAGGTAACTGTCAGGGTGGTTAAACACTGGAATAAATTCCCTAGGGAGGTTGTGGAATCTCCATCTCTGGAGATATTTAAGAGCAGGTTAGATAAATGTCTATCAGGGATGGTCTAGACAGTATTTGGTCCTGCCATGAGGGCAGGGGGCTGGACTCAATGACCTCTCGAGGTCCCTTCCAGTCCTAGAGTCTATGAATCCTTCCATTACCTGGACCTGAGACAATGCCCACCTCCAGAGGATGCAGTGTGCGCTGAGGCAAAGGTGGCAGCTGTTTGCACTGCCTGATCCCGGATCACTTCCCTTCCTTGGGAGACAAGACCAGCCCTTATTGCCTGAACAAACAGGTCTGCTAGAAGCGACACGAAGTCCAACTCAGTTGCCCCCACCGTACATTAGCCCACAAGCCCAGTGACAGCCACCTGCGCCCAGGCACGCCGTGGGAACCAGGGGTCTCATTGTAGTAACGCGGAACAGTGGTGTTGGGGACGGTTTCATTTTTTCCCCAGTGTCAGTGTGGCTGCAGCTTTGTGAACCCAACAGAAAGCAAGCCCTTCACAAGCCATCTGTGAGCCACGTTTTCAAGGGAACTGTTGCATGCTCCTAAACCAGTCTGTCAATCTCACCTTCATTAGCTCCCCGCTAAATCCACAGGACCCCTTCATCTCCAAAGAGCTACTTCTTTAGTGCCGATGACTGAAGGAGTCCATAATAATAAAAACACATCAGCTGGCTGGCTCAAACCGCAGGGGTCACCAGACAAGGGACCATGAAAAAAGGCTCCTTCTTAGCCATGCTCCCAGGGTTGACTCTCCTCTCACCTACATAAGTGTCAAACAAGAATAATTCCACTGACATCGACAGTCACAGCTCTGTAAAAATGGCTAAAGGCAGACCAGGATCAGGCCCACCATGCGTCTCCAGAGTCATAGCGTCCAACCTTAGTGACAAAGTGTGTGTTTTTTACCTCTTCTTGGCCCTGCACAACCCAGGTAGCAATGGAAGAGTGAGCTGGATTTTGTTCTGGCACATGCATCACATGGTTTGTTAACTCAGACCCAGATTTTGCCTCTCACTCACACTGGTTTCAACAAGACTACTCATGGAATATGGTGCTACTCACCATGAGAAACAGCAGCATCATTGGGCCCTCGATTCCAGTTGTCGGGTCCAATTTTGCCTTCAACCACACATGGGCAACCTGACGGAGGACAGCCGAATTTCGCAGATGTCACTAAGGACAGCTGTTGGCTCTGATAACCTCTATTACAAGTAATGAAGTGTGAGCCTGAAAGAACCAAGCTTGACTCTCAGATCCCACAGAGAGATTACAGGGCTGGCAATTAGAAAAGCCACCCTTACACTAAGCAGATTTGCTCTGGAGACAAACCACACAATGCCTTGTGACTCTGACAATGCTGTCCTTCTAATGGCCTTCCAGAGCCTCTACCTTTCAAGGACTGCCTCACTCACCTCCAGAATGCCACCGATACGAGAAGATTAGAGGACTGAATTCCCTAGCCCCTACTCCTGGCTACTGCCTGCAGGATTTGACCTTGAATTTACAGACACAAACATTCCACGCTAGATTTCTAACTACCCACTAACTTGTCCTTAACCACCACATTCTGCAGCTTGGCTCTGCAGAGCCTGCTTATTCCTGTACCTTTTGCTTGTACCTTTTGCTTGCCTGAAGCATTTATCAAAGTCGTACATTCTATTCAAACAGGAAACATCCTTCGTCCGCACTTAGCTAAATATCCTGCTGCTCCGGGGACGTGTGACTTAGTGCTCCTCTGGTAAGCCTCCCTGTGATTAAGGCGGATAGTCGGTGCCGTCGTTTGGGAAGCCCTTTCTAAAAGGGATTGATTACATTTTTCTAGAAAATCCAAAGGGTTTAATAACTTGGATGGAAAGAGCAAGGAGATTTGGAGCACATCAAAGCAGAGAACGTGCCACTTCTTGTTTACATCCAGGGTCCCCCGGGATGATAAACACTTTAACCTGTTCAGAAAGTGGACCAATATCTATGCAGACCCACTGCGCTTCTTATTACGTCTTTCGAATGTTCGAGGCCAGGGAGAGATTGTATCTGTCGAGAGCCATCCGAGCCTTGCCCAATATTCTCAGAATAACAGTGTGTGTTTGGAAATAACTGGAATTGACGGGACATGAAACAACACAGGAAGAAACAGGTCCAGAGCCAGAACCAGGCAGAGTGGGGATGTGCTTCGTTGTGACTGTCCCAGCCATTCACCCCCCTTTGGGCCCCTGAGTTTCTCCTTCTATCAGCTCTGCCAGCCTGCGAATGACTCAGCATCCTCGGGCACAGCTCTGGCTTCCTCCCGCAGACAACAAGAGTGCTCAGCCCATGGAATTTCAATGGCTGCTGAAATGTGGATAGACAGCAGGGCTGTTAAAGCAGCCTTCTCCAACTGCACTTGCCCTCCAGGAGCAGAAAACAAATCCAAGCTCCCCATGCACGCTTCTACGAAGGAGACAACTTGTCTTGTTTCCCTGGCAGACTAACAGAGTAGCCAAGAAACCAATGGATTATTGCAACACTCTCTGATTTAACACACCATAACATGCCCCTTGCACACACCTATGGATCAGCTGACCCCTTCCCATGCACATCACTATATACACATATGGAGCAATTCCGTTCAACAGAGGTGCCTTTAATACGCTGATAAATGACAGCAAGTTACGAGGCTTTGCTCACACGAATTAGCAGATCTTCCCCTGGCCTCCATGAATGTGCCGCAAAACCAGTTAATGAACGAGGTTGTTTGCTTGCACAAGCTCCATGATACCTGCCCAAATCCAATGTTTGATACGTGACAATGGATTGCTGGGAGCAGTAATGGCAAGCGGCTGAAAATACATTTCAAAAGACAATGTATTTTTCTAGCCAGGACTATAATCGGAAATACAGTCCCAGAGTTTCCTCTATTTCAAAAGTGAACAGAATATATTACATTGCTGGGAATTCTGACTGCATGAAGATGCAAATATCTCCTAAATTACATGGGAGCTGAAGCATGTGCCCTATTTCACCCAGATTGGCAATAAAAAACACTGGCTTTGTAGTTGACATGGCTTGCCAACTACAAAACCAGTTTCTTCTCCCTTGGTGTTCACACCTCAACTGCTAGAACAGGGCCTCATCCTCTCTGATTGAACTACCTCATTATCTCTAGCTTGCCTGCATATATATACCTGCCCCTGGAAATTTCCACTACATGCATCTGAGGAAGTGGGTATTCACCCATGAAAGCTCATGCTCCAAAATGTCTGTTAGGTGCCACAGGACTCTTTGGTGCTTGAACAGTCTCTGAATCTTCCTAAATGTTTGGTCTCGATAACATCCTGTAGCAGTGAGTTCCACAGTCTAATTATGCACCGTCTGAAAACAGTATTTCCTTGTAATCCGTTTTGAAAATGAACGTTCTTTCCACTACACTTTGTTATATTCCATGAAACTGAACTATGGCAATCATCTCTGGTTTGGGCTACGTTTCTTTTCAGATCCATTTTATTGGCTTTGAGGCTATGAGAAGCACCGCCCACAATCAGGCCCGGACAGATTTACTTTATTGGTAAATGTGATGGAAACACCGACTGAATGCAAACATTCCAAAAGATAGCTGGTTTTACACGCTGCATGCAAACCCCTTTGCCCCCCCATGTGTACCTCAGAACCCATTAGAGCTATCATCATTATTTCTACATGCACAAAAAACCCATTCAACCATAAAACAAAGCACATCATGAAACATATACCACAAATCTTGCTCTGTATCAGAGGGGTAACCATGTTAGTCTGGACCTGTAAAAGCAGCGAAGAGTCCTGTGGCACCTTTTAGAATAACAGACATATTGGAGCATGAGCTTTCGTGGAGCATGATGCATCTGATGAAGTGGGTATTCACCCATGAAAGCTCATGCTCCAATACGTCTGTTAGTCTATAAGGTGCCACAGGATTCTTTGCTGCTTCTGGTGATGGAACACTTTATAGGTCTGTCCAGGGGAGTTGGTAACAGGATACAAAATCTTCCACCTACAGATCCGGGGTCAAATGCGACCTGTCATGGAGGCAAAGTTACTATCTGTGACTGGGGGCCTGCCTGCAATGAATATAGTGGTCTCAGCTTAGCTCCAAAAGGAAGAGTCGTTCTCAGAAAAATCACTTTCACAGTTAGCACCTTTGTTAGTTTAGCCCATGCCGGGAAGTGGCGGCCTCAGGACCTGACATGGGGTCAGCCCATGCCAGGAAACGGTAGCCTGGGGTTCTGGCATGCCCTGACCAAAACAGATTAGCATGCAGCTCAGCAGCCATGCTCCAATAAGGTTTCAAATGAACATTGCTTTGGGTCAGCGTTTCGGAGACTGGTCTCTAGGAGGTGCAGGCATGTGAAATGTTTTCCCTTCCTGTTTTTCATTGTCTTTCGGCGCACAGCAGAGGCTGCGCTGCCCTTGTGTGCAGAATAGAGGGGGGGTGTCTCTGTTTGTGCTGAGTGGAAACAAGCTGCCTAGAGCCCAGCGTCTCAGAAATGCTGACCCAAAGCAATGCCGCCTGCTTACACATCTGGTCCAGGCAGCACAGGCTGCCCTGTCGGAGGATCCCACTAGAACACCATAGTCCCACATCTGTGTTACATCAGCACTGGTTGGCCTAGTCTGTGTAAATCACCAAGCTGGGCTGCAGTCCTGTAAAGGACCATGTTCTAGTGAGGTCGCATTGGCAGCAATTCCCTAATACTGTAGGGTAGAGTGACCAGATGTCCCGATTTTATAGGGACAGTGCCAATATTTGGGGCTCCTATTACCTCCCACCCCCTGTCCTGATTTTTCCCACTTGCTATCTGATCACACTACTGTAGGGAGATGTTAATAAATTGCTTACCAAATGCTTTGGCCCAGAATGTGTCATGCAGACAGCTCCAGAAACAAGCTCTAAGGGTGATCCACGAAGGGGAGAAAAAAGTGAGATTGGGGCTTCTTTTTTTGGCACGTTTTTATGATGGTAAAAGTTGTTGCTGGTTGTTTGGAGTGTGTGCGTTTGTTTTTTTAACTTAAAACCCAAACTTGCTTTCTATTTGTTTCATTACTTTAGAAATTCAGGTCTCAGCGACCAATGGAGAACCGGTGGGGTTGTGACATCACACAAACCAAGGCAATTAAAGCTGGTTTGTTGAGAGGCGGGGGGGGGATGTTTATTCACTGGGTTTTGCTAACACATGGGAGAAAGTCCCCTTCGGAAGGATTTCCTAGCCCTGCTCTAAGAGGACAGACAGCTTCTGCATCAGCCTAACAGACCAACACAAAAAGGGGGGACTTGACGTACCTGATATTTCTAAAGGAAAAACAAACAGGAAAGAGGCTTCTTTTACACCACAAAGCAGCAAAGAGAGGCACCACTCCAACAGGTCACCTGGCGTAGGTCACACTTTAAAAGAAGTGATCTATCACGAGCTTCCATTTTTCCACATGCTCATTTGAGTGCTTCTGACTACAGCCACGAGCTCTGCTTTACTCAAAGCAAGGAAGCTACAGCAGAATAGAGAATCTCTCTCCTAGCTGAGAAGTGCTGAAGCTTTTAAAAGAGCCCGAACAGCAACTGGCCCCCGAACTACCGATAGCATCAGCATAAGCACATGATCTACTTGGCGTTCACGTTCCTGTGCCCGATGCAGATTCCCAGTGAAACCAATTGGAGTTTTGCCATTGACTATAGTAGGAACAACGCGAGGGAGGCACACTGGGCCAGGTACTCAGCTCGCGTGGAGCTAACACTGACCATCTGGCCTAGTGCCCCTGTGCAGTTCACTAACACTGTAGTCACATATCAAACTGGGTCCCTTTTGTAGAGATGTTGGGACACAATCTAGTGCAGCAGTTCTCACCCGCTGCCCAATCAGCACACGGCTGCAGCCCATGTGACATCCTCAGGGGCATAACTAGGATGGGGTGGGAGGGGCACTGCCCCAGCCCAGAGCCGGCAGGGTGAGTGCAAAAAAGAGGTGGCACAGGATCAAGCCCAGCATCAGCACTCCCAGCAGGATCAGGCCCAGTGGCATCAACCACCTCCTCCCCCTCCCGGCAAGATCAGGCCCAGCAGCACTGGCAGGAGGCCAGAGTGCTCAGCACCCCTCCACCCCACAGGTCTGTGGTGCAGTGACACCCGCTGCAGCAGGCTCTTTGGCACTAGGACTGCAGCAGCAGGTGGGCAGAGCAGGTGGCATGGCTGAGCAATGTGCAGCTGAGGTAGGAGATCAGCAGGCACGGGGAAGGGGGTACAGGAGCCCAGGACAGCACAGGGAGGGGTGAGTGCAGAGGGCTAGGGCTGTGGGGGGCGGGGGAAATGCAGCTGGTGCATGGGGGACAGACTCGGGGGGGGGAACGGGTGGCTGGGGGCAGTCCCTGGATGGAGGGCTATGGGACACAGCCCCTGGATAGGGGGAGCTGGGTGCACGGGGGACAGTCCCTGGCTAGGGCATGCCCTGCACCAGGCAGAGCTCCCCATCTTTGCAAGCAAGCTCTGCAGCCACACTCCCCGGGCACTCCATCAGCAGCACCACATCAGGAAGGGTAGCACAAACCATGCCATGCCACCTCTACAGGAAATTAATTCATTTTTGAGTTATTTTTCTAATTTAAAAGCTCCTGCCAGACTTTTGCCAGTGCTGAATTGACAGGTACTGTTATCGATTTAAATCATATTGCTGTCATATAACAAATACAAAACCTTCTTTTTTTGTAAGTGTACAGGTAGTATATCTTTGCGTGGATACAGCCCACACAATACACAGAGAGCTGCATACGTGGCCCACAATGGTAAACAGATTGAGAACCACTGCTTCAGCGAGGGGTCCTAGTGATAAATGCAACAGCTTCAGAATCAGGCCCACCATCTATCACAAAAGAGATACACACACACACATGCAAAAAGAGTCTATTTTAAAAGGACACTATCAAATGAAATATGGCCCCACACTGAGGATTCGTAAAATTCACCTTTTACAAAACCCAAGAACAAACTCTTCTTTTGCCATTACAATGGAAATTGTTAAAACATAGTAAAATAAAACAAAACAGAACAAACAACAACAAAAAAACAACCCCCACACCCCAAAACGTAACATCCCCAGGGAGCATTTGCAACCCAAACACGGCAGAAACAGAGCGAGGCAAGGCAAGCTGAAAATGAAACTGACTGCTCTGTTTCCACTCTTGGGGCCAAAAGAAATGTAAACAATTGATGTAAACCCTGAAAAGTAAATTGGATGTTTAAAAAAATACTTTCCATTTTAACATTATCAGCTGAACATAAACACACACATAAGGAAATCAGAGTTTTCCAGACTCATGAATTTTAAGCTGACAGCTACCCTGTAAATTCAAGGAGTATTTAACATGACTTCTGCATACATTTACACTCTTGCCCTGCTTACAACTTACTTCTCAAACAAAACAAAGTTCTCAGAACTAAATTCTATGAACAAACTCAGTTTTTCTCCAGGATCGCACGCATTAAAGGAAGCATTGTATGCCAGGCAGTTGCCTAGCAGGGTTGAGGCTGCTCTGTCTAGCACGCTGCCAGCACGATCATACATGAACCATGCTTTAGAACCTGACACAGTGACCAGTTTGAGTAAAGTAAACGTAGTGCTGCAACTGGGAAGACTGAAATCCTCTGCATCTGCAGAGTGGGTACAACGTGGGTGGGAGCAGCAGAAACTGCGCTCTAGCCTTGACCTGAAGGGACTATCCCTTGGGGGTGAAAAGGTGCTTAAGTCCCATGCCTCATTCATTCACTCCTTAGCCTCTCTAACAAGACCATGCCTACAAGATCCCACTCCCGCAGGGGAGGGCAGCTTTGCACTCCCCCAGAACCCCCACCAATGAAAGTGACCGGGGGAATGCATCCGATCAGCAGATCACCTGGCTAACCCTGGTCCTGCCCCTTCCCAGGTCACGCTGCTGGCAGGCTCCAGCAGCCTGGCAAGAACTTGCACTATTGTTCCCCACACCTCTGGGTGAACTCATAAATGCGCTACTCCCCTGCATCCATGGTTATTGTCCATGTGGCTGCTATTCCCCTTCCCTTTCCCAGCCTCAGAGGAATTGGGACACTACTTGACATCACCCTGACTGCTACACTTCCATTCAATTTTCCAGCTCTGATCACCGTTTTATTTCAAGTCAAGTACTGTTAACAGTTAGCATTTTGCAATGCTACAGAACTTCAAGGGGCTTTTCCTTTATAATTAAACATATATCCCTCCAAGTAATGAAGAGGAAAATGAGGTTAGCATCATGCCACTGACTTCGGTGGAGTTATTCCTGATTTACACCAGCGTGGGAAGAGATATCAAACCCAAACATACCTATATTTAAACAACATAATACGTCATAACTGGCCACATTCTGACTTACTTAGTGACTCTGACTTTTCAATAGTATAATACAGTGTATAAAGAAATCTTAAGTGTTCGCCCCAACATTTTTTTAAAGATCACTGGAATCTCACACACATGACAATACTTGCACACCTTAAAAACTGCCCAGTTATTTTACACCTGCATGAAAAGCCAGCGGGCATCCCAGTGACTGGCAGGTTATTGACACCATACCAGGCTGTGACCCGCTCATTAACTGACCTTTGCAAGTGTTAGACACCCTCTGCTTGAAGGCTGAGCAGCTTGTCACCGCAATCCTGACAATAAAACGTGTGTTCCAATCACTCAAGCAAATGGAAGTTAGTGTAGGATCAGTGAGAAAGACTCCGTACAAATAATGATCTAACACACCATTAGAGGTATTACAGTAGCTCCAAACTGATCGAATAATGAGAGACGGTGAAATAAATGCACTAAACAGGCAAAGGATGTGGAAAGTACTTCTGGGAACTTTTTTCTACTGATCTCTAAAGACCCACCAACCTGGGGAAAGATAGAAAACTGATGTGTGTGTGTGCAACAGAGTGAGACTGAAGCTCAGGGAGCAGGTGCCCTTGATAATAAAAGAACACATCCCTTGCAACAAGCAGAGGTAAACTATAGAACCCTCTCGCCATGGTGGGCAAAGACAAACTGTGGTGCACGTGAGGGGGAGGAGGGGCGACGAAGGCATGTGCCTGGTGAGTGCACGCTGGTTTCCTCCCCCTCCCCCATCAACATGGGTTTTATTTTTAAATATCAACATTTGGAAAGATAAAAGGGTTGCTGGAGGCCTTGTCCGAACACAGAGCTGTGTTTAACTCAAAGAGTGATTTTATATCAATTGAGTTAAACCCATGCAACTTGTGTGTTTTCACAATCTTATATCAGTTTACAGCTAGTGTATCTCAGTTTAATTTGCATTGGTAAATGTACAGCTGCAAGCTGAACCAACAGAACCAGTCTCGAACAGCCCACACAGCCCGCACTGCTTTAGCGAGGCCAAGTCAAGTTGAACCGGTGCAACTTCTGTGTCTAGACAACGTCCCTTTAACTCAGTGATGGGAGCAATATAAATATCAAGGCAGCATCATGTACCCACTGGGATCAAACCACATTATAATGGATGTAGGGTCTAAGTTACGTATCAGCACATTGGCGTAAGCTCAGTGGGGACGTGGAAGAGCAAAGTGCCGCTGGAGCAGTACCTAACAGAAGGGTTTAAAAAGCAGACGCCCCCTGCTTAGTCATACACCTTCTCACCCCCCCCTTCTCTTGGGACCTACTTACCTAGCTTTACAAAAGTATAGTCATGCCAGGTCTGAATTTGGTCCTTTACAGGTTTGCAGTGGCAACACTAGTGTGTTACAACATGATCCTTCTAACACAACAGGCTATTTAAGCAGCTTACACTTTGTCTTATGCCCACACCCTCTGCAGGATTTGTGCCAATTCTATCATCCTGCCGAGGTTTTTCCACAACCGAACGAGGAGCTCGCACAAAACAAGACTTGAAAATAAAAGCCATTGATTTCCCTGCTTAGACACAAGGCAAAGCCACAGAGCTCTCCTCAGAAACAAACAGTTCAGGATGCCAGCAGGTTGGCCACTCCTGTGGGTCCAATTCAAAAATAAAAGGGTCCTTCTTGAGGTTTTATCATCACAAACAAGAAATTGTAACTGCCAGAAATGCCCAGTTGTGTAAATTATAAATAAAAGTGGAGGTTTTGGGGGGGGCAGGTAACTGATAAGGAAATATTAGGGTTTGATCTGCTTTCAGTGAAGCTAAAGGCAAAAACCTCCCTTTGATTTCACAGGCCCTTCTACTCGATCAAATAACCTGCTGGTAAAACTCCAGTCCCAGCAGAGGTGCCTCAGAAACAGGCTTCTCCCAGCATGTTGTCAGTTCCTCTCTCCGCCACCTGTTCAGTTACCTCATTGCAAAGAATAATTCGAGCCCCCAGCGGGCCACCTACCACCCCCCTTCCCCAGCTCATCTTGACTCAACCGGTAACAACAACTCCAGTAAATCCCAGGTCAGGGGGCTGCCAAACCACCTCTGCAAACAGCCGCGGGCTTGGGAGCGTCCCTGCTCCGAGCGCCCGGCTGGGGGGAAGGAGCCGGGCCCGGGTGCCGCGGAGGCAGGGCTGGTCCAGGAACGAGCATCCCAGCCCTGAAGACAACATCGCCAGCGAGCCGAGCCCAGCTCTGCCCCGGTGCGATGCACCGACCTCAGCGATCCGGCTGCTCGGCCCGGGGGCAACCCCTGCTCTCGGCGCCCCCGCTGTGCATGCGGGGTTGGGGGGGGGGCAGCCGGGCCTCTGCCTCTCCGGACTGAGCCTGGGGCTGCCCCAGGGAGACCCTGCCCGGGAGATCAGGCCGGAGACCCGGGGCGCGCTCCATCCAGTCCCAGGGCCGGGGCTTGTCAGCCCGCAGCTGGGCGGCTGGAAAAGGGGCCCGGGCACGTGGGGGGCGCCTCGTGGCCAGGGACACAGAGTGGGGTCCCCCGCCCCGGACGGGGACAGCTTGACCCTGGAGCCTCAGGCCGCCTCGCTTAGGCTCCTGCTTGGAGAGGCCTGAACCGCCCCCCCAGGCTCCGGGGAGCGGCTGGGGGGCTCCTCGCCCCTGTGCCCCGCAGCTCCCGGGGGGCTCGGGAGGATCTGGCCGCCCCCCACCCCCGCGCGGCCCCTCCCTACGCAGCAGGAAAAGGAGCCGCGGCCGCCGCTACTTTCACTTTCCAGGGCAGCCCCGCTGGAAGGGCCCCGGCCCCTGCCGGGCGAGCCCCGCACCTGTCCCTGTCTCGGGCGGATGGAGTCGGCGGCGCTCAGCGCACACGTGGTGGTGCCAATGGGGGGGGATCGGGCCCCTTGCACCGCCCGGCTGCGCTCCGGGACCAAAGCCACATCCCCGGGCACCCCGGGAGGCGGGCTCCGGGCAGAGGGATGCCCCGGGCCAGGCGGCCAGGGGACGCGGGCAGGGGCCGTACCTGCAGGAGAAGCCGTCCGTGTGGCGCTCGCCCATGGTGCTGGCCGCGGGGCCAGGTGCCGCTGGCTCGGGCAGGAACCCCGGGCGCGGAGAGGGGGCGGCGGCGGCTCCGCCCCGCGGCACTTGCCTGGAGCGCGGGACCCCCCCGCTGCTGGGTCCCAGCCCCGGTCCCCGGCTGGTCGGCCAAGAGCAGCGGCGCTGGGGGGTGGAGCGGGGGAGGAGCAGGCCAGCTGGCCCCGGGGGCAGACGGGGGGGCGCCTGCCGCCCCCAGCGCCTCTTCCCTGGCGCCCACGTGCGCCGCACTCCGGTCTCCCCGGGGGCCGCAAAAGTCGCTGTCCCGCTGCTGCGCGGGTCTCTTGCCCGGCCGATGAGCCCGCCCCTGCGCGCCGCGGAAAGGGGCTGCGTGTTTACAGCCCTCGGGTTAAAAGGCAACTTTCGGACCAATAAGGAGAGAGGGAGTCGGAGTCCGGCCGCAAACGATACCGAAAGTAGCCGGCTTCTCTGTGCCGCCTTGCGCCCCGCCGGGGCTGATAGGGGAGGGGAGACCGAGCGGCACAGAATGAGCCCCCCCCCGGGTCTTATCTAGGGCGTGAAAGGCGGAGAAACACCACCAGCCTGCGCCTTTAGTGCAGCGCCTGCTCGCACACGGCCGGGAAGCCATCGCCGTGCGCGGGGAGGAGAAATTCGGCTCGGTTGGTTTTCCAGCGACAGGAAAAAAACCTGCAGCCTGACATGAACCTGCCGCCTCTAGCACGAGGTTTCCAGTCCCCTTCTCCCGGGGCTGCGCTTCCACTGCTCCGCAACGGCGCCCCCTGCAGGGGTGGTTATGTCATCGGGGGGGGACTTTTGGGGTGATTTAAAGTTGTATTTGGTTTAATTCTTCATTTCCTTTTTTATCCCTTCCATAGGATGGCAGGGTTGGAAGGGACCTCAGGAGGTCATCTATTCTAACCTTCTGCTCAAAGCAGGACGAATCCCAGATTTTTACTGCAGGTCCCTAAATGGTCTTTCTTGTCAAGGATTGAACTCACAACTCTAGAGTTTAGCAGGCCAATACTCAAACCACAGATCAATCCCTCCCCCAATTTAAAAGTCAGCTGCCTTTAAGTTAAAGAAGAATCAAAGAAAAAAAAAGGTCTTGGGAAGCTGAAGGTATAGTGCTGGGATCCTGGGTTCAATTCTTGTCTCTGCCACAGACTTCCTGAATGACCTTAGGCAAATCCCTTAATCTCATTGTGCTTCAACTCTCCAGCTGTAAAAAAAAGAGATGACAATCCTTGCTTTGTTTGTTGTGTCTAGTTAGATGTAAGCTCAGCAGGTAGGGACTGTCTCTTACTGTGTAGAGGGACTGTCTCTTACTGTGTAGATGTACAGTTCTTAGCACAGTGGGACCCCAGTGCAACCATAAGACAAATAGTAATAACAGAACAATACTACACCAAATCCCTACATTGTTACCTGTATATAATACCATCCCTAAAACCTGAGTATGTAACAGATCTTGTAACCATCCCTATAAAACACAGACTAAGAGTTCTTTTAATTGCCTTTTTCCTGTTGCAGGGGAACTCGTTATCCACACCAACTCAGCGCTAAATATAGGGCAAAGCTCCTATTGCCATCATGGGGACTGCTGGGTCTGCAGCCAGATGCAGGATCAGGCCGAGTGCAGGTAGCAGGAGTGTCTGACGGCCTCCGAGTTCATGGCGTAGCCCTGCGGAGCAGGCCATATATGGTATCCTCCAACTGTTGTTATTGCGTCACACAACGTGTCCCATCTGTGCCCGATCACTCCACACAGGCAGCACAGCCATTCCGTTAGCGGGTTAAGACGATGTTTACTTTTAGCTAAGATTCTTTGTTTGATCTGGTGCTCTTGGGAAGTGACTTCCCGTCAGGAATGTTAAACATCACTGTGACTGGCCCTGCAGCTGGGCCAGGTCCATGCTGCTCCGAAGCACACCAGGAAAACCTCTGTAATATGCCTCCAGCTAGGATTTGTCTAAGGATAAAGGGCAATGCACTCCCAGCCCAGGTGCCAGGGCGTCCCGTCCAATTGCTGCCTTGTTCTTTGACAGTTTTCTAAAGGCTTCAGTGCTGCTCTTGTAACTGGGGAGACTGGTTCCTAAAGAAATTTTAAGGGGTCTCAGTGAACTCATGGCTATCTGGCTTAAAAGATTTGGAGAGCTACTGATGCATGCCTTTTAATGATTAATTAGTGGTTAATGCATTACACTCAGCCCTTTACATCACCCAGAAGAAAGATGGTCTCTGCCCCAAAGGAGCTGGTATCTCAGAGTAGCCAGGATGCACTGAAGAATGAATGGCTGGCATTCTATATAAAGCATCCTTAGTATTATGGAATCACTTCTTGTGGGATGTCTAGACTGCAGTGAGTCTGCAGGAGCCACTGGCATAAAAGGCAAGCGGGGTTTGCTGGGCTGAAATAGGGAGGGCGTAGCAAGCACACGGAGCAGTGTGCAAAAAGGCACACGTGGCTGTGGGAGACACGAGGCAAGGAGGCAGAGTGGGGGAAGGGTAGCGGTTGCAAACTGCTTTGAACCAGGAGAGCACTGTGTAAGTTCTGTGCCCGTTACACCTTTGGTAATATCTGATTTAGTTTTGGGAGGGGAGTGTCATGGTTACTGCAGGGTTCTGGGAGTCTGCGCTTGTCTTCTGGACCTGCTGCTGACTTGCTGTGTGATCTCAGGCAAGTCACGTCAGTGATCTGTGCCTCGATTTCCCCATCTGGAAAATGGAGAGATTCATGCTCACTGGCTACACAAAGGGTACTGTGGAACCTAATCACCATGGGTAAAGCACATTGAGATCCTTGGCTCAGAGGATTCATTTAAATAGCATCTAGTGCCAAAATGGGAACCCCAGACTAAAACAGCGGGGGAGATGGCGCAGGCCAGAACCGAGGAATTACCTACAGTTCCTGCATGTGAGAAAGGAATGCTGCCACAATCCTAAAAGTGAGTTCCTGATACCATCTAGTGGACAGTTTTAGTATTGTGCTGGCAAGGAAAGGAGAATTTGTTTTCTAAGTGTGCAGTAACTCCTCGCTGAAAGCTGTCCCTGTTAACGTTGTTTCATTGTTTTGTTGCTGATCAATTAGGGAACATGCTCGTTTAAAGTTGCACAATGCTCCCTTCTAATGTCATTTGGCAGCCACCTGCTTTGTCCACTGCTTGCAGGAAGAGCAGCCCGTTGCAGCTACTAGTGGGGACTTGGAACCAGGGCGGACTGGCAGCCCCTCATCAGATCCCCGTTCCTTTAAGTTCTCTGTGCAGCAGCTGCCCAGTAGGCTAGCAATTGCAGCTGTCCTCCCCCCACTGCCAGGCACTGCTCCTGCCCTTTGCCTCCAAGCTGCTCCCCGAGCCTCCTGCTTGCAGTGCGGGGGATGGGCGGGAAGAGGCAGGCTAATGTCAGGGTGTCCCCCTTCCCCCTGCTCCTACACCCCGCTTACCCCTTCTTCTCCATATAGAGCAGGGTGGGGACACGGACAGGGGCAGTGTGCATTTCTCTCTCTCTCTCCCACACACAAGGTGTGTGTCTGTCTCTGTCTGCAATGCTGTCTCCCCTCCCCTCCATTCCTGCTGTCTTGTAGAGTGAGAGGCTACATTAACAAGAACGTGTTAACCTTTGAGGGCTCAGCTGAGGGCTAGTTCCTCATTTAGCCCAGGGGTTCTCAAACTTGGGGTTGGGACCCCTAAGGGGGTTGCGAGGTTATTACATGGGGGGGGTTGCAAGCTGTCAGCCTCCACCCCAAACCCTGCTTTGCCTCCAGCTTTTATAATGGTGTTAAATATATTAACAAGTAATTTTACTTTTACACTCAGAATCTTGCTATGGGCTTGGCTACACTCGAAACTCCAACGCGTTCCTGCGGCAGCGCTTTGAAGTGCCAGTCTGGTCGTGGCACCAGCGCTGGGAGAGAGCTCTCCCTGCACTGCACGTACTCCATCTCCCCATGGGGATTAGCTAACAGCGCTGGGAGCTGTGCTAACAGCGCTGGGAGCTGTACTAACAGCGCTGGGAGAGAGCTCTCCCTGCGCTGCACGTACTCCACCTCTCCATGGGGATTAGCTAACAGCGCTGGGAACTGTGCTAACAGCGCTGGGGCACCATTTACACTGGCGCTTTACAGCACTGTAACTTGCTGCACTTGGGGGGTGTTTTTTCACACCCCTGAGCGAGAAAGTTGCAGCGCTGTAAAGCACCAGTGTAGCCAAAGCCTATGTGAAAGAGGTCACCAGTACAAAAGTCTGAGAACCACTGATTTAGCAACAAGGCGTTCCCTGGAAAATATCCCATCCTCGTTCACCCTCTAACTTCATCACCTCAACCACGCTTCACAATCATCATAGCTGTGAACAGTATTAAATTGTTTGTTTAAAACATAGAGAGAGAGAGAGAGAGAGAGTGTGTGTGTGTGTGTGTGTGTGTGTGTGTGTGTGTGTGTGTGTGTGTGTGTGTGTGTGTGTGTGTAAAAAATTTCCCAGAACCTAACCCCCCCCTATTTACATTAATTCTTATGGGGAAATTGGATTCACTTAACATTGTTTCACTTAAGGTCACATTTTTCAGGAACATAACTACACCGTTAAGTGAGGAGTTACTGTATATCAGTGTTTGACAAAAATTTTATATTGGCTTTGAAATTCTAGTCCTTTGTTTATCTGGCTGTCACCAGGCTGGGTAACAAATTCACACTCAATCCCCACTGTCACAGAGTGTGCGGGAGTCCGGCCCTGCACCCCTCTTCCTGGGACTCTCAGTGACTCTCAGCCAGCCAGTAAAACAGAAGGTTTACTGGACAACAGGAACGCAGGTTACAGCAGAGCTTGTAGGCACAGTCAGGACCCCTCAATCGAGTCCTTCTGGGGTTTCAGGGTGCTTGGATCCCAGCTTAGAATACCCCAAATTCCAACCACCCAGCCCCAAACCGAAACTGAAACTAACCCCCTCCAGCTGGCCCCTTCCTTTGTCCAGCTTCCCGGGCAAAAGTGTTGACCTCCCACCCTGCTTGCCTAGCTCAGGTTACAGGCCCAGGTATAGTCCATCCCCTAAAGTCCTCCCCTGCTCTCCCATCCCCCATGCAGACAGCCCCTACTCCATCACACCCCCACATTAAAAAATCCCACTACACACAGCAGAAGGATTTTCACAATATACTACTGAATGGGGCCTCGACTTGCATTCTGTCCACACTCCTAACGCCCTCTGAGGCTATGAGAAGTTTGGAGATCATGCCAGAGAGCAGTAACAGTTGTGGTACAGTCACTGCGGGCCAAATGGCTGAAATGTGGAACCCCTGTATTTCGTGGCCCCCCTCATGCCACCATTGACAGATAATGGTTTCTAGCTAGAAACCTGGTGTTTAGGAGATTCTCCCCTGTTGTATTATTCCAAGTGGTATGATTAAAAAACCATTACAAAAATAAAACTAGGGGGGGAAAACAACAATGAAGTCCAGCAGGTGCATCCTCCCCTGGGTCATAAGAAGGGTTTGAACTTTGGCCCAGATCCAAGGTATTTAGGCACCTATTTCTCATTAATTTCAACAGGCATCTGACTCCCATTGAGGAGCTTGGCCATTGGTCCGCTAGCTCCACAGAACAGAGCTCTACCATGTGAGCTAACAAGTAATTGTTAGCTCTATATTCGGGCCAGCCACTAGAGGATCCTGTGGCACGTTCTTTGCCAGTGGGTTGCATAACTATTTGCAAGACAGCAGTAGAATATTAGGGATCAGGACTTCTGGACTCTACTGCTGTCTCAGAAGGCAGTGTTACCTAGTAGTTACAGCCAGGCTTGCCAACCATATAGATTTGGCACATTCAGCCTGAATGAAACCTCAGTCAGTCATATTAGAAGCCTGGTTTCTATTCCCAGTGAAGGGAATGACCCTTGCAATGACCCAGTGCAATGTTTCAGTTAACTTCTCTGTAAAATGAGGGGGAAATTATACTTGCCTGCTTCCTAAGGGCCAGGTCAGAGGCCTTGCTCCTGAATAAGGGCCGTGAAGGGCTCAGAACTATAAACAGCAGGAAGCAGAAGAGGCGAGCCTCGAACTCGTGGTCCTCTGGTTCCTAGATCCCCCCCCCGTGGACTGGAGACTATTTCATCAGCTGGGAGGCTCCTTCATCTGTGCAGTGTTGACTGCACTGGAATAGGGAGCCCACAAGTCAAAAATTGGGGTCTGAACTCCTTGCAATACTAATAAGAGTCCTGGTTTGGAAAGAGCGTGCGAGCGGACAGTTTGGTCCCAAAGAATGAATGCATCTTGTTCAGAGATTGCTGTACTGTGAGGTTTTCCCTTAGCTTCTTGAGCAGCCTTGTGTTTCCTGTAAGAAATGGATGCAGCCACGGTAAGTGGGGGGTTAGCTCAGCAAACCCAGAAAGGCGCCGATGCGCGTGGGCACACACAGGTTGTATGTGCAGCTTTAGAGATTCCCCTGGTTCTGTTCTCTGTCACACCAGTTTAACTACTGGTTTCACTGGAGTCATGCCTGAGGTGTGAAGCAGCTCAGAGGAGACCCATTCAGGTCAGATGTAACTCAGGGACTGTCACAACCTTCCAGGGGGCCGAGTAAGCAGGACAAATGGGCCTGCGACAAACAGGTGCGGAGTGAAATTTCCTTCCCTACACAGCTCCAGCTGGATGAGGGTGATGAGAAGCTATCAGAATGAGAACAATAGGTAAATCCGGATTAAAGAGGAAACCCTCTTAACTAACTAGCCAGCAGGACAGCAGCTGGCTGCCATTAATTGCTTCACAGAGAGATCTGCCAGATTGTTTGCTACCTTGGTGTCAGGTTTTTCCTGTTCCATTGAGACTGCCTTGGCCTGGGCTCAGTGACAACAGGGCACAGTTCAGATTCCAACCCACACAGCTGCCTACACTAATGAACTGCTCATGTTTAGATGGGTCATGCCACCCTGTCCTGGGGAAGGAAGAGTGATAGTGCCACGCACTGCTCAGGGTGTGGCTCACAAGGCAATTAAGCAACACTGGATTCCAGCTAAGGCCTCATCTACATATATACACATTGGCCCAAAATTAGCACACAGCCCTGAGCAGAGATACTTAAACTGGTTTCAAACCAGCTTATATCAATACGTTTACACCTTTAGTTCAACTGTGTGTTTAGCTCAGGCCTCTGGCCCAATGCCGCATCCTGTGGGCCACTGGGCAGAGCCCCCTCGTTCCCCTCAGCTCTTGGCAGGATCAGGCCCTTAGGGATTAGGCCAAACACTGCACTACCCCCCTTCTGACAGCAGCTGGAGCAGGGAGCAGCATTCTCTGGCCACAGGCAGCCCTTTGCCAAGTGAGATGGAGGCTACTCACCTCATGTGCTCATGCAGTCAGCTGGACAGGGGCCCGATCCACCTTCTGTTGAAGCCTGTGGTTGACTTCAACTGCTTCCCCCCACCCACCCGCTCTTTCCTCTGGGGTTCGCAGCACCTCATTTCTCCTCTCCATGGCTCTCTTCTAGTCTGTAAATTCTGCAGAGGAGGGACTGCCGTGATCGTTGCAGCTCGTACTGCGCCCAGCCTGGCATTAGCGCGTAAGAAATAAGCCACAACAATAATCTTTTGAGTGGCTTGTACTTGGTGTGCAATATATATGCTGAGCCTGCACACACACCGTAGCAACTTTACACTCAGCCCTTAGCAGGCAATGGATTGACGGTGCCTGTTTGCAGGTCTACAAGGTGGGTAGAATCAGTTTGCACTGCAGGGCTAATCTGGTGAGCAACTGAACTCCCATGAAAGGGATTTTTAAAGCATCCTTCAACAGCTCTCAACTAGCCGAGGCCTCTCTGCGCAGAACTGGAAAGATGGGTAGAGAATGATGCAGCAGAGTCTAGCAGACCATGCAACCAGAACCTGTTTTGAGAGAAGATAAAAACTAGGGCTGATTTGGCTGCCGTTTCAAAATCCATTCTCCATTCCAGAGGGGAAAAGGTCTAGCTGCTAAGGAAACCAACAGCTGTGTTGTAGCACTGAACCTGGGGAAATGTGATCTCTGTTTTCATTCCAAATTAGAACGACAGGCCAAAATTAATTAGCATAAAAAAAAAATTTCCCACAGAATGAAAATTCCAAAAAATTCCCATTCAAGACCATATTTTAATATGTTTTGCCATTATTGAAACAAAATTAGAAAGTCCAGAAGCTGGGACTGGATGACAGGGAATGGATCACTCGATAATTGCCCTCTTCTGTTCATTCCCTCTGAAGCATCTGGCACTGGCCACTGGCAGCGAAGAGGTTACTAGACTTGAGGAACCAGTGGTCTGCCCTAGTATGGCCATTCTGACGTTCTTTCACTATTCGCTTTGCCTTTTTTTCCATCAAAATTTTCAGCCAAAGCGACACGTTCCTGCCAAACATTTAGATTTTTGACAAAATTGCAGTTTTTGACAGAAAACAGGGTCAACCAACTTTCCTGAGCAAACACTGTCCTTCTACAAAGAAAAAACTACACACAAGGTTACAGGCACTTGTCTGCAGGGGACCTTTGATTCCTAGACACTTGCATAATTGCAATACTGTCCTGGACCAAATTCACCCTTGGCTCAGTGGCCACCTTTTGACTTCAGTCATGTGTATTATAATGTACATCATCATAGGCTTTAGTGGTTTGTGCATTTCCTTTTTATGTGGGTGAGGAGGAAGGCTTAATTTCCATGTTATTAATTGTTTGATTGCAAATTATGTTCCAGTGCTGGGGCCACAAAAGAATTCTGGTCTTGTGAAAGAAGCAATAATGTCTACATACTGTAAGTGATGCTATCCTAAGAAGGATAACACAGTCACTAGATTTGTCAGGCTGTTGTGCAATGTATAACATCACTCAATTGATGCCCCATATAAGGGCACAATTAAATATTGATGGCTCCAGTAGGTTCAAAGGGTGAGCACTGGCTGTGTCCTCTTGAAAGCATGGACAAGGAGATACACACAATCTGCATAGTGCACTGATAGACTCAGGCCCTGAGCCTGCAAACACTGAAACATGTGCTTAGCTTCAAACCACCAACTATTTCCCCTGGCTTCAATGGACCAACTCGTGTTAGACTGTAGACTGTTTGGGGCAAGGGCCAGGTCTTTATGTGTGTTTATACAGCACCTACCATGATCAGATTTGAAGCCTCTGCGCTAGCTGCTGCAGCATAAACATTTTACAGTAATAATTCCCAGATTCATCTCCTGTGCTCAGGCCTGTCAGTGACTGGCAATGTATTTGTGAAACTCTGCACAGGTACCTGGGAAGAGCTGGGTTCTAGTCCCGGTTTTGTCATGGACTCCCCGTGCGACCTTGGGCAAGGCAGTGTGTAAAATAGGGATAATAAATCTAGTTTTTCTAGACTATTAACTTTTTGGGGTGGGGACTGTCTCTCACATAGAGCTAAGACAATGGGGCACCCAACGCAGCTGGGTCTGTAAGTGCAGCTGCTCTTATGCTGGTACCACTGGCTGCCATGCTGCCCAATATTCTATTCTATACAGGCCCATACACCAGGCTGATTGTAATAGCTGGGCCTAGCACCTGTCATATGTTCTTTGTCCTTTCATCTTTTCCCCGGGAGGACAAATTTGGGCAGTGGACCAGCTTGTTTTGACAGGCATGTTTTGATACACACGTTGCTTGGTATCTGTGTCAGAAGAGGCAGCCAAAGGAGGGCACCTCAGATAGAGCAATTAGCCTTGTTGTAAAGCTTCTCACGGAGCCCAGGAGTGGAGCTGTCACCCCTCGGCTTTATCCAGAGCCCTAGTTATCTTTGGGCCCAGCACCTTGAAATTAAAGCCCAAGAGTGGAACTTGTTGAATATTGTCTTGCTGTTTCCTTGTCCTGGCCAGTCCATAGCCATCTGTCGTCTCTTGTATTATACTTGGATTGGAAGCTCTTTGGGGCAGGGACTCTGTTCCATGGTTGTACAGTGCCCAGCACAGCAGGGTCCATGGCCTGCACTCCAGTAATGTGACTAATAATAACATCCTGCAACAGCAATTTCTCCCAGAAGCATTAATGTTCTGACCTGTACCACACGGCCATCCGGATCGCCTCTAATCCCTTAGGGCAGCAGCTCTCAACCTTTCCAGACGACTGTACCCCGCTCAGGAGGCTGATTTGTCTTGTCCACCCCTAAGTTACACCTCACTTACAAACGACTTGCTTACAAAATCAGACATCAAAATACAAGTGACACAGCGCTCTCTTACTGAAAAACTGCTACCGGTCTCATTTCTACCATATCATCATCAGATCAATCGACTGGACTATATTCTACTTACCTGTCCGTGGGACACTGGAACCTGCATTTCACTTGTGAGCCTTGTCTAAATCCCAACCACTGAACGTAGCTTAATGAGCCCCCAGGCAATTGCCCAGTTTGCTACCCCTAATGCCGGCCCTGCACTTGCAATCCCCCTAAACCCATTCTGCAACACCCAGGGAGCTTGCGACTGGCAGGTTGAGATCCACTGATTTAGAGGATTTGAGTGCATCCTGGAAGACCTCAGCTTACCCACATACCCCTGGTGGAGAACCACTGCCTTAGGGTATGTCCCTACTGCATGGTCAAGCTGGGCTTAGGGCTGGCCCCAGGTCTCCCCGCCTTGCTAAGGAGCCCTTCCCTCGCTGCACAGAGCTTCCGACTGGGATCTGGTGCTTGAGCTGCGTCCACACTGCACATTACAATGAGGGGGCTTGGCCCCCAGTCTCCGCAGGTCAGGGTCCCGGGGAATTGCGCCTTTGCGCGTGGCCGGTAGCGGGTTGGCTCCCAGCGGTGTGAGTCCAGGTTTCCGTGACCGTGTAGACACACCCATCCGCGCTCTGCACCCCCCGGGCTGGCTCGGAGGCGGCTGGGAGGGCTGGGCTGGCGCTTTAAGAGCGGCCGGTGGCCAGTAGCCACAGCCCGCAGAGGAGGAGCCAGCCCCGGCCGGGCAGGCAGGAGCGGCGCGGAGGGAACAAAGGAGCCGGGCGCAGCGCAGCAGTAAGAGCTGGGGGCGGGCTGGAGCCGGGGCCGGGGCCGGGGCCGGGGCCGGGGCCGGCGAGGCTGCAGGGGACGGGCCGGTCCAGTCCGGTCTCTGGGCCGAGCTAGAGCGGGGCTGGAGGCCACGGGGGTCCAGCGCCGAGAAGCTGCCTGGCGCCGCCCTGCTGGGCTGGGCTCGAGCCCCGGAGTTTCCAGCATTGGGTGCCACCAAGGTTGTTCCCCTGCCCCGCATCCCAGCTGGCTGCCTCCCTGCGCTGACCGTGCCAGGGGCCCAGCAGGAGACAGGCCCCCCCCCCGGCTGGCCTGGAGCGCAGCCCCTTCCCCACTCGTGTCTGACTCCAGCACCCACTGGCGAGCTAAGCCACTGGGGGGGGGCGGTGCTGCTAACTTGCCCCATGCCTAGCAGGCTGGGGGGGAACAGCCCAATTCCCCCAGGAGTCCACAGAAAGCAGGGACCCGGGCTGACATGCAGGAGACACGCCTGCTGAAAGACACACTGCAAGGTGCATCGGGTGCAAGGGTGCTGCTCTCAACCCGGCTTTCTCAGTGTGACTCTTAAAAAAAACAAAACACCTCATACAGCTACAAACCCAAGAATGAGCGAATGGTCTGCCGCTGTGTTAAAGACGGGTATTTACTTTTCATCCCTTAGTCATGCTAGGTGGGCTGGCCTCCTGCTAGCTGCAGAATAAAACATTCACTTTTGAATAAGTTAAACAAACAAACAAAAAAGTCACTTCATGAATGAAATGGATGAGGTTGTGAAGCTTGCAACATTCCCTGTTATTTCCTACATGGATTCTACACAGGATGAGGCTCCTATGTGATTATAAAAATAACCTTCTGGTAACAGGGGAAAAGCCCAATAAATCTTTGAAAGCACTTGTCCATGTCCAAGTGTTTTGTTGTGGTCCTATGTTTTAAAAAATGACTAGATTAGGACTAGAGTTAAACAGCAATGGTCTTTCAGGGAGGAGTGTTGTCTAGTGGTCAGAGCAAAGGCCTGGGACTCAGGACTCTTGGATTCTAGTCCCAGTTCTGAAACAGCCTCCCTGTGTTTCCTTGGGGCTAGTCACTAAACCCCCGGGTGTTGAGTTTGGATGCCACATTTGACACACTACAATCTGCTGCTTCGGTCTGCTGAGCACCAGTAGCGCCCATTGCTTTTTAACTGTAGCCGCAGTTGCTCAGGCCCTCGGAGAAGCCAACCTCCAGCTGCTCCCACCTGGGCACCCAAAATTCATGGGCCACTTTGGAAAACTTGGACCTTCATCTTTGTGTGCTGGCTTCCCCAGCTGTAAAATGGTTACTGATAGTTATCAGCCTCCCAGGCTTTGAGTGCCTTGCGCTGGAGGTGCTGGCAGTAGTTTTAAGGAAGAAAAGCTAGCAGTGGTGTTATAGTTATAGACCCCATAGGCTGTGGCTGCTGTGGCACTGAAAACAGAGGCTGCATTTCAGAAAAATTGTGAGGGGAGGGAGGATAAGTTTTATGTCTGCATGCCCAACATGATACATGATTTTATTTCACCCTGCAAAGGCTGGGTGTGGGGGGAAGTGGAAGAGAGCGTGGAGCCTATAGACCTATTAAAAGTCAGGGGGTAAACCAAGATCTGGGGGACAATGCTGCCCTGGCCTCAGCACAAGTGCCATGCCTGCTGCCGAGGACAAGGACAGCAGCCTAACAGCATGAAAACCTCTCACTGGTGGCCTGGTCACCAGCGACAGCTGGTGTTGGTAACAAAGGCTGTAAGACCATTTACTTCCTGGATCAGAATCAAGTCACTAAACAGAAAGGAAACCACCTGGCAAGGGCTCTTCCAGAGGCTAGTGGCAGGTCCATTGTGGGGATGGTGGGGGCTGTTTGGCGTTCTGTGCCAGCCAGCCATCGGGGCCACTGGAATCGTGGAAGCTCTGGCAACCCTCCATCTTTGCATTGCTCTGGCTGCAGTGAAGTGCTTAAGTAGACACTAACCGTTAAAGCATGGACATGTTCCCACTGAAATCAGCAGAACCACCCACTTGCTCAGAATGACGCTTCCTGACTCACGGCTGGTAGTTGCAGTGCAGGGTAGGTGACACAATCCTTGTTTTCCAAATGGGGACATGGGTACAGAACAGCACGAGTCACACATTCAGTTAGTGGTAGATGTGGGAAAAGAACCTGTGTCGTCTGACTCCCAGTTCTTCCCCCACGGAGGAGGAGCAAGGACAGTAAACAAGCAACGTCTGCGGCAACTGTGAATATGCTCAGGCAGCTGGGTGGCTAGATAAGCTGTTAGGGCCTAACTTCACCCAGCTTGCAGAACAGCAGCATCTAGGCTGCTCTGATTAGCAATGATAGGACTTGAAGCAACTGACTATGGCTGACAGGGAGTAACCAATGCCAGCAGTGTTTGCAGCACCCTGAGTACTCCTGGTCCCTGTTGATCATAGACTCATAGACTCTAGGACTGGAAGGGACCTCGAGAGGTCATCGAGTCCAGTCCCCTGCCCTCATGGCAGGACCAAATACTGTCTAGACCATCCCTAATAGACATTTATCTAACCTACTCTTAAATATCTCCAGAGATGGAGATTCCACAACTTCCCTAGGCAATCTATTCCAGTGTTTAACTACCCTGACAGTTAGGAACTTTTTCCTAATGTCCAACCTAAATCTCCCTTGCTGCAGTTTAAGCCCATTGCTTCTTGTTCTATCATTGGAGGCTAAGGTGAACAAGTTTTCTCCCTCCTCCTGATGACACCCTTTTAGATACCTGAAAACTGATATCAGGTCCCCTCTCAGTCTTCTCTTTTCCAAACTAAATAAACCCAATTCCTTCAGCCTTCCTTCATAGGTCATGTTCTCAAGACCTTTAATCATTCTTGTTGCTCTTCTCTGGACCCTCTCCAATTTCTCCACATCTTTCTTGAAATGCGGTGCCCAGAACTGGACACAATACTCCAGTTGAGGCCTAACCAGCGCAGAGTAAAGCGGAAGAATGACTTCTCGTGTCTTGTTTATAACACACCTGTTAATGCATCCCAGAATCATGTTTGCTTTTTTTGCAACAGTATCACACTGTTCACTCATATTAAGCTTGTGGTCCACTATGACCCCTAGGTCTCTTTCTGCCATACTCCTTCCTAGACAGTCTCTTCCCATTCTGTATGTGTGAAACTGATTGTTCCTTCCTAAGTGGAGCACTTTGCATTTATCTTTATTGAACTTCATCCTGTTTACCTCAGACCATTTCTCCAATTTGTCCAGATCATTTTGAATTTTGACCCTGTCCTCCAGAGCAGTTGCAATCCCTCCCAGTTTGGTATCGTCCGCAAACTTAATAAGCGTACTTTCTATGCCAACATCTAAATCGTTGATGAAGATATTGAACAGAACCGGTCCCAAAACAGACCCCTGCGGAACCCCACTTGTTATACCTTTCCAGCAGGATTGGGAGCCATTAACAACTACTCTCTGAGTACGGTTATCCAGCCAGTTATGCACCCACCTTATAGTAGCCCCATCTAAATTGTACTTTCCTAGCTTATCTATAAGAATATCATGCGAAACTGTATCAAATGCCTTACTAAAGTCTAGGTATATCACATCCACCGCTTCTCCCTTATCCACAAGGCTCGTTATCCTATCAAAGAACGTTATCAGATTAGTTTGACAGGATTTGTTCTTTACAAATCCATGCTGGCTATTCCCTATCACCTTACCACCTTCCAAGTGTTTGCAGATGATTTCTTTGATTACCTGCTCCATTATCTTCCCTGGCACAGAAGTTAAACTAACTGGTCTGTAGTTTCCTGGGTTGTTTTTATTTCCCTTTTTATAGATGGGCACTATATTTGCCCCCTTCCAGTCTTCTGGAATCTCCCCCGTCTCCCATGATTTCCCAAAGATAATAGCTAGAGGCTCAGATACCTCCTCTATTAACTCCTTGAGTATTCTAGGATGCATTTCATCAGGCCCTGGTGACTTGCAGGCATCTAACTTTTCTAAGTGCTTTTTTACTTGCTCTTTCCTTATTTTCTCTTCTAAACCTACCCTCTTCCCGTAAGCATTCACTATACTAGACATTCCTTCAGACTTCTCAGGCCACGTCCAGACTAGGAATTAAAATCGATTTTAGATACGCAACTTCAGCTACGAGAATAACGTAGCTGAAGTCGAATTTCTAAAATCGAGGTACTCACCAGTCTGGACGGGGCTCCATCGATGTCCGCGGCTCTCCGTGTCGATTCCGGAACTCCGTTCGGATTGATGGAGTTCCGGAATCGATGTAAGCGCGCTCGGGGATCGATACACCGCGTCCAGACTAGACGCGATATATCGATCCCCGAGCAATCGATTTTAACCCGCCGATGCCGCGGGTTAGTCTGGACGAGGGCTCAGTGAAAACCGAAACAAAGAAGTCATTAAGCATCTCTGCCATTTCCAAGTCTCCCGTTACTGTTACCCCCTCCTCATTGAGCAGTGGGCCTACCCTGTCCTTAGTCTTCCTCTTGCTTCTAATGTATTGATAAAAAGTCTTCTTGTTTCCCTTTATTCCCATAGCTAGTTTGAGTTCATTTTGTGCCTTTGCTTTTCTAATCTTGCCTCTGCATTCCTGTGTTATTTGCCTATATTCATCCTTCGTGATCTGACCTAGTTTCCATTTTTTATATGCCGCCTTTTTATTTTGTAGGTCACGCAAGATCTCAAGGGTAAGCCAAGGTGGTCTTTTGCCACATTTTCTATCTTTCCTAACCATCGGAATAACTTGCTTCTGGGCCCTTAATAGCGTCCCTTTGAAAAACTGCCAACTTTCCTCTGTTGTTTTTCCCCTCAGTCTTAATTCCCATGGGACCTGGCCTATCAGCTCTCTGAGCTTACCAAAATCCGCCTTCCTGAAATCCATTGTCTCTATTCTGCTGTACTCCTTTCTACCCTTCCTTAGAATTGCAAATTCTATGATTTCATGATCACTTTCACCCAAGCTTCCTTCTACTTTTAAATTCTCAACAAGTTCCTCCCTGTTGGTTAAAATCAAGTCTAGAACAGCTTCCCCCCTAGTAGCTTTTTCAATTTTCTGAAATAAAAAGTTGTCTGCAATACAGTCCAGGAACTTATTGGATAGTCTGTGCCCCGCGGTGTTATTTTCCCAACATATATCTGGATAGTTGAAGTCCCCCATCACCACCAAATCTTGGGCTTTGGATGATTTTGTTAGTTGTTTGAAAAAAGCCTCATCCACCTCTTCCGCCTGATTAGGTGGCCTGTAGTAGACTCCCAGCACGACATCACCTGTGTTTTTTACCCCTTTTAGCCTAACCCAGAGACTCTCCACCCTTCCGTCTCCTATGTCCATCTCCACCTCAGTCCAAGTGTGTACATTTTTAATATATAAGGCAACACCTCCTCCCTTTTTCCCCTGTCTATCCTTCCTGAGCAAACTATACCCATCCACACCAACATTCCAGTCGTGTGTATTATCCCACCAAGTTTCAGTAATGCCAATAATGTCATAGTTGTATTTATTTATTAGCACTTCCAGTTCTTCCTGCTTATTACCCATACTTCTTGCATTTGTATAAAGGCATCTAAGATACTGGTTTGATCTTGCCTCCCAGCTTCGCCCTGACCCTCCTTCCTCTCTGCCATTATAGCCCGTGCTCCCTCAGGGCAGCAATAGACTGGTGCTAGGAACCCAATTAGCAGTGCTGAGCCAGCTGCACACTGCATTGTTCAGGTGCATTTATGGGGGGAGGGGGAGTGTACTGTAGGCATGGCTGAAGAGCCATTCCTAGATAGATAGCATTAGATTGGGCGTGATCCCACAGAGGAGAAAGGGAAAAGGGCATCAGATTCACCCAGAAAATTGTTGGTTTTGTAAAAGTCAGCTTTGAACAAAAAGCGGGGATCAATAGAACTCTCTTTTAAATTGAAAGTATGTTTTAAACCAGGGGTAGGCAACCTATAGCAGGTGCGCCAAAGGCGGCATGCGAGCTGACTTTCAGTGGCACTCACACTGCCTGGGCCCTGGCCACCAGGCCGGGGGGGCTCTGCATTTTAATTTAATTTTAAATGAAGCTTCTTAAACATTTTAAAAACCTTATTTACTTTACATACAATAGTTTAGTTATATATATTTATACAAAGAGACCTGTTTTTAAACAGTGGTTCTCCCCCCCCTTTGCTCCCCCAAAGGGCCCAAGAACCAGAAAGGAAACTAACAGTAAGCAAAGTGAAACTGATCCAATGGGCTCTCCCTGGAAAGACAGCCAGGAGCAGAAATAGGGCCGGGTGACCTGCATAGAAAACCGCTTTCCTTTCTGATAAGTTAAGGCCTCCATGACCTCATCTCTTCCCAGAGGCAGTCTGGCCCTGGGCTCCCCAAGCAGCCAATTCAAGCAGGTTGCCCCGGTGCCCTGTTAGAGGTTTGCTACCTGCTGTCTGTTTCCAGGCAGTACCCACATGGGCACTCTGAGTAGGGACCTAACTCTAGCTCCTGGGATGGGACTGCCTGGGCTCCCTGGCCTTTGCTTGTAGCTCAGAGAACCCGGCAGATCCTCGCCCCCGATCCCACATGAATCTCTCTCCCCCTCTAGGCCTAGGCGCCATGAAGCTGAACGAGCGTAGCCTGGCATTCTATGCCACCTGCGACTCCCCCACCGACAATGCCGGCTTCCTCTTCAAGAAGGGCGAGCGGAACACAGCCTACCACCGCCGCTGGTTCGTGCTGAAGGGCAACATGCTCTTCTACTTCGAGGAGCGGGAGAGCCGGGAGCCGGTGGGCGTGATCATCTTGGAGGGCTGCATGGTGGAGCTCTGCGAGGCCACCGAGGAGTTCACCTTCGCCATCAAGTTTGACTGCGCCAAGTCGCGAACCTACGTCCTGGCGGCCGAGAGCCAGGCTGCCATGGAGTCCTGGGTCAAGTCCCTGTCACGTGCCAGCTTCGACTACTTGCGGCTGGTGGTGAAGGAGCTGGAGAAGCAGCTGGAGGAGAAGCAGTCAGGCCTGGCTGACAGCCGAAACATCCAAAGGAGGTCACCAATTTACCGGAAAACCAAGTCGGCTCTCTGCTTGGACACCATGTCTCCAGCTCTGGAGCTGCCACCTCCCCGGGAGAGACCCATGGTGCCGCCTTGCGCCCCCCTGAAAGAGAACGGCTGTGCCGTGTGGAATAACGTTCAGTGCATGGATACCCTGCCAGCTGGGGATGTCCTCAGGGGCCTTGCTGACTCAAGGAGCGTGAGGACGTCTACAGGCGGCAGCCACGAGGGGAGCGTGAAGCCACCTCCTTTGCCGCCTCGCAGACGCGCATCATCCGGCAATACCTGTGGCCCCGGGGCCCTGGTGGCAGACAGCTCGGTGTGCCCAGGCACGCTGTGTTTCTCTAAGCTCCACGACTGGTACGGCAGAGAGATCACTGAGCTGAGGAGAGAGTGGCTGGAGAGCCAGGAGAGCCACAAACTGTGACGGAGGTTCTGGTGGGTGCAGGGGTGAGTGCAACGAGAGGCCAGCGGGCTCATTTGGAAAGATGAAGCCATCTCTGAAGTTCGCCTGGCTGTGAGTGCCACCTGAGAGACTGTCACATGCTGCCGATCTGTCAGCGGGATGGGGAACTCCTGCATGCCGGGAACTTTGCATGCCCGGTGTTGCATGCCCAGCTCCAGCAGTGATCCCGTCGGTCGCTGAGTCTTGTCTTCCCATTGCCAGCAGCGGCTTTGATGTGGAAGTGGAGACAGTTGGTTTTAAATTCTGCTTCTGGATTTATGTACCTGACCTGCTGCATCCAAGCCTGACCTGCCCATTGCTGGCAATGGACTTCATGGCACCTTGGGGACAATGAGCTCTTCTGAGCCGAAGGGGCTTTGTGTCCAAACCCCTCAGGCCAGTGTCGTTCATTGAGTGTCATTTCCTGCACTAACACGGGGCTCAGGCACTTGCTGGTCCAGCACCACAGCTCAGCAGGGACACGCTTGGGGCTCTCAAAGCGTGTGTCGTTGCTTGCAGACTGTCTCTGTAACAGTAGGGTGACCAGATGGCAACTGTGAAAAAACAGGACAGAGGGTGGGAGGTAATAGGTACCTATATAAGAAAAAGTCCCCAAAAAAGGACTGTCCCTTTAAAAATGGTCACTCTATGTAACTGTCTTCCTGAAATTATTCTAGAGTCTGACATCCCGTGAGTTGCTGGAGTCAGAAAAGAATGTGCTAGAGCACCCGGGCAGCTAGAATCGCTGCTTCTGGGGGGATTTCTCGGCCTCTCGGTTTTGGAGACAGCAGCTACTGAAATCACATCGGTGTGGAAGTAGAAGAAGCAAGAAAGTGACCAAGATACTGTGATTTTTTACAGTCTGATACCTTGTGACCTGTTTCCACTTTCCATGATGCCACCGGAAAGCTGGGACCCCATTTAACATTGGCCTAAATAATTCTTTCCAGCCCTCCTGGTTTTGTGGTACGGGACCTTTAAAAATATGGGCCTGCATTAATTCCTTTGGCCTAGCAATGCTAGTTTTGGCACTGATCCAGGCTGGATTATAGATGGGTAATTCTTAGTTCCGAATTTGTGCCTAGTTCATTCTTGGCCAGTGGTTTTCAGCCTGTGGTCTGCAGAGCCCGGGGAGCTCACAGACTGTGTCTAAGGGGTCCGGGAAAGGTGTCATTACCATAGAATGGTGGTTTTCAACCTGTGGTCCGTGCTGCTGACCCCTTAAGATTTCCAAAAGCATCTGCATCCCCAGACAACATTGTTTTTAGGGGTCCTCAAATGAAAAAAGGTTGAAAACCACTTTTCTAGGCCAAAGAGCGGCACAAGCCTTGATGTGAATATTTGTTCTAGGTCTGTGGTGTTCAGGATTTAACATTTTTGGTCTGGGCAGAAAGAAGGTCAAACAATGCCACAGTTTCTTGGTTTTCCAGGTGAAAATCAGCTGAGCAGGATAAAAGCATTTGTTCCTTAAAGAAGGATGGTTTTCCTTCTTGAAACTAGATCAGGCAACACGGCCAGGAGAGAAGGTGCTTTGCTAGAACAGGAGTTTGTTTTTTCCCTTCACCTAGCTGCTCCAGCTCTGGAAGCTGTTGCTGTGGTCCTGGGGGCTGCCCTGGCCTCAACCGCTGCCCCTGTTGCTGCACCCACTGCTCCTGCAGTGCCAGGGGCTCACCCAGGCCTGAAGCTGCTGCTCCAGCCCTGCCGCTGTGGCAAGCTGAACCCAATGATGTCCCAGAGAATCCCTTGAAGTCATGGAATCCGTGACCGAATCAGATCCTTAGTGATTGCTGAACATCCTACCCCGAGAGTTACATGGGAAGACTTCCATGAAGTGAGTTATTTTCAGGCGTAAATGGCTGCAGCACCGGGGCTTCGGTTTGGAGCACAACCACAGTGCTTGGGCAGAGCATGGCTTGCTCTGTTTTTTACATGTGACCGTGTAAAGCAGACTTCCTACTAACAGTGGGGTCCTCGTCCAGGACTTGGATTCCTAGGCACTACGGTAATAGAATGAGTATTAATAAGAAGTGTCTGGTTGTGTCTGAAGGGGTTGTAGCAATGAACACTGCAGGGCTACGGCGAGGGAAGCACAACATGAATTTCAATGGAACGTTCACCTTTTCCAAGCTGATTTCAAACCAGCTTCTCTAATTTATAGAGGAAATGCACAGCAGCTCAATGATTCAGTACCCAGAAAGGCACTTGCTCATGGATATAAATTTAGCTTGCAAAGAACTGAAAAATCCGGTGCATTTCAGTACAGTGAGGAACTGAAGGCTTCTGGTGTTTCTTTTTTTTTTTTAACATTTTTTATTGCTGAAATATTTTAATTTTTACTCTCTCCTGTCAGTTCCATTGTGGGACAACGTCTCCATTGAAGAGATGCATATATTATTGCAGCTCCTGGCTCGTTGAGTGATGTCCAGTTCTTGGGAATATTTCACACTCCTAAGATTGCCTAAATAGAAAATGGTCTCCCTGAGCATAAGGTCTGAGGTCATTTCCATGCACCTTGTTTTGTATTCCTTGTATGTACCGTATAACATGCCACAGATTCACTGCTGGGTCTGTGTGTGTGTGTGAATTTATTTGTGATACTGAAAAGTTATTTATAAGATCTTTCTTTAAAAAATATTTTTTTCCTCTCCAGCCTGTCATGTGGGTACATTTTAAATCTGTTCTCCCAGGGAAGGATGCTAGCATTTGAATGCTTGCCTTACCCGTGACACATGCCCTTACCGTACTTAACACCGAGTTCTCCTGGGCACAGAATCGACCCCCACGAGGAATCCATTGACAATCCCAGCAAGCAACGCTGACTGAGATCTGCTTTTGACCACACCGTCTTTGACTGCAGTTAGGTAGGCGAGTGCAATGGACAACTTCGACTACTTCAGCACAAACTGCTTTGTGGGAAATCTGCCTCTTCCAAATGTTCTCAGTTTCCAGGGACATTAAAAATAGAGAAGAGAGGAGCCAGACTCTTGCACTAGATAAATGGGGTTTCTTAGGACTTGACAATTGCATCTGGACAGCAAATCACAATTAACTTTACACAGTAGGAGTGAAATTCTTTCATGTTACCTAGAGCAACCTGGTAGAACTGCAGAAGAGTTTAACTTGGATCATTTCGCAATCTACAGTGGTTGGCATCGTGTGTACAGCCTGTGCTCGTTAGGAGCCCTTAAACTCACGGGGGCAACTTCATCCCTGCAGTAACGCCAGGGAAGTCAGTGGACTTACCTCCAGGCTGAATTTGGCTCTGTGGATGCACATGTTGTAGTGTAAGAGGTGAGCTCGCCTTTAGACGGGGCAAGGGTTTTAAGGAACACATGATCATCCCAGCATTACAGCCCAGCTTGGTTGTCAAAGGCTTCTGCGTACTGGAAAATACTGCATGGACACGAACTCCTATGACACTTGACTGCCTTGGAGTAGTGCTGGCAGGGAATGAAAATTCTGGGATTTTTTTTTTTTCACTGCACGTGGAGTAAATACATGGCTAGGCAGAAACAGCTGAGTGCTACAGGCATCCAAACCTCTGAATGTGTTAAGCTGTCAGCATCCCAGTGTCCGTTGTCTTTAAGGGGAAGTGTCCCTGAAACACTGGGGGGGGAGGAGGGGAATTCTCTTGCGTATTGAACAAGAACATGTCAGACAAAGAATGATACCATCAGCGAGGCGTTGAATGATTCATGGGCTGTATTAAAGCTCTGTGTGTGTGTGTGTGTGTGTGTGTGTGCCCGCTTAACTCTATCTTACACACATCTTATAAACACTAAGACAAGCCATGTTTTAGTGGATTATCCCCTCCTCATTCTCCAGCTGGGTTGTGGTGCATTTTATATATATGTACGCCTGGCCTTTCCATTTTGTGTTTCATGTTATTGTACCATAATTTTAATTTACTGGTATCCTTATTTATGTTAGTGTCTGACTGTCAAAGATGGTGTGTTTTTATTCCAAAGGGAGAGCTATTTTGTAACTTGCAAGAGTGTAACATTTTGCAAAGAAATGTCATTAAAAGTTTGGCTGCCATTAATTTTCTTTCAGAAGGGACATGTACATGTTCCCTCTCTCAGAATGTATTTACTTCCTTACTCAAAGTTATTTTAGAAATGCGGCTTGGTTGAGCTTTCTACATGTGTTCAAGGTTTGACTTGTTAGTCTAAACACCCTGCATGTTTTAATTCCAGAACCTGGTGCCACCCCAGTCAATGGGAGTTTTGACATTGACTTTAGTTATACTAAGGTTTAACTCCTAACAATTTTACACAACGGGTCCTGAGAACACTATCATGTGTAACCCACTCTGGCAGAATGTGGGACTGTGTCCCCCCTCCCAGTACAGGACAAGAGTTTACTACTGCTACCAGGTCATGGAATTACTGTTTAGCTCAAATGGTGGAGGCACATGCTTTTAATAGTGAAAGTGTCAGGACCAAAGCTGCTGATAGCCTGAGAGCTGTTCTGCTTATGTAAATACTATCACATAGACTTACTCTGAACTAGGTCAAAGGTCCACTTATCATGCTGGGCCTAGGGGGAAGCAAATTCAAGTAGAATGTTAGGGGGGGAGGGAGGGATTATACCTAATGGAATAATTAAAGAATCCGCCAAGGTTACAGTTTGAAATCCACTCCTTACAGCCTGGAAAATGCTGGGAGATCCAAATACTACAGAACTGCGAGGCACCAAGGGTTTGTTTTCCATTTGATAACTGCTAGTTTAGTACTGGGAAATCCACAAAGATAAACTGATCACAAACTGCTTCTAGCCCTTGCTCTATAAACAACCTGTCATCTCTCAGTAGAAGCTCTCTCGTGTCTATGATGAAGGAAGAATATTTTATTTTTTTAAAACTAAAATAATGGAAAAGTGCAAGTCAGACCAAAATTCATACTTTTTTGCAAGCTATGAATAACAACATAGAGCTGAGATCATAAATCTCCAAAGGGGGGATTTTTTTTTGAAAGTGCGGGAAGTGGAACTATTCATAGATATTTTGCATGTAGTACTTGCACATATAAAATCATTCCAAGAATTGCCAGCTTGGGCAACAGCAGACACGTCATCCGAGGGAAGATGGATTGTCTGCAAACCCGCTGCTGAGTGTATTTTTCTTCAGTCGTCCAAGACTAAATCAGATATTTCCACGAGGCCTTTTCTTCGTTCAGAATTGTGCAAATCACTAGCCCTCAGGCACCATGCCCTATAACTTTACAGTCTCAGAAGTCAAGTCATTTAAAAAAAAAAAATGCCCACCACAAGCTGGCTTCCAAGCCCCCTCTACTGTGGAAAAAATGGATCATCCCTCACTCTGGAGCATGGAACCCCTAGCTGTGCACCTGCCGAGCCCAGAGAGCTGAGCAACAGCCACCCTTTTGCAGAGCCGGTGCCAGAAACCCGGTGCATTACTGATGCCTGCAAAGTGCAATAGTCAGACAAGATGTGGCTCCCACTGATAGACCGGACAAGTCGCTCATTGACTTAAGCAGTACTGACCTAGCACCTGATGCTGAGAGCCATCAGCATTTGTATGTCCCCTTGGAGTCCATGGGAATGGAAGGGGCTCAGTGCCCCTCCAAAGCAGCTGCTCTGGCTCAGGCCTGCTGTGAGAAAACATAACTGACCTTGGTACAGTGCCTAGCGCACACGTGTTACACAGTATCTGTGCCAATACACAATGCAAAGGCCTGGCAGGTGTGAGGCATGTAGCTTAACTACGGTGAGGAGGGGGATACAAACGATGCATGTGAGGAGGAGAACAGCCATCCCAGTGGAAACCCTGCAGTTCAGAGGCTGTTTAGCTCTAGGGTACCCTCCAGGGCCAGCTCCAACTCCTGTTAGTCAGCCCCCTGGATCAGTAGCAGCTGCTGCTAGCACAGGGTGGGGGTGAAGGTTACAAAGGCCACGTGCCAGGGAACGCTGAATGAGCTTTGAGCGGCTCAGAGGACTGCATCATGTGGTCGGTTTAAAGGCAGAGGAAATTGATGCCAGTAGGCACCTGAGCTTGTGAAGGGCCAGATGGTGCTAGCCCTAAAAGGTGGGTTGGGTTTCAGAAGGGAGGGGAAGGCAAATGGGGATTTGATGACGAGCAGGGAGACTGGATGGCAGCAGGGGGCTGGATCTCCTGTTCCCTGGATCAACAGGAGGCTGGCAGCCCAGGACCAGCGTGACTCTTCTCCATCTAGGGCACTTTTTATTCCTGGACATTTCGATCGACTTGAGCACTAGACATAAACTGGGCCCCTCGCCTGCTGCTGTGGGGGAATGTGACTCCAAACCAGCCCAACGCCCCCACACTGAGAGAACCCTTTACTCAAACATTTAAGATTGAGACTCAAAGCTAGTTGCCAGCATCTCTTTAAAACAGCTGTTTTCCACAATCAGAAGTCGCCACTTGCAGTAACAGGGCTCCTGTGAGTCACACCAGGGTCTTCCTGTTCTTCTCAGAGAATGATTTTGCCAGGGCTATAATTAGGGTCTTACCAAGTTCACAGCTATGAAAAACGGAGTGTGAAAACTGGTTTCCCCCCTTTAAATCTGGTCTTTTGTGTGTTTTTACCCTGTACTACACAGATTTCATGGGGAGACCAGTGTTTGTCAAACAGGGAGTCCTGACCAAAAAGGGAGTTGCAGGGGGGATCTCAGTATTGCCCTCCCATACTTCTGCACTGCCTTTAGAGCTGGGTGGCTGGCGAGCAGCAGCTATTGGCTGGGCGCCCAGGTCTGAAGGCAGCGCCGCCACCAGCAGCAGTGCAGAAGTAAGAGCAGCAGGACCACAAACCCCCCTCCCCCACAATAACTTGTTACCCACACAACTCCATATTGGGTCCGGACCCCTACAATTACAACACTGTGAAATTTCAAATTTAAATAGCTGAAATCATGGAATTTATGATTTTTAAAACCCTATGACTGTGAAATTGACCCCGAATTTGGTAGGGCCCTAGGTATAATATACTGGGTTAACCTTTAGCTATGGGATGTGCCGTGCCATGGGATTCCTGACCCAAACATATTAGGCCAAAACGTTCTGTTTAGGGCACAGCTGCGACTGGATTTTCAGGAGCATTGAGGTCCTAAAGCACCCACTGGAGTTACTCCAGTTTTACACCTGGAGTGTGTCAATTTTTCAGAAACACTTTTTTCCCCCAAAATATTTCAACATATTTCATGAAAAATGTTTTCAGCTTTCCAAGCTGGGGAACCAGAGCATCTCAGATAGTCACAATTGCAACAATTTTCTGCAAAGCATTTCTAAAAATGTTCATTGCATTTTTTTCTCCCCTGCATTTTTCAGCCATCTTCATTTTATGCCTGCCTAGCTGAGCTCAAAATCAGACCCCTTATGTAACACCACTTTACTGAGAGCAAAATAGGGAAGCAGTTTCAAAGCTATTGCTTATAGACAGGACTAATCTAAGCTCCATTGAAGTCAACTTTGCTGGTTTTGGATGAGGACCCAGAATTGCGCTCAAACTCTCTTTTAGGGAAATGCATTGTAGTGTTAAAAAAAACTTAGTCATCACCTCTTTAAACCAGGACATTGGGCTAAATTTCTTGCAACTCCATTTTCCTGGCATCTGCTGTGCCTTGTTCTATCTGCCATTCCCAGCACTGAGCAGCGGCCCTGCAATCAGAAGGGGATTATGCATCATGGCCGGTTCATTTCCTCTGATTTTTCTAACCTCTATTTCCACCATGTGTATCACTAGCCCATTGGGGCAGGGCCCGCTTTGAAAGCAAGACAGGCTCCTGGTGCTAATCTGGTGAGCACCAGAGTATTTTGCCCCATTTGCAGTTTGTTCTGAGCCCTTTTGACATAGCTGTTAGCACCTAACAAAACAAAAACAGCAAGTCTGCAGCTAGCAGAAGCAAACAGCTGCCCTGTGGCTGCCATGTCACTCCAAGAGAGACAAGATTTGGATGCAGGATTTTTAAAATCACCTGGGAGAGTGAGGTGCCCAACTCCCATTGAGTTTCATTCCCAGCCTTAAAATATACACCAAGCTTTACGATGTGCGTCCCTGCCTGGTTCTCCTTCATCTTACGCCCTGACGCTGCAGTTGCCTTTGGTTCAGTGGGGCACTCGGGAGAGCCAATAGCAGGAGAGGGAGCTTTGGGGCAGAGATCGTGGAGGCTGGTGGATTCAATCGCCAGCCTGGGGAAAGCAACTGGCCACACTTTGGTCAGTTCATAGCCTTTACTTCCGGGTCCTGTTTAATCTTCAATGCAAAAGAAAGGAAACAAGGCAAAGGGGATGGATCACTTGATGATTCCCTGCTCTGTTCATTCCCTCTGAGGTCCCTGGCATTGGCCACTGTCAGAAGACAGGACACTGGGCTAGGTGGACCTTTGAGCTGACCCAGTCTGGACGTTCTTATGTTCACAAGATCAAGTAATATCAAGTGCCCCTCCTAGCCCATGGGGCCCTCAGACCTCCATCAGCTTTCTGGGCAGGTAATTTCCCAGCCTGGGGTGTCCACAAGGCCTGCCTGCTCTCTCCCAGTCCTCCTCACAGTCCCCAGAGAGCATCCTCCAGCCCTCCGCTGGGCCCAAGCACGCACAGCTTGCCGGGGCCCTTGTTTATATCTCCTAGCTAGCTTAGCTCCAATCACCTGATGCTATCCAGCTGGGACAGGCGATTCCCAGCACCTGCCTGCTGGGCTCCTCTTCAGAACGGGGCTGGCTGCTTCCCGGCCCTTCCAGGGGACAGCCCGCCCCATTACGGAGCATCTCCCATTGTGTAGTTGTGAAGCATCTAGCCGCCAATCAGCGACTGGGCCTCTGGGGGCGACCTGTAACTGACAGGGCAATCGCCTTGAACGCCCTGGTCACATTAAGGTTATGGATGATTGTGGGAGCCGACAGCCTGAAGCCAGGTGCTCTTGGTGGCCCATGAAAGGGGAAATCCAGCGGCAGTGGCCTTGATGCTGTGCCCGAGATGGTGGCAGCGCAGGTGGGATCTATGCCAGCGTGAACCGCAGCATCTGCGGCAGGAGGGCCAGAGGCGAGCGATACAGGAAAATGAGCTGTGAGCCACAGCAGAAAGGCAGCTCCATGCTGAGGTGCAGACACAGGTGGGGTTGGCTCCCTGCAGGGAGGCGGGAAGGACGCTGACCTAGGCTGTAGCCATGCTCCATGCAGCAGGACTTGCTTTGTCTCTCACGCAGCCGTGCTAGAGATGCTGTTGCTTGTTCTCCCTCCAGGGCTGGGCGGCTCCTGCTACCTCACCGCTGCTGTCTCTTGGGTGGCCAGTGTTCGTTTTCGGGTATGCTGGGGGCAGGGGGAGAATGGGGAACGAATGACCAAAGCCCAACACAAGAGAACAGCTACGCCTGCTAATCCAAAGCCTCTGCGCCTCGCTTCATCGCTCTCTTTGGGCCTCCGGAGCTCATAGCATGAGCATGGCTGGGATTTAGCTTTGCCTGACCCTGCCGGCTGGCTAGCAGCTGGAACATCCCTGGGCAAAACAAAGCATGGACGTTAAAGTATAAAGATCCCCTTTGGATTTTGAATGCTGCTTTGGGTTATACGTGGGGCTCACTGCACACCACCTGGGTGGCCCCAAAGCAGTGCGGGCCTCGCTCAGCCCTGGGTGTCCCTGCTAACTCCAAACTCATTGCATTTGACCTCTCCTACAGGAGAACTCTGGTTCCCCGCAACGCCGTGAGCTAGCACTGCTCTCAGCTGCTACTCTGAGCATGTGCTTTTGCATGGAAAGGCAATGTCACCGCCCTGGTTTCCTTTCTTCCGTGCTGATCCTCCAGTGAGCTGCCAGCCCACCACTCCTGGCCCCTATGCAATGGCAGATTTGACTTCCTGCAGCCTGTCTGGGGTCCAGGCTCACAAGTCTCTTCCCTAATATTGAATTGTCCAGCTCACAACATGGGGCCTGGCCCTTGTCTCAAAGTCCTTTCTGCATCAACCAGCCTCTTGTGGCCTCTGGTATCCACTGCAGGAGCATCACTGTAATTAGCTGCCTCATAAAACAGGGAGCAGGCTGGCCTCGGCATGGCTACATTGAAATAAGAAGGGCAGGGAGACAGCCTCGGAAATGCTGATCTGCTGGGCTCAGCGCTGGGCGTGAGCCTGCGACTACTCCCCTGCCACAGCAGGACGGTCCCTTGCCAAGGAGAAGGGGGAATGACTTCAACGGAATCGGAGCTGGACCAAACCAAAATCCTGGATCCAAACCACTGAAACTTTATGGCTGTAAAAGTCCAGAGCAAAACCGTGCCTGGATCCACACACTTCAGAGGTTTGGAGCTGGGCTTGGCTGGTTGGAGGCAGCTTAGCTCAAAGTGCAGGGCAGTTTTCCTGTAACAACCACTGCTTATCCATCAATATAGAAGGAGCTGGGGGGACTTGGCCACACTCTGGTGCCATGCCCAGCCCCAGTATCACTACTGCTTTACCCATGACCACACTGGAGTAGATAGGAGACAGGCCCCAGCTCGGAATGGGCACTGGGAAGGGGAGGAAGAATTGTGCCAATCCGTCCAGCCTGCCCTGGAAGCAAACCTAGCCTTGATTTCAGATGTGGATTTAATGGTGCTTTTCCCACAGCCCCCTCCCCCGCACTCCCCGAGTGATGCTGTAATGCTGTTCACCGCTACCCCTAAATCTGTTTCGATTGTGTAGCTACACGTTTGTACAGCAAGAAAGAACCATCCTATATTTTGTGGCGAGTGCTGCTTCAGTCTGAGGAGCTCATTTTGCCAACAAGAATTGTTGCAACAACCCAGTGGGATGAGTTATTACTCCTCAGGAAACTGAGGCACACGGGGGTGATGTGACTTTCCCAAAGTCACTCAGGGCGTGCGTAGCAAAGCCAGTAACAGAACCTAAGTCTTTTGGCTACCTTACAGGCCTTCCAATATTTACCTTGCTTTGCTAGATAAATGCTGCTGATTTTTTTTTTTTTAAACGAAGTGCTACAGTAGAACCAGCTCAGATCTACTGTCTAACACCGCAGCTGGAGTACGGGGAACCCTCCCTCCCCACCAGCATCCGAAGGGTTAACTTGGTAACATTCAATTGTCCACAAAGACAGAAAAACGGTTGCCATGGCAGCAGGCTGCGCTTTCTTGAGAAGTTGCAGATTTTCATTAAAAATAAATCCTCCCCACCATGTTAGCAGCCGAACACGCTTAAACAGCTCCACAACATATGGATTTATTAATTCATCAAAGGCAACACCCTGTCTCCTGTCAGAAGCTACAAAACAGTCGAGCGATATGAATCTGTGTAAGGTCAGCCAGCTCCTTAAAGAAACAAAGAGCCCACAATGAACACAGACGTTCCTTAATCCTCTGCTAAGATGCAAAGCGTTAGTCGAGGTTGAAGGCGGACTGTCTTGGTTAGGAGCAGGTTTAACACCCCCGAGACTTACCTGCAGCGGAAGTGCAGCGTGAACTGCTTGCGGAAAGACGGGGCGTCGGTAGAGATGGCCCCTGGGCTCTGGATTTGGGGTGGGTTGGCAGTTGGGGGTTAGTTTGTGCCATGGTTAGCTTGGGGCTGGTTGCAGAATTCAAATCCAGCTCCACAGTTGGATTCTGAACGCTGCTCCGGGTCCAGGGCTGTTTGGAGCGAGGGGTTTGGTTCAGCCCATCCCTAGCGCAGCACTGGGGGAGGACTGTACAGGATGCAGCTGGGCCCTAGACAAGACGACACATATATCCGTGGTGTGTTGTGTCATCAAGAACTAACTCCTTGCAGGTTCAGAAAGCAGGGAGATGAGGGAGGAAAGGGATTGCTTAGGAACCAACTCAGAACAAAACAGATCGAAACACCAAAGTTATTATACAACTTCTGTATTTAGTGGCTCTTTACAGAACTTGTTCCTTTTAAAATTTTTAACAAAGTTCATCAATCTCATAGAAACTTTTTAAGTACAGTACATGAGCCTAACAAAAAGTGATCAACATGTCCCACCTAGCTTTTAGTACAACAGGATTTCTGTGTTCAAAAACTAGACTAAGTGCTTAATCAAATCCCGTTCCACTAAAGCTAACAACTAGCACACTAAGAATAGTAGTCAACGTGTATGCCTCGCCCTTCTATGGCATGTTGGGGTTTGAAACCATACAAATTGTTCCGTTAGACAAGCTCTCACTTGTTCAGACAGGGCTATGGTTGCTAAAATATGGCAGATGGATCCTGGCCGTCATGGAGTCAAATGGATTTGCTTTTAAAATTGGTCATTAACTACCACCCGAGTATAAAAATACCTTCTATTCTGATAAAAATGTATACAGTGGAAAAGTATTCCATGCATCGCCTCTGTGCCTGGCAGATGTGCGCTCACGACACTTCAGTTGCCATTCGGTGCGGAGATTTTTACCTGGCTGCATCTGTGAAGGGAGGGAATGGGTAGGTCTTTGCATGCTGCATTCTGGTCCTTGCCAAAGGCTGTTAAAAGCCCCCGCCCAGCACTGAACAAACCAACACAATTCATTTAAACCAGTCTTCTTTGAAAGGCATTGCGTTAGCCGGGGCTTGATCACTGGCACGGATTAAGATAGATCTTGGTCTATTCAACAGTCTTTAGCTGCGAGAATGGGAGAAAAATCCATTGCAGGGGCAATTCAACAGCACAGAGATACACGTGCAACTGATGCTGCTAAAATGTCTGGTCCGATGGCTGATAACTCAGCATGTGCCTCTCTGTAATGAAAGCCTGATCCAAAGCCCCTGGAAATCAATGGCAAGACTCCTGCCCTCTTCAGCGAGCTCTGGATCAGGCCCGAAGGCCGCAGTTCAGCAAAAACTGACGTGTAACTTCACACGCATCTTAGGCTTTACTGAAGTCAAAGCATGCGCTTAAAAGGGCTTTGCTGAATCAGGGCCCCGGTCGATTACCAAGGACCTCCTATCTAAGCACGGGAAGACACGGTGGGTACCAGAGGGCAATTTGTTGTAACGGCGCCCACTGCAAAGTGGGGTGGGGTGGAAGCAAGTGCCCCAAGGTGCTGCAGCACTGCCTTTCTACTGTCCAGGATTTATACCCTTCACTCAGTGCGGGGGGAAGGCGGTTGGCCTTAGGCTGTAACTTCAACCAAGCGTTGCTGTAGAGAACAGTTGAGGACCTATTTGACATGCAGAAGCCATAACATGTAAATAAAGCCATTTGCTGACGGATTCAAACCTGGCGGATAATCCTCATTCCTTGGCACTCTTTCTAGAGCCCAAAATCTAGCAACATAAAGGTGCTTCTGCCTCAAAGGCTGGAACTACCTAAGGTAAAAACAAACAGATTCCGACTCCGGAGGCGAGCCAGTGGTTTCTATTTTTTGAGTGCTTTTCCCCAAGCACTGGCATTGAAAGCTCAGAGTTAACATGTCCTGCTGGCCGACGCCCACTCACCAAAGGAGGTGATGCTCATGCATAAAAAAAAATATCTTGCGATGTCATGATCATTGTTAATGTACGTTACTATCAAACCAGACACGTCAAAAGACATTTTGCACCCGTGAACCTTTCCCTTCTCCCTCCCAAAATCAGAGATATAGGTTATTTCAATTTTTGTGTTTGTTTTTCAAACGGACAGAAAGCTTTGCCGCCAACCGCTGAAACTGTTTTGTTCTTTTCGGTTTGTCACGGGTTACGCACGAGAAGAAGTAGAAGGAATTGGTTATGGACCATGCTACAGCTTGTTCAGGAAGGCTATTGCAGACATTTTCTACAACATATACAACTGCACGTGACATTCTGTGTTACAAAGAGTTCAAAACATACCACCAGAATTAAATACATACTCGATGGCATCAAGGGTTTCAATTTAGAGTCTTCACGGACTATAACCACAGTCTCTGGAAAGGAAAGTAGCAATGCAGTGTCTTACAGACAAATGTGGAAAAACCGCTAGTCAAAAGTTTATTAAATTTGGTCAGTCTTATAGTGCTTCTCAATGGCTTTGATCAATGTCTTTTTTTTTTTAATCTCTTCCAGTGGCAAACTACAAGACTTCAGTGTACATTTAATGACACAGATGCTACATCATCTTGATTTTATAGCTATCTTTAATATCAAAACAGCGTAAGCTGTTAATAAATTCCAAAGTATCCTTTTATTAAAATATCTAAAAGAGGTCTATAAATATTTTTTTTCTAAAAGTGTATCCAGTTTTTCACATTTAAAACAAAGCTCAGGTTTTATTTATTTTTGTTCCCTTTCATCAGGTGTGAAGATTCAGAAGCTACGTGCTGTTTTTCCTTCCCTTTCTTATTAACCAAATGGGTTTTTCTTTTGTCCTCAGCATGTGATGAAATTAACAAAATATATATATATATATATATTTTTATATATACGCCAGTAGGGCTCCCTGTTCCATCAACGTGTTCCAGAAAGTTTATAATTGTCACCAACGAAAGCAACCAATCAGATCCTTGTTCTTCAGCTGCTGCCCAGCTGTTCAGAATTCCCACTCCAGGGTCTCCTCCCGATTGGCTGCCTTTTCTAGCCTGTGGATGATGTTGTTGAGGTTGGCCATTTTCTCGTGTCTCCGCTGGATGGTTGTGTTCAGCTTGACACTCTGCTGTAAAGAGCCCGTATCTGCGGCAGGACTTGAACTCTGCACCTTGGCGGAGGTGGTGTTTGGCAGTGACGGAGAGATGGGAGCAGAGGAGGACGGGACTGGCGAAACGGATATCATGAGGCCCGGAGAGGAGGCAGCTGAGGGCGAGTTCAGAGAGACCTCTAGGCTGCAGCGGGAGGACTCCGAGGCGGATTTAAAGCTAATGGGGTCAGGGTGCAGCCGCTCTCCACCTTCTGATTCCTGGGGTGGATGAAGGGCAGAGCAGTCGGGAGTGCCAGCGGCGTGCGCTGTGCTGTACAAAGCGCTGCTCCTGGTGAGGCTGGCAGTGCTTTGGGGAGTGTCCTGAGTGGCCTCTGCACAGGCAGCATCCACCCGCTCTTCTTTGAGAAGCCGGGGATGCTGGATGGAGGCCACCATGTGCTCCGTCTCCCGCTCCAGGCTGCAAGAGTCCCGGTGATTGTAACGGTTGCCCTTCTCCCCCACCTCCATCTGCTCCTGTTTGACCCTGATCAGGGTCTCGCTTGGCCCTCTGTGCTTCGTGTCTCTGAAGACGGGCTTTCTGTCCTCCCCCTCCGAATCAGGGCTCAGCGGGTTGGGGACTCTGTCCGAATTGCTGCCAGGCACGACACTCCCACAGCTGCTCGGCTCCAGGTCTGTGTCGTTGTCTTGGGCCCCTTCCACTAGCATTTCCCGGCGCATCCGGGACCTGCAGGAGAAGCACAACAGGACGGTAACATCAGCACTATGCACCACCAGCCGAGCACCTCAGAGCGGGGGGTGTCATCATCTCTGAATCCCTTCTCCTCTCCATGAGCCCAGGCTGCCACATTACTGAGGGCTGGTCCACGCTAGAAAGTCAGGTCGCCTTAGCGATGTCACTCAGGTGCGAGAGACATTGTTAAGCTGTCCTAAGCCCCAGCGTAGACAGACCTTCTGTCAACCTAGCTACCGCCTCTCGGGGAAGTGAGTTTACCTCAGTGATGGAAGAATCCCTCCCCTCGCTGGAGGGAGTGTCTACACCACAGTGCTCGAGAGGCACAGCCGTTCCGCTGTAGCATTTCTAGTGTACTCTGAGCGAAGGCTCCCAACTCCCCTGGACGGTTGATATTCGAGTTGGCCACAACGCAGGGAAATGATCTGTCAACATTTGTTCAAACTCTCCCACTGTGCCCTGCATGCAGACTCCTCACTTGGGTTTGTAAGGTCCATGGCAGTGGGGTTCTGCTTGTTGCTGTGTGATATATGGAAACGCCACCCACCGATACCCCACTGCCCCCACCCTCGAGCCAGGGCCAGGTATATCTCGGGAGAACCTGGTTTGTGTCTATGAGCAGCAACACACAGATCTTCCTCCGGGGTCCTCTCCCACTCCCCCGGCCAATGTCTCGTCACTGAAAATGGAGCTATGGGTCTGTGAAGCTCAGAGCCTCCCGAGATCCGCACTCCGTCCCGCTCCCTGCTGAGATGAAGACGGCCCTACCCCACCCAAACCCGCCATACCTGTAGTTATGGAACCAGTTGATGACCGTGTTGGTCTTGAGGTTCAGCTGGAAGGAGAGCAGCTCGATGGTCTGCTGGGATGGGTATGGCTCCAGCTGGTAGGCCTTCTTCAGGGCCTCCTTCTCTTCTGGAGCTAGGACCACCCGGGGCTTTTTGACCTGGAGAAGGCTGAGGTCTTGGGGCTGGAGGCTGGGGCTGGTGCACTCGGAGTGGGTGTTGGGAGACTCGCTGTCAGAGCTGGCACTGATCAGCCCATAGCGACGCTTCAGATAAGCTAACGGGAGAGAAGAAGACGCAGCCTATCCATGAGATGCCCTGTGCTGCCAGCACCCCTCCGCCCGTCTCTTCACGCGCGGCTACTCCCGGGCTCTCCCAGTGGGCAGCCAATGGGGAACTTGGCAACACAGAGGCCAGGGCCCTTAAACCAGCCAAACCAAACCTCTGAGGCAGCATGGACAGAAACGGCAGGCAGCACAGTCCATTTCAGAGCAGCTGCAAGCAGCTTCCAGAAAGCGTGCTCCCTGTTCCCTGCCTCGCAAGTGAATGCTGCAGCGGGTCAAAGCATCAGGCTTTCCCCTCTGGAGACCGGGGCCTGAATCTTGGTTTGCACTGGGTGCAAGGATGCGGACATGACTGACCCTGAGCCTGCACACGTGTCATCAATCCTTCTCTACCGGGCCACTCACCTGCCCCAGTCCCTCTCTGACCACAGCATTCTTGTCATTCCTTAGCAATGAGGAACTGTATCTCGGCAGCTTGCAATCCTGTCATTTTAAGACAATTACCCGCCCCGATAACATATCCCGATAAGGCCAGAGCAAGTGCTGGAGACTGGCGAGCTACAGCCAATAGATCCTTCTGACACCTCTCCTTTGTGGGGCACCTGCCAGCCCTGAAGGCTGTCAGAGAACAGCACCATCAAATACATCCTGCCCTGGTGAAATGCAGCCACCTCTAGTCAACCAGCAACAGCATACTGTACTGTGGGATGGGGCGGGAACGTTCTGGTCACGCCCCTATTTGAGTGCCTGGATCGGTGCAGTCAGCCCTTTGCCACCATTCAGTAACATTGCCCGGAACACTATTTATCTCCATGTCAAGGTCATTTGTAAGTCACCAGATTGCAATGAGCAAACTCACAAATCTCAGGTTAGTCTCAGCAGTCCACTAGCTGTGATGCCTGCTTGGTTGAACTGTTGACATTGAGCGGCAGAGGTTGCGAGCCCGATTCCGAAACGCCTTCCTGCAGGTTTACACTGGGGTAACTCCATTTATATGTTCTGTATGTATATATATCTCCTTACTGTATGTTCCATTCTATGCATCCGATGAAGTGGGCTGAAGCCCATGAAAGCTTATGCTCAAATAAATTTGTTAGTCTCTAAGGTGCAACAAGTCCTCCTGTTCTTTTTATTGATTTCAGTAGGGTCACTCCTGATTTAAACCAGTACAAGAGCAGAATCGGATCCCAACTCACGGGGAATTGCCATCAATAAAGACCAGCCCACAACTAGCTAGACAGGCAAGCCTGAATTTGGTGCAGAGCAGTGTCAATCCCGTGTGGCGTTCAGGGAGTGATTCCAGATTTACACCCCAGCCCTAGCTCGGTGCCCCCTGGCACTGCGGTGAGCTCATGGGCTTTGACACTCACCTTTTTTCTCCAGTTTCTTCATGTCGCGGAGCTTGTCGACGTTGTGAGGGTCGTTGAGCCAGAGCTGCATGCGGACGAAGGGCTCCCTGCCCTTCAGGCTCAGCTTGTGCCACGGCTTGGGTCTGGAGAGGAGGTCGGAAACTGAGCCCTGCGTCAGGCCCAGGATGCTCTCCCCAAACAGCCGCTGGCCTGGCAGAGAAGAAGCACAGGGGGGGTTATACCAGACGCCACCACGGTTCAGGCCTGGAAACGGGGGTTTAGAGCTTAGAACAGTCCCTAATCCCAGCTGGTCTATTCTGCCAGCACCGCTGCCTGCAATGACGTTGTCCCTGATTATCTGAGCCAGCAGCAAAGCTCCCACAGACTTCAGGGGAGCAGGAGCAGGCCCATCTCGAGGGGAATATGGATTGTCTGTTGCTGCTACGAAGCTGATGCTCTCATGAAGGAAGCAATGAACAGAATATTGTGCAGTGGAGACGGCTGAACCAGCCAGTCGCCAGCCACGCTCAGCTTCCTTGCTATTGGCAACTCGAGTGTCCTTGCCATCACTCGGGCCTGACGGTGAGAGAATGTCTACACTGGAGATGGAGGTGTCACTTCCAGCTCGAGCAGACAGACCCGGGCTAGCGCTCCTCGAGCCAGTGTGCTAGTTACGGACGTTGCTGCAGCTGCGCGAGGTCTGGCTCTTCGAGCTGGGAATCGCCCCTCCAGCTGGAGCACAGACCCACCCTTAGGCCTACTGAGAGGCCCAAACCAATGCACCGCAATGCAGCCCCTCGAATCTGCTTCCATGCCCAAATCATGTGCCTGACCTTTCTCCCTGTGCTAGGCTGGACTGAAACCTCGGAGCCCTCCCCAGCCTAGCCCGTCTCTGCAGCTAAGCACACGCGCTGCTGTGGAGGCCACGGCTAGCCAAGCGGCATCTGGAAATCAGCACCTAGATTGTTGTCCGTTAACACCTCTTTGACCTTCTTGGTGATGGAGTAAGTGTCTAGTTCGGGCGACATGGCGACAATTTCCTGGATGCCCACGGGTGCTTGGCTGTTGGGACACATCTTCCCACTCAGGGACGAGGCCGACCTGCTCTCCGGTTGCTGATTTTCTTTGCTGCTCTCCAGAGTTAGAGTGAGTGGCTCTGGGGGGCTTTTGTCTTGCTCCAAAGGGCTGGGCGGTGGGGAGGGGGAAGACTGGGTCTCCCCAGGGCTGGCTGCCAAATATCAGGGAGACAGAAAGCATTATTGTTGCCATTCACACAATCCTGTTTCCTCCTAGCTGTAGGATTCACCCTTGGGGATTTTAAGTGTATCTTGGTCAGCTCGGTGTTTTGCTAGTTAGCCCTGTGTGGGACAGAGGCTTCTGAATGAGCCTTTAAACCTACCCAGTCATTGATAACATCCCAGAGCATCTTTCAACCTCAAGGATGCCAGGCAAACTATACCCAGGGATCATTTCCCGCGTCACTGAAATGCAGCCACCTCTGGGGCAAAACACAGCAACTATTTAACAGCACCCAGCAACACTATGCACCAGAGAAGAGAATATCATCTCCACTTCAAACTGCATGGCAGCATTTAGGAAGGCAGGACGGAAGGACATCGGGTGAAATCTGGCTGGGATAGCAGAGATAACGCTCTGACTCTTGCAAAAGGTGCCGCAGGAATTTTCTTAGCCATAAGCAGTGAGGACTTGAGAAACCCACTTCTCCTCAGCAGCACATTAGCCCCAAGCACTGGGCTGGAGTCCAGAGCTCAGCCCTGACTCAGTGGCAAGAGGACAGCCCGGTGACTCACCAGCAGCACTTCCTACTGCTGCCTTATTTCTAGCTGCCAGGCCATGGCTTTGACTTTCAACCATGAGCTAGTCGCTTGCGCTTGGCTGCTGTCTCCTCGTCAGCCACATGTGAGACACAAGGGTCAGACTGAGCCTTAATCACCCAAATGTTCTCGGCAAACATGAGGTTTTGATTGTGGCACATGAGATACCTACAGATTTGTGGACAAAAGCCCAATCGGTGGGCACGGCAGGCCCATCCCCAGGGCCCTGGATCCCACAGGTCTACAACGGCAGCAGAACTGAAGCTTTCTTTCTAATGTCCTTTATGTCTCTAGCCCTCCTGGTGAGACGAAAAGCTGGAGAAGGTGGATCCAATGTGACCAATGCAGCAATGTCTGTCTGAGTCTGCTGACAGCCTTACACACAGGTTGCAGCAACAGCCACTGCAGCCAGCCAGGAAGGCATCTGGCCCCACACTCAGCACCAGAGCAGAAGAGCCTGGGGGAGGATGCTGCCCATGTCATCATGGTTAGGGCCACAGCCAGCAGACCTGTGCTTGACCAGGGGCCCTCCATGTGGGCCTAGGATGCTGGATGGTGTTAATCTGGCGCTGGTGGTACCTTTCACGACTAGTGAAAGTTTGCGTGCGAGCATCAAGCCAAAAAATTCATAGACGTAAGAGCTCAGGTATGTGACAGTGAACGTAATATTCACTCTGCCCTGGCCGCTGACCCTTCTCCCCTCCCCTCCAGATCTCGACTGTCTCTCCGCCATGATATATCACAGGGGAAGACATTTAAGTGCAACTGAAACATTATTTTGAATGGGTTTACTGGCAACAAAATCCTCTGTATAAATCTATCAGCTGCCTGTGCGCGGCTGCAGACTAATCTCGCGGCACGCAGTCTCGCCCAGTCCTTCCCCCTTTCTTAACAACTGTCAACTCCAGTCAAGTCTGAGATCATCCGGGGGCAAAAAAGAGTTGACAGAGAATCCCTTTCTGCAGTAAATCTCCAGCTTGCGTGTTGCATTCACCTTGGTGGGGGTGAAAGGGGGAGGAAAAAGCAAAATCAATGAGAAATAAAATAAACGTGAACATTATTTATTGTGGTGATCTGTCGTTTGCGACACGTGCAGACTGGAGAACAGTGGAGGGGGGAGAAATGCCATGTCTCTTCTTTTCGGAAGTGGGGGAGAAATAAGGCAAAACCTTTTATACAGATCCTGTGGTGGTGGAAATAACTGAAGAGAGAACATGAGCATTATTCTCCCCGCAGTTCCTTCTCTGTTCTAGGCACACAGCCAGTGGATTTTTGTTGCTGTTGGGTTTTTTGTTTTTTTTTACTAGACAACTTTCAAAACCAATTTCTGACAAAATAACATTTGAAAGCTCTGTATAACCACCTGATCTTGTCTAACAGACTAATTAAGGGGGTTGGAAATGAGTCGGATGTGTCAGAACAACGGCTCTGGAAAAATGTATGAAGGATCCTTTCCGAAAGATGACAGCGCACGCATGTGTGTGTGTGTGTGTTGGGGGGATATGAGTGTGCCTTGTTTTAACCTGGAGACATAGCACTCCAATTAGAACGCAGCATGAGAGGGGTTGGGGGAAGGGGAGGCTGGTTTTATGGAATAAAGAACACAAATTCTTCCTGTGTTTAAGAATTCAAAGGAGGTCAATGCAGAGAGCGCCTGGAATAGTTGTGATGAGCAGTGTCAGCATCTCTAATGGCTCTGAGATGGAACAAAGGATTGACTGGCAATCTCCCAGACTGGTTTGCTAATGCAGGATGCCATGCGCCCCTGTAGTCTCTGGTGCTCACCGGCTATATTTGCTTTCTCCATTTAAACAAGCTTTGACACCTGATCCAGCACGTGAAAGGCCAGTGAAGTCAATAGGAGTCTTTCCACTGACTTTACCAGAAGATGAATGACGCTCATGGCAGCACACCTTGAGAGAGACCCGTGCCTTGCAACTGCACTGAGGGCTACATTTTGCTCTGAGATACATGCATGCAACTCTACAGGAGTTCAGTGTGCGTATATATCTGCAACATGCTTGTATACTGTGGGTTGCACCCCCTGTATGGCGGTGCCACAGAGAGGATAATAACCTACTACTGGTGCCCCTAATGGAACTTCTCTTTTAGCTCAAGTGCAGGGCCGGCTCCAGGCACCAGCTAAAGAAGCGGGTGCTTGGGGCGGCCAATACCAAGGGGTGGCACGTCCAGGTCTTCGGCGGTGGGTCAGTCCTTTTCAGAGCAAAGGACCTGCCGCTGAATTGCCGCCAAAGAGTGCTGCTGTGGCTTTTTTTTTTTTTTCTTTTTGCTGCTTGGAGAGGCAGAAAACCTGGAGCTGGCCCTGCTTAAGGGGCATAGGTCTCAGGTTCAAACTCTGCTGAAGACCTCTGGATGGGTGCTGTTAAATATCCATAGACATAAGCCCCCAAAATGTTCAGACATTTGTTGGATCCTCTTCCTAATGACTCTGCTCTAACTACCTTAGGCTGGAAGTTTCTTAAGCACAGGCTGTTTTATGAAATGTACAGCACTCTTTGTTGCTAGTCAGGAAGTAATATTTTGAGACTAGTCTCTGCAGGGGTTCACAACTGACTTTTCACTTCATTAGCAATTTCAAAAAGTCAAAAAAATTTCTTGTTTCAGATCGAAAACTAAAGAATTCCACAAATGGAAGAGTTGAAAATTTTTTTCAAGTTGAATGAAATGATTTCTTTCAATTTTGACTCTTAAAATGTTCTGAATTTTATACTTACAATTCAAAGATATTTTGAAACCAGAAATAATTTCAAATTTAGCGAAATGTTTTGTTTAGAAAATGTTGAAAGAAAATGCTTTGATGTTTTAAGAATCCTTTCTTTCTCCTGCCAAATGAACAATTTGGCAAAATTGACATCAATTCATGAACCATTTCGGTGTCACTGAATCTGCATTTTTTTCAATGAAAAAAGGTTTCCCTGAACAATGTCACCCACCTCTCGTATTTTGGCACTTCTGCTATAATTTATCATCGTATTATGGTTAGTGTCAAGAGAGGCCAGAGCCCCTTGCACTCGGCCCTCTGTGAACACCTTGCAAAGAGACTGCCCCTGCCCTGCTGATCTACCTGCCAGAATGGGAAGGGCAGATCTTATTGAGATATTTTATCCCGCTATGTGTGCTCCTGCTTCTGGGTTTGGTTAAAGAGGAGAGAGCTGGAAAGTAACTGAAGTCTCCAGGTTAACACAGGAAGTTCCATGGCTTATGGTTGATACAAGTATCAGTGATCAGACTGATTGACAAGTCTAACAGGTGGACTGACCCATCTATTGATTTATCTGCTGGGTGACTCCAATGGACCAGATGAATATTGCTGGTTAGTTCAGACTACAGATGGGCCAAACCCTCTGAACATCCCTAAGCTCTGGCCAAGTTGGAACCTGGATCCCAGATATGGCTTAGGCCCATCCCTACATACAATATTCAAGGCAGTGGGTGCAGTCTTCAGACAAAGAGCAGCGTGAACTTACCCTGTGGCGGGTTTGGTTGTTGGCTGATCCCTTGGCCAAGCTGATCAGTAAGCCACAACTGCATCCTGATAAATGGTTCCCGGCCTTTCTGGGTCAGCTTGCTCCATGGTTTGGGCCTGGACAGCATGTCACTCACACTTCCTTGGGACAAGCCCAGCACCTAGAGCAGATGTCACAGGAGGAGAGGTTGGGTTGCACGGTAAGCGTCCTCTTCAGGAAGATGCTTTAGTCAAACACAAGTTACTGGGCTCAGGAGAGGGGTAGCTGGCTGAAATAATGGCCTGGGATACACAGGAGGATCTGGTGGTCCCTTCTGCCCGTAAACTCTATGAATCTTTGCTATTTCTTCCCACAGATTCCTCTCATAACAATCTAGTGTTAAGTGGGAGATTCCGTGAAACTGAGCATCCAAAATACTGAGGCTGGAGACTGGCCTGGTGTTCACAGCATCTCCTGGTCATGTCCCGCCCCTTGTTCAGAGCCTGTGCTGGGAACTCACAGCCCTGGGGGAACGTGGCATGATGCTGTCTTTGAGCCCTACTGATTGCTTCACACCAGCATAATGGAGTCAACCTCCTGGGCTGCTTTAAATGATGGCACCCTTGCCAGGCGCTGCCGGTGGTGCCACGCACTGTGGGTGAACCCTTATCGTTGCCAGAATGCCCCCTATGCTGAGGCTTTACAGTGTGCGCGGGGGTTTCATAGGAAAGCCCGTGCTTGGGAAGACTTCTCCCAGGTAGCTGTGGGGCTTCTCTGACCCATGTACAGGGGGTTGGCGGTGGAGAAAGGGAGAGAACAACAGGGGGCAGAGTCCAACCCTGCAGTTTACACATTATCTGCGGGCATCAGGCTGTGTGCTTAGCACTCAGAGGAGGATCTGGGCTGTGAACACCTCTAGATCCCCTTGCTCCCGCACACCGAGTGCACCGTGCCGTGAGATCAGCACGGCGTCTGGAACACAGGTGATGCCGCTCCATTAGCTGATCTCCAAAGAGAATCTCCTCCTGGCTGGGCCCAGAAGCACCTGGCACCCCCCAGAAGCCAGCGCCACAAGTCCCCCGAAAAGGGGGGGCACTCCAACCAGAAACAGCCCCGAAGCCCTTCCGGCCACCCAGTGGGGGTGCCATGCTTCCAGCCTGGGAGGGGGGGCCAGGCTAGGCCTGGGCACAGCTCAGAGTTGCCTGTGGGGGATTTTACGGGGGCCAGGGGAAGGAGGGGGCAGAGGGGGCAGACAGAGGCCTGTTAGGAGCTGAGGGGAAGCTGTGGCTGGTGGCAGGGAGAGGACCCTGGCACAGCAGACAGCCATTAACAGTATAGCTTGGCCCGGGCCTGGCAGGGTGGGAGACAGATGGGAAATGCACTCAGGGGGAGGGAGCGGCTCGGGGAGCAGGAAACAAGTGGCTGGGGAAGCAAAGGGCACCTGCAGAGAGGGCCCCAGAGACAGGGGCTGGGTTTTTACTTGAGGACTTGACCCACCTCCCAGAGAAACTGGTTTGTAATTCCCTGTCTGTCCACAGGCCCCCAGCCAGTCAGCTAGCCTGTCTCCAGCCCCATCGAGTGGGTTTTCTGTGGCAGGTATCAGCAATAGCTGGGGGAGAGTCTAGCCCCCAGCAGCAGCCCCCCACCCACAAGTCTAGGGGAAAGGGGATGTCTGCTGGACTGAGAGGTGTAAATCCTTCCCCATGGTGCTCGAGGGGTGTGGACATGCTGGGGGCCCTCTGGCACTGCGAGCAGAGTCGCTCAGGAGCCTGGGGATGGCGGGTGGGGGAAGAAGCCCAAAGTGGCTGGGAGAGCCGAGAAGACCAGAGAGGGAAGCCAAGCTTTAAACTGGGGCTTGCTTGGGCTTGGGGCTCCAGCCAGGCCATGGGCCAGCCCCAGCCAGATTGGTACCTTTTCCCCGAAGATCCTCTGGCAGATTCCATTCTTGGCCAGTTTCTCCTTCACCTGCCTGGTCAGCTCCAGGGTGTCCACCTCCCTGTACATATACATTTCGTACTGCTCTGGGGTCAGCGGTGGGACGGTTGGCTTGAGGGTGCGTGGGACATACGCCGGGTAATAGGAGAGGCGGCTGGCGCTCTGCGGCTCTGCGCTGGCCCCTTCGGTCTTCATCTCCACAGCCTTGTGGGGCTCGTCCTCGCCCGCAGCCAGTTCCTCCTCGCTGGGCTCCCCCCGTGGCCAGGCCCGCCCGTTGGCCAGGCTGGAGTAACTGGAGGAGGAGGAGAGGGAGGGCGACACCGAGGTGTAGGGCCGGCTGAATAGGCTCCTCTCCGACGCCCAGTGCTGGTCAAAGTAGGAGCCGGCGTCGCCTATCTCCGACTTGACCTTGCGGATGATGCTCTGCACGAAGGCGGCGGGGGACAGCACTGTCAGGGGGGTCTGCGTGGAGCTGGAGCTGGTGCCCAGCGTCCCCTCCTCCTGCTTGATGTAGGCCTGGACAATGTTCTGGCTGACGGCGGCCAAGGTGGAGCACTCTGTGGGCGGTGTGGCCACGGGCCTGCTGCCGGACTCGATCTCCAGCAGGGCCTGCTGCTGGGCCTGCATCTCCCGCCGGGCCTGCTCCAGGATGCTTTTAATGGCCTCTTCTGAGTTGCTGTTGCCGTTGGTGACCATCTGGGGAGCAGCCGAGCTCTTGGTTTCACCTGGGGATGGGGCAGACAACGCAGGAATGAGGGGGCAGGGAAATGGAACTTCACTGGGCAATGGGCAATGGGCGCAGCACCGCTGGCTGCAGGCTGAGGAAGGCCCAGGGAGGTTTTAGGCAGTGTGTTAGAACTACCCCTTCACTTCGTAGAGTATTTTGGAACGAAAGGAGCAGGGGCCTGGCTGGGTTGCGGAGGGCCAGCTCTCCAGGACCCAGCAAAGCCCATTCTCCACAGGAGATGGGACACACCAGGGACTGAACCGGGGACTCCCAGAGCTAAAAGCAAGAGCTGCATAGCTTGAACTAAACCGTGCTGGGGCTGTCACAGACCTGCATCCCCTATGTCACACACCCCCGCCAGTGGCAGGGGGACAAGCTCAGCACCTGCAGGGAATGCTGATGAGAAGTCTGCGAAATGGGGATACGTTCTTTTGTAAGGAGCTCTAAGATCTACAGCTGGAAAGCCCTATTAAGGCGCAGCAGCCCAGAGCCACAATGCTGGACTCGACACAAGCTAAGCCAATAGGATGAGCTGGTTGTAAATGCACTGAAAAGAGTGTACACATGATCCCTCCGGCAGAAACGAGCCAAGGGCTGCCCTACCCTTCCTGGGAACGAACAGTTGGAATATGTGTCAATGCGCTCTTCGTGGAGAGCCAGCCCTTGAAATCCCTTATGGGCGTTCGTGTAAGGAGCTGAGGATGTGGGCCCTGGTTAAAATACACGGCACTGAGTCCCTTTAACACCACCACCAGCATATCTTGATATAAGAGCTATGTTTGTTAAAAATACTATTATTAATAATAAACGTGGTGCTTATATACAAATACGATTATATAGTATAGGGTATTTCAGGAGGAACTCTGGGATGCTGTTTCTATATCTAGGAGAGCCAGGGTGGGTGAGATAATATCTTTTATCAGACCAACTTGTTGGTGAAAGAGACAAGCTTTCGAGCTTACTCAGAGCTCTTCTTGTCTCTTTCCCCATCATAACTTAGCCCAGTAAAAGATAAAAGATATGACCTCGCCCATTCTGTCTCTCTAATATCCTGGGGCCAACTTGGCTACATCATCACTCCAAACAACAATGGAAGTTATTTATAGATCTGTGCACCCTACATAGGAAAAATTGCTAAAAAGCATTGTAACTTGACTCACTAAGGTGTCATTCACTGTGTCACCCTGTGCAGTGTCTTCTGCAGAGATCAAAAGTTGAATGTTCATGAGTGGAGAGGGAACAAAGCCAAGCTATTTTTGCAGGTAGCATAAAATCTTTGAAACTGCTGGGTTATGTAACTGTGACAAATGCAATCTAATGACAGCCTGCTAATATGCTGGCGAAGGACAGGGAAAGCTTTTCCATTGTACTCCCCTATTTTCATTTGCTTCAGCTTTATGAACCATGTTCCCTTTGGGGCTGAAACTTCACGACATATTACGGAGTAATTGTGTAAACTGGGCACCCCAAAATCACTAGCCACTTTGGAAAATCCTGGCCCTAAAGTCCAGAGGGGGATTTAGAACGCCATGCAAATATTTACATAAAGAATTCAATTAATCTCTATTAATGGGATACATGGCTAAAACCATAAGAGTCAGGAAAGGCAAATGTTTCCAGGAGCAACAGGTTCTTAGCCCCATTATACATTGTGTACACACATAGGGAACAGATTGTTGCTTGTTTAGTGAGAGGCAGCAGATGTCTGGGGCCCTCCAGTGGAGGAGAAATCAGCAATGTGGTATCTAGGGATACTCTGACTGTAACTTGTTTTATTTACACACATACACCAGCCTTGAAACAGAGGGGGTCATACCGCACGCAGAGAAATCCCTTCTTTCTGGGTTCGCAGCCCATCTCAATGCCTGGTTCCCAGGGAGCAACTCTGCCTCAGGAATTGACTCCACTCAGGCTTGGTCTACACTAGCACTTCTGTTGGTAAAATTTTGTCAGTCAGGGAGTGAAAAAAAACACCTCCCTGACCGACATAAGTTTCACCAACAAAAGTGCTGGTGTGGACAGCATTATGTCGGCAGGAGAGTTTCTCCTGCTGACACAGCTAACGTCACTTGTTGGGGGTGATTTAATTACGCTGGCCAGAGAGCACTCCTGCCAGCAAAGAGTGGCTAAACAGGAGACCGTTCAGTGGCACAGCTGTAGTGGTAGAGCTGTCCTGCTGTAAGGTCTGTAGCGTAAACATAGCCTCAGAGATCAAGGCAGAGAGGAAAATCTCTGGTGCTCCCACACCAGTCTCTCTTCTGAGCCCTGCATAATAAAACTAACATCCTGACACAGAGCATATCTTCCCAAGACTGAACATTTGCTCGTATGCCAAGGAAAAGAACTTGGAAGATTATGTGTAACAGCGCCACCTGGGGACATGCACCATAATAATGTTTTTCAGCAAAACCAGCAATATATTACACCGCATGTTAACTACAAAAAGATAGGAACAGAATACAATGCATAGGTGCAGCAGGGCCAAGATATAGGTGCAGCTCCAACTTAGTCTAGTCAGTCACTGAAGCAGTCTGTTAAACATGGTTTCGGGTGTCACATCTGCCCCTAAAAGGCCCCCTTGCCAATATCTGTGGGTTCATAATCTCATTTTCTCATAAACTAGGTTTCCTTTCCCTTGTTGGCATGTGAAAGACCCACACAAACAACGGGGGAAACTGACCAGTCCCCGCACACATTTATGTATGTTGTCAGCCCCAGAACAGAGGGACATACCAGTTTGCAGGGAAACTGACTAGACACAAAGTGCACCAAGTAACCAAACTGAAAATAGAAAAATAACTCCCTTCTCTCGGCTCTCTCAGCCATTTTAGGGTTCCTTGAAACAAGAGGAGCTGAACAGTTTCCAGATGGAGGGGTGATAACCTGGCTGACATCCAGTAGCTCAAGCACTAGACTGCGAGTCGGGAGAACTGGGCTCTAATCCCGAGTCTGTCACTATGACCTGTTCTGTTCTCTTGGGCAAGTCACTTTGCCTCACTTTCTTCTCCCACCTTTTCTATTGTCTATCTAGACTGTAAACTCGCTGGGGCAAGGACTCTCTCGCACCACGTGGCTGTACGCAGCCTAACACAATGGGGCCCTGATTTCAGCTGCAGCCTGCAGGCACTACCATAATACAACTAATCATCTAATTCTGAACGTTGCCTTTGACCCCTTAAATTCTACAATTCCCATTTTAGGATTTGATCTCTGCAGCTCAGTTTTTTGCATTTCATTTCCTTGCCTTTTTAAAAAACTGCCTCTGCTTCATATCATTAGCACGTAAATCGTCCCAGTCTGGATGTGATGTTCGCATCTTGTTGAAGTTAAGGGGGTAGGAGAGTTTCCACACTGGCTGCTATTGTGTGACTGGAGTCAGTTTCCTGAATTCCTGGATGAATATGGCAGCAACCTAGCTGTCTACATGATGCATCTTGTATCTTCACCACGGAAAATGATTTCAATTGTTTTTAAATTCTCCCATAACTCAACCCCAGGTGAAGAGCTTTTCCTTGAATCTTCTTAATAAAATTCACCTTTGGGCACACATCTATCTTTAAAAATGTCAGCTCTATTGGGACTGATTTTTAAAGTCACAAGCACACAAAATCAGAGAGTTTGTCTGGACGTAAGTGCCCAGAAAAGCGTATGTTTTGCCACACATATATACAGCCAGCGTTCAATTTCTACCACTGCAAACTAAATCCCATAAAAGATAATGCCAATATGCAAACGTTTGTTTTCCCTGTCTGTTTTTCCACCATTCTCATCTAATTTAATTCTTGGGGATTCTGCTTTCTCAGCAGACTACCTGTTTTAAAGTATTTTACTTCTTGTAATTGACTCTGAACACAGCTGGTTTAATGATTCCTTGTGCCATATGGATCGTACATTCTCATTTAATCATCTGTTTCAGGGAAAAAAGGTTAGATTCGAAGTTTTTAAAAGATCACATACCACAGCAACTCCATTTACATTTGCCCTTGTGCAGGCAGGGAGGTGAAGCAGCTCTCAGAACCGAGGAAAACTGTTTCCTCTCTCACAGTATTTAAATGGTTTGTTTTCATTGCTCTCCTCTACTGTCAAACTTAAACTGAAGGTTTAATTTTTTATTACAACTGTGCATGTGGATTCAGCAAAATGACATCGTCTCGGTTCTACTAAGAATCAGATCCAACCCAGTAGCAAGATAATGCTGCTCCATACCAGATTATTCTTCAAAGACATGAAACTACAAGGAAAGCCCAATTATGGAATTACTTCCAGAATCACTTCTATGCCTGTGTCCGGCAGAGGGCAGCATATGCAGCATACCTTTCAACAGACCTATTGGAAATGAAGCTTTGCATTTTATACATACCATGCTCAGGGCTAAGTAGTTCAAAGACTACCAGGGAATTCAGTTTAAAGGGATGCTTCCAGATTAAAAACTCTATGGCCAACACTTTCCAACCTAGATGCTTAAAGGTAGGCTCCTAAATCCATATGTATGGTCGGCACCTCCACTTTAGTACCCAAGTCGGACAATTTTGGCCCAGAAGGTTTTCAAAAAGAACGAGTGATTCTGGGCTTCCAACCTGAGACATCATAAACGGGGCCTGGTCTTCAGAAAGTGTGGAGCAGTCACCTTCTGGCAGTCAGACCCCACTAGGCACTCAAAATGGTGGGGCTGAAAAAACCTTTCGCCCCTACCTGTGCACAAACTAACCCAGGTGATGAAATGGAGAGTGTGTGTTGGGTTTTCAGCTGCTCTGGAGTTACTTTATTGGTGGCATTTTCCCCCTTTCAGGGTTTTCTCCAGCTTACCAATGCTGAGGGGCGGGTTAGTTTCCCTTCCCGACACTCTGTGTGCGAACACCAAGCTGCAACGTGAGACGCAAGGAAGGCAGGGGACTGTTCCCCACTTTGCTTGGCTTGGAAGGAGCAATAACCCTCGGGGTGGAGGACACACCATGAAACTGTCACAAAGCTGCCTCACCCCGGTGACCACATACTAGAAAGGTACTGGGGATACTATTACTGTTCTCATTATTCATTATTTGTGTGGCTGTCAGATTCACACAGCTGAGCCCTCCGTTCATTTCCTCCTCCGGCACCTGCAATAGTTTTGCTCATTTAGCAAGTCCTGGATTCCGTTTTCCAGGTGAGGTATCTCCAGAGGAAAAGAACAATGAGAGAAGTGGGATCCCAGGCGCTGCCTCTCTTGGCTGTCTCAGCTCACAGACATCGCTTTGTCTGCTTGGCGGTGTAAATCCCAGGTACGCACCGAGGAGCACACACATCTGTGTGAGGGAGCTTCGCCTGGCTCCGTGATTTCTCCACCTACCTCCCTTCTGAGACTCAATCTCCTTCTTCGCTTGTTCCAGGATACTTTTGATGGCATCGTCAGAGCCGGTTTCTGGAGTTCTAATCCTCGGCGTAATGCTACCTGATCAAAGAGGCATGATAACAGATTTGTCACTTGCGCTGTTTTTACAAGCTCAACTAGTATGTCAGGAAGTATTTACGGATGCTCATGTTCAGTTATTTTTAGGAACGCCGGTTTTAAGGAAATGTCGCTCCCCATTAGTCACTAGCAAGACTGAAGAGAGGCCAGGTAACTGGCTGTCAGTTTTTGCCTCGTTCACTTCCTACACCAAGCAGCATGGCCTAGTCCCCCCTCCCACCGCCCTCTCGTTTGAAGGGCATTGAAATCCCATTCGCAACAAAGGCAGGACCATACAAATGGGGCAGGGATGCTGGAGTCGGGGAGGGGGATGTCATACATTGTGAATTAACTTCGCTTCTGAGGGAATAAACTCGAGGGGGATTTCACAGGGCTGTGTTCTCAGCTGAGCTTACCCCGCCAGCACCGTTTGGCCAGGTGGTAGGGGCACAAGTGCACGAGGGATTAATCCTGGCTCAGCTCCCTTCCCCTGTGCAGGTGCTGAGGAGAAGGGCTGGGGAGGTACAGGAGGCAAAGTGCCTTTGGAAGCCTCAGGCTTCACGGCCAGGGGGGGTCATAGGGCTGGGCTGGCCCCCACTTGGTGAATCTTCTGCTTTTGTGTTATAACCGTTCTCCCCGCTGGCTGTGACTGCGCCCTCCTGCTGATCTTCCCCGGCCTTCCTCCCCTGTCACTGGCAGACAGGCCAAGGGCACTGAACTACCAGGCCTGCTGTCATCAGGAAGTCAGTGATCAGTGTTTGCATGGAACCCATCAGGTGCTCCGATGCCTAGACACCACAGTGATGGGCCCAGGAGAGGCGCTAAAGACCTGCTGTTTGCTAACACGCCCATTCTGGGCCTCAGCTCAGGCACATGTTGCCTTGTCTACACTAGATTCACAAGCGGTGCTTTAGCATGCGCTGAACTGGCCAAGCTAAAAACCTCATAAAGAGCCGGAGCTTTACCTCAGCCTGCTTAGCGTGTGTCCAAGGCAGGGCCCTGTCTGCACTAGGCTTGTCACACCCGTCAGGATACACTAGCTAACGCATGCGAAAATCCCTCCTCAGGCCAAGTCTAACCAAGGCCCTGGCAATAAATAGCGGCGTCCAGTCTCCACAGTATGAATCCGATGCCTGCCACCGGCTCTAGATTGAAAACGTCGTGAAACGCCTCCACAGAACTGACATTCCTACGGTGCCTTTCAAAGGAGCTGCCAGAGGCCTGGCTTCAGTCCCGGATAAGGCCTCTTCGCCTTTCGCCATGCCAGTGAAATACATCCGCGTGCTACAGGCTCTCCCAGGAATGGCCCAGCCCCTGGATCTTACACTAGCAACACGGCAGCAGGATACTTTCGTTTGTTAGGGTGGCTGCCCGGGTCTGTCTAAACCCTCCAGCCACACTGACAAAAACAAATGGCTCTCAACTGCACGCAGTTTTCAATTAGCCTGACCATAACTGGGCTTGGTTTCCAATCTGCTCAGAAGCCACGTGGGTTTTTATCTTCTGTGATTTCACAGTACGTAGATCAAGGCTCATGTACCTGGGGGAAACTGACCAGCATCGCTAGTGAGGAATAGCTATTGCAGAAGACCTGTGCCGGTATGATTGAGCTGTTCTGGAATAACTCCGCGGCGGAACTGCTCTATTCCAGAATAAAGGTGATTTTATTCTGGGACAATTACTCCGAGAACAGATCAGACAGACACCTGTCAGGGAAGGTCTTGGTATACCAGGTCCTGCCTCCGTGTGGGGTGATGGACTCCTGAGGTCCCTTCCTGCCCTATCTTTCTCTGGTTCCAGAGCAGCTCTGCTGGTCAATTTCCCCAGACAGACCAGCCCTTAGAGACAAAAAAACCACTTTCCATCTCTCATGGCTCCTGAAGCAGAATGAGCCAAGTGGGTCTTACCTTGATTGCAGCCATTACCATTTGCAATGCTAACAGACGCAGTGGGGTAGCCCCTTCTCCCCTACCCCTCGTAATGTGCCACCTCCGGTACACTAAAGACCGGGGAGCTCATGTGACTTCTGCGATACCAGGCACCATCTGGGTATTTGGTGGAAAGTACCGTACTAGAGGCCATGTAAAGTGTAGAAGCGGCTGGCTGGAGAAGTGTTTCCTGAGAAGTAGGACAGAAATTATTGCTGCACTAGGTGACTGCATGAGCTGCGCACTCTCCAGTCCTCCCCTGGACCCTCTATGGACTCTGAATGCTGCAGGTTTGGGGTGGGTACCCTCAGTTCTCTGCTTTTCAGGCATCTCCATTTGCACTGCCTGGGCCCAGCTTTGGCCCAGCAGGCTGAGATTTCTAATGTGCCTGGTAAATGCTAACGCAGGTCATTTCCAGAGAGAGATGAAGCCAAAACAACGGTACCGCACTGATCTGACACACCAAGGTTAGTGCAGGGGGAGCTGTGAGAGGATCAGGGACCAAGGGGTTAAAAACGAGACATCTGGAAAATGCTGCTAGTCCCAAGCCCCCAGAGGACCTGAATCTGCTCCCAGTCGCAGCAGCAGCAGGTCAGTGAGTCGCTCCAGTGTCTCACACAGAGAAATCCACAGCCTGCCTGTCAGCGGGAGGAGAAAGGCTGCAGCAGGGCAAAGTCTGCAAGGGACCAGGGCCTCATGGACAATGGAGCAGCAGCATCTTGAGTCTCATTTTATATTGTCTGGTCAGGGTCCTGCCCCTTGTCACACAGGAGCCAGAAGATCCTCTCACCACTGAGCTGTACGCAGCAGATGACGCTAGGTGATCTGTACCCCGCAACGTTCTGGTTTATCACTGGCAGAGGGCACTGATTCTATCAATGGCTTTAGCCTATGGCGTAATGTCATCTGGTGCGTTTTTAGGGAGCCGAGTCTGTATTTGTTCAACTCTGAATGGCCTGGAGCTGCAGGCAGCCAGGCACTAGAGAAATACAGGCCAAGTTCAGCTCCTTAATAAAAGTGGCTCCATTTTGTCCAGAGATGCCGAGCACCTGCCTAATTCTCATGTTGCTAATCTGAAAAGGCAGGAACATCCCATCCTGCCTCACAGGAAAGCTGCTTGGTCTTGTGGTTAAAGTACAGGATTGAAGAGCCAAGCTACCTGGGTTCTAGTCCCAGCTCTGACATATACTGTGTGTGACCTGAGACAAGTCATTTCCCCTCTCGGTGCCTCAGTTTCCCCTGCTATAAACCAGGGCTAAGATTTCCCTAGCTGAGAGTGTTTGCAACACTCCCTTGCATGGATGTGCTAGAGAATTGCTCAGACTGTTTATTAAATAGCTGAGGTCTCACGTCAAGACTTTGTTATTTTGACAAAACATTCTCCTGAACATTGACTGGGACTCCCTGAAACATTACCATGAATAATTAAATGCCACTCATCAGAAGAAATGAATAAAGCGCATTCAGTGACGCAGCCCCTCCAGATTTGCTTTCAATTATTATTATTCACCAGGCCCCAAGCCTCCCTCCATGCTCACAGAAGTCAACGGTAGAGATGCTCAGCACCCTGCAGAATCGGACTCTAGGCTGCTGTTCACGGGCGTTGGGAATTGGGGCTGTGGTTCCTTCCAGCTGCTAGTGCAAAGCAGGGAGTTTTCCCTGGGTCGTAGCCCAGCAAGGCAAAGTGAAAATCCTACAACTGCCTTCCCTCAGCTCACAGAGCGTGAGAGCCGACCCCCTCCAGGCCACTCACCTCGCTGGCGCACCTGAATGGTCCTCAGCGCCAGCACGTTCTGCTCATCGGAGAGGAACTGCTTCATCTTGATGAACGGCTCCTTCCCCTTCACTGTCAGCTTGCGCCAGGGCTTGGGCCTGGCCAGGATCTCGCTAACGGAGCCCTGCGAGAGCCCCAGGACGTAATGGCCAAAGACGCGCTGCCCAATGTTGTGTTTCAGCAGCTGCTCCTTGACTTGGAAGGCGATCTCGGCCGTGTCCAGCTGCTCCTCGTCGGCCGAGCTGGCACTGCTACCTTCCGACTGGTCGCTGGGTGGGCTCGAGTCGCTGGTGGGGGTGGTGTGGCTGGGGTTGGTGGGCAGCAGGGGGCCTTTGGCTGTGTAGAAGGGGGAGGGGAAGGCCAGCATGCTGCCGTTCTCGCTCTTGTACGCTGGTGGAACCATTTGCTTGGGGAGCAAGGCGTCCGTCGGCAGCCGCTCGCCCGCAGCCATGCTGGGGAAAGGGGACAACGAAAAAGTCCTCTGGGCTTCCTGGGCCACGGTGGGGACCAGCAGAGGCTGGAGGGGGCTGAGGGAGGCAGGGTCTTCCCCAGGGAGCTGAGAGAGCTGCTGGGGAGACGGGTAGGACTGCTCCGGGCCCACGGAATCCTTCACCAACTCGTCCTCAGAATGATCCTCCTCTAGAGACGAGAGAGAGAGAGACACACACACACACTACAGCGCAGGGCACTTGGGTTGCGGCCAGTGCTCCCAGCCAGGCAGCAGGGACTGCGATACAACCTTTGTCGCCGGCATGGCCGCACCATCCAGATCTTCGCTGTGGCTGGGCATCGTGCCTGATTCTGAGCTCAGGGCCCTCAGCGCCCGGCCAGCTACAGGGGACAGGGTGGCCGAGTGACTCCAAGCTGGGTGGAGCTGAGCCTTATTTCGTTGAATCCAGGCCATATTTGGCCCCGTAGGGGCTGCCTACACTGCAATTAAAAGTCCACGGCTGGCCCGTGCCAGCTGACTGTGCTGTAGATGTTTGGCCTCGGCCTGGGTGAGTCCCAGACCTCGGGCTCTGTCCCAGAACATTTACACAGCAATTAAACCGCTGCTTAGCCCGAGCCAGCAGGCACAGGCCAGCCATGGACATCTAATGGCAGTGTCGACGTACAAGCGGGACAAGCCCTGGCTGCACATGCAAAGGGAGAGGCCAGCCCTCCCCCAGAGACACGGGATGCCAGCTGAGGAGCTCCTGCCATCAGCCCTAAAGCAGGCACAGCTGGGGGAGGGGCAGGGCCGAGCCTGGGCCAGCCGGCCCGCAGGTTCTCGCAGGCCTTTGCCCGACAGAGAGCTGTGCCCCCGAGGTGAACCTCAGGACAATGGCTGTGCTGGACCACCTGTCTAAAGAAGCCAACACACCTTACAAACCCGGGGGAAGGGCTAGCGAGGAGGAAACGGCAGCCCAGGTGGGGAAGGATGGTCTTGGGGCTAAAGCAGCGGCTTAGGCCTCTGACAATTTGGGTTCTCTCCACAGCTCTGCTACAGACACCTTGTGTGAGCTGGGACGAGTCGTAGCCCTGCTCTGTGCCTCAGTTTCCCCAACTATATAATACCTCTCCCCTGCCTCAGGGGGTTGAGAGGCTGTTCTGGTGTTTACTCAGCAGTCTCTGATAGAGGGAGCTGTCCTTAAGGCGTAGCAGTTTCAAGGAACCAAAGGGAACTAGGTATCCCATTCCCCAGGACTGTCAGTGACTGCCCACGGATGAGTCGATGGGAGAGTTTGCAGTGGGACCCAGGAGTCCTGTACACACCCAAGGATGGTTCCAACCATTAACAATAAATACATTGGTGGGGAAGGATTATAAATATAAAATCAACAATGAAAATTGCACGGTTACAATAAAAAAATAAACTCGGTGGCCCTACCAGTGTTGGCTAAGAGATTTGGCTTTTCCAAAATGTATTTCTGGGATGAATAGAAAGATTCTTTGTCTAGAAGCAGCGCCTCGTCCGATTTCGATATGCTCTGAAAGAGAGAGAGCAGCGGTTGGGAATGTTTATCGATTGCCTGGAGAGGAAGGATTTTGCTACCGATTCTTAGCAGGTCCCGAGCAGATTCCGGCACTTGCCTGGGGAAGGCTGCAGTTCGCAGACGCCAGCTTCATGGCCTTCAGGATGCTGGGAGAGAAACAAGACAGGGTTAGTCCTGCTAATTCTCCCCCTTGATTGCCAGTCAGATCAAAGCCTGACATACAGGGAGATGGCCCGTGAGGTCTGGACAGGAGGTCCGCTCCGTCCCCTCCAAGCACTGCCTTTGAAACCGGGGGAAGGTTTTTTAATTAACGGCTGACGTTTCCCATCAGAGCTACTGGCACAGCTTTTTCCTGCCGTGCTGCCATCGAGCTGCCGAGCTCCATGCTGTGTGACATCCTCACTACATATCTGCGGGTGACCTCCATGGGCCCAGGGTCAGGACACATCAGCTGGGGGGTTAGGCTGCTCTCTGCCTTCGGCGACAGGCTGGCAAGTGTGCTACAGAGCTGCGGTGCCTCCCAGCTGGCAGCTCCAGGGAGACATCTGGGGGAGCCTGGCTCCACGCAGCTCAGAGCAGCCTGCGGGGCTCTCAGCGCTCCCGGGTGCACATACACCAGCCAGGCACGTGGGCAGGGAAGGGATCGCGCGCAGCTGCGGCCCTTACCTCAGCTCAGTTTTAATCTCCTCGTAGTCCGACTGGGCCTGCAATTTCTCTTCCAGCTTCTAAACAAGGAATGAGAGTGAAACAAGAGTCAGACTTGCTTGGTCTTTCCCCCAGCTCCCAGCTCCACGCCAGCTAAGGATGGCCCAGGAGCCTTCGCTACTAGAGCGCCTCCACATTGTCTGTCTGCAGTCAGCCAGCTGCCGCCGAGTGATGGACCAGCACTTCCTCCCCGGCGCGGACCTCGGCTGGCGAGTCAAGCCACCGGGATGCCGTGCCAGGGAGACAAACCGATTAACTCGACAGACCCACAGCCTCACAACCGCCGGACCCCGGTTTGGGCCAAGCCTCAGTCCGGGGCCCTGTGACATGCAGTACGTGGTGCCCATGCTGTGTGGTGAGCAAGGATAATTTGCACAGCACCCAGCAGCTCCCGTTAATGTCAGGGGTCAGAATGTCTGAGAATCCAGGGCCACCAAACCCATTAGCCTGAGTCTATGAGCTGGTTTAATAACCCATTTCCCCTCCCTTGGCCAGCCCCGTACAGCTGTGGTCAGTTCCTACTTGAGGGGGCCACTTAGGGATCTGGAGCAAAATCAGTACTTGGTCCTGCTAGTGAAGACAGGGGGCTGGACTCTATGACCCTTCGGGGTCTCTTCCAGTTCTAGGAAATGGGTATATGTCCATTATATTTATTTTATATGGTGCACTGAAGATGCACAACATGAAATGGTCCTGATCCCTTTGAACTGACGTGAATGAGAGGCTCTGTCACCTTCTTGCTGCTGCGTGCATGTGCAAAGAGAAGAACATGCAGCGCTAATGCACAGCAGCAGCCTTATCATTGCCAGGGAAGGACATGCGGCCCACATGCAAAATAAACTCATCCAAGGGGGGGCGGGGACATCTAATGATGGTGATTAGTATATTGGGCTGGGGGTGGGGGTTGTGCCCAGCATTGTGCCGGCAGGATAGCTAATCCCCTCAGGCGAGTGTGAGCTCATGGGCTGCTCAGCTGCCCCACAAAGAGAGGGGCTCAGGCCCACAGCTTCATTGGCTTTCCTGGAACAAGGCTGATTTACCTCAGCTCACGCTCTGGCCCATGCCCTGGAGCATGACTCGCCTTGATGGAGATTCTCTTTCGGCTCCAGCAGCAAGGGCCTGTTTCTGATCTCACCAAACCCAGTGGGACTCTCTTGACTTCAGAGACGTCTCTCCTGATTTACACCACGTCACTGAGATCAGAATCAGGCCCATACAGCGGTTGTCCTCGCCCCTCGGATTGTCTCTGTTTACAGAGGGGCAGGGATGGATTTCCCCAGGGGATTTCCCCATCCCCTCCAGCGCCCTGCTCAGCACTTCACTGTGTATTTTGCAGGCGCTGGAGGGGATGAGGCAGGCAGCCACCCCCTGCTGGAAGGCCGGAGCCTTGGTTCCTACTTGGAGGGACAGAAAGGGGCACGTACTTCGATTGCTTCATTCTTGGCCGTGAGCTGCCGCTCCAGGTCTGCGATTTGGTTGGCCGAGGACTCTTCCAGCTCTTGCAGAGAGTTCTGGAGGTGCTGAATGTCCTTGAGGAGTCGGAGAATCTCCCGGTCCTTTGCCGCCAGCGCAGCCTCGAGCCTAGGCCCTGAGCACAGCGAATAGTTCACTTTATCCTGCAAGGAGATCGGGGCAGCATTAGCCGTCCACTCGCGCTGCCCTGGGACTCTGATCAGAGCCGAGCCGGGCTGGCAGCCCGAAAGCTCCCGATTCTAGCCCACGGGTTATTGTGAAATAGCCACCGCATGGTGCTACCTGCTGCTCCCCAGAGGTCGCTGTAGCTCTGCTTGCTGTGTCGTGGCCAATTACACTCCATCATTCGAGGGAACAGAAGACGGCGTGACCCATGCCCTACGTCAGCTCAGCTGCTCCATTTCAGCAGCTGTCTTGAACGGCAATGGAGCCCCTGGGCTCTGTCTTGCAGAGCACAAGCACCGGCTTTGGCTTCACTCTGGTTAGCTGCCAGCTTCACAGCCCATGGGCTAGGGTATCATCTGAGAAGCTAGGGTCGAGGAACCAGATTTTCAGATCACTTCTGTTCCCAATGTTCCACCTGGCCTAGCGATTTTGGACACACATTTATGGTATTACAGGGGATCGGGGAGCTGCACTATTCCTTGGGTGGTTTTATGTCACCGTAGCACCCTTCCAGGATTGGGCTAGTCCAGGGGTTGGAGAAGCCCCTGGCATACCTGAGACAAGCCTGGAAGTCAGTCTAAGTTCCAGCAGCCTCCCTGGCATGCCCTGCACTGCAGCCCAGCCACTGCGACACCAACCCTCTGTCCCAAGGCTTGCAAGGGGCTCCTCGAGAAACAGCCTTATGGCTGCCTTCCATAGTGTCCGCACCGGGGGAATCCTCCCCGGGCCAGATCCTTCACACCTCACCAGCCTTTTGCCATGGCATCAAGGGGCCAAAGCAAGGGTGAGATCAGAGATAAAAAGGCAAAGTCCCCCAGCTGGCAAGCTGTGACACTGAGCAGGGAGGGGCGTTGCCTGAATTCCGGGGGCTGAAGGGGGCAGGGGAGGGAAACATGAGGCCAGACACAGACAGACACAAGTCTAACTCGGTGTCTCCACACTAGGGGATGATTTATTGCTGAAGGACTAAGCCAGGGCAGCCTCTGCTGGGCAAGGCCTTCTATTGACAGAGGATATAGACGGAAAAAGAAACAGATATTTAAATGAGCTTCCTAGAGGCAACAAAGCAGCTGGAACAAGGAAGCCAGAAGCTGGGAAGGAAAGCACCAGGAGCGTGCACACACACAGATTTTTATATGCTCGTTTTCATTAATGATGCGTTAGCCTGTCTTTACAAACCGCAAAGATCCGGGGCTCGGGCTGATTAACACTCCTCGTGCAGTGCGTGAGACCCAGAATTAATACCTATTTCTATCGCTCGAAAGGCCTGATGCTGTGAAGTGCTGAGCCCCAGGAACACCCATTGCTAGAGCAGGGAGTGCTCAGCGTGATGCAGGATTGGGTCCTGGGGCTTTTACCTGCATCTCTGAACTCAGGAGACATGGGGCTTGATGCAAAGCCCAAGTGATCCAGTGGAAAGGCTCCCATGACTGCAGCGGGCTCTGGATCCGGTTTGCCAGCAGCACATGCATTATCTACTGCAACAGGAACCCCCTTCGTCCCCAGCCATGTGCAACTGAGGCCTAGGCCAGGCTAGGCAGGGTTTGCTGGGATTCCCATGCTAGTACAAGCTATATCGGCAAATGTATTCGCTGGTGCAGCTGCATCTCCATTGGGAGGGTCTGCGGGTACAACTATCCTGGTACAGTACAGCTCTGCCTGTACAGTTACACTGGCAAACCACACACTAGGCCTGGGAGAAATCCAGGGTTCAGCCTAAAGCACTGTGACCCGGGACTTTCACTAGCCCCAAATCCATCCCAACAGAGCAAAAGGCTGGGAGGGGAGAGGGGGGACGGACATGGGAGGGAAAAACTGCTAAAAGCACCAAAGACGTTTCGAGCTCCTCTGGGTGCTTCTCTGGAGTTTCCAGCAGGAGGTTCTGCTTGGGCTGGCGTCTAGTCAGCAAGAATCTGACATTTCCCACCCGGATTCTGTGCAAAGGGCCCATCCACAGTGGGGTAACGCCGCTGATTCGGGAGCAACAGAGTCTTCTACATGACCTGCATAACATTAGAACGGAGCCAGAGAGGGAGGGTTTACGAACCCCCCTTGGGATAAAGGCAGCTGTGTGCTTCACAGGGATGATTTTGTTTCATTGGCAGTAGCATTTTACCTGTCTGATGATGGACTTATAATGTCTAATTGGACACACACACACACACCCCTTACACAGTTCCTGCTAGCCGAGGCCCAGTTCTCCAAAAGTATTTAGGTCCCTGTTAGGTGCCCTTGAGGATTGGGGCCTGAACACTTATACACACACTCTATGGCCCGCTTGCTGCACGGGCTTCCAGCAGCAAAGGTGCTTCATTTATCGCCCTCTGGAAAACCAAGTCCTTCCGAAAGCAACGACGGGCCCAGTTTTTGGTTCCTATGTCACTTCTCAGCTATTTGCAGGTGCACACGTGAAACCCACCCCATGTGCACAGGCCACATGGGCCCTGGCACAGGGAAGTTTTAAAGAGCACTGGAAAACCGTGGCCCTCGAAGTTTCCTATGCCCCTGACTGCAGACTCTGGGTCAGCTCCCCAGCTGGCATAGGTCGGCCTGGCTGCAGTGTGGTCTGTGGAGTCAGGGCCGGCTTTAGGACATGTAGGGCCTGATTTGAAAGAGCTGCTGCCGAAATGCCACCGAAGACAGCGGTGGCAATTCGTCATCAATTCAATTGGTTGCCACTGTTTCTGGCCGCACTTCAGCAGAGGGTCCTTCCTTGGCAGCAGTTGTGTTCCGGGGCCATACCTTGTGGGGCCCCCTCTTCCGGACACTGCAGGGCCTTCTGAGGCGTGGGGCCCGACTCACGGGAATTGCGGGAATCGGCCTAAAGCCGGCCCTGCATGGAGTGAAGCCAGTTTCCCGCAGCCGAGGCTCTGACCTGCTGAGTGCCATTCTTCCTGAAATTCACACTTCTGTCCCTTACCCCGCTGGGTCCTTGTGGAGAGCAACAGGCCAGGCGAATGGAACTATTTACAGATGCGAGCTGCTCCCGCAGGCTCTCCACCTCCCTCTGGGCTGCCTCCGCTCGCTGCAAGGGAAGAAAATGACGTGCGTCAGCAGGGCTCTCTATTCCGCTGAGCTGGCCAACCAGGGACACGCCGGAGGCTTTTCCTGTGCTGAGCTTTTCGCCCAGGCCTAAAGCTGCATGGCCAGGGGAGCTGGGGGTGCCTTGGGCGCTTAATTTGTAATGAAAGAGGTGCCAGGGCTTAAGCAATTGTTTTTACTTTCATAACTGGTGCAGCAACTCCAGCGGCGCCGGGACCCTGACCTGCCAGGCTCTGGCACAAATTAAGCATTGGCCACCCTGCGATAACACCGAGGTGGGGTCGAACAACACTACAGCAACGACCCAGGCTCTGGGTACGCGGAGCCCAAACTGCCTTTGTTAAGAGTCTAGCTGCTGCCTGCCGCAGTCAGGAAGCAGATGGTGAAAGCCAGACGAGGTGGTTAGCAGGGTGCTCACCCCTAGCAAGTGCCCACTGCTTCCACTGGTGTCGAGGGGATGTTAGCCTCTGTGCGGGTGAGAGAACAGACTGCCTGTATGGGCTCCCTGTCCACATGGATTTCAGCTAGCCAAGGGCAACAGCCAGGAAGTGCACAAGGTTCTCGGTGTTTGGTGTATTCAGACCCAGGGGTCAGTGGTGGCCCGTTACAGAAACAGGGCTGGCCACGAGGTCCTGGTCTGGATACAAACTTCCCCAAGTTTAGATTTGGTTTGGACCCTGATATCACTTCAACGTGCTACTTAATGCCATGCAGCAGCACAGGTGCCACTGTGCCTGAACCCACGTCCTAATCACCTGTACTCGTTCACAATGCCGGCCGGGCACAACACTGGGCGTGTCCATCCCTCTGTCCCAACCAAATCCCAAGGTGGGTAATTACTTCCTGCTCATCTAAAACACTTCCTTGTTCCAGTTAGACATTGTTTTCTTCTCTTCCTGCCGAAACTCTTGTTTAGTGTAGCTGTGCACTGTTAAACAGCTGCTACGTTCCACCCCAGAGGTGACCGCCTTTCAGTGGTGGGCAAAGTGGTCCCACACATAGTTTGTATGTCATTGAAAACACAGTATCAGAGGGGTAGCCGTGTTAGTCTGGATCTGTAAAAGCAGCAAAGAATCCTGTGGCACCTTATAGACTAAACAGACGTATTGGAGCATGAGCTTTCGTGGTTGAATACCCACTTCGTCGGATGCACCAACGAAAGACACTGACTTTTTCTGCATGAAAGGCCATATCTACGTGTCAATTGCTACTGACAAATATCATGCCTAATTTGTACATACATTTTTGTGACTTTAAAAAACCCAAACCCTCATGGAAATGTATTAAATGAGTGGTAAATACTCCAGAAACGTACACAGCTCTGAATGCATTGTTTTGCTGTAGGCCCCAGGCAGTTAGGGTAACCAGACAGCAAGTGTGAAAAATCAGGACAAGGGGGGTGGGGTAATAGGAACTGATAAGAAAAAGATCCAAAAATTGGGACTGTACCTATAAAATTAGGACATCTGGTCACCCTACAAGCAATGTCTCTGCCTTAACCCCCCCGGATACTGGGGCTGATGGTTTATAATACTGATGACATTTGGACTATGGTGGCATGTCCCCACTAGCAGTGTGATAACTAAAGCACAAACCAAAGAGATCAGGTCAAACTTTGCTGTCAGGGACACCAGGGCTGTCTCCAGTGCCCGAGTGACCAAATCCAGGTAGTTTTAAAGAGCATTGATGGGTTCACAAGGAGTCTCCTTCTGCATGTCTCCTGGTAGAGATTAACAAGCGACCATGTCGCTCAGAGCCATGGCCACCAGATTTGGGTTTAGTTCCCTTCACCAGCCCTGGGATTCAGCTGCCAGAGCTGTAAGGAGATCGCATGTTCACTGAGTCAGTTCCCCCATCCCGAGAAGCCCCAGGGCGGCAGATCCAGCAGGACAGATACAAAGGCTCCGGTGATGCAACTGACATGGACAGAGCCAGGACAAAAGGGGGAGCGTTTAGCATGGCCACTGCCATCAATGGCTGCGGGACTCTGCACCCACCTTGATCTGCCTCCAGTGCCCCTGCTGCAGAATGAATCACCTCAGTCCCTGGATAATCACAGGGAGCAAAGGGAAGGAAATCAGTTATTTGGGCCGCACCAGCTCAATATTCAACGGAAAGAATTTCTCCTTACCTGATTGGCTTTTTCAAGGTTTGTCATGATCATTGCTACTTCATCTGCCCTGAGACAGCAAGGCAAAAAATAAAATTAGTTGGAAGGCAGCAGAGTGTCCCCACAAACATCCCATTGTGTTAATCATCCAGGTGGCTTTTTAACACTTATTTGAAATATGGTATTTTAGCCATCTGTGTGCAATATACATAACACAGCCTTGCAAAACTGTCATGGAAACATACCGACCTAGGCACAAAATCTTCTCACCTGCCCCTACAGCGATGTGGCTGATGCAGGGATCGATTGATGAAGAAAACACTAAAGATATTTCACTCACCCATCAAAAATAACATTCCCACCCGACAAGTGGAATTTTGTTGGGCTGGCTTAATGCTCATCCAAGGTGCCAGACTGACAGCCCTGGTGACCAGTCTGCTGGTTACCCACAGGTCAGGTACTACCTGGGTAGCAGTCATGCTAACCTCCCCGCCCCACCAAATCAGCTCTGGAGCGACCACCTCGCAGGGTTAACAGGAGTTCAGTCTCCGCGGCCCAGTCAAGCCTTGGCGTCTCTGCTAGACTGTCAGCAAGAAGGCAGTTCGTGCCAGCTATGATGCGAGTGTTATGCAGTGGGCATCTGTCCATTAGGAACTGGCCGCAGGCCATCCCAGCTCGTTTCATGCCGGACAACAAACAGCCATGAGACGGGAACAATTTCAGGTCATTAACAAGCCATGCCTATACGTGAGGGGGGGATCTCAACATGAAAGGCTTCTTCTTCCACTGCCAGTTCTCTGAGCCACCCACGGCCTCCAAATTATTTCCAAAAGGCTGCTTGATCTCGGGCTGTTTGTCAATGAGGAACATTTGCATCTGTTTAATTACCTCCCACCCACTATTTCATCAGTTGCTGAGAGCTGCCACAACTGCTCTGTACATGATGGCGGATTTGTTTAACGTAGGAGGGTAAATACTCAAAGTTTCCCATTTGTGATCTCCAGTCCCAGCCACACAACACCCACTAGCTGGTGAATTAACAAGAGAGAAACAAGCCAAATGAACGCGAAGGGGGAGTCCAAAATGTGACACCGGAAGATGCAAAGATACCAAGGGATGGGACAAGACCTTTTTTCATCCCCATCATTCCGTGCATGGCGGCTGCAATCCTGATCAAAGGCAAAATCAGTTATAGCACCGCGTGTACAAATGGCATATCAAATTATCAAAGGACATCTGCTGTGGTATGATATGATTAAGTGTTCTGACTCTGTTGCATAATGGAAATGAGTGAGAGTGTGTGTGTGTGCGCGTGAGAGAGAGTGTGTGCAAGCACGCTGTTAGCAAGACCAAACGTTTGAACAGCTGTAAATGCTTGGCAACCTCCACGGCTAGCGAGAGCCAAAGGGAGGGAAAAGATGTTCCTGACTCATAAAAGTAAATGGCACCCGACCAACAAAAAGAAGAATATACTACATTTAATGAAGTGGAGGAGCCCGTTAAACACAATCCAGTGACTGTGCTCTCCCCTGCCATTGGAAGACGGCTCAAGGTGTATTTGCATGTCTGGAAGGACTTGGGAAGGTCCAGCGATTTTTAGGAAGAACTGATTTTACCTTATTATAATGCCTGAAGTTCAGATCTACAACAAGACTGTGCAGAAGTTGGAGGGTCTTTGGATCTGGGATCTTATTGGAGCTCCCTCTCTGGCAGAAAACCTAGGAACCTCGACGCCCCACCTGGGACTGGCTGACTTCCCAAGTCACTTTCTCAGACAGTTGAAACTGCTCCTGAAATTCTGGTCTTTTCTTTGCTGAGTCTGCCCCTATCCTCAGTGCCATCTTGCCATGGTGAACATCTATGCCGTGCCACCCAAGTCTGCCCTTGGATATGTGGATGCAGCCAATGGGTAAAGCTGGGATTAGAACTTGGTGCCCCCTCATTCCATCCTTCAAGCTCAAACCATTAGAGCATCTCTCTGAGGCCTGGCTGACGCGGACTGAGAAACCACCTGGCCATGGCATCTTTACAATAGCTCACTTGCTCATGAAAATGACCCAGATCCCTGTAGGGACCCCAAACTCAGAGAGAATGGAGTAGTCTGCTGATAGCTGATCTAGGGTTTGTTGCATCAGTCTCAGAAATATCCCCCATGAAGGTGATTCTTCTGGGACCTGAAGAGATGGCTGGCTAGCTCTGTGATGCTGCTTGGAGACCTTCAGCTGCTATGGTTCCTTTGCTCTGCTCTGGTGGTGAAAGACTGGATTAAATGCAAGGGGACTCTTCCAATGGCACAAAATTAATACAGACATCCCTGTCACCCCCACTCCCACTTCCTGGCAGGCAGCATGTACAGAATATGGCTGGAACTGCCTCGGGAGATCACAGGCTGCTGGATGAAATGAAATGCTGACCAGGTACAGTTTAGGGTAGCCCTGAGGCTGCACCCAGTTGGAGTGGGGGCCGATCTGGGGGAGGAGTAAAGGTGGTGTGATGTCACAGCTGCCCGGCCGCCTGGTGTGGTGCACGGAGTGAAGCTTGGTTAGAGGTGAGGATCGAGCCTCCAGAAAGGTGGTGACAGTGACGTGTGAAGATATACACAACCCAGCTCTATATCCAGTGGCAAACAGCTGGCCAGAGATATTTGGCAGTTGGTTTAAGTGATTGGTATTAGCTCCACCATAGAGTGCAATGCCCTGGCATCAGGAATGTGGGGATGACGGGCCTTGTTCCAGCTCGGTCTCTCTTGACACATCTCCCATGCAACCCGAAGGCCAGACCCTCCTCCAAGGCTGTGACCAGACACAATGTCTCTGCTTGGACTGTGCACAGCTTTGGTCAACAGACAAAACCGAATGACTTACTTTGAAGCCGCCTCTGCATCATATTTACACCGCAGGTCGAGCTGCTCCGTCTGGGTCGCCTTCAGCGCTGACCAGATGGAAAATCAAACAACACACAGTAAGTACAAGGAGATTTACTGGTGGCTGGTAAAGCACCGGCTGGTTGGAAGGTAGATCAAGCAGCCTTTGGCAGGCTCCCACTCAGCCCTCTGTTCTGCTGCCGTTTATTGTTTTTAATTTTTATTTCAACTGATGCAAAACCAAGATGCAAATAAAGACAATAAAACCAATAGGCTTTAAAAAATAGTCACCATGTTCCTAGACTTTAGGACCAGTTAATAGATTTTCGACCCAAACCTTTTTGGAGCTCCTGAAACATTCAATTAGCCTCTGTGTTGTTAGCAAAGGGATGAACATTTTTCATGCACCAGCGACTTTCTGGGTTCCCACCAGCAGCAGAAATAGAGCGTGAGAACCAGAGAAATTAAACCTGGAGAGATCTAATAGGCCCATTCCTCGCCCTACAGTACAGACCAGATCTTCAGCTGCAGTGAACCAAAGTCGCTCTGTTGAAGTTAATGGAGCTGCATTGATTTATCCCAGCTGAGGATCTGGCCCTCTCTCCCCTAGTTCATTATCCACAGTAGTTTCCACTCTCATGGGGAGACCAGAATCTGATACGGTCACAAAGTTATTCCTGGCAATGGGGCCAAAGCCTGGCCCTACAGAAGCCAATGGGAGTGCTGTCACTGGCTGCAGTGGGGGTCAAGATGGGGCCCAATTTTCCTCCACTTCATTTCACCTCCAAGCCTCGCTGTGCTGCCTTGTACCAGCCTGCACAGCTCGTCCTCTTCCATAGCACCCCGATCTCCTCCTCTCTTCTCCCTTGGGTGACCATAACCCAGCCAGTGGCTGTTTGTTCAAGACCTTTAGCAGCTGCTTTTCCTGCCCAGTTTGCCCTTCCTCCTGTACCATGGCCCTGGGTGTTCCAAACACAGGATGTGAGCGTGGCAGAGCCCTGAGTGTGTCCACACCTTTGGGATAGCCCCACAGAGATGGGGTGGGCAGCGTGGCAGGGCAAAGGGGCATGACAGTGTCTGTGCAAACGCCTATAGGCAGCTATTGACAACAGGCTACAGGGCAGCTCTGCGCACCAGGAACACAGGAGAGTGTCTGAGGCCACAAACACATACACTCAGCAACTCCCTGCTTGCAGCCCCCTCCAGCCGCAGAACCAGAATGGGTGCAATTCCCCCCTCTGGCAGGGGGACTCAAGGGGGAGGCACTCAACCCTTGGGGCCACTATGTCCTTAGGCACAACTAAGTCAATGGCATCACACTGGCCTAGTGGCTAGAGCACTGACCTGGAGCCCAGAAAAGCTGGGTTCTATCCCTGGCTATGCTGCTGCCCTGATGGGTGATCGTGGGCAAGTCATGGCCCTCCCTGCCTCAGTTTCCCCATCTGTAAAATGGGGATAATGACATTGACCTCCTTTGTAAAGCCCTTTGAAATCCAGTTCCCACTGAAGTCAGTGAGACTCTCCCTGTTGACTTTACTGAGGGTAGCATCAGGCCCTTACTTTGGTAGGGTTGGGCTAGGCAAACAAATCAACGTGAACGTGGTCCACGCGATAAAGGCCAGAGAGGTGTGATGTGCCCCTATAACTTATTCTCCTCTTGGTGTGCACATGTGACCCCCGGCTGCTCTGCCAGGAGGGCAGCGTTGTCCGCGCACTCAGGGGAGAAGAGCCAATGCACCACTGACCTTCCCCTATATCTGGATCAAGGGCTCAGGGACCCACACTGGGCGGGACTTTTGGACGTCACATCTGTCAATACCTGCATGTAGCACTTTGATCTTTTCTTCTGCTTCCCCCAGCCTAGCCGCCAAAGTGATCTGGGCTTCCTGCAGTCCCCTGTGAAGAGAAGGGTCCGTATCAGTGATCTCCTTCTGTGCTCATACACAGCTCACCCTTGGCCAGCATGAGGCCTTCCAGCAGCCATGGGGGCTGGCTCTCAGAGACAGCCAGAGTCACTCCCGTTCTGCTCTTCCAAGGGTAGGGAACGCACGAACAGCTCTGTTTCATCCACGAGCTGCTCATTTCGCTTTTTTAACACGTACTTAAACCCCATCATTCAGAAGTTTCCCTAGAAAATTTATACGCCTATTGCAGCCGAGACATTTTCATGCCACTAGAATTGTCCGCATTCCATTAAAAACCTCTATTTCCAGGGGTTTATAGCCCCAACCGTAAAAATTCACTTCAGGCTGGAAAACTTGGCATGTTGGATCTCAGCCTTGAAATAAATTTCTGGCTAAAAATTGGTGAAAAGAATTAAAGATCTACCTATAGATAAATAAGAGAGAACGAGCGAGAGAAGAGAAGAAAATCCATTTGGCTATTATGGAGTTCCTCTAAGAGTGGAAAGGAACCAGAAGCAAGTACATGCCGTTAATGGACTCCTTCACTCTGCTAAGACTCTAGGGCTGCTGTGTTCTGCAGCACAACTCACACACGCTCCAGACCCCAAACGCTGCCACTGCAGACGCAGGCACTGTCTAAACAGTCCATGAGGAATTTGCACTAGCCAGACTTTGCAGATGCACAGGGTGCCAGCCTCACTGCTGACCCGGGGGATGGCAAAGCTCCGTGCCGTGTGTAACCGTCGCCCGAGCCAATGATCAATGCAACGAGTTGACATAATAGACCTTCCTGGCTCTGAAGGATTGGTCACCACCTCCTGGGTCAGTTACTTGCAAGCTAACAGCTAGGCAGTGCTTTGAGAATCTAGGTTTTCAGGACCCTCTAATCGCATACGTAACTAATCCAGCCAGTATTGGGCACATCTGAAATACTCTTCCTCAGCTAGAAATCTGTGTGATCCAGAGAGAGACAGCAGCTGTGGAAGGGTTTCTGCACTGGAGCAAAGGTTACATATCAGCACACACTCAGCCTCGACACTGGGGGCGCCCAAGAGTGGCTGGTAAAGGTAACAGGGGAGCGGAGCGTGAGCACCCCTTCCCACCAGCCAAACCCACTAGTGTTGGAAGGGGGCAGAGCAGTGCTCTGGGACAGTGTCCCGGTGTGCCATCGTCCCTGGCAAATCTCCAGAAATGAATGCAGACTCAGTCAGCCTCAGCACCAGGGAGATTTTGCTCTGTACCCTGCAAGCGACTCCTGACGTGGTCGAGGGAATAGAGCCCGTGCATAGGCACAGGTCGGGAGGCCACGGCAGCTCAGCTCCAGTGTGGCTGGCCTTCCAGACATACAGTCTTGATGCCTCGTTTGGGGCACCCACATGATTGGAAGCCATGACTCACGGTCCTCTGCAGTCCTGCAAACCCTGTCTGGAGCAAATGATTCATCGGGGACTGGGCAAGCTTTAGCATGGCGTTGCCCCTCCCTTGGGCTACCCCATGTGATCCAGCCCATTATCGGGGTGGCCTTCCCCACCTCCTGTTTCATTGGAGGTGTTGGCTCGACCAGACAGACCTGCACCATGCAATGAACAGCTGCGGGGCAAAGATCCAATGAGCAGCAGCATCATTAGCAGGGAGTCCGTAATGCTGGATTCAATAGCCACAGCGCCAAAGCACAGGCCATCCAGCCCCCCAGATCCATTGAGTCTGTGGCAGCTCCTCAGCAACCAGGACATTCAGATCTAGGAGTCAAAACTGAGGTCAGCACTTCCCTCTCAAGCACTGGCACTGGCCCTGGGTTCCCCAGGCACATGCCAACACCCCAATAGCCTGGGCAGTTTGGACTCCAGCTGTACTCAGCCCAGCCATGGGCCAGCAGAGACTGCACTGACAGGTCCGTACAGAGCATATCTGCTTCCTCAGCCCCCCTCCAAGCCCTCTTGATAGCTGCTGTCACAGCATACTCCAACAAGACACGTCCTCGAACAGCCTGACCATGGTGTCACGGCGCAGTCTGCACCGTGGCTCTCCCTGGGGGCCTGTGATAGAGTTTATTCCACTTAGACTCTCTGTCGGTCCAGTGACTGGAAAGCAAGGCCTCCACGTGGAATCTGACTCATCTTGAGAGTTACCTCCCAGAGGCCCCAAACGGCCTTCCTCTGCCTTGCAGGAGTCCCTTAACAGCAAAACAGGCTGAGTTCCACTGTGCAGGTGGAACACACTAGAGAGAGAACCTGCTAAGGAAGGAAAGGCCTTGCCCTGTGTGTGCTGTGCTGGATGGGATCCCATCTCTGGTAGCGTACGTAGTAGTGGCAGGCCCAGAGATGGATGTGAGAGGGGCTCCTGGGTAGGGCCCATATTTTCAGAAGAAGCCAGTAAACCTGGGTGCCCACCTTGAGCCCCTCCAAGGCCTAGATCCTCACAGGGCTTTAGGCGTCTAGCTTCTGCAGCCTCGATCCCTTGGAGGATCTGGGCCAAAAGGTCTAATTTTCAGAGGCGCTGAGCACTCTCCACTCCCAGTGAAGTCCCTGTGAGCCAGGCCCACACACAGTTAGACAGATGAGGCAATGTGTCTTGCAAATCATCCTCATCTCCTGGAGAAGCATGGGACAGGGCTGGATTGATTTGAGAAGACAGTAAGGAATCACAAAGTGGATGCATCTTTCAGGTGATAAGGGAGCCACATTTTTAATCATTTTCTGACAGGCAGAGGGGAAAATAACCCCCCCCCCCCTGTAATTAATCTGAGGTGGGAAAAAAAGCAATCAGGGAAAAGTCATTTTGCATTATTTATAACCTGTGTCTGGCAGGATCTTCCTCCAAAAGAACTGCAATGGAGGGTTTAAAGCTCCTTCATTTGTTTATCAGCTCAACATGCTAAGGTGTAACAACAAGTTCCATTAAAGGAGCCTTTGGTAAACTTTAGACTGTCGAAACTGAAAGGCCAGTTAAGAATGAGGTTCATCTACTGGGCTGCATTTATCTGAATCCTCCAAGCAAAACAACACAAGGGAGAAAGATACGAGTCAGTAATTACCATGTTTACCAGATGGGGATAGGAAATAAACTCCCAATTGTAAGGATGATGGTACAATAACCACGACAGAGTGCATGCAAAATACATGTGTATACACACTCACACGCACCCACACACAATCTTGTATGCACTAGTGTACAATGTGTCTCTCACTCAAGCAGATGCTTGCCAATAGGCATCTCTTCCAAGGCCAGCATAAGCCCCTATTTCAGACTGGTTTGCATTGGCCAGATGGTGACTCCCTTTCCCCCGAATGAAGTTGCATCCATGGAGGGTTTGAAAACTCCCTTTGGATCCTGGTAACCACTGTGAGCACCGGCCAGAGGGGGGCGCCCTAGAGTGCTGTTGGAGCTCCTGCACCTGGACACAAGCCCGATGGACCAAATCCAGCCCTCATGTAACTTCACCGGGGTCAAAAGTCACTTACATCAGGACTGATATTGGGCCCATTTCTTCCACACCTGCTGGCCTGAGACTCAAACTCCAATCCCCTGCCGGAGCAGGCTGCGTGCTGACAGGCCAGCCTGTGAGGTGAGGAAACCTAGATATCAGAAATAACTGGGGAAAGAACCATTCATTTGAATGAAAAACGGTAATCACATCCCTTACGCAGCTTTGAAACTCTCCAGTCATAGAGATGGGCCCAGTAGCAAACCTCTATAGTAGAGACAGCTGAGATGGGTGGGGCAGGCAGAGGATGGTGCCTGGTGTGACAGCTCAGAGTCTGGGCCCGTGTTGCCAGGGCAGAACATGTGAACCTCGGCCTAGCTCGCCAGGGGGAGAAGTGCAGAATAAATGCTAGGCAGGCGAGAGGAAAGGTGAGGATGGATAGACAGAGCTGTATGGGGACCTATAGAGAGGACAGACAGACAGAGGAATATGGATGTGGACAGACAGACAGACTCACATTCCCACCCCAGGTAGATCTAGATCGTATTTACTTTTTGGTTTTAAGGTCCATCCTCTGCTACTCACGTACTTCTGTTTTTCGGCTTCATTTCTCTGCAGCAAGGTGTCTGTGAAAAGTGCTTTGCTGCTGATGCTAGTGAGCCTGGCTCCCTCTGACACTGTGAGCCCAGCTGGAGACATTCCCCCTCTTTGCTCTGTGGGGGAGGGCGAGAGAAAAATTCACATAAGCAGCATGACTGAAGTGAAAAAGCAACTGCTTCTTCCAGGGCCAAGAGATCAATCTCAGGGGGTAAAGAATTGATTTCCAGAACTTCAGCCACGGAGTTAATACATTCTGCAGGTTCTGCTGGTCAATTGTGTTAGACGATCACAGCGGGGCATGAAATCCTGAGTGCAGCCCAAAGCCTGCCAAAGTGGCAGCTTCCTGGCTAGGTTACATCTGCTAATAGTCTCATTCGAACCACTTCAGCTCCTAGTGGTGGGAAAGTCTGTAAATGACCAGCAAAGCTGTCTATGCTACACTACACTACGTCTCCAACCTGGAGCACAGTATGCCTGCATGAAACCAATCTTCTGCATAAAAAAGCTCTCAGAGCTCAAGGCCTGTCATTATTTACACCCTGCGTGGCTGCGATTTTCATGCGATTTGCACAAGAGGGTCTGTGTGTGTGCGGGGGGAAAGAGTGTAGCTTTCTGGGCTGGAACACTGGAAGCTGGTAGTCTTCAGGCTACTCTATACAGGTGCTGTGCACTAGAATTGGCTGGGAATTTTTTAAGACAAAAAGGGCTTTTTGTCAGGAAATGCCAGTTGGTCAATGTGACAAAGTGGGACTGTTCTTAATGTTTCCTCTGAATATTGTGTGGGTGCCTCAGTTTCCCCTATGCAGTTCTTAAGTTTCTAGGGAGTGAGAGTGTTGCAGAGCAAAGGGCCAGTGCACAGAAATGGCCGACACTCTATCTCCTGGTAACTAATGGCCAGGGCCCTTCCCCCCTGCAAGGAGATAGCTAAAGGTGTTGGAGAACAAAGAGATCAGGTGACCTCCTGGCCTGGGAAAGGGACAAAGCCCAGAGGAGAGGCTGGAGGGTGAGTCAGTTGGGAGCTGGCTGAGGATGAGGAGTGAAGTGCAGACGTGGGTGTCTGGCTCACTGCCCCCCAGGATGGACCCAGCTGAGGGGTCCTGTTCTCAGTACCTACAAGCTCTGTTGTAGACCATGTTCCTGTCATCAAATAAACCTCTGTTTTACTGGCTCGCTAAGAGTCACGTCTGACTGCGAAGTGGGGGTGCAGAACCCTGTGGCTCCCTCAGGACCCTGCCAGGGCAGACTCGCTGTGGGAAGCGCATGGAGGGGCAGAGGATGCTGAATGCTCCAAGGTCAGACCCAGGAAGGTGGGAGCCATGGGAGCTTCTTGCCCTGGAGACAGTCTGCTCACAGAGAGGAGACTTCACCAGTGTCCTGACTAGCTTTGTATGGAGCAGTTCCAGAGCATCGCCTGGGAACTCCATGACAGTCAAAACCAAAAAGTTTTTGTGGAAACTTACCAGGTTCAAAGAAACTTTAATGGGGGAGGTTTCTGAGAACCAGGATAGAATTTCTGGTCAAAATCAGAGAGAGATACACACATCCCCAGCAGGCTGCTGGTTACAGCATGCACCATGGGCGACCCAGCCCATAGAGTGAGTCTCTCCCTCTCTGGCCCAACGAATATTTCATTATTTATACAAAGTTGAGCAGCTCCAACTCTATTACCTGGTGAATTAGGAAGGGCAGGGGCTCAGATCTGCCTCGCCCACACCCCAGGTAAGCGCCACACCCATTGGGCTGCTGGCACTTGATCTCTCTCTTGCTTTTTAACCATTTCTTTGGAATGCTCTAGATTTTGTTCCAATGCAAAAGGAAAACAGATGTTGAAACTGTGACATTTTTCACCAAGTTCTTGTTTTCCGGACAGTCCTGCTGAGCACCCTCCCAGTCCCAGTGCACCTCATAGGATCTGGCTGCATCAGCTCGGGCCCTGCAATGATGTCTTGGCCCAAAGTGGTTCGCACCCCAAACGCTGCTGTACTGAGAACCTGACAGGGAAACTGACCACAGCCAGTTGTGAAAGTGACCTCCTGCATTTCCAACAGGCAAAAAACCAGACAAGCTGCATGAAGAGCAAAATAAGCTACTTGGGCCAGTTCAGGCTCCTTTTCAGCTTTAAGGATCTGGGGAGTCATTAGTGACACATGGTAAGAAACAAAGGTTTGTTGAAAGTACAAGGCCAGATCCTTAGCTGGCATAAATCAGTGTCACCAGAGCCGGGCCTAGTGAGGAGAGCACGGGACAGGGACTCAGTAAACCTGGATTCTGTTCCTGGCTCTGCCACTGGCCTGCTGGGTGACCTTGGGCAAGCCACCATCCCTTTCTGTACCTCAGTTTCCCCACCTGTAAAATGGGGCTAGAGACCCTGACCTCCTTTGTAAAGCCATTTGAGAACTACTGTGGAAAAACTCTGTATAAATGACACTAGCTGAAGAACTGGTCTGTGATTTTTATTCTGACACTGCCCTTTTAAAACTAAGCCCCAATGTTAACTGTGCTGTTGCTAATGAATATTCATTAGAATTCATTTCTTTCTTCTTCTTTTTCTCCACCCTGGGTGACATTTCACAGAGGTTTGCAGAGGGGCCCTCAGAGAAGTGCCACCCTCACGGAGAAAGAAATGAGCACATGGTATTATTGCACAGAACCTTGAACGGCAGGGGGCTGCCCTAGATAAAGACTCTGTCCTGTCCCTTGGCTGCCAGAGGCCGGGAGAAAATGCAGATCAAGACCGTTAAAGCCCATTGGATTGACAAGCCTGCATGAGGGCAGCAGGGTGTGGCGTTTGCTGCTGATTCTGCTCCCTGGCTGCCCAGTCCCTTTCAGGGTAATCAGCTGGTACAAATCAGCACAGCTCCATCAACTTTGAGAATCAGGCCCCTTGACTTTAATTGGAGTAGACAACTCCCTGGGAGCACACAGGATCGGGCCCCTCCCTGAAAAGCATCAAACAGAGCAGATTCCACATACCACAGAGGGCATCAGGTGGGGGCGGGAGGGATGGTTCAGTGACAGGCACTCTCCAGCACAGCCCTCACCCGTCAAACCAGCCCCCAGGCGGCCCCTCGCCAGGCAGAGAGGAGCACTGATTACTCTACAGTGGATCCCAGCAGGGACCCCCGGCCGAGGGAGAGTGCGAGGCTGCAGGGAGCTGGCCCATCCGTCTGCAGGGGGATCAGCCCGGCCTTCCATTCTCACCTTGGACTCCGAGTCGGGATTGGAAGAAAAGCTCCATGGAAGAGACTGAGCTGGTTTGGAGCAAAAGCCCCATGAAGCTGCTCCCACCCTGGAAATGCTGGACCAGCCTGGCCCCGACCCACGGCTGTGGAGCTGACCGCAGCCCTGAAGCAGAGTGCAGAGAAGTGTCCATCCCTCCCCCAGTCACCGTGGTGTCCCGTGCCCCAAGCGGAGCACAGACAGGGCGGATGATTTGCCCCATACAAGCGCTAAGGGTTGTTATTATTACCCAGCTGGAAACTCAACTGGAGGCCTGCAAGGGCCTCTGCCTGCCCCAGCACCAGGGGACAGGACAGGAACATGCCCCTGGCTCCCCCTTGTCCTGGTACCAGAAATGAACCAGGGAAAGGGAGGAGCAGCTGGTACCTCTGGTGCCAAGGAGCTCTGGATGCTTCTTCCGCTGCCTGTTGAGTTCCTTTAGGGGTGGGTTCTCGGGGTTGAGGCACTGGACCTGCTGCAGCCTCTCTTCTGAGCTCTGCGCCACCTCCAGGACAGGAACGGGATCTAACGGGGAGAAAGGCAAGGAGGTGAGGGGCAGCAGCTGGCAGTGAGCTGCCCCCGCGCCGTCTGGGAACGATGCAGACACTTGCAACCTGGATCAGAGCCTGCATGCCCGGGTGGGGACGGTGACTAATGCTACGGTGAATGTAACTGATCCTTTGCACTGGATCAAGGCCATCTGTGTCATGGGGAACAGGGGCCTCCCTTAGCGGGTGGTTGATCCAGACTGTAATGGCCATGGCAGCTAGGCGTGAGCCCCAGGCTGCATTCCCTGCACACCCACATTTCCCACATGGCAGGGAAGGCAGGATGGGTTTCCTCTTACAAATCCCCGTATCAATTCTACACAGTGTGCATGCTGCAACCACCTTCCTCAATTAAAGAGGCCGGACTTTGCTCTCAGTTACACCAGCATCAATCCGGAGCCACTGCAGCTGGGTCAATGGATTAGCTCTGGCTTTAGACTCCCATTTCTGACCGCCCCAGTCAGCCATGTGTCCATACAGCGCAGTGGTCCTGGAAAAGCGGTGTGCATGCAAACCACCAGGTAGGCCGCGCGGCCTCAATGACACGGGCATTCGGGGCGCATGGGAGCTTTTTAAAACCTAGGCCTTAGAGCAGGGCAGGGAGATCAGAATCCAAATGTGGCGTCTTTGAGATTGTCCTTAACACAAGCCAATGAGCCCTGTTGAAGTCTGAGCACACTCTTAAGCGCTGCGAGGATAAAGGCTTTCATCCCAGACCTTCAGCACTCCTTCGAGTCATGTGGAACTTCCATTCCCACCCCGAACCCTGCTCGAATGCCAGCCAGCACCACACACTCCTGTTTATTTAGGCAAAGGCAGGCACAGACAATAGCAGTTCGTGCAGAGGTAAGCAGGTGCATTCAGAACAGTATGTCTTCCCTCTGTCAGCATTACACCATCATTAGCTAGTGTCTGCTCAGCAGGGTGTGCCATTATGTCTCCCAGGGCTGATGTAATTATACATTGACATAATTAACCCAGCAAGCCCATTAAGCAGGCCAGCTAAAAATTCATCTATAATTATTTGTTGTGTGCATGCTAATGAGTCCATCTGCACTGCCATTGTACAACATGAACAAATTAATTTACAAGTCTGGATTTTTAATAAACTCAAGAAAATGCCTCCTATTGCGCCAGGTTAATTTCTTTTTTTTTAAGAGGAAAAGAGGGGAAAAAATAGAATCAAATTCTCCAGGGTCAAAAAGTTAAATAAACAGGGAGGTGGAAGAGAGCTAAGCTCTCTGCCTTCTACCCACACCTATGGCACAAATCCAACTGCAAAACAACAACTGGCAATAAAATCCAGCTCTGTTGCTAAGACCAACTCCCTCAGCCTACGATGGTATCAAATGCAGAATAGTTACAGGCGGTAGTAACGAACAGTGCCAGCTCGCCACAGCCATGTGGACGGCACGACTGACCTTTCATTCTCCTTGCTGCGTATAATTGTACAGGGGCCGCTTGGAGACATTTGGCGGTGGGAAGTCGACAAGGCGCAATGTCAGTTTGAAATAATAGGCAGGGCAATTAACTAGGATACAGGGCCCATGCTGATTGCCTTACTCCTGTGAGCAGCCCAGTGGGCCAGGTCCTCACCTAATTTACACAGAGGTAGACCTGGAGTAAGTCCTCTGAGTGAACATGGTTCCTCTGGATTTCCACCAGCGTCTTGGCCAATAATGGTCTTACTGATTCCAGTGGCCCTGCTGATATAAAGGGGGAAATTCACCCCATGTAGAAGGTTGACCAATCAAGGTCAACGCCCCTCTCAAGTCCCACTTAAGCCCTATGGCCCAGACTCCCCAAAGGTATTTAGCTGATTTCATTAGGAGTTGGTCCCCTAATACTTTTGACAATCTGGGCCTATGGGCTTTGTGTTTGTCTTTTGTCTGGGGGAGAATTTCAACCACGGGAAGCAGGATTTGAGCCCTTTATGTTTGCCAGGATTCTTGTAGCCATGTATATTTATATACTAAGGCCCCTGTCTTCCGGACACTTATACCCTGACTTAACTTTGTACCCATGATTAGTCAACCTGATTGCAGTTAATGGGACTATGCATGTGTAGAAAGTTGGGCACATGTGAAATTAAATGCCAGCTATCTGAATCCCCTTTCCCTGAAAATCCTAATTATCCGAGGTCACATGTGTATGCCTGGTTATTTGAAGCTTTCGGAGGTCCCCCAGGCCTTTTGGATAAATGGGCCTGTACTGCATTTCTGGGGCACCCATCGCTGGAGAAACACCCTAGTGGGTGAATTGTTCGAACGATTGCCATATCTTCTGCACCCAGGGCAGATGCTGTAATGGAGGTAAGCAGCCGAGTTGAGGCCTGATCTGGCTTCCATTGAATTCAATGGGCGTTTTGTCAACGACTAACAGGAGCAAGACCTCAGTGGACATGCTCTTCAGATTGGTCTTGGGAGATGCTCTTTGACTACCCAGGACCATTTCCTTGGGCTACTCACCCAGCTAATCCTTTACTTTCTCAGCCTGCCTCTTGGGAATCTAGAGAACAGACTGAGATAGAAGAGCAGGGCATAAGGGAGGGAAAGGAAGCCGCCTACAGTCACACAAAAGCCTGAAGCGCTGGTAGTGGCGCACAGAGCAGTGATTAGGAACCAGCGATTCGGAACAAGCAGCAACCCTTGTGCTCTCCAGCTGCAGCAGGACCTGGCTTGCACCATGGTATGCCGTGATTCAGGTACGTATTGGGTTTGCCTACGAAAACCTGACACCAGTTAGGCTGCTGGTGTGCTGAGTCCAATCCTGTCTCATTCTGCCTCGTTCCCTTGTTCTCTCCCGTCAGGCTGTCTGCAGCCCTCTGTGGTCTTGTATTGTAGTTAGAGCGGAAGCAATTTGGGGCAGGGACCAGCTTTTTGTTCTGTGTTTGTACAGCGCCTAGCACGCTGGGGTCCTGGCCAATGACTAGGGCCTCTAGGCGCTACGCTCAGACAAATAAACAACAGGAACAAAATCCTGGCCCTTGACCAAGAACCTCAACCACACTAGCCAGTTAAGCATATTTTCCAAGGCTTTACTTGGGTATGGAAGGCCAGTTCCTCAGTTGGCGTAAATCAGCATAGCCTGGCTGACTTCAGTGGAGATTATCTCTGGTATAAATCAGTTTAAGTGATTTATATCAGTGATGGTCTGGTGCTAAATGTTGCTTTCTACCGAGTATAAATGGTTACAAAAGTCTCCTCGTAAGACCAGTCTGAACTCTCCTGTTTCCAATGAAGAAATCCTCTGGAAGAACAGAGAATTGGCACCATATGTTTTCCAGGACAGAAGACCAAAATGAAGCAAATATTAGTCAAAGACCAAAATGCTCCTTTGACACCTTTCAATTTCTACCTTGACATTATGTATAAAAGACCTGATCCAATTTCTACTAAAGTTAATGGGAGTCTTTCCCTAGGCTTCGGATATAGCCCATTGGGTCAAATTTTAAATACACCTTTATCCAAGTCTACAGTTTTGAAGGTGCAAAACTGCACCAGTGAACACCCGCTATTTAATTCATGTCAACATCAAGGTCTCTGATGATCCCCACCAATCAAAGACTTACCCTGCTAACTGAGCAGAATTAGCGAGCCTGCCAAAATGGAGGCCATTGACTGAAACTCTGGCCTTTTTCGTTCTAGCAAGACGGGCCAAATACATTCCTGATAGAACACCGCTAACTTCACGGAGTTACCGCAACGATGAATCTTGCCCAAGGAATCTCCCGCTTGGTTTTCAGAACAGGTCATCATTCCCAAATGAAGGCAGCGGGACTGCAAGCATTCGGCACCTTTGAACAACAGGCCCTGAGCAAATTACTATATCCCTGCACTGGCATCACACTCTGATGGACACACTGGTTCGTTTCCATCTCTTGCTGCAGTTAGTCTATGAAAACCATTCTCCATTAATTTCTTCATGCAACCACCATTTCTGCCGAAATCCAGGGAACAACAATCCACTGTTGTTAATTTTGAAACACAGCCGGGTGGTTTTCTTTATAGAAATAAAAAGACCAGACAACAAGAAGACTCTGTCAAAATATGCATACTTAAAATGCCTGTAACTGAAGAATTGCTGTATCAAAGGAAATCCCATTTACTTTGTCTTGAAGAATTATTTGAGGCATCAGCTAAATGTCAGGCAGAGTGACTAAGGTACACAAGTTGTGAGGGGGGTGGGGAGAGGAGCCTTCTGTTTGCTTTCAAATATGTCGAGCTAGTTTCTCACTACAGTAAAAACAGCTGTATAAAGAACCACTCCAAATCCCCCTTTCTCAGCAAGAACCGAGAGGAGGAAAGGCTCATTCTGGTAATTACAGCAGGGAAAAAAGAAAACATGCTCAAGTGAGGAGCAAAGCTTGTGCATTCACCTTTCACCTCTGCAGCCACGAGTCACTGCCCAGCACTGATGGAAAATCAGTCTCTAAGCCTGTTAAGGCTCTTTTGTGCTACCCTAGGGCAGCTGGGCAAAGCAAAGCACAGAAGCAACTGTCCAAAGATGATGGTGAGTTGGTGCCGGAGCAAAGAACACGAGCCAGGAGCTCTGGACTACCCGCTAATCCCTAAAGGTAGTTCCACTGGGATTCAAGAGGTGGTGGCTGGGGTGGGTAGCTCACCGGCTGCTGCTCATTCTCTGTTTGGTCTGTGGATAAAGAGATGATGTCCATTTCCCTGGCTGTCCAATTGTCCGATTCCCCGCTCACTTGCAACAGTATTTCCGCAACAAAACACTACGATTCCAGTGGAGTTACTCCTGATTTACCCAGGTGAGAGAGGAGAGTCAGACCCAGGGGCGGCTCCAGGCCCCAGCACGCCAAGTGCATGCTTGGGGCGGAATGCCGTGGGGGGGTGCTCTGCCGGTCACCGGGAGGGCGGCAGGCAGGGTGCCTTCGGAGGCTTGCCTGCGGAGGGTCCACTGGTCCTGTGGCTCCACTGAAGCCGTGGGACCAGCGGACCCTCCGCAGGCACGCCTGCGGGAGCTCCACCGGAGCCGCGGGACCAGAGGACTCGTCACAAGCACGCCTGTGGGAGGTCCACCGGAGCGAAATGTCTAGAGCTGCCCCTGGTCAGATCCAATGTACCTAACAGTGACCAAGAATCCCCCACACTGAGGTTTGGTCTGGTCTGAGCTCTGCTCATTGGAAACCCTGGCAAAAATGATTGAGTTAGAGGAACCGATGAAAGCCAGGGCTTACAATGGAAATCCTAGTGTCCCTGAGCTAGGGAAGGAAGGATGGTCTTGGGCTTCTGGCTCAGGAGATCCGGGATATCTAATCTACTGGACAAGTCATTTGGGCCCAAATTTTCAAAAGCGGCTTCTCACCGGAACAATTTACCAAGGGTCCTGGGGGATCCTCCAACACTGGCGATTTTGAAATCAAAACGAGCAGCTTTTCTACAAGAGCTGCTCTAGGAATTACCGTGGGGCAGATCTCTGGCCTGTGTTACCCAAGAGCTCAGACAAGCTGATCACAATGGGCCCTTTCTGGCCTTGCAATCTATGAATCGATGAATTTTGGATGCCAAGATTCATCCAAAATCTTGGGGGGGAGGGATAGCTCAGAACTTTGAGCATTGGCCTGCTAAACCCAGGGTTGTGAGTTCAGTCCTTGAGGGGGCCACTTAGGGATCTGGGGCAAAAATTGGTCGTGATAGCAAAGGCAGGGGGCTGGACTTGATGACCTTTCAAGGTCCCTTCCAGTTCTAGGAGACTGGCATATCTCCAATTATTATTATTATTTATTAAGATTTAGAAACCTTGGCCCCACTTTTCAGAGCTTCTGAACACTCACAACTCCACCTGAAGTCAGTGGGAGCTGCACATGCTCAATGCTATTGAAAAGCCAGGCCCAAGCATCTCACATTGGATGCCCCAAAACTAAAGCACCCAAAAGTCCTGAAAATAAATGCTTTGCCAGCTCTGTGCCTCAGTTTCCCCATGTTACGTGAGAATAATAATACTAGCCAATAATATGATTACATCGTGGTGCTGAGAGGCTAAATTCCTTGATCAATAGCTTGGATTTGCTGACTTTCCAGGTGTGCTGCAAGATTGTGGGAATGCCCCTAATGATGATAGGATGGAAAGGAGTTTCTGCAGGTGGCTGCCTGGCTGAGTCCCTGTCCTGATGAGGACTGTAATGCTGCTCGGATTTTATTGTATTATTAACAATGTCTTGGATGTCCACAGCCCTGGATAGGTGTCTTCAATTTTTTAAAATCGAAATAAATAAATACAAATAATGTTTACAAAGCACTTTGAGATCCTTGAATTGAAGGGAACTACAGAAGGGCATCAGATTACCATATATGAGCACTGAATAAACCTGGTTCCTTGGTATAACTGATGGATTATCCCTGGACATAGAAGCTACAATAAAGAAACAAGTTAGTGGAGAGTTGACTAACCCTCGCATCCTACCTGGCACACATTAGCAGAAAGTGACACTCAATGAAATTACAGGGCCATAAATTTAGAACAGTAAAAGGAAACCATCCCTTCCCAGAGCATAGCATCCACCTGTAGAATTCCCAGCTGCAGAGGGTCATCAGCTGAAGACCTACAGCGTGGCTGATTTTAAAAAGGATAATTTTACAGCCATTAATAACATTTGTAGCTATGCAAGCTAAGATAACAATACAGGTAATTAAACCTCATGCTCCAGGGCCTAAGATGATAGACTGCCGGGTTGTGAAGGATTCCCCATCTCATTCCCACTGCACACACTGAGTAGATCGGGGTAGGCAACCTATGGCACGTGTGCCGAAGGCAGCACTTGAGCTGATTTTCAGTGGCATTCACACTGCCTGGGTCCTGGCCACCGGTCCGGGGGGCTCTGCATTTTAATTTAATTTTAAATGAAGCTTCTTAAACATTAAAAAAAACCCTTATTTACTTTATATATAACTAAACTGTTGTTGTATGTTATAGACTTACAGAAAGAGACCTTCTAAAAATGTTAATGTATTACTGGCACGCGAAACCTTAAATTAAGTGAATAAATGAAGACTCGGCACACCGCTTCTGAAAGGTTGCCGATCCCTGGGGTAGATGTATCACCAAGAGGGTCTTTTCTTGCTAGCCCCGGAAGCACCAGGGAACAGACAATGCAGAATAAAAAGCTAGACAGACCAATGATCCAATCTGTTAAGGCAAATTCCTCTGTCTCTTTGTAACAAGGAATAACGTAATAGCAAAAATGTATGCCACTACCCTGTGTAATAAAGCTGCAACGGAGTTATGCCTGTATCAGCATTTTCATCTAGCTTCTTTCACCAATCAGGCCTTTGCTGAAATAAAAATGACACATTTTCTAAACATTTCCTCTTCAGATGTGAGCTGTTTGCATTTTGATTACATATTTTTGGACCTGGGGGCGCTAAAGAAAACATTTGAGCTTAAAGCAGCACACCACCATTCCCTCCTGGCTAGTCCACGTGAGAGGGGAGATTTTATGTGATCTGTGGGCTAAACAGCCCGTCCACATATAGGTAACAGAGACAATAAAATGAACTTTCCTAAGATTTAAGTTTTAAAAATAGGGTTTGAAATTTAATATAGACCTTAATTTGGCCAACACATCTTAAAGGTTCAGCCAACCACATGTGATCACCAACCATACCTCTCAGATGTCCTTCATTTCAAGGGACGTAACTTACTGTAGCCCCAGAGAGCTGTTTGGTGCACACATGCGGCACCCCTCACCTCGACTCTGATCTACTGCCCAGCGATGGTAATGGCAAAGTTCCCATTGACTTTGATGAGGCAGGATCAGACCCTTTTATTGTTAGATACAATTCACATCAGAAATGAAGAATTATGAGGCTGGGCTCCCAGGAAGAACCACTGGCACTAAAGGGAATGGTGCCTATGACATTGGAAGAATCATTCTGAGTGTCCCTCATCTTACGTTTGCATTACACACGTCACCCCCTGCCTCCTGTCTGCAGCAAGCAGAGAGATCGGCTACTGACTATGGGCCCAATCCCGCTAACGCCCACACAGGTGTGTAATTCTGCTCACAAGGGAGACAACCCATACTGGTGGAATTAGTCAAAGGCATCAGTGTTTGCAGGACCAGTCCTATGAAAACAGTGTGGATTAAAATGATATTGGCTTTGTGTGGCAATTTCTAATGTATTGGTGCACACGATGCTTAATTAAATGACTAACTTACTTTGATTTCATTAGAGCCTAACCTCACCAAGAGACCAAACCAGCTGATTTTTTTTTTAAATACTTGAATACAAAACATAGTCTTTTTAAAAATTAAAAATTGGCCTGGTATTTTTCTTAAATTACCGATGCCAAATACAACCACTAGCTGGTGCTATTGCACACTATTTTAGCATTCACAACTTCACAGGGAAGGGGAATGTCCCTTTCACTGATGCGTCCAAAAGAGTTGGGGTTTTGGCTTCGTTAGGAAATCATCCAGGAAAACCCAATTCCCTGGTAAAGAAAAGACAAAATATCTTTCCACACTCTGCCGCAGAGAGACCGAGGCTCCCGCTGGCGACATGAGTATGTTTGGGGAAGCGGAGTGCCGACGAGGGATGGCGTCCGTCTAGCTGCATGGCTCTGAGCTGAGAGTCTAGGGATGTCTGCAATGGAGAGGGAAGGGCAGCTGACCTTGTACATCTCCTAGGGAAGGGACTGCTGCAGATTTCCCATTCTGATCCTGTCGGGGTATCTGCATCAGGGGCTTTACGATCTGATCCTGGAAGCGGTCATGCACAGGAGCAGAGTCTTGGTTTGGTTCCATCTCTGAGCTCCAGCTGGGATCATGATGGGCCGAACCCAGATGTCCTTCCTGTACTGAGTCCTTGTGAAAGCAAAGCCCTTCCTGCAGTCAGAGGGAGCAGTGAGCACTCAGGATACCCCAGGATTTGGCCCCTGGGCACCAATGGGAATTGTGTCTGAAGACGTGTGGAGTCCAAACTGAGCAAGGACCTCTGGGGTGGGCCGTATAACGTAGATCTTTTGATCTAAATGTTGTCAGTAACTGAAGGTTGTGCCCTCGGGAACTGACCTTCACTGCGCTTCAGCTCTGCAACCCTAGTGACGGGGGAACCCCTGAAGGGTCAGTTTGGGTTCCAGGCTGAACCCCTCTCGCTAGTAACTCAAGCTGAAACTCCTAGCTCACCTCATGTCCCGTCTCAAGATACAAGCGTTGGTCAAACTTTCGAGAACTCTGAACAAGGGTTCACTTGGGGTTGGTGGGCTGGGTGAACATTCTGGATGGTTCTTATTGCCTCAGAACCAGCCTTCCCCCTGCTTTGATTAATACAGGGCCCAGGAGAGGCCAGTGCTAATGCTCAGCGGATGTTCTGAGGCTGCCCATCCAGCCTAAAGTCAATGCAGAGGCATGTGGGATAGAACTGAATTTGGCCTGACGTCTTGCTGTCCTGGATTTTTGGGTTGTATTTTCCCACTCAGCTTGGCTGTTCTTACCTGAGTTATTTACTGAATAATTCATTCGCCTTTCTGGGTCCTGAAATGTTTCAGCTCCATGTGATACTCACGGAACATTACTCTAGTTAATGTCTAATTACACATTACATCAAAGCTACTGTGGAACCGCATGGAGTGGCTGCAGAACAATGATGTGTCTCCAGCAAACCACATTGTGCCAGGCACGTTTGAGGGACTCCAGACAGCTGGATTACTCAGGACCAGCAGGAAGGGAAAGCCTCACTCACCGTTACCCATCCACTCCCAGACCCCAGCCGTCCCCCAGCTTTTAACTCTCTCATGGTCTCTGCACACCCCTACATGCTCCCCATACTGAACGCTACACATGTCCCTGCTCCCATTGGCACATCCTCCCTGTTCCCTCCTTCCCAGAGCCAGCTCCTCCACCTGGGACTCCTTCCCCTCCGGGCCTAGGCCTGCAGCCCTTGCTTGGGCAAAAATTCCCATTGATACTCAAGTCAAGAGGCCAAATGCTGCTGCTGTTGGAATCAGCAGGAAGCTGGAATCTCATTCCTTCCTTTTCCATGCAACTGACCATGAAACCTCCCCCACCTCTACTGGCTGACTGGCAGGGCATTTCCCATTTCCCGCTCTCCCATCTGCAGGGCTCTTTCTGGGCTGGTCCCACAAGCAGCTCACTAGCAGAGCCGGCCAAGCCCACTAGCTCGCTTTCAGCCCCCCCCCCCCACGCAGAGGCCTGTCACGTGGCGTTGCTGTTGAAAGAGAACAGCATGTCTTCCCATGTCATCTGGCATTAGTGTGAGTGACACAGCACCGCTCCCTGTGTGAATCGGGTCAGGTGAGGTGAACGGAACCCCTCCGAAACCCCGGATGTGGCCCTGCTGAGTGCACAGCCCCACGCTAGGGGAGAGGGGAGGGTTAGTTACTTTCCTGAGCCCTTTGGGAAAGCGGCAGTATCCTTCCAGGGGGAAATGCTCCTCCTAGTGTCCAGCCCCAGTCACTCAGTGGCCACGTGGCAAGGGAAGGAATTTCTCCGGCTCACAAGGTCACCGTAAAGTGATAGCAGCTGCTACTCCTGCCTTGGGGGCTGCGTAGTACCCGCCCGCCCCCATGTCCAGGCAGGAGCAGGGGCTGAGCCCGCTTCAGATTCAGGAGTGTGGGAGCCTCCAGACACCTGTATCAGAGGAGTAGCCGTGTTAGTCTGGATCTGTAAAAAGCAGCAAAGAATCCTGTGGCACCTTATAGACTAACAGATGTATTGGAGCATGAGTTTTCGTGGGTGACTACCCACTTTGCATGCGTCTGACTAAGTGGGTATTCACCCACAAAAGCTCATGCTCCAATACATCTGTTAGTCTATAAGGTGCCACAGGACTCTTTGTTGCTTTTTCCAAACACCTGGTACTGCCTGGGGGCATTGTGCAGGAGCCAATGGCTGGTGGAGCCACCCGGAGCAGGGGTGGTGGATCTGCCACTATCCTGCACATGCCCCCAGGCAGACCCTGCAGAGCTAGAAGGTACCTCCCCCTGCACAGCGAAGCCTCTCTGGACAAGAGGAAGGGGCTGGATTTGGGACTAAGATCTGAGCCACACTAAGGCTGACCCAGTTACAGCGCTCAGGGGTGTGAAAAATTCACAACTCAAGTGCCGTAGTCTCGCTGACCAAAGAATTCTTCCATCAGCCTTGCTCCCGTTGTTGGGGAGGTGGATACCTACAGCAACGAAAAAAGCCCTTCCATCGCTGTAGGTTGCGTCTACGCTCGGGGATTACAGCGGAGAAGCTACAGCTAGAGTTAGCTAGACAGACAGAGGATATAGCTTCAGGCCTTGTTAGAGTGACCAAATGTGAAAAACCGGGATGGGGGTGGGGGGTAATAGGAGCCTATATAAGACAAAGACCTGGATATCAGGACTGCCCCTATAAAATTGGGACATCTAGTCATCCTAGGCCTTGTCTACACCAGAGATTTGCTCCAATTTCAGCCATCAGTGTAGACAGGCACAGCTGCTGTTTGCACTGACAAAGTATGCCCCTGCTGGACATTGGTATCAGCTTGGTCACTGCAAACAGTGGCTGTTCCTGTCTACACCATGGGCTGCACCAGCACAGCTACACCACTGGCTGAAATGGAGGCAAATCCTCAATGGAGACAACCCGCCCTGTTCCCCCTGCATCTCCCTCTTCTTCAGCCCATGTGCTCACCTGCTTCTTCCCAGTCGCTCCGCTAACAAGCCCCTTCCCTCCAGCCTGGGTCTGCGTCTCGTGAGTTTGCCCAACGCTAGACAGAAATCAGCCGCCTCTGCTACACAAGTCAAAGGGAGGCTTAAATCAAATCTCCCTCGGCAACAATGACATTAATTATGCTTTTAACACATTTTACTGCTCCCCCCCCCTCACTTCACGCCACATCTGTGTGAACAATATTGAAAAGATTTACGATCTTCTTTCGTAATTGCAGCCACACAGCCCCGCTCACTTCTCAAAATACTCGCTGAGCAATCAGCCTCCACCGAGGAGCCGTGTTGACAGCAGCCATTCAAAACAAAAACGTTGAATCAGGACTTGTGTGTCGCTTCAAAAGTAGTCTACAAAGAATCTGCCTGTCAAGGAAAGCATCAAAATGGCTAAAATTACAGGAGTGAGCGCCCGTGCTGAGGTGGGGTCTGCGCGGGGAGGACGAGCTAATAGATCCGGGCTCTGACATTTGGTTCTCGTGTTGCAGAATAAAATTTAATGAGGACAGGAATGTGTCTCTCGAATTCCCCAAAGAAATCATTAACACATTTTGTTTTTCCTAAATGTCTGCCCGATGAGTTAGTGCCCCTGCCGGAGCCCTCCTGCACCTCACGACTCTTCATCTTCTGACTGGTTCTTCGCTACCAGGAGACGTTGTCCTGCCAGGTGCTGCACGGGCGAGGTTAGCGCAAAGCAAGAGCCCCTGGTATGACACGTGGGGCTCTGTTAGCAGTTACTGCTCAATCCCTCTATGCAGGGCCAGGCACCAAATCCATCGCTGGGGAGTCTGAGCCTGGCGAAGGTGTGGAAAGGCCACACTCCGCAGGGCTTCTAGTTCTTCCCCGAGGGAGCTCCGAGAGCAGCAGCATGGGTCCACTGCCGGGGAAGATGCTCACCCATGCCAAAGACTAGAGGTGGGAGCTGGTTTTGGCTTCAGGGTCCTGGGCAGGAGCCAGCACCGTTTCTAGGGACACAGAGACTTGACAAGCTCACGCACCCAACGAGGCAAAAGCAGGGTTAGTCCAGCACCCAAACCACTGCACCACACTGCTTTGCTCCACACACAAATCTGACAGGAGGCAGAGTTGACTGCTGGTTGGTCAAGAACCAGGGTGCCAGGCCCAGCTCTGCTGCTGGACATCACCAAGTCGCTTAACTTTTCCATGCCTCAGTTTCCACATCTATGAGATGGAGACAACACAGTCTTGCTAAACCACTTGTGAACATTTACCAGCGCAGGCAGCAAATCTGCTCACCCGCCCTTAGCATTGTGATGAGAATGAAAAAACCAATATTATTTTACTTGCCCATCAAAATCTCACTAGTTATCCAAGGTGAGCCAACAAGCAGGATTTTGCAAGGCTGCGGGAAGAGCATTTGCACAGGGCTGTGAGACCCTGTGCTAGAAAGCATTGTTATTACTGGGCACGGAGGGGCTGACAGTTCATTCTAGGCTCAGGATGTCTAGTTACTGTATGTTAACTGTGGGGTCATCCTTGACTGGCTCTCCTTTCAAAAGGGCTCAGACAAACACACGGCTGGGCCTGAACAGCGCTAGGTGTAGGGTTCAGTGGATGTCCCTGTGCGTGTTTAAACCCCCTACATGTCCCTGTCGGGAGCTGGGCTGTAAAAGGAGCTCAGTCATTGTACTTAACTTACCATCGAAAACACAGCTGGGGATAGGAGCAGTGTTATTACAAGGCTTGAGCAAACGTATTCCTTTGCTAACGTCAAGATTCATTTGGCTCACACGCCGAAATACAAGGATGGCAAAAGATGTTTCCACTTGTCTGTTCCGCTCGCTCGGATCTCAGAAATAACACGGAAAAATTAGTGACCACCATCCCGGCCGCGACGCAGGGAGATGGTGGCGGATCACTGAGGATGCAGTGCTGCGGCCCGAAGGACACTGGAACGAGACCCGATTCTGGGCAACTGGAGGGATGGATAATGGGAGAGATGGAGCTGCAGAAAGCCTCGGGCACCAAGACAGGGCATGCAGCGTACATAGCAATCCTGGCTTGTAATGGCCGCTTGGTGGTCTGTTCTCAACATTAATTATTCAGCTAAGTAGCCAAAGCATTCCTTACCTGGTGCTCCAATTAATTGCTTGTAAACACTGAGGAAAGCCGTCTCAGCCTCCTTGCTTCTTTTACTGAGTGCAATCACCTAAGGGAAAATAAAAATACGAGGTGAGGAAATGCGAAACCAGGACTTCAAAGAAGAGAAGAAACCCGTGAAGGCCAGGCTCTGGGCTTAGCTAGGCCGGCATGAATCTGGAGTCACTCCTATCTAAGTCACAGGCAGATCTCCCTGCCACATGCCTGGATTGCAGCAGGGATGCTCCAGATTGGCACGAGCGTAACTGAGATCAGAATCCATGCCCCGCTACAAAGAATTAATAATTACCACCTACATTCGCCTCACCCCGCGGGGGCTGTGCAACTCCATTCACTGCAAAGCTGCTGGGTCTGTTCTCAAACCAGTAAACAAAACCATAACACTTAACCACCTTTGACCCTTTGTTTTATTGCTTGGTGCCGCTTCTGATCATAAGTTATGATTGCTGGGGTTTCTCTGCCTCACGCTAGGAATTATTTTTAGCAGAGGTCACCGCTGACTTTAAGATCATAACAGAGCAACACAGAGTCGGAGCGCCTCTAGGGCACGCTGCAGGACCCTCTTTGATCAAGTTGTTTCCACCATAACTACAGGGATCTAACAGGAAACTGGGGTGGGGGAAGGAACGGAACTCCAAACCGAGGTCCTTATGACAGAGAAGTGCCAAGAGAAAAAGATTCCACGAAGCTTACAACGGCTCTTGCGTTGCTGACCTGTGCAGTGCTTAGATTCCACAGAGACAGGGAGAACCTGGTGTGTATTTCCCCGGTCCTGTAGGTCAATTTACAGGACACAAACCTGTTCCACCAGCTTGTTTGCTTTTCGCCTTTATACATTTGGCCAACTCCCACAATCTTCTAACTTTCTTATTTAATGGAAACCCTGAAGATGCAGCCACGTCCACACGAGCTGCCCCTCTGCTGAGTGTTTCACAAGGTCTAGTTCTACTACGTGGTTTGTCCAGTTGACCAGAGTTGGAAATGGGACTGGCATATTCATATCGGAACACTGGAAGTGATATTTCCAGGGAAGGACCTTATGGGCACTTTATAAAAAGCCTGGGGATACGGGCTCATCAGAATGAATAATAATGCTACTTGATGTGCGTCTAGCCCCTTTCATTAAATGCGGGAGAACATTTAACTGAACTGTTATTATCCCTGTAGGACAGATAGGGAAGTGGGGAACAGGCTCTACCACAGACTTCCCCTGAGACCACAAGCAAGTCATTTAGCCTCTCTGGCCCAGATCCTGGGAGGAATTAAGGCTCCATTGAAATCAAAGGAAGTCAGGAGCCTAACTATCTCTGAATATCTGTGCCTTGGCTCCTCAACTGCATAATGGGGAGAACAGCCCTGCCTGGCCCCCTGGGGTGCTGTGAGGTTAAAGGCATTAACATTTGAGAGGTGCTGGGGCTGTCTAGGTAGATACACAGAGAGGGCACACACTTTGCGTGAGGTCACACTGGGAGCTGCCACATTTGGGAACAGACACAACGTCTCCCCTGCTTTCAGATCCCTCTTCCATCCATCAGAGCAACTGCCTGCCTCGGAAGATGGCCTCTCTATGTGTCAGTGCACTGCACATCCCTCCAATTGGAGTTGGTCTTTGCTCTCTGATAGCTGGAGGTAACGGGACTTTCAAGTAATCAGAGGCTAGGGACACTCAAAGCACAGGATTGCATCCCTGACCATCTTGGCTAACAGCCACTGATGCACCTATCCTCCATGAACTTCTCATTCTTTTGAAAACCAAATTATAGTTTTGGTCTTCACAACATCCCTTGGCAAGGAGTTCCACAGGTTAACAGGGCGCTGTGTGATGAAGTACTTCCTTTTGTTTGTTTTATACCTGCTGCCTATTCATTTCATTGGCTGACCCCGGGTTCTTGTGTTATGAAAGACGCAAACTCTCGCTGGTACCTACCAGGCTCCCCACGCAGGCACCCTCGCTGCGGAGGTAACGGCACAAAGAATCCCACTTAGAAGAACCTAGTGGGACATCAGCACCAGCCACCTCCAAGCAAAGCCAGCCTGTCAGTTCTCCCTCTAATGCCTCACCCTAGGGAAAGCTGTCAGTGAAATTTCACTGGGGACATGTAGCACATTTCAGCTCACCTTCCCAGCTGCCACTCAACCCCCAAGCAATCATTAAACTCAGCTAATTATCTGCCAAAGATGTGGACTAGCCTCCTTCTCAACTCCTCGGTGAGAGTGAGCAGAAACCCCCCCCACACACACCCCTAGCTCAGAGCCATATGCCTCAGCCCGAAGACGAGCCCAGAAGAGAGAGATTCTTGTAGCTCTCTGCTAGGAATCACAGCAGTGATCTGGTGTGAGCAACCCTAAGCCCTGTGTTAATGCGCCATGTCAGCCGTAACACTAAGCACCGTGTCAGTGGAGACCATTCCAGCCCTAGGAGAAAGGCAGACTCATAGTCAGCTGCTATACAGCACTGTTCAGCTGCAGGTCTCACAGTGCTCGACAAGAGAAGATCAGTAGCATTACTCCCTTGTTACACATAGGGGAACCTGAGGCAGAGAGCGCTCAGGGGAATTGCCCAAGGACACACGAGTCAGTGGCAGAACCAAGAAGAGAAGCCAGGTTTCCCGACTCCCGGTCCAGTGCTGTATCCACTGGACCAGCAAATTATGCAGGTCAGTTGGTTTTATTTGCTTCTACCTGAAGGTGGCTTAGTGCTAACCTTGATTTTGGAGCATATTCCTTACCCCCACAATGTTAGACACGTGGGGCCCCCGTAGCATGGTCTACAGAAACGACTCCACCAGCCCCCAGGCTAGCCAACCCTGCCGACATGGGCTGGCAGAGAGGCCAGCCAGTGCGCTCACCCCGCTTCACTACATGCTTCGCAGTCAGCGTTAAGAAGCAGCACACTGCCTGTGTGCATGAATCCGTCCCTCTCCTTTGGGAGGAGAAACACTCGGCTGTTAAGGAAGAGAAAGATACGGCTGGCCAGTCACCCTTCTCCATGGCCCTGAAATCCTGCCAGATGCAAGCAGCTGTGCTTCCATTCCCAAGAGTTGTCTGTTATGTTATGTCCCATCGTGAGACCTGGACTTTCCACGCACTGGGCAGTTATTTTAATTTGGAACCCAGGAACCCAAGAGACGGCTCAGGGGGAGCCCCACAGAGAGCAGACATGAGCAAGACAGGAAACGCAGCTTTGCAGTTAAGGCATAACACCGCGCAGGGATTCGAGAGACCTCGAGTCAACTCATGGCTCTGCTACAGACTCACTGTGTGACCTTGGTCAAGTCACTTCTTCTTTCTGTGCCTGTTTACCCAACTGCAAGACAGGAACGATGACAATACAGCCATTGCTTGTCCATCTATTTAGACTGTAGACAGGGGCAGGACCATCTCTGACTATTAGTCTGTCCAGTGCCAAGGGCAATAAAGCCTCACCGCAGATTGCGACTCTGAGCGCTACTGTAATATAAATATAACAACGACCACAACAGCGTTAGCAGGCAGAGAAATGTCAGGAGGTCAGAACAAGTTTATCTGGCTGTGGTTCTGTAGCCTCTGTCCCATTTACTCCCCATACATGTCTGCTGCCCCTGGAGGGCAGGAGTTCCCAGGTGCCCACATGGCAGTGAGGAGGTTGTCAAAAGGATCCATGGAATTAAACAAAGTAACTAGTTTACGCTGGGTGCAGGATCCACACCCCGCGTCCTTTGCCTTTGGCTACATTCCTAACACTACAGTAATGTCACGCCAAGATAAATCATTGATGCGCTTTGAGTAAATGAAAATTATAATTTAATGCTGGAGCTTAAATAAGAAATAAGAATTTCACCTTTTATTTTAATGGCAGGCTGCTGAGCTGGGTCCAACAACACACACCCTGAAAAGCCTCGGCCACGCTGACATTGTCAGGTCAGGGTGGGATGGCTGAGACCCCCCTCCCCCTTTTCTTTTAGTCCTTGCAAACCCAGGGGCCTTCCCATCAGGGTGTTCAACCTCCCAGGGGGGCTGCAGCCAGACTACCACTGCGCAATTCAGAAGTAACTAAGCTCCACTGCGTTGCATGGCTAATACCAGACCAATACATTATTCCTGCCAAAATATCCCCATTCAACATTGATGAGCATGAATCTTTTATTCCAGTTAATTTTTCAGCATTTGCCTACACAATCCTGGGGGGTTTTCCCACCCGCTGCCACCTGACTGCAGAGCTCTTTGTTCACTAAGATCCTGACTGTCTAAAGGTGCCCAACTTTCATCATCAGTGGGAGATAGGTGCCTGAATAACCTGGAGAATCTGGATCAAAGTGACTTTGTTTAGAACTTTCATGTTTATCCTCGATGGATTTGCTGATGCCGGAGAGCATGATCCGTCGCCTTCCAGCGCTTGGATAGACGGGGGAGAAAAAGAGGTTAAAATTAGGGAACCCGGGACCCGCAAATATTCCCTTCCAAAGAGCATCTCTGTGCTACCGCATGGATTTCGCTCCAAGCACGAGATTGAATTGAGGAGTCTCAGCACAGAGCCTAAAGACTGAGCGGGTCTCTGAAGGCTGTGGGGAGGAAGTTTGCATCAGCCCTGCTTGGAACTGGATAATCAACGATCACCTGACACTTTCACTAGCGCTAAGTCTCTGCTCCTGCCAGGAGCAGCATCCAGCTGAGCCCTCAGGCAACCCCCCCGACCTTGCTGGGGCACTCAGTAGCCATGGCAATCTGCCCACGTGCTGTCACTTGTGGGAGCAGGCCCTGAATTCGTAACAAAATTAGGGGAAAAGGCTGAAACCACTGCGGCGAGTGAGACCGGGATGGCGTTTGTCTAGCCACATACTCCAGCGGAGGGTGTTGAAGTGCCAAGTCGTTGCAGGCTGCGTGGTGTAGCTAGCTGAGAAACAGGCTGGGAGCCTGGAATCACAGGGTTCTAATCCTCTTTCCTCCACTGACTGGCCGGCAAGGTCTGGGGCCAGTTTCTGGGCCGCGAATGTTAGATTTAAGAGGCAAGTAGGCAAGTAAAAGGAAGTGGCCCAGGGTACTTAGCCCTTCTGATAACACCAGAAAGCATGGATTGAGCTATAGCGTACAGGGCTTTCTCGGGTGCTCACTGCAGGAGTACCCAAGAGCCTCACTGACATTAAAGCATTTATCCTCGAGTAGGAAAGTATTATTACCCCTGTTTCACTTACGGGGAAGACTGAGGCACAGAGAGGTTAGACCCTTCGGGCCAGATTCACGACGGGATTTACAATCCTAGCGTCCTGGAAGATAGGAGCCTAGACTCCTTTCTGGGGTCTGGGCCTTAAGCCCATTCTGAAGGGCTTTGCTGAACTGAGGCCGCGGTGATTTGCTAAGGCCCCCAGGAAGTCTGCGCCAAAGCCTGGAACAGGCTCATGATCTCCCATGTCCCAGCTCAGCACCTAACCGTGGATTTCGTTGTCTGACTTTAGACAGCCACATTCGAAAACTTCGGCTTCGACCTCCTGGTGCCTCCTTTTCCCCATCCTCATGGGAGCACTGGGCAGATTCACTATTGGATGTTCATTCCGTGCTCTGAAAGTGCAGAGCACTGATTGCGTAAGTGCTCAGGGTTGTGACAAAGCCCCTGGACCAACCGCACTATTGTAACGGAATTCGGTTTATTCCAGAAAAGGTCAAGGATCAAAAAACATTGCTCTGTGTTAATTTATCCTCGGAAAGAGGTACCCTGAAATGTCACCAGGAAGCCAGGCTGATCTCAGGGTAAAACCCATCAGATACATCGGACTCTAACATTTGCAATAACTTCAGAGCTAATAATAAGGCAATGAGCAGCGTGTCTGTATTAATAATCACTTTCCACTCAAGGAAGAGCAGGGGTCTTGTGCGCCTCTAGAAAGAGAACCAGGTCCTGTTTGAAACTACAACTGAACTGGTCCCAACTGGCAGAAGTGGTATGAGCAATGGTGTAATCATTAGTTACACTGATCACGGATTTGATAATTATCGAACGAAGTCCTAACTTCCAGCCACAGCACAGTGACAGCTCCGCAATCTCACCAATCTAAAGGGGTGAGAGGTTTTTTCTTTGTTTTTTGTTTTGTTTTTTTGGGAGGGGAGGGGGGAAGTCTTCCCACTGCTAGAAAAGCTTCCAACCCCCACACAAGAGTGAATTTAAATTGCTTGTCACTCAAAACAAAAGCAAACCACTCATTTGTAATTCATCAGCCACGCTCACAGTCACTAGAGCACAAAGACCATTTTTCTATTGTTAAAATTGCATAAGCCATGGCTTTTTTTCGCATCTAATATTTCTCATTCTAGTGCTTCCAGCATCTTCAAAATTTGGGGGCTTTCTTTAGCATTCCACAACCAAATTCGGCTTCAGGGGGTTTGAAAGAACACCACAAACACAGCGGCAATAGACCAGTAACGCAAGCGGAAAACTATTTGAGCTCTGTGTGCATTTTAACTGGACAAAGTTCCGTTTTCTGCATTACCCAGCTGCACATCATCTCTAGGTGGTTTTAGAAGCTGATTTAAGGCTCCTCCTTTTTACAGCAGGAGAGGCTACTGCAATGCTTCTGCACTGGAATACAATATCCCTACGGAGCCCTATTCCATCTCTAGCCTGTACGTTAAAATGAACGCAGACTTTGCCTTCCCAGAGACTCACCGTTCTAGTGCAGTTGTTTTATCAGCCAAGAACCAGAGAACTAGGTTACTAATATTCATTAGCAATCGCTAGCACAACAAAAGGGCACGATGGCTCAAGGTCAACATTTTCAAACTTGGATGCCTACAATTAGCCACCTAAGTACATACTAAGGGCCTGAAGGCATCTACTGAAGTCAGTGGAAAGATTCCATTAATTTCGGTGGGCACAGATTGGGTCCCAGCCACTCACTAGAAGTGGCCTGCTTAGCAAAGGGGCTGAGCACATGCAGCTGAAGTGGAAAACTGGCCACTTATCCTGATGCTTCAATGAACATAGGTGCCTAAGCTTGGAGCACCCACATTTCAACCTTATGACCCACGTCAGTGACACGTAACTTTCCATTTCAAATAGGTAGAGGGATCTCACTGGAGAGGAAACAATCATCAGCGTTGACTTTTATTGGAAGCGTTAGAGCAGCCCAATTTTTACTTTATAAAAGCATCATAAACTCATCCCATATAGCAATGAATTAGGAAAGAGCAGATATTGTACAGAATCCTGTATTCTCCTTGGGTTTTAGGTTTGCCAAGCAGGCCCAGTGTGGCTGGACTGGGATTCAGGAGATCTGTGTTCTGGTCCCAGCTCTACCATTGACTCACTGAGCAAATCATTTCATTCCTCTATGCCTCAGTTTCCCCCTCTGCAACGTGTGGCTAACACTGCCTTCCTGCTTATGAAAATCACTTTGAGACCTATATCAGTCAAGAGCTCAAGGGGCTTTAACTTTTTTTTCCCATTTTTAAATGGTTTGGGGGTTTTGTAAAATCTGTAATATTCAAATGGAAAAGAGACAAATGTTCATTCTAGTCACAACCCAAAAGTATGTAATTCTGTGTAAAAGACATGTTAAAATTCACATATAATAGAGGGTCATACATCCAGTGCAGAACTTCTCTTTTTTCTATGAAAGAACAAAATCATTAAGTACACACACGTGCACCTCTGCATGCACACACACAAACACATGCAGTTAAAGAGTAAAAGGGTAATAGAAGTTTTGGGGTTTTTTTAAGAGGAACTTTATATAGCCCTCTTCACTATGATATTTGAGCAACCTCAGAGTCACTAGGGGATTTTATCCCCACAGCCTCCCTGTGAAGGAGGGCAGAATCCCTCCCCATTACAGAGACTGGAACCAAGGCCCAGAGTAGATTATACAGCCTGGCAAAGGTCACACAGGAAGTCGGCAGCTCAGCTAAGTATTAAAGCCACAGATTCTGAGTCCCAGGTCACGCCTTATGCACTACACAATCTGCCTGCCTGGGACAGGAAGGTAAAAGCAAGGGGTAGGGTGACAAGCAGAATTAAGAGAGTAAATGGACATGCTCAGGCAAAGATCTCAAATGCTAAATATTACCACAGCGGGCGTTCTGAAGCATTGTACTGCCTTTCTTAAAACACAGTAATAAATAATATTAACATCAGTGTTTCTACAACGCTTTTCATCTTCAAAGCACTTTAAACTTTCAGATCAATTTATCAATGTATTATCTGAGATTAATCACCTTAGAAATATACAAAAGACTTAAACCTTAACCCTTATGAAAAAGGCCAACAGTAAGAAAGGGGAGCCTTTCTATAGGGCTAGAAAGCTTCCCACCGAAATTAACCGAGAATTCTTTCCTTGTTATAGAATTCCACAGGGCTGGTTCCAACCATCCACAGAAAGGACATCATTGGCTTAAATTTGATGGGTGAAATGCTGCATGGGAGTTTTGCCGTTGACTTCAGCGGGTCGGGATTTCATCTCATAGGCTTAGCGATCGTTTCTATGGAAGCTTGTTACATTTTATAGAACCCTCTTGATTCCAACCCTATTGCAATCTTTTCCTGGAGAGCACTGGGAGGTCAAGTTTGCCACAAAGCAACGGAAACCCAAGAGTGACTCTTTTCAAAGGTGAACAGTTTAATCAGCAGCAGGATGATCATCACACCAGTCTGACTTTTATGCCTGAGCCTCTCCCCACCACTGAAGCAGGGCTGTGGCCAGCCAAGCCCAGCTCCCATCACAGGGAAGCCCCAAGCTGAACGGGACTCACAAGACACAGCCGCAATGGAGATAATGTGATCAGTGAGGTGCACATTCCACCGATGTTAATGAAGCTGCTGAGGGACAGCAGTCTGCATATAGCTCCTTTGCAGTCCTCAGACTAAAACATGGGATACAGGAAATAATGCATCACAGCAGACATCACATGCATGGCTAAAGAGCCATGTGGAGAAGACATCAATTCAGTCCCATTTTACAGGAAAGGTGCTTTTATAGAGGATTAAAGCAGGAGCTGAGAGCGCTGTGGTGAAAGACACCGGAATGATGCGACAGGTGTGCTCAGACACACTACTCCCATTTTAGTATTTTCAGCCAGTAGTTGGCTCTGCTCTTTCAGGAAATGTCAGCTAAAAAAAATTTAAATGACCTTTTCCAGATAGAGATAATCCACCTAAATATCAGCCAATCGCTTGAGTTTTTAGGGAGAGAATAAAATCATTCTGGGGACACTCCAAGTGTATTTTTCCCTCCTGCAGATGGGCCACCTTAAACTACTCTAGAAAATACATTGCTAGGAACTGTTAGTTTTGAGGATCAGCAAATGAAATACACTGAAAAAGCCTTCAACGGAAAGTGTTGAGTTTTTTGGCCTAGTGCTTTTTTTGGTTTTTGTTTTTTTAACAAAACCGCTTTTACAAACCCAGAACTGAATTGTTTTTATGATTGAAAAAAAATTCTCAGTGAAAGTTTTAGAGTTGAATATTTCCCTGTGGTACCATAAACCCCAGCAGAAGATGACATGGCTTATACATCACAACCAGAAAGCGAAACCTACCTCCAGCACCCATCAAACTTCACTGCACATTGGATCAGGCCCATGGCTGAGTGTGGACAACTCTTCTAGTTTCTCAATGCCACAAAACATGAAACACTAACTTCCTGGTTACTCACGAACATTTAGCTCCACTGCTCTGGGATGGGGTGGAAGTTTGGTCAACTGGGGTTTGTTCCTTCTCCCAATTAAGTCAACAGAAGTTTTGCCATTAATTTAAATGGGAGCAAGATCAGGCCCTCTGTTAGGATTTGATTTTCAAACACTCATCATTGGCCTTACTCTGCTCTCAATGGAGTCAGTGGTAAATTCCCACTGGGCGCAAAGCTAAGCCAACATTGAGCACTTATGAAAACCCCACTCGTGGCGATGCACCCAACAGGGAAGAAATTCTCTCTCTGATTTTATCTGCACAGCCCCGATTCCATCTGAGAACCCTACCGCCCACCTTAGCAAGAGCGTAAGGTGCACGTGTGGGCAAGACACAAGTCGTCAAGTGAGTGAGGACCAACAGAGGCTGTTTAATTGCCCGACAGCTCTGCCAGGCCAGTCCCGGGGATTAAATATTACATTTGTTGGGAAATGTGACGGGCTGGAGGCTGATATTTTACCTGAGTTCTAAAAAAAAAAGTTAAATGTCATACTGTAATCAAAACAGAGCAGTTTGTAACTAATCAACCAACCCTGACTAATCAGATCACTCTTCCTTTTTCAAGGCTGCCCCTCGGGCTGAGTTTTACATAAAGGGTACTATCCTGTCCAAGACTCCCTTCCCACATGGGTCAATAGCATGGGCTGAACTGCACCGAAGTCTGAGTTTCCACAAGGAACTCTTCCACCCACACAAGTGGTACTGACCTATAGAATACAGCTGGCTTTTAAATAAGATTCCCCCTTGAAACCAGCAGGGAGCTCTGCATAAAACCCAACAGCACAATGTGGCCAACTGTCCTTCACCAGGTGAAAAGACAGCAAGAATGCTTGTGTGGATGGGGAGAGAAGTACAGTCTAATTCAGCCCTGATATATGCCTGTGCCACTCCATTTAGTTAATCAGTTATGCCCTTCTTACAGCACGGTGGAAAGTGGCCCATCGGATCTAATTTCAAATCACTTTATTGTGTGAAAAATATATCACAGTATAGAGACATTTTATATTATGTGAGTGGCTGGGTTCGATTTCCTTCCCCAGCCCATTTAAAATATTTTGGGTTTTGATACCTAGTCAAGTGATAATTTAGATCCAAGATGTAGGGTTTGTCCTAAAGCAAGCAAGAAAGGTTTTTAAAAATTGTGAAAGCAATACAAATATTCACATGCATTTAAAAACAAGAAAGGTGAATAAAAATAAAAAGGTTTGGGGTTGGATTTATACCAACATTTGAAGTACACGGTATCCACCACCCATACACTGCTTCAGGATGCTTGGAGCAGGAGAAGGAGGAGAAACTGACTAGACACAAAAAGTGAAACTGACCAGTGGATTTTCATAGCTCCAGCGGAATGAAGGGCAAAGAGTGAACTAACTGCACAAAAGGGGGAAAGCTACTTAGATTAACTTTGTGTTAATCACCCAAGGCAGGGAATGTGCTTTTCAAAAGGAGATCGTTTTTAATTCGATACCACCACTTTAAGACAAGGAAAAAAGGAGGGAGCAACAAGGAAGCACACACGAGCACATCCCAGATCAGATGTGGAATTATTTACAAAGGTCTCTCTGTTTGCTGGATGGAATTTTCCCCTGGGCAGAGGGCCCAGCACCAGGCTTTGGTACCACTTATGTCTTATTTTGAAGTAGCACCTAGACCTGGTGCTGGGCCCTCTGCCCAGAGGTGAAATCCACCCAAACAGCAAATGCTCCAAAACAAAGGTCCAAATCCACCCAGAAACTTGCAACGCTGTTTTCTTCAGAGATCTCTTTCCCCCACCTGAGTCTCAGTGCCTGCAAGAGGCACTGCTCACATGGGTATAATCCTATCAGAACATCCCTGCCAGTTGGATACGTTTCACTCAGATGCAAACTCCCAGCTCCTTTATGTGGTGTTTCACCAGTAACCTGTCAGAGTGGCTGGTTTGCCCACCCTCCTGATTGCAATCAGTAATGGGAGAGGAGCCGAAATGCCTGCTGCCAGCCACAAGATCACAGAGATGGCCATTTGAGATGCTAAACCTTCATTTAACTGCTGTTTTCCCTCGCCCTGCAAAATCCTCCAATGATCTGAGAGGTATGGCAAGCACGCAGCTATTATATATCGGTGTAACGTTCATTTATTTTTTGTTTCCTTCCACAGTGTACCCTGACTCCAGGTGAGAAAACGCAACTGTGCTGGAACAACTCGGATTGATGAATTACATTTATGTGCCGGGTCTTTTTCATGGCTGGTGACTTTCCAGCAAAGCAATTATCACTGTAGAATGCATAACAGCCTAATTAATTACCATTGTCAGACTGGCCTCTGTGCCATGATTATACCTTATGAAGCCAACTTTTTAAACATTTGGAAGCAGAAATATTATTATAATTGACTGGCTAAATGGTTAAACTCATCTATCTCTGTTGATCCTTCCCAGTATCAAAACTGTTAACCACCAATTGTGTGATCACCTCAGCGTCTCATCTTGAAAGGAGCAGAATCTGAATTGCATTGGGTGGTTTTATTATTTTGAACATGCGATCAAATCTAGGCTGAGTTCAGTTATTTCAATCTAAATCCTCAGAGTAAAACAAAGGAATGTATGTTTTTTAAGACTAGGAACATGGCAATGGAGGTCTCCAAATGTTCAATGCAAATAGTGAAGAAGAGAAAATCAGAGTTTTGCACTCTTTTTTTGCTGCCTCTTCTTTTTTTGGGATGTATTAAGAAGCCTTGCAGAAGAATAAAGAAAGACTAGAGGTGGGCGGGGAAGAGAAGAGGACTTGTTGTCTTCTTTTCCCCCCTATATTTATGAGGAAGGTCAAATCAGGTGTCCCTTGTTAGGAGAGTTCTATGCAAAAACAGCTTGTTGTGTATGTAGACAGTCAATCTGAAGAGCACCATCTACTGACGCATAAGAGTATGTAACATTGTTCATAAGGCTGTTGGTTCAATAAAGTTGTTGTTACGTACTGCAAAAGCACCCCAAATTGAAGCTCCTAATGTTCCCTGGTTCTGGTTGGCGACTCCGTGCGATTGCTTCAAACCTTTTTGCTTTTTTAGTCAGCACATGGATCTTTTCTTCCATCTTTTTATTGCTCCATTTAAAACGCTTGTTTTGGTTAAATTCCCATCTAATTCAAATACACGATCACTTCAATTCATCAGATTTCCATTTTAAATATGGGATGTCCTAACCCCACAAAGCTTTCTGAGTGTCTTGTGTCCTTCCTTGCAGACCTGGGAACAAAGGCCTGAATTTCTAACCTAGAAAACAAGCAAATACATGAATAAAATTATCTCCTTAGAAAAAAGAAAGCCAAAACTTCTCGGGAGTTCTTTATGCACCATAAAAATGGCTCCCCAAAAGTGCTGCTACATTTCTTGAAGGAAATGGAGATGGGAGAGGTGCCCCTCCAATTTCGAATGCTGCTTCCTTTCAGGGACAGGTAGCCCTTACAAAGTACAAGCAGCAAACACCAGAGTGGAGTGACCACTGTGGAGGAGTTACTGGCAGCAGGGCAGCGTGATCAGAGGCTGGAGAAAGGATTGTAACGGGGCTGACTGTTGGATGGTAATTGGTTTTCAGCCACAATGAAACTGGTAATGAAATCAGCAGGAAAAAACCCTGCAAAGGCCCATGGCTGGCTGAAATAAAACAACCTCCCGTGGAAATCTATCTGAATGACAGAGCAACAGCCCCAGATGCTAAAATGGGTGGCATTTGCCAGCCAGGTGAGCAAATGATAATTTGGCCTTGTCTATTATCTTTCATCCAAGGATCTCAGAGTGCTCTACAAAGCTGGAGCAGTGTCGTCATCCTCCATTACACAGACAGGGAAACTGAGGCACAGAGCACTTAAGTGACTTGTCCGAAGTCACGCAATGAGCTGAGGAGCAGGGATAGAACCCAGGTCTTCTTATGACACGGCACCCGCACTGAAACTCAGGTGCCTCGGAGCTGTTCATCATTAAAGCAACTAGGCTGCTTCCCAGGAAATACTCCCCAGCCAGATGCCTTGAGGAGAGAAAAGCCTGCCCGCTGCTGGGCAATACTGTGCTATACTGGCCTCAAGTGGTTAAGGTGGCATTAAATAAGAATACAGGACACAAAGGGGCGTAAACACATACACACAAGAGTTCACAGGAGCACACTGCCCAACGTAGCCACCTATCTTGCTGCACCGAACCAATACAGCACCTGGGCAAAACCCCTCCGAGCTGTAAAACTGGGGTAGAGCCCAGGTCTGGGACACAGGTGGCTTGGGGCCAATTGCTGGATCACCCGCAGACCTCCTCTGTGACATCGAACCAGCCACTTGATCCCTCCTGGGCCTCAGGTCCCCAAGTGTACAGTGGGGATCGCATTTCCATCCCTCGTGGGGGTTGTGGAGTTACAATCCAGGAGTGACAGAGATGCTCAGATCCAATGGAGACAAGAGTCACACAGGTAACTCGACACATCTGGCTGAGACGGACACATTGCTAAGTGGGGCAGGTTTCAGCTCAGCTTTGCTTAACTTCCTCAGCAGGGGCTTGTCCTGCCACCCCCCCAGATCCAGACTGATTCAGCGCTGGGGCCCATTTGATCCCACGTTCCATGGTAATGTCAATAGCTGAGGGATTCTAAGGAAGAGCAGCCAGTGTAGCAATAGGTGCTGTGCAAAGGAAGGCAGCACTCTTGGCTGGGGCCGTCAAAGCCATCGGGGACAAGAGTGACCGAGGGAGACAGGATGGGGGTTTTATAATGGCTGGGCTGGGGGGAGCTGGGCGTAATCATCCTAGTCTCTAATGGAGAGGAAGAAAATAAAGACAAATACAGGGGAGCAAGGGGAGAGATGACGAAGGGAGACAGGATCGGCTGGGACTCGGAACGAGAGATCTACTCAGTACTGACCCCCGAAGACACCAGCTACTCTGGAAGTAGGAGGGCAGGTGCACCCTGCGAGCGGGGAAGGCCCCTGCCCAGCCAGGGAAGCTGCAGCATTGCACGGCCCTGGGGCGGAGGGCTGCAGACAGGAGGTGCTGAAAGCAAGAATAGGTTTCCTAGTCAAGGAAATATTGCTGGAAAACAGAGTGGGGAAGGGGACTGGGTGAGTGTGCAGCACACAGCAGAGCAGCAAGGGGTCCCCCAGGGATCTCCCAGGAGGGAGAGGAACGCGTGGCTGCCTAGGGCTGTGGACAATCCCAGCTAGGAGACGCTAGAGAGGAGAAGCCAGGCTGGTGGAGGACAGACAGGATCGTGTCTAAAGAGGGGCAGGAGAAGGAAGCAGGAGAGTTACGCACTGGCTGTGGAAAGGGAGAGGAAGGAGGGAGAGTGTCTGGTCAGAACTGGGAGTTCACATCAAGCCCAGGGTGCTTTGGAGCAGCAGCGCCGGGCTGAAGAGCTGCGGCAAGTTTCCAGGAGGGAGTAGGGGGAGATGCTTTCCCATGCCCAACCCACAGTGCTGGGCGAAGGCCAGAGGGCCTTAGGAGGCAGCATACCAAGCCGCACGTGCCCCACCTCTGACCACAGCGCCAGAACACTGTATCTGACCCAAAGCCCTTCGAAGTCAGTGGCAGTCTTCCCATCGCCTTCAATGGCCTTTGGATCAGGCTCACAGGCAGGTCTTGGACAGTGATCAGAGACAATTTTGGCCAAGAGCTGACAACTGGCCATATCTTCCCTGTTAGTGACTAATGGCCACACATTTCCCCAGTCATCACACAGGCATCAGATGATCCCATGGGAACTCAGGCACAGCACAGCTCCTTACCCAACAGCTAGCCCCAGTGGAGCGAAATGAAACGAAATGTTGGGATGAAAGCTAAATCCGGAACACGCCTGTTGTCTGAGAGTCCCTGTCTTTTCCCCTAGCGTGCTGTAGCCCTGGGAGCCAGCAGCTGGGAAGGGGGGTTAAATATTTCTAAATATTTTCCACATATCACTCAGGCTTTGTAACCCAGTCCATTAAAATGCTTGTAAATGCTGAGACTCCGAAGACACACTAAGGAGCTGCCGCATTTAACTGTCATTAAATATGTTGGCTATTACCCTGGGACATGGCAGTTCTCATTCTTTCCAGCGCTGCTCACGCTGGAGTCCATTTCTCTGAAGTTAGAAAGCTTACAACATTTTCACGAGGCCAAAAAGCAATTCATGTCAAAAAGATCAATAATATAAAAATACAGCAGGAGAATTCTAGTTAAAGGGAATGTCATATAAATATGTTGTTCACGTTCGTGAATCTAAGATGAAAAAAAATTAATCAATATAGTTCTTTTGATGATGTTATTTCTAATGAGAAATATACCAAGATGCTGCAAATAACTGCTTTAACGGAGGAGAAAAAAGCATTAATAATTTACTTTATAAAGCATATGATACTGAATGAAAGAAAACTGCTGCTGGTTCTTAATTTTGTTGTAATACTTCCTGACAAGCTCAATGATGCTTTGGCCAAGTTCCTGATATTAAAGTCTAAGGATGTTAATCTCATTAGAATTTTTTCCAAGGATTCCACCTCCTATCACACTAATGTCTTGCTGGCTTTGGTTACTTGATAGGAATCCTGATTATTTTCAGACACCATAAATCTCATCAGGTGAATCTTATTTATTAGAGTGCCGAAACCAAGAAACTGGCACACGAGTAATCCTAAGGAGAGACACTGTATGAGAGAGCAGAAAAACCGAACGTTCTCTCTGAAATATTTGAGGCAGTCAATGGTCAGGCCCAACAGCTCAGGGGATACCCCCAAACTACAGGTAAATCCCAATTATGCAAAGATCTCAGGGGAGATCCCAAGCTATCACACAATCAGGGTCTTGGGTAGCTGACTAAGTATTTAAGGTATATATGGCCCCCATTTACTGAAGTATCTATGGAACTCTTTGCCAGAGGATGATGTGAAGGCCAAGACTATAACAGGTTCAAAAAAGAACTAGATAAGTTCATGGCGGGTAGGTCCATCAATGGCTATTAGCCAGGATGAGCAGGGATGGTGTCCCTAGCCGGTTTGCTAGAAGCTGGGAACAGGTGACAGGGGATGGATCACTTGTTCTGTTCATTGCCTCTGTGAAGCGCCCTGTGATGCGTACCCCATGCCATGCTAATGCGACCTTTCCAAGGGTCACACACACCTGCTGCTGACTTTTAAGCAAGACCCGAGTCCTGCACAAGGGCAGCAGGCCCCGGGAATGCTCTTTGAAACTGTTCTAGCCCTGGCTCAAAAGGATGGTGATGAGATTTTACAGCACCCAGTGACCACTGGTTGGGATTCCACCTATTCCTGGCCGCAAAGAAAACTAGAGTGCAACAGTTCCCCCGCTGCCATCAGCGGGTGTCTCGGCGGGCACTACCAGAAGGTCAGGAAGGAAGAGCACAAAGACGTTGATACCCAGGCCCCATTGGCCACGTCTGACTTGCAGTTCACTGCTGACAAGAATTTTTCTGGTGACTTGCACTCCCCTGTTTTGCTATTTGCTGGGAAAGCTGCTACTGTCTCACGCCACAGGAGAGGAAATGGGGAGGGATCATGGCTGGTGCCACTGGGAGCCATTCAGAAATCAGTTCACTAGGGTGCTGGGAGAGACGATTTTTCATCCAATGCCTTGGGAAAACTTATCGGGCCAGATTCTCAGCTGGCGTAACTCCACATAGCTCCATGGACCTCGCTGGACGAGCCTCATGCTCAAAGATAAACAGGTGCTTAAGGGCTTTGGCAGGTTGGAACTCGAAAGCTCAGCACCTTGCAGGACTGCACCCCCACGTGGTACGGCGGCCAGAGTTAAGGGGGAATTATAGAGAAGCTCACCAGGGTCAGCTGAGAGACTCTGGGCTTATTGCAACAGCCAAATCTGGGGGTGTCCATTTTGGGCCTAAATCTATAAAATATTGGGAGTGGGGGGAGGTAACGTTACTCCTGTGAGTAATCCCATTGATTTTAATGAGGTTACTCCTGTGAGTAAAGTTACTCATGTGGGCTTACATTTCTGCAGAATCAGACTCACAGGGTGTAAACTCTCTAGGGCAAGGAACTTCTTGTTCAGTGTCTACAAAATGACCAGCAAAGCCAGGCACTATATAAATATTGTAAGAAAAAATTAATACGAAAAATTATAACCTGCAAGCATTATTCCACAGCTCTAATGCTGGAGCACTGCCGCAGCCAGGAATGCCAACTGGCAAGTAATACATTTACTGAGAATATTCATGCTTTGTCCTGACACTCAGAAATGATGACACATTTTCAAAGGTCAGGAAATGGAGCCTGCAGCACACACGAGCCCTGATCCTGCCGTGGATCCATACAGGTACATCCCTGCAGAGCCGGGGCTTAACTGATTTCAGAGCTGGGGCCATAAAGTCTAGAGTAGAGAATGATTATTTGGAGGCAATTTTGGATTATAACTCTTATCTACCTAAGGCTCTTATCTGGCCCCCAGCAACGAGATATCTGAGCACCTCACAATCTTTCCTGTATTTATCCTCACAGCATCACGTGATGTATTCTGCCGCAGAGGGGCTAAGTGACTTGGACAAGGTCACGCAGGAAGGCTGTGGCAGAACTGGGAATTAAACGTGGCCCACCCTAGCCACGATAGCACTGTTCTCATAGTACATTAAAGGCTCTTTTTATAGCAGGGTAACAGGAGGAAATATTTCAAGATTATTTTGCACTTTTCACCAATGTAAACTTTTTTGTTTTGTTTTTAACTGATTTAATTTAATTTTTTTTAAGTGCATTTACTGACAGTTGGCAACTATAAACCATCTTGTACTGACATCTAATCTGCGATGAAAGGCTTCAGAATGAAATGAACAAGGCTGTGAGAGGCAGATTGATTTTAGATGGTCAGTGAGACAGGGTCACTGCAGAAGCTTTATTCCTTTCCAACTTTCTAAAAGCCTGTAAGGGCCGGGGTGAGGATGGGGGAAGCAGATTCTGACTGGTGGAACAGAAGAAATGGGTGGAAGGCGGGGAAAGAGAAGGGTGTATGGACGATGCTGCAGGTAAAGATGCTTTTGAGAGCTGATGGGAGAGAACTGTTCCCCCAGCGCAGGGGAAGAAATGGCTGGAGACGGGCCCATGCCGCAGAATTTGGACCTGGATTTCAAACCCTGAAAAGCCTGGGGAGGATCCACGTGGGGGATGTCTAGGCCCTGAGCCAGGTGAGGCCATGACAGTAGGAATTGGTGGCTACCCTACAGGCCCCATCTTAGTCTAAGCCTAACACCTTCAGCAGCACCAGGCTCCAATGGACAGGACGTGGTGAGCCCTGCCCTGGGGGGTCCAAGTCAAGCTGTGTAAGCAGAACTCCCAGCAAAGAGGGACGTTGACTGTATGGGAGGTAGAAGGCTGGGTACATAACCCGGGGGTTAGCCCTCTCCTCCTAGACACGCTGCCTCCAGCTCGCCTGCGTCACTCCCAAAGGAGAGCGTGACCGGCCAGTCGCTGCTTCACAGGCCCACCAATGATGCCCTTTCCTGCTCTCGGGGCACCAGCACCCAGGGGAAAACCTCAGGCCCCCCATCTCAAACCCACACTCAATCACCTCCCCATGGAGAAAACACATGGAGCTCCCAAACCACCACTGCTTGGTGGCCAGGAATGGGGCCTTGTCACTGCCATGGATGGATAAGCAGCAGGAAATTACAGCCCCCAAATGCAGATGGCCCCCAAGGAATGAACTCCTGCTAACTCTCTTGTGCTGGAGCCTCTCCCTGTTAAATTCATGAACTAGAATAATTCCAGATCAGGGCAGGTGAGCACAGGCACTGCCACAGGGGATCCAACCAGCTCAGGATCTGTCTCTGGCAGAAGCCAGAACCAGCTCCTCCAAGAAGAATTGTCCCTCATGGACCATTATTGGAAGAAGTGTCCGACAGAGAACCTTTGTCTCTAATCCCCAAAGGTTGGCTTGTACCCTCATGTGGGAGAGTTTAAATCCCTTCCACATTGCACAGGATAAAAAAAAAAATGCTAGAGATTCTCATTACCCAGGGAAACGTCCAGCATTTTTTTTCGATCCCACTAAGCTCTTGGCCTCAGTGCTGTCTTGTGGCAGAGAGTTCCACACGTCAATTCTGTAGTATGTAAAACAGTATTTTCTTTTGTCAGTTTTAAAAGTGGTTCCTAGAATGGCCCCTTATCCTAATATATAGGAGTGCCAGCCATACCTTCTCATGATTATTTGTGAGTCTGTATCTCTCTAGCATAGCCCTTTGCTCTAACTCCTCTCCGAACTAGACAATCTCTATCTTCCGTTTGTCTCTCCATATACAGAAGCCTTTCCAGGCCTTTAAACATTTAATGAGCCATTCCCCGTGTCGCCTTCCACCTCTGCCACATCTTTTCTGAGATAAGGTGAGAGAGAAGGAGCTTCTGGATTTTCTAACTTCAAAAAGCCAGCACATCACCAGAAAAGCTTTGGGCTGTAAAAGGTCCTTTATATACAAGCAAACTACTTTTCAGTAAGTGACTTGAATCTCACTAGCACCACTATAGAAAAACTGCTGTGCTTTAAAGACAACATTACGGGTCAGGAGAGAAAAAAGACAAAGCCAAGGAAATTCTGAGCTAAGGTCTTACACCTAAAATTGTAACTGGCCTGTTATTATATCCATTGGTAAGCCTGACAACTGGGACTGGGACACAAAGCCATTTGGAGAGCCATCACACTAACTCTAAAGTGGAAAGCCAGCATGCAGGGGTAATGCACAACTGGGCTCGTTCGGGGAGGAGGGAGGCATTATTTGGGGTTAGGGATAAGCCTTTAAGAACAGAATGGGGGCTGTCAAAAAAATGGGAGATGTCTCGGGATTGATCCCAATTGGTGCTGAGCATCTTCAGCTCCCACTCAAGCCACTGGAAGTGGTGGGTGATCAGCAACTCTCAGGATCAGGCCCCTGGCTTGTGTATTCATCTCAGATGGCACCAGAAAGCAAATGGAGCCACTGGGCGAGGTCAGGAGAGCGCACAGAACGCTGCAGGCCAAGTCCCCCCTGAAGCCACAGGAAGTGGTACCAGTCGGGATTGGGTCCAGTGGGATATTATTAAACTAGTTTCTCAAACACCACCACACATTTAATTTCCTCCTCTAGTGGACCTGTGCAGAGCAACTGTAACTCGCCCCTTAGCATTCAATTCACACCCCCCTCACCCAGACTCATCCTGCTGTCCTTACTCAGGCAAACCTACCGCTGACTAGTACACGTGCAGCCACAGCATTAGATCCACAGAGCACAAATACAGGCTCTGTCTCTCCCTTTTGTGTGGTTTGTCATTCCATACAGGATTTATGTCTCTGACATCGGTTAATTACTTACCATGTTTCCATCAATTTCATTCAAAGTCTGCGCCCTTCCCACCCTTATTAAACAGCATGTGCATACGCTCCCCAGTTACTGCTGTGCCTGGGACTCAGAAACAGCACCCAAATATGCACATAAAACATGTTGGCATTAAACAGGCCCATCTGATACCCCAGGGCACATTCCACACTTTACACTTGGTTCTTTGCAGGAACATTTCTTGGAAAATGAATGAAGTTGTTTTTCCAGCTGTTCTCATTTCCGCATTAGTCGGCTCTGTCGGGCACAGATTCATGGCTGGGAGTTTGCCACAAAAAGCTCACCAAGATTCAAAAGTGGCTCTGTTGCAAACGTCCTTCCTTAGCTGCCTTTTGCACTCTTCTCTAGCAGTCAGACTTTGCACATGAGAAAAGTGCAGGTGTTACCTTACTGCTGAACATTTAGACCCTACTCTGCTGTCCTTCCTCAGCACAGTCAAGGGAAATTTTACCCAAGAAAGATTCGCTGGATACACTGCTTCTTTCCACCTCCCCATCAGGAAACAAGTGGTCAGTCAGTCCTAGCATCATTTCACTGGCTCGGTGGCATCCATGTGCTAGGTACTTCCTTTCCCCAAGGGTATGAGAGCTGAATTCAGCTCCCAGTTACTCCACTGACTTCAATGGGGTTGTCTGGGATTCACAAAGGAGAAGCCGGTCTTGTGTATTTGACATTCCAGCCATAGCTGCTCCATTTCCACAACCATTTAGAAGTGTCCATTTCACATCAACCAAAGCAAAACCTATTTATATTGGCCCTAATATGCAACAGCCACTTTTCAGATACAGAGCTAGACCGGAGGACTGGCTCTGGTGAGCTCTCTCAGCAAACAACATACAAACAAGTGACTTGAGAAAAAGGATGCGACATGTTTTCTTTAACCTTCACCCTTTTGATCCTTCGCCCTTAACTTTGCTTTCCATGTTTAACCTGATGTATTATACAGTTTTAATTATTCCTAAATTGCCTTTTTATTTGAAATAAAATATCCGCTCAATCAGATGCCTAGCAGATGAATCAGCCCTTTCCACAGCACAGGGATGCTCCAGTGTACGACGGATTGGAAAGGTTCACCTCTGCTTTAGCATAACAAAACTTTTAATTTAGATGTTTTCATCTATCTACTGGAGAAAAAAAATAAGTTTAAAATAATGACTGTAATAAATGAAGGTAATTAATTGTAGTTTGTTCCTTTACTGTCTAGTCAGCTTAATTTTACCTTTTCATCTAATAATGAGAAAATAATTTTTGTGCTCTGAGGGTTAATGATATGTAACTGCAAGAGCTGCTAATTGCATGTTGCAAACTATTCATCAAAATCCCCATCTGCGCTACTTGATTATGTTTGCTAAATTATTGCTTTGAATTATCTTTCATAAAGCAACTTTTGTAATTAGCAGGGCTTTCGGTTTGCTCTTTTCTCTCCATGCAAGGAGATTCAAACTTTGTCCATTTCAAGCTGTTGCCATTAAGCTACTGTCATGGGCAGCTTTTTGTAATTCCGTGCCAGGGAAATAAACCGGCCTTTATCTAATCAGGATGGAAAACAAAAGCTGTTTTTATTCTCAGTGGGTACAATTTAGTCCCTTCTCCACCCCACAACTCCCCCTTCCAAGAAACTGCATATAAAGGATTACTGGTGCCTAAATGTATACGAGATCCTTATGGTGACTGCAAAAACACAGGTTGTTACTTCAAAATGATCTTTTTCTTTCCATTTAAAAGAAAAAATAGGAGGCAGAGCCCCGACATTCATCGGGGAGCTTTTTGGCTACTCCCCAGGACATATGATGTAGCACTGTGTTCTCCCTTGTAAATATTCATGTTCAGTGAAATCTAAACCATAGTAAAAACACCCCAGCACCAGCCATCCTGGCTGAGTGGTATCCCTGGAATGGCCTAGAGGCGGGACTCTGACACCTCCTGCCTACTGGAGGGAGGTTCTGAATATGCAGAAGGAGTCAAGATCTCTGGGGATGGAACCAGGGCCACTTGATAAATGATTACATAGATCCAGTGGTCAGAACCTGGAGCCTGGGAGGGGAGGATTTCTTGCAAAAAGAACGGCTGCGTAAAGCCCGAGTTCTCTGGATTTCAAGATTTCACCCCAGCTAATAAGCAAACAGAGGCAGATCGCCAGCTGTTATAAATCAGCACAGCTGTGTGGAAGTCCATGGGGCTACTCTGATTTACAGTGAAGAAGGATGCTGATCTCCACTTAAGACCCCTTTTGCCTTATATGGGCTGAGGATGGGCCAAATGCTGTAGCCTTTACTCAGTCAAAACTCCCAGTGACCTCAGCAAGGATTTTGATGCACGAAGGATTTGCTCCTACGATTGCAAAGATCAGAGTCAACCAAACTGAAACGGGATGGAAAATTAGCAAATGTCACCTGTGCAGTCACTTTGACTCTGATCCTGATTTGCACAGGGTGAGTGAGGGCAGAATACAGCCCCACAAAGAGATGGAATTCGGCTCCTCCACCAATTACTTGCCAAAAGCAGAGTTAAAGGTCTGGAGTTTCTCCAACAGCAGCTGATAAAAGGCCCAATCTTGCATCCACTGTATTCAGTGACAAAACCTGAATTGATTTCAGTGGGACAAGGACTGGGCCCAACACCCCCAATGCCAGACAGGCATCTTCCTATGCATCATTCAGAGGCAACTCCTCAAAATCCCCTGCAAAAACCTTCCTGGAAGAAACCGAATCAGTAAGGGGGATTCTAAAGAAAATGTGGAGTCAGGCAGCCAGATTCTGATCTGAGTTACACTGCCGTAAATCCAGAGCCACTCCTCTTTAAGGGCAGGCTGGGTCTCCCAAAGCCCATAGCTCATCTTCTCCGAGCGGATCTAATGAAAGCTATTGGGAAAAACGCAGTATTTAAAAGACTGAAAATGTATTCCTATTGTTATCGCTCTCTTTTGTGTATTTATGCATAGTGCATTGGAATGAATCAATACCGGATTGCCCTATAAATAAATGAGCATATCAGTAAACTGAGTAATAAAATGAAGTGATGAGAAATATGGAAATCAGCCGCATTCGTGTAAATCCAGTTATTGTTTACTTTCATATTTTCTTATGCAGTTCCGGTGTTCCAAAGAGACAGATTTCAAGTAATGTAATGCTCAGCGGATGACAGATTCTAATGTGTTGCTAGTGGTGAGCGCTGAGTGCCTTCATCTCTCTAGGGGTTTCAATCTACGCACATTAGAAGAACACAGAAAGCAGCCCCCAGAAGAGCAATCATTTAAAAAACCTGTTCTGAAGTGCGATATTTCTCCCACACTGCCCTCCCCTTTGGAAGGATTTAAATCTCTCCACATCAGACTGGTACCTGAGCTGGGAAAGTTCATTTGCACATGTAAAATCTTGTGAGAGATGATTAGGTGGGGGGGACACAGTACAAACTAGGAGCAATCAGTACCAGCAGGGAGGCAACAAAGGGATGAATTTGGCCTTAGTGAGCTCAGAGGAAGCGTGAGAGAGCTGGAAGTGAGGGACATGCTGTGCAGTGATTGTGCAATTTGGTCTTGGTATCTATCTGCTTTTTTTTTTTAATCCCCAAGGTCCCTCTCAGCCTAATCTGGCTAGTTGCAAACACCATCACGACAGAGTACCTCTTGCGAGTGACGGCTTCTTACCTCTGCTTGGAAGCTCTGTAAGACAGGAGCCACCATCTCTCTGATTTCCTGAAAGAGAGATCAGAGAGTTCACTGGAAGCAGATATCGTACGAGTTCTGCAGTGGTATTTGTATATATTTACAGAGCCACACACACTGAACTACGGGCATGAGCAACTACCTGTCTCTTCTCTGAAGCTTTAGAGCTGGTGCCCTGGCTGACTTAATCTTCTCTACGGCTACTCTTAACCTACCGGAATCTAAAATCTGACAAAGGGCGAAGCAGTTTTTAACCTGTAGCATGTCTGCATCGACTGAGTCTTTGCAAGAGGCCAGTCAAACAGCACCAATCTTTCTCCCGTCCCCCACTCTCTTTTTACAGGGGGTAGTCAAACCCCTCCCTCCCGTCCTCTGCCTACCAAGACATATTAGTCCTTTGCAGCATCCGTTTCCAGTAAGTCTTTCAAAGTGTGGTGCGCCCCAGAGCTGCTGTGAATGGGTCCCCTGCTCTGCAAGAACAACATTCTTAGGGCCAAGTTCAGCAGGGGCCACACGATCCCAGAGTAGAAGGCAATAGGAGATGCCCAGGAGTATCTGAGGAGTGTGTGTAATTCAGGAAGACATTGAACTATGTTAGTCCTCTTCAGGGGTTGATACTGGTCTACAACAGCTGGTCTTCTGCATACGATTGCTCACAGGGACACATCACTGTTTCAGGTCTCTGGATCCCTGTCTCTGCTGAGGCAGGGCCAAGCGATGGAAGAGGAGGGCTGGAAGGGCTACTTTGGCCCTGAGGCTGTGGTAATGGCCAGACAGCCGTGCCACAGAGGGTCCTTCCCACACACAGCTACCCAGGAGGGTATGTGGTTTGACCCTTTCTATGTCGTGAGGAATACAATTCATGGGAGCCCAGCAGATTGTAAGCACACACCTCAGCTTGAACCAAAACACTGCTGCCAGACTAATGACAGCGTTTGGCGAGCAACCATTCTAACAACAAGGTGAGCATGATCACCCTGTGCAGCGGCCCACCCAACAGGAGCCGGTGGGTCTCAGGCCAGTTCTGACGGATCTGAATTCCAGAGGGGCTGAGCACTGAAGTCAGTGGGAGCAGCGCCTCTGAGAAGCCGGTCACAGATCATCACAGCAGGTACCTTACCGAGGGTGTCAGATGGGGAGGCAAGGTCTGAATAGGATGTCTACAACCCGAGGTAACTTTACTCTACCTAACTCAATACCGGAGCAGCGAAGACACGTCATTACAGGCTTCACGACGGGCTGGACAAGTCACCTGGAACCCTAGGTAATTACTGATGTCTGTGCTGCCGCGGCTTCACAGCTTCAGTACCAAGCTAGCTGGAGAACACTAGCTCATGTATGTCGACATGAGCCGCCATCACTCCTTGTGACCGCAGGGCAGATATAGCCTAGGCTGCCCCCTTTTGCCCCTCATGTTGGTTCCTTCACCTAAGGTGGAAGGCATGATGGGAAATGCTGCTACCTGAGGTTTTGCAGGTGAGGGGACACCCTTATCCAGCCCCTTCCATCAGCTCTATGCTAACTTTATCCATTTCCTTTGAACAGCAGAAGCATCGGTGGCTATTTCTCAAGTGCAGCCGATGTGGGGAGATGGTCCGGGGGCTCGGCGGAAATGGGCATATATCTGTCACCTCTGGGGGCCTGGGTTCAAATCCTGGCACGCACCCCAAATGGAAATGAATTTGGTGACCTCCACTGAGGCTCACTGCAAAGCACTGCAGGAAGGGCAGACCCTGCCGAGGGAAGGCCCAAACTGGATAATGGGGGCATGGAGCCAAGACCAAGGAAGGGAAGAGCTGGGAAGTTTGGGGTTTATACAGCTGATTCAAAGAGCATGTGGGCATCTTACAACCAGGATTCAATCCATGAAGGTAGACTCCCCTCTGAGGTGCCCATTTCTATCCAAGCTCAGAGAGGGCCTTGAAAGCTCACTCCAGCGGTCTCTTCCGAAGGACAATCCACCGCTGCAGAGCCCAGCTGGGTCCCCGGCTATTGGCTCACACCCTGCTTTCACACTCATGTAAATCCAGAGTCACTGCATTGACTTTAATGGAGTTACTCCCATTCACATGGACATGAAAGCAGGACCTGCATTATTCCCCAGAGCGAGGGTATACACCTGTGGTGGGCTTTCAGCACAGGGAGACGCAGTTAACTCTCCCTGGGCCAGCTATCAACTAGAGCGAGCACACACAGAACGGAGACGCATCGGCATTTCTAAGCAGTGGAAGTTTGCACAGTGCGTTCTCGCATCAGGCATGGCTCGTGGGCAAAAATTCGACAGAAAGTTTTCAATTGACTTTGCTGGGATTTGGATCAGGCCCAAGGTTTCTCTCTTTCACTGGCACCCAATTCACCCACTGTTTTTAAACAACTTAACCCCCAAAGTATGCGACTCGTGTTATGGCCCACCAGAGCCCTTGCTGAAACAGAAACCTGACAGGACTGAACAGAGTAGACAGCACCAATCTCCCACTGGAATTAACAGGAAGGAATTGTTAAAGCTGCTTCTCCCATCTACGCTGGCCACCCTTCACTTTTGCCCTGCTGTCCCTTTAAATTGGAATCGGTACTGAACCAATGGCGGCTGGAGTTGCTGACTTGCACACCAGAGAGAACACGGAGGTTCTACCCCTTTGTGCTGGTTAACAATCCCCTTGCACTTTTTCACCAGATTAGAAGTGTTAAGCATGGTGATGGGCCAAAGTACATACAATCATTACATCCTGATCACTTTCACTTCCTTTTTCGTTTTCAGTTAAGTTACTCTTCAATTCCAGTCCTAACTTGCTCTGTACTGTTAGTGAGGGCTGTCAAACAGCCACCACCCCAGGAGTGGCGCATTTCAGAGGCTGGTGAAGCGTGTTTCCTGTGTCGAATTTCTATACATGGTTTAAGATCTTTAAATGCTATGCTGTAGCGAGAGAAAACACTGGTTAGCATTTAAGTGCATGCAAAATCTATTTAATAGAAATCGCAAACATACAAACAGTGGGAGGGAGCAGGGTTTCTAGACAAGAAGATGCGATTCATGGAAGGAGATTTTAGGTTTGATATCAGGAAAATTTACTATGCAGCATCCCCATTAGCAGGAGGAAAGCCCCTTCCTGGGGCAGTTAGACTGAGATTGTCAAACGTGTCTGAGGAGTGAGTTAGGCATCCAAAGGCCATTGAAATTCACTGGGGCTGGAGTGCCTAACACCCTTTGGCCCAGCCTTAAATCTTATTGGACAGAACACCAGAAAACTGACAGGAGCAAACTGAGAATGGATCAGACAGGACCATAAAGGCCCTTGCCCCCCTCTCTAATTTCTTTGAGTCCCTTTCCGCCAGCCTTACCCCCACAAAGGAAAACATCACATCTCATGCCATGATCCCACTGGAAGCCATAGGGCTACTCCTGGAGAAGGTGTTATGCTAGCCTCAGGCCCTCTGAATCTCATGAACAAAGGAGTAGATTTTCAAAGGGGCATGGCCTCCCTTGCAGTGACTCTCAGTGGGTGCTGGGTACCTACCTGCCTGGGGGGCCTTTGAATATCTCCCCTTATGATTTTGTTTTTACAGGCAGAAAAGAAAATAGCATCTGAAACTGGAGGGGGAAAAAAAAATCTTAAACAGTCAAACGGACTAAAATAAAATGTATTTTAGAAAAAAATAAAAATGTGCATACCCCATCTGGGCTGAGAGCTGGATGCCAGGATCTCAGCTCCAAACGCTTAACACATGCTTTTTATAAACCATAAGTTCTGTTAATGGAAATGCTTTTGGGACTGATTCTGAGCGGTGCTGCAAAGCACTGAGCTCCCCTCAACACTGATCGAGGGGGAGCAGAACCTGTTCAGCATCTCCCAGGATCAGCCCCTTTAAATATGGAGCCATCAGAGGCAGCAAGTATAACCAATAAAGAAAACCCAAAGGTTAGAGACGATAGTTTGTCTTTGTGGCTAATTAGCTTCCTTTCTTGTTAGTCACTTATGTCTACGGTTTTCAAAATCTAGTTTGAACAGAGGAAAATATGCCGTCCTACTGAGTTAATTCTATAACAGCAAATATACTGTACCTCAGGTACATTTTTCTTAAATTCCCGGCTGAGTTCAATTAAATGTTTATGAGAATGTTCACTCTCTTCCTGCCGAGCAGCCAGTTCTGAAGCAACAGAATTAAGCTCCTTCTGGAACAAAACAAAAAACAAAAACACAAAAGAAAGAAAGAAAGAAAAAAAGATGTTTTTGATGCATTTTTTTTAAACTGTACACATCATTCTCCCAAGCATTTCATTTTCCTCCCTTACAAAGCCAAGACCTGCAATATTGACAAGGAGGCTGCATGAATAATTGAAGAAACTATGTATTCAACGCAAAATAAAATAAAATAAAAGCGAGATAATCAAGAAACAGCTCATCAATATTCTCCCCCCTTCCACCCTTTCACTCCCAAAAGGAACAGTGACATAAGCTCTACAGTAACTGCAAAAAACACATCACCGTGGTAGTGTCAAAATAGTAAAGTGCAGCATATTGTATTGCCAGATTTTATTCTAAGCTTGCTTTGCTGCCAGATTCCATATATCAGCAGAGAGGGAAGAAGTCCAACTATGACTTACTTACACTTAAGTGTTCATAAATATGCCTTTTAAGATATATATGGCTTTTTAATTTCAGCAGAATTTGGGAAAATGGAGGTGACGATATTAAATAAACTGACCTTTTGGGTATCCCGCAGTAAATCATGCACAGTTCACTTCAAGTGCAGGGAAATGTTTCATTAAAGAATTATGAATTCAGATCAAGCTGGTTTTGAAGAACACTAACCTGCGTGTGTGAAACCACAATCAAATGCAGGATTTAAAATGGCATTTAAAATAAAAATCACCCTCCAAGCCAACAGATATAGGCTAGGGGAGAAGGGGATAATACACTATGCATAGCCGCATTTGTTAGGCCTGTATTTTTCATCGCACCCTCCTTCTCTTCTTGACTTTAGTGTTTGCAAATTTCACAAGGGGAGTGCGTGGCCCCATTAGCAGTCATGGAATTCATTTGCATAATTCAGGCCCTAGTCTGCCGGTGTGCTCTGCTGTCTGTTGGCATCACAGGGGGGTGGTCCCCTGGCTGGCAAGTCAGGCTGTGGTATAGCATACCCTGGGACTCCAGGAGCACCGATCAAATTCTACTTTGTCAAGACCCAGCACCGTAACTGACATACGTGTTCACACTTTTTACAAACATGCAAGTACATGCTGGAAATATTTCTGGAGGAAAGTGCTATGTATTGGCACTAAAGGAATTAGTGGGAGTAGCCGTTACATTGATAGTCACTTATACCCATATAGTCGGCATGCACAACTCAATGCTTCCAACTGGAAAAGCCGGCCTCCAGATAATGAAACATGGTGACAATTAGGTAGAAATAACACGGTGCACTTACCACCCAAATCCCAAAGTGCTTTACAGAACTGGGGAACTAGCATTATCCCAATTCGACAGTTAAGTGTCTTGTCCCAGAGCAATTCAGTGGCAGATCCAGGCAGAGAACCCAGATTTTCCATCATTCTGTCCCAAGCTCTAACTACTACATCTCACTTTCTCTCTTCCAGTATTTCTCCCTTCACCCCCAAATCATGAAATACACAGTAATTATCTGACTTCTATCAGGTGAGACCAGTAAAAATTTATACCAGTGCCATAAAACTCGGCAAAACGTAGAGGCCTTTGCCTGATACAGGACTACAGTAAGAGTATATATTCCAGCCATCAAAGCCTCATTAGAATTTATCTGTTAACACAGATTCTAATTACCACCCTTCAGTCTAAGGGAAGAGACACAAACCATAAAATGTAAGAGGGGAAAGATTCTATTAATTGCTTTTTGATAAATCGGAGGCTGAAGCGCTGATGTCACAGGGTCAGAACATATCCGCGTTAGTCTCAGATTGTTCCTCCATCTCCCAGTGTCCTAATGGGATGAACTGTACATGCAGCCTGCTCTGCCCAGCAGGTGGGACTGAAGCTACAGTTCACTGCTTGGAAAAGAAAATGCTACAGCAGGACCTCATTAACCTGCAGGTGTTATAAGCACACCGAGAGTGGCCAGGAGCCCTAGGTGCAGTCAGGAGCCCAAGCCCATGCACACTGGCAGCACAGAGGAACCATGGCTGCTGCTCCAGATCACAGGTGGAACAAAGGCCTCGGAGGGGCTGCCAGGCCACATAGTGCAGTACACAGGGAACCTGCCTGGGAATCAGGAGACCAGGTTTCTGCTCCCAGCTCTGCTGCTGACTCACTGTGGGGCCTTGAACACTTCCTGTAATGCATCCTAGCTCAGCTTCCCCATCTATAAAGCGTGGATCATGCCGAGATCCTCAGCTGCAACGTGGTGTCTAGGTTTTACTATTCTAGCCTCTCGATCAGGTTCTGCAGAGCTCCCCACCCACGGCCCTGCTGGAGAAATACACCTACACTCACAACCTCCGGTACCTGGCAATGGGCCTCCCTGGTGCTCGGACCCCACGGGGATGGGAGCGGCCGAGGAGCCTGAGCAGCAGAGTCACCCATGAGCATTTCTGGGGCTCCACTGTCCGGAGCAGAAATAACCTCAGTGAGCACAGCTGAATTTACCCTGGGGGCTGCTCAGCTGTTCCCCAGTACTCTGCCCTGCCCTCTGACAGGGGAGGACATTAATTGAGGCCTTCTTCGAGCCCCGCCAGGGCCCTCCTGGAAAGCCGCACCCCCCTGCGGCCGTCACGTGGGCAATGGGCTCAGGAGACAAAACTGTTTAAAGTAAACTTGTACTGCAGGAAGTGATAACCTACCCACGCAAAAGCCACTGGCTGTGAGGCAAGGGGCTGGCTAGCTTCCTATCTCATGGTCAACCGGTTACTGAACGTCTCGGTGTGTAACTAGGAGGCAGGAGTTGAGGTAAGAGCCATTAACAGCCATTAGCAGCATTAGGCCCCATACACGTATCGAATTCTGGCCAAGGCTGGGCTTCCCTGGATAAGGCCAGAATTCAGACAAGAGACCACTCAGTAAGCAGAGGAGAACCCCTCTGCCAGCCTGAATATGCAGCACTGTCACCTCCCCCACAGCCCCATTTGATCTTCTGGGGGATGCACTTACACAAACCGTGTCATTTGTGCCAACCTTTCCATTTCGATAGGCTCCTGTGATTAATGGCACATCAGACACAGACATGCGGGAGCCTCCAAGCAGCCCGTTCTGAATAATAAACATCCCACTTTCCACTAACACAGCAGTGTCCACAGGGTCAGACGGGCTACATCCTCAAGCCACAGGCCAACAAGCGGACAGCTTGGGAAGGGATTTGAGTCACCGAGAATGGACACCCACAATGACCGCGACACCCGCTAGGGCGCCCAGCAAGCAGAGTTGAAACTACAAGCTCTGTCCTGCTTTTTTTCACCTCAACAGGAGCTTTTGCTGCTGACTTCTGACAGGGGCAGGGGCCGCAGAGACTTCAGTTCCAAAAATCACTGATCCAACAGAGAAACTTGGCTCCAAGCCCCACCTGAACTCAACTCTTTGAGGGGTTAGAAAAAAATCCCATGAACTTTTTATTCATTCCCTAGTTTATTTATACATCCCTTGCGCGCACACCCACATAACATACAGCGCAGCCCCACACCGCCTGTCCAGGTTGGTGACAGAAGCAACGAGATAACAGTCGGCTGGTATATCCTCCCACAACGGGACCAGGGGAAATCCCGTGAGGAAACCTGCTGCCACAGCATTTCCATCCTGACATAGGGATGAAAACACCCCAGGTAAGTACTGATGTGGAGAACCAGAGGCCGGACTGCTGCACTCCTTGAATCCCGAGACGGGAGGCCATTTTAACCTAACATTTTAAGGAGGGTGTCTGGTCTGGCAGCTAGAGCTATGGACAAGGAGTCAGGCCTCCTGTTTGTATCCCCACCTCTGCCAGTGAGAGGCTGGGGTCTTGGGCAGGAGACTAACCTCTGGGCCTCAGCTACTCAGTCTGTGAAATGGGGTGGATAACAGAACCATACAAATGTAGGGCTGGAAGGGACACTGAGTGGTCAACGAGTCCAGCTCCTTGCGCTGAGGCAGGACCAAGGAAATAGAGACCAACCCTGACAAGCGTTTGCCGAATCTGTTCTTTAAAAACGTCCAGTGACGGAGATTCTAAGCCTGTTCCAGAGCTTAACTCTCCTTATAGTTAGAACGTTTCCCCTAAGAGCTAACCTAAATCTCCCTTGCTGTAGGTTAAGCTCATCACTTCTTGTTCGGCCTTCAGTGGACATGGAGAGCAACTGATCACCAAGGTCCTCTTCACAGCAGCCCTGCACAGATGTGAGAACTTCTCAATAGTTACCTGCCCTGTAGGGGACATGACAGGCAGTTGCCTCACTAGGCATTCACCCATTCAAAGAGAAGCAGGGCAGGTCAGTGTTCTCACAATGACTGCGCCGATATGCTTCTCTGACTCTTAACTGGCTCTTCGGGCTTAGGCGGTGCAGGACGTTCCTGAGCACAGCAGGTCTCCAATGTTAAACAGTAATGAGTCAGGCCACCAAAAATCATGTGTCTGATGTTGCCCCGGGAACGTCACCAACACAATTCTGCGCCAGGCACAGCGTACAGCCATCACGTCAACTGCCTCTGGAGACGAATCTGCCAGAGCAACTGGGAAGGGGCCACTGCGCCAGGAGGAATTGTGCTGTGTGATATCTCATGCTCTGGGCCCAAGCTGAGAACAGAACCTAGGATGCAAACTCTGCTTACTTACCCCAGTGGAAATGCAAAGTCGCTCCCCCAATGTCAGTGGAGTGGTTCCCAATACCAACGTCACTGAGAGCAGCGTGTGGCCCTGAATCACCCTCCTCAATGTCCTATGCCTCTTTACAAGCCTCTCCTTGTTCCTGCATGTGGCACAGGGAAGGGATCCGTCCACATGAGAGAGAGGGAAATGGCTGACTCTGCTTGCGCAGCTGCAGTGGGAAGGGGACACAGAGGAAGAGGGCCTGCCAGGTTTGTGAAGCAGGGCAGAACAAGACAGATTGCCGTGCACAAGACAGATTGTGGTGCACACGGGCGCACGGTAGATGGGATGTTAGACAGGCCGGGTTACAGAAGCTATCAATCATTTCCTACATATTATGTAAATTTTTGATGCTAAAGATGTATGGAGTCAATTATCAGGGGTCACTGCTGGGTGTGAAATTCATACAATGAAGCTCTCTTGGTCTCAAATGAATTTGAGCGAGATTGCAAACTTACTGCCTTTTATTGGACAATATAAAATATTTCACTGTTACATAAAAAATATTGGAGAGAAAGCAGATAAAACTAAATCCTGTGTGTATACAGAGAAACAGGGAGTGAAAAATGGCAGTCAGCATCTTTTTAATGTCTTTTTGGTCCGGTACAGGAATACTGGTTGTGAAGCAGGTTTTATTGTAGGTTTCATGATGGCACAGCGGCAGTCTGTGTTTCTAACACACGGAAAGATTTGGGTTTGGAAAGCAACCTGAGAGATCCAAGCTCTCCGGAAACACAAGCCTGTTCTCAGCTACACCAGAGTAAATCGAGAGCAACGGGCATCGGCGTAAAAGCTGTGCCAATGCATGGAAGCAAAGCCAGAGAGCGACAAGCTCCTGTGTTTAATTTTGAGCAGCTTTGTTGTGTGTCTTGTTCTAACTGTCACTTTCTGGCCATGACAGAGATCAAAGAGTGAAATGATGAAATGTACATGGAAACCCATTTCTCGTAGACTTGTCCAGGGCTTTCCGTGACACACAGTACTTAGTCAAAGGCTTCAGTGTAATCATTAGCCAATAAATCACAGCCACGGTTGTTTCTTGTACTCCCTTGTTTAATAACTTAATAAAAGCGAAAGAACAGTAAATACAGTACTAGCCTCCTAACACAAGCACTGCCTCGTGAGTTTGGTTTTGTGCACAGTAACATTTCCAAACAGTTTAGGAAGATTATAAATAAGAACAGAACAGAACAGCCAAACAGGCCCTGAGATAAAAAATCTGGGACAGTACAGAGCCAAACCTAAACGCTCCAGCCAGAATCCTTCTGTTTGCTGGCTATCAAAGTGACCTCTCAGATCGGGGTACCAGCATACATGGCGCTGGCACCATATGCCGAGCTCCCACTGTGTCAGTGGGAGCCGCGTGTGCAGTGCGGGTGATAGGTCCTGGGGATGAGTCTGTAGCAGGGATGAATGGGCAGCAGAACTGCTGTTCCTCAAACTGAGACTCACTGTAACACCAATGATCTCACACGTGTGGCATGCAGTGCCTGGCATCCCCAGTGTTTTACAAGCTTTCCTATCAGACTGTACAAACCGTGAGAGGGGAATCGCTTCCTCCAGCGCTGAAACGCAGCCACCTCCATGGTACAACTTGTCAGGAATCCAGAGGCCCTTTGCCACAGTTAAATACATCCCTTAATTTCTGCTAAGGACCAATCCTCTGCCTGATCAGCCCCACCTCCAAACTGGAGCCTTCCCTACATTTTGCTGTAGGACTGGCCTGTGCTTTCTGGCCATGCCAACAGAAAAGAGAGGCCTCTGGATGGAGAAAGGAAGCCAATCATATTTCTACTGAACTGAGCTGAGCACATATAAATTGACATCAGAATCACGGAGCTTTCACTTGCCCACGACTGCCCATTCCGAGTCAGCCCTTCAGAGAACTGGGAGCGAGGTTCTATGAATCCCAGGAGACAGGCTACAATGTCACATGATGAACCTCTTCCTCCTCAGCTTCACACCTCGGGGAGTCATCTGACCCCAGGCACCTCTGCCCTGGGAGCACGCTACACCCTCTGTATTCAGACAAGAGGCTCGTACTCAGCATGCCCAGAACTTTAAGGACGTGCTTCCATTCCATTGACTTCAATGCAAGTTAAGCACACGCTTAAAATTGAAGTGTGTTCTTAAGAGCTTTGCTGAAAGGGGGCCTCTCCGACCACGAGGTGGAAGGTAGTGGCCCTTGGTACCTACTAGCTATTTGATTTGCATATATGTTAGTCTCAAAGCAACACTATGCTGGGAAAGGGGAGTCACGCAGCAGGCCTGAATTAACACAAGGTCAGGCTGGGGGTTATCTGCGGGTCCCACAATTACTGGGGGTCCCCCATCCCCTAAGGAAAATGATGCTATTAAGCAGTATAGGATAGGGCTGTCAGCGCTCCGCACCTCAGCTGTGAAGGGAGTGCACTGGCACCATACACTGGTTAGAGAGGGCTGCAAAATATACCTCTGAGTTTCCAATGCCTCCAGCACTTCTGATCCACCTCTTGGCCACCTTCTCTTGCTGACAGGTGAGCCACCAAGCACACCTGGTTGCAGAGCCACTCTCTGGCCCGGGAACACAAACTCATTCCAGGTGTAATTCCTACATTTGGCCCAATGTGACATGTCCACAGTATAGGTCCCATTGTTTAGAGTCCCACCTGCAAACAAAACCCCCTTAGCATAACCAGGGTTTGACAGGCTCCAGAGAGAACAGCTACAAGCCACCATTTTTTCAACATGTCCAGATGGCAGCATTCCACCCAGAAGCACAAACTTGTGTCTGGCATGTTGAGCTGTCCACACCCGCTGCATGCTTGCAGCGGTGCATTCTGGGAAAACCTGGGCCCCTATCTCACATTGTACTGGCTGCTGAGGCCACAGACAGAGAATTGTGGGGGTTTAGGAGGGGGCAGAGCACTTTGGGATGGCCATCTCCACAGATGTCTGGGAGACAGCTTTGGCTCGTGCTGTGCATTGAGCATGGAGGGGCTCTATAAGGGCCCAATCCCACGCAGGGCTGCACAGCCAGTTACTAGCAGCCCAAAACTTTGGGCAGCTCAAGTGCTCGGTGTGAAGCCCCAAGGACATGGCAATGGAAGGTCCCGTATGCAATGGAAGCAGGCTGGAGTTGTAGCGTATCTAGGAATCAAACCTCACCCTTGTAACTAGACTGGATTGACCATTACTTTGTGGGCTACTCAGCTCATTTCACAGGAGGTAGGTAGCATGGACAACTGAGGTTCTTCCATTCAAAAATTCCACTTTAAAAACAGATGAGAAATACTTCTAGTTTTTGTCCTCCAAGCCCAGCTCACAACATCCCTTAGCTATGATCCAAATTCAGCTCTGTCCCACACAAACCTGCTGTTCCCAAGTTTGTGACAGTCAGGTACTAGAGTCCAGAAAGGTGGAGTCACTAACTGAATCAAAAAATACCCTTTAAATTGAAGAAATTATTATGCAATGATCTGAAACCTTCTGTGCTACATTCCTTGTCTGGGATCTTATCAGTTCTTAGCCTGGGTCCACTGCCCTTTTGCATATGAGCATCACCCAACTCTAGCAAGCTGCAAATGATCAATTCCAGATACATTTTCCTGATAGTTTTCCTGACTTATTCCTCTGTTAGCATATCTGTCCTCATTTGCAGTCTCATGTACTAGCATAGGACATTCTTATTTCATGTTCACCAATACATCAACACTTCTCTGCTACGATAAAAAGAAAAAAACCTTAAAGAATCAATACCCCTCTCTCTACCTATATTTTATTAAAAACTTTACCATCAATACTAATGTTTAAATCCCCACCAAGCTGAGCTGAATTACCTATAAACTGTATCCACCACCACGAGGACTTCCTTTCTACCGGCAGGAAATAAAAGTGATAAGCAGAGGTACTTAAATAACAATGCTAGCCAACTGAACCAACTGAATTCAAGAACAGACGACTGAATGCCACAACCAGATGGGGGGGTTATTTCAGTTTGGTGGCACAGGTTTACTTTATGTTATTTTTACAGACAAACCTTTTTTCTTTCTCCAATGTTTTAAGAGTGAAAGCACCAACTAGAAACGAATCCCCGTGCAATCAAAAGTACTTAGATTGTCAGGGTTCTGTTCTCCCCTACATCTTTGCTCAGCATGGGTGGGCAGGGAACATTAGTTAGAACAGCCATGGGACTGCTCTAAATTTACAGTAGCAGAGAATCAACATAACAGCTCCACTCCACCATGCCCCCTTGCTCCTCCAGCACTCCACCTACAGTGGCTGGCACAGGAGCCTTCTCTGCCAGTTCTGTGCCAGCTGGGAGATCCTCTTTGCAAGGGGAATTTGCCACTGGCCATTTCTGGATGGAATGGAATTCTCCCACTTTTCAATATCTAAGCAGCACAATTTGCACTGGACAACCTGGACTAGAGAAGAACAACTGGGTGCCATCAAACAGATGCCATAATTTGCACCCCCAATTCTGCAGTCCCGATCAGTTAAACCTGCACAGTTAGATATACTTGGTAGATCCTATTTAAAAATGTGATCCATAAAGTTCTCTAGGTCCTCTCTTTTCCTCCCAGGGGAACAATGTGTTTTCCAGTGTTCTGTCCAGTCTATGCTCAAATGTCTTGGCAGATGCAGCCACCATTATTTTCCTTGGGAGGCTATTCCATGATCTAATCTAAAATAGACGGTCCCTTTCCAAAGAGCTTACAATCAACATATATAACAAGAGACAACAGCTGGATACAGACAGATGGAGGAGTGCAAGAAAACAATGAGACTACATTGGGCAGCATCACGGGGTAGTCTCAGCACTCCAGCTGCCTAACCCTCACCATGTTCATGAGCTTCCGGTATTAAAACAAGCAGAAAAAAGCAGCCTCCCCTTCCCCCCACCAACGTGACAATCAATAGCCCCCCATCCAGCATGAGCACAAGTTGGGACTTTTCAAAATGCTTAGCTCGGTTTCATTGACTCCAATGGGAACAGAGCTAGGATAATGCTAAGCACTTTGGAAAATCCCACCCTGCACTGTTACTAGACAGAGCTGGATGGGAAATGAAAAAAAAATTCACTTTTTCATCAAAGAACCCCAAACCCAAACATTGTAGGTCACCAACCCCCCCCCCCAATGAAATTTTTCGTTGGTGAAAGTTTCAATCTAACTGAAAAGCCATTTTCCAGTGTCAATTTGTTTGGATGGGAAATTTTCAAATGGTTCTATAAGCCAAGCAGCAGTGAAGTTGAAAATTCAAAGCGGGTCCCAGCCAGCCAGCAAATGAAGGGGGAGAAAGGAAACACTGGAGCTGAGAAGTCTCCCAGGAACTGGAATCTCCAAGGCCACTTGAAATTCCTTCTACTCTAGGCTCATTCCCTTCCCCCATCTCTCAGGCGGTTGGTTTGTGGATTATATATTAGAGCTGGACCAACAAATACAGACAAAACCATTTTTTTCCATCAGAATATGCCAATTTGTCAAAACTGGAACATTCCATGCAGACGATTCGATCTCAGCTAATTTCTGATGTAATCCAGGCTGCGGTGTGATGGAATCTTGCCTGCCAGAAACCTACCTGGCTCCCGAGCAGGCCCAGATCTTCCCTGGTGTGTGGCTGCAGGACAGCCTGCTGGGCAAACTGAGCCAGAGATCCCAGGGCCTCCAGAGTCTAGGGCAGCCCGGCAGGCTTGGAGTGGGGCACCCAGCCCTTTTAAGATCTGACTCTCAAAATATTGGGTTTTCACTAGAAAAAGGAACGCAACCAAATCCTGAACTATCAAAATCCTCCACAAAATGCAATGATCTGCCTCTGCACAGCTCCAGCTAAACTCTGTTTATTGCACCTTAGCAGCAGAAAGAAATCAAAGCCACCAAGCATGAGGGACAGCTTCTGGGGCACGAACAGCTGTGAATTCTGCTGGTCTTTGTGCAGGTAGAACTCCAACTTATTTCACAGGTGGTGAGATCGGTGCTCCAGTTACCTCAGGAGAGCCAGGTGCAGCCTCATTCAGGTCAATGCAAAGGCTTCAGTGGGAGCTGGATCAGAAGGCTCTAATCTGGGATCAAACCACCAAACTGTGTCTTTTAAGGTTTCAGATAAAACTAAACCCAGTGGTTTTCAGTGCCCATCCTGCTACTGCAGAAGCCTATGGGATCCTGTCACTGACAGAATTGGTGCCCTTTGCTAGTCCATACAAGCCATTTCCTCTCCTTCAAAAGCAAAAGTCATGTTACAGGCATTACGAAAAGGCTTCTGGCTCACCCCCCGCATACTCCTATTTTGATACACCTCCATAATTAACTTTGCTTGTGTACTGGGGTAGATGCCCATCATCGAGGTAAAAATGGAGACCTCAAGCCCCTTCTCCACCAGACCACCAGACCACAAACACTCAAGACCAACATCATACCCAATCCCCTGGGGAAGAGGGAAATCAAGCGTACCCCATTAAGGTACCACTTCCTGGCTGAGCAGGAAGCAGTACTGGCCAGTGGCCCAATCCAGTCAAAGGAAAGACATTGGGTACATCAGAAGGTGGTAGCAGGGAGCAGGTACATGAGCACAAGAGAAGAGAGGAGGGAAATTACGATGGTGAGAAAACCAGGATTCGTACGTATATACGGCTCTGGGACTCTCGCTTTCAAATATTCTCTGTTTTCAGACATGGCATGAATCCTAATATTTTGGGGAACACAGAGAATTATTGGAATGTGAATCTATTAGTATTTCAGGACCCGAATAAATATCAGGCAGCAGAAGTCACTCTATAGCTGATGAATTCACTTATGGTTGGAACAAAGGACCAGGAACCAAGCACATTGGGAAAAAAGAGTAACAGCAGCAGTTGAAACAGACTTCATTTTATCTGACAGATATGAACCATTCCCTACTCTCCCTGCGAAATGAAGAGTTTGTTGGGCCCAATTTTGCTATCAGTCGTACTCATGAAATCCAGTTGGCTCCAGTGGGCATAACTGAGAATAGATTTCATTTGCCCTTATTCACCTGATGTTGCTTTCCAGGTTGTGCTTTATAAAGTGAATTAAGAGTTTGTGGTCCAAACTCTGATCGCTTTCCTATCCAATGATTTCAGTGGAGTTATTCCAGATTTACACCTGTTAACCAGGAATTAACACCTGGCCTTTCTTGCTGAAAATTTGCCAAGTTCATTTTGTATCTCACCTCCCACATTTAAGCAAAACAGAAATGCAAGAAGAATCAGAGTCCTCGAAAAAAGTATAGCAGCTGCTTAATTCCTGCGGTGCATCTGCTATCAATAATTTTCGCCAGGCCCTGCCACCGATCAGCTCAGACCAATCTCCAAATATGTCTCATCTGGTGAGAAGCATCAGCAGGCCACGATGCGCCTGTTCATTCAGAACCTTGTGAAACAAATAATCTTAACTCAAACTGTGCTGAAACATAAGTGATATGATCTTACAATCTAAAATGGAATCTAGGTTTGCAGTGCTTTATCAAAACAGCTGTAATGGGATCTCTAAGAGGGCTGAGATTTGAGACGCGTGTTAGATTTCCGTTCCAGAGGAGATGCGAAAAGGCAGTGTTTCAAAAATATCAAGCAATGCTATCTAACGTATTATACAGATAGCCGCCCCCCGGGGACTCCAGTGTTATGGCACCCCACAGAAATGGATGAACGTACAGTTGGCAGCCAGGGCTCGCACACTATAGACCAGTCACTCAGTATTTTGCAGGCCCTCGTGTTTTACTGCCCTGCAAAATACTGAGTGACTGGTCTCTTTATACGGCAGGCACATTGAGAGGTCAAAACACCAGGCAGAATACACATGGCTTCAGCAACTGGCTACTTTGCGTAGCAATTACACCTGTGTAGAGTCAGGCCGAGGCACTCCCATTCCGATCGGGCAGCGTTCTACATCCACGCTGCACCGCTGTCAGGGACGACACAGGACGCAACCCAGCGTGGAATCAGGCTCCTTGGATTATGCCGTCCAAGAGGAGAGCACCTCAAGCCGAAAGGCTAAAATGAGGCCCAACCCAGGGCCCACTGGAGTCAGAGGGAGTCTTTCCATTAGAACAGAGGTACCTCCAGTCCTTAGCGGAGATGGGCGTCTTAGGTTAGGTTTGGGCAATGGGATAACATGTCCGTTTCATTTCCACCCAGGAACCCTATACAAAATCATCAATTCCACTGACAGCATCACATCTGAAGGACCCAGTGGCCTCAGCCCAACATCCCTGCAAACAGATCAGACCCAACAATCTCATTTCCACGGACGCAGCTGGCCACTCCTATGAATTATGACCATGTTTCCCATTCCTTCAGATGACATGTTATTCTGCTTCCTAAGCTATCGGCTGCTCTTTCTGCCTGGAATGCCGCACCTTGGGTCCACCCATCACAGATTCCTCACATCATTTAGCCCTCTTTATTATTAGATCTATTACAGCAGCTCCCGACAACAGAGCTGTAATGATGATGGGAGTGTTCAAGGGCTGCATTTACAGAATAATATTCATTACCATATTCATTCAGTGTTTATCTCGCAGATGTACGGATCCGTTACAATGGAGAAAAAAGAGAATTTGGAATTTGTGCTCAAAAGATATTCAAATTAGTTAATCAAGAGTCCTATTATTACGTGTCTCATGTACCAGCAGCAACTATCCATGGAGATAATTGATCAGCTGCTAATAACTGATTACACCGCAGCAAGTGTTTTCTTATCCCTTTTCCTGCCATGTTTAAAGATATTTTATAAATTTCTAATTATTGTAAATTGTTTCTCCTTTTGAAAACATCTTACCATAGTCGCAGTCCATCAGTTTTCCAAAAAAATCTCTCTCTCTCTCTCTCCCCCCAAAATGAGTTAATAGAAAGGTGTTCGGAAAGGGTATGGTGCTTTCACTTTACTGGACAGAGCAGCAGAGAGGGAAGCGAGTGGGAATCAGGAGAGCTGGGTTCTAACCCCAGCCCTGCCACTGATGTGCTGTGCAAGCTTAGACATCACCGTGCAGTGCCTCAGTTTCCCCATTTGTAAAATGGGGATAATGCAACTTTCCCACGTTTGTAAGTGCTTGGAGATAAGGCTGGAGGGCCTGATTGTCATTTACACAAAGACTCCTTCCTACTGCTCTGGCAGCATGAAGGAGATTGTATGCCCACTTTAAGGCATCTTTGCATTGTCAGAGAGTTATCAAGTAGCCTCAGAGTTAAGGAGAATCAGGCTTTAACACTGCTATACCTTTTAAATACAATTGCTGCATATCTGATACAGCCCAAATCTGGCTGGATTTTCATGGGAGACAGCAAAAGGCACCTCCCTGACTCCAGGACCCTCCAAGCCCCTGTCAAATTTCAAGTTCATGCTTCAAGCCATAGCGCTCTCCAAAAAATGAATGTCTAGAACGGAAAGTGTTAGGTGACTCTAGGGGACCACTGCTGCTCCCCCAATAATACAGGGCACTTCTGTATATTGAACAATAGCCACTCGCACTCCTAAAACAACGCAGGCTGCAGGCCCAGCTCAGGTTCCCAAGCCCTTCCATTGGTGCTTTGTTCCAGCTGCCCCCAGTTTTCGATTTCTCCTTCCTCCCAGAGAAATCATCATCCCAGGTAAAACTGGAAAGAAAAAAAAGTGGTAGTGGAGGAGAACAGAGAGTTGCCTGGAGAGACGAGGGCAACTTTTATAGAGCGTTGCCTGGGGCTTTAGCAATGCAGCTCCCATTGTTTTTCAAGGGAGCTCACACTTCCGACCCCATGCAGAGCTCTGACCATTTATCCTGATGGGACCTGGGGGGACAGAACTCTTTAGGAGGTGGCAGCGCGTGTTAAAGAGCTGTCACTCCTTGGCTTGAACTGGAGGAAGCCGCTCCCAGAGCTCATCTCCTGGCAGCATTTTGTGCTACTCTCCTTGGTTACTAGCATGCTGGTATTTGCAACACTTCCCCGCTACCCGCCGCTGCAGCCAGGGGCATTCCAAGGGACACAGGGCAGCACATCTCAGCTCTGTTTGCCTCCTGGGCACGTGCCAGCTCCCTCAAGGACATCAGGAATGGTGAGCTACCACGATAACAGCGGTCATATGCATTCCTTGGAGAGAGAGAGAATGTCCACCAGGTTTCCACTCATTCTATTAGGCATGGGGTTTGCTCCATCCCCCCGCTACATAAAGCGGCCAGAGGGTTCACCTCCCCCACCCCCACTAAACCTGAGGCCCTGGAGACAGCAAAGGAGGCCCACCTCCCCCGATAACTCCCTCCCATGCAGCCCTCTTCAGAAGGGGAATCTGCCTTCCTGGAGGAGGCTGACACACCAAGAAATATTTTGTCTGGCAATGGGTCAACTTTGTTTCACACCAGGTAATCCTGGTGTGTGAGGGGTAAAATGCCATGCAGGGTCCCCTCCCAAAGCACAGTATACCTGTGGAGAAACTCTGGTAGGATTGGGTAGCTGGAAAGGGCATGACACAGAGTCAACATGCTCCTGATTCGGCACCTCCCTTGACCCCAGAAGTTCTGCCAGGTTTCCCCAGCCCGCCTTGCTCCTGTTAGCAAACGATACAATCGAGCCTGGAGTTTTCCCAGGGCTCATACCGAAAGAGGCGGGTACACAAATGTTCTGGGGGACACTTCCATTCCCACCAAGTAACAATGAAAGGCCCCAATTCTACAAGCACTTGCTACCAGGCAAAGTGCTTCCTCTTGTGAATAGATCACTTTCCATGGCAGAGCATGCAATGCCTGGATCGGCCACAAAGGTAAGGTAAAATCTGGGGCCTAGATTACCTTTGATCCTGTCGGCAAGAAATTTAACAATCTATCTTTAGGCATCATTTCACCACGGCCTGGGGAGAGAAAATCTGGCAAACGTTTGTCAAAATGCACGGAGTAAACCCCATTTTTACAGGTACCTGAGAAAACTGCAGCAGCTAAAGCTCAGAATGGATCCCAAACGATATTTTTAAAAGTGATGTGGCGTTTAAAAGGGAAGTAGTAAGATTGCTCAAGCTTAGATCGCTCTGTCTTACCCAGCCATGCCTCTTGACAAGGCGCAGCCTGGTGGTGGGGGTCATTTTCTTAAACGGTGTCTCTGGCCACTGAACCAGGAAGAAATAAATAAAACAGCAGTATATAATAGGGCTCTTGACAACTGTAAGACATCCATTCCTAAAGACACTGGCATCTAAGGTCAGATCTATGCTTAAGACAGTGCTAAATAAGATTCAGCTTTGCTTCTGCATATTTTACAGATGAACGCTGTTGCAGTTTGACAGAAGTAGTTATGAGGCTCAAAGCCAACCAGGCCTTTAAATTCAGCTACCAGCAGCCAAGCAGCCATTCAGAACTATTTCTGGGATGCAATTCATTATTGCAATCTATCAGCTAGTCCCCTTTGCCCCCACACTTAGAGCTATGGTCATGGATCGTTTTAATGGGAAATTTACCTGCGGTGTGGCTAATGGGTTCAGTCCGTGATAGCTGACCCATCACCGCACTCCAGATGACACTTTGCTGCATGCATGTGGCTCTTGGGTCCATTCATACACACACCACGCTCCCTCTCCGGCAGTCTAGGCAGAATGATGGCAGGGACCTTGCTGGTGTGTGTGCCCCAGACAGAGGAGGGAGGGATGAGTCTATGGACTCAGTAATGGCAGATTCATTTTACAGCTCCATCTTGCCCAGGTCACATGTTTCCATGCACACACAAGCAGAGCCCACCAGCCAAGAAGGGGAAATGCTCCAGCCCCCCTCAGTAGCCAGGAGGGTATAAAGAGGGGGTTGGGCCGATATGCAAGCATTATGTTGCATCAACATCTTGTGCCATGGTGATGTGATGCCAGCACTTACTGCCCCAATGCTGTGATGACAGGTAGGCCGGGGGTGTTCTGCTGCTCTGAGAGACTCCACCTTCCACTTGGTAATGATGGCGTCCTGCTGGGTTGTAGAGTGAGATGGGGAGGAAATCCTGTTCCTGGCCTTCCACTGACTCACTCACCTAAATGGCATCTGATTCATTTAGCAGCTGGGAGTTCTGCCTTCCCCACAGAGGGACTCCTGTCTTATCAGCCGCATTAAACCCAGCAAGGAAGACACATTAATCACAAGCCTCTCGTTAATATGCATGGGACTTGCCCAGAAGGGTTAGTTAGCGTGCAGCTGCTCGTGCCACCCCGCCCCGGCACAAGATACCTAATTCACCAAGCACAACCCACACCATCTCGCAAGTCTCCTTTGTACTCCTCCAGGAGCTGGAGTCTTGCCAGTGCAAAAAGGGGAGAGAGAGAGAGAGAGAAGTGTGTCCCCAAAATGGCCCATCCAGGAGAAAGGATGAAAGCACGTGTCTGGACCAAACATTAAGGTGACGGACTCCAGCAGAAAGTGACAGACAGACAGACAGACAACTAAGCAATTTACTTCCCTCTAAAATGCTGCTGTCAGGCAGTCACCCACATTCGCAGAACCCTTTGGGAAGCGGGATGTTCCTCTAGTTCTGGTGGTGGTGATGAAGGGATCTGAGCAGGAGCAGGACAAGGAGAAGGAAAAGGAAAAAGATCCCTCTCAAAACAACGTATGGCGGAAGCAACCTCTTCTCAACCTCCCTACGGAATGGCTCTTCCAACAAGTGTTTGTTTAATGAGCAGAACCTTCAATAGTTCTGCTAGGAACGACAAGGGGAAACAGAATCTCAGACCAGATGGAGCCATGCGTGGGCTGCAGCAGTCAACGTAGCTGATGTAGGCTTCCTGGCTTCAGGGGGTTTTCAGACTGATGGGGGAGACGCCATAGGCACCAGCCATGCCATTATACAGTCTATTGATGCTGTTCTGAGGAAAGCTAATCAATAGATTAGATTTCCCAAAGAAAGAAAAACACCAGCTGCCAGCTATGCATAATTCCTATGCTATGGCGCATTCGCCATCAGCTGCGCAGCATGCAGACATGTACAGGAAGAAGATGGCCTTCTGTTCCCTGAATCTGCAAGTTGTGTCCAATGGCAAGTGTCAGACCTTGGACAACTTAGTCAAGGTCTCAGGAACGTGGCACAAGGCGTCTATTTTGGGCAATCTGCTCTCTGACCCGGTGCTCATGGATGGAACTTGGTTAATGGGAAAGTAACCATTCCCAGGACTAGCCAGGACCTCCGAGCTAAAGCATGAATTGCTACAATTTGAGCTAAAGCTGTAACGGTCTTAGAACACGGAGGGCAACGTGTAACATACACTGGACCAGTGGAATTAGGGTGACCAGATGTCCCGATTTTATAGAGACAGTCCTGATATTCGGGGCTTTGTCTTATATAGGTGCCTGTTACCTCCTGCCCCAGCCTAAATTTTCATGCTTGCTATCTGGTCATCCTACTTGGAGCACTGGCTATATGGGGGAAGGGGCCTTCTTTTCATTATGCACGTATAATATCTAGCACAACGGAGCCCTGGTTCTGATTAGTGGCCACGGGTGTCATCTAGTATGGGGCAAGGACAGCAGCTGATTTCCTGCCCCCCCCACACTTTTCATAGGTCTATATGCTCCATGATGTTTTCCATACTTTTCTTCCCCAACACTTTGCAGGAGGTAATAGAATCACACAATGTTCTACATGTTGATGCAACTTTGCCCCCACCCCTCAATAAATATAACCATCACGATAGCACCATCTGAGAACACATCACCCGGTTTTTGTGTGTGTACACGGAGGTGGCTGCTTTCAGACATCTTTGCTCCCGGCATCTATTTTTAATTGCTATGCTTCTGTAGAGTTCTATGCGATGAAGTGCCTCACAGCATTAGACCAAATCTATGTAGGGTGTAGCAGGATCTAACGGGACTCCCTAAAGGGACCTAAAGGAGTCCAGACGGCCTTCAACTCCTGCACAGGTTGGCCTACATGAAGTAGAGGCTGCTGTTCAGAGACAGAGGGTATGGCTACATTTGGAATTTCAAAGCGCTGCCCCGGCAGCGCTGCGGGAGCGCTGCCGCGGCAGCGCTTTGAAGTGTGAGTGTAGTCAGAGCGGCAGCGCTGGGAGAGAGCTCTCCCAGCGCTGCACGTAAACCACATCCCTTACGGGTGTAGCGTGCAGCGCTGGGAGCCGCGCTCCCAGCGCTGCTGCCCTGATTACACTGACGCTTTACAGCACTGTATCTTGCAGCGCTCAGGGGGGTGTTTTTTCACACCCCAGTTGCAGCGCTGTAAAGTGTGAGTATAGCCAAGGCCAGAGAGAAAGGGTTGGGAAGTCCAGCAGGTGAAGTATAGGTGGAACATCTCAGAAGACAACCGTGGATGTAGTTTGGGGGGCAGGGGGCATTGCCCCTCTCCCCCAAATTGCAAGCCTAGGGCAGGCACAGAATTTGCCCCCGTCCCATGCAATCCTGTTGGCCTGACTGGAGCTGCCCCCTGCCCCTGGATATAGAAGTCAAACTACGCCTATGAAGACAACTATGAAATCCAGCGAGAAAAGGGGAGGCAGCAGAAAGAGAAGAGAATGCGGCAGGAATGACAAGAAGGAGAAGAAAGCTGATCTTCAGAATAAATAAGTCCAGCCCATCCCTGTGTCAATATATTCCAAGGGACATTTGTCCAGTGGGTTTGTTCTGATGTTAGTTACAGCCAACAGTAGCTAAGTAACCTGGAAATCTCAGCAAGCAATGGAAACAAGGCACTACACTGCTGGAGCCTGGTCGTAGAGGAGGACACTGGTTCTTGGGAAGGAATGGGAGCAGGGTTCTGCGCTAACCTCAGGAGGCCTATGCCCATTGTTGAAGGCAAGTTATGAGGTGCTGGGGCTGAATATGAGGTACCCAAGCAGCCCCTAGAGGCTTCATGGTCTGAGCTGCTCTGAGTTCTTACATCCTCCTCCACCTTCTCCAGTCTCTTGGGCTGCAGGGCCTTTCCATGGACTCTCTTGGAATCTCTTTGTGCCCAGTCTGTTTTGTTCCAAGGCAGGCAAGTCTTGACTCCTCTGAACTCCAAAGGGAAGTTTCTCCTTGAGAAGGAACAAAGGAATATACAATTCTCTCAGTCCAGTGGTCATTTTTCTACCACGTCTGATAGTTAACGAGCACCAGCTTGTATGTTCCACTTGGACATGGAGCTTATGTGTGTGCTGGACAGACAGTCAGTTACATTGGCTTGGCCTTCCCTGGTGCATCTGAGTAGTTTCGAGAATGGTTTCCAAAACCCCATTTTAATTTCCATTATGCCTGTCCATGAAGGGAGCAAAGCTATGCCATGAAAGGCATTTTAAAAATGGTTATTTTAACGCCACATTTCCTTCACATAGTCATTCTGATAGTGTAGACAAGTCCTACAAGTTCTCGTTCAGCTATGAATTGTCAATCACAGACACCCCCTAGACAGTCACAAGTTTACAGCTGTTGTGCAATACAGGATACTCGGCTAATGGCTCTGAAACTAGAGATAAACTGGAAATCATCAAGATGATGAATGAACTTTGACAATGAAAGAATCCCAGTACACAGCCCCACGGAACACTAAACTGCAGAGCTCTGGATAATTTGTTCATATCCACAGTTACCTGGAGCCTGCTTCTCAGGTGTGATTTACTGCTGAATGCTTCCAAAATGTGGGCTCCATTCGAAAAAACTAATTCTTTAAACTATTCAGTGTTATGCTATTGCAACTCCAAACAAAATGTAAAAAAAAGAACGAACAGATCCTCATTGGACCTAACATTCACTGCTGAAGGGAACGTGGAATGATGGGAGTAAACCAGTATTTTAAATAGAATTAAACCATTTGGAGGTTTGGAGATCTGTTTTGAAAACCAAAAGCATTCCAGACCAAAACTGGGACCATTTTAAACAAGCCAGAGTAAATGTCCAACATTTCCCCAGGATCATTTGAACCGTATCAGATATAATCCAATGATCTGTAAAGTGATTACACCCAACTGAATATAGGAGAGCTCTACTGGTAACACAATATTTCATCCAGCTGTAGACATTACGAGAATGCAAACAAAGGAGGGGATTTAATAAATGGAAATAAAACTATGGGCAGAGATAGTTTTAATTTTTTTTTTGTATTGCAGCTAATTGCAATCAACAACAGACATCTGACACAGTGACAGCATCAGCAAAATTGCTGCTGAGACCACAGAATCTTTGTCTAAAAATAATCAGACATTCTGCGCGCCACTGTTTGTTATAATGGTAATCGATGCTGGAGGCTTTGAATTCCATCAATTTATAGATCTGTTCTGTTCTGCTTGGTGATTGTGTTCTGCACACAGACTCTCTCTCGGCTAAGGCAGACTGAGGCACTGTGTGATTAAGATAAGTTCAGATTCCTTTCATACATTCCTTATCAGTTCTAATTCTCCACCAGGCAGAGATGTTCACAGCAGTTAAAGATTAGTTCAGCTTCTCAGACGCCAAATTTGAGGGTATTGATCAATAAATCAAATCAGAGCAATCAATTGCCCAATCAGAAGAGTCTAGCCAATGCATTATTACTGGCGCCTTCGAACCAGAGCTTTCATGGGTTTCATCAAAACAGTGCTTTCCTGGCTTCCTGCCAGCTGCTGGTCTGGCTAATAGACTCCACAGCAGAGGAGCTCCAGCCCAGCAGAAGAGCAATAAATTTCTCATCAAACAGCCGATAGAGAAACAAGATGAACATCTGTTTTGCAGCAATGAAACTCCTGTGTTCTTCAGAATCGGCAAACCAGGTCTGACAGACCACCCCACAGGCAGCTTTCCCTTCAACAAAGCAGCAAAGCAGAATATTTTGCCAGTTATTTCAATCAGGTAATTTAAGAAGACTTTGCATTCTCCTTTCTGCAGCTACTGGAGCTTTACAGAGAGGATTCCAACTCAGTCAATAATAAAAGCCATCCTGGGACCCTGTACTATGAAGGCAATTTTATGACACCCATTATGTGGCAATGTAACTTCATTAAAAGCTGTTTATTCCCTCTAAGCATTTTAAGCACTTTCCCTCACCCATAAAGAAGAGCCTTTCTGTGCACTGGAAAAGTTATTTTTATAGAGAGCTGCTTTGTGATATTTCTTCCTCAATAACATGAAAGGAACGTTGTTACCCTTCTTTATCTAAAGACTATGCGGGGGAGGGCAATTTATAACTGCTTCATGATGAATAAACCTCCCTTTTCTTCTACCTCGTCATTGTGCTCTCAGAGGCACCCAGGCACCATTTTGTGTGCCGCAGCCAGCTCGCCACGTGGCAGAGGTAAGCTCTTCAGAGCAGGAGCTATTTCTTTGTTTTATGGTTGTACAGCACCTAACACAATGCAGCCCTGGCCTCTAGATGCTACCATTATTACCTATAACAACAACAGGGTGAGAGGCCAGCACTGATGCCCTCTCTACTTCATTCGCAAGGGATTGGCTGAATAGGCACGCACCCTGTAGCGTTAGAGGGGGCACACAGCCCTCCAGGCTGCGACTGATGCAGAGAAGGGAAAAGGAACTGAAAAATACCGCAGCCATTGCTCTAGCAGGATTACAAAGCTATCCAGAATATAGGAAGGCGAAGGTGACCGAACTGGACAGCATGAACGCTCCAGAAACGCCCACAACACTCATGCCATCCATTGAGGCTCAGGACACAGAGGCCATCTTAAAAACAAAACAAACTCATGTTACTTTTTAAACTCTCCACCTTTCCTTTTAAAGGCCTACTGTACCTTTAAACCCCTTCCCCGGGGGAGGGATGGGGGGACAACTGAGCCCCACTGTTTTTACATTGTTTCTTGCAAAGAAAGTAAAAGGAATAAAAAGGAGGCTGAGAAATTAGTGTACATTTGAGCCAGCAAAAGCTATGGATGAATGACAAGCACAGGCAGAGCTCTGATGCAGGAAAAGCCGGCAGCGTATTCTACCCCCCAGCACTGGGGAGGACAATGTTATGGCTACCTCTGCACTTCCAGGGAGTGAGAAGCAACGGTATGTTATTTTTATTATACACTCAAGATGCAGTATGTTTAGCAGAGTTCTAGTCAGATGACATTTATTATGCCAGCTTGTTTTATAAACTAAAGAGAAATGAGAGCACTGCTGTAACAGAGAAAGTGCCCCTAAAATCTCAGCATCCTCACTCCAGGGGAACTGTGCTGCCGGGCAGTGCAGGGAGAAGCTCACAGGGAGTTTTTAAAAGAGCCACTTGTATTGCAATATCCTTGGCTAAGGGCTAGACAGAAATTTTCAAAGGATGCAGACATTTGCTTGCTACTCAATTTTAGGCAGCTTTGAAAATTACAGCTTTAGGGACTTGATTTTTGAAGATGGGCCCTCTAATAGCAGGTAGCAAAGCTAGGTCCCTGGATGCCCATTGTTTGCGCCTGGGTGCCGACAGGAGCAAGCTGGCAGAGGATCTGGGCATCTCTTACATTATCCATTAGAAAAGTGGACCTCCATGATCAGCGTAAGACTCTGTTTGTTCTGTTAGTTACACCAGAGATTCTGAGAACTGAGATCACGGCTATAATCTAAGGTACGTGGGGCCTGAGACAATGCCCAGACAGGTCAATGACACACCTCCCACAGACTTCAATAAGGGAAGGGCAGGATGTTTGCCACCAATCCCATGATTCGTTTCATGCTTTAATTTCAAATCAGTTTGGCCAATGGAACCAGATGAGTCAGTTTCACTTTCTAGTCCTCATGAGCTAGCACCAGGCCATTTGGGATCACAACACTGCAGGGGAAAAGCTCAATGCAGGGGAATGGCTTCATCCAAAACTACTACGTGCTTCCAGATCAACAGATTGGGACCTAAAACCAGTTGGCATTAAATGGCTAGTCATAAAATGCTGACATTCAATAGTCTGTAAATTTCTCCACAAGACAAACTGTCCTGACTTTGACCACTCACAGCAGAGCTCGAAGTAACCAGAGGGTAAATTTCCAATCTAACAATCCTTCTTTAGTTATTTACTACAGGTGGAACAATTGTTCACAATACACGACAACCTGACAAAAGTCTGCATTTTCCACTTACGCCGGGTTAATTAAATAAAGAGAAGAGGGGAGCTGGAAAGGGAATTGAATGAAAGATACATAAAGCAAAGGACCTGGTTTCCTAGTCCTTACTCAGGCAGGTCACCCATTCAAACCACTGGAACTTTTTTTATGCAAAAAGACCTGCTGTTTGCTCCAGAGCAGTGGGTCTAAACACTACATCTTACAATCAGGTCAATGCTTTGGGTAATTATTGTAGTATTCTTTTGAATTACTGTTGCTTGAGTAATGACAGCAGGATCAGACTCAAAGGTGGTGATCTTCATTATTTGCCATGAACAATGGCAATCTTTTGCTCATCACCAGGATAACCATTTGTATTTATCCTTATGTTTTCAGGATAAGAGGAATCACTCACCATTACAAAGAGAAAAAAATCCCTTGCCCCTCATTCTAACAGTAAACCAGATACAGAGGTACCTGGCTTACTTGCAGAAAATGGGGACAAATCGAGGTCCGTGTACTCAACTGTTCACTATGGGAAGGGTACATGGAGTTCAATCTTTTCCCACATTAACAAAATTGTTAAAAAGATATTCAGAGCCATTAAACGAAAACCCACAACAATGCAGGAAAAACAGAGTGACTAGAATACATTTTAATTGATTAACAGCAGCATTTAGTAACGGTGATAAAAGAAAAACTTGTTTTATTGGACCTCATGCTAATTAGTTCAATTTATTGTTGGGAGACTACTGTGCCTTTTGCAATATTATACAACCCAGATCTTCATGCAACAAACTGAAGCTTTTATAAAAACCTCAGAATAATCATAAGAGAGACTAAGGCTACCAACTGTTTACCAAAGACAAAGATAACAGAAGTAAAACAAGGTCACTCCAAGGATTAATGTTACCACCTACATTCAAGCGGTACCATAGCAATCTCCAAACAAATGGGAAAACCTGTCTCGCCAGGAAATTTAAACATCTCCCTTTTCTGTGCATAAATAGGCCTTTATTGCAACTTTGATATATCTTTCCCCTAACGACTTTTAAGGGCAGCAGATAAAGTTGGAAGAAGTACGGAATAAACCAACAAATGTTTAATATTCAATAAATGTGTCAATTTTACATACTGAGGCAAATGGGTCTTTATTGAAGAATTTGTAAATTTCCTCTGAGAAAAGTAAGTGCATTTTAGCCTTCAAGGGGTCCCTGATGAATAGAAATGGAATGTGATTTGTGATAAAACTCAGCTGCTCTATAAAAGACGTTAAATAAATGTTGCTGTTTCACTGGGGATATACAGAATTGATTGCATTATAGACTGATTCTAAGATGCACAATCCCCGCAAGGTATCCATGAGGTTCCATGCATGAGGAAAGCTGGAGAGCAGAGACATTTAGATTACATCATAACTTTCATCCTAAGGTTTGCTTCAAGTTTTTTGGAAATGCTTTGCAAAAATGTTCCAACTTTATTATGTATAGTTCAGTGAGCATTTTGTTGGGAGGACTTGTGCTGTTTGGCAGGGGAGTCATGTCGTGGTCTAACCCACTTGGGGGGAAGCAGGAATCCCTCTCTTCAAGCAAGGACATCCTCAGTGCAATGAACTGGAAAAGAAAGGATCAACTGCATACGAGGCTGGGAGTGACTGGAAGCTGCTAGCCTCTAATGGCAGTTTAGTGGCCCACATAAAACTAATTTGGTGGTCACAGTCCAGTAAGTCAGTGGTCAGAACCTACCTGCCAGAACTAGCCCTAATTACTGTTGATAGCCTTGGTAAGGCAATAATTGATTGAATGGGCCATGAAACCTGAACTGACTCTAGGCCTAGATTTGGGTCCTCCAAGGAGAGGTCAAGGCATGCCGGCAAAGCTCACTCTGCTGCCACCTGGGCCTGCCTGTTCTATGGATAAACGAGGCCTTTGCACTCCAGGGCTGTCAGCGGGCTTCTGCCACCAGCACTGAACGCACACCCGACATTTCAACTGAACAATACATTGGGCAGAAAGGCACTCCTGGGCTGGTGTGTGCGCGTGTACCTCTGCTGCTCCTAAGGATGCATGGAAACAACCCCCCTCCTGCCTGTCTCCAGCATATGCCACACAAGCCCCTCCTAGTGCACTAACAAACTCTGCTTCGTCCAGACCTTGGCTGTCTCCCCAGCAGAGTTTCTCCCTCTCTGGACCCCACAGAGGAGTGTCTCTGCCAGTCCCACAATCCCAGTGGGGAGCGAGAGGGGAAATATGTGTTGTCCTCATTTCAATTCTGCAGAACCACAAGTGGAAACCCAAAGACCATGTCACTGATCCATGGCCCCTACCCGCTGTCCACCTAAGAATGTCAGCAAGCAGCCTTTCAGGGCATCACAGACCCCAGGCTAAGCGGCTAATGAGAGCCTCTTAATGCTGAAGTTTACTTTCTTCTTTGTGAACGTGACGCTTCAAGACAAGAAATTTATTTCCCTATAACCCAACGTAATTATATTCTTTTAAGCCAGGCTGTAGGATTGCTGCTCCATTTGTATATTTCAATGCAATATCAGGTCCAGGCAGATCAATTACTATGGAAAAGTACAGTAACATTCGCCTATTATTTGCATTGATTTGGCTCATAAAAGCACTGACTTCTCTTGAATTATCAGTATGCACAGAAAGTACTGGGTAAAAAACACAAATTAAAATAATATTACAGTCAAGGCAGACGGCAACTAGCACTGGAGATCAGAGACCAAAAAGAAAATCAAGTTTGTGCAACGCAGTGCGTTTAATTCCTAAGACAACCACAACCAGTAATAACACAGGGAAAACAGCAAATGAAATCCAGCGCAGCAAGGTAAACAAAGCAATCTTCATCCAGACAAATGAGAGGCCAGCGCTGCTACCACAGTGAGCACAAACTGCAATATAATTGCACTGTTGATGCATCATCTTTAAATCAATAATATCCAGGGTTGGCACCACTTATATAACCCAAATCCCAGACTCAGCCAAGAAGCAGCATGTTGTTAAGAAGTCCAGCAGCTCTTTCTAGCTAATAGGTGGCTTGTTCCCTCAACCCTGCTGATTTTTAAAATAAACCTAAATTCCAATAATTGTTTAATGTTCATTTTTATTTAGTTCTGGTTCGCCTACTCTGTCTCTTGATGACAGAAATTGATATTTTGCTCAGATCCCTTGAAGAAAATTAGGAAACTACTTATTATGTCAGAACATGCTCATCGCAACGCAGAGGAATCTTCGTCAAACGCACCACATCCACTAGCGCCAAAGACAAAGCATGAAATCCTGGCTCCCTAAGAAGCTGATTTCTCTGTCATCTCTTTCAGAGTGGGCTAGAACTGAACATTGCCCATAAATTCATGTCCATTCTGCTTACCAAGGGATCTATTCTCCTCTTGGCGAGTTCACACTGATGGAGGAAGTGACCCCTAAACATGGTAAATGTGAGAGCAAGGACTCTCCATCAGTTTTACGTTGCCTCTTCGCTAAGATACATACTGAAAAGTGGACCTAGCAATGAACTGCCTACTTGCTCGTTATTCGGTGCGTGTGTTAAACCTGTGACACGGGGTTTCTACAACTTCTGCAAGATGTTTGAGAGATGAATAGAGTCAGATAAGAGACAAGAGCAGACCACACTGAGACTGGTTTACACGCTGAAGTTTTACTGTATAAATGTCAGTTACGGGGTGATTTTTTTTTTTAAATCAACATAGTTCTACCAGTAAAACCCTAGAATGGATGCAATTATACCGGTATAAGAGTCCTTTTACTGGCATAGCTTATTTTGGTTCCTGAATCAGAACAAGTTATACAGGTTGAACAGTCCTGCACTCTGTGGTCCAGCATGATTTTAGTTAGCCAGATGGCCGCTTATTGTGGGTGGGGCCAAGTTTCCTGTGGTCTGGCAAAGTCCTGGCTCTCAGTGTTCTGTGCTATTTAGCTCTAATTTACCTCATAATAGGTCTAAGAGACCAGCAAGCCGTGGAGGTGTCGGTAATGCTGCTAAGCGGAAGCACGTGTCAATATTGATACAGCAAAAGGTGGCGTAGTTGCAGAAATTGGAAAAGGCACATCGGGACGTTGTTCTGTTTATCTGCCTCAGTGAAATAAAAATAAAGAGACCCGCTCACTACAGTACTGTATTGACCTGTGGTTCGGCAAATTCTCTGGGTCAGCACCGGTCAAATCCAGAGGGTGCCGGAGCAGAGAGGTTCACCCTGTACCAGCACAAGAACCTTTATACTCATAACTGCAACCACATTAGGGATTTTTTTTGCCACTGTAACTATACCGGCAGAATAAAAGCAGCAACATTTTTAACGGTAGCCAAGCTCTTAAGTTCAGCTCCACAGTGTAAAAATATTGGCCCACATTAGACCTGGGTGAACTATGGTTGTAAATTGCTCTGGGACATTAGCATGAGCAATAAGCCCAAAGCAGGTGATCAGAAAGAATGAGATCATGAGACAGAAGAGTTGTGTTCATCTCGCAGTGACCCTTCCAAACGCCACTGGTATCTTATTTAAGGTTTGGGTTGAAGCAACAGAAAGAAATCATGGTTACTTGGGTACCTGGTGCAGTAAATAATTGGCTGTACAAGTTTAAGATATTATAAAAAACCTGCTTCATCTCAAAAACTGCTTAGCTAAGTTCTGCTCATTGGCAAAGACATCGTTTGTTTGTTAAAAGGTGTAAAAAAGTAAACCCTTAAAGGGGGTCATTGCTAATACTTGCCTGACCATGCTGGAGCAGACCAACATGTGTCTAAGCACCTCTGGGTTTGGCCCATTTGTGACTATTTCAATCAAATGCTTTAAATACCTGTTACTGTTTGGATGTAGTAAATTGCTTAGTATTTAGGCTTATTAGACATGTTCAGAGCAACAGTAGAAATAGTATTAGATTTAATAAAGGAATTTGTGGTCAAACTGGTGTCACAGTAGTCTCCTATATTAATAACAACAACTCCAACACAGAGCATAGCAGGGGCATTGATGGGGATGCTGCTAGCCACGTTAAACTGAATTTTGCCACAGAAGGAAATGCATGATCAGTAAATGCTAAGGTCAGTGGGCCAAACTGGGCTCTCTGTTACACTGGAATTCCACAGGGGTAACAGAACCCAATTAAGCCCATGGATTGCTGTACCATATATCAATGCAAGATGCTCACGTGTCCCCACATGGCTGGCATCCAACCATATTTTGAATGTGATGTGATGAGTTTGCCTTGTTATCTGAAAGGCACTCAGCCTGTTTCTCCTCTCATTTGCACTGGGGTAAGTCAGGAGTCACTCCTTCGAAAGAAATAGTTGCTGGTGCAAGTGAGAGCAGAATCACACCCACTGGTTCAGGTTCTGATCTGTTACTCCTGAATTACAGCAAATTAAGTGCGATGAGTATCAGATCGCGTCTCCATAACATTATAGTGCAGACCACTAGAAAAAGTGTTTTTTAAAAGAGGGGGGAAAATAAAGCGTGGCATTTTCCACACAAAAAAGGAATTAATGGGCTTTTCTAGGAGATGATTCAACCAGACTTAGTGGACAGTGCCATGTTAGCAGTAATATAACCAAAGTTATAGTAATGCCATTTGCTCTACTCTAGTTAACAGTAGGGGTCAGCAATTCTTTTATTAAATTCTATCATCAGAGAATTGTAATTGACCATAAATGAGTCACTCCAGTTTGGAACCAGGCACATGAAGCAGGCTCTCTCCAATTTTTTTCTTATTTAAACAAGTTTAATGTCCATTTCCAGGATCTCATTCTGCTGCCATTGAAGTTAATAGGAAAACTTCCATTGGGTTGAATGCTGAATTCACTCACACCAGTGTAAATCAGAGTCAAGCCCACAGATTTCAAATGTTGTTTGATTTGATTTGACAGATTAGATAAGAACATAAGAATGGCCATACTGGCTCAGACCAACGACCTATCGATCCCACTATCCTGTCTTCCGACAGTGGCCAGTGCCAGAAACTTCAGAGGGAATGAACAGAACAGGGCAATTACTGAATGATTCATGTCCTGTCATCCAGTCCCAGCTTCTGGCAGTCAGAGATTTAGGGACACCCGCAGCATGGGGTCGCATCCAAGACTACTTTGGCTAAGAGCCACCGATGGACCTTTCCGCCATGAAATTATCTAGTTCTTTTTTGAATCCAATTATACTTTCGGCCTTCACAACATCCCTGGCAGGGAGACAGATAAGATAGATTCCTCAGCTGATGTAAATCAAAGTAGCTCCATTGACAGAGCTATGTCGATTTACACCAACTAAGGATCTAACCCATTGTAGTTTGTTACAACGGACCAGTTTCTGATGATTTTACTCACACTGAGTAGGCATCTTACTCCACAAGTAATCCTGTGTAAGTCAGTGCTACTACTTATGGAGTAAGATGCTACTCCACATGAATAAGGATATCAGACTCTTACCTGTAGTTTAAGTCCTTTAAACAAATATTACAATGAATGATTTATTAAACACAGTTGAGTTACTGGCTCTATGCAGCCGTGGAGTAAAGCCGGCGCAGCTCCCTCTCGGAAGGGCAAACTTCAAATGGGACCACTAAGACGAGGACCTGCTCACCAACGGGTCCCTAATCTGGCCTAGATGATCACAATATCAGCCACTGTTCATGCCAAGCAACACCTCAGCATCATTTCAGAAGGGGATTTTATTCCAATATTTGCATGCTAGACCTACGACCTGTGATAGTATTATTTTAAAAACCCAAACGTTTACATAACCAGACCTAGCACCTGCAGCCGCTGATCTCTCTACCCAGGGTGTAATATGCATCTCTGAAATGGTCTAAGTACAGACCGTGCAGTGTTTCTTCAGCAACTATTATGGATTAAGGAGTAAATAAAATCCTACTCGAAGTCCAAAAGAGCCATTATGTACCAGAGAGGAAGTAAGTGGAGTTTTAAGAATCCTCTAATCACATATTACCAGGAGGCCAGGCTATTGCAGCTTCAGTGCGTCAATCCTCACATTCGCATAATGGGTGTTTTCTCTTTAAAAACCACCAAGCCTTTTGCAGGGAACAACGTGGGCCAAACGGTGGCTCTAAACCGCTGACCACACCGCAGAGAACAGCCAAAGGTTAGTGCACTGGACTAATAACTGAGCTGTTTAACTGTACAAAAGGAGGAAGCTGTTTCCACTGCTGCAAATCCAATTCACTCCAGCCCTCCCCGTGAAACCAACGGGACTGCTCCCTTCAGCAAGGTAAATAGCATCAGGGTAAGGCAAGCAGGTTCTGGCCCACTGCCTCTAAGCAGGCATTGAGGGGCCTAGAATTGCTGTTAATGATTATTATCCTCTACCAGTCCCCTCCCCACCACTGACTGTTGGTGGGCATTCAGGCTAGAATGTCATCTTGGCTATTTAGATCCAACTCTGCCTAAGGTTTGCATGAGGCCCCAGTGGAGATGTTCTTCACCATTTCCCCTCTGAGCACGGTTGAAGGTGGTTCTGGAAAAGTACAGGGAAGCTACAACCCATTTCTCCAGGAGTTCCATCATGTTGGATTAGCAACTTAGTTTCTTATTAGCAATTTTCCATCCTATCGTATTAATATTTGTTTTCATTAATACAATGCAGAAGTCTTATCATATTAGCAACTTTCGCATCACATTAGTGAAAACAAATACAAATACAATCCAATACTAATATGACATGATCTGATGGGAAATTGCTAATACAGTAAGACTCTGCTACCATCTTAGCACCGAAACGCTGAGACTCCCAGTTACAGCTCACTTTGAACTAGACAAGCGATCTTACATTTCTAAATAGATCTATGTGCTCTGTGTACATAGGTGTGCGGACTGGGCTGTTTAAAGTACTGGGAGGATCCCTGTCCATGAGCCGAATGCTGATCTCAGTTACAGGAACACAACTCGTGCTAAATGCAATTGAAGCTGCACTGGGGGTAAATGACTGGAATTTGCCCCATCAGTGTAAGCCGGTGCAGCTCCATTGAGTTCGGTGCGTGCAGTTTCCTTTGAGACACAGGATGGTTCAATGCTCTAGGCCTACTTTCAGCTCCGGGAAACAGGAGGCGAATGCAGACAGGAAGACGTGACTGCAACTCCCACAGCAATTTCAGAACCAAATTCGCCTGCCATGTTCATGGTGCTGCATGTTACGCACGAGGGATAAGTGGGCCTAATTCTGCTCTCCATTAACAGTGTAAATCTGGAGTTAAGTGCTACTGGAGTGCGACTTACACCAAGCTGGCATGCGCTGGGTGTGCAAAACAAGTGTACAGTCAGCACAGGGCAGCCATGGCGGTTAGCAGGCCAGTGTAAGGAACAGTAGAGGGGTTGTTCACTTTCTTAGCTACAGTCCAATGGCTGTTCAGTGATGGGGTACATGTACGGAGCTCATTGTCTGAGTCCAGGTCCTAGAGGCCAGATGGGAGTGCAAATGGCACAAACAAGCATCCTTACTGGCAGTCCCAGGATTGAATGGGAAACTCTGGTCTCTGCCTTTCATTCCTCATCTGGTGAGAGCTGGGACTTGTCAACCGAATGTAGACCGAATTCATCCAGAGTTAAGGTATGCTTGCACAGCTGACTGGCACCGCTGCACCTGATCTGTGGATGGAAGCTGGCTCCCTCCGGCACATTTCACAAGTAGCACGGGCAGTAAGGCTGGGGACTGAGGTGGGAGGAAAGGTTATTTCCTCCCCTCAGAATCAGTATACTCGGAATTGGTTTGCCCACATACTCAGAACCCTGGAGCTGACATGGTTTTTCCCCACACAAGGGGTGGCTGGGGTGATATGTACCCCAAAATAGCACGGAATTCACCATGTTGAGCCTTGGTTTGCTGACTAGCTCTGGGAGAGAAAGTCTACAGGCTCTGCTCCCCTACCAAGGCTGATGCCAGCGGCAGTAACCCTGGCTAGCATTTCAGATGGCCCAGATGAGGCTCTGTGGCATTGTAACAACAAAAATACCCACCGAGCAGTCACCAGGGTGGAGCTGCCAGGTGCCATGTTAACAAACTGACTTTGGTTCAGAAGAACTGGCTTTATACTGGAGTGCCATAGAGATCAGATTGTTATTCGGGGACTGGCCACTCACTCTTTCCTGTTGGCCAGGAGATGGCAAACATCCCGCCACAGACAGTACCATTAGCAGAAACCACATTGCTCCGTATATCAGGCTGAGAAGGGGCCAGCAGGTATGTCAAGACCTTCCACCTACAAACGAGGCTTCTGAATGCACCAGCCTAGAACACCTGGGAGAGGCGTGCTCTTCCCAGGTGTGTCAGGTAGGAGCCCACCAATCAATCAATGTTCCCCTCAATTTCAAAGTGCTACAGAAGTTTCGCCAGGGAAATCTGGAAGGGATTAATAGTCCTGGGCATCAATACTATTAATGCAATTTGATCACGGGTTCTGACTGACCTACAGCAGCACAGTGGAGATTGTAGAGCACAAAGGGCTCCTAATCTTCAAAACAGCATCTCAGCACAAAAGTCAACACCTCCAGTCCTCTGTTCTCTGCTTCTGTATTGATACTGGCCAGCAAATCTCTCTCCCTTGCTCTGTCTGTCACTCCTGGATGAGCAGGACACACACTTCTCTGGTGTTGCCAACTCTTGTGATTTTCATAAAGCCCCAGCTCCTGGAGTCAGGTGATCATGTCGGAATCTCAGGGTTGTTGTTGGGTTTTTTTAAAGTAAGTTTCTGCCCCTAGAGTTGTGGAGAAAAACCTCCCCAAAGGCTCAGAAATGAGAAGGCAAAGAAAAGGAACCTGACACTGATTATTGGCTTTTAAAAGCTCATAAATTTTAAGCCGATCTCATGATTTGCTAGAGCCTGGCTCATGATATGTGAATGATTCTGATTTCACAGGCACCAGTTTTACACTCGTGTAATTTCACTGATCTCACTGAAAAGAATCAGACTATACTGGGGGGGGAGGTGCGCCGGCCTAGATTAGCCAACGGGCACACGTGCACTTGCACAAGGCCATCATCTCAGGGGTCCCCCGACCACTGCAGGAAAATCCTCGAGTGGTGCTGCACCCGTGTGTCATATCGCAGTGCCACTCACTCAAAGATGGCTCAGTTGCCCTCTGTTTTAACAGCGGGGCAACCAGGCCAAATCTTAGTGAGTGGCACTGTGGCCCGGCACTTGACTCCCCCACTTCTACCATAACCCCATCAGAAGGCTCGATGCACCATGCCCCGGGGAAAGTCCGATGCACCACCCCGGTTGAGAACCCGTTCCAGGAGGTCGGAGGGGGTGGGACACTGCAGTTCAGCCTAGGATGGTGATTATCTTGCATCTCACATGTTCTGTCCCTCTAATTTCCATAGTGCAGAGGGTCCCAAACTTCTTTAATCCAGGTCTGTGTGTGCAAGAGACACACACGTACATCTCTCTCTCATACACACAATCTATAATGACCAACAGATTATAGCTCTTTCTAGCACTCCCATATACGGTCCCGTCTAGGCCCCACGGTGCCGTTTGCACAGAATCAGAATAAAATCAGACTATTCCAGCTGCTTAAAAACACATGTCGAAAAGGAAAATGAGCCTTTTCAGTCAGGTCCCTAAATCCAAAGGCTAATTTTTTGACTATTTGTGAAAGACAAATATTTCTCCTTCCCCAGGCAAGTAGTTGAATTGCATACACACAGCCCCGCCGGGCACAGGCTGTTCACTTGCTGCCCAGACAGTGCTGTGAGTGACAGAACCATCCAGATGTTTGACAAAGCTACATTGCCGAGCCTGTGTGAACCAAACCCAAGACGAGTGCCATAGGCACACAGCACCACCCGGGTGCGGTACAGAACTCAACCTGCAGGCCACCCGGGGGCTAATAAAGTCACACACTGCAAAAAAACAAAACAAAAACCAACCTGTGTTATTCAGGGCTCAGCTGTGATCCCTCCAGAGCACCTGCAAAGGGGAGGTGTGAAGAGACCCCTTAAATCCCTGCATGTGCTACCTGTACCATTACAGTCTGTGTGGGGAGAGAGCAGCTACTTCTCACCCCATGCTGGTGGGTGGGGAGTGAAAGGAACCTGGGCTCCACACCCCCATGTGCTCACGTGGAGTAATCCGAGACCCTATAAGGGCTGGTGCAAACTACTTTCAGGAACCAGACTGCAACTCTCAGAGTCACTATCTGCCCTGCTCCCGGGGATGGTGCTGGGGTTAGACTGCAAGGGTTCACACATCACACCTGTGTTCACTATGGCTCACATTCCCTCTCTCACACTACTTTCCCCTTTAAATCCTGGAGCCTTAGGATTCCTCCCCTCCTGGAGAGTCTGTTACAGGAACTCAGTGTTCTTCAATGGATTCCCCCTGCAAGGCAGGTTCCAAGGGGTTCATTTCACTTTTCCGAATCCCAGCTATCTTCAGGACTGTTCAAAGTGACCCGAGACCAGTTGATTCAGTCAGACAATGTAAACAGACCTTTCATTCCACCCTTTCCTAATAACAGATGTAACTTTCATCCAAAAGATTTACGATGTGATGTAAATGGTAATGGAAAAGGAGGACTTTCTGGATCAGGGGATCAGTAACAGGCAATAGCTTTTTTCGCCCTGGCTAAGGCTGCAGGTTCAAATCCAGTGCGGGTTGGTAGTGAGTGACCGTGACAGACGTTCAATAAGTGGACACCTGTGCAAAGTGAGCTAGATGGGTCTGAGTCCATTTCATCATGGGAGAGTGTCCACATCACCACACATCAGCTCCTTTGATGATAGTCTCTGCAGAGAATTCAAGGAGCCATAGAAATTTATTTCCCTTACTTGCCGAGAAGCATGGCCCATTCAGGACGGCAGGAAAACAGGCGTAAGGACCCTCATCAAAGATTGTCAGCAGATTTCCAATCTGGACTCTTCAGCACCACAGCGCAGACCTCTTCCACTTGAGCTAAAGGAGTAACTCTGTTACTTGCAGCAGCAGAAGGCTGTTATCCTCTATATGGACAAGCCAGTAGAGGGAGATGCGGCACACATTTTATAGGCACATCAGCCTTGCATTGCCACTGAGTGTGCTGTACCTTCTCCCTGGACAGCCTCTAGGGCTCTCAATCTGGCCCTAAAATTCACATGAGCAATAATTAAAGCGAATATAAAAGAGGAATAAATCAAGTATTCTGTCCTGTAAATTTTGCATTAGCGGCAATCTTTATCAAACTTGTAGACTTTATGAAAGTCTACAACACTTATTAAATCCTGGTAGATTTGTTCTGCAAACCTGCAGCAGCACAGCTTACGTGGTCGTAGAAAGGAACAGATAATTCCATGGAATGCATGACTTGTAATCTATGATGGGGTATTGCTACCACACATGCAGAAAGTATTCCGGCAACGCTGAAAAATGGGTCCGATCAGCCAGCGGTTTGGGGGCTTCTCTGATTGGAATCACTAAGGAGTTCCAGGGTGGCATGTTGCTAGGGGAGACGAAGGCACCAAATAATCCTGACTTCCTAGTGGTCACGTATGCCTGTCAATCCTACAGCAAGAAAGCAGCCCATCAGTTTGTGAGATTGCTAGAGCCCGAGGGTACATAAAGACTCCGCCAATGGCACCTTCCAATTTCACCCAAACTTCACACGAAAAGCACTGTGTGTCTACAATAGGAACAAGCAATGGGATGCCTTTCTCCATGAGCTGTGAATGTACTCTAGAGTGAGAATCCACCCACGCACATTCCTGGATCAGACCCGGTGAGGCTTGCTTTATGGAGTACTCTGTCCTAAATACACTTTGAGTAACAGCCTTCAGCTGCCAGGCCCAGATCCTGGTCCTACAGAGGTCAATGGAGAAACTGCCATGGCCTTCACGAGCTAAATCAAGAACTGGTCTAGGACGCAAATCTGTACGGTCGAATCTGTTCTCATGACTTCTATATTTGCTTTAGACTGGTGAGAGTTTAGGATGTGTTTCTACTTGGTTGAAGCTCTCAACCCTCCACCCAAAATGAATGAATTATATTAACTAATATGCAGTGGTCTGATGATTAATGATGGACAAGCTAGATAAAGCCTTTTAAAATATATTTTAACTGATAAACACCTTTCACTCGAAAGCTAATGCCACAGCTTAGCAGATGCTTAGATGCTGGTCATAATCTTTATTCTTCACACACCTGCAGCATGAGGAACAATTGCCCTGCTCTGCTGATGAGTTTTCTTTCTGATACATTTAAAAATTCCCAATTTTCCAGAGAGAGCTAGGACCCGATCTTGTTGAATCCAAAGGGAATTGTCCTGATGCCTTCAAGGAAGGTACATTACCATAGTAATCTTGTACTTAACACAGTAACAGATTGAACTCACTGGGTTAGTCTAGGGGACTGGACTGGAAATCAGGACATGGGGGTTCTCATCCCACTGACATGCTAGTTGTTTTGCTTCCCACGCTTTGGCTATCTTGCCGAGTTAGGATGCAAGCCCTTCGGAGTAAGGCCTGTGTGTTTGCACTATGTGGTTGGACAGCACCTCAAACAATCTAGACACTACTGCAACTAAAGAATATATACATGCACAGTTTTAAGCATTGCTGCAATCCCGAGGCTGCACTTGTATCAAAAGAAGAATCCATTTAGAGTCCGATTCCACAGCTCCCACTTCGGTTGAGGAGCGTTCACTGGTGCATGTGGGCCCACGAACTCCAGTCTCACTACAGTATGACTAAGCAGCACGCCCCACAGTAAGAGGTGCACGATCTGGCCCTGAGGACAATATTCTAAGTCACCATCATGGTTACCCTATCACCATCATCATGGGTTAAATTCATCTCTGGCTTCATTCCACTGGCTTCCACAAAGCTTCACCAAGGGACATTGGACTCCATATATCTTAAGTTAACTATGCCACAAAGCAACTGAAAGCAGAAAATAACTCGAGGTGGCAGGGGGGAACACATTGTATTTACTTGGAGCTGGAATGTGAGGTTCAGCATATTAAGTCGTTTTCTATTCTCTCAGCAATTTTCTGTTCTCCCGAATTAGTATTTTGTATTGAATTAGCATTCACTTCCTCTAATATGATATAAAAGCATAATCATGTTAGTGACCTTGATATCACATTAGACTATACAATTGGACTGCATTCCTGCCTGGAACCGTGGTTCTACAGAGCCACGCACTGAAAGAGATTCCTCTGGCAGGAATATTCCAAATGCCAGGCCAAACTGTACTGCTCCCCCAACACACCTGTGACCCCACTGATTTCAGGGGCGGGGTTAGGTGAGTATCCGAAAGCCAATGCGGGCCCAGTCCCTTCAGCAACTTCCCTGTGGCAGTTCCCAGCAAAGTCATACCCCTGTCTGGTGGTGCATCCTACAAGTCCAACATCTTATTTGGGGACTGACAGGCCTATGCTGGAAAATCTGGATATGGCTTTCAGATCCCTCAGAGACTGAGTGTGTGAATCCAGCAGATTAGCTGAGCTCCAGAATAAAGATCAGTCACATATGCAGAAATTTGCCTCCAGATCCTCCCCCTGAATCTGAGTCCAGTTAGCGATGTATTCAGCCATGTATTCAGTCCAGTTAGCGATGTATTCAGCCATGTATTCAGTCCAGTTAGCGATGTATTCAGCCATGTATTCAGTCCAGTTAGCGATGGACTAACACTACTGTGCCATGCAGCTTCTTTATTAACTGCACCTGTTATACGCACGGGCAATATTCTCCTATGCACTCCTGTGGATGTGTTCTACGCACGGGAGGCACCCAGGTGCCACGGCGATAGGCAGCATCCATAAGACACTGAAATAAATGAAAAATCAACAGGGAGCTCTACCATTGGGAGAAGAGGGGGGAAGATGTTTTAAGGAACGGTTCGAGCCATAAACCCAGAGAAGCAAATGCTGAGCTCTGTGCTCAGCCCAATGGGGCAGGCTGGGCAGGGCAGGTGAGGATGAATTCCTGAGACCTCGGGACAGTTCCAGGGGCATCCAGGTTAGATCAGGAGCATTCCAAGCCTTGCTCCCTGGAGGCTACTCCAAGCAATGGCCGAAACAGCCTTCACAGCCTATAACCTGGGCGGATTGGGGGATCATCCAGATCTAGTCCTGGCACCATCCTTCCCCTTTACACTGCCATGCAGACTTCCCTGCAGGGTCCTCCCAAGTCCTGTGCCCCCCTGTGTAGCAGGCCATGGAGCAGCAGCTGAGGTCCACACGATTGTGGTTGCCTCTCTGACCCCCTCTGCTTGCAGAACAGGGGGGGCTGCCCAAGCGGACTCAGCCTGGAAGCTTTGGGGGTTGGGGTGAAGAGCAGCAGCTCTCTCACTGGAAGAAAACCAGAGACTCTGCCGCAACCTCAAAGCCAGGAACGTTCCGACGCGATGGGACCCCAGCGTGAGAACCTACAGCCGTACTCCCGCTGCAGAGGTCACGTGCCAGGTCACTCAGAGAAGGGTATTAACAGCAATGAAACAACACCAGTGAAGAGTATTTCCCTGAAAGAGCTGGAAGGGAAGCTGGCAAATAAAGTGATCAATACAAGCCCTGCACACAAACAGCAGCGTGTCAGATTCCAGGGCCTTCGCAGGGCTCAAAGAAGTTACTAGCCAAAGAGGCAACTGGAAAGGACACGTCTGTCACTACTAATGGCATCAGAGACAATTCACCCTGTGCAGAGGCCAGGGCACTGCTGCAGTCCCTATTGCTGGCTCTCCACCATGGGGAGAACTGACCCCCAATGAAACATACGCCTTGGGAATCAAGACTCCAGAGTTCTCTTGCCAGCACTGCTGCTGTGCGCCTCTGGGGTGAGTTACTTCTCCTCTCCAGGTCACAGGTTTCAGGGGCCCAACCAGAGGGGCTGCCAGGAGCGAGTGGGTTGGGGGCCCTTCAGATGTGGTGGCCCCAGGCCCTAGGGATGAGTGATCGGCAAGGACGCGTGGATAAGGAGGGATCTCAGCGCTGGAGGATGCGCGGGAGTGGCCCGGAGATGGGATACGTTGGCCACCCACAAAAGATAGAGCACAAAGTGAAAGCATCAGCCATTTTGAACGGCGGGGGACTGGTGAGGGTTGGGGAGATTGGGGGGCTAGATAGGAACTGTTGAGGGTAGGGGACAAGGGTCGGAATCAGAGCTGGGAGGATGAAGGAAGGGGGTGGCTGGAGTGGAGCTGGAGGGGTCCAAGGTGGGGAGCTGGAGGAGGGCTTGTGGAAGCCTGTAATGGAGTTGAGGATGGATCAGGGAAGTGGGGGGCTGGAGGGGAGCTAAGAGGATGTGGAGGGGTGATTGGTTCAGGGCTGGGGGAGCTGAGAACTGGACTGAACCAAGCTGCAAGGAGGTTGAGGAAGAGCGGCGGGGGCTGGACCTGAACTGGAAGGGAGCGAGGGAGGGAGCTGGCAGAAGCTGGAGGATGGGAAGGCTAGACTGGAGCTATAGGGGAGGTAGGCAGGAGCTGGGGGTTTGCAGAAGCTGGATTGGGGCTGTCAGGGAGCCCAGCACAAACGAGGGGATGGGGTCTGGTTTGGGGCTGTGGGGAAACTCGAGGGAGGCAGATTTCAGAATTGGGATTGTTGCTGAGAGGGTTCCTGCCATCTCTGTGGGGCACAGGGGTCTCAGGGCCGGGCAGAAGGGGTCCTGCAGAGAAGAAAGCTTAGGATGACACACATTTTGTTATTTGAGTTACAAATTAAGCCAAACTCAGCAAGCGGGTACGTCAATCGCTATCATGCTGACCCATATCTCATTGGTCCTTTGCACTCCGCCGTCTGTTCGTCTGCCTGTCTGTCTCCGGCTGTTGTACAATCTAAGGGGAAGACTAGAGACATTCTTTGGGACCGGGACTGTCTTTCTGTTCTGTGTTTGTGCAGCACCCGGTCCATGGGCCTCCCAGGCACTACCATAACCCAAACAACAAATATATCGAGCACACGTATACTGCAGAGCGCATGTGAATGGAAACTTAGCACTGTAGCAAAGATTCCTAAGTCCCATATGCTTATTACCATTGTGACCAAGTTATTCACTTCTCCATAAACGGGCAAGAAAATAAAGATGGGCTTATACAAAAAAAAAAAGATGAGCAGCAGCTGATTTTCCAGTAAACATTTCAGTGTTTTGTCTTCCTCCTACATCAAACCGACTTCCACTTCCAAGACCAACTGCTTAACAATTAATTATTTACAAGGTTGCTCTGCTTAGCTGGGGATACAGTGAAGAAAACATCTGAGCCTGTGTGAAAATGTGGGATTGCATGGGTGGGTTGGGGGGCGGGGGAGAGGTGTCTCTTTAAGCAATGCTTAGCTAGCCTAAGCTCTGAGGGAAAAGTAGTTTAACTTGACTAGGTGAAAAGTGCTCTTTGACTTCAGGAGAGATGGTTAACTATTTAGGCAGCTTGTGATTGGTGTGTGTTTATGGATCAGCTGTACCATTGCTTCATTGCCAGCTCTTGATATTTTAATGCAAGCTTCACGACACAGTATTGGGGATTTTTACTAAAAGCCCCAGCTCCTGGAGTCAAGACATCAAATGAGAATCTCAGCTTTCATTAAAAAAAAAAAAAAAAAGTTTATAGCCCTCTTGGTTGTTATTATTTGTACTGCAACACCACCTGCAAGCTCTAGTTATGGACCAACACCCCAGTCTGCTAGGTGCTGTACAGATACAGAAGGAACAAACAGTCCCTGACCCAAAGAACTTACAGTCTCAGTTGCAGAGCAAAGCTTGAAACTATGACCCAAGGGCGTGCTAAAGGCTCAGGAATCAGAAAGCAAAGCAGCCTAACGTTTAATAATTTTGCAAAATCTCATGATTTTTCCGAGGCTTGACTGGTCCGAACTATCTGTGCATACCCAATGGCCATGGACATTTTGAGAGCACTAGTGGCAAGACATGGGAAAGCACTTCACAGGGACTTAACTCCCTCTGAAGCCAATGGAACGTGAGGCATGTGATTCAAGTTAAACACACGCGTTAGTGCTTTCCTGAATCCAGGCCATGGCTAGCAGGCTTAAGCCCGCAGGGCCCAATCCTGAATGGTGCGGAGAGTCTCCGTAGGAGGCAGTCCTCAGGCTGGGTCTCTAGAACCACTCAGGATCACACTGTTAGCTGGACAAGGTGCCGACTGCTGAATGCAGGAAACTTATCTGTAGATGGTAAATTCACCAGCTTTCCTTCCCACTTCTGTCTGACTCATTATTTGCCCTTGCTGAGGCTCCCCCTAGTGTTCTCAAGTACCCACTGCATCCCCTCAGTTGGGCTCCATTTGATCAGCCACAGATAAGGCATCTTAGTAGAGTCGTCTTACGGGGAGCAAGACACACCGCTTAATGCGATGCAATCTAAACCAGGGCACGTTACTGCACCTGGGAGAAGGGAAAGGCAAAGGGGGGGGGAATGGTTTGCTGTGGAAATGCTGAAGGTAACTTAAGAGACTAACGGGTGGGACTTGTACATTTCAATTCAGAAGTGCAATCCTATTTAATTTTTCAAAATCCCCCAAGGCCTGTGCCCGGGGGAGCCTATTTTACATACCATGCAGCCTGTTATCATTTCCATGGCAGGGAATTGATGGGGACTGTGGAGAAAGGAAGGAGATTTTTTTCTTGAGTTGGGAAGATGTGAAATAAAAAGGAAGGGCTCTGCATCCTGAATGACTAACTTACTACTTCATTCAAAATGAAAGACTCCTAAAGCCAAAAATTGCAGCCTCACAGCAGAAATCTAATGATTTCCACCAACCTGCGGAATCTCTCGCAGTAAATACATGTGCAGCTCCCACCCCGGCCCCGAATCTCTATTAGCACAAAGCTCTGTAACGCCTGCATTGCTGCCTAATGCCCTTCAAATCTCTTTAGCTAAAAAAGCAACCGCAATTTACGTTTTCAGGAATTAAAACATATCATTACAGGATTAACATGTGCTAGCAGGGAGGGGGAATGGCCTGGTGGCTCAGGCACTGAAGCAGGACTCAGGAGATCTGAAGTCATTTCTTGGCAGGTGGGTCTGGGCAAATCACTTTGGCTGGGAGCCCAACTCTCACTGACTCCCCTACGTCTCTTTGTAAAGTAACAGCCTTAACCTCTCCATGCCTGAGTTTCCCACCTGTAAGAGCAGGGTAATGGTGCTTTCCATCACAGAGGATTGGGAGAAAAAATTCAAAAATACTTAGGAGACTCTAAGCAGAGCTGGTCAGAAAACAGAATTTCCACTTCCAAGCAAATTTCTGACGTGTTGACATCTGGGTTTGGTCTGAACCAGCCCAAAGGACCGACATTTCAAACTTCCCAGCGGAATGAATGGAAATTTGGGGAAATGCCAGTTAAGCCCATCAAGAGGGATGGAGGTGGCCAGGAGATGCTTGGGTTTCAATAATGTCAAAAATGTTAGAATATAATGTGAAATATATAACATACAAAATATATTAAAAATACTTCAGTTATATGAAAGATGAAACGAGAACATGGAACCATGGAACTGATCCATTTAGACTTTTTCCCATTGAAAATGTCATTGAAATTGACACATTCCCATGAAACGTTTCCATTTTGATGAAACTGCATTTTCCAGTAAAAATCTGTTCTATCGCATTTTTTCAACCATCTCCAGTTCTCAGAGACAAAAGCATGATCAGGGAGGGAGGGAGGGAGGGATGGCTAGATCAGGGCTGTTGTGAGCAGCTGTTGTATTTTGGGAATGCCTTCTCCCCTCCCCTTTAGAACACACCCTTAGGCCCTGATCTCATTCTGAAAACCGCACGGGTAGAATCCTGCACCAGTGCAGTGCCCACTGAAATCAATGGGGTTCTGGCCAGGTAGACATCTGCTCTCAGGGCAGGATCAGGGCCTTAGAGTCCAGCTGTCTAGGAGGCTCCTTCCAGAGCTCGTCAAGGCTGCACACAGCGGAAGAACAATGCCAAGTGTCCCTTGTCTTCTGGGGGAGGATGTTCTGCCTCCACAGAAGGGAAATATTTCTCCTGTAACAACTTGTGTTAATTATTATTCTTCACAGGGAGTAGGGGCCTCTCCTCTTTCCTCTGCCTTTTTGAGCGCACATCCCACATCTCCTTTATGACAGCAAGAAAATCCTTTTGCCTTAGATTACGGGAACCTGCTTTCAGAGATAGTATGGTGCCATTTTCCTCCATGGGGCCCAGGATAAATGATTCCTTTGTACCAAGGAGGGCCGATGATCAAAATGGTGAGGCTGTCAGCCTTCCTTGGAAGGGTGGAGGATGATCTGCGATTACTCACATCGGAGCTGGGCTGGAGAGGCTTTACCTTAAAGCCCTGAGTGTTGCATATACACTTTGTTAGCCCACGGTTGGACCTTGAGCTATTTGGAAAGGTATAACCCTCTGATTTTGGGCCCTTTGGTGTGTGGGGGGAAGTGGGAAGGGTGTTACACTACGGAAGAGTCTAGCTTGTATGTAATTTAAACAGAGAAGTGGGCAGAAAGTCTCTTGTTGAACTTGTGTGAACCTTGCATAGTCACCCACTCTGAATCTCTCATTATCCAATTCAGCTGCAATGAGCGAATTATAAAGAGACAGCGAGAGGGAGGAAAGGGAGGATCCAGCCCCAAATGGGAACTACTCACGCCAATTCATGAATGGAAAGCAGGGAATCTGGTGGGAGGAGAGGAAAGCATGTCCACGTTGCTCCTGGGCAGAGATCTACATGGCAGATAACACAGCCTTAGTCCATTTGGCCGCTTTACAGGAATAGTCTTTATATAAGGATGATCGGTTCTTGAGCTGTATCTCCACTGTATTAAATGCTAACTCCCTTCAGCATCTTTCTGTCCAATCCCCTCTCTCTGGAAGCAGCATATTTATTCTGACCAGGCAGCTGAACTCCACAGTCTCTCTGTATTTCAGCTCTCTCGCCACTTGTTCCATCCGAGAATCCAGAAGATAGATGCCGTATAAGCAAGGAATGTTATCTTGAAGAATTGCTTTGAAGAAGCCACTGTTTTAGAGCTACTGGGGAAATATGATCTTCTGCATCAGTAATTAGTTCTTTTATGGACTCAAATAAATTGTCTTCATGTTAACATGAAACCATGTTCCTTTTTGTCTGCTGCCCATGATCAGGCCAATAGCAACAGAATTGTGCCTCCTCACCTCACTCACATGGCGTGGAGAAGCAGCAATGAGGCTGTATACCACAATATTATGCTGAAGCCTGTTGGGCATAAGAATTAGCAGCACCAGAGATACCGGGATAGAGGTAGATCTGCCACCTGCAGGGATGAGACTAACCAGTGTCTGAGTACTGCAGATGATATTCAGCCTGTGCAGAGCTATGCCCTATTTTGAGAGCTTTTGTGAAATTTATGCTAGCCTTCTGCAGAGACATGAATTTCATACCATATGGCTATGGCTCCCAAAGGTCAGATTCTGAGCTTGGTTGCACTGATGTAAATCCAAAGTAACTTCACTGATGCTCCAGATTTACACCAGTATAAGCCAGAAAATTTGAGTCTAAAGCCTCAGGTGCAGAGCATTATGTTGATTATTTAGCATCTGGGAAAATGTGAGTAGCCCCTTCTATGAGCAAGGGGGAAAAAAAAGAAATGAAAAAAAAATGAAATCCCTGCGCCCATATTTAAAATCCACGGTCAATTACACAATCAGCCAACCTCCGCTCGCTCGCAGGTGTTCACACATACATCTCTGGAGATTTGTTAGCTAGCCCGGCACATAGTACTCACATTCCACCTGGTATACAGACAGTTACACACACGAGATCGGGACTGAACCCTGAGCATGTCCAGAATGTGCGTAAACACACACATTCACACATCTATATTTTAAAATCCTATGAAAATTCTGAATTCTCCCTGTCAGTGCTGTATATCACTTTGAGATATATACCGTATTAGCAAAAAGAACTGAATTATATTGCATTCATGATGCAATTAAACACTTCACTAGGAATCAATGTAAAACTGATGAGGCCTGAAAGTAGTGCATATGGCTTAGAACATTATAAAACATTACCTTCACTCAAATCCTTTTCAGTAGCAATTTAAATCTTCTTACAGTTACTGCTGCCAATGGTAAACCATCTACTGATTCATAACAGTGCATGGGAACGAATGAATTTTTTTAAAAATTTATTCAACTACTAAATTACCCATGAAACCGGAATAGCTGACAGGAGTAATCTGAATTATTATTAGCTCTGCAAGTATTCTGCATTAGCCAATTTAAAACCACGGCTCACAGGCAGAAACCAGTTAGTACAGGCAGGGTGTTAAATGACTGCCATAGTTCTTCATTTTACTGCTGCTTACGTTTAAAGGTCAAGAGATAAAAATTACATATGACTGCAAACATAGAAAGGGTGTTTATCTTTTTCTATGAATCAGGACAACCATAAACTTTAAAAACATTTGGAATATTCAAGACTTCACATAGGCTTTTATACAGGCGCACTGCATCGAAAGGGGCAACTTTCTCTTCTTTTTTCCCCTCTTCCTTTTCCCTTCTTTTTTGCAGTAGTAGTTTCCCTTTCCTTTGCTTCTCAGAGAACTTTAACGCCCACAAGACAAGATCCGAGAGGGAGGAAAGGCCCATATTGTTGTCAGCAAAGATGAAAAATTTGGAGAGGGGGCTAGACAAACAACAGACAAAGCTGGGCCCCAGTCCTGCAATCAGAACTGCTGGCCTGGATTTCTTCTTCCGCCTGGCCACAGGGATCAGAAGGCAACACAAGCTCAACCTAACCTTCTTCCCAGTGCCAAGTTATTCCAAGGGTTTCTCCACAGCACCGCCTCTGTCCCAGCCCCTTGTTCCCCCTTCCCAAAGAGAGACTTCCACTCCTTTGTACCCTAGTTCAATTGAATTGGACCCACTTACCAGCATCACTCCACAGCAACTACAGTAAGCCTAGTTCGCACCAATTCAACAGACGAGCCCTGCCTTTCTATACAGGATCCTCAGCCCTGATTCAGCAAAATACTTACACACGTGCTTCAAGTGAAGCACGTGCAGAAGTGTTTTGCTGAATCAGAGCCTTAGAGACTGCCACCGGTACAGTGCCAGATTAGCACTTTCCCTGTGGTGAGTGGAATGCAGGAGAGGAGATGGTGCCACGGGTCTGATGCCTCTAGCTCCTAGCGTGCTAACAGAGCTAGCCAGCAGAAAGTTACCTGCCCATGCTACAGCACCCTCTAACATATTCTACGGTACCTCACTTGAAAGTCAGGAGATAAAATACACACACAGGATCAGGCTCTGTAAACATCAAGTGAAACTGACGCGTCTGTCTGTCATTGTCCAACCTCAATGAAAAGCAGAAAAGCAGAATAAACTTGCAGAAATGGTGAAAAATTAAACTACATTCCAAAAAGCTCTCTCTGTGCTAATTAACTCTGAGCTTATTAGCCAGATAGTCAACTACATTGGGGTCGGCATTTTCTTTTTAACATGACTGTGTCTCTTTAAAGAGTGGAAGTAGCCTGGATAATGGAAAAAAAGGAACAATTGTATTACCATAAATAATGGTATAGAGAAGCAGCAGGGAGTCTCATCACACTAATTTAATGAGGAATGAACAATACATAGTCAGCCAATCAAATCCGCATAAATCCACTGGTTTTATGAAGCTGTCCAGGGTAGCTGGCATTTTCCCCATGTTAAAGAGACACTGGCGCTCAATGTATATAGGCCTAAAATGTGGCCTGACCCAGAATCACCCACTTCTATAGTTGGTTTCTTTTGGTCAGTACTAGTCAGTCACTGAGAAATTCAAACGAAACCCTTACTATTCACTCGGTGAGACCACAGCAGATTGCACTGTCATAGATTTGCTGCCTGTTTCAGCTCCCTATATTGGTTCTGCTTTTAACTACCACCACCGGCAGCTACAGTAACTAACAAACACTGCTTTTGTGCCAAGTAGAAACAACAGGGGCTGCCCACAGATGCACATCTGCAGCTCCTGTTGACTTCCCTGGAAGCCATGTGCACAGATCAGAGGATGGAATTTGGCGGGGGCTAGACTGAGCTCCAGGATCCCCTGGGCTGTGGATATCCTTGATGCCAGGGTGTCAGAAAACATACAAGCAAAACAGACGGCGGCCAGCTTTTGCATCCTTCAATGAATAACCCAGCAACGGGCCTCCTCCTCTTCTCCTACTGGATTTAGGTTAGAACATCTCCATTGACCTCAAGGAAGCTGCTCCAGATTTACATTGGGGAAGAGAGGGGAATCCATCCATTCCAGAATCTCTCTGAAAAAGGGATTCCCCCCCCCCCGTCTGAAAAGGCAAGAAATTTCATATACGACATTCTGAAGCTCGCTCATATTCTAAACAAGAAGGTAGAGACCTTTCTGATTAAAAAACAGGGATTGGGCCAAAATTCTGTTCCAAACATGCTAAAGTTCAGGGGCAGCAGGACCTGAGGTCTGCATTAAATCCACTGATACAGTGACGCTGCCAGCCTGGCTTCACTAGCAGCCAGCTTTACTCAAGCATTTCTCTGAGCAATCTAGAGGAACATGGATATGAGAGTGACTGAGACCTGCTTTGACCTGCTTCCCAATATACCCACAGAGTCTCTTATTTTTCAATTATTACTCAATTTATACCAATAATATTTTATAATTTATATGCCAAATTTTATCCTGAAGGTTCCCAAAGCACTTTCCAAATGACCCTATATACATTAATCACCACCAAAATGCAGCTACATCTGGGGTGAAATGCAGCAGCTGTTTAACAACACACAGTACCAGACTTGGGGGATGGGACTGTTTCAAAAGGGCCATAGTACCCTTAACAGATGCACAGATCTAGCAGGATCTTGGTGTTTGAAGATTTTGTCATTAAGAGCCATCCACATCCAAACTGCACGGTACTCAATTCACCTATCAAACAAGGGTTGGGGCTCAGTCGTCCTCTCCTGAATTTGAATCTTTGGTTTCCATAAGTCTAGTTATTACCTAGAAGAGTCTAAATTCAGCCCTGATTACATCGATGGAATTACACCAGGAATGAATTTGACCTCTAGTGTTCAGGTCACCGAAATATCCCTCACCACAAAGGGCTAGATTCAGGAACCTAGACAGCGCGCGCAAGAGAGACTATTAAATTACTGGCTGGTCCAAGAGGACAAACCAACAATTCCCTGCCTCATAATAATCTCCTGTGCATGCTAAAATCAACCAACCAACAAAAATGGGACATGCCAAAATCCCTCTTGAGCGTGTCAAATACTGGACAACACAAACCAAACAGTTGCCTCCAACAACTGCTTCTAGTGCATGTGAAATTAAGGCCTGCACAACTCAGTGAATTATAATTTCAACCCCGCCCAGCAGTGTGGCTCTCGACTCTTTTTTTTTTTTTTAAACTGGTGACCCCTTTCACATAGCAAGCTTCTGCGTGTGACCCCCCTCCTTATAAATTAAAAAGACTTTTTATATTTTTAACATCATTATAAATGCTGGAGCTAAAGGAGGGCTTGGGGTGGAGATTGACAGCTCACAAACCCCTATGTAGCAACCTCACGACCCCCTGAGGAGTCCCGACCCTCAGTGAGAACCCCTGCCCTAGCAGAATGATGGGCAAGAACCCAGTACGGAACAAGGCCCAGGCATGAGCAGGAATCCTGCTGGACAGATCTTCCACTGAATGTAGTGACCAGGAAGCCAATGCTAACATGTGCTTTGAATTCTCTCTCGGCTGCCTGAACCCACTCACACCACCCCCTGAAATATCTGAACCCTGATTTTCAGGCGGCAGGCACGAACAAAGAGAAGCTTTGCAATAAGTATACTACAATGAACCTGAATGGTTTCTTAGCACGTTTTCGCTCATCAATAAAGAGTGCAGAATGAGCTGGGTTTTCAGGAAGAAGAACTATGCTCAGGTCCAGAAAAGCAGCATTGTCTCTTTATCTGAATGTAACACTGTATCATCCTTTCTCTTCCTATTTTCAGTTTTATTAGCAAAGCAGCACAATGTTTATACTAGTGGGTATTACATTTGCCAGAACAATTACAGTATGACAAATGGCACATCAATGTAATCCATCAACTCAGCCAAGACAGGAATCCTTTATGCAGGACTGCCATTAATTCCCAGCTCCAATCTCTGGGGTCCCATGCTTTAGTATCCATGACAACATGGAAGACGCCGAGCAGGAATGGCATCTCTCTGCGTAAGATGGACACCTTATCGGTGCACTGGAATTTAACCTCTGACACCTGCATAATAGTCTACTAGGAGCAAAAAATTATAGGGTTTGTGCTGTAAATAAGCAAGGTGCTTTGCATTACAAGTTTGCCCCATTCCATGAAGCCTGAATACCTTTTAAAATACACTGGGATAAGCAATTCAGATCTTGACAAGGGTCTTTATCAGGTACCAGCTCTGAAACCTGCAAATCATTCCCCCCTTCCTCCCCAGTAGGAGCACTGCAAGTGATAATTATATCAGCTGCAGAATCTATGAAGAATTCACAATGCGCTTTGTAGGAATTAAAATAGGTAAAAAAAAAAAATCTTGGCTCCACAGTCTACACACACGCACACACACACACACACACACGCGCGCGCGCATAGTTGAAGTCTTGCACCGTTAGGGATTCATTGCAAAAAGAATGACATGTCTATTATTACTGGGTCACATCTTGAGATCCTTATACAGGGAAATCTCCTGCCGACGGCAGTGGGCATTTGTCGGAGTAAAAGCCACAGAATTTAGCCTGTGGTAACGATTTATAAAGTCCAATAGGTCTGGATGGCACTTTACTGATAACCAAGGCCCCAGGTCAGCAGTCCATCCCTAGTCAGCAAAGCATTTAAATCCCACTGATGCTTACATGCTTTGCTGAATTGGAGCTTACGACATGCATCCTGATTTTCAAAGGTGCTGAGCACCTGCCTCTCCCATTGATTTCAATGGAATTTGTGGGTGCCCAGCACTTCTGAAAAACACAGAGCAACCAAAAGGTCCTGGTTCAGAAAAGCTTCAGTCAATGCTGATTCTAGAATGGAGGCCACAGCTCAGCGAATTACTTAAGCACGTGGCTTCAATGGGACTATACTTATAGGCTTATCAGGGCTCAAATGAACAGCTACTAGCAAACCATTTATCCAAGGAATTTCAACTCTATTTTCTGTCGACAGAGTATCCATGAGCAGATCACAACCTTCACTACGAGCTTCCACACCCACAAACATCCATGTGGGAGAAGCTCATTCACTGCAATGTTCGCATAGGGCAAAATCTGACTCTGCAGAGAGTCAACATGAGGCCTGGGGACCAGTGAAGTCCCATTTCAGCCCTCAGAAAGAAGTGGGGGCTTGAGCTTGCACTGGGGTGAATTTCACTCAGAAAGCAGATCCCAAGGGGGTATAAGCACAACAGAGAGAATTTGTTACAAAAATCCAAGCAAGCGATGGTTGCCATCTCGGCTGAAACACCAGGGATTGAACGTCCTGAACTATAACCATGAGCTGCTGTAGGCTGAGACACAGTCAGGTCTCTAGCTGGGGGCTGTAACAGCTTGCATCCTCTCTGGATCGACACAGAGGGGGATCAGTAACACATGCTTGAGGGTTGGTTCCAGAAACATTTTGCTGCATTCATCCAACTTGAAGGCAATTTCATGCTGCAAATAGCCGCCTTTTTGTGACCAAATTTCCAGCGCTTTTAAATACCAACAATTGCACCTGTTATTAAGAGGAGGGAGATTAATTGTTTGGACATTCACCCGGCAGTCTTAGGATGCAGTTTCCTTCAAACCAGTAAGTGGATGTGTCAGTCATTTCTTTTTATACATATATAAAACCACACAATGCATGTTTTTTCACAGGGTCCTGCATATTCCACCATTAACAAAAGGAGCCAACGACTACCGCTCAGAAGTAAAAACAAGACTAAAATCAAAGCCTTCTAATGGATACACTCTCCAAAGTGTAACAACACAAGCACAGAGGGGGTTTTTTCCTGGACAAATCAATCTGGCCCCAATCCAAGAATCTAAGCAGACAGACTGAGCTACCTCACCTGTTTTATTAAGCCATTACCAGAATCATTTTATTCTCATTTATAATATTCAATACATGGTCTAAAGGCTTTTCTAATATAGTAATTAGATGGAACAGTAGATAGATTAAATTGGGGCGGTATTTTATGCAACTGAACTTTATGATATTGTGCCTTGATTTTAGACACACAAGTGTTCGGCTTTGTGTGCAGTGTGTATAGGGGTTCCCCTCACCGTACTCCTTCCCTTTTGGAAATCAGATAGGTTGGTTTGTATGTTAACTAACCCAAGAGAAAATTCCAACATTCCATTATGACATTTTTTAGGGCACGCTTTGATTTACGGAAACAAACCCATCACCGAGAAGAGGAGAAAATCATCAGATAAGCCTTGAATCTACAGAGCTGATTCTACGCCCCTTACTGGAGCTTTAACGCTGACTTCAATGGGGGCAGCACAAGGACCTGCACCTTCAGGGATAGAAGAGGGTTGTCCAGTCACATTTAAAGGTAGACAAGGGTCAAGCAAGAGGTAGCTAACTTCAACTTGGTTCCTGTTACCTTCCTAAGCAACAAACCACACTGTAAAATTACCATCAGTACCATAGGTTAGAGCATTGCAGGAAAAGACCCAAACTAAGCAATCGCGTAAGTCCCAGAGCAGCAAGACACTTAAGTACATGCTTAAAGTTATGTCCCTGCTTAAGTATCTTGCTGAGCCTAGGCCTTACTCTGCTCTACAGCTGCTGTCCTTTGGGACTTTTCTTGCTAAGCATCTGCCCAGCGCAGTCAGCATTGTAAAGTTTGTATCTGGGGGATTTACCCCACCCTGGCCTACGGGGAAAGTGGAAACACATTTATTTAAATTAAAAAAAAAAAAAAACCACAAGCTCCCTAAACTGCAGACAGTTTAGCCAAGCGGAGCGGCCCTCAAAACAGCCACATTCCTCCCCAGGGATCTAGAGCGATTGAAGTAAACAGAGGAGCATCCGTATTGGCACAGTCAGGTGGGGATTTCAGTTTGGCAGGTTGCAGAGTATTTTAAAGAATCAACCTCTCTCTATAGTAGCCATTCCTGACAGGCTTCTGGGCTTGCAGCCTGACGTCCTTCACTGCCGACCCTACCTGTTGCATGGACAAAGGGTACATCTACACAGCAGCTGGGCAGCAGGATTCCCAGAGCAGGCAGACTTACACTAGCTGGCTAGTAGCGTGGCCACCCCTGCACCGGCGTGTCACCCGAATACATACCTTGGGTCTCAGATGGGGATGTACTCAAGTGGCTAGCCCATAGCACCTGTGCCAGCACACACACACACACTACTGTTTTTAGCACAGTTGCTCAAGCAGAGCTAGCGTACGTTCATCTACCCGAGCTGGGAATCACGTTTCCTAGCTGTAGAGCAGATGTACCCCAAAAAGGGGAGAATTGTCACCTGGCCAAACATCCCCTATCCAAGCATCCATCCCTCCTAGAAGTCCTGTGTTCCACATTTAGTCTGGAAATTGGGTCTCCACATTAAGTTTCAGCTTTTATATAAGTGGAGATGTGGTTTTACTTCATTATGCACATTGCCCCTCCAGTGCCCTCCCAAGTGTGCGACCTCTCTCGGCTATCCAAATGCAGCCAACACAATCGCCCCCTGCTCAGTAAGTGGGTGCCGTCCAGAGATCAGAACAAAGTGGCTGCCATTTGAGCTGTGCAATCTATGGCGGTCTCTGCCCCAGAGACAAAGAATTCCTTAACTTTGGCAGTAGCAAAGAAACACTCCAGGACTGTGCTCTGAACAATCCTCTAACCATTCCACCAGCACCAGAAGGGAAGGGAGATCAGGGGTTCCCTGTCTTCCTCTAGGTGAGAGTAAGGGGCATCTGTACTGGGGATGGGGGGGAAGAGATCATGATGCCAGAACTACATCCCTTTTCCCCCCTCATTATGGGACCAAGAAGACAGCTTTATCCACTTGCCAGACCAGTATGAATTCTGCAAATCATTTCCAAGCAGTCCTAACAATTTATAGGTAGGACATTAAACATTATAGCCACTGACTGCATCAAATTATACTTGAAAAATTGACTTCTGTCTGAAAAAGACATTTAAAAACTAAATTAAAATGTAACCAAATTAAAATTAGGTTTCTAAAGTAGAATGACTTTTTAATATTTTCATGAGGAAAGAAAAAAGCCCTCTCTCTCCACTAATAAAATTTCCCCAGTATCTTTATAGCTGACAAGTGCTGTCTGATAAATAACTGCATAGTCAAAATTGTTATCATGCAGCAATAGAAAGAAAGGTGGAGGAGAAGGGGAGCTAAATGTAGAGGGAGGGGGGGAAGACAGGAATGCCCCCAAGCAATTAAAAATAAATTAATTGGATCTTCTCAAAACAGCGAGCGGCCCGACGGGGCAGATTCAGCAGCCAATGATTGTTAAAGTGATCGTCTCACTAAGCTGTAATGATGCAAACACTTACAATCAAGATGTGCTAGTAGGTCATTTGGGGACGGTCAAAGCTTGCAGAGCCAATATTTCATCCCTGTCCTGCCCCCTCCCTGCTAAAACTTTGCCACACCACACCCAGGGGTGGGGGAAAATTCAGCACAAGGGAGGGCAGCCAGGATTTGCATCATCACATCCCTCCTGGGCTTCCACTGAAGAAAGGCAGCTTTAGTTTGCAGCAAGAGTGCCGCAGCTCACCTGGACAGGTGGCTGTGGAGATTAACTGAATCAGCACATCTCCCAGGTATCTCTTCTGGCCAAGAGAGATCACTGGGTGCTATCAACACACAGGTCTCCTGATGCAGCCCTCTGGCATTTCGAGCCTCCAAAATATCCCTCTGGGTCTTGAGTTACATCAGCAGAAACCATCATAACTGAGGTTGAGTCAAGCCCCACATTTCCCCGTGCCACAGCAAAGAACCCAGCAGCCCTCCAGCATAAGTGGTGTCACCATTGTGCAATAAATTGCCCAGGGAGGTTGTGGAATCTCCATCACTGGACATTTTTAAGAGCAGGTTAGACAAACACCTGTCAAGGATGATCTTTCTAGAAATGATTGGTCTTGCCACAAGTGCAAGGGACTGGACTAGATGACCTCAGAAGGTTCCTTCCAGTCGAATAATTCTATGAATTCCAGTGCATTTGGGCCTCTTCTCCTAGAGGGGTCCAGAGCAGGGCACAGGGACCCAATAGCTGTCCCTGGAAAGCCGTGAATCTGATTCACACTTTTTTGGCTGGATAATGAAGTTATCCAGAGATCCCAACAACGCTACGCTCTACAGCGGGAAACCCTCACCTGAAGATGGCCATACTGCCCAGAAGGGATAGCCTGGGAACACCAGATTCAGCTGTGACATTTATCTCCAACAGCCTGAACTTGCTCTGCAGGCTCCCTCCCTGTGCAGCACGGGCCCAGCAATGCCTTGTTAAATAGGCTCTTGATGAATGCAACTCTCCCTTTATCTGAGCTGCACTATTGATCAGCCTAGCAACCCCAGATCACTTCCACCCGTCACAAGCAGACAGAGATGTGTGGATGTGCATGAAGCAGGATTGGCACTAAATGGTCCCACAACAAGACCCTGCTGTCTAGTCAACATAGACTGGCGTAAGATTAGCTGGGTGGAAGCAGCCTTGCTGTGCACCAAGATGGTCCTAGTTGGTTACCTGTTATCATTTGTAAATTGTGGTGTAGATCTACAGGACTTGGATGAGGGGACAGCAAACAGGGACAAGTGTGTGGCAAGTGGCCATAAATGCCCTGATTAGGTAACTCTGACCGCCCTGAATGGTTCACAAATACTCTGCCCTTTCTAAAACTCACAAACGGAAAGTCCTGCTTGGGATCCCAAACCAGTGCTTCCCTTCCAAGCTGCTGCTGCTTTTTCAAAAGCATTTGAGCAAACCCTTTAAATTCACCACACTGTCTTTTCACCAGCGCCTCTTTGTTTAACCACATCTGTACATTAGGCACAGCAGCATGATGAATGTGTTGCTGTGGGACAAGGCAACATGCCCTCTATCTGGGCATCAATCAGCTTAAACGCCTCCAGTCCAAGCTAACTTTAAATTATCACCCAGGCATGTTTTTATATGTCCAAGCAGCCCTCCCACTTCATCCACTTCCCTTCGCCAACATGTTCCAGTGACACTTTACGTGCCTAATATACTGTGTAAACTGAGGGCATTCCACGTACTCTGACCTTCAGGCAGCCATCATGAACAGAGGGGTCTAAAGTGTTTCCAGCAGTGAAAACAAACCAACTTGATAGAGTTTTGGGAAGGAATCCCAATGAGTGAATCCTTGTGAAAACCAAGAGACCTGAACATCCAGGAACTGACCATAATGGTTACATTAAAGATGTGAAGAAGATCAACGGAGCGTTCTCAAGAGAAGATCCAATACCAGGCTAATGTTGCTCACTCCAAAGCTATGCGACATCAGTTGAAATCACTTCCAATAAGGCTGAGGGAGCAGGGATAACTAGATCTGGAGCCATTACTAATGACAAAAAGGGGGATATGAGCAATGTGCTAGTTCACGTGCATGTGGACAACACTCTTAGATGCTGCAACAATGCATATGTCCCAACCATTGTGCTTTCAGGTTCATATGTGCACAGAGGAGAGGGTAGCCAGGACCTGGGTCACACATTGACATTCGTCTCATGCCTCCTTGAGGACTTGATGGCACTGAACCTCTGACAGGCTGAGGAATCTGAAGTAGACTCTTCCTCACCAAATCGCTCCTTGGAGGTGGATTCCGACCTAGCCATAGACCTTAAGTATCCACTCCCATTTAGTTAACTCAGATAAATGGAGGAAGAGCTGGGATCATGAGTCTGATCTTCAAGGGGCTGAACACAGACTCCTGGAGACGGGAGGAAAAGTCAACATGTCAGCTTATGAAGACTACAGCTGACAGCCCAAGTCCTAGAGAGAGCCAAGCACCAAGCATTAAGAAAACTTGTTGAGCACTTGACCAACATATGCAGAGAGCATGCAGAGCACGACCGACAGACCTTCAGTTATTGGTATAAACTGGCTGGAGCTCATACCCTGAGAGGTGTCCAGGGACAGGAAGACATGGAGGAAAACCTCTGGGTTAAGGGCTTCTGCCCCAAGTGCTGACCACCACCCTACTGGCCCAACTCCCCTGCATGTGGGAAGTGAGAGCAAAGGCCCTTTGACATCACTCCTGAGGTGGCTGGCCTGGACTGGGAGAGCAGAGGACCACGCTGGGCAGATGGAGAAAGCTGTTAGAAGCTAAAAATAATAAAAGGGAAAACTTGTTTGCTGGGAAAAGGATCCTCTGCAAAAAGATTCTGCTGGAGGGGAGAGAAGAGGGGAGCCTTTCCTTCAAGGAGACAGAGACTGGGAGCACAGCAAGCTCAGCCACTGTGCCAGCAAGGGGAGCCTTCAGCTCCAATACACCAAACCAGACCGGATCTCTGCCTCCCAGCTGGTGGGCTGTACAGAACCAGCCAAGTGTCCTGGCTGCCAGCCAGCACTGTGGAGCCATCACAGAGACAGCAATTTGCCCAAGGCAACCAGGAAGCCAACAGCAGAGTCAGGAACCGAACCCTGATCTCCAGAGTCTCAGTTCTGTGCCTCAACTATCCTCTCTCTCTGCTGTTTTCGTCCAGCCATCTGCACTTAAACTATAGACGCCCAGATGAGTCTCAGCATCTCAGACCATCCCAGTATGAGAGGAAAGTTGGTACCTAGAGACACACATACTCAGATTTATACCTGTGCCTGAAGACAGAGAGCCCCTGGGCCCCAGAGAGCTCCCTAAAACCCTTCAGCCTTTTCTTCTATACTCCCCTCTGCCTGGCTGATCGGCTCCTTAGGAAGGATGCGCACACAAGCACTGCCTCCAGCCCAGCCATAGGCTTTTAAAGCCTCTGACCAACTTGGCAGTAAGACGAGGGAGCCCAGGGTGGTAGAAACCCCCAAATAGCCCCAAAGAGAGGACGAAGCAAAAGGCAGCGGGAAGAAACACGAGACCGGCCTCTGAATCCTCTGCAGATGTGTTACTATCAGCAGCACTACTGCCATACACAGCACTCTAGAGACAAGACAGACGAGAAGGGCCTTGCCCCAGGGAGTGTGACATGTAAACGGGGCACACCAGTAGAACATTGTACAGTGGTGCTATTTCAGATCTCGCTGATGTTTGCAGGACAACTTTCATTCAGCCAGGCAGGCTTGATGGCAGGAAAGCTCTGCACTCAAACATGGGTTTTTCTGGCGCTCCTATTCCAGTCAAGCGCTCCAGCAAACAAAACCACTCAAAAGTCCACCGCTTCCTATGAGTAGCATACGAAGCAATGAACTTCTTAGCTGCGCGAAGCATTTCCTGCCCATTAAATTAAAAACTGAACTGTGTTAGACGGGAGAGAAAGTAATGAAAACTGTAAATATCAGGGCAGCTGCTTAACATTTGCCTGCTCTGTTGCAACCTCTTTTTAAAAAGATTTGCATGCAAATGACCCCCGCTCCAAACACACACACACTTTTTTTTTTTTGCTGCGTATCAAATAGCAGCAGCAGCCACAGCACCACATAACTTTTTAAATGCTCTTTTTATCTCTAGATATTATTTATTGCTCAGTCAAATTGGCAGTTCCTCAGTGGATAACTTTTTCCTGACTTGCTTCTTTTTCAGAGGATCCCAGACTAGGGGGCTAGCCAGCTCGACGCCAACAGAATAGTCTTCTTTCAACAACATTAATTATCTTTAGCTTTCCATAACAAAAAATCTTGACCCCACTGTCTGCCAACAGTTAAGACACTCGCAGAGGAAAAGTCTCTTATCTTTGCATCTCATAGAAGAGCTTGTGTTTGATCAGTCAGGTTTTTTTTTCCTTTTTACATTTTGAACTTTATAGACTAATTAATTTTTCCTATCTTGGTAAACTGCTGTGTATACTCTCGAATGTTGACTTGATTTTCTTTCTATTAAAGAAAAACCCTCTTCATATGAAATTAAAAGAGCTTAAGCACATTTCTGCTCCATAAGCAAGTTGTAAAGATCCCTATTCCTGTCGAATGAGGCAGGGGATAAAAGGAATACAAGTTGAAAAGATTTCTTCATTTTAAATTAAAGTTAAGGATTAAAGGCATCAGGCTGTCAAGAGTTATTGTGAAAGGCTTTTTAAAAGTCCCAAGTGGATAGCCCATAATCTTCTTTTACATGGATAAATTTGGAACACTGAACATATTAGACCTCTGAACTATAGACCTCCAAGTAGCCACGCGTGACAGGAACCAGGGTATTTTTATGTTCACTGTTTCAAGCACAAGATTTAAACTTTTATCAAAGGTCTTAGATGTACAAAGCTTGACCCTCTCCTGTTTCAAATATCAACTGGAAAACAAATCATTTGCTGCTACAGCTCCCTATCAGGGCTTAAGAATTTGAGAGTCAAGAGGAAAATATTGTACCCACTCTATTCAAAAGTTTGTTTCTAACTCTCTGCAGAAGCGCGCACACACACACACACACACAACACCCCAGCACTCATATTCACAAGTCAGATCAAAGCATCCATTTATTATAATGTATGTAGTACTTTTTTTCATTTTGCCAGATTTGAACCCTTACACCTCTTTTAACAGATCAATTAGTTCATTGGATTCAATTCGGTGCTGTTCATAGGAAAATGGTTTACATTTTATTCTCAACCTTACAGTGTAAGTTCCATAATCATGTCTAATAAATTAAAAAAAGTTGACTGAATTCATAGCTACTTCAGATGATAAATGCTTGCAGATTTATAGTAGTTATTCATGCAAGTACTACATTACATGTAAATCAATACCATAAAGAACAATTTGCTAAAAATACAAAATATCATGTTTGTGTTTTAAAAATATTAACAAGATTTTGTTCTTAGTTCTGTTACTAAAATAACTGCATCTGTTCAAGTGACTACAATAAGATCAAAGTAACATTTGCTGCTAACTGAACTCGAAATAGGAATGTTGAAAAAGACATTTTACGGTGATAGCAGTTTCCCTTCCAAAACAGTAGGACCACAGCTATATGGGGCCTGATGAAATTTTCTGTTGATGTAAATGAGTGTTCAAGTATATACATTACAAATAACCATCCCCAAAAACTGAAAGTGACCACCAACTTACTTGCAAAGAAATATAATGCTTTAGTAGAGACCTAAACACACATCTTATGCACTTATCCCAAATTGCAAATCAAAGCTGAAACTAGCACAGTTACACAGAGCTACTCTTTAAATAGGTTTAAAATCAAACCAGACTTTCATGGTCACTCTCTTCATCTGGCTGATTACTGGCAATCTGTGGCCAAGGTATTAAGAGAGAGAATATTCTACTTAAGAGCTAATGAAAGCTTTGGCTGTAAAACATAAAATTAATAAATAAATAAAAAGAAGAGTCATTGGATTATAGCAGTTTTTTATTTATATTACACTGGGGAGAACTATGTTGGTCAGGAAAATTAAATACCCCAGAAAGAGAGTGGGCCTCCTCTCTCATACAGCTCAACCAATGCACCACCGGGGTACTTTGCAATAGCACACTTCCATTAGCAATTGTCAGTTCATTCAGACCAGCGAATGATCATCATTAAGTTGTATTTGAGATGCTAACTAGCAGGCAGTAAGTTCTATCGCCCCATTTAAGTGCCCGTTGAAGACAATGGGTGTCTTTCCATTGATTTTAGTGGGTGCTGTATAAGGCTGCCAGTCATCTGTGACACACGTCAATTTCAGGGTCATCAGAAGATGCCATACCATTTCCTCGCCCACCTCATGACAGGTCTGTCTCCCTTCTAGGGAGTTCAGATCTTGCAGTAATAAGAATAGTCTACAAGTCTAGATAGAGTCATTTAGACTGAAGCTTCAAATGAGACATTGTTCACCTAGGATATAATGGTACACGGTCCTGGGAACGCACAGCTAGACCCAACAGTTGCATTATGTTATTCCTGTTTACTGGCTCCACTTACACACACTCCAGGATAGAATTAGAGCAAACTCATTTCATTTGTAAATCGAACACACTGAGGTCCAGCTCACTCAGAAATAAAAAGCTAGCATCTCAGGTCCTGATTAAGCACGTGCTTAAAGTCCAATGGACTTTAACACAACTTAAGCACAGGCTTAAAGTTAAACAAGTGCTTATGTGCTTTGCTAGATCTGTCCTATTATCCGCCGGATGTGCAGCGTCAGAGCAGTTCTTTTTAAACTATGTTTTCCATGGACTTTCCTGGAATGTACTAAACATGGAACCAAGTCTTGACGTCCTTACTCCAGCGTTACTCAATGCTTCTTCCAGCACAAATTTCCATTAAATCCATGGAAGTTTTGCTGGAGAGAGAACTCAAGGATCTGAGCCACTGGAGTGCCCATGAAAGATGAGAACAAACCTCTGCACTACATATAATCTTGACAATGGTAATTAAAAAAAATATATCTATATCTAACGACACCAAATACCTCAGCTCACTACTGTAAAACACCTCTTACATTTCATTGCTTTGGGAACCTCGTTCTCCTCACTTAAAATAAAATCTCAGTATTTTTCAGTTCATGGAATTTCCTAATTATTAGCTAAGATTAATTCAATCAAGACTATCCTCCAGGTTTTCAACTGCTCTACTCAGAGCTGTGAAAGTGACACTTCCTTAGTACATTAAACTTTCACATTATAATCATTACCTGTAAATTCTCTGCAGACGTGCAATTTCAATCTGTCATAATTACATGTAGCAATCCTGCCAATGAAGGTACAGAGCTCACATCAACTAGTAAAAGCTTCCCACTACCTGAAAATCCTATTGGAAAAGTATCTTCTGTCTTTCTAGCAGATATTGATTAAATTTATATCATATTTACAGCTGATGACAATGCAAAACATGCACACACACACACACACCCATGGGTATTATTAATACAAACTCTTGGACACAAAGATCAAAAATCTGGAAAGCTCAGTTTTTGTTTTTTTTTTGAACAGTGAACTATGTCTGATTAACCCAGATCATAGAGTATAAACTCATACTACATACTGATTTAACTGGGGACTGTGGAAGACCGAGGTCCAAATTTTTTCTACAGAGGCCCACTTTGGGGCACCCAACTCTGAATGCAAGCACTCGATTACAAATAAACTTCTTGCATCTCAGGGCCAATTTGAGTACATAAATGTGGAATACGAAGATGAATTTAGACTAGTTAGTTTGAAAACTGGGCCTGATAACGCCATATAAAGAGTAATAATGAGAATAAAGGAAAAGATCTATGTCCATTGGACACCAATGTAAAACAAGGAGAAATGGATTTAAGTTAAAAAGGATACTTCTAGGTTGGCTACTAGGAGGCACATTTTGATGGTGGAGACAAGCTCTAATGGTAGTTCTGGCATACTCAGGGGAGACATTCAAGCCAAAATGAGTGCCATTAAAAACACCACACTTACCACTCCACACTGATGCTCTGATTCAGCAAAGCACTTAAGCACACTCTTAGGTCCTGTTGATTTCAAGGAGCCTTCAGAACATGCTTCAGTTCTTCACTGGATAGAGAAGGACTTAAGCACATGATTAGAGTTAAACCCGGAGAGCGTTTTGCTGAATCAAGGCTGACTGCAGGGCTGTGATCTCTCCCAGGCTAAGTACCACCAGTATCCTAGGTGGCGAATGCCGAGTTCTTAACAGCACCCACTATATAGAAAGTACAGTGACATATTTCCAGCTTGATGCTACAGATTGTACTTGATGTCTCAGCAGGTCCTGGCCATCTAGGATAGTGAATACCATAGCATAGTTCTCTAGCCTCTACTTTAGTCAAGACGAGAGGCAAGTGTTTCAAGGAAGCAATAGCCACACTGCTGTATTAATATTCATGACTGGCAAATGCAGACACTGTCGAGGTTCAGGGCAGATAAGCATCCAGAAGTTTGGATACTTGTCTGAACATTAACCTACCTTTCAAACAGCTTCCCCGTGACCCTGCTTCCTGACTCCAAATCTAATCCCTTTCCCCCAAAACTTCTCCAACCCGGAATTTCTTGTTCCTTTTAGGTGTATTTGGAGAGTCCTGTCCTGATGTTTTTACTGAGTCCTGTTCCTGAAAAACCTCCCACAGAGATCTACAAGAGTTCTCCTCCAGGACTTCCAGCTTAGGCCTCTAGTATTCCTGAAAGGTGCCAGATCCAACTGATAGCCTTGAAAACAGAAATCAGCTCTCAGCAGAACACGTACATAGTATCAATGTGAGCTTGGCACACACCTGCAGGGCTAGCTAAACCTCTCAGCCATTCCTGGCCTGTCTGAGCGCACCCCCTCAGTCGGGTGCCAGGCCTTGTGCCTTTACCTATCCTGGGGCGGAACGCCGCAATCCTCCTACACATAGACCAGGCCCTAGGCTACCACACCCTGTGTACCAACCATGCTTACCCCGCAGTTCTGGTGCCTCCGGTTCTTCCCTTAGGGCTCTGGCATTCAGTGACCAAACAGCTTTCTTAAAACCAAAGTATGGTTTATTGTAGAAGTAGTGACAAAGCATGCAGAGAACAGGATTTTAAAGCCACAGTCTCCATGCATGTTTCTCTTACCTATAGGCTCATCACTCCCTGACAACAACAGGCAAGCCTAGCTTCTTTAGGCACACCAGCGGGTGCCTGCACCTAAGTCCTGTTTCCCTGAACAGCTCTCCTGCTCTCTTGAGAAAGACCCTTTTAAAACTGCTATAGTCCTTTTGTTCATCTGCATTCGCAGGCTTCGGCTCTCCTGGACAGAACTAATTTTGCAGGCTGACAGGGGAGGTCGTCAAATATTCAAAGCCAACAATTTGGGCATTGTCCCTTATCACCCCTCAAGTGTTTTTTTCTGAGGGGTGGCTTCTCTCAAGCCATTCTTCCTGCTTGTTTTTCCTGAGAGGCCCCTATTCAGCTAACTCAATATATTCGCACTGTAAACATCCCCAGAGGCAGGGCAACAGACAGGATCCAGACATTTCAGAACAACTTCAGCTCCATCACAGCCACCATTCTGGGAGCAGAAAGCAGCTCTGTCTCTGCACTAACGGACATTGGACTGAGCCCATCAGCTCACTTCAGACAGACTACCACTTAGGAGTCACTGCCAGTCCCTACCAACCAGGACCACATTCAAAACCAGTTACTCCAAAAAGAATTGTATCCCCTACCCACTGCTCCAAGCCTCCCTGTCTCAGAGCCACTCAGGTAGGGCATATCAAATAGGCCCCAAACAGTGGTGCTTGTGACAGAGGTGCCACACGCTATGCCAACAAAGCCCTAGGAGCACGCTTGGCGCCAGGAGAAAGGCCCTTTTCCCAGGAGATGGAGGACTACTGTTTGAGAGAGACATCTCCCGTTGTAACTACATAACTCAAAATAAAAGGACAAAGCTCAAACATAGTGCAATTAATGCAGGAAATATTGATTTCTGCACTGTACCAAACTGGCTCATTAATTCCAGATGCTCCTACAAGCCAATTCCAGCACAGACTTCTTTGCAATATGAGGCAAACATGAGAATATTGAATTTTGAGATCCCGACATGCAACAACCTTTTATTACCACACAGCCTCAAAAAACATACACTTCAAACTGCTTCATTCCTCCCACATAAATAGCAGCACCTGTCCACCCACTGGTTATTTGTGTCTTTGCTGACATATGCATTTCAATTATCACCATTACAAATCATTATCTCCACACCACATCCGTGGTCCCCAGGCTCCTGAGAAACCTCAGTAACATCAAGCAGTGTGGCCTAGTAGATAAACCCCATACTGGGACTCAGGAGACCTCAGTTCTGATCCTGACACTGCCCCTGCTGGGTGATGTTGGGCAAGTCACTTTCACCACTCCGTGCCTCAGTTTCCCCATTTGTAAAATGAGGAGAAAGCAGATCACAGAGGTGGCCAGTCTATGAAAAACATGGTATTCTCATTACTATACACTTACAAGGTGCCTTTCATCCAAAACATCACACAAGCAAGAATTAAGCCTCACAGCTCCCTTGCAAGACGGGAACACTATTGTCAGGAAGAAAATGAGTCCCCGGGAGGGGGAAAGACTCCCTTGTGGTCGCACAACAAGCCCAAGAGTGGAAGTCAGCTCCACCAGCCTTTGCGTTAGCCATGAGACCCAGGCTTTCCCTCCACAGTTCGTTTGATAAGACAGTCACACAGTGCAGCTCTCGGACCGCAGGAAACGCCTGACTGGCTGCTGAGTGGCGCAATGGTCCCATATGGCAGAAGTGTTCTTTCCTTAAAGTGATAGATTTGTGCAGGTAACTCAAATGATGATAGGAATCTTGTCTTATTAAATGGGTACCAGGGTTACTTGGGATTCAGTTCTTCTTTGGAGGCTTCCTCAACTAAACTATTCATAAGGCCTCATGCCTCAAGATGTAACTATGCCAAAGGGCCTGATCCAAAACTCAATGCAAGTCTTTCTATTGGTTTCTACTGGCTTCAGCCCAGGTCCTGGATTGAGGGTACAGACACATTTCAACTATTATCAGTTATGAAATCCACCTCCATCTGCAAAACATAATCCCAACTAACAGCTGCGGGTTAGTGGCTGGGGTTCGGGGAACCTGGATCCCATGTCCTGCATTCAACCTTAAGGAATTCTCTTAACTTCTCTGTGCCTCAGTTACTCCATCTATAAAATGACCCTATTCACAAGGCAATATGACGCCTACACTGAAAAGCTGAATGTAGTATAGGCCCATGCTGGAAATAGCCCAAATTCTGCAGTCCTTCCTCAGGCAAAACTACCAAGATGTTAATGGAAATTTTGCCTGAGAAAGGGATAAGGGGTGATACTAAGCCAAGAAATTGGGATCCAAACCTTCCTAAAGTTTTGGGGGTACAGAACTGGGGCATTTGGGCTGCACTATGAGTCTGATCAAGCTGAAGAGCTCCGTGTCTGAATTCACCCCTTTTTCTGTACCACCTGATACCAAAAGGCCATTCTGCTGCTTCAAATAAAGGGCTTCCTTTGTCTGGATACTGTATACGGCTGGAGTCCCGTCATTTACTGGGCAGCTTTGTTATACAGTGGTTAGATACATTCGATGGCAAATAAACTTAAAGTCTTTTGAACTAGCAGTTTGGGTTACTCGATCCCTGCTCAGTTTTCACAGCTATCACAGTGAATAGAACAAAGATTTCATGCACCAAACACCATGTAGTTTCAATTGTCATTACAGAATTCTCACAGTTTTAATGAATGCCAAATCTGTTTTTTCACTTGATAGAGCCTGACAAGAGCAACAATCACAGATAAGTAGGAAAACTTCTTGCTTTTCAACAAAGGTTAATAAATAGTGACAGCATTAAGTCTATTCTGATTAACTATGCTGAAAGATATTATTGCAGTTTGTAACATGAAATCATTATTGGATTAAGCACAGCATATAAAAATGAAATGTGAGGTTTAATCTCAAACACAGGCTCTCAGTGCTCTGATGAAGACCGTGCAACTCTCAAAAGCTTGCTTGCATTAATTTTTTTAACAGAGTCTGTTAAGAGATAGCATCAGAAATGTGCCTGCCTTTCTTTTTTTGACTTGCCTAACAAAGCTACCATGATTTGGCTTGAGCAGCATCTATAAATGTGCCATATTTAGTGGCTAAAATTAAGCACAAAAGCCCCGTCATTTTGGAATATAAAATGATGTTGCTCAAACACTAGCACGGTATAAATACTAACCACTGATCAAGTCACCAACGCTGTGCAGTTGGATGCTAACAGTTTAGGGTAAGCTTTCCCCTCTGAAATTTAAGGGCCTCCAGAGCATACTGTATTCTCCGTGGTCAGTGGTTCTCCCTTGGTATCACGGGTGTTGCCTTACCAATCAGACAAGTAGCCCATCTCACCCAGTGTCCTGTCTCTGAGAGCAGCCAGTGCCCAATACTTCCAAGCAAGTGGTTCCACAGGACTGTGAACTACGCTATGTGGAAAAGTGCTCCACAGGGCAGATTGGAGAGGAGCTGGAGGCCTTTAAAGCTGCAGAACTGAATGCAATGCCCAGCACGTGTGTTGCAGTAGCACTCTGCTATGCTGGAAGGTGGGCTACAGAGTTTGCCCAGGTTGGAGAACGGCTAGACTGGGGACTCTCACTACACAAGCTGTTGGGGGAAAGAACTACAGAGAGATTGACTCTGCAGAGGAGGTAGCTAAACATGCGCCCGTCTGGTAGCACACAGGTGTCCAATCAGTTTCACAAGGCCATCCATCAGGATGTTTGGAACTCACACTGGGGGGAGGGGCTGGGACAAGGAGCAGAAGATCCCTGACTGCTGGTGTGAAGGAGCAGGGCACTAAATAAAGAACTTTTGCTTGATCGTAATACCCTGAACGTATTAGTTCCTTATTTCTGCGGTGCCTAGTGATGCGACACCTCAGTGATTAAGAACAGTAGAGGACAACCAGCACATCCCCTGGAGGTCGTCAACAACAACTGTACTTCAGGAAAAACCACCAGCAATATTTAGATACTACATCAATGGGCTCGTTATAAATACTATCTGCAGATTCAGCTCCTAGACTGGATTCAGTTCATGGTGTATTTGATACGTATATCTGATAGGTTCAAAGAGACAACAGGAGGCAGTATCCACTGGATAAAGATTTGGGTGAGGGTTGAGGACACAAGATGTGCAACCCACTGCTTAGGGTATGCTGTGGATCAGGCATGTAACATATGTCCTAGATGGAAGAGGAAGCTTGTCCTGAGCCTCTGAGGCCCACGACAGTTCTCGCTACGTGGCAGCTACCATTTTGGTCAACATTACAGATTGAACTGGAGACCTTTAAAGCTAAAAGCTTGGGCTAAAGAGGCAGGTTCTGTAGAGAAGAGTTGTAACAGAAACTCATACTCTGTGGATCATGCACAGAAGGGGCACATGTAACTTATCACCATTGGGTTATGCATGTAGGTGCACCTATGCGCAATTTAGGACCATGGGTATCTGCTGAGACCATCAAAGAGAAAGAAATTCAACAGCTGGTGAAGTTACAAACAGCTCCACTTCAGTTCGTATTGAGCCCAAAGCCAAATCAGCACCGATTCCATGACTGAGCACAGGAAGTGAAGTAACTGCAGCACTGCATGTGAATCTCACTTCCCTCCCAAACACTAGCACGGGAGCCCATCCCCAGCAGCCTGATCCCAAATGGATCTTGTCCTGGAAGCATGCAAGTCCTGGAAGCTTGGAGCTGAGTTTTCATCATGCCGGTGGGTCGCGTTTCATTTTCACGTGATGATGCTGACGGTTCTTAAAATACTTAGCCCTTCCAAATCTCACCATTTCCAAACAAAGCTTTCAGCTTTATCAGCTCAAGCCCAATGCTTTCTGATAAGGAGGAGTGGAATGTGACTATGAGATCAATCCACAAACAGGCTTTAGAACTAATCCATCAGAATTAAAATGAATAATATCTCCTCTAGGATCAGATATCAAATTTGCTGTTTCATGGGACAGGAATAGTACCTGCCAGGCATGCAGCCTTAGAGGGATGAAATGGTCATTTCCCTACCTCTCTGTTTGAGCTGGGACTTTCCGAAAGAGCCTAAGGGAATTCGGCACCCAACCCCTATTGAACTAGGCTCCTTTGAAAATCCCAGCCCTAGTTTCTCTAGCACAGATGCATTAACCCAGGTCAGTAAGCTGCGGGTTTTAGCTCACAAAAGCTCATGCCCAAATAAATTTGTTAGTCTCTAAGGTGCCACAAGAACTTCTGGTTGTTTTGCTGATATAGACTAATACGGTTACCACTCTGAAACCTGTAACCAGGCAGCGAGTTCTAAAAGGTGAAGATTTCTCAGCCAAGGCTTCCAAAGACAAGAAAATTATTCTGCAGCTGCAGATCTTCCCCCTTCTCCTCCCATAGCATCTCCCTTTTCACGGTATGAAACACGGCAACAGGGATCGGATGGAAAAGCAGTCCCAGCATTTAGCAGCTGGTGAAAGCAACACACACATAGGGAAGGATCATCCAGTGTCTCACTCTGAACCCCAAGCCAGATTCTCTGCTGCTGTAGCTCAGTGTAGTTTCACTGACTACAGTGGGGCTATGCCCATTTACACCAAGGAGAGATCTGGTCCCCTCTTTGGGACTGCCAGCTTCTGCAAAAGGAGGCCAGCAGGAGAGATGCAAATGCAACTGACAGAGAGCAGTGCACGGAGGAAGAGGGGGCTATTCTGAACCACATGCTCGTCAGCATCTGTGTCCATTTACATGATGTGCAGAATGCTGGAACAGGTGTGGCCACCCCACACTTATGATCATCGCTGTGCTGCACACAACAGCCACTCACAACCTCAGCACTGATACCCTCCTGCTGCAACAGCACAGGGCTCTGCTATTCAAGATGAAGGAGAATTGTTACTACCTGTCAGCAGCCTGGGGTCTCTGACACACAGTTGGGCAGTTCCAATTCCATCCATTAGAGGGCAGTGCAGCGCAAACACACACGAGCCAGGCCATTAAACAGAGAGGCCCCTTTTGAGCACCCCTCCGTTTTCTTATTGAATGAATCCTGCAGTGACATTGCCCCACGAAAAGGGATTGGTGAACCAGCAGGCGGAAAGAGCAGATTTGAGCAGCCAATAGAGTTTGGGAAGGAGAAGCAATGGTTATGCCTTAGCACCTGCCTATTAAGAGAATACAACTGCGATCAGGTTCTCTCCACTTTGGGTCACACGAACAATGATTCATTCCATTTTCTTCTACATTCCCTGAAACTATCATGTGTCAATAAAATCCAGGCTTATGTTGGCATTTCCATTTCGTTGAGCTTCGTTTACCTGATGCCTATTCCCCACCACGTTCAAAAAATACCAGCGAGACAAACTTCTGTCTCTCAGGAACTCCTGAATGGGAAACATTCTTCATAAATATTGTAGGGCCTAACCGAACTGAGCCCGTTTCTGACGTCAAGGGTTTGTATCTGGCTCACATTCTAGCTGCCTGAGTCATGGTGTTGATAACGTATTGAACAGAAGTGTAATGAAATAGAAATTGATACCTGGTGGGGGTGAAGGGGTTCCTCCCACAACAGGAGATACTGGCAGTTTCTTTAGCTAATGAGCCTTCCAGCACTTTTGGTATCCACGACTTGGTAGCTCTATTATACAGGAGGGTCATGGCTTCATCTCCACATTATACCCATGCACTCACAGTGCAATATCTCATGTAGCATTTCTGGCTATGACTAAGCAGTAGCTTGTGGTGACTAAGGGCACCTCCCACGGGAAAATCTCTTTGAAGCTGTAAGATGTTGGAGCAGTTAGACATCGGGACCGGAGTTGTTACAGGTGTCGGGGCTGCTGCCAACACGACTTGCACCATGATCACCATTAGGGCAGCACATCGCTAACCAAGGGCCTGCTTGTGCAGCTCTCACACTGCGGAGCACTGTCAGGTGGGGCAGGGCCATGCTAATAGGAGAGTGCACGGCCAGGCCTGCAGGCTGATGCTCATTTGCACTAAGACCCCTTTATGCCATTCTGACATGAAAAGGCACCTTGCACCAGGGGGTGCTGCAATTTTACACCCATTTCTAGGCCCCTCTGCACTGCCAGAGTAGCTTAAAGAGCCCTTACTGTGAATGAGAATCAGGCCCCAAGGGTTCAATATGTGCCCAGATCTGACACCATTAAAGGCAATGGAAGTTTTACCATTAACTTTAATGGGGCCAGAATCGGATCCTCTGGGAACATGGAGGAGTTAGTCGTTGTTTGTCTAATATCACCACTATACAACACTCCGGTGAGTTAGAACACCAGGAACACAATGCACCATTTCCTTTTGGGAGAGGATATAGACAGTGAGATGTGCCACCTATTGTACTCTCTGACCCTGGAGTAACTTTCATGCTTCCTAAAACAGACGTACAGATATGTTAGCTTGATACTTGAAATTCTGATTTAAAAATAAATTCCTGTTAAGTCATTAACCACGTACAATCTATGCCTTACAGGCAAGCAGAGCACAGGAAAAGATTTTAAAAAATGGAACAAAGTAAACTTACCAAAACAATACCAACTCTGAACTGAAAAAAAAGTCTCTGCTAGAGACACAGGCCCAACATAGAAAGAGAGGGGTGAAAAAAAGCCCTCACGTAAACCTAATTACTAGCTGTAACCTAATGATTTCAATATGTCATGTAAATTCTCTGCAGCTGCTCATATGGAATTTGTACGTGAACCCAACACTCAAAATAGAAAAAAAAGGTACTGTTGTTTTTAATTAGACACACTTGGGCCAAATTCAGGTCTGATTTAACTTAGCTGAAGTCAGCACAGTTGCACTAGGAATGAATTTTACCTGCTTCTGTTTCAGATTAGTTATTGCAAAATAAATCACTTTATTAAACAGAACATTGTCAGTTTAAAGTATTACACTTTTAAGACTTTTTTTTAAAAACCTTGTCAGTTTTTAACCATCTTGTCTCCAGCAATAGTGTATATAGAATTCCAGCCTGAGAGGATAAATATGAACATAAGAACAGCCACACTGGGTAAGACGATGATCCATCCTCCCCACTACCTTGTCTCCAACAGTGGCCCTCACCAGAGCTTCAGGGAAAATATACAGAATAGTGCAATTATGCAGTAATCTACCCTGTCTTCCTTCCCAGCACCTGATAGTCAGAGGTTTAGGGTCGCCCTAAGCATGGGGTTGCGAACCTGACTATGTTGGCTAATATCATTGATGGAGCTATCCTCCTCCATGAACCTATCCAGTTCTTTTTGGAATTAATTTATTCTTTTGGCCACCACAACATCCCATGGCAATGAGTTCCACAGGTTCGTTGTGCATTGTATAAAAAAGTACTTCCTCGTTTGTATTAACTTTGTCAGGTAACTCCTGGTTATGGTATTGGAGGTATTATAAATAACAATTCTCTGGTCACTTTATTCATGGTTTTATAGACCTCTATCATATCCCCCCGGCTCCCCTTGGTCATCTCTTTTCTAAGATGAACAGCCCTAATCTTTTTAGTCTCTCCTCATACTGAAGCCATTCCATATCCCTGATCATCTTGTTGCCCTTCTCTGTACCCTTTCCAGTTTCACTATGTTCTTTTTGAGAGGGAGTGACCAGAACTTGCCACAGTATTCAAGGTGTGGACGTACCATGGATTTATATAGTGGCATTATGACATTTTCTCTCTTATCTTCTAACCCTTTCCTCATAGTTCCTAATATACTGTTAGTCTTTTTGACCACTGCTGTGCATTGAGCAGAAGTTTTCAGACAACCATCTACGATAACTATAAGCTCTCTTTCTTGTGTGGTAACAGCTAATTAAATAATATTTAGTATTTGCATAGCTCTTTTCACCTTCAAAGGACTTTAAAAAACAATAATTCTGGTTCTTCCCACTCATGAAACCTGGAGATTTTCTTCAAGTCTCAGCCCCTGGAATCACATGATTCCGTGAGACTCACCATATGAGCTCTTATGGTTTTGGACAAAGCTTAAAAATGTGACCCGTAAGGTTCAAAGAACAGAAGGAAAACAAACAGAATCCAATTTAAAAAAAAAATTCTCATTTTCAAGCCAATCATTATTTTCGAGGCCCTGACTCAGTTTTGAATGCCTAGTGTTGGCAATACCATAATTGATCCTCAACACTCTGGTCAGCAGTTAGGCCAGAATTATTATCCTCACTTTACAGAAATACAAAATGATTTGTCCAAAGCCAAAGAGGAAATCAGTTTCAGAGGCAGGCTCAGAACTCGGCAATGCCTCTGTCTCTGAGGCTGAGGGCCCAAGAGTAGCTCGGTGTAGCTAACCAGGCTCATACATTCAAGTTCAGCAAGAGAAAGGGCACTCAAGCACTGTTCAAGATCCCCACCCTTTGCAGATAACACAAAGTTATTTAGGTTACTCAGGACTACAGCAGCTTGTGAGGAACTTTGGAGACCTAAACAAGCTAGGTGAATGGGCAACACAAAGGCAAATGAAATTCAGCACTGATAAAATGCAAAGTAAAGCACATTGCAGGGCAAAATTTATACTGCTCAGACACTTCAGAAGCTTCTAAATTAAGCATATCCACTCAAGAAAGGGACCTGGGCATCACTGCTGAGCTCAACGAAAACCTTTGTGCAATGGGCAGCTGCGGTCAGAAAAGCAAGCAAAATGTTAGGATGCATAAAGAGTAGGATGGAGAATATTATAATGCTATTATAAAAATCAGTGGTGGATACTGTGACCCATACTGCAAACCCCATCTCAAAAAGGAGACTGCAGAACTAGAGAAGGTTCAGAGAGGGGTGACAAAGATCAAGAGCCTAGAAAAAACGCTCACATGAAGAGACCTTAAAGTCTATGATTCTATAATTCTGTTCAAGGTCAGAAGGGACCGTTATGATCATCTAGTCTGACCTCCTGCACAATGCAGGCCACAGAATCTCACCCTGTATCAAACCCCTAACCTATGTCTGAGCTACTGAAGTCCTCAACTCGTGGTTTAAAGACTTCAAAGTGTAGAGAATCCTCCAGCAAGTGACCTGTGCCCCATGCTGCAGAGGAAGGCAAAAACCCCCAGGGCCTCTGCCAATCTGCCCTGGAGGAAAATTCCTTGCCAACCACAAATATGGCCATCAGCTAAACCCTGAGCATGTGGGCAAGACTCACCAGCCAGACACCCAGGAAAGAGTTCTCTGTAGTAACTAAGATCCCACCCCATCTAACATCCCATCACAGGTCATTGGGCATATTTACTGCTAATAGTCAAAGACCAATTAATTGCCAAAATTAGGCTATCCCATCATACCATCCCCTCCATAAACTGCGACTGTTTGCCCAAGAAAGAATCATAGAAGATTAGGGTTGGAAGAGACCTCAGGAGGTCATCTAGTCCAACCCCCTGCTCAAAGCAGGACCAGCACCAACTAAATCATCCCAGCCAGGGCTTTGTCAAGCTGGGCCTTAAAAAACTCTAAAAATGGAGATTCCACCACCTCCCTAGGTAACCCATTCCAGTGCTTCACCACCCTCCTAGTGAAATAGTGTTTCCTAATATCCAACCGAGACCTCCCCCACTGCAACTTGAGACCATTGCTCCTTGTTCTGTCATCTGCAACCACTGAGAACATCTGAGCGCCATCCTCTTTAGAATTCCCCTTCAGGTCATTGAAGGCTATTATCAAATCCCCCGTCACTCTTCTCTTCTGCAGACTAAATAAGCCCAGTTCCCTCAGCCTCTCCTCATAAGCCATGTGTCTCAGCCCCCTAATCATTTTCGTTGCCCTCCGCTGGGACTCTCTCCAATTTGTCCAAATACTTTCTGTAATAGGAGGACCAAAACTGGATGCAATACTCCAGTTGAGGCCTCACCAGTGCCTAATAGAGGGGAATAATCACTTCCCTCGATCTGCTGGCAATGCTCCTACTAATGCAACTCAATATGCCACTAGCCATCTTGGCAACAAGGGCACGCTGTTGACTCTTCTCGTCCACTGTAATCCCCAGGTCCTTTTGTGCAGAACTGCCACTTAGCCAGATGGTCCCCAGCCTGTAGCAGTGCATGGGATTCTTCCGTCCTAAGTGCAGGACTCCGCATTTGACCTTGTTGAACGTCATCAGATTTCTTTTGGTCCAATCCTCCAATTTGTCAAGGTGCCTCTGGGCCTTATCCCTACCCTCCAGCATATCTACCTCTCCCCACAGTTTAGTGTCATCCGTGAACTTGCTGAGGGTGCAGATCCAGATCCAGATCATTAATGAAGATGTTGAACAAAACCGGCCCCAGGACCGACCCTTGGGGCACTCCACTTGATACCGGCTGCCAACTAGACATTGAGCCATTGATCACTACCTGTTGAGCCCGACAATCTAGCCAGCTTTCTACTCACCTTATAGTCCAGTCATCCAATCCATACTTTAACTTGCTGGCATTATAATTATGAATTATGAATAAAAGGGTACATAAAAGGCAATGAAATATTGAAGGGTCTAGAGAAGGGAGATCAGGCGATGCTATTCTCCCTGTCCCATAAAACAAGAAGTCAATGAAATTAAAAGGTGGCAAATTCAAAACCAAAATGGAAATATTTTTTCACCCAGCACATAATGAAATGGTGGAACTCACTGCTCCAGAATGTCCCTGGGGCCAAGAATTTAGTAAGATTCAGGAAAGGCACTGGACATTGAGATGGAAATCAAGGGTATCCAGAGTTGCTACAGTTAATGCTCACGAATTATGGAAGGAATATTAAACCTCAGACTTCAGGAATTAAACTCTATTGGGGAGTAAGAGGAGAGTAGATTATCCTACAATCTGCCTACTGTGAGGTTCCTTGCACCTTGCTCCAAAACATCTGGTGCCGGGCAGAGGCAGGATACTAGACAAGCCAGACCCTGGGTGAGATCCTGCCTGGCAGTTCCAATGTTCCCACAACACCACAGAATTGCTGAGGATTGTGCTGTGGTCTGGATTTGACAGACGGGCCTGAATTCCAACCTCTGCAGAGTGTGGAACAGTTTCAGTGTAGTTCTGGTTCTGAATTTTGCAGCTCAGGACCATCTCTGCTAGACATTCAACTTTTCAGAGCTACTTATTCCTTCAGCAGAGCCAGGGGTGCAGGAAAGATGATCAGGTAAGTGGGACTGTTTGGGCTGAGGGCCTCTCAACCCTTATTGCCCTTCCTCCCACATCTGCTTCTCCACCAACCTATCTCATAGAACTGGAAGGGACCTCGAAAGGTCATTGAGTCCAGACCCCTGCCTTCACTAGCAGGACCAAGTACTGATTTTTGCCCCAGATCCCTAAGTGGTCCCCTCAAGGACTGAACTCACAACCCTGGGTTTAGCAGGCCAATGCTCAAACCACTGAGCTGTCCCTCCCCCCAAAGACATGGAGACAATCAGCCACTGGTATATGTTTAAAAAAAAAAAAATAAAAATCTGTTGGGAAAGCAGGCCCGATGCTAACGTCACTGCTTAGGCCCTTTGTATGTCCTGGCATCCTCTCCCTCACGCTTCACTGGGATGCTGAGATCTCACAAGGTCCTTGTGCTCTTATGGACCAGTCACTAATCTCAGTCACACCAATGCAAAACCAGAGTAACCCGCCTGACCTCAGCAGAATTACTGCAGACTGATGCTGATAAACTAAAAGCAGGGTCAGGCTCCCTCTCTTTAAAGCCCCCTTCAGACCCTGCTGAGACTACACAGAATAATCCACAGCAGGTCAGATTCCCAGCAGTGTAAATCAGCGTGTTCTGCTGACAGCTCCAAACAGCAGCAGCCCATAGTGTGACCAGCTGACATGCTGCTCCAAGTTCTTGGCCTGCTGCCTTTACCTTCTAGCCCCGACGCCTCCCTGAATTTGGAAGTATTTCTTCTTTGCTGAGTCACTGGCTTTCAGGACAAGTTGCCTCACGGCAGAAACTGGAGAAATCAATAGGCATCGCCTATCACCTGCACTTATCAAAAGCGTTGAAAGCAGCCCATACAGGAGCCAGGGGAAATCACTGTCACTCTCATCCACAATGGAATTCACTTTCCTAGACCCCCCAAGCCCGTTAAGGGCAGCGCCCTTCTCCACAAGCATCATACACAACAGCAGGTTGACGTCCTGCGTTTCCTTTTACTGGCTAACACCCTAACATTCTGATTGATACGACTGCAGTATCTAGGAGCCCCAGTCGTCAACCAGGACTCTGTGTGCTTGGCGCTGGCAAACACAGAACAAAAAGACATCATGATCCAACTCTGAGGCCTAGTCTACCCACAACAGTTGTACCACTTTAATTCAGCACTACAGCCTAGTGTGGAGGCAGCTAAACGTGGTTCGGCTAATACAGTCGATTCCCTTCCAGGAAGGAAGATAAGCTATACTGGTAGGGGGTATCTTTATACCATATAAAGGCGTCTGTGCTAGGGGCTGTACGGGTCTAACTATGCGGTAACAAAAATAGCAACCCTAACTGAAACAGTGTGTAGAGCAGGTCTGCATCTGAGCTTGCGAGGTGCTAAGCACCTTCCACTGAGCTGAATTAATGACTCACTAGATGCATTCATCATTTTACAGCACTGGGGCCGATTGTCAGATTATCTAAAGTGCCCACCACCTAACAGCTCCCATCACCCTCAATGGGGCAGGGACATTCGCCGTTTTTCTCTCTGGGCGCAGTTGGCTGCTGAGCACTTCGGAAAAATCTGATCCCTTCAGTTCAGGGTGCTCTGAAGGCAGGGGAAGGCACTCTATGGGGGCGGGGGTTGATTTCTAATGCGCACAAACGTGTTGCACACTAACTGGTCCGTCTAGACCCTGATGGTGCTCATTAAAAGTTCCCTAGTGCATGTTCACATAGTGCCGTTTGAAACAGTACTATGTTAAAGCACACTAGGGAAATTTTAGTGAGCACCAGCAAGCACCATGGACCAGTTTGTGTGCAATACATTGTGTGCTTTAGAAATCACGCCCCCAGAGTGCACGTTACTCCACGGCATAGACATGCCCTTAGATGCTTAAATGAGGGCTCAATTGAAAATCTGACCCTGAATTTCTCTCATGAGGTGTTGATCTTAATATTTTATCAAATCCAACTGACACAATTAAATTCAACTGCAAAGCGCTGGTTTGAAACAACTTGGGGAAAAAAACAGGGCTGTGTATAAGGTAGAAAGTGACTTTGCATTGTGCATTGAGGCTATTCAGCTGAGACTGCAACATGCAAAATGTCATCTCCAGCCTCTAGTGAGTTGTTCTCTCAGGAGGAAAAGAAATAAAACAACACGTTTCCCCTTCTCCGCTGAAGACGTGCAGCGGGAGGAAGGCGAGCAGGGTCGAAGGAGTCAAGATGGAACAGAGAACTCTCGAGAAAAAAGGAATTCTTTTAGGATCAACTCCCAGCAGAAAGTCTGGAAAATCTAATCCAAAAAATCTGACATTATGCCAAAGAACACATGGAAGAATCAATACCAGCAAACCCACGCGATATCTCTGGGCTGCAAATGCTGATTTCAGGAAATTTGAGATTGCTAGTTACTGTAGAGATTTTGAAAGCAGTAAGATGTTCAACCAAGGGGTGGGGGAAGGGTACATTCAAGTGCCTTGGATGGAAAAGAGAGGCCTGCACTGCGGGCCAAGGGCCACGGCCTTGGGTCATACCAGTGTACCTCCAGCCATTTCAATGGAGTTCATACTGATTTTCACCAGTGCAGGTGAGAGGGGAACCAGGACCCATGTGTGTAGTGGCTGGAGCAGAACACTGGGAGGGAGGATTTCTGGGTCCTCTTCTCAGCTGTGTTGAGGACTCCTTCTGTAATCTCATGCAGGTGACTTAACTTCCCTGCCCCTTACTATGAGCAAGCCAGATCCTCGGCTGCTGTTGCTTGGAGCAGCTCCAGGAACTATACTGATTTATAACCATGGCAGATCTAGCTCTCCATTTGTAAAACAGGGACAATGCCACCTACTTAACTGTCTGCCATAGGAGTGGAGCGGCTCAATGCATGCATGTGCACCAATGTTTTAGCATGAGTGTCACAATATTTGGTGTTTTTCTTAAAACTTCAGCTCCTGGAATCATGTGATTATCTCAACTTATCTTTTTAGAAAGTCAGTTTTTAGCACTGCTGGCTGCAGAGAAAAACTGAAAAATGTGGTCCCTAAAGGCTCAAAAAACAGAAGGCAAATTTAAAAAAAAAAATTTTTTTAAATCTCATTTTTATACCAATCTCGTGACTTTGGGAGGGAGGACCCTCGACTCCTGATTTTTGAACATTTGACATTGGCAATACTGTAATACATTCGGAGATTCTTGGGTAAGGGGCACTATACAAGTGTTATCATTATTCACTTTTTTCAGCTTGCATAACATTAAAAAAAGAAATTGAGTGAGAGTTTTTTGTTTTGTTTCTTCTGTATCATACAACCTGTCCCATCCTGAAACTCCCATTGGTTTGACTGGGAATTCAGTCTAGCTGCCGAATGAAACCCTTAAATGAACCAGGAAAGAAGTAAAAACATAGTTCAGAAATTCAAACAGCAGATCAAATTATAGCTGCCACAAGCATCTACACTCATCCAGGTCTTAAAAGACCTTAACACAATACCATGTTTTTCTATTACAAAGGTAAGTCAACTGTGAATACTATCACCCCCTTTTAATTATAACGAAAGATCTGAAAAACAGGCAGCTGCCTGTCTTCTTCTGACAAGTACACAAGACAGCTGTAGGTATGGACTTATTCACAACTAAGCTCAAAACTGACACTGCCTCCGGGGAAGACTGCCGAGATGCTACTTTAAAGGGGTTACTCCACTCCCTTTCCTTCTGCTTCTCAAAACACCTTCACTGCACACAAGACCTCTGGGTGGGTAACTAGCACTGACCCCCTTTGTCCTGGGACGGAGGTTTTTCCCCAGTGCGTGCTGGGTACCAACGCTCATATTGCATACCCCTTCAGAAAGGCATGGGAATAATTCATTCATTTCAATAGCACTTCTCCTTTCAACCATCCCCGCCCTCAAAGGGGATCCAGGCATTTTACAAATATTTATTATGGGCTGGAACATGGAAGTACCACAAGTCCTGAGTAAAGGGCAGAGCCTAATTGTTTTAGTGCAGAAACCCGCTGCATCAGCCCTACACCTGGAGAGGGCTGTATCTCCCTTCACTGGTTCGGCTGTGCTGGCGTGGACCCAAGGCTCTGTCGACCCACCTGAGCAGAAGAGAAAGTAGCAGCGGCTCCTCCGCCACACACACACGCCAATCAGTGGTGCCGGTAGCCCCTGCAGGAACCATACACCCCTTTACTCCCAACTGCGGGTGAAGCACGACTGAGCCCTAAACGTGAAGCATTCGTCACACAAGAGTCCCAGTGAAGGAAGTGAAGCAGAATTTCCTCCCGAGATGTTAGAATTAAACACAAAGATAGGTGACAGGGCATCGCTGCAAGCCTGCTCCCACTTCAGGGGCAGATCAGCACTTGCCAGGATGCAGAAAGTTTATTTCAGTGCTTAAAAGGGATCTAGGGAGAAAAAATCACTATGCACACTGAGACAAAGCCATCTATGGCATTACGCTAGGATCAATTTGGCCCTACCAGTTCCTCTTGGGCTCCGGTGCCCACTGGGGAACCCAAACCACCAGGCACGTGAATCATCTGAGATCCTGCTGGCATGCCATCGACTCAGGGAGACGGATGGGAGCTCAGAACAAACAGAAAATAGGATTTTTCTTTGCAGGCGCACAACAAATTTGTTTGCTCAAGTGGGGAAAAAATAGTTGGACCCATAAGTAATTCACGGAACAGATTAAAGTAAAGCCGGCTTGTGCCTCACTCTGTTGGAGAAATTGTACAAGAACACTTCATCCTTATGTAAATACTGCCATCGTAATGCTGGCAGAGCCATCCGCTCCAAGGCCAGCTACAAGTTATCACTGAGTACATGCTGCTTGTTTAACTTCCTAATGCCTTTAGGCAGCTTCACATTTACCTCCGACTTCCCAAATCATTCCCTTCGGGCAACGTATTCATTGCACCCCGGCCGGTAACCGTACCCGGTGGGATCTTTGGAAGGATCAAAAGTGACTTAAGCCCACAGGACTCGTGCTCCTAAATCACACAGACACTTCTGAAAATCACCCATCACCCTGTGCTGGGATCCTGCCAGGCCTCATGAGCCCAGCCAGGGCAGCTGTTCGGACGGGAGATCTCCAAGGAATGCCAAAGGGCTGCAGGAAGGGGAGCGAAGGACTCAAGGGTGGTGCTCTTTCCGCTGAGTAAACATGGAGATAATGCCATAGTCAAAAGAGGGCACCACCCTGCTTGCCAAGGTTTAAAACCAAGGTCCTGATCGTCTGAGATCACTAGTGCCCCCATGGCCCTTTGTGTGGCAGTGAGCATCGTAGAGCAGTTCTAACAGGGGTGTATCACCCTGTGCCCATTGAAATTCCTCCAGCAACGTGAACCGGAGACGTTATTCCCACCCTGGCCTAGGCGGCTGTGTAACGTCAGCGTGCACTGTTGAACGCACGCTGCCTCTCACCCCAAAGGTGGCTGCACTCCGGCAGTGGAAAAAGAAATGCTAGCGAAGCTGGTGGAAAAACTCTATTTGAACCACTTGAACCCAGAGTGGTATATTGCAAGGGAGGGTCCTCACCTTGAGAGCGCACCCGCGTGTCCGGGCGTGATGTGGCCTCCTCTCTGGCACCCCACAGCTGCCACTTCCTTGGCCCTGCAATGCCCCTGCCCAGCCTGCCTTAGCCCAACTCTACCGGGGTGTTCCATGGCCTGGCCCTCCAACCAACTCACATAAAAGCTCAGGCCCCTCCCAGGGGAGGGAAAGGTCCAACTGAAAGGCCAAAAAGATACCCAAGAATACATCTGCCCGCCTTGGGCTACACTGGAGTTCTGCTGCCAGGCCACAACTGTGCTCTGAACAGCTTCACTTATGCTGCTTCCTCCCAGCAGCTTCTCCCCAGCCTCCCCGTCCCAGGGACTCTGCGGCTTCCCACAGGGGTCCCCCTGCTCCTTGTAGATAAGCGGTCCCCAAATTGTGGAGCAGAGGAACATTCAGGGGGCACATGGCAGGGCCCAGGTCAGCCCCTACAGGGAAGCAGGGAGGGAGCACCACTCAGCCCCACTCTGCCCCTAGCCCCAGCTCCACACCCTACACCCACCCCCAGCTCCAACTTCACTCTATCCCCTGCTCCACCCCTCACCCAGCTCCAGGCCAGCTCTGCCTGGGACATACGCATATATAATACACAATCATTTGCTAAGACCTGCAATCTAGGGGGACGTTTGTTCTGCCCACCAGGCATTCCTTTGACTTCCACTCGCCTCCCCTGCTTCCAAGTGTCTCCGGGGCTTGCACTGCATTCTGGCTGGAGAGTGCCATTCTCTCTAAAAACTCTACCCCATTAGCACCCAAATTATCTGCAGCAAGAGGGAGTTACATTCGAGGTACAGAACAGAATGACAGTCATCCTTACTGCACCGAGCAAGAGACCTTTTATCGTCCTAGGGGGTCTCCTAGTAACCACAGAGCTATTGCGGCTCCTGGAAATCTCACTAGTCAACTCCAGGAGGGCTGCCAATGGTGCCCACACCTTTTCCAATGGCTCACTCATTAAAAGCCAAGGCCGAGGACAGAAACCCCGTCTAGTTCAGTGGAACAGTAAGGTCCTTTGTCCCATGCGACAATAACTCGCCTTCCCCCATGGCCAGGTCTGCTCATCAGTTGGCAAGGTTCAGATCCAACTCAAACCCTGGGCTTCTTCACCACGGCTGGCCAGGTGCCTTTTCAGTGACTCCGTATACAGTTCCCACTGCCACAGGCAGGTTTCTGTTACTTTCTGCTCATGAGATTGTCCCTCTGCACATAAAGAACTTACCCTGCCATGATCCAGAGACCTGGGGGAACGTTCTCAGCCCTTGGAAAGTGAGACAGATCATTCATCTTCAGCTAGAACCTCCTCATTGGGAGAGGAAAAGCTGGTGTGGGAGCAGGATATGGGCTCCAAAACTGGGGAGGACATCTGGACAAACACCTGTCAAGAATAGTCTAGATAATACTTTGTCCAGCCGTGAGGGCAGGGGACTGAACTAGGTGACCTCTCGAGGTCCCTTCCAGCTCTGTGATTCTATGGAAGGAGGCCTCAAGAGGTGGGGTGGGGAATCAGAAAAGGTGGCTCATTCCACCAAAGTCAGTCCATCCCAACTTCTTACAGGGTCTTCTACCTCCTCTGCCCCACAGGAAAGTCCACCTATCCCGTGTGCAAGACAGTCCCAGGAACACACACATTCCTCTGCTGAGAACAGAGCAGCTATTCCAGAACACTGGGGCAATATAGATCCTCACAAAGGACCTCCTGCTATAGAAATCAGACCCACCATTCCCTCTTGGAATAAGCAGAAAAGGCTCTATAGACATAGCCCAGAGATCCTGCTGAACTCTTCCTCCAAGCAAACAAGCTGTTGACTATATCAGAGAGGAAAGCCTGACAAATGAAAGGTGGTTATCCCAGGATTATAATGAACCTCCCAACGGAGCCTTTGGAGAGGATGATCAGGAAACAGTGTGGCCTGGTTCTAGCCTACATGAGCGCTCCTCCCTGGTCCATTTCAAGCTCTGATATTCACAACCTCATAATCATCCCCTACATCAAGATAAACCTACACAACGATCTGTTCATTTGAAGCATGAACAATGGGGGGGGGGCGTTTACGGGAGAGGAGAGGTAAGTCCATCCACCAGAGTGTATGGCTGGCTCTTCGTGTGACAGTTAAGTCCTGTTTAAAGTCCTCCAAGGAGCTCAAAACCTTTGATAAATGTCTCTTACGCCTCATAGAATCCCCATACATTAGGTAAGTATCAGCTTCATTTTACAGCCAAAGACCAGACTTCTCCAGGTGCACAACTGCGATCTGAAATCTGGTTGAGGTGATCTGCCTGAAGTTGCACAATGGATCAGTGTCAGCGCTGAGCCTGGAACCCAGGAATCCTGTTTCCTAAACCCAGCTCTAAACACGAAGACAAAGCCTGAAGCCTGGATTTCACATAATCTTTACTCAGGCATTGAAGCCACTGGGGGATCTGCCTCAGAAAGAAGTGACTGTGAACTAAACAAGGACTTCAAGGTTTGGACCACGGATCGGTTCAGGGGACCAGACTCTGTCCTGAGTTACAGTGGCATAACTGGAATGACTCCTTTGATGTTACATCATCACTCCACATTTACACCATTTTACAGTAACAGAGCAGCGTCTGGCCCAAGCCTGTTGGAATTTTATTTTAAGAGGAGGAGGGGGAGGGCGCGGAGAATGTGGGTCTTCACGATTGACAAAAGACCAATTAATAATGGTTAATGACACACAAGAAAGCCTGTGGGGATATTCCTTAAACACACTGAAGTCAATGGGAGGGGAGGGGGAGAGAGAGAGAGAGAAAGCTTCTCTGTAAAGTGGCTAGTGTACCAGCTGGAACTTGGGAGACCAAGGTTCAATTCCCTGCTATACTCCCTACGTCTCTCTGCCCACAGATAATATCACCACTCTACTCATTTGGTTGTTGAGAGGATGAATACATTGAAGATTGTGGGGCACTCGGATAAACTCAGTCCTACAGCTCATTTTGATGCTGCCATCAAAACCGGTGACTAACGAGTTAACAAATTAAACTAAAAAGGTAGGGAGAGCAGCTCGTCTCCTGTGGGACTCCCGCTCCGATTGATACTCCGTGCAAGGCAATAAACACTTCCATCCTCCTTTTCAAACAGATTAACGCACTGCTTTTGGGAAGCGAAATGAACAAATCCGCTGGGATGCCTTAATGTTAAAATAAACTCCACAGTTTTCCTGTTTCCAACCTGAAGCAGGCCCAGCAAACAGCTCTTAATAACTAACTATCTCGCTTGCTCAGTTTTTGTGGCTGTCTCTGCTGATTTCATGAACTCTGCGGCACGGTGTGCTGCTGTTATCTGTTCTAACACCAAACACCAACACAAAATTGCCAGGCAATGGGGAAAACCAAAAAAAGTTCAGTTCTAGCAAAATTTATCTTTGCCATTATCTGGAGCTTCAATGCAGCTAGTTACGGTTACTTCTCCGGCCTCTGCATGCATTGAAAACGTACAAAAGAATGAAAGGCAAGGCAGAGGAGCTACTGACACAGCACATGGGGAAAGGGGAAGGCTTCATCTGTCTTTGACAGCCCCTAACAAATGGTCTAAATGTCAGGCCAGCCCCACAAGGAACCAAGCACAGAACTGGAAATGCTGAGTCCTAGCCCCCAGCTCGGACGTGAACTTGCTGAGTGGCCTCGGAAAAGTCACTTTAACCTCTCTTTGCCTCTGTTTGCCTGGCGGTCAGAGGAGGCTACCAAAGCTTGTGCCCCGGGGCTGTTCTGTGCTAGCAGAGTGGTTTAGAGATGCGGAGTGTTCCAGCCCCTATTGTGCTATGCAGACTGTGGCTTGAACGCAGGGTGGGGCTACGGAGCCGCTCCGCTGATACTGCTGCAAAATTGGTTTTTGCAAAGCCACTTATCTCAACCATCTATCGATCCCCTGACTTCTGGGCAGAGCTCCTGGTATACGAGGAGACAATACAGCACGAGCAAACGAGGAGCTCAGAGAGGGTCGTGGAAATCATCATGCCCATGATTTTCCACAATGGAAACAGGAGGCAAGACCCCGTAGCCCGGAGCTGGGCTCCTGGCTCAGAGTGCTGAGCAGCCAGCAGTTCCTATCGGTGGAAATCGTGGCCTTTTTTTTTTTTTGCTCTGGCTTGGCCTGGCACAGCCATTAATCAGAGAACCTCCATCTGAGGCCAAGGCACACGCCTGGCATGCACCCCCGTCGTGATCATTGCACCCAAATAGTGAGGGGCCTGGGCTCTCCCACGGCCTGGCGGAGACCTGACTCGTAGGTGGTGTGTGGGGTATCAGGCTCCTGGAAGAGTGATGCCCTGTACTGAACAGGCCACATGGCCCACTGCTACTGCTATGATCTGTAAATAAAATACTTCGCCCTGGAGTCCGCTAATTGTCGAGAAACCTCAGCCCACACTGAAGTCAATGGTGGGTGATCAGGCCCTTAGCTCGGAAGGAAGTTTATTAATGATCATTTGCAGGCACCAGCTGGGGGAAGCCACAGGTGACCTAGACTTGTCTCCCTGTTTCACCTGGCTCTGCTGTACTGCGGCCAGACCTCTCCTCTGATGTGCAGGCAGGCAGGCAGCTCCCGCTTAGGTCAATAAATCTATCGAAGCCCCAGGCAGGCAATCCAAAGATCACATTCAGCCCCTCAGTCTGATCCAGCTCCCATTAACGTCAATGGAAAGCCTCCCATTCACTCCAGCAGGCGTTGGGCTGGGCCCCTAGCGATCAAAGGCCAGGATAGCCAGTGTGCTCTTTGAATACTATTTGTGATTAACCGCAGTCCATTCTGGAGCTAGTTCCCACTTCTCTTTGAAACAGCCACCTCAGTCAGAGCCAGGATTCCATTTGGAGCTTGGATTTTAGTTCGACTATAGACTTATTTAAAAAAAAAGAAAACAATCCAGCACCGAAGAAAATCGCTTAACAAATATTTGTCATGGAAATAAAAACACAGGAGGAGGAGAAAAGTGAGATGATCTGATGTCAAATGCAATAGCAAAAACAACTGCACCAGACTCGCTAGAGTAATTTAGACATTACGCTAAGTCCCAAGATAACATTTATCTGCATTTTGAGATTATATCTCGCTGTCATGCAGTGCATCCGTCCGCACATTACTGTGTGCACCTTGGAATATGCAGCACAGAACACCAGCCCAGGATCACTGCAGGTGATGCAAGTGCTTTCTAAAGACGCAGGATTTACAGTCGTGGCACTAAAATAAATTGGATGGGAGAACAGAGGACAGAACTGCTCTGGGTAATAAGGATCCTCTATGGAACACAAGAGCCTGATTCTGAAAGGTGCTGAGCACCTATATTCTCAGCTACGAGTTCTCTGGGCAAAAATTCTTAACTACATTCACTATTGTTAACATCGGTGTTAAACATTCATGAATCTGGCCCCTCAAAGATCGGGAGCTTAGCTTAAAAATCAAGACGTTTCTAAAGACAGTTAATTTGCAATTCTTCTAGTTTGCTTTCTGGGTATTTCTGGCCCTTCAGGGTCACTCTGGGTCACAATTTCAAACTTTTTTCTGCTGCCATGAGGCCTAGAAACCTACATTAACAAATATGAAAAGTTAAGAAATCACTTGACTCCAGGAGCTGGGGCATGAAAATAAAAACAACCCACCAAATACCTCAAGACTCACAATAAAGCCAGGCGAGTTGGCAATGCTGCACATTCTGAGGGAAGTTGCCTTTACGTGACCCCTTCACTGGGAAATCATGAGAAAGGGTTTGTGGGGGTTGGAAAACTCTCCCCCATTTTGGGGGGACTTTACTCCTCTCTTAGCGCAGTCCTGCACCTGCTGAAATGTAGTGGATTTGGAGGGGCGATTATCTCTACACCACCGTCACACAGTACTATTAGGATACAAAGTCCGACTTTGATTACCCAAATGGAATGGGGGTCCTTCCTTCACATCCAGCAGAGGTCAGGCCATTCTCAGGGTCAGTAACCCACCTCAGGGATGAAGAGGAAGAACATGATTTCATGTTGGACCAGTGAGGTGTTTGGATGATGAGGGTCAGGTGAACCCCGGTTTGCCTGGCCACACGGAGAGTCAGGAGGGTCCGAAAATCCCCACACGCCACAAGAGGGCTGGGCTGGAGGGAGTAGAGAGATGCAAGCAGCCCGGGACGTTGCCGGCTTGTCCAACAATAGATTTCATGATTGTCTCACAGACCTTCTGTGACTAAGGCTGAAGGTCGCCTGGGGACACTGGTGCCTCTTCAGACTGGCAGCTGGAACAATGGAAGTACGGTACGCGTGCAGTCTGTCTAATGTGCCTTTTTCCAGGTACCTGAGCTCTATGGTTTGCTGACGGCTTTGCCCGCCTGCCATGAAGATTAGTTGGAGAGAAGAATGAAATAAAGGTGGTGCTGAGACCCAGATGCACCCAATTACAGCTTTCAAACAACCCCTCATCCACACATGTGACTGCAAGAGGAGCACTGGTGGTCATAAGGGGGGTCTGGGTTTCCATCACTGTCAGCTTCACGGACAGCACAGGGCTTCGCACACACTGGGAAGAAAGTATTCAATTGTTTCCTGCTCTTAGCCCCCATGCAAGCTAGACACTGATCTGCCCAACCTCAGGAAAGCAGTGGAGCCGCTAATGTCAGGATCCACACTGCAGAAAGGTAGTTCGGTGCCTTGCGCGTTTCCCAGTATTATCGATCTCACAGCAGTAACAGCCGGTATAATTCTGCTTAGCTTCAAATACTTGGCGATCATGGATTCTTTGGCCATAAGGTTATAAAACATTCTCCAAAACATGAGAAAAAGATTAGCCTGCTTATAGATAATAATATACTGTATACTGTCTATCAAGCTGGCTGTGCGCTATTGAGAGCCTACTATTCGACACTTATTTAAAAGCCCCTTCAAGGCTTCCAAAGAAAGTGCAGTTATGCATTTTTTTCCTGGCAAGAATGACTATAGATAAACATCAATTCACTCCTGCAGATCACAGTCGCAGTAAATAATTTTTTCAGGAAGCTAAGTTCCATACAAAGGCTTCTCAAAGCCCCCATTTCACACAACATCAATGTTTGGTCTCTGAGAAATAAAAGCTCTAAGGTTGCTTTATCCACAGCTAAATTATCAATTTCAATGAGAAATCGGCAAAGATGAAGGGAAGCAAACAATACAACTCTGAGGTGGCATTGCCCACTAAAGGCACAACTTGGAGGGCCGGTGATTTCACTAGCAAATTGTCTGGGCTCTTTGTAAAAGATTCAGCAGCCAAAACTTTTCCACGCTGTGCATCAGGCAACATTAACAAGCGCAACTGAGCCAGCTCCAGGCAAACTCACCAACCAATGCTCCTGCTTTTTTATCACTTTTAGAAGCAGCAGCCTGGGATTATCCACTATCTAGTCTTTGTCACTAAAAAGCCCCTCTTCAGTTATATCAGTAAAAAATCTCAGCCCCTGATTGCCTATTAGTTCTCTGAACTGCCTTGATCCAAGGAGAGAGCTGCTGAGCATCCGTGTGCCCCAGTGAAGTAAATGAGAGTGGAGGGGGAAGTGCTCAGAATCCCTCAGGATCAGGCCCCAAGGAGTTACAGCCAGCCTTGACCGGAAGATGCTTTTCAAAGTGGCACACAGGGAATTATCCACATGACTGCAGCTGACATGAGCAGAAGAGGGGTGTGACATCTTACATTTCCTGGGATTGCCCTGAAAGTCTGAAATCCAGATCTGATACTACTAACAAGATACTACCCAGAGAGGATATTACATAGCCATGTATGAAGCCCCAACACCCTGATTCTTGCACTGTTTCACTGCCTGTGGAGTAATACACACTGTGGGGGAGTGCAGGATTTGCACAGTTGCTTGGAAATTTCAGGTACAAACCTGCCTAACACAGATAAAAAGCTACAACTAACTGCCCAGAGAGCCAGGAGTCCCCCATCAGGGTGTGCTTTTTAGTCAGAGTTTTGTTTAAAAGGGACATGAGCAACTGGAATTGTTTTTTAAATTGACAAACTTTAAAAAAATTACAGAGACCCCTTTAAATAATACGGCTGGCTCTTAAAATAACAATCTTTCTACAAATGGAAGGGTTTTTCTACTTGCCTCTTGAGGTTTACAAGAGCCTTTTCAACAAGCAAGTGACTGATTGTAAATGGGAAACCATGAAATTGACTATACACAACATGCTTTGCTTTTGTCTCTCTCACGAAGTTGAGGGCCTTTCTGAAACATCTTTTTGAGTGCAGCTATTCCACGCAAATACTGTAGGACACTGCAAATCAAAATGGGCTTCTACTCTGAAGTGTGACTGTTAAGAGAAAAAACAACCCCCCTCCATGCTTATTGTGTCTCAATAACTCTAGATTGAATTTAAAAGTTTACAAGTAAAACAACCTGTTTGTTAGCTGCCAGTTTTGAGATCTCAACATGAGCTCTCCAGGTCAAGTTGTAAGAATTTACAAGCCAGAAATAACCCTACGCTACAACCGAGACACCCCCTGGGCTTTAACAGGTTGCAAATGTACAACTGACAGTGAAATCCAACCCCACCACTGGAATTTAGTTAATAACTCTGTGATGATGCGTGATCCAGAACAGAACCTGACTCACTGTGTTGGATCTGCAGGATCAACAGTAGTAGTAAAAACTTGCTTTTGTCATTAGTCAGCACCGCTGATTCAGGCAGGAAGCAGAGCAGGGAATGAGGAAGTGCTATTTTTCACAAAAGCAATTTTGAGAGCTGTTAAGTTTCATAATGCCACAGCTGGTATGGAGAAATGAAATGAATGAAACAAATCAAATAAATTAATTAGAAAATAAAACTGTGAATATACCTAAACAGGAATCCTTTAATAACAATCAGAATTAACTAGAGGGTACAAAGCTTCAAGTTCTCATACGCAGCTATTCTGTGAGTTAAATGTTTATTGCCTCTAGTCAACTAACTCCAAATCTGATAAGCGTATTGTTCTCAAACCTTCAAAGAGCTTCAGAGAAAGTTAAGAGCAACTGAAAACTGAGGTTTGTAATGGAAGTTAGCTGCCAATAGATTTGCTTGCTTTCACTAGAGCTTCTGGTCCTGCAAAACGCAGTTTAGAAAAGATACATGACTATGAACACTGATCAGCTACAGCTTCAAACTCCTGGGTAATCAAAGCCAATTTTTACTCCCAGACCTTCTACAAACGCACGCACAGTGACGACCAATACTAGAGCAGATCCCTATGCAACGGAGCCCTGGGGCAAGGCTGTAGCACTCAGCCAGTCAGAAGAAGAGACAAGCACAAAAGGTCCACGTAAAGGTTGCATTGCTGTATCCACGTCACAGTAGTTTGTGCTTTAAGGTGAGTGGAACTTGACCCTGGAGAGGCGTGCAGGGATTCCGAGTATTCCCGGTGAAATCAGTGGGCTGACACGTGAAGAAGAAGATTGCCCCTTCTCAAATGACTGCTTTTCGGAAACAAGCAGTGCTTCAAAAAGGCTCTGCCTAAGTGAGAGCCTTTCAAATCGCATCTGACGACATGTTGTGTCAAACCCCCAGATAGATCATCAAAGTTTCCTTTTCCTGGGCACGGAGCGGGAGAAAGCATTAGACAAAGTTTGTTGGTACAACATGCCTAAAAGCAGAACTACTCTGGAAACACAGCAACTTTGGCCTGTTTACACCACTGGACCAAACTGTCTGGTTGCTTTTTTAAGCCTGTCTGCCTAGAAAGGGCTTGGGGACCTGCAGTGGAGTTACACCCGGAATTAATTTGGCTATTAAAAGCCCAATCAAGCACCAAGTGCTCAGATACCATGGGGACGGCCGCAGTATAAGAACCTTAGAACAAGAGAATCCAGCAAGGTGTGGGGATGCCCAAGCATCCCTTTGGCTGCGACTGGAATTGCAAGTGTTTAATACCCTGCAATAAAACCAGGCACTAGTGGGACAAGCTGGGCATGCAAAAGCTAAGGCATCAAAAATCAGTGGCTGCTTCTGAGAAGTTAGGCCTAAGGAGCAGTGAGCGATCGAGGCGGCTGCCCTGGATGCCAACACGCAGGGGTGCCAATCTCCGGTTTGGGGGAGGGGAGTGGTTTGCATGTGCCTTTGGGGGGGGCAGGGGATTTTTTTCAGCCTAGGCAACAAAACACCAGCCAACCTCAGGTCTACGCGTACACGTAGGGCCAAATTCAATGCTAGCATAAGCAGAAGTGAGTCTGCTGCAGTCCAGGGAGCCATGCCTGCTTTGGCAGAGCTAGGCGGGAGCCCCCCACCACTGAGACCCAGCGTTGCTAGAGTCACCATCAAATCATGAGAATTGGCAATATTCAGTGTTACATCTTCAAGCCCCAACCCCTGGAGTCAGGTGATTGTGAACATTTCAGATTTCGGTACAAATAAAATAAGTGTCTAGCCCTCATTGCTGCGCAGAAAAGCTTCAAAATGGGACCCATATGTGACATCAAGGCTCAGAAACCAGAGCCTTGAGGTCACATTTGAGTTTTTTTTTTAAATCTCATGATTTTTAATCTAACCTTGTGATTTTGGGGGGCCTGACATGAATTTTGAACGCTTGGAGTTCACAATACAGGATAACACACTGCTGGGAACACGCCTGCACTTTGAGAAGGAAGGATAAGATGAATAAGGGCTTATCTATACTTGAAATGCTACAGACAGCTGCTGCTGTAGCGCTTCAGTGTAGATATTACGTATGCTGGTGTGGGGAAGGAAGGGTTCTCCCGTCAGCACAGCTAATCCACGGCCCTGAGAGGTGGTAGCTATGTTGACAGAAGAATTCCTCCATGAACCTAGTGCTGGCTACACTGGGGGTTAGGTCAGCTTAAACATCTCTCTCTGGGGATGTGGATTTTTTTTACACTTCAAGTGACGTAGCTGGGTCAACCTAACTTTTTAGTATAGCTCAGGCCTAAGCAGCTGACAGCATTTGCCCAGATTCATTGTTAACAGATGTTATCTTGCTAAAAGAGGTCTAAAAAATTTCTGCTAACTCTGAGGCAGGTAACTCGTTACCCACCTGGCTATAAAAGGAAAGAGAGATTTCCTGGGGGAAAGAGGATCAAGGGTGTGGGCTGAGCAGTCCTGAGGGAGGAATCATATGATCAGAGAAAGTCTGAACCGATCTTCACTTTGTCTCATTGTTTCCTTAGTGAATAAAGCAGGACCCCAAGGCTGCCTGAGCTTGAACTCTCCACCACATGTGGATTATGTCTGTATGGCAGGCCGAGGAAGGCACCCGATTGGTACTTCCCCATTGAAACACCTACAACTGGATTCTTCATTTTGAAAGCTCTCCCATTCACCAGCACCTGCAAAGTTCCTTACAGCCACAGAGCCGCCAATTGCCTTTATGAAGCATAAACTGGACAGTTCCTCATTAAATTACAAAAGACACTAAATGCTGATTATCTCAATCCATACTTCCTAAGCACTCATTACTAAAAATCAGGGCAGCCAGCCCTCTCCTCTTTACAAAAACGTTTTTCCTTTTAACTAATCTCAGAAAATAACTAGGAGACGTCGAGGAGGTAAGCAGATTTTCCATCACTGAAATAAACTTAATTTTAAAGTCATGAACTTATGCCATCCATTGCTCTCATGAAAATAAAACCGCCAGGGATGATATAATATGCATATTTAACCTTTTGATGCTGCTAATGTTTTTAACAGAACCTGATATATTGTCCATTCCTGCTGACAGGAGCAAGAGTCTATAAGCTATTACTGTGGCTATTAGCAAACTGCCTATTTCCTGCAGTGTTACTTCCAGGTTATATAAGAAAGCTCTTGGGCTTATGTTACTGTAATAACACTGGGCACTATATTGCTCAATACAGAAGCTTTCCACTTAGCCTACTGCAAATCTTTCCCAAACCACTGCTTTGGTCTAACACTCCACTAGACACATCAGAACGTATTGGTCAGTGTTATCTGCCCTCAGCGTGCAGGGGCAACAGCTTCACCCTGGGGACTAACATACGGTGGCTAACCATTTATAAACAAAGCACTGTAAGAATTCGCTCTTATGCTGAACCTCTTATCCAAGGATCTCAAAGCACTTTAAAAAGATGAATTAGCCCTCATGACACTCAGGTCAGATAAGCAACTCTTGTATTGTCCCTTCTTGACAGCCAGGGAAACCGAGCAGTGATGTGATCTGCAGGCCCTTATTGGGTGACCCATGGCAAATCATTTACCTGCCTCATGTCTCAGTTTCCCCAAGTACAATGGGGGATAATAATACTCCCTTCTTCATAGGGTTGTGGCAGTGATGCTTAATTCACCTGTTCATTAAGTGCTTCAGACCTGCAGACAGGAGATGCTCTGCAAGCGTAAAGCACTATTGCCATGTCGATTTCTTTTTAAATGCAAAGATAAGCCTTGAGCAGCCCGTTCCACCAAGGAGAATGGCTACTATTTACCCCAATCCCATCTGGAATTGTATCTTCTTTATAGAACCCTAGCACACTGGGGAAGGCACTCATGTTCCTCAAGGCAGCTCCAGGAAGACATTCTCCTTCTCCTGTTCTGGTAACAATTTATTTATTTTTGGAGTGAGTCTGCTCAAGACACAGCCATCGTAACGCAGATACAATCAGCAGCGGTTATACCCTTGCATGACACAGAGACCAAGGAACTTGCTGGCTGAATTCAGCGGGGAAAAGCTCAGCAGTTCTGCCTGGAACAGCAGGTACCGTTCTGGAGAACATATGTTTTAGAAATCACTGGAGCATGGATCACTGGAGCCAAAAAACAAAAACAGGCTCTATAGTGTGCAGAAAGGCCAAGACCAATTATGATTTCTCTTTAAAAATAAGTGTAGGGGGATGGGGGTGGTGTTTTCCTTCTGTGCTGCTGAGATTATTTACCTGGCCCTGCAGTCTTCACTAAAAATACTTGTTAAAGTTCTCCCTGATGCCCAGGAAGGATCCCGACCTGCACACCTGCACCCCCGCAGTAGGATGCTATGCCCCAGCTGCAATGCAGCCTTAACCTTGGCTTTCTGGCTATAAAGCACAAGTGGGAAAGCTCAGCAGAGGTGGAGGAAATACGCTGGGGCATGATGAGCTCCTGTGTGTATTCATGCCCAGGGAATGCCGTGCTGTGGAAGGTGCCAGGGGGGCAGTGCTGGGTGGTGAGGCCCCCGTCTATCTGCAGCTTAGGCAGCAGCAGTGCCAGGTCAGGCCCCTATGCAGCTTGCTCCAAATCATTGGGAAGCAGCCGAGATCAAGAGGTAGCATTGGAGTGTTGGGACCCTGCAATGGTACAGTGATGAGTGCCACAGAAATGCCAAGTAAATAAATTAAACAATGAGGCTTAGCTCTTCGTTGATGGCTCTCAACGCAGGTTCCAGAGGAAGGTTAGTATTATTGTCCCCTTTTCACAGATGGGAAAACTGAGTCACAGAGCAGCGAGGTGACCAGTGTCACACAGCGAGTCAGTGGCACAGCTAGGAATAGAAGCCAAGTCTTCTGAATCCCAGCCCAGTGCCATCACCAAGGTAGCACAGTGACTTCTGTTCTCAAGTCTGTTACAGACATGTAGCTAGATCATGGAAAGGCCCTGCTAATGAGTTCTTGAGTCCTTGCAGATCACACCCCTATTGTGTGACCCACTGCAAGTCATTTACCACCTCTGTTTCCATGTCACAAGGCTTTCCTACCTTCATTACACAAGGTGACTGAAGCATAGGAGATTTCACAGGAATGTTCATCTTCATGCTGGTGGCAGAATTTTTCAGGACACTGAAAACAACCCATTGCACGGGAAGGTTTAAAAACATTCACAGGTGTTTAAAATGCCATGTAATCAAGTTACCAAAAATATAAATAGTAAGCATTAAAGTGCATTAAAGCAGTAATTAAATTAGGCCATTCATTCCCTGAGAGCGCTTGTGGCTTCCTATTCCCATAATAGCCAGAAGCCCGTTCCGTTTGGCTGTTGTCGTTTTAAAGCACTCGCTAAGAAAAGTGTCAGGCTGAAATCCTGTTTGGAAGAAGTGGTCGAACAGGTGGCATGATGGCTGTGCTGCTGTATATTCCACACATCTGGAGCCAGTTCTGAGACCCACTTCTGCATATTCTCCCATATTCTGGGGAAGTGAACACTTGCGAGCATTTTTAAATAAGATGCAAATGTTAAAAACATCACAGCCGAAGATATGGCCAACAGCAAGCCCCTCGGTAACTGTGATCTTAATTGATCCACGTGAGAGGGAAAATATTTATTTAGGGTAAGGAGACTGTCAGAAGGCAATGAGTTTTAAAAGTAAAATTACAATGCATGGAGGGCAAAACTATGCAAATTACCATTCAGACTGTCTTCTTATCATTATCAATATCTGCCAGCAAAAGGCCTTCCCAACTGGTCTGTTAGCACTCAATGAGCAACCACAAAGTAATCTTTAATACACCAGCACCATATTTATGAGACTTTTTTTTTTAAAATAATGGGAAAGGTAAAAGAAAGAAAGCGGGGGGGGGTAATTTTCAAGGAGTTCTATTAACTCAGCCGTTCGAGCTAGCTTCAGGCCAAACTTTGACCCCCAAGACTCCACGTAGGAGGAGATGTACTTTATACATGTCTTTACAAAAGGAATATCTATGGTTGTTAGGATGCAAGGTTGAAATGATGGTTTCAGTTGCCTTTTTGCTCTTAAACCGTAAACAACACAATCCCTCTCCCACCCCCCCAATAGATATTTTTAATGTATTAAAAAAACTTGGCTCCTTTAATATTAAAAATAACAACAGAACTGGGCAAGCTATTCCCTTCTGAAACTCTGCCTTTGCTCATGCACAGAACTGGTCTAAAGACCCATCCCTGTTACGTTATGGACTTGTGGTCAATGGAAAAGTTCCCCTTGACCACAGAGCCACCATACCATTATGGCTGGAAGAATTAGTTGACAGTCTTCAACTGAATTTAAAAATGAAGGCCAGATCCTCAGCTGATGTTAATCAACATGGTGCTTCTGTCATTTATACATCGGGTGAGGATCTGACTCTAAACTGCTTTCGGTAGGGTTGGTGCCCCTTGTGTGATCACTTTCCACAAATAGGGCACATGTGTTTAGTGGGAACATTTGTGGAATCAGCTGATAGTCAGCGAGTGCGAATTCTGAACTGTATAAAAGTGAACACACGATCTAGGCATTGTGCTCATCCCACGGGGAACAGAAACAATCGCCGTGTAACCTGTGCAGCCAGTCAAAACTAACCAGCACTGCATATGTTTTTAATATCAACACCTCTCACAAATGATCTATAGCCCAACAATTACCCATGGAAAATAGTCAGCAAATTATTGCCAACAACAAATAAATATGGGAAAATCAAACTGCTCATAAAAAAAAAAAAGCTTCCTTATGAAGAGAGGAGCAAAGACACTCAAGAGTGACCCTGTCCACCTGTGCAAGGGAGGTCAGCAATATCTTGTGCTCAGCAATACTGAAGACAGCCAACAGATCTGAGAGAATGCTGCGTATCTGGGGCTAGACGCTCAGAGGGTGTGAATGGGCAGAGAGCTCCTGGCCCCAACAGTTTACCAGCAGATCCAACAATCATAAAGTCATTAGTGGGGTGGCTTCCTTCTCCAGACAATACAACACAAAGAGGGGGCTTGGAGAGTCTTGTCCCATTCGGGTTCTTATACAGAGTCTTGCATCGAAGCCTGTGAACAGCGTCGACAACGTGACTAGCATCTGCCACGTGCAGTGCTTTCTGTCCTCTCCCAGGGGGTAAGGAGAATATGGAATCCCCAGCACCACCCACTCCTCAAGGAATCCACTGATCCCATCTGTGCAGCTCCCTCCACGTGAAATTGCACGCAAGCATCAGATTTACCCGAGAGAAATCCCATGATCTTCTATCACCAGAAATTCCCACCCCTTTTCCATTTGATTTATATTTCCCAGAGACGCTGTCCCACACCACCTGAAGACAGAAGTGGGGCAGGGCAGGGGGGTTGGGGGGTTTACATTCATGAACATTGGGGGGGGTCACCTAGTGGCAGAAAAACCCATCAGATGTTATTGGAAGAGACCCTGAAGCTGGTGAAATCGTGTGTCGTCCTCATGTCAAATACAATCAGTGAGCAATAAACACAAGACAGACGTGTAGATCGACGGGATGCTTTCCTGGCACTGCTGTTTGGTAGGGTGCTGACACAGCAGCGATAGTCCTTTCTAAGTAGACGGGACCACGCCATCACACGGACGGCCCTGGAGACTGAGGTGTAGATGGGCTTGAACAACATTTAAAATCGGAGCCGCTCCGTGCGATGAAACAAGCGTCCCCGAGGCCGTGGCGTGATTTGGGGACACAAGCCCATCTGCCGTGGAAGACTCAGCAGTGATTTTACCATGTACATACAGTGTCATCATTCTGCAACACCACCTCCATGCGCTGGTTTAGTTGCATGAATGGGAGCAAAGGCACAGCAGTTTCTGTGCCAGGGTTAGCACACCAGCTGGATAAAGACCAGGGCTAGATCTTGGCTTCTCAACACATGGCAGATTTTGAAATTCAGATACCGTCTGATGCTCTGCCCACCTGATGGTTGTAACCCGACTAACAGCATCCCTGTTGTTGCACCAAGGTTTCTAGTGGAGTTTCCCAATCTGAGTGGAGGGGGCCTTTTCAGAACCCCATTACCAGCCTGCCAATGTCCCCCCAAACACCATTCTACTGGCATTTTTTCATTATTCCATTAAGCAAAATTTCCTCGTTAGTAAGTAAATGTTTTTTCCATCAATAACAATGGATAACTAAATCAAACGGTTAGCGCGTACTCTTATCTCTTAAACAGACCCATGGATTTACTAACTAATCAGTCGATGAATCAAATATATGATTCGAGGCTGACGATAAATCCAGCCAGTCTATTTTGGGGAGGAGGAAGGGCCAAGGCTATGCCGAGTATTTGCGTATTACTAAAAACAAACAATCCTGTAAATAAAGAGAACCTCCATCCTGTCTCCACAATGCTACTCTTATTGAGTGAGTCAGATGTTCTGCTGATTAAAAATTGATCCATTTCAAAATCTAATCAACAGAATAGGATTCTTTCATATGTTATCAAGGCAGCTGCTGACAACAAAAACCAAACCTGTTATTAACCCATGAACCCCAATGACCTGAACCTGGCTGGGCCCTGAAACTGTAAATTATTCAGTAGTCCAAGAGCAATATTGGAAGCCTGATGAATTTACGCTCTGACTGGAGTCTTTGTGGGTTAAAGCCAATATCCCAGACCCATTGGTCCCCGGAGAATATAGTTCATGACATGCTGCCACTCTGTGTCATGACTGCGAATACATTACCAGTGTCTGCTCAGCTTCAAATTTCAGATGTCTAGGCCTTATTTTAAAATGACTTTCTGGATTCAGTGCTGCACAGTGGGAGCAGCAGACAGCTAAAAGGTGCTGTTATTTAAAGGAGAGAAAGTGAAAAATGGGGTTTGTCTCCCCCCTACAACTAACATGATCAAAGACATTGAATTAAATCAGTAAGGCTTAGGGCTTTAATGGCAAATATTTCATTTCCCTGTTTTAAAAATCGCTAGACTGACATGGCTCAGTGTAAAGTATATTTTTAAAAAGACATATGCTACCCACCTACGTTTTGCATTGCTTCGAGTCTGGCTTCTCAGGAAAATCTGAGCACCTTGACCTTGAATTAGGCTGAATTTGCCAATTATTTCTTGTTAAAACAAAAACAAAGCAAATAACGAAGGAGCCAATTCTGCTCGCACAGTTACACACCCGAAATGGCATTCAGCAAGCCTGATTCTGCTCCTGCACTGCTCCGACCACAGCAACCCCAGCGTGGAGTGCCAGTAGTGTGAAATCTGGGAGAGAATCAGCATGGTTGCACCAGTGTAACTAGAGTCAGAATTTGGCCCTCACTAATGAACTGAGGCTACTACAGCACCGGACAGAAGCAGTTCTTAAAATATATATTAAAAAATATATATATATATATATATATAAATAATGAAAGTCATAGACACATTCCCATTTCAGTGCTTATCTCGCATTTCTGACAACACTGGGAATAAGCTGCATTTGAAGTTACTCTTTTACTGAAATCAGCACTTTCCTCCCTTACACAGCAAACAGAATTTCCTTCTACTCTTCCACACATCACAGCGGGGGCCTCCTGGGTGGTTCTGAGTCCCATTAACTTCAGTGGAAACGGAAAGCTCTCAGCACCTTCTAGGATTCACATTTTCTAAAGCAAAAATACTGTTTGTACTATTCTGGGCCAGAAATCTAGAGAAACACAGACTTCACTTCAAATCCCATGTCAGCAATGCATGCGGCCCAGACCCCGCTGCTGGGGTAAATCAACACAGTTGGGGGTGAGGGATAGCTCAGTGGTTTGAGCATTGGCCTGCTAAACCCAGCATTGTGAGTTCAATCCTTGTGGGGGGCCACATAGGGAACTGGGGCAAAAATCTGTCTGGGGATTGGTCCTGCTTTGAGCAGGGGGTTGGACAAGATGACCTCCTGAGGTCCCTTCCAACCATGATAGTCTAGTTCCCCAGACTCCAAAGAAGGTAGGCTCTGTTACACCGGCTGGGGATCTGGCCATAAACTATAAGGCTGAAAAGTTAGTGTATCTGCTAGCCTACAAACTTAAACAAAAGAACTGACTACCTGCTATCCAGTCAAATACAGCTATATTAGCCCAAATCAGCATGGAATTGCTTTGCAAATCAGCATGTATCTTTGGGTTTTTTCCTAAAAGGAAAAAGATAAAAATCATATTAAAAACAGAGGCCTTGTGATAAAACCCTCTCAAGATGCTACAACAGGGGCTTTTTAAAAACTTGCTTTGCACACACACCGAGGTTCGTTTATATTCCACCTCGAATGCAAACATTTTCTGTTGATTCATAGACTAAGGTAGGAAGGACCATTACACCATCTAATCTGACCTCTGGGACAACATAAGCCACGCAATTACACCCCTTTACCCCAGTGGTGAAACAAATAACCTGTACTTGACTAAAGCATATCTTGCAGAAAGGCATCCAGTCTTGATGTGAAGACAACAAAAGCATCTATCACTCCCCTTGGCTAGTTGTTCCAATGAGTAATCACGCTCACTGGCAAAAGTTTGTGCCTTATTTCTCATTTGAATTTGTCTGGCTTTAACGTTCAGTCATCGGATCTTGTTGTGTCTTTCTTCACTAGATTGAAAGGTTAATGGTAACCAGATACTCAACACAGTATTAACAAGGGAGAAGGAGCACAAGCCAAAATAGGGAAAGAATAAGAAAGAATATTTAGATAAGTTAAATGTATTCAAGTCGGCAGCGTCTTATGAAATTCGTCCTAGGGTACTTAAGGAACTAGCTGAAGCAATCTCGGAAACATTAGCAATTATCTTTGACTGAGAACTCATGGAGGACATGTGAGGTCCCAGAGGACTGGAGAAGAGAAAACAGAATATCAATATTTTAAAAGTGGGAACAAAGAGGACCTGGAGAATAACAGACCAGTCAACCTAACTTCAATACCTGGACAGTTACTGGAACAAATTATTAAACAATCAATTTGTAACCAGCTAGAGCCTAATAGGATTATAAGGAATAGCCAGCATGGATTTGTCAAGAATAAATCATGCCAAACCAGCCTCATTTCCTTCTTCGACAGGGTAACTGTCCTAGTGGATAGGGAGGAAGCAGCATCTTGATTTTAGCAAGGCTTCTGACACTGTCCTACATAATTTAGGGAAATACAATCTGGATGAAATTGCTGTAAGTGGATACACAACTGGCTGAAAGTCTGTACTGAGAGTAGTTATCAGTGATTCACTGTCAAACGAGGAGGGTGTACGTAGTGGGGTCCCACGGGGGTCAGTCCTGGGCCCATGACTAGTCAATATTTTCATTAACAACTTGGAGAATGGAGTGGAGAGTACGCTTATAAAATTTGTAGATGACCAAGCTGGGAGAGGTTGCAAACACTCTGGAGGATAGGACTGGCATTCAAACCAACCTTGACAAATTGGAGAATTGGTCTGAATTCAACAAGATGAAATTCAATAGAGACAAGTGTAAAGTACTTCACTCAGGAAGGAAAAAAATCAGCTGCACAACTACAAAATGGGGAAGAACTGGCTAGGCTAAAAGGACATGGAGGTTTAGTGGATCACAAATTGAATATGAGTCAATGTGATGCAGCTGTGAAAAAGGCTAATGTGATTCTGGTATGTATTAACGGGAGTGTCATATGTCAGACATGGGAGGTCATTCTCTGGCTCTACTCAGCACTGGTGAGGCCTCAGCTGGCGCTCTGTGTGCTGTTCTGGGCACTATACTTTAGGAAAGATGCGGATAAATTGGAGGAAGTCCAGAGGGGAGCAACAAAGATTATAAGAGGTTTAGACACCCTGCCCTATGAGGAAAGGTTAAAAAAAAGACAATGTTTGCAAAAAGAAGACTGAAGGGGGGACCTGATCGTCTTCAAATATGTGAAGAGCTGTTATAATGAGGACAGGTCAACTGTTCTCCATGTCCACTGAAGGTAGGACAAGTAGCAATGGGCTTAATCTGCAGCAAGGAAGATTTGGGTTAGCTATTAAGAAAAAGGTTCTAACTGTAAGTTAAGCTCTGAAATAGGCTTCCAAGGGAGGTTGTGGAATCCCCATCACTGGAGGGTTGGAAGAACAAACTCCACAAACCCGTCAGGAATAGTCTCGGTTTACTTGGTTCTGCCTCCGCGCAGGGGGCTGGACATGATGACTTGTCAAGGTCCATTCCAGCCCCACATTTCTACGATTCTAGATTAAGGAAACCTTTAGTCCCTGTCTAGCAGTTTCATTTTCTGAATCTCACAAGCTAACACACAAGTGTTGTGTTTGGGTGTCCAATAAATCATAAGATGATTCACACATTTGTGTGTAAATTTTACAGGAAAAAATGTCTATACACCTTAGTTTTTGTAAACCCCAGACACGTTAAAAAAACACTTTTTTTTTTTTTTAAAAACTAAAACTACTTGATTGTGGCCCTACAGTAAACTTTCTATTTAACAAAAACTAACTGGATGCAGACAGCATTGTACAGTCGTTCAATTTAATTCACCTAGAGCGATAACCATAAAATATGACAGAGCAAAACACTGGCGCCATATAAACTAAACTCAAAGACTCCAATGAATCTTCGCTTAAATAATAATATATTTATAAGTTTAATGCCTCTCCAACCTCTCCTTAAAATCAGAATAATCCTCCAGGGGCATCCTTAGACCTGCAAATATCGATCCTGTCTGGTCTGTGATTTCTCTGTGAGCATCATCTCCAAGGAGCACGTGATGCTGCATGCGCTTGGTGCCTTTGGTGGGAGCTGAACATACTTCCTGGCATCTTCATAAAACATGGCTCGCCCCAGGTTGTAGAAATGATGCAAAAGCCCTACAGAGCCCAGATGTGGCGCTGATCCCCCAGTGCAACTACTGAAGTCAACGGGAATGTAAAGTGCTCACAGATCACCTGCTGTTATATACCTGATACCGCAGAATTGGCATTGCCTAGAGGCTTTTTGCCTGGTCCAATCGGTATTACTTTCCTGCACTCACTGGGAGCTGTAACGCCTCCCACGTTTCGTTAATGTGCTATTTGCTCCCTCTTCTAACCATTTGTGGAGATCAAGGCTAGTGAGACCTATGGTGGAACCAAGCCTCAATCAGGTCCTTGCAGCCTTGCGGCCCCCTGCTCTGTTCTGTCCCAGTCCCACACATCTCTTCCACGTTCTAGATGCTGGATCTCCACAGAGGGCAGATGACCAAAAATGGCAAAAGGGGGGGTGTTTGAGGACCAGAGCTCAAGTTACTCATGGGTTGACAATTAAAGGCTATTGAATTTAAGTCTATTTCAAGAGCATACAATAAAGCTGTCTTTGGGTGGAGTAAATGATTCTCTACAAGCTCCCCTGGGATGGTATCTAACACATATCTGGCGTGTCTTTATATGCGCATTTGCTAATACAAAATCCCTACAACAAAGCTCTGTAATCTGGGAGCCAGATTCTCAGTTATGCCAGTGTCAATCCAGAGCACCTTTGATGACTTTGATTAAATTTGCTGAAGTTATGCTGCTACAAGTGAGATCCTGCCCCTGGGACATTTAGTGAGTGGTCTTTCTACAAGAGTCTCTTCCAACATCAAGGGAACTTCTGCATGCAGAACATGGTCCAGAATAACAGCCTATTCTGCAATCATATTAGCATAAAAAAAGCCAAAGTCTGCTTTCAGTGTAACTCGAGTCACTGAGGGAGTGGGAGAAAGATCGGTCTGGACTAGCTATTACTAGTAAGCTCGTGGGGAAACCGGTTTCAGTACAGAATGAAGTGACAGTTAATCGCAGCCCTTCTGAAAATGGCAGCTCTTTGATGTGCAAGAGAAGAGAACTTTAAATGGATGATCAGAAAGGATCTCCCGATAGTGCTGCAGAAATAACTTACTGTCTCCAAATGGGTTTAAACTGGCATTACGTGCTGTCTGCACCTTCCCCGCTCTTGATGTGGCTTCTGTGAAGACATAAACAAAGCCAGTGGCTCTCGCAAAAGATTTTGAAATCCCAAGGAATATCCTGTATGGTCTGTTTCTCGGATCTCCCATATGGGGAAGTAAAATATATATCAAATTAAATCCAGGCATAATTCAGGGCTAGGCACAGAACTTCCCCAAGAACACTGACCTGGGAAGGGGGAAGTGAGCCCCCCCCCCCGTGGAGGTCGCTTATCTGCATGGAGGGAAACAGTGAGGAAAGTAGGATTCTAGAACCCCCGGTAGTGACGCATGGGAGAGGTCCCTGTGCGCACAGTGGGGTCATGTGGGCTGTAGTGATATCAGCTGCCTGTTTCATGTCTGTTTCATCCAGACCTGCGAGACTCTGGACAGAACTCCATTGACTTCAATATGAGCTCTGCACATCAATCCAGGAGCTAGACAGCCAGTAAGGTATACAGGGTGAGTCTATATCTCCAACTCCTAGGCAGAGACGCGGCAGGCAGCTCTGCGCACTCCTCTACCCACAGGTGCTGCCCCAGCAGCTCCCATTGGCTGTGGTTCCTGGCCAATGCGAGCTGCGGAGCCAGCACTCTGGGCAGGGGCAGCGTGCAGCCCTGCCTGCCAAGCCTTCACCTAGAAGCAGCCAAGACAGGTCGCCACTTGTGGGGAGCCGCCCAAGTTGAGTGCCCCCCAGGTCCAGCACCCCAAGGCCCCTCCCATGCCCCAACTCTTTGCCCCAAGCCTGCATACCACACACCCCCCGTGCCCAACTCCCTCCCAGAGCCAGCGTCCTGCACCCCCCACACCACAACCCCCAGCCCCCTCCTGCACCCAAACTCCCTCCCTCTTAGTCAACAGCATTTTTCACTTACCGGCACCCCCCTATTCCCCCAACATGCTGGATAAACCAGCTTTTACTGTAACACTGTTGTCTATGGACAGCAGTCAAATCTCAGATGGATAACTGAGGGCCACGCCATACCATCCCAGGGCGAAGCCGGCAGGAAGGGGACAATGTACTGAGAAAAGGCCTTGAGGTAGCCCTCATGGAGCTCCATCCTGATGTGGCCAAAGCCACAAGTCTCCAAAGCTACAGAACCACAGACCCACAGAGATGTCCATCCCCAACCCGGTGTGATCTCAGGAGCTACATGCAGAAGGCCTGTCCCTCCCACTACATCATGGGTCCTACTCCCATGGCCCCATTTGCCAGGATTGGTCTCTCAGGAGCCACTCTGCCAGTGAATTCCCAGTAGGTGTCAGAAGTAAGGCCCTCAGCTGCGCCTGCTCATTACTGCTGAGGCCCTAATGAGCCAGTGAGGCTGCCTGACAGACTGCCCAGACTGATTGGCTGAGGAAGCCAGCAGCTCGTTCTTAGACCTAGCAGCAGCAGCTCGCTGGCTGCTCAACGTGCATGCCCTTGGCCTCCCTGTGCTTATCTCTACAGGCCCTGCTCCTGCTCTGCTCCTCCACCACGTCAACCCAGATCCTGCCCTGCACTCCACCTTGTTCCCATCCCGTCCCAGCCTTGCTCCTGCCTCAGAACCAGCCTTGCTCCTGCCTTCCCTGACCCCTGGTAATCCTGTTCCGATCCTCAGCTCTGATTCCTGACTCTGACTCTGCCTTGACCCTTGATTTTGGGATTCACATGCCGACCACTAAGCCAGACTGACTCTGCCTTGACACTAGGTCAGACTCCCACTTCGACCACTAGGCCTGACTGCCTACGACCTGATTCACTGAGAGGAGGTCGCTTTTAGCGGTGTTAGCTTCCATTCAGAGATCCCGGGGCAACTGGTAGCAGAGCGTGGCTCCTCCTCCTCCCCTTGGCATAGCCCTGAAATCCCTAAGCCCCAACTCTGCTGAGCTGAGGAACAGGGGAATGCGCCCTTTTGGGTCACTCTCAGAGAAGGGCAGTCCAGGACCATGTTGAGAAGGGCTAGTCTGCAGGATGGACAACCTGCCAACAAAGAGCAGAGCCACTGTACCTTAGTCCCCTGCCACCACCTTGCTGTCCCAATAAATCACAACCCATTTTTATTTTAATGCACCTTCCACAAAGTGATCCTTTTGTGCACGAAGCATCTCCCGCCCCCAGGTTCTACACCCAGCTCTGTCTCCACTGATAGCAAAGTCCTAGAAACTGCGGCCAGTGAAGAGTTGACAATGGATTCAAGTCATCCAAAAAAAATAATTTTTCCTTTAGGCTGCAGCTGTATGTTCTCAAGGTTTTAGCCACTGGTGAAATATGGGATTATATAGACAAGAGAAAAGCCCTGGAAAAAACAGATTTGTAATAGGGATGAGAAAAGACTTAACAGAGGTGGCACTGGTCAGTTCGAGAGAGAGAGAGAGAGAATGTGTACACACACACGCGCAAGCATGCCCACACACATGCAATTCGAAGGCCCAGTGCTGCATTATTTTCAACCCCCAAATTCCCGCTGCCCTCAGTGGATACACAGGAATGGAGGATCGATGCTGGAGAGGAGTGAAAAGCAAGAATTGTTTCACGCAAGTGTTTCTAGTCCATTCTGTTTTGCTGAACATCAACACCAGGGGCTGTGAGTTTTCCCAGTTAATTATACTGCAGGATTTGCTGAGCTCCTGTTACAATTCCAATTATAAAGCAATGGAAATCCTAGAACCTCGACCGCCTGATCAGAGTTCTGAGCCATGTGGGTGTGAGGAGCTAATATCACCTTGGGACTGGAACTTCTGAAGCCCTCACAATGCAATTGAATATCCAGCTGTCCATTCTTTTCATGCCCTGCTCTCAGAGGGACTATGAAAGTCCCAATCCACCAAGGTGGCAACTTCAAAGAAGGTGCATCGCCATTTCGCAGGAGGCACCGGGCACCTCGCAGGAGGCACTGGGCACCTCACAGGATCGGGCCCCCAGAGCTTCATGTCGCAAGAGTCACCCCATTTTTGGAGCTCGCAGGAGCCATGCCCAGGATGTCTGAGGGAGAGAGGCTGCAGCAGATGCTGTGTCTTAAAAAGCCATAAAACTCTTTTACAACCAAAGATAAAATTTGATATTTTTCAAATATTTTTTTTTCCATCGGAAGTTGCCAATCTTGTCAATTAAGCAGTTTGCAGGAGGTTGTTGGGGGAGGGAGAAGAGGGGGATCAACTTTTATCACAGGGTAGCTAAGCTCTGAAAGCTTCAGTGGCATCGGACCTGACCAAGTCGAGCTCTCACCCTCCTTTCTTCACTTGACACAGAAATGGCACAATCAGTCCCAAGTGGCACAGACATGAAATGTTATTTCTGTTACATAAACTCTTGGATCCAGGCACTTCAACCTCTTGCACAATTAAAGAGCTGAGAAAAAGAACCTCTTAAATACTGAATTCAGGTATTTTGAAAGCTGCATCGATGCATTACCAACAGAAGACAACTACTAAATATTGACTTTTTTTCTCAAATACAATGGCATTTTGAAAATCCAACCAACCAAGCATCCATTTTACAAGGGAAACATATCACACGGTTGCTTAACCATCACTCCAGCCCCCTAGATATTTCCACAGGGCCAAATTCTGTCCCCCGTTATGACCGTGTAAACTGAAATCAAAGAGGATAATCCAGATTTAGGGCTTGATTCAAAGCCCATTGAAGTGAATGGAAAGACTCTTTTCAATTTCAAATCAACTTCAAGTCAGTTTTTTATACGAGTAAGATCAGAGCCTGCCCCATTCATTCAATGGGTTTTAAAGAAGTTGAGAGTCAAGACAGGATTTAGTCCTCCTGAATGTGCCTATTGAGTGGGCTAATCCCAAAAAATGTTAGGAGTTGGAGCTGGAGGAGACATACTAAGTAATCAACTTAATATCATCAACCTCAAATTCAGAAATCATGAGATTTATTATTTTCAAGCCAGATTTCTTTTAAAATAGTAAGTTTAGGTTATTTTTATTTGCCTACTAATTTTTGAGCCTAAAGAGTTTGTGACTTCAAGCTTTAGAGCAAACGTACATCTTTTAAAATTAAAGTTGGGATTCTTATGTGGATTCCCACAGCTGAGGCTCTACGGAAAAAATGCAAAAATTGTGAGACTTGTAATAAAACTGTCAGAGTTGGCAAAATTCACCAGGATTGCTCTCTACAATATATTGGGTCCAACCTAGTTTGTCTCAAGTAACCAGACGTCTGCCACCTCCCAATAGAAGGTCATCCCAGCATGGCCACACCCTGTTGTGCTCATCTCCTTGCTTAGCTGTTTTGTGCAGCTATAAAGCACATACTGCTGACAACTTTCCAGTGTGCCGTTATGCCAGTTTAATATTGTTACCAGTAAATGTCAATGCCCTATTTCCTCTGTCACTGTCTAATGAAAATATCATACAAATTTGGACACAGAGCAGTAGAGAATTGCTGTAGATTTGCCCCTTGATAAATCAGACATATTGTATAATTTCATTATGCTACACTGCAGATATTGGTAAACAGGCCTTGAAAGAGAAATTCAGCTCAAAAGGCATTTGGAAGGACTGGATACCAGGAAAAAAATCACCCGTGTTTTTACAGACATCAAGATTTCTTTTTATACTAGTCACCCAGTAGTAACCTCTTTTCCTCTGCCTCAGCATGCTCTGGTGGGGCTAGATTCTGCCAGAAGAAAATCTGGCGCAATTCAGCTGCAGTTAATGATGCATTATTGAAGCTAATGGAGTTACTCAGGATTCAGGAAGGAGTAAGTGAGAGTGGGGAACTGGTCTCACAACAGGAATGGCTCTTTTGCAGCGTAACATATAACCTATTTGGTTTAACCGCCAGCACTCCAGTAATGTGCATTATCTGTGATGATGTATGTAAACAACTACTGATTTGTCTCCTCATCCGACCCGTTATGTAGGAAGCAATCGCTCCCTTTGCACTGCCAGGGGAAAAGAAAAATCTCCCATGATCACCAATTTAAAGAGAAGTAAGATCTTCCCCTTCACTTCCTCCTTGGTACCTAATAATCACACTTGTGTGAAGCTGTTACCGTACATAACGAAAAGGGAAAGCTTCCTTGGAGAGCCCAACAATCAGACAATTTTTAAGATCATGGAGCATTAAACCATTCCCAATAGGGTTTACTAATCAAACAGCCAAATCCTTCATAACCAACCAATCCCTACAGAGCAATTAAATCCTTCCCCTTTAAAACACTTGGCATACTGTCTGGGGACAAAAAGAAAAATTTGCAAAATTCATTTGATAAATTAACCAGGGAAAAGGAAGAAGTGAATCAAGCTTTGTTCTTCTCATTTTTTTTAATTATGGAATTCACAATGCCTGAATAATGTTTAATAAGAACTATGAAAATTCCTAACAGTATTACAACACAACACAAAAGAATTAACCTGGTTACCGTGAAAAATTGCATATTTAATTAAGAACAGAGAGTTCAAAACTATCCAGAGATTTCAAAAGTATTGTTGCCTAAGGGCCTAAATTACATGCTTGCAGTGCTGCTAACAGTGCTAGTACGCACAATCTTTACCCAAGTGCCCCCATTAAGTGACAATGGGCAGATGACATCAAATTCATTTCAAAAGCAACAGGAATTAAAGCATTCGCTTGGGTAGTTTGGGGAAAAGCGACTATCCTGCTGGTACAAATCAGACCCCTTGTTGACAAAAGCAATAATTAAAGAATAATGTTAATTAGCTGCTTTTATTTGGAAGAAAGTACAGTAGCAGGAGACTCTTAAGTACTGGAGTCAGGGCTGCAAAGCTCTGTGCAGCCTTCTCCTTGTGGAAAATTAAAAAGAGCAGCAGCCTTCCTCTGGATTTCCACAGGACGATTTGCTAATCAGGTATTTGCCTGAGCAATATTCATAGGCTAGATTACAATATCCACACTCAGGAAAAAACGGTGCAAGAGAGAGAGAGGCAGCAATTTTTGCAACATACTAAGCTTTATACCAGAAAAAACCAAATCCCCTCCTAGTCTAAGCTACGCGAGGGTCACGAAACTCGCAACGTGGGCCAACTGATGGGGTACAATCTAACGTCTGCCCATCCTTCGGCTTCTGCAGCATGAAAGCTGGGCTCTTGCAGAAATTAAGAGTCAACGAGGATTACTGCAGTGTAGCCCATTACCAGCCTGCTGCATGGCACATCCGGTAGCATTTCCATTCGGCTCAAGGGCAGGGAACCAGGGTACTGAGAACTCACGAACGTGGGGCTCAGCCTAACCATGGCGGTCTACTTACACTTGTCGTTTTTAATAGTTTATGCTGTACCAATACAGGCACTGAAGCGCTCACATCAGGCTGATGCCATCAGCCCAGGATGCATTCCACAGAACAATACAGCAAACAGCACTTCCCATCTCTAAAACCCATCACAAAACACTAACCAAGTGCCAGGTCAGCCCTGGGAGGTCAGTGGTGGTATTAATGGTCTCCCCTTTTTACAGGCAGGGAAGCCAAAAGCCTTCAGTGGGAATTACACCAGCGACGGGCAGACAAGCCCAAGGCTACACAGCAGGGATCGGTAAAACAGCACAGGCCTTCCCCTCTGGCAGCAATCAGGAAACTTTGCAGGGGGGAAATCAGCGAGAAAGCCCCTTCGAGCAGATCTAGGGGTGGAGCGTCAAGTGTGACAGGCACCTACCATACACATGGACTCCAAGCAGGGATTGGGGACAGCACTTAGTAGGGCGTCCCGAATCTTCCCCTACCCAGCAGCTAGGGGCTGGCCCACCCAGGTGTTGCCTCTGGAGCCTGCTGGGGCTTGACGCCGAGCTTTCACATCTACGCCCCAGTTAGTCGGCCAGCCAGCGAGTGCCTGGCAAACTTAGTCCAAGGCTGGAAACATCAGACTCAGGCTGGGAGAGATTAATGTCATTTCAAGCTCGGCAGCTCATTGCCTAGTGGGCAGCTTGCACGGACACAAACGACGTTCTGCCACTGGCCTGAACCCTGCGTGACAACACGAGGCATGGCACAGGGTGGGGAGGGGAGTTTGGACACTGAATATGGAGAGCGGAGAGCAGGCTTTTCCTAGCCATCTCCCAGGTGGGAGGGAGCTGCATACCCAGCTCCACCCATTTGTGGGCTCAGGTGGGGGGGGGAAAGGGGTACACGGCCCACAGCACATTGCAGTACATTGTGTCATCCCCCACAAGTACCAGCCAAGATGCTCCCTGCACCAGCAAGGACCTGGAAAGGGCAACACAAAGCCTGGAGTTTAGTCCAGAGGATCACAACACCACAAAGGACCCGCCAGGCAACCCACCCTCACACGTCATTTCCATTCATGTCTGAGATCACTGGACAATAACGTTCCTCTGTTTATGCCTTTTATAGCTCGCCGGGATTGTAAGGCCATGTTCACAATCCTTCCCCTGAGTGGACATATTAATCCTCTCAACAGCACTCTTTGGCTTACCTGGCCCATCACGCTGCCCCATCCGTCCTCTGATCTGTTATCAGCATACCCAGAACAACAGCTGATCCGCAGGGCCACCAAGACCTCATGCCATTCCCCCTTTCCCTCCAAATGTCTCAGTTTTGCAAAAGCATCCAGACTTCTCTTTATCCTCCACCAAATTAATAGCACCATGGAGGCAGCAAGATTTTTCCGTGTATCCTTCTGAACAGTACACTTACTCGGTCAGCCAAATAATCAGCTAGGTTTGATATTTCCTCCAGTCACTCAGAGCACTTAGGTCCAAGAGTGCAGCATGTGTTCAGAGCAGAGGAGGGAATTTTCCAGCCACTTTTGTCTTCCCAATCTTCTGTTAAAGTATCAGACAACGCAAAGGACACTGCCTGCGAGAGTGGCTCTCTCTGTAGTCTCCAATTCTTTCCTCAGCAGTTCTTTAGGAGCCAAGGCTCAGGGAGTGACCTCAGCGCCCTCCTTGCCAATCCACAAGCGGACCCTTCAGATAGCCCAGCTTATGGTATTCTCTGTCTTAAGTGTGTTTGAAACAAACCTTCGCTGGAAACCTCTGGGCCTAGACATCTCTCAAATGAAGGGAGTGGGGGAGGAACACTATCATGTTTTTATTTGTTAAAAGGTCTCAGCACTTTATTCTACTCTTTGCTCCACAGCAATCCAAACCTAAAGGTGAGGTCCTCAGAATGAATACAGAGGATCGAGGGAAGGCATTGTTCTGACCATAAAAACACAGGATCGGACAGACAAGGAACTGAGGCTGCTTCAAAAGCATCTCAGAAAGGAGGAAGACTCCATCTGCTCTACATATGGAGCACAGGACTCTACTAGACTCAGTGGTGCCATCATGCCAACCTCTCAGTTCCAGACTAGATGGTCTATTTAAGGAGGAATCAAAAAATTTTTTCTCTGCCCTCCACATTCTGTAGCTGCCACCACGCAAAAGGGCAAGCACCAGACAATGGAATCCCAGTACTTAACAGGGACGTGGGATACTCAGGACAACACAGTCGGTGTGGCAGAGGTTTAGAGAGGGTCTATCTAAACAAAGATGACCCCAGAAACTAGGGAAGTGGTATTAGTGGCTGGGAATTCAATACTTTAGTGTCATACTCTGAAGAGGATTGTTCCCTGGAGGGGAAAAGAGCCACCATCATGGTAGGTGCAGTCTAAAGACTCATGAGATCAGTAGAACCACAGTAGCTACCATGACTGTGTAGCCAGCACCCCTGGAGCTTGACCAGCTCTTCATGAACTACCTGCTCATCCCAGCTCTCTGATGAGGGCACCTCCTCTAAGCTAAAAGGACACGAAATAGACAAAGCCGCCATGGTCTCTATAAGGAGACGCCCAGGGGATTCCCGAATCTGCAGAGAGTTTAAAGCAGAAGTTCCAGTGGATATGGCGCTCCCTGCTTTGCCAAGGGAATGGGAATAAACTTAGAAATCAAAAAGGGATTGGATATTAATGTGGCTAACCAAATTAGCCATCGTTATCATAATTAACAACAAACATTTTGGGAGGGATATTAAACCTCAGGCCTTAGACAGTTTCCAACTATTAGGTGATCAGGATGAAACCTAATATAGGAGGCAGATTACCCCACATTTGACACCTTCCTCAGAGACAAGACACTGGACTAGAGGGGCTGCCATCTGATCTGGGCCGGTAACTCCTGTGTCGGTAACTTTCAGCTATCACTAGTAACCCCGCAGCACCAGCAGCCTAGAGTGCACTGACACTATTCCACATCTGTACGAGGGTCCGGGGTCTCAGAAAGGAGCAGGAGGGTTTAGATACCAGGTAGAATGTTCACTAGAGCCTTGGTGAGTTAGGAGCCGTAGGGCCATTGCCTTTTGCAGATAGTTTTCTCCAACTCCAGCTGGCAAGGGAGAACCTGAACTCAGAAATCCAAGCTGACTGATGCAGAAGCTACAGTAGCAGAAGTGCACAGGTAAGAATGCTAAAAATTATGTGCAGCACAATTGGATCCATTAGCGCTATTCAAATGAGAACAAAACAAATGACATCTTTCTACCACCCAACCGATTCCCACCAGCCATCATAAATGAAAACTGTACAACCCCAATAAACTCTCCAGGAATCAAAGCACGGCTCATTATCAAATCACTCTGCCGATGTGCTAGATCAGGGGTATAGGCAGACCCTGGGCCAAATCCAGACCACCAGATGCTTTTGAACGGACCCCAAAATCTTTTTATTTACGTATCACTTTTTTTTTATTATTATTATTATTATTATTTTCTCTGGACCTTGACAAAAAAAATTGACTACTCCATGCTAGACTGATTCTAAAACAACTAACACACAGCAATCAAACACAGCAAATGAGGAAACCTAACCTTCTGCAACACAAATGGGACTTCTCCCAGAGGCACTGAGCACATGTATCTCTGACAAACTTTATTCAGAGCTGCTGGTGCTCAGCACCACTCCTGAGCAGACCCTTGGTTGTCTCACTGGTTAGAGAGGAGAAGACTAGAAGTCGGGGGTCCTGGGCTCTATGCTAGTAAGACCCTGGACTCAAAGCCCAGCCCACTGGGTTCTTGGGTAGAGCCTGGTGTGGATACAAAATTTGTATCTAAATCCTGTCCACAATCCTCAAAAATGGTCCATGGATCTCCATAGCTATAAAGCGGACTTGCAAGGCTCTACCCTTGGGGAGCAGCCTTGGCTGTTGCACCACACGGACTCATCCAGTTACCCAGGAATTCACAAGCTTAGGAGAGCCAGCTTCAAGGGCTCCTTGACCTGCTTCCTGATTGCCCACCTGGTCTTGACCCTGGCTGATGACCGTACATAAACTTTCTGTTTCCTTTCTGACCATGGCTGAGCAACAAGCCATTGTCCACTAGCTGCTACTAGGCCCTGTCTTGCCTGACCCTATCTTGCTGCCTCACAGTACCTTCCCCTTGGATTGGATCTCCTGGGTACTGAAACTCTTGCAACAACTCTGACCACTGATCTGGGCTGTCCTTCAATCTGCATGTCCCCTGGGCAGCAAGTATACCCAGTTCCGCTACCATCCTGCTGTGTGGCAACGGGCAAGACACGTAACATAACTCACTAAAATCCTTTATGCTTCCGTCACGCCGCCTGTAAAATGAGAGCGGTAATAATTACCAAAAGACCCAAAGAAGAGCTCTGTGTGGCTTGAAAATTCTCCCTGTCACCAGCAGAAGTTGGTCCAATAAAAGATATTACCTCCTCCACCTTCTCTCTCTACCTCTCTGGAATTAAGTCACATGTGTGAAGTGCTTAGAGATCTTCGGCTGAAAGCAGCTATGTCAGCATGCTGTATGATTATCAATAAAGAATAAACGCACTGTGCAGCCAGGCCAGGCAGCAAGATGTTATTTAGCCAGCGCTGCTGCTCTCTCCAAATCTCCCAGATGAGTGGCTCTGCCTATGCTACATGTTACAAGACTCAGTGCCAGGTATCAGGTAATACTTTATTATGTTATCCTGATGGACGAAAACAAAGAAAGCCTGAGGTCCTAACTTCAGCAAGAGCATTACCCACAGGCAAGCAGGCCCCACTCAGAGCAGCTGACGCACGACACAGCTCCCACTAGAGTAATATTTACACCAGGTTCAAATTGGCTATTTACTTTTTTAGAAATCTGTGTTGCAGAACCAGCTCGCACGCACACGCAGACCAATTAATATTCAAACAGCCCTACGTTAGCTGAGAGTCACTTAAACTGCAGCAAAATAAATACTCAAGGGCCCTGGTTCAGCTTCCGAGAAAACGTTACACCAAATCAGTCAAAAAAATAATGACACAGTGAGGCGACATTCAAAAGCACTGAGACCATTTTGGAATAAAATATATATATATATACACGTGTGTGTGTGTGTGTGCGCGCACACACACAATCTAGCATCTAAACTTAGAACAAATGACCTCTTCTTGTTGTGCAACATACACAGCCAGCAGAAAAGCGCCAGCCGATGGAATTCTGCAAAAAGGCTCTTTGTTGCCTCTGCCAAAATAAATAATATTAATGCTCAGCTAAAGCAACAGCAATCCATTACACACAGTCCTTTCAACTGGCTTCTTTTCTCTTATATTATCATATGCTGCTGCTATGAAATGTACCTGGATGAGTACAAAACTGATTTAATCATTAGCCCCTCTCTCTAACCAAACAACCAGAGCAATTCCTGAACTGCCATAGGAATCTGCCATTTAGTCTTCCTGGGATAACAGAGGTGAAATTCACACAGGATAGAAAATCCCAAGAGGGGTGTGAAGGTGTGTATGCGCACAAATAGAGTCTACATGCATGCCCCACTGTCCTCTCCTGGATGGAATCAGAAATACTCATCCATGTGTCATAGATCCTATACTGCTAACAGTTTACAGAGAGACTCATTTAGTTTAAGAAGCAGGGGCCTGCTCTTTTGTACCAGGAGACTCCAAGTTCTGGTCCTGTGGATGCACAAAGTCCCACTTGACATGGATTGTAGCCTAAGGACAACTGTGTATTCCCCCCAGTGGGCACTGGTTTGTTACAATACTTGGCGCTTCCATCCTTGAAGTACTGTACAAACACTGGGCCCAATCTTGCATCCTTACTCACTCAGAATAGCCACTGGATGCAGAGTGTTTTGGGTGGGCGAGGGACATGGGATTGGGCCCAGTAACTCTGAATGCAATGGGCCCCAAATACAGTACAGCTTTATAACAGAAGGCAACTTGCAAAGCTGGGCAGTGGGACACGGTATCATGAATACCAGAAAATACCAGGAAGGGAAACAAGTAGTAGCAAGTTTGACGCAGATTTCAGTCTGTTCGCTCTCTTTCGCCACAGAAATACCCACAGGAATTATGGGTTGTTATTGCAGATTATTCCCTGAACACAGGCCAGGGGCTGCAGACACAAGCATCACTTCCAGCACTTGTATACAACCAGTCAGGATAAAAGGGCTGCACTCTCTCTAAGTCCCCGTTAATTAACAAGCACTGCAGTACATAATGAACACTTCGGCTTTCTAGTCTAGCTAAACCTTTGGTTAGATTCCTCTGATAACCCCCAGCCCTCTGATGGCTGACATCTTTCTGGCTTCAGGGGCCAAATTTTCACAGTACAGTATACTAGTGCTCTGTGCAAAGGTGCCTGCACAACCCATTTACACACACGATTACTGAAAATGCACGTGTAAGTCAGGCATCTGTGTGCACCAGTAGCCGTTTACTATGGAACCTCAGAAGGCAGGTACATGCAAACACCTGACCTGAGCACACAATCACTGCAATTGCATGTGCAAATTATGTGCTAAATTGCACATGTATTTTGGTGTTCTGAATCTGCCTTTAGGGGGCCATTTTCTACGTGGGACATGGAAATCAGAACAGGCTGCACTGAACACACTCCGTGCTGTGGGAGACAACGTCCCTCATTTTTCCGCCACTCTGAGTGTACTTGTTAAGTGTGCAATGGCACCCTCTCTACGTGCACAATCTCCATCAAAACTAGAAGGCCACTGCACTGGCCATTCCTGAGAACACAAGAGCGAATAATCATCAAAGCCAGCGTCCAAGTGAGACGTTGAACAAGCTTTACCCCTGCTCTGAATCCTGCAAACACGATTTCTACTCCGACTGCCGTTCCCCCAAATCATCCCGACAACTGACTCATGGGTAACAGCTCTGCCACCGACTCCTCTGGGCAGAAGGCTTTGTACTGAGCGGTGTCAGTCAGGTAAATACACACAATGCTGACAGAGGTGTTCACTAGGGGCGAATCCCTTGCACAAACACCCACCCCATGCCCAGTCCAGAGGAGCCTGTGCAAGGACCTGGCCCCCACTAATACCCCACTTAAACCCTGCTCTGGGGATTTACATGTGGCTCAGCTGGTGCCCGTCTGTCTGCCCAGGGGAGAAATGTCACCCCATGTGACTCCAGATAAACTCAGTGAGCTGGATTCTGCCCTCGGTTACCCCCATTCAACCCCAATGACTGTCACGAAGAGCAGGATGTGTCTCAATGGCAGCTTACCTCTCTGGGGAAACTTGTGTAACAAGCATCAGCTCCTTTGAAGCCTGGCCTGTCTATTGCTGCTCAGAAACAGAAAAACCTCCCCAGCCTTGGGATTTTAAAGGGTCTGATTCTCCCCCTGCTGAAATCAGTGGGAATTTTATCACTGCAAGGCATCTTGCTCTCTCTTAAACCTCAGCAAAACGTTGAGCTTGGAAACAGAAAGAAATAAGGGCCAAATATGTGAGCACAGGACTGGGTGCCAGGAGTCCTGGGTTCTAATGCCGGAACGAACACCAACCATCTCTGTGGCCTTTGGAAAGTCATCTCAGCTTCCACATCTGCAAAACAGATATAATGCTATAGGGCTGATGGGAAGATTCATTAATTAGCTAAGGCTTGTAATATGCTTTGAAGATGAAAAGAGCTACATATTGTTTGTCTTAGGAATCTTCCCCCACCCAAAAAATAGCATATTAGAACAGAGCAACACTCCCACATTAAACCTACTAAATAAAACAAGATCTTTTCTGCTTTTCCCTCACTCTGTAACAAACAAAAATGCATCTAAAGCAGCATAAAAAAGTGTAATCACCAAAAAATGTGGTAATAAAAATCAGAAAGAGATGCTCATGTAATATACATAGGAAAGTGTTACAAAAAGGGGAACACTTTTTAATAAGGTCTACAAGTATGTATTCTTCCTCCATCAGCCTCAAGATTTATTGACCCAAGAAGCCATATTGACTGAATAAATCTTGATAATGACCTCAGCAAAAGTCAATACCTGCTTATTATCTCCCAAGTTGGGGAATTACATCTTTCTATAATAGGTGCCAGAAGGTACCAAATGTTCTGAGAATATTCATAGAGCCTTTTTGGATGGAATGAATGTCCTCGAGGTTCATTTTCCAATTTGAGAGGGACTCTTCCTATGCTCTATATAAAGAAACCATGCTGCAGATCCATTTTCTATCTCAAGGTACAAGAAAAAAAAAACATCTGTATTTGCACATACTGTAGCTTTCGAACCCTAAATTAATTTAAACCAGATCTCTGCTCTAGGAGCAGGATTCTTCAGGTCCTGAACCCCTCAGTCCCTGCAAAGGTGCCTGCATTTTCATTCGTAACATTGTATCAGTTATTCTTGTGAACATTCACTGAAATCCAGGCAGGGGACTACGCACAACATGAGACACATGGAAAGCTAGTCACTTTATTTCTAAGAGACAGAAATAGGAGGGGGTTGCTACTGATCTAATAATTCGATCTCACCACTCATTCTCTCTTCCTGTCTGCTGAACAACACCCTCAGTATATCTACATTGAAGTTAAAGACTCATGGCTAGCCCGTGTCAGATGACTGAGGCTTGAGTTGTGGGGCTGTAAAACTGTGGTGTAGATGGTCAGGCTCAAGTCAGCTGACATGGGCCAGCCATGGGGGTTTAATGGCAGTGTAGACATACCCGAAATGCAGAGTAACTGACTTGCTGAACCAAAGCCAGCCCCAGAAAAGGACACAGAGCACTACACTTCTGTGAAAATTCCTCCAGCCCTCCGTAGATAGCACCAAGTGAAGCCTCTGGTGGAAGAAACTGATGAAGTGGGTTTTAGCCCATGAAAGCTTATGCCCAGATAAATGTGTTAGTCTCTAAGGTGCCGCAAGGACGCCTCGTTGTTTTGACTGGTACAGATGTGTGTCACTACCTGTTTGCTAAAGAGAGTCAACACCATATCAAATCTAGTTTTATCTCTGCAGTCTTGTCTATGGAAGAGACACTGCGCAAAGCAATCTAAATGTTAGGTTTTGTTTAAAACCCCAATATTTACAATAACCAAACCTAATGAAAATGTTGTCAAGGATGTTTTTTATTTAATTCCAGTGAAAACTTTTTTTCAATTTCTTGTCATTGTTTGTAGTGCAACTAGCATAGTATGATGCGAGGCATAAGCACCTGAAAGACTAAAAACTGATGTGCCAAACTGACTAGTGTATTTTAACTAGCCATGTGGAGAAAAATGCAAAAAACCTATTTGATTTTTAAAATCCACAGAGACAAGCTAGGAATTTTGATTTCTTACATTACGATTTTGAGCCTGACAGTTAACTACGTTCAGTGGAGAAAACATTAGATCAGGGATCAGAATACACATCTTCCTGCATTTTTAGTTGAAGCCTCTGCAGACTATAAGAAAAAAACAAATGAAGAGAGTAGCTACTGCGCCAACATATGGAGGGAGACTAATAGCTAGCTGTGACAGCTCCATAGAGGTTATCTGGTTAAGCACGTGCCTCCTGAAGGGAACTCAGTTTGGAGTGTACCGTCTGTTAAATCCGTTCATAACTACTCATTCAGATCACCAAACAATTAACATTCCACTCCATATGCGACTGAAGAACTCCAGAGCCCTCTTCCAAATCCACCTTCTCCAGGTGCAAACGGATGCTTGACTTTCTGCCTCGTTCAACACAACTTTCCTACCATTCTGGCAGTTACAAGGAGTTTGACGCAAACACAGCAGCACTATCGTCAGCATGGCTCTATCGCGGGCTTCTTTTCTTGCTTAGAGATCCCAACTCCACCGGCAGGTGCAGTGCTACGTGCATGAGCCCCTTCCATCGCTCACCGTTTGCTGGCTGACATTAAGGTCAGGGAAAACAAGCCTCCATGGGTGACTGGCTGTCTCACCCCATGGAAATCCTGACGTGCTGCACCTATGCTGGGCCTGGTGGTGGCGAGATGACCTGCTTGGTCTCATGCAAAGGGTCCCTTCAGTGATTTACCCAACAGCAAGAACGCGAGAGAGGCCAGACGCTGGTCTCAGTTACAGTGGCGTTACCCCAGATTGACAGGGCTGGCGCAGAGCAATCTCTCCATGGTTACACCAGTGCTGCTGAGACCAGGGAACAGCCCAGGGACATCTAACAAAAACAGCCGACTCCAGGCAAATTCTCCTCTTGCTCCTCTGAGCCACGTGCGGCGAGTGGAGCAGCAGTAGCTGAGAGGAACGTTCCCAAGTCATTCTGCCTATGCCAGGCCAGGTTAATCCTGGGGGCCTAGTGCTCCACAGCTCTCCTGATTGCTGCTCCACAAACGAGCAGCACGCAACATCCTCCACCTCCAGACAGCAGCTGGGCAGGGCAGAGCATCAGCTGACCATGCTCCTCAGGACTGGACTGCCGGGTTCCACCAGACATGAGAGCTGGGCCTGAGTGCTCAGGGGAATGCTAGGGCTTCCCTCCCTCCCCATCTAGCAGAATGCTAAAGCACATGCCTAGTGTTAAGCACGTGAGTAGCCCCACTCAAGTCAATGGGAGCAGGATGCGTGTTTTAAAGTTACGCTGGTATTTCACCGTTATGGTAGATCAGGGCAGATGTGGTGAGTGCTCCCGAAGGAGAGGATCTCCTGGCACTATCACCCCCACACTAATGCCCTATATTAGCCTCTCCGCACATCCCCCACTCTTTTCATTGCAGCTGCCACCGAGGGGTGCCATTTATGGACAATCTGAATGCTCTGCTATCAATCTGAAATGCGCCTCTGCAAACACCAACTCACTAGATAATAGGCCAGGAAATACCTAAGAGTCACAGCGTCAATAACATCCACTGTCGGCCCATGGGAATCTGATTATATTTTCATTTATGTCCCCTATTTGCCTCTTGGTCACATTTTTCGCAAGGCCGTAGAGAGAATCCACTAAACTGGATCGGGAGGCCATCCAATTCATCTCTAATGGGCTGCAGCATGCACACAATTAATTAATGGATTTATTAATTAGGTAAGAAGTCACTCTTCAGGCTGGAATTGGGGTCACCAGTTTCTAAAGTGAGAGCTGCTGAGCTAAAGATAAACTCTAATTTTCTGCAGCTCTGCCAGCCTTGTCTGCCAGAGTCTCAATTATTCAACCACAAAAAACATTACACTTTGGTAACTTTCAGAGCCTGACTTTCTCCGGCAATGCAAAGAAATTCAGAATTAAGAGGAAGAAATTGGGACCATCAGCCCATCCAATTGCTACCACCACCAGCCCCCCACTGTTTTTTCTTAATTGAAAATAAGGATCCCTAGACCTGCTGCCACAATGGCAAAACTCCCATGGACTTCAATGGCAGGAGGATCAAGCCAATAATTACAGGTACCAGAATCGTTATTCTTAACCATTTGCATTTAGGGCCATAGGTGTGCATGGTTCTGCACACAGCGGTAATGAGCAGACCTTGCCCTGAGGAACTTACAAATCCTGGACCAGACCCTACGCTCAGATCTCCCCAGATGGGCCCCGACACACCCAGAGACATAGCTGCTGAATCAGAGCCTAAATAAGAAACAACAAGGCAATGCAGGCGGAAAGGATGCTGGGCATGAGCTGAGTGAAGTAAGTTATAAAGAAGAAGGTATCGGGTTGTGTCTCCCATTTTTTAAAACTCAGTTTCAATCAGACTTCCTCAGCCTAGCGGGCCAGGGCCAGCCCTTTCTGACAGGGTGACTTTCTTTTCTCTTTTTTAAGTAAACCATCAGCTTCAAATCGTATGTTCTGTCTGCTCAGATGCAAGAGGAGATGCAGGAGCCACCAGCAAGCATGCCGCACATTACCTACAGAATTAGCTCTGGCTCCTGTAAATGCTGATGCGGGTGAGCAGTTTTACTCAGAAGAGTAACCCATGGATCTCAACTTGGCTGCTCCTGGATGGGAAGTTCCTTGCAGGTGTAAGTGTTTGCACAATCAAGGCCCAGAAGACAAACTATAGTACGGTCAAGGAAGAACAAAGTGCCTCCCTGTTACCCCGTACTGCCCTGACCTGAGTGTTGTATCTAGCTCCTGTCTCATCTTACCCTTAGCCTGCGAGCTCTCTGGAGCAGGGGTGTGTGTGTGTGTGTGTGTGTGAGAGAGAGAGAGAGACTGGGGTACGACAGCCATCACCCTGCCATGCATTCCACTAAACAATACACTGTACTTTAATAGGAGTTTAATGACTTCAAGTCAGCAAGAGAAGGCTACTAAAACTCATAACAACTCTCCATAGCGCTCCATAATCTACCCTCTTCTACATGACAGCAACCAAGGAAGTCACACAGCTGGGGAAATGAACTTTTCCAATGTTGTAAAAGATCCATTTTTTTGGAAACTAAAATATTTTCACCCATTTTATTTCCCCTTCCCCTTTTAAACACACACACACACACACACACACACACACACACACACACACACACACACACACACACTAAACTGTTATTTACAAACCTGGCACTCACTGCTGGCCTCTCAGTGCTGCACAGCAACGAAAATCATACGGGACAGACGCACATTGCCCTCAATATGCAATCAGAGTAGAAGAGCCCACTATGAAACCACCCGATGCCCTGGACTCCCCTGGCTACAGCAGCAATAATGTGTAAACACTCAACTAGAAAGATGGCCTGACACCATGTCCTGGAGGTCACCAAACCCAGGCTCCAAGAAAGGGAGAGTGTTCCCCAGTTATATCCAATACCAGACCAAGCAGGGCCTGCTTGACATACCCATTACCACTGCACCTTGGTATCACAACAGGGTCCCAGATCAGAATACAGCATTATAGAGAGTATGTGAGTGTGTGTGTCCTGGCTACAGCTAGACACAAGGAGGCAAAGTAGGGATGGATGCCCAGCCCCAGCCTTAGCTGAACATCCCAGCTTCTGTGGTTTGAAGCCAGCTTGAACATTCAAGTAATGGTTTATTTAGAGAAAACAGTGGTTCAACTTCATCCCTGGTGTTATTCCATCAAAGCCATGGAACTACACCCAGGATGAATCTAGCCTGTTAACGTTAACTGCTCCCTTAATTGGTGCTGTTGTAGTTAATTGTGTAAATGGCAGCCATACCGCCTAGCTCCAGAGGTGCAGGTAAGGAAAGTTGGGTCATAATGCACAGAGACTCACACTGCACAGAGCCAGGCCCCATGGAGGCTACGCTGAAACCCTGATGGAAACAGCTGATGGAAGCAGTTACTGGGCATGTGCAGAAATAGAAATGCACTTTGCAAATGACTCTCCTGTGGGGGAGAGGGGGAGAAATGTAGCAACTTTACAAGCTAACAGGATTGTTTTCAATTTTCCATTAGGAGACCCTGCCTCCCCTTCACCCACCAAAAAGATGAATGAATGATGCTGGCTTAACAATCCTGAAGACTCACGATCCCTTTCTGTCTGACTTCAGTGGGTCAGGATAGAACCCTTCATTCCCCAGGACACTGGCAGCATGCATAGCAGTAGTGCCAGCTTCCCTTATACTGTCTATCCTGACCCAGAAGAATCAGAATCACCTCCAGGGATATGATGATAATTCAGACTCCGGAACCCATTGAATCCTTGGCCTCACTGAGGTGGCCAATCAGTAGACTTGGAAGGATTATTTTTATCGGTGAAAGTCAATAAATGTTGATTTCACCATACACACACAAACTGGTGAAAAAAATATTTCCACAGATGTTAATCAAAATGCACAGACAGGCAAAGTAAGAAAAATCGTGCTTGAGAACTTGCCGGAGTTTGATCTAAGACTCAGATTTTGACATGTGATGCTGACAGCTTGTGTTTTAATGGTTATAAATCTTTAACTTTTGAATCTCAACATCCACTGTCACTAAATAATTATGGCCTGACTCCCTTACAATTTCCCATAACTGTGAACATTTAAATCGATAATAGAAAAAAATGCTTACAAAGAAATTTCAATATTACCTGTTGAAATTGTTAAAAAAACCATTAAAATCTAATTCTGCCAAGCCTCCCGATAAGGGTGCTGGCTGTGGTCACATTAGAAACTAGCCACTTGCAATCCCCTTGTTTACAAAAACATGAAGCTTTTTTGGGGTTACTGAAGCTTCAACACATCTCAAACAATATACATTAGATTCACAACCCCATCTCAAAAGGAGTCAAAGAGTTCCAAGGCCGTGCTCATGAACACTGTGGGCCAGATCCTCAGCTGGTGTTAAATCAGCATAGCTCTAACGTCAGTGGAACTCTATGACTTTACACCCGCTGAGGATCCAACCTCGCGTGTCACCTATAACCAGACCTTTGTTAGTCCAGAGCTCAGAAACTCTGGAAACTAAGTGAAATGAATAATGGAAACAGGGAGACAAAAGTAGTGGTGTTAACAGTCCTCTGACAATACTCTGCTTCTGTTTCCTAATGCATTTGTCCACCACAAAGCTGAGTGCCTCAGAGACTGTTTTGAGTGGATAGGAAGTTTAACCTGAACTGTACTTTCAATATAAAAGAACCGGTTGGCAGATCTCAGTCTGGTTCCTAGTGAATGAGTGACCACATTTACCAAAACCACCATTCCACAGGCAGCATTGCAAGTGCAAATCACAGACTGACTGAAGACCAAACACCCTTCTGGCCCCAACAGCTGGTCCATTGATAACAGGGTTAAGACACATGGGCAGGGCAGCATGCCCTGTGTTGTATCTCTTCCACAGAGAACTCAAGAACCTGAATTTCCAGAGCTGTTGAACTGGTGCCTTCTACCTTGTCCAAGGTCATGAAAAAACCTGGACATTTTTTTTTTCCCTTCCAAGTGACAGTTTGATCAAGATCCTAAATACAAGAAGACAACAGTGCTACAAACCCACACATCAAAGGAGACATTTTTATGCTGCTCCAATGGAATTTTATTTTGAATCTTTTAAAGGAAGCAAGTCCTGCACAGCTCTATTCTGTGCATCATACCTCAGAGGGTAGTAATATAATAATGGCCTGACTATATAAACAACTAGCACTGTTTGGGCCAACAGCTTCCCCAAACAAATCCTTACGGAATCAGATATGGTCCCAAACACCTGCAAACACAAACAGCTAGTGTTAAGCTCCATCATTCAGACAGCATCTACAGACGTCAATGGAGTAAGGGATAAATCCATCCCTGGTTTAACTCCATTGAAGTCAATATAGACACAGCTGGGATGAATTTGGCCCTGTCTGTCTATTGCATTTAATATGCATGTACCTGTGAGTCTGATACACAGCAGGAATTGATTCACACTATGGCTTAGGGCTCTTGGCAAAGCAATCAGTTATGCTGCACTTTCTAAGAAGCTGATCATGAAATAGTAAGTTGGATGATCCAATAACTTCTCAGTCTTACTGTAAATTTGGAAAGTCCTAATGATATGCAGAGCCCAGAGCATTTGGCGAGGTTAAATCCTCCCAAGAAGAGCTCCGGAGGTGGCTCCTGCAAGGCCCTGGGCGTACCCACCGAGGTAATAACTAGGTTATTCCACCTATGACTGCTCCACAGCACTGCAGGGAAGTTTATTAGGCCAAGTTTCAGAAGTTAAGCTTCAGCCCACGGGACTGCTAGCTTATTTACCACTGTCATCTATATAAAGAAGAATTTTGACACATTGTTAAATGATAGCACATTTAGATAAGTCAAGCTGTCATATCATTTAATGGATGTCTAAACTCCCTCTGTAGCTGATATGTAAAATTTATGCACTTCAGAATATCATAAGGTTATAATATTTTAATCACATCCACATTTTTTCTAAACTTTGAACAGTGAAAACATTCCATTAAGCACAACGCATTCAGAAGATTCTTGGCACTCGGTGAATGGCAAAACAGACTGAACTAACTAGATGCCACACATTATCTTACCACTTACGTTTCTGCGGAACGCTCCATGATGCCAACAGCCTCAAGCCCTGGTTCGCACAGACACGCAAAAATGCCTGCCCTACTGAAACTAAATGCACAATATCCGGTTTGATTAACTCGCTCACACTGTGTAACCAGGGCAATAGTAGCTATATATCTCCCAGTTTGGAGCCGTCTTTAATATACAAAATCAGTAGCTCACAATGCTTCCCATGTCTGCCTTTTTAAATGTAGAATGGGCTACATATAGGATGCAGACAGCATATAATCCATACACTGGTATACCGAACATAATAAAACAGAGCAAATTAAAACCAGACAAATCATAAAGGTATGAATCCTGTTATGACTATTATACACAAGAAAGCTGTAAAAAAATACAGCATTAGTAATGTACACTATAAAACAATCTCATAACCAAATGAAATATGCCTGGCATTATCTTTGATAGAATTTTATCTTTTCTCATTTCTGAGCCTACTTGCTGTCAAAAGGCTCAGTGCCATTTTGATCAACGTGCTATAGAGTATCCCATTTTCTGCATGTTTTACATACGTCCACCGTTTGTCAAGGTTGTCCAAACTTTGCTATTGCACGGGCGTTCCAGGCAAACAGGCCTGTGTATACAAATTTTTAAAAATGCATTTAGGGGAAATAATAAATGGATTGTTTCAATTTTATTTAATAGAGGGCATTAGGCCAAGCTGGCACAAGGTCACCTTTCCCACCACCATCTGAGGGGAGGTGCCAGAAGTGCTGCCTGGACAGAAGACAGCAAGTACTCTCTCTACAGTCCAGCACCCAGACCCAGCTACCCATTCATTCAGAACATCTGAGAATTAAAGCTATATACGTCTTTCCAAGGAAGCACAATCAAACTGAAGAGTCAAACTAGATCTTCCAAAATCCGCCCCCTCTCAAGCTCAAAAAAGTTTATTTTTTTCTTTCATACCAAAAAAACTAGTTGTAAATATTTCTTTAAAATACAGGTTTGTGCAAAAGTTATCAGCAAAATGTATTAAGAAATCCTTTGTATCCCATGTGCTTAGCATGCTAATCCCCTTCAAACCAAAATGCCATAAATGAACAGTCATGGAAAGCTGACTGGCTGTAGTACCTGTATTACTTTGAGGGTTGGGTATCACAGATGTACTAAGTAATCTGCTTAAAAGCCAAAATGTATTAAATGTTGGAACTGTTGATACATTATTGAAGTGCCATAAATCGTATTTAAATTTGTTTACTCCCCTACAAAACATGCCGCATTTTAAAGTCTGTAATATCCTGCAGGGATAAACCTATTTAATATCCATGTAAATGAGCATCTCTCCTTTTGTAGGAGTTCCAGTTTAGACTTCATCTCATTATGTGCCACATACAGAAAGCTATATAATGACAAAATGTAAACATCTATTTTTTTCAGGTCAACTGTCCTCTTGTAAATGTTAAAGGGCTTATCGTTAATTTCACAGACCAATGGCACTACAGCTGTATACAGTATTCTGTGACCTAAACAGAACCACAAAGGATCTCTTTCCTAATGCAAGATAGGTGTATCCATCACAAGTCTAAAACACTGACAATCAGATCTATATGCCCCTTGAGTAAGGTTAGAAGATTGAATATTAGTTGGCTAATGAAAATTTTGTTAACTGACATTCAGGGATGAATGAACCCAAACACCACTGCTGTAAATCTGCACACTAAATTCTCAAGACCTGAATAACAATAGGACCACAGAAGGGCTTCAGCCAGCCCTGAGCAGATCTGATTCTGCTTCTGCTTTCTCCCATATCTGTTTGCCATGCTCTTGTCATTCCTTATGTTACAGAACATCAATCATAAATAAAGAGTCTATGCCCTTAGAGTGCCCAGGTCTGATTCACAAACATTAGCAGGGAATACAATTACAATTGCCTTAACACCAAATACAATACAACCAACCTAGACCAGGGGGAGGGGAAGCAGCTTTTGATTTGTAAGACATTTCCTTTTTTTTGTTGCTGCAGCGTTTTGAAAGGCAGAAAATACAGGTGACAGTTTGGTTTGTTTCTTTGCTACATGCTCATGGCCAGAAAACCTCTGAAAAAATGCAAGTCACTTGCAGCTTATATTTTAAAAGCACCTTGCCTTGCTTTTGAATTCATTTGATGTGAACGACCGTTGTTGGGGCTCAGGAATGGTAACACTTGCCTGAATGTAAGAAACTTACCAAGATTTGCATATAGGGGAAAAGCAGCCCTTTTATCTTCAGCCTGATTATCTTTTATCTTAAGCTAATGTCATGGCAAACAAGTCAAGATACTATAATAGGTCTGTTATCTGCATCATTTCCCCTCAACTTCTGCCGGCTGTGATTGCTGCTTCAAAGATTTAAACATTTATCGAGTATTCAGTGCAGCAGCAAAGACAAAACAGTTGCTTCCTAAGCCATGTATGAAGTTAATACCTAAAATGTACCCCCCAAAACAGTACAGATAATACATACAACACCCTCCATAGACCTGATCAAGGGCCACCCCCGGGCAGCCAAGCCGAGCTCTCCCTTCTCCCCAGCGCCGAGGGAGAGGAGAAAATGGAAATCACCCCCCCTGAAAAGTTGAACATCTGCATTTGCTGAATTCACCTGCCTGGCAATTAGCTCGGATCCGAGGCAATTCAAGTCCTAAGGCAGCAGGGGAAAACTTCCAGCCCGGCACGGGGAGGCGAAGCCGGCTCCGGCGGGGCTGGGGGAGAAAGTCTGGGCAGGCAGGTGCCCCCTTTGCACAGCCCCGGCCCGGTCTCCTCCCCTCGGCCCGGGCGGGGGTCACCGCCCGGGCCGGGCCATGCGCCGGGCAGCCCGGAGAAGTTGCGCGCCCCGAACAAAGAGCAGCGGCGGGGGCTCAATTCCCGGTACCGATCGATGCGGGCAGCCCCCGCGGCGGCGCCCCGAAACGCCCGGGCCCCCCGGGGCAGGAGGGGGGACGGGGGGGCTCTCCCGGGCGCGCCCCGCGGCTCCCCCGCGCCGCGCCGCCCCGCCCGGCCCGGCCCGGCCCGGCCCGGCGCTCCGGCCACTCACCTGCAGCCGGCGCAGCTCCGATCGCTTCCAATATTGGAACATCGATCCCACCTCGGCGGCCATCTTGGGGGCAATCGGAGAGCGGCGGGCAGAGTTTGGTGGGTTTTTGCTCCCGCCGTGGCTGGACCCAATATCCGGGCTGGACTCTGCCCCCGCCCCGGCCGAGACCCCCCTCTCCCCGGCCGCACTGCTGCCTCCGCGGCCGGGGCTGCCCTGCACACACCCCCTCTCCCTCCCTCCGCCGCCGCCTCTGCCAGCGAACAAGCGACGGGAGCGAGGAGCCGAGCGGAGCGCGGCGGGGACGGGGACGGGGACTGGGGGAGGCGGCGGGCGGGCGAGGCGGCTTCCCACGGAGCGAGCGCTGCCCGCCTTCGCCCCCCACCCCCTGCCCCCCAAGTCCGGGCGCCAGGCGCAGCGGGGCTGCACTTGACTTTGGCCTCGCCCCCGCCCCCCAAACTTATCGATACTGACGTCACGTGCGGATCGATGCAGGAGGGAAGGAAGGAAGCGCTTTGGGGAAGGCGCGGGGGCGGTTGTGTAATTTATTCGGGGGGGCACCCCCGATCCGCCCCTCCCCGCATAACAAAGTTAGAATTGGTCGGAGTTTGCTTTTTGTTGGGATCACCCGGGGCATCAGGGACCCCGGTGCGGTCCTTGCTCCTGCAGCGCGTGTCTATGGACGAGCCCCGTGCCTAGGAGAGACACGCTGCATTCCCCCGGGCTGCTGCTTGCTGGCTGCAGGGATCGTGCAGGGCACTCGGCTGGAGGCACTGCTGCCTCTCACCCCGGGGTGCATTGGGCTGTACTGCCCTGCTGGGGGCGGGAGGCGGCTAACGCACCCAAGCGGCAGCATCTCTCCGTGCAGCCGGGGGTGCTTGCACAGAGCGGATCCGGCTGGAGCTGCAGGGCTGTAACACCAGGCTAGAGGTGGCGCCTGGTCTCGAACTGGTTTGCCTTTTGCATGGGAAGACGGGCAGTTTCGATGCCAAGGCTCGTGGTGCACTGTGCCTGTTGCCAATAATCCATATGTATCCTTCAGGCGAAGGTTGGCATATCAGGCAGGCGCTGATCCTGTGCAGCACAGGGGAGAGAGCATTAGAGCTGCATCCGTTTTGTTGTGTTCTCGGAAGATCCATCATTAAAAGAAAAAAGTAGATTATTTGATGGGGAATTATATTTTAGGATCAGCCAGCGGCAGTTACATCATTCGTGCATGGGGACGATAGACCCAGGCAATGCTTACTAAAAGGATAAAGTTCATAAGAGTTATAAAGCTAACAAATTACTGATGTTTTCTATGCCCTCCTCCCTAAGCTTTATGCCCGGGTGGAAGGAGGTCTAGGTTATCACCTGTTTTTAAGCTATTTACAAAGTTTGTTAATGTCATGCAAATAAATGGTTGATCATCTCTTTGATGCTGGATTGTCTGAAGGTTTAATTCTGAATCATTCAGTCTGTATATTGATTTAATAGACAATACAAATTTTCCCCTACTAACTTTACATGCCTTTCCATGGGCAGGGCTAAAATGTCATTTATCAAGACACAGCCAGCCCTTCTTTTCAGTCGGGTTCCCTAGAATTTGCAGACAGTAATGATTTTAAACTTAGTAAGAAAATTCAAATTGCACTGGTTTTTCTAATAAAGACTATGATGGGTTGGTGCTTTTAAAAAAATTCTTAGCTCCAGCCAAGTTCACAGTTACATTTCCATCTCCCCTGGACAAAATTAATTTATGTAGGTTTCATAGATGTGTGGCATTACAATGTGTCTACTTACAAGCCTTCCTATAAGCACTTGAAATAACTGTGGCTTTTTTATAGCCCTATAAGAGACAGTTGTAAAATCTGATATGTGTATATGATCTTGCAGAGTAATTTAATTTATTTTTAAACAAATCAATGTAAAAAGGTGACTTGCTTTCGGTTAGCTGCTAAAGAGTAGACTGCTTCCAGACAAAGCTTTTTCAGACAGCCAGTAAACTTTTTCAGATTTTCAAACTGACATGTCCTGCACCTTTGACCCTAATGAGAATTACCACAGCAAACATGCTTACAGCAGAGCAGCAAGAAAAATCCAATAATTCAGATTCTTTTAAGGCTGATATTTTTAAAACACTTTAATGCAACTATTCTCTGAAGTATTCACACAACTTTAATGCCAGAAAGTGGCAGTGCAGCTAAAGCTGATACATTAAAAAAAAAAAATCAGTGTGATAGTCTGTTTTTGCTGAAACATATTAGCTTTGTTCATTGCCTTTTTTTGTTGGTGCTGTTAGAGGATTTTCAAATATCTGCTCCAGATATTTTAGTACAAACACAATTGTAGAGCAGCTTGTTGTACTGAACGATATTGCATGTGAAGAGTCTTTGAACATTACATTTCTGTTTCACTATGTGTAAATAATAAATTAAAGTTCTAGGAAAACATACCCATCTTTATACTGAAAAGATATTATTGATGGTGGTTGTGTCAGGAAGATTGTTTGCATGTGTAAAGAAAAGTGCTAAATTGTTATTTTATCAGAATATTTTTTCCCTTGACATTAACAAAAGTGAACAAGTTTTTAGTATCCAAGGGCACTAGTTTGCGCATGAGACATAGGATCTGTATCTATTTTTAAGAGAACTAACAGTGTCCACACCCACAGGTAACAATGTATGTGTAAAAGAAAGAAATCATTAAATTTAATTTAAGTTACAAAGAAAATTCAGGGCAAAAATGAAGCGTATACAGGCCAGGGAGGAGTGCTAAGGATAGAGTTAACACACATGTAGGCTTAAGTAAACATGCCTTTAGAAAATTCACAGGCTTGCACAAAGATGTTCTGAGATAATGGCAGGTCCTTAACCACAAACATAATGATATGCGAATTCCCCTGCATCAAAGGCGAAACAAAAGAAAAATGTCACCCAGGAACACTATGCAGCCCCAGACAGGCCGCCAGAAGCCTGGCTACATGATACACAACTCCAAAGCCTCCAACTGAATTCATTGTGAAGTCACAAGACCAGAATGGAAGTGTATTTTCCATACGATAACACACAGGTATGCCTCAGACAGCTGCTATCTAAAGAGGAGGTGGTGACAATTATGTATCTGATTTGGAGCAAGAAGTAGAAGCTGAAAATAAACATCACAAAGAAAGAATAGCTGCAGCCTTGTTTTGTTCTGGGATCCTTAGCCCACCCCTCCCATCAGACGGTATGCCATCCCAAATTGCACATATCTCCCACTAGGATCTGCCCTCCTCACCCCAGCGAGCTTGTAAAGTGATTATTTTTTCTAAACAGGGAAGATGCATATAGGAAGCTTCGCGTGCGTTGCTACTTCAGCATGTGGCCTCTAAGCAGCAGAACACACTTTGCACCTTAAACTACACAAAAAAAGTCTCAAAGGGCCAATTTTTGTGGCCCTTAAGCAGAATGCCCATGAAAGTCAGTGAGAATTTAACTTGCACAATGATGGAAGTTTGGCCCATATGCTTGGTTCCCACTGGGGTGATGTGATCACTAGACCAGACTACTTAGCGGTGCACAATGGCTGTAACATTTACCTATGTCCTGGTAAATTTCAGTTTAAATTATTCTGCAAAGAGAGCAGTGTTCAGAAATGGAAGCCTCCAGTGGAGGATCTCACTCCAGCCTCTGGAGTTAAGCAGCATTTGGTCTGAAGATGTCTCCTTAAGGGTTTGCATGTTGGCAGAATCAGGGCCCCAAGATATTTCCTGGTCATCCCTCACTGCAGTATATTGATGCCAAATACCTGATAGTAGAGAATTCACCTTCCCACTTTAGAACCAGCCGAGCAGCTCGATCTAGAACAGAACTCCCAGCTTTTGGAGTTTCGTGTTCCATTGGGCTCGGCAAGAAATGTGAGTTCTAGGCTGCTGTAGGATTTACAAGGATAGTTTGATTGCACTTGGTCGCTCCAGCAGCAGTGCAGGAATTACTGTCAGGCCAGAGTTGTTTTTATTTGCATTTCAAGGGGTTCTGCTTGGTGTGAAAAGCAGGATTTTTTATTACATTTCCAATGAAAAGCAGTGGTTTAAATTAAAAGGACAACTTGAAATGGAGTCCATTTTTTAAAATGGAGTTAAATGTAGTTTTAAACCTTCCACTTGCCTTCCCTCCCCCAGACCCCTGGCCAATTTTTGTGGTTTTACCATCAAGTGTTTCCTCTTTCCTGTTACACCACTTACACAAGGGAGACCAAAAATCACAAGCCTCATGATCAAGTCAGGCAAGTTGGCAACAGCACATGGGAGATTTGCCATTGACCTAATGGCGGGCAGTAACAGGCCCCAAGCCCTGATCACCCAGTGAGGTGCTTAAGTAAGGTAACTGTGACCTAAATCAGAGCATATCACACGCAAGTAATAGGTGCATCTCCATCTGAACTAATTCTAGATCCTGTTTGTGCCCCGCTTAGCCCTGAAAACTTGCAGTAAAAGTGATGGAAGTTGCACACCCAAGGTTTAGGGGAGCCTGGAAATAAACGGGGGGAGGTGGGGATGAGTGTCTGTACCATCACCCTGACGTAGAGGTTGGGGGTTTATAGGGTTTTTGTCCTTTTAAGTGTAAAAGATTTTGGTTCCATCCTCCCCCTGCAGTCATGTTCATGAGGTCAAGCTAGATGCTATGGTGCCTCCATGGCAGTGAATTGGTGCACTAGGAATATCTGACAGATGCAAGTCCATCAGTACAGCTTAGCTCTCTCCACTTCAGGGCCACTTACTCTCCTCTACACCTCCCACTGATCTCAATCCACCAGTATAACCAAATACCTTGGGGGCCAGATCCTCTGCGGCTGTAAATCAACCTACTTCTGCTGCAGCCCAAGCACCTACTCTGATTTACGCCAGCTGAGGATCTAGCACTACGTGTTTATATCGCACTCGACACCCTGGCTTTCAAATCGCATACAGCGTCAGCAACAGCTTTGCTTCCCTCCCATCCTAGCGAGCGGAGGGTAACTGGAGGCAATAGAAGTTTTGCAGGAGTAAGGCCGATGGATTCAGGCCCTACATACAAGCTAGTGCAATTAGGTTGGTTTGTTTTAACTTTTAGTCTTTTGCAAAAGTCCGTCTCCCCACAGGGACAACTTGGTGACTGGGCAGAAAAAAAAAACCTTCCATCTCTCGCCCCACAGGGCTGGTGCTGGCTCCTTCCCTCTTTGACATCCTAGCTTATGGCCAGAGCAACCAGGCACCACAAACATTAGGAATATGGCAGCTAGAGAAGAACCCAACATAGATTTCAATTGCCCCATGGTCTGTTTTCACAATGGAGAGAGATCAAGAGTTGGAGTCCCCAAGGATCTGTACTGGGACCTGTGCAATTCAACATATTCATAAGTGAGCTGGAAAAAGTGGTGAAAAGTCAGGCAGCCAAATTTGCTGACAATACAAAATGACTCAAAGATAGTGAAGGCCAAAGCTGATTACGAGGAGTCCCAAAGGGACCGCACAAAACTGGGTGACAAAATGGCAGATGAAATTCAATGTTGATAAGTGGAAAGTGATGAACATTGGAAAACATTATCCCAGTTCCACATACAAAATGACGGGGTCTAATTTAGCTATTGCCACTCAAGAAAGATCTCTGAATCATTGGGGATAGTTCTCTGAAAACATCCAGTCACTGTGCAGTGGCAGTCAGAAAAGCGACCAGTGTTGGGAACCATTAAGAAAGGGATAGATAATAAGAAAAAAAACATAATACACTATATAAATCCAGGGTACACCCCCATCTTGAGGGCTGTGTGCGGTTCTCACTCATCTAAAAAAAAAAAAAGATACATTAGAATTGGAAAAGCTGCAGAGACTGGCAATTAACATAATTAGAGATATGGAACATCTTCTATATAAGGAAAATTTGAAGACTGGGAATGTTCATCTTAGAAAAGAGACAATTAAGCGGGGGGAACATGATAGAGGTCTATCAACTCATGAATGATGTGGAGAAAAAGTGTTATTTACCCTGGCACATAACACAAGAACCAGAGGGTCACCCAATGAAATAAATAAGAGGCAGGTTTAAAAAAAAAAAAGAGGAAGTATTTTTTCACTCAACACATAGTCAACCTGTGGAACTCCTTGCCAGGGGATGTTGTGAAGGCCAAAAATATAACTGGGTTCAAAAAAATAATTAGATAAGCTCATGAAGAATAGAGCCACCAATGACTATTAGCCGAGATGGCCAGGGACACAACTCCATGCTCCAGGTGTCCCTAGATCTCCAACTGTGAGACGCTGGGACTGGACAACAGGGGATGGGTCACTTGAAATTACCATGTTTATTCCCTCTGAAGCATCTGCCACTGGCCACTGCCAGAGACAGGACACTGGGCGAGATGGACCATTGGTCTGACCCAGCATGGCCATTCTTATGTTAATAGTTTTGGTTAGGCCAAGGCTATCCCAGCCATGGCAGACCCCGGCCACATGACCCTGGGCACGTCTGACCCCCTCACCCCATGCCCTCTTTGAAACCATATAACCCCATCACTTACTATTAGGGGTTAGAATGACTCCATCTGCCTATCGCAGCGTTCTGACACCTTCCTCTGACACATCTGGAGCTGGCCACTAAGAGACACAACACTGGCCTAGGTGGGCTTTGGGTCTGGTCCAGTCTAGCAATGCCTATGCTCCTAAATAGTGCCTTCCACCATTCTACGGTCCCACATTTCCACCTAGACAGAGATTCCCTCTCCAGTGAAGCAAGGGAGATGTGTTGCTCAGGCACATGCTTCTTGATTCTGCTGTCAGATCTAGCACGCGCTCTGTAAGGGACCGGGACGCAGGCAGTCTGGCCTAGCAGTCACAGCTGGCCAGGATGGCCATGACGCAGTAGTCAATGAGCAAATATCAGAGTAATCGCTAGAGCCGGGATCAATAAGCAAGTGCCACGTTGGGGTCAGAGACCAGGCTGCAGTCAGGAGGCCAGAGTCAGGGTCAGACTCAGGCTGGGGCAGAGATTGGAGATCAGAACAAGGTCTGGAGTCATCACAAGCCAGAATTCTGTACGATGGTCCAGGAAGCTTCCTGGGCCACTCTCCAAGCTTAAATAGTGAGCATGGGCCAATCACAAGGCCACAGCGTGCTGTCACTCTGGACCCTTGGGGTGGTACTTCCTGCAGTTCCTAATCTCCACAGGGCTCCTTGAAAGTAGCTCTCCATGCCCGCCCCCTCCCAGTAGCAATGTGGGAACATCAGCTAGCCCCAACCCCACAGACCTGGGTCACAGTTCCACACATCCTTCAGCTCCCTGGGTGACTTTGGACAAGTCACTGTCCTGCTCTGGGCCTTGGGTCCCCCCACCCCAATCAGCAAAATGAAGAGAATAATTTCTCCCCCATGTCTTTAGAATGTCAGCTCTCCCCCACAGGAACTCTTACTACACCGGTGGCCAGTGCTAGCCCCCCTAGGTCTTGGCTAGGGGCACTAGGTGATACCAGACTCACTCAAATTTTTCTTGGTGCCCCCATTGAGAGGCCAGGGGGAACATATTTCCTCCCCAACCCCCATTGCTTGTATAAACCTTAAAGCCCCAGAAATGGACTATTTGCTGGAATTAGTATTCCGTTAACTTAACCTAAAATAGTTCCTAGTAAAATGGTAGCACTAGACAAGGCATAAACTCTGCCCAAGGGTTGGTGGAAGATTAGCAAGATACTGATGTTCCAACAGGCATTGCGAAGTGTCTCCCTATCCACAGCCCCTATTTTACCTGCATTAACAAGGATTTCAGAACAAAGGCCCTAATCCTGTAATCAGCCTGTATGGACAGAACCCTGGCCACACTAGGCCTGGTTGCAGGTTCAGGGCTTTGCCTATGCAGATCCAAGTGCAGGATTGGGGCTGAAGTGAGTTTCTCAGTATAGATCAGACCTTGAGTGCAGTTATGGTTAGAGAAGTGACATGTCCTAACTTGGGGTGTTCTCCATGTGCCTTCGAATCCTACATTTACCTGACTGATTAACACCAAACTGTGTTTCCTGTAGCCCCACAGAGCTGGTTCAGGCACAGGAGAGCAGGAGGGATTCTATTTGTTAGCAAGATAGTCAACAGAGTTAAAAAACAAACAGCAAAACCCGGTGGCAACTGAAGATGCAGCCAGTGCCCAGCCTGACTCTCAGATCCTAGCTGGTATTTGCAGTGCTGGCTGTCAGAAACAAACAGTGTCATCTGACAGGTAGGCAGAGCACATTTGATCCTGGCTTGTGGGCGGGGGAGAAAGCATGGAAGCCTTACAAAGGAATTGTTTTTACAGTCCCTCTTCCGAGCTGCAGCCTATGCCGATTTTTCCCTTCGATCCCGAGGGGTCTCTCACCCCACGTGGTGCAGGCCCTTAGCTACCTGGAACCCTTGGAGTCGCACACAGCAAAATTCTTTGTTCCTCCAAGTTTTCACTTTGACAAAGATCAGCAGTTCCCTCCACAAGCTGAAGGAAAACCCAGTCCTTACAGCCAGATGTTTTAGCAGAGTCACATGTGCACTGATTGCCTAGGCAGGGCAAGGCCAGCGTGCGGAGGAGCTTCTCCCCATCCTGAGTGGTCATCTCACCTGTGAAATTCAGGGAAGAGGTCTGAGTGTCACTAGATCAAGCAGAACAATGCGTGCGCCCTGTACTCTGTGGGCTGCTGGTAGATTTAGAGCCTTGGTGAGGTTTTGGATCAACTTGTGCCAGAGAAAATGAAAGACGTACACGTGGGTAGCGGAAGAAAGCACTGATGAGCAGAAAGGAGCTTGTCAAAAGCAGCAATGGACAGTCCAGCACGGGGACTGGGTCTTGGCTTTCCTGGAACTTAGGCCTTGTGGACACACAAACCAACACTAGTTCATGGGGCGGTTTGGAGTCAGTTCAGTCAAACTGATGCAGATTTGGCTGTAGACAAGGCTTCGGAGCCGAATCCTACGGCCAGGCAAGACGTCTCTTGAAGATGGCCTTTGGGATCATGCCCTGCGCTCCCACTGGCTGCTGGGGGAGCTGCATTTACCCCAGAGAGCCCTGCAGGATGTGGTATTTAGTCTGTGGCAGGGAGTGGGGAGGGAAGAAAGTCCCCCCAGGAGATCCATCGGCAGCATTGCAATTGGATATGAGCCAGTGGGAAATCCTCCCATGTTCCAGTTAAGAACCAAATCAGTCCTGTATAAGTAAACCGTCTCCCCAGTATCCCAAACACTCCAGGCTCATTCTGGGAATGAGAGACACTGTCGCCGCATGCCAATCACAACCGTCTAACTACCTGGCCTTCTCGGTGCATGCAGAGGAATGTTTGTTTGGCCGAGTCACAGTAAATCAGCAGTCGCCATAAGGCGTAGGGCTGATGGTACTTTAGAGGCCATGGGAGAGGGCTGTAGAACTGGGAAGCAAGAGGCTTGAGTTCCGTTCCCCACTCCACCAGCGAAAGTGCACAGAAACACTCGTTTCAGACCAGGCAGGTTCTAACCCTGCTCAAAAGAATGCTGCAACATGCAAGTTAATAAATCAGTTTGTCTCCAGACTGATGCTCTTTGTGTGACTGACAATGGCCCATTGTAACTGGCAACCCTTTGCCTTCTCTTTTGAAAGGCTTTTTATTAAAATATGGAAGGGACTTTTCTGCCTGATTTAAACAAATGTTCCCTGCTCCCATGTACGGCATTAATTTATTCTCCCTTCCCTGCTACTGGAGATCCACCTGATAACTCCTCCTTTGGAGAATGATCAAAGTGCCTTCCTATGACATGGAGGGGAGCAGTTTGTAGGAAGTGCCTAAAAAGCCAGGGACAGACCTCCCCCTGCAACTTATAAATGCCTACTGTCATAAACAGATAGCTAAGGGTTAATGTCTCTTTCACCTGAAACACCTGACCAGAGAACCAATCAGGAAACCGGATTTTTTCAACCTTGGGTGGAGGGAAGTGTGTCTCTGAGTCTTTTGTCTGCCTGCCTGCTTCTCTGAGCTTTGGAGAAGTACTTCCTACTTTCTAGTCTTCTGTTTCTAAGAGTAAGGACAAAGAGATCAGATAGTAAGTTATATGGTTTCTTTTCTTTGGTATTTGCATGAATATAAGTGCTGGGTGCTTTGATTTGTATTCTTTTTGAATAAGGCTGTTTATTCAATATTCTTTTAAGCAATTGACCCTGTGTTGTATCATCTTAATTCAGAGAGAACATTTGTATTTTTTCTTTCGTTTTTATATAAAGTTTTCTTTTAAGACCTGTTGGAGTTTTTCTTTACTTCAGGGAAATTAAGTCTGTACTCACCAGGGAATTGGTGGGAGGAAGAAATCAGGGGAAAGCTGTGTGTTGGATTGCTAGCCTGATTTTGCATTTCCTCTGGGTGAAGAGGAAAGTGCTTTTGTTCCAGGATTGGGAACGGAGAGGGGACTCACTCTGCGTAGTTTCACAGAGCTTGTGTCTGTGTATCTCTCCAGGAGCACCTGGAGGGGGGAAGGGAATCAGGATTATTTCCCTTTGTTGTGAGACTCAAGGGATTTGGGTCTTGTGGTCCCCAGGGAAGGTTTTTCAGGGGGACCAGAGTGCCCCAAAACACTCTAAATTTTTGGGTGGTGGCAGCAGTACCAGGTCCAAGCTGGTAACTAAGCTTGGAGGTTTTCATGCTAACCCCCAAATTTTGGACGCTAAGGTCCAGAATCTGGGAATAAGGTTATGTCATGGTGGCAGTGGCGGGATATAGACAGAATCCAGAAGCCAGTAGGAATATTATATTTTTCTTTTCTCTGCTAAGGGCTTTTTAGCAGAGAGAAACAGTTTGGTTTTAAAAGGGAACCAGAGAGAATTTTTTTTTTTCTCTGCTCTCTCTAGCAGTTTGTGGCTTGCATAGTAAGCAAGAAGCCATTAGCAGACTATTGACAGTCTATTGTCACACAATAGCACTCCCATTGAGAGTCATACCAGCACTCTATATGCATGCAAATAAAGTGGTTTTTCTGGTTTCCCTTCATTGAACATTAGCTAGAGAGAAAAGGAAAAAAGCACTGTTGCTAGGCAGACTTCAGGAGGCAACAGAGAGCCTGCAGTTCAGAAAATAAACACCGGAGGGCACCCCAACACAAGAAAACAGGAACCATGACTTCTAAGGCAAAGATTGACGCCGAAGAACAAATCAAAGACGCTGAACACAGGCGACAGATGGAGATGAAAGAAAAGGAAGAAAGCCTCAAACTGGCAGCCTTCCAAAGAGAACAGGCAGCCCAAGAGGCAGCACACAAAAGAAAACTAGAAGAAGAAGAGGTGGCCCACCGAAGGAAGCAAGAAGAAGAAGAGGTGGCCCACCGCCGAGAAATGGAAAAACAACAAAAAGAAAATGAAGAGAAGGAAAAACAGAGAAAACATGAACTGGAGATGGCAAAAGCTGGGCTGCATGTGCCAGCCAACCCTAACAACCCGGCGCCAATTATTGCTCCACAGCACAGGAAATTTCCCACCTACAAGGCAGGTGATGACACCGAGGCCTTCTTGGAAAATTTTGAAAGAGCCTGTCTTGGGTACAGCATCCCCGAAGACCAGTACATGGTAGAATTAAGGCCACACCTCAGTGGACCTTTAGCAGAGGTGGCAGCTGAAATGCCCAAGCCGCAAATGAATGACTATAAACTTTTTCAAACCAAGGCCAGATACAGGATGGGGATAACCCCAGATCATGCCCGTCGGCGCTTCAGAACCCAAAAATGGAAACCAGAGGTGTCATTTCCCAAACACGCCTACTACATTGCAAAAAACTATGAGGCCTGGTTAACAGGAAACAACATTCAAACCTTGGAAGAAGTGAACCTCCTCATACAAATGGAGCAGTTCTTGGATGGTGTTCCTGAAGACATCACACGGTACATACAAAATAGAAATCCCAAAACTATCGCTGAGGCGGGGGAGATTGGAGCCAAATGGATGGAACTGGCAGAAAGCAAAAAAGCTACTGTCAAGGGGAACAATTACCCCAGGGGGCACACAGACCATAAACCCTACAACCGAGGACAGCCAAAGACCCTCCATACCACCCAAGTAAAGCCACAGATACCCTACTCTTCAACCTCACCAGTCTCCAGTAACTCCCCTCGGCCCAGTGAACCATCAGATGGAAGATGCTTTAAGTGTAATGAACCGGGACATATCAAGGCCAACTGTCCCAAGAACACCATGCGAGTGCAATTCATTACACCACCATCACACCAAAGATCCCCAGGCCCAGATGCCTCTCAAATACCCTTGGAGCGAAAGGAAAATTTGAGAGTGGGCGGAAAGAAGGTTACTGCGTGGAGAGACACGGGGGCACAAGTGTCAGCTATCCACCAATCCTTCGTTGACCCCAAATTCATCAACCCAAAGGCCAAAGTTACAATTTACCCCTTCATGTCACAAGCTGTAGACTTGCCTACAGCTCAACTGCCTGTCCAGTACAAAGGCTGGTCAGCAATGTGGACTTTTGCAGTCTATGACAATTATCCTATCCCCATGCTACTGGGGGAAGACTTGGCCAACCAGGTGAGGCGGGCCAAGAGAGTGGGAATGGTTACCCGTAGCCAAACCAGGCAAGCTTCCAGACCCATTCCTGTTCCTGAGCCGTCCACAGAGGCCCCGTCTGTGTTACCAGAGACCCAGACAGAGGTAGTGGACCCGGATTCCATGCCTACCACTGAAACAGCCACAGCATCTCCAGTCCCAGGCCCGGAACTGGAACAGCAACCAGCACCAGCAAGTGCAACCACATCTTCAAACTCAACGCCAGAGGGCGCCAGCGAGCCAGAACTGGCAGAAGCAAAAGACAGCCATACCCAAAAGGCTCAGCCAGAGCCTGAAATACCCTCAGGTGCACCAGCGGAGAGCGGTTCACCAGCAACGGAAACAACCCCATCACCTACATCGCTTCCAGAGGGACCAAGCCCAAGTCCACAGTCTGAGGAAGAACTGGTGACCCCAGCCTCAAGGGAACAGTTCCAGGCTGAGCAGGAAGCAGATGACAGCCTTCAGGAAGCGTGGGCGGCGGCACGGAGCACCCCACCGCCTCTCAGCTCTTCTAATCGATCCCGGTTTGTTATAGACCAAGGACTTTTATACAAGGAAATTCTTTCTGGTGGACACCGGGAAGAATGGCAGCCGCAAAAACAGTTGGTGGTTCCAACTAAGTACCGGGAGAAGCTCTTAAGCTTAGCCCATGATCATCCCAGTGGCCATGCTGGGGTGAACAGAACCAAGGACCGGTTGGGGAAGTCCTTCCACTGGGAGGGGATGGGCAAGGATGTTGCCAAGTATGTCCGGTCTTGTGAGGTATGCCAAAGAGTGGGTAAGCCTCAAGACCAGGTCAAGGCCCCTCTCCAGCCACTCCCCATAATTGAGGTCCCATTTCAGCGAGTAGCTGTGGATATTCTGGGCCCTTTCCCAAAAAAGACGCCCAGAGGAAAGCAGTACGTACTGACTTTAGTGGACTTTGCTACCCGATGGCCAGAAGCAGTAGCTCTAGGCAACACCAGGGCTAACACTGTGTGCCTGGCCCTAACAGACATTTTTGCCAGGGTAGGTTGGCCCTCTGACATCCTTACAGATTCAGGGTCTAATTTCCTGGCAGGGACCATGGAAAAACTGTGGGAAACTCATGGAGTGAATCACTTGGTTGCCACCCCGTACCACCATCAAACCAATGGCCTGGTGCAAAGGTTCAATGGAACTTTGGGGGCCATGATACGAAAATTCATCAATGAATTCTCCAATAATTGGGACCTAGTGTTGCAGCAGTTGCTGTTTGCCTACAGGGCTGTACCACATCCCATTTTAGTGTTTTCACCATTTGAACTTGTGTATGGTCACGAGGTTAAGGGGCCATTACAGTTGGTGAAGCAGCAATGGGAGGGGTTTACGCCTTCTCCAGGAACTAACATTCTGGACTTTGTAAGCAACCTACAAAGCACCCTCCGACACTCTTTAGCCCTTGCTAGAGAGAACCTAAAGGATGCTCAAGAAGAGCAAAAGGCCTGGTATGACAGACATGCCAGAGAACGTTCCTTCAAGGTAGGAGACCAGGTTATGGTCTTGAAGGCGCAACAGGCCCATAAGATGGAAGCATCATGGGAAGGGCCATTCACGGTCCAAGAGCGCCTGGGAGCTGTAAACTACCTCATAGCATTTCCCAATTCCTCACTAAAGCCTAAAGTGTACCATGTTAATTCTCTCAAGCCTTTCTATTCCAGAGACTTACAGGTTTGTCAGTTTACAGTCCAGGGAGATGATGCTGAGTGGCCTGACGGTGTCTACTACGATGGAAAAAAAGACGGTGGCGTGGAAGAGGTGAACCTCTCAACCACCCTGGAACGTCTGCAGCGGCAACAAATCAAGGAGCTGTGCACTAGCTTCGCCCCATTGTTCTCAGCCACCCCAGGACGGACTGAACGGGCATACCACTCCATTGATACAGGTAACGCTCACCCAATCAGAACCCCACCCTACCGGGTGTCTCCTCATGCCCAAGCTGCTATAGAACGGAAGATCCAAAACATGCTACAGATGGGTATAATCCGCCCATCTACCAGTGCATGGGCATCTCCAGTGGTTCTGGTACCCAAACCAGATGGGGAAATACGCTTTTGCGTGGACTACCGTAAGCTAAATGCTGTAACTCGTCCGGACAACTATCCAATGCCACGTACCGATGAGCTATTGCAAAAGTTGGGACGTGCCCAGTTCATCTCTACAATAGACTTAACCAAGGGGTACTGGCAAGTACCGCTAGATGAACCTGCCAAGGAGAGGTCAGCATTCGTCACCCATGCGGGGGTGTATGAATTCAATGTCCTTCCTTTCGGCCTTCGAAATGCACCCGCCACCTTCCAGAGGCTGGTAGATGGTCTACTAGCTGGACTGGGAGAATTCGCAGTTGCCTACCTCGATGATGTGGCCATTTTTTCAGACTCCTGGCCCGAACACCTACTACACCTGGAAAAGGTCTTTGAGCGCATCAGGCAGGCAGGACTAACTGTTAAGGCCAAAAAGTGTCAAATAGGCCAAAACAGAGTGACGTACCTGGGGCACCAGGTGGGTCGAGGAACCATAAACCCCCTACAGGCCAAGGTGGATGCTATCCAAAAGTGGCCTGTCCCAAGGTCAAAGAAACAAGTCCAATCCTTCTTAGGCTTGGCCGGATACTACAGGCGATTTGTACCACACTACAGCCAAATCGCTGCCCCATTGACCGACCTGACCAAAAAGACCCAGCCAAATGCCGTTAAGTGGACTGATGAGTGTCAAAAAGCCTTTACCCAGCTTAAGGCAACGCTCATGTCGGACCCTGTGCTCAGGGCCCCGGACTTTGACAAGCCATTCCTAGTAACCACAGATGCATCTGAGCGTGGTATAGGAGCAGTGCTCATGCAGGAAGCAACAGATCACAACTTCCATCCTGTCGTGTTTCTCAGCAAGAAACTGTCTGAGAGGGAAAGTCACTGGTCACTCAGTGAAAAGGAATGCTATGCCATTGTGTACGCCCTGGAAAAGCTACGCCCATATGTTTGGGGACGGCGGTTCCAACTACAAACTGACCATGCTGCACTAAAGTGGCTTCATACTGCCAAGGGGAACAACAAGAAACTTCTTCGGTGGAGTTTAGCTCTCCAAGATTTTGATTTTGAAATTCAACACATCACAGGAGCTTCTAACAAAGTTGCTGATGCACTCTCCCGTGAGAGTTTCCCAGAATCCAGTAGTTAAAAAGTGTTCTTAACATGTAAAAGTCTGTTAGTTATATACTTAGTAGTATATGTAAAGGTGCATGTGTTGTATTAATCTGTTTATTTTCAAGTTCTAGAAGGAAATTGCCGCCAGTGAGCTTCCCCACTGCCTGCAATTTGGGGGGCGTGTCATAAACAGATAGCTAAGGGTTAATGTCTCTTTCACCTGAAACACCTGACCAGAGAACCAATCAGGAAACCGGATTTTTTCAACCTTGGGTGGAGGGAAGTGTGTCTCTGAGTCTTTTGTCTGCCTGCCTGCTTCTCTGAGCTTTGGAGAAGTACTTCCTACTTTCTAGTCTTCTGTTTCTAAGAGTAAGGACAAAGAGATCAGATAGTAAGTTATATGGTTTCTTTTCTTTGGTATTTGCATGAATATAAGTGCTGGGTGCTTTGATTTGTATTCTTTTTGAATAAGGCTGTTTATTCAATATTCTTTTAAGCAATTGACCCTGTGTTGTATCATCTTAATTCAGAGAGAACATTTGTATTTTTTCTTTCGTTTTTATATAAAGTTTTCTTTTAAGACCTGTTGGAGTTTTTCTTTACTTCAGGGAAATTAAGTCTGTACTCACCAGGGAATTGGTGGGAGGAAGAAATCAGGGGAAAGCTGTGTGTTGGATTGCTAGCCTGATTTTGCATTTCCTCTGGGTGAAGAGGAAAGTGCTTTTGTTCCAGGATTGGGAACGGAGAGGGGGACTCACTCTGCGTAGTTTCACAGAGCTTGTGTCTGTGTATCTCTCCAGGAGCACCTGGAGGGGGGAAGGGAATCAGGATTATTTCCCTTTGTTGTGAGACTCAAGGGATTTGGGTCTTGTGGTCCCCAGGGAAGGTTTTTCAGGGGGACCAGAGTGCCCCAAAACACTCTAAATTTTTGGGTGGTGGCAGCAGTACCAGGTCCAAGCTGGTAACTAAGCTTGGAGGTTTTCATGCTAACCCCCAAATTTTGGACGCTAAGGTCCAGAATCTGGGAATAAGGTTATGTCACCTACGTGCCCCTCAGGTAGAACTCTGTGGGAGGCATCTGGAACAGTGTCGCGTGGTGCTGCATGAAGTGTGAGCATGAGCAGGGTGGGCAATGTCAGCCAGCCGGAGCCGTGGGATGTACGCCACATGCACCCTGCCCAAACCGTATGGGATCTACGTAAGGGGAAGGTGTGAAATGGACCCATCCTGGCAAAGATTGAATGGCAGCCCAGCAAGGGATCAAACCGCAGTGTTGGCACCAGGACAGAGTACAGAGGACAACACCCCACTGCTATCCACACCACAGCACCCATTCACACCAAGAGCTGACTGTGGAACCCATTAGGTCTGCGCTCCCCAGGGTGTCCCTACGGCTTTTATACAATGGTGCAGCCTTCACATGAACACTGCTTCTTCCTCTTACTGGTACGTTCAGCCCATGGATTGATCTGATGCCAAATCTCTCCTTCCCCTTCTGCTGGTACATACATGGACAGTCATCCCTGAGTGTACTTCTCAGGCTAGAGCTCATAGCACAGGGCTGGGAGTCAGATCAGCTGCTTCCTGGGCCCAGCTTTGTCCCTGATTGGCGAGATGCCCTTGGGCAAGTCATGTCCCTGCGGTGTGCCTCAGTTTCCCCATCAGAACAAAGGTGTCTGAGGGTGCTGTGAGGCCAAATTGCTTGGTGTCTGAAGAGCACTTTGAGAGAGGCTGGGGAAGAGCAGAGAATGTTACTGTGCTTTTGTCCTTCACACCTGCCGACTTCATTAAATAATTAAATAAGCTCCTTGCTAGGACATCACAGGCGCTTGCCTGGCGGTGAATTAAGATTTCCCAATGGGTTGTGCCCTAACCCAATGAACCACGCAGGGGGGAAGGTTGCCTGCAACTTGGGCACTTTCTGCATGGCAACAAGCACCTGCGATCAGCAACGGTGGGAACTCAGGGTATGGCTACACTTACAGTTGTACAGCGCTGGGAGTTACAGCTGTCTTCGTACAGCTGTGTAGGGAAAGCGCTGCAGTGTGGCCACACTGACAGCTACCAGCACTGCAGTGTGGCCACATTTGCAGCGCTGTTGGGAGTGGTGCACTGTGGGCAGCTACCCCAGCATTCAAGTGGCTGCAACGTGCTTTTCAAAACGGGGGTGGGGTGGAGTGTGACAGGGAGTGTGGGGGAGACAGAGAGAGTGGATTTTTGGAGCTGACACTGTTCTCAGCTCCCTGCCTTGCAAGTTCTAAGGACTGGAAGATACACAGCACCTACCTTGAATCATTTTAAAAGTTTTGACCCCTTCCCCCACCCATCTCTTATTCACTAAATGCAAATTATGCACTCCTAAATAGCCTTCAGACCACATAAGCAGCTGCTCAACACGGACTCCCCTCTCTCCTCAAGCAAACAGCTGTGAACGTTCCAAAGCAATTCCCCTGCCTCCGCTCGTCGCTCACTGGAGCAAAGAGCAGCTGTGTTTGTTTTTTAGAGAAGCAGCTCAGGGGAGCTCGGAGTTCAGCCATTCTTCCGGTTTGTTGTGGACAGGAATTCTGGGATACCTCCTAATACCCTGGAGGCCAATAACAGGACTTTGGTGGCCACACTTGACGAGCAGCACTGCATCACCAGCGCTGCAATCGTTACACCCCAAGCAGACCAGGTGTACAGCCAGCGCTGCAGCCAGGGAGTTGCAGTGCTGGATGTGCCTTGCAGGTGTGGACAGTTACTAAGTTGCAGCGCTGTAAACCCACCACCAGCGCTGCAACTCTCCAGTGTAGCCAAGCCCACAGGCGAGGAGAGCAGGCCAAGAGGAGGAGATGGGCAGAGCATGCTCAGTTGAGGGGATCCAGCTCTAGAACAACCTGGAGAAGATCAGGTGGATCCAGTCTGACCGGCGTTAGGGACCGTCGCAAAACCTTCCTCTGAGAACGCCTTTCCAACGTAAGCAATGCACCGTCCAGTCCCAAACCTCTGCCAACCCCCCATAACAAACACCCAAACCCTACCCCAAACAGAGTTTTGGGCCCCAGGAACGGAGATGTGCCAGAGCTTCCTTGCCCTGCACGTTACACAGAAAGCACTTTGCCCCTGCAGTGATCGGCAGCAGTATAAAACTGAGCCAGCAGCATGATCACCCAGAAGTTTATAGTGCAAGAGGGCCTGTGTCATGTTGCCGGCAGGGCCGGCGCTTCCATTTAGGCAACCTTGGCAGTTGCCTAGGGCATCAGGATTTGGGAGGGTGGCAGATTGCTCCGGTGGACCTCCCGCAGGCATGCCTGTGGACGGTCCGCTGGTCCCGCGGCTCCAGTGGACCTCCCGCAGGCGTTCCTGCAGACTGTCCGCTGGTCCCCAGCCGCCGCGGGACCAGCGGACCGTCCACAGGCACGCCTGCGGGAGGTCCACCTGAGCCGTGGGACCGGTGAGCCGGCCCTGCACCTAGGGCGCCAAAAACCCTGGCACTGCTCCTGGTTGCCGGTGCTCCCACAAGGACTGCTGGCTCTATCTCCACCAGCCTGCAGTAAATCCTGGAGATTCCTGGGGTAGGCCCTGCAGAGGAGAGGGTAAGAAGGGCCATGGGCATCTGGTCTTTTGCTTTCCCAGGTAAACAGCACCTGCTTTCTCAGAGCCCAGGAAAGAGGCAGCACCACTTGCTAAACAAACAGCTGGGAGGGGCTGTGTACGGGAATTGTGTGCTTTGGGCCTGGAACTTGTCTGGAGCCCATGCAATAGCACAGAAGGAACCTTTTGTCAATTGCGGGGGGGAGGAGGAGAGATCCTACTGGGGGATTCTATGAAAATACTGGTCATTGGGTGCAATCTGCTTGTGCCCAAGACAAAAATATTTAGAGCCAATTTCTCAGCTGGTGTAAAGTCAGTTTGCTCCCGCTGAGAATCTGAGACCAGCTCGTCATTGTCCTAAATGACAATGGAATAGACCCAGCTTTGCTGGCCAGAAGGAGTTTTTGGCATCTTCTCGGGCAGGGCTGATTTAGCTGAATCTAGAGAATCAGGAATGTGAGATCACCCCAAACTCCTATTCACTTGGGGGCAGAATTTTACTCAGGAGCACCTAAGCTAGCTGCCTCCAGCACATCACTGCCCCCGCTAGAGGAGACTGCAAACTATTTAAAGGACAGTGGGCCTGACTTTTCTCTCCCAGCCTGCTCCCTGTGCTGACTTCACTGGAAGGACTCTGATTGACTCAGCTAGAGGGCAGGAAGGACATGGATCTAAAGGGAGCAGGCTGCCACTTTGGAGACCTGCTCTGCTATAGAGCATGTGACTAACATTTCCCAAGCTGGGTTTCTCACCTAAAGTGCCTTGATGTTCAAAGTCAAGGGCAGTGTCCAGTGCACCATGCCACTGGGTGTAAAAAAACCCACCACCACGCACCTACACATATACACATCCTTCATCTAGCAGGCTAAATTACAGAGTTAAGGGACTGTTTGCAAACATTGGCATAAGTCAATTTCAACTGCAGCCCATTTAATTTCCCCATCCTAATCTCATCTCTAGCAACTTCCTTGCAATCCTGTCAACTTTTCCTGCTTCTATTTCACTAAGGGGACAAGCATTCAAGGGGACTTTCTCTCTTTTTTTGAAGGAGCAGGGCAAAGTTGGGCTCCATCTGAAAGACTGCCTGGGATTCAATGACATCAGATATCCCAGGAAAACACAAACCATTTCCCTGTGAGCGTTATTAAATGATTTAAATCTGTTTTTCACGTTCTCATTAATGATTTAAATTGTTGCTTGTTAACGTCTAAACCTATTACAGCAGGTGATTTAGTTTACATCTTCGGACTCCACTCATCTCTGCAAGTTGAGTTCCCCCCACACAAATTCATAACTTCAAGAACTACACAAATAATTGAATACAGGTGCTTGCCTTCCTCGGTATTATTACAACTAATGTGGCACATTGGACAAAGACACCATCTGGTGGAAATCATGGGGAATTACAGTGAGTGCACAGCACACAACTGTTAACTCATTACAGCAAAAGGGCGAAATTCTGCAGCACTCCATTGTCAGTTTTCTGGGATCCTGGAGTCCTATGAACTTTTACTGGGTGGGTGCTTTGCTCCGAAGGCATGCAGGGCTCATGTAAAAGGTACTCCTCAAATCAGGCATTTTCTATTACAGCAGAGTCCTGCTGATTCCATAGTTTTCCAACACAGAAGATAGTTCTTAAAAGGTGCCTCTCTTTGTTTTTCCATTGTATTATAAATGTACAAAGAATTTAATAGACTCTAAAGCCTGAGGGACCAGACAGGATGCCTGGTCTCAGATTCAAAGATTGGAGAATCTTCTTTTCTTCCTGAGTCAGTGGATTGGGTATCAGATGCTAGATGTTTACATGGTATGCATCCCTCCAGGCAGGGAGAATTGAGTCACTGCTTTCCTGTCCAGTATGGATGAGGCAATTCCAACACAATAAAACATTTGTGGGATATACAATCAGCTGCCCATTTACTAGAAAAAAAATGGAGACAGAGAAGCAAACCCAGCTGTTTCCATAGGCCCTTCCTACTGGATCCTGGGTAGCTAAGAGAAGTGTCTTCTATACAGTCCCTAGGCAGTTGGAGTCTAACTAGGACACACAAGAAGCTGCCCCTAGACTGCAGGCCAGGGGGCTTGGTTCAAGGTATAGTTAGTGGCAGGTACTGGTTTGGATTCACTCCCTTCCTGCAGTCTGACAAAGGCAGAGTTTGTTAACTGCGAGGTACGCTGCAAGCTGTCACTGCAGTTCAGGGGCAACTGATACTGCTCCTTTTTATGAATTATTGTGTTCCAGAGCCAACAGTCAGTGCCTGCATCAACCAGATACAATAATACAGCGCTTGCATCTTGTAGGGCCAAGAGCAGAACAGTGTCGCCAGCGCAGTGTCCTCACTCATACTACTGCCATCCTACAACGACAATCCATGAACAGAACTAGCTCATGTTCCTTGTCCTCCACCAACTGGGCCTCTAACCAGAAGGGTCCAGTTCCAAGAGGAGACAAGTGATGCCCCCACCACCACTTGGCAGGCAAGAAAACACCCACCCAAAGAGGAGAGAGCCTTGCCTTGGGTGCTGAAGGTCGCCAGGGCCTTTCCCCGCAATCTGCCCAAGAAAGCTGAAAGGTCCCTGACTGAGTGTCACCTGCTCTCAGGTTACTGGGCAAACATTCTGTCCAGCTCCACTCGCTAACCATGGGCATGTCTCACCTAATTACTGCAGGGGCCTGGAGCGTGGGTAGCACATTGGTCATGCCTGGAGCACATGATGGTTGAGTCTCCTGAGGAATGAAATGCTGAAGTCTCTGGGCTCAATGTAAGGGCCTCTGGATGACATTTAAGGTAGGTTGTCACTGCAATTAAGACACTCGTGGCTGGCCCGTGCCAGCTGACTCAGGCTCAGGCCACGGGGCTGGTTAACTGCCATGTAGACATTCTAAGCTGCAGCCAGAGCTCTGGGACTCTCCCACCTCACAGGGTCCTCGAGTCTGGACTCCAGGCCGAACCCGGATGCCTACACTGCAATTAAAGAGCCCTGCAGCCCAAGCCAGCTGTCACAGGCCAGCCACGGGTGTCTAATTGCAGGAGACATGCCCTTACGGGCCTGTTCTATTCAGGAGGTCAGACTGGATGATCCAATAGTCCCTTCTGGTCTTATTAAAAATAAAAATAAAAATAAAAATCTATGGAAGCATTTGCTTCCAGATCCAATGTGGAATGGACGTGATCTTCCACTGGCGTCCGCATAACCCTCAGCCCCTCCACTTGCTGTCCTGCCCCAGCTGCTGCTGGCCTGGCGGATCCCAGCACCTTCCTGCCCTTTACCAGCATTGGGCAGATGCAATTTCTCTTTATGTCACAGGGCTTCCCTGCTACCATTAGCACATGCTCTTTAATTCGTTTTATTCTTTTACTGTGTTGGGGATTATCTGAGCTATGGAGCGCTTCAACACGTGCACGGCCCCCTCACTTATGGCTTCCTCACACGGACACACGCACCCCTCCCCCTGCCACTTGAGGAGCCCAGATCTAAAAATTTTATTGAAGTAAATGTTTGAAATTAAATATACACAGGCTGAGAGGGAAGGGACTGTACATCTGGGGTCAGGCTTGGGTTATGGGGGGTTACAGATATCGTTTGCAAGGATGAAAAGATACATACATATCGCATAACCGTACTGCAGCAGGCCCCGATCCTGTGTGGCATCGTCAATAGGAGCGGAGAGCATTCAGCCCTCTCTTCGAGGGGCCCGATGCTGCATTCCTGCCACAGCCCAAACTCCTAGCACCAGACTCAGCCCTGTGGGAAGTGGACTCAACTCCCTCAATAGCAGAGGAAGTACATCCACCTGCAGAAAATCTGAACTTGGGTCCAGCCATGCAGGAATGGGCCTTTCCTGACTCAGGCCATGTCTACATCTAAAATTTTGCAGCGCTGGTTGTTACAGCTGTATTAGTACAGCTGTATAGGGCCAGCGCTGCAGAGTGGCCACACTTACAGCAACCAGCGCTGCAAGTGGTGTTAGATGTGGCCACACTGCAGCGCTGTTGGGCGGCTTCAAGGGGGGTTCCGGGACGAGAGAGCAAACCGGGAAAGGAAACCAGCTTCCCCGCGGTTTGCTCTCTCGGTCCCGGAGCCAGCCAGCAAACCGCAGGGAAGGAGACCTGCTTGCTCGGGGTTCCGGGACCGAGAGAGCAAACCGGGAACGCCGCGGTTTGCTCTCTCGGTCCCGGAGCCAGCCAGCAAACCGCAGGGAAGGAGACCTGCTTGCTCGGGGTTCCGGGACCGAGAGAGCAAACCGGGAACGCCGCGGTTTGCTCTCTCGGTCCCGGAGCCAGCCAGCAAACCGCAGGGAAGGAGACCTGCTTGCTCGGGGTTCCGGGACCGAGAGAGCAAACCGGGAACGCCGCGGTTTGCTCTCTCGGTCCCGGAGCCAGCCAGCAAACCGCAGGGAAGGAGACCTGCTTGCTCGGGGTTCCGGGACCGAGAGAGCAAACCGGGAACGCCGCGGTTTGCTCTCTCGGTCCCGGAGCCAGCCAGCAAACCGCAGGGAAGGAGACCTGCTTGCTCGGGGTTCCGGGACCGAGAGAGCAAACCGCGGCGAAGCTGGTTTCCTTTCCCGGTTTGCTCTCTCGGTCCCGGAACCCCGAGCAAGCAGGTCTCCTTCCCTGCGGTTTGCTGGCTGGCTCCGGGAACGCGAGAGCAAACCGCGGCGAAGCGGGTCTCCTTTCCCGGTTTGCTCTCTCGGTCCCGGAACCCCGAGCAAGCAGGTCTCCTTCCCTGCGGTTTGCTGGGTGGCTCCGGGACCGAGAGAGCAAACCGGGAAAGGAAACCAGCTTGATTACCAGAGGCTTCCTCCTTCCACGGAGGTCAAGAAAAGCGCTGGTAACTGTCTACATTGGATTACCAGCGCTGGATCACTAGCGCTGGATCCTCTACACCCGAGACAAAACGGGAGTACGGCCAGCGCTGCAAACAGGGAGTTGCAGCGCTGGTGATGCCCTGCAGATGTGGACACTCTCAAAGTTGCAGCGCTGTAACTCCCTCACCAGCGCTGCAACTTTCTGATGTAGACAAGCCCTGACTGTGGAGAGCAGTTAGGATTTGTGCAGAAGATGCCTAGGGAGATGCAAATATTCCTTTTCACTGCAAAGTGATCTTCGTTTGCATGACAATGGAACTCAGCCAGGTGTAGCTCAGGCACTAGACTCAGCCCTCAGGTGTTAACACTGCCACCTCATGGAAATGGACTGAAAAACCCATTTTACATTGCATGGGACAATGGCTGGGCCTAAACGGGACCTTTATTCCCCAAGAGGCAGGTGGGGTCCAAACTAACATGTCAGGGATCCAGAAAAACCCAGCACTTCTGAGCAAAAGCCACCTGCCCCTTAGCCAGCAGCAACTTGCCCATGCCAGGCCTGAGAGCCTACAGCAATCAAGGCATTCATTTTCAGGGGAAAATATGTTTAGCAGCCCTGCTCCTCTTCATCACAGAATCTCAAGGCTGGAAGGGATCTCAGGAGACCATCTTGTAACCCCCTACTCAAAGCAGGACAAATTCCCAGGCAGATTTTTTTCTACCCCAGTTCCCAAAATGATCCCCTCAAGGATTGAACTCACAACTCTAGGTTTAGCAGGCCACTGTTCAAAGCACTAAGCTATCCCTCCCCCCATCAGCTCCAAACTCAGGAGAATGAGTTTAGAATTCGGTCTGCAAAACACAGCTCTGTACTAAACTATGCAGAGATTCACAAGTATTTCCATGCAAGCACTCAACGCTCATTTTGCACTGGCTCCAAAGCCAGCTACGTCAGTCTCATGGACTCCAGAGGGCTTTGAGATCAGGCCTTGTATGTGTAAACTGCTTCAGACTCACAGAGCTCTCTGGGTAAGTGTGTTACGTCAGGCTCGTGTGGTGGGGTGGATGGTCGTAGGCAGCTGGCACACATCCAGCCTGGGGTTTGCACGACTGAACTGGGCCTGCTCAATAGTGTACGTGCATTTGGTGCAAACAAGCGTTGTGAATTGGGATGAGGGGTTAAAGTCTAGGTTGCAGATACTGCAGAGCAGCATTTGGGCCGCCATAATGCTATTAAAGCTGGTATATAAGCTGAGAGAGGAAGAGTTAAAGAAAAGATCCACTTGGAAGCAAAAGCTGTGAAGAGCACAGTCAAGGGGAGCGTTACCTCCTGTCAGTGCATGTGCCATCAGACCCTAGAAAAAACAACATGGACTGCTAGTAAAACAGAGCGAGGGCCCAAGCCTGGGGGCCTTCCAGAGGCAGAACTTCCAGGGCAGTTGCTGGGGTTTCTGCGCACGGAATTGTGCAGAGGAGCCTGAAAAATCCTACTGGGGCCTAACGAGGTGTCACAGGCAATGCAAGAGCAGGTGGAATAAGAAATTAAATAAGGAAGCAAAGACAAGCGCCGGGGCAGGGGGATTTTGCCAGCTCTTTGTCTGTGTTTAGAAACAGGTTCAGATGGAGTTTTAAAAACGATACGTGAACTGTCCCCAGCAACCAAGGCCCCTTCCCTTGCTCCGGAGAGAGCCACTCTCCTGTGTTCTAGTTTTGTGCTTCCCCAAGGGGGTCTGTAAGCAGGTGGGGTCTCCGCTCACCTGGCAGCGGCCTGGTTTGCCCTGGAGAGAACTCCCCTACTCATTGGAGCGGGAGCCAGGAGCCCAGAGTAGATGTAGTTTCCCTCTGCAGCTTTGGGAGTGTCGTTAGCTGGAAGAACAGAGGCTCCTATTAAGAACTATTAATGCTAGAAGCAATAACTAGCTAATGCAGCACAGACCAAGTCTATTTCTTCCACAATTCAGCTCGGAAGCAGCATGTGGCGATCCAGCATTGGCCCCTCCCAGGAGTGTCCCAGTACCAGGGAGCCGGGTACCCTTGACCACAAGCTCCCACCAGCACCAGCTGCTGCAGCAAGTCTCTAAATGAAGCTGCCATAAACAGAGTAAAGACAAAATCCTGAAAGGAATAAACCAGGGGGCTTGTTAATGCCCTTGCCCTGCAGGCATGTCGTCCACCCACATCCGCAATGGAAGTTAACTCTCACCTTCTTGGAGGCTGATCAGTTTTGGCCTGTAAAGTGTTCTCCAGCTTTTCTCTTGGAAAGATGAGACTTAATCGGGGTGCCGAAACGGGGGTGGGGGGAGAAGGGGGCCATGACCCCCCATCACTTTATACCAGCCATAAGGGCGAGTGACAGGGGGAAGGAGGCTGAGAGGAGTGACGGGGGGTGGGGCCTTAGGGGAAGAGGTGGTCTGGATGAGCAGGGCCATTATTTGGGTACTAATGGCCCTCACACTTTTAGGGACCTTCTGCTACTCCTGGACCTCATCCCCCTGTGGGAGCTCCTGCTCAATGCCTGTCTCTAAAGCAGAGGTCCCCAAACTGTGGGGTGTGCCCCCTTAGTGGGGAGTGGAGGAAAGTTGGGTGGGGTGCAGCTGGGGCCCAGGCCAGCCCCCAGGTAGAGCAGGGAGGGAGTGCCACTCAGCTCCATGCCTGTGACCCTGCTCTCCCTGCTCCTGGCCCTGCCCCCCCCACAGCCTCAGCCCCCTTACTCCTGTCCATGTACCACCCTCCTGGCCCTGGGGGTGGGCATGGACAGGGGTAAGCGGGGCACAAGGTAAAGTATTTTGGGACCACTGCTCTAGAGAGACCTGGTGATCATGATCTCACATTCACTGCGTTCTCTCTCTGGTCGTCTGTACTAGATAGATGGAGAGTGAGCAGCAGACAATGAGCTGGAAGGATGGCAACCGAATCCAATCTGATGTGAAGCCTGGTCTCCTATTGCTGTAGTGCCCAGTGGTTCCACTTAGTACCAGGACCCCAGTGATTCCACCCACCCCACTCTCTCTCTGCCCCCAGAGAGCTTCCTGCCCAATCAGGATGAGATCCAGGTCTCTTGTGAAGTCCACAGCTGTGGGAAGACTGGCTAGGCCCCCCCGCAGCAACTTTCAGACTTGGATTTCTTCATATTCCCCCCTCCCCCAACACAGAGGTGCTCAGAACCACAGGACACTGCTTGAGACACCATCACTTACATGGCATCCCACATCCATTGAATTCAAAGTGCTTCACCAAGAAAGGCAACTATTGTAATGTTAGTCCCAATGTATAGAGGGCGCCAAGCGGCAACTGGACCTGGTCAAAGTAACACAGCAGTTCAGCGCCGGTCAGGTATAGAACCCAGCTCCTAACTCCCAATCCAGTATTCTACCCACTGGATCTCGCTGCCTCTACCACCGCTAGCAAGTGGGAATTCTCTCTTTTTAATACAGTTTAAGGGCCAAATTCTGCTCTCGGGTACAGTGGAGGAAATCCAGAGTAATTCTATAAAAATCTCTAACCCCAGGGGTAGGGTGGGGAGGTTACGAGAGACCCAGCCATAACCAGCACTCAGATCACAAGAGCAGCACGCAATACAGTATAGAAATCCATCTTTGCAGCAGCTTTTTCCTTTTAAAAATCATTACCAATAAAAAACAAAATATACCAGCCACGGTATATAAGCACCAAATTAAGTAGCTACATGCATTTGTTATATTTGCTGTAGCTTGGTTAACTGAAAATCCTGGGTTTGGAATATGTATTGATTTCAGCAAACATTTTATTGTAAGTACCAGCATCTGTTGTAGTTAATATACAATTGTTTAATTTTAAATGCATGAAGTTTTTTTAAAAAATGCATTGAATAGAATTGCATTAGCTTCAATAAAAACATTCAATTTCATAAATATTATCCAGTGTTAAAATGCATTAATTTCCAGGGAAAGTGCATTGGTTAAAGGTAATTTACATTAGTCTGAATGGGAATGGATAACTTTCTATATATACTTATTAGTTTAGTCAAATGTATCTGATTTAAAAAAAAACAACAACAAATAATCTATATATTGGTTAGAGCAAGATACTATTCATAAAAAGTAAAACAATAGTTTTGAACAAACACCCCATAGGCTGATTTCAGAAAAATCCTGTTGTCTCTAGTGTTAGGCCAACAAAAGGGTTAATTCTAATAAAATACATTGGGCTGAGCCTGAACCATCTGATTTCAGCTTCTGTTTAGACCCAGATGGGCCAACTTGCACCCCATTTCATGTCGCCAGCAACTCCGTTGCATTCAGCTGGTTCTCCTGGTGCTCCAGGCCCTGATCCTGCCTCCCACGGTGTTGAGAGTCTGGTTTTGCAGTTTCACATTGGCATTGTACTCGACAGATGCTCCATGCAGATGCATGGCAATTGGACGGGTCAGCTTCTGATTCCAATTACAACAGCAACAACGCAGAGAAAAGCTGGAGTGCTGGAAGCAGGTGTGGTCTCCAGCCCAGGCCAGGCTGCATGAGCAGCAGGTGAACCTGGAAACTCGGGGAGATGCTGGAAAAACTGGGCTCCTTTAAACAAAGCAAAGCTTTCAAGTAAACAGAGCCTTGAGGCCGCATGGCTGCGGCACAGCGACTGGATGGAAGGGAATAACGGAGCAGCACTGGAACTGCAGAATCCAGTATCTTCCCCCCTTATCTGCAGAGGAGCCTGTGTTTTACATGAAAAAGCCTTTCTAATTAATAGGCCGGCCCCTCTTGAGTGTGATAAAACCACAGTCAAAGGGGTTGGATTAACCTGCACTCTTGTCAATTTGGCGTGTTCTGCCTGAGTGAGACGAGTGGCCAGAAACACAGCCAAGCCCGGCTCGGCCTGGCAAGGGGCGATAACGTTCTTCCCTTTGTTACATGGCAGCTTAGCCCTCTGCCTCTGCGGAGCGAGAATCCACACCAGAGCCTGCACACACCCGCTGCAAGGGGAGCCAGCGGGGGGGCTCGCTGGGTCATTTACCCTTCTGGAATAGGAGCCCTTGCAAACCAACCCACCCTCCCCTCCAAACGTATTAATCCCCAGGCCAGGCCTGGGGCGGAATGATGGGGAAGGCAGGGCTGGGGCCTCGGGGGTCTGGTTGCCAGCAGTTAGAAAGCTGGCAGCCCCTAGCTGAGTCTCCTTAGGATCGTTTCCCAGTGAATTGTGGGAGAACATTTTCTGTCCTTCTGGGCATTGTGGGAAGGTGCTGAGGACTATCAGCGCTCGAGTGATTTCATCTGCGTCGTCACTGCACAGTGGGACCTGGGTTTAACCCACACTCCCAGCTGGGTCAGCTAGCCCGGGTTGGTAGCATCATCACTTGTGGTGAGGGGTGTGGATATAGGAGGGGGATTTAGGGGCAACACCCAACTAAGAGCCCCAGTTAACTGCAGTGAAGACAGACCCCAAGGGACTGCTGGGCTGTCTACAATGCAGCTGGATGGACGCAGACACAGACACGGACATAGACACAGACCCCTATTTGTAATGTGCTGGTTCCAGCCCTGTTAGCAAGAGCCTGTCTAACTGGCCTGAGGCTCACTCCCAGCCACAGGGTAGACTGGAATTGGTTTCACCTGGTCTGCAAGCGGCAGCTGGTTGCTGGCTCCAGGATTTGGAATGGGCTACGGAGCTGTCTGCCTCTAGGGCTGGATTTGAACAAGCCCCCAAGCCAGTGAGGACTGGAAAATTCTTCCCATCTGAGTTCCCAGGGAGCAGATTCTCACAAACCGCCGCATCAGCTCTAATGGCCACATTGCTCAGGCCCAGGACTGGATGGGCCTTGGAGACTCAAGTCACCTCTGCATAGCTTGGAGCAGGTTGTGTTGCAAGCTTGTCCCATGCTGCCCCACTCATGTCCACGCTGGAGAAGCTGAGTGGATCAGGGAAGGCCGGCACCATCCCCAACAGGAAACTCCCCTGGGCGGGACATAAGTGAAAGGCCTGTCTGCGAAGCAGAGAGGAGACCTTAGGGAACCGCGTGGGAGCACTCCAGCTGCTGTCAGAAGTACTAGTGCAGGTCTCTGTTGCAGAGACCCACCGGGACCGGTGCACACGCCTCACCCTGCTCCAGCCTCCCGAACACTTCACCAGGGAAGGACTTCTGAGCTCCCTGGCACCCAGCCTCACTTCTCCACCCGGCGTGATAACACAACACTCGGGCTGCTGTCTGACTGCTGAGAAATGAGCAACAGAGCAGATGTACTGTCTTACAAATTACCATGGAATTATACATAGCCATCTGCACCCTACCACCAGCCAGAATTGTAATGCTGCACCGGGGCTCTCCCATATGTAGTCATATGTTTTTAGGATCCGAACCATCCTGTCAACATCTTGTAATCCATCAGAGAGGACGTGAGATGCAAGGCCACAAATCTAGTGCTGCCATAGGCATCTGTTTCTGACAAGAGGGTAACAGGGTGCCCTGCACTTCGAGAGCATCTTTCATCCTCTGACTCCATGCGTTTTACAAATTCCAATTAATACAGCCTCAGAGAGAGAAACTGAAGCACAAGCCACCAACATGGCTTGCCCAGGATGTCATGGTAAGCGTGGCAGAGCAGAGGCTAGAAGTCATAGGCCTGATAGTCTCCCCAGATGCACACACGCAGCTCCCCCTGAAGTCTACTGCTCACTCATATTGCCATTAGCTGCCAGGAGTTCAGACTGCCAGTCCGCAGCTACCACCAACTCCCTGTGCAATCTTGAGCAAGTCACTTCACTTCTCTTTGCCTCAATTTCTCCATCTTTACAATGGGGAGAACAGCACTGCTCTGCCTCACAGGCTGTCACATAAGTTAATTGAAGATTGTGATGTGCTTTGAGATCTGCTGCTAAGCCATTTGTAAAGAACTAGGATTCAGAAGTATGTATAAGAGTGTCTCGGCAAGTTATCTATGGGCACTGAGCCTGGGAATCTAAGAGCATGAGCCTCTACTGCTTTATCTAGGGCACCAGGTCTGTGCCACCAGTCGGCTCTCAGTGGAAGGTGCTGCAGTCTCTCCAGAGACCTAGAACCATGGAGATTCAGCTTCCTGCTGGTGCTCCTCCCACATAGTCAAGCCCCGATGGGGGACGCTTGCACTGCCCATGCCAAGCCTAGCCTAGGGCCAGGGATTCAGCCCCAGGTTGGTCACCCCAGCAGGACATCCACCGCTCCAGTTCATGCAGCGCTACAGCCAGGCTTGGGCAGCGGCCCCAAAACCCAGGCCACACACTGCAGATTTACTGCTTGCTGGCTGCTCAGGCCACAAACCAGTCTCACCAGAGGCCATTCTCATCTGGCCCCAGAAAAATGATACAACGGACTCCAGTCGGTGCCTGGCGCAGGGCAGATGAAGGCTGGGGAGAGTCACATAAAAGCCTCACCTGTGTCACCAATCACAATCTACAATTCCTCTGGCCCTCGTTCTGCCAGCTGACCCCAGCGGGGCGATCGCTGCACCCATATGGCACAGGGCTCGACCCACTAGAGGAGGCCTTGATCATACAGCTGTGGTCACCCTTAGGAAAAGCAAAGGGGGGGCCGCGTGGGAAGACGGGCTTAAGCACTAAGAAGGGAGTGCTCACTAGGGCCTGATTTAATAGCTCACTGGTAGCTCAAGAGGCTGGGAAACCTAAAGCCCTGATGCTGCAAACCCTCAGGCCTGTGGCAGCTCCAACGGGACCACTCAACAGCATGAAGTTAAACATTTGCCCAAGTGTTGGCAAGATCGGGGCTAAAACTCCACTTGAGGGTTACGGTTACAGATTTTTAAATGGCTTTCATCAGATGCCAAGTCATTGACATTCCTGTCCACCCTAGGCACTCAGCTCCTGCAGGGTGGGACTGACCACGCTGGCGCCTCCTGCTGGCCATCTTGGGGATTGGTTCTGCAGGTTGGTATGCCCTCCCCCGATGGTGCCTGGCCCACCGTCACTTCTGCTCCTGGACCCACATCACTCCAAGGACCACGGCGTCCTCTTCATGACACAGCCCTCCATCCATGTCACAATCTGTGCTCCCCCCTTCTGGGGGCCATGCAGTCCACTGTTAATCCACTCCCCCAGTGGTGAGCGGGGGAGTGACCCAGGCCCACTCTATGATGGGTTCCCCCTGGGATGTCACCTGGAACTGGGGTATCACTGAGCCCCCCCAATCCACCAGCCTGATCTCCCTTTACACCGTACTGCTGTGACCAGCCTGCCAAGCCCTCTTCCAGGCTCCAGCACACACACAGATAGGGACACTCAGATGCAGTCACATACAGATGCTGTGATCAGCTCTGCGTGGGGAGGCTACAACTAAGGAATTACCCAAGTGCACACATCCTCCTACCCAGCAGTGTACACCCAAAATGATACCATCTTGCGCTGCACAGAGATCTGTACAGTGTAAGCTCATGAAATTCACCCCCTCCCTCAAGGGGGAGAGGAAATGGGGCAATAAGGTGTTGTCTAAGTTATGACTCCCACACACTGGTTTGTGATAAAGCAAAAACTGTATTAGTGAATAAAGATCCATATTAAGTGCTAAGGGATAGCAAGCAGATCCAAGCAGATTACCTAGCAAATAAACACAAATGCAATCTAAGCTTAATATGCTAAGAGGATTGGGTATGAGTAGCAAATTCTCACCCTAAATGATGATTTAAGCAGGCTGCAGAGATTCTGAAGAGGCCAGCTGCACTTGCTTGCAGCTTAAAAACCCCAGGTGTCCCTTTCACAAGCTAAAGATTCCTTTAGCCTGGTCCAGCACTTCCCCCAGTTCAGTCCTCGTTCCTCAGCTGTTTCCCAGAGTCTCCTTTAGGCAGGGAGTCCATGAAAAACCCCAGTTATGTCACTCCCCTGCCTTAAATAGGTTTTGCATATAGTGGGAACCCTTTGTCTCCAAGCTTGGTTGCTAGCCAGTGGAAAAACACTGGTATTCCAAGATGGAGTCCAGTACCAGGTGACCTGGTCACATAGTAGGGTACTAGCAGTCATGAGTCAGAGGCTGTTTACAGAGTCCTCAGGGAGGCTCCCTGGTGGGAGATTAGCATCTTCCTGACCTATTGTTTTCTCCTAATGGCTCATTGACCTGAATAGGCCCTTCCCAGCCAGCCATCTAGGCAGAGTGTCTTTTGCCTAGTGGGCATTCCCCAGATGTAAACACATTTGTAACAGAGACCTAGAAAATATTCCTAACTTCAGATACAAAAATGATACCTGTATACAAGTAGGATAATCATACTCAGTAAATCATAACCTTTTCAGTGATATCTGACATGACTCATCTTGCATAAAATACATCAGTTATGCCAATATCATATCATAATAATATCCCTGCCCAGGGACCCTGTAGATCAGGGGTGGGCAAACTACAGCCCACGGGCCAGATCTGGCCCATCAGGGCTCTGGATCTGGCCCACGAGATTGCCACCCCTATGGTGCTGCGGGCCCTGCACCACTCCTGGAAGTGGCCAGCACCACATCCCTACAGCCCCTGGGGGAGGGGGAGCCAGAGGGTGTGGAGTATGGTAGGGGGCTCAGGGCAGGGGGTTAGGGGCCCTGCACCACTCCTGGAAGTGGCTGGCACAATGTCGCTGTGGCTCCTGGGGTAAGGGGGTGGGCAGAAGGCTCCACGTGCTGCCCTCACCTGTGGGTACCTCCCCCATAGCTCCCATTGGCTGAGAACAGGAAACCGCGGCCAATGGGAGCTTCGGATTGAGACGTCTCATCAGCCAGTCCTCAGTCCAAGGGCAAACCAAGGCATTTCCTTGTGGCAGAACGGAGCCCAGTGCTCACACTGCATGGTATGTTTAGCCAGGTGCATGGTCACCGTGCTCAGCTCTAGAGCCCAACTTCGCCGCTGGGGGTTCTCTCTGGAACAGGCCTGATCCAGAAGTCCAAGACTGAAAACCAACCCTCCCCCATACTCTGGTGAACGCTGGTTTGGATCCGAATCAAGACTGGAACACCCCAGCTCCAGCTCCAGTTTCTATCCCAGCACCTGTTCATACTTGACTGCAAAGGGGTCTCTCACTGGCACCAGAAAAGTGGAGATCACAAGAACTAACTGCCCAGCTCAGGGAAAATCAAGCCCAGGAAAAAGAAGCCAAAACACCACTTGAGCTGCAGACAGTGGAAGCCCGGATGCTGTAGGAACTGGCAACATTCCTGAGGCTCTGGGCAGTCCGTGTGCCTGAGTCATGGTAACTTAGCTCTGAGGTAGCACTTTACAAATACCAGCACCTTCCCACCAGCGGAGGGGCACATAGCTGTGACGACGGTTTTCTGTGCACTGTGCCTCTAAATTTCTGAGGGAGCTGTCCATCTGCAAGGCAGCTGCCATTTAGCCAGGCAGAGGGGGTGCAGCATGCCGCAGGCAGCTGCACACCCTGGGCTCGCTCCTGGAGAAAGGGTTCAGCTCCTTTTTGCTGTTTCCTGTTTGCCTTATGCTAAAATCCAAGCCATTCTGAATGAAAGTCTGCAGAATGAAAGAACGTAAGCCCTCTGTGAGCCTCAGTGTTGGCCAATGGAGCCCCACAGCACCCTGTGAGGTAGAAAGAGAAGGGCTATTGGTACACCTGACAAGTGGGGAAACTGAGGCAAAGTGACTTTAAGTAGGACTTTTACCACTCACTCCGTAATGTCAGTCTAACATGGGGGCTGGGGTTTGCCCGCCTATGAAGCAGCAGAAGCTGGTCTGGAGACTGGATACCAGGCTCACTGTTAGAGTGGGGTGAGAAATGGTTTTCCTGTCCCATGAGAATTTGGAATTTTAAATTTTCCTGACCCAAATCATGACGAAAAGTTGAAATCTCAAAAATGTCCATGATCTCAAAATCTGAAGACCATTTCCGATCAGGTCAATCAAAGTGTTTTGATTCGATTTAGTCCCTTTGAACATTGCCTTAACCTTAAATTAACGTTTAATTTCTAAATGAAAAGCCATTTGGAACCAAAAGAGGGGTGGGCTGGAGAGGAGTCATGACAGGAGTTCCCAGACGGCTCTGGGAGAAGAAGACAGGACGGGTGAGAGGAAACAGGAATTAGAGCAGCGATGAGTTATTAAGAGTGCCAGGTAGCAGCTCGGCTTGAGCCCTGGTTTGTCTGATTTCAAGCCCAGATGAGGCCGTTACAGAGCTTGCAATCCAGCCAGGACAGACTGAGGAAAGCGGCAGAGGTGAGGAAAGAAGAACTGGAAAGGAAAGACACTTGCAGGGCCATCTGTATCGTGGAAAGGGCATGCACTGGGCCAGGCCTGGTTCCCTTTTGCTAGAAACACGCACAAGGGGTGTCAGGCTGCATCACCCAGTGTAGGAGGGGAGCTGAAATTCTAGGGGAGCGGCTCAAACACCAAGTACCGGTAGTTTTATGAACCCACAAGCAGTTCAACGATGTGAGAAACTCCCAATCCTTTGAGCTTCCTTCAGCCCGGACTTGACCCGCTGCTGAACAGAAGGCCCCAGCCTGAGGACTCAGCTGAAGCCGCTGCGTGCTGCCCTCTGACATTTATAGATTTTACCTAATGCTGCAAATGAAGGTGATTGCACGTGGGGCCACTTAAGGTCTCTGAACTCTGGAGGAGAGGCTGCATCAGAACTTTGATTAGATATAAAGCTTTCTGAGCTCACCCCATCCCATCTACGCCATGTGAGAGCTGCCAGGGACCTGGGTTCCAATGTCTTACCCAAAATGTGCATGCCCATCGCATCTGCAAATTTCTGCCTGGGGCACTCAAACTGAGCATTGCTCTGACGCTAAAGAATGAATGGCCCAGTCATTTCCTCCCACACCAGATAAAATCTCAATTAACCCAAAAAACTCAATTAACTTGACAGTACCTGGGATAAAACCACAGTACAGTGGAACTGGTGCAGTCTAAATATATCGGCTAATGTTGGGACTGCACTTTGAAGGCGGAAGGTTCTGTTACTAGATGAGATTGCACAGGGCTAGGAGTCAGGACTCCTGGGTTTTATTCCTGACTCTGCCACCGACTCACTGAGTGACCCTGGCCAAGAAGTCTCTGCCCCTTTCTATGCCTCTGGTTCCCCAGCTGTAAAATGGGATTAATGACCCTGGCCTCAGAGAGTCACATGGAGACTGAATTCCTTAGGCTTTGTAAATTGCATCAAGATCCTCTGCTTGGAGCTGGGCAGAGGCTGCTACCCTTGCGTGTTTCCAAGATGACTGATTCATGTCAGGGCCTGGGACACTATTTCAGAGGGGAGGGGAGCAAAACCCAGGCCGAATGGGTCAGAGGGTGCAGAACGGGGAGGGAACCAGCTACTCCCCAACATCCACAGAAGCCCCTCCATGGGTGCATGGGGACGCTTGGAGGCAGCGCGTTGGGGCTGCATCAGGAAAACAGCCTCTGAGCCTCAGCAGAAGCCTGCCTGAGAGTTAACAAGCTGAGAACTGTACCTGCTTGGAGGGAGTGGGGTGAACACGTGCTGGGGCTGGGGGAGCGTGAGCCAATGGCAGCTCATCTACCGAGGCAGCTGGATTGTCATTGGGCAAAGAAGAGAGGAGAGATCCTCCACCTCTCTGCAGGCAGCTTGGCCCCTATTCCACAGGGTCTCCAGGCTGCAATCCTTAGAAACCCTCCCCACTCAATACACCCAGGGGAAGGCCCTCTCCCCTCCTGTGGGCTGTATCATAGGCAGGGAGAGCAGGCCCTGACTGCTGAAGAGTTGCAAGGTTAACAAGCCCGGCCATGATCGAACCCTGACCGAAGACCGTTCCCCTGGGACACTGAGTCCCTGCTTGCCAGCAGCCCCCACATACTGGGAACATGCCCTCCATTCACATGGAGCCTTGGCAGACAGCTCGTGGCACACAACAATCTGGGCTGCCTTCCAGGAAGGGCCTCCATGCCCAATGGGATGGAGCTCTCATGTTTTACCAACAGAGGGCCCCCGAAGAGCAGGGATGGGATCAAGAATTTGCTTTTGCTGTCATTGTTTGCTGGGAATATAGATAGTCCTGCTGCCCTTCTGCTATCACCGCTGAGATTCATTCTAGCACTGGGATTTTAACCCTTTCCTGAACACAACGTGCAGAGCGGAGGTGGGAGTGACAGCGCGCCTTGCTCAGAGCCTTTCGTGTGTTATGCGCACGAGGGAATTACAATGTCGTGTGCCCTGGTTTGTCATAGTCAGAACCCGTCTCTGTCTCTTCTCTCTCTTTTTACGCTAAAATCCTGACAATAAATCTGAACTCCAACCTGCTTTTCACGGGAGAAGTCAGCTGTTGGTCCAAAGCTTTGAGCCAGGTGCATATGTATTAACAAGGAAAAGAGACAGAATCCAGCACCACTTTAGGAACTATTCTCCCTCCTTGAGCCAGGATGTGTCTTCACCTGATTTCTGTACTGTTGTTATTTGAAACAGCTGGGCTATGAACTGTTTTTTATGAACCTATTTCTGCTGGGGCCATCAAACACACAGACTAACTCTGAAAAGGAAAACATCAGTTCGGAAGCCTCGGAGGGCCAAAGTCACTTTAAAGGGAGGTTCTGGACATAGCAAACTGGTGACTGTCACAGTTTAAATAATTCACTTCCTTGTGTAAAGTTTCTGCACCCTGTGTTCTGACTCCTGACCTTCGCTGGCACCCCTGCCCCGGCCTGAACTATAAATGTGTTCCTGTTGACACAGAGGGGTTACTTCCCCCATGCACTAGCTGATCGGACAAGACAAGAACGTCAGTTTCTTATACCTGATGGGCAAAATGAAATCCCCACATATATGCCATGCATGCACCTGTTGGTTAGCGCTAGCGGGAAAATGGTGACATAATACTGCCCTCTCCTGGGCTTCAGGGGTAATACAGCCCGAAGGCTGGTGGGGGGGACTCCAGAGTTCCAAAAGCGAGGCAGGTTCCACGTGGCATTTTTCTACATGCCATTCACACCCTAGGTGCATGCAGGGAGGGGCCAGGCCTGGAGGCCTTTCCCCAAACCTCTCAAAGTGCAGGGGTCTGGATGAAATGGGACTCAGAGCCGAACTCCCCCAGCCTCCCCTGAAAAGTGATATCTTTGTAAAATCAATGAGATTTTTGCATCGATGGAGATTCAAACAACCCTAGAAACTTGCCCAGAGCCCACCGATCTCAGTGCAGGAGGCGCTGACAAGGCCAAGAACCACACCAGTTCCTGCAGCAACTGCAGGGCTCACCAGAAGTCACTTTCCCAAAGAGGGGAATTTAGGGATGCAGAGAGGGAGGTGAGCTGGATTGCCCTTGGAACTGTGCTAAATGCCATGGACTCCACAAGGACGGCGGAAAATGCACTTGCCAGTACCCGTGAGGAGCTGAAAATGGTTCACCGTGTTTCTCATAGGCCTTCCCTTCAGTCACCACGGGAGGGCTCTGAGCAGACGTGGGCGGGGTCCAGATCCTGAGCTCAGGCTCTGCTGCCCAGGGCATGGGCTGATTCCTGCAAAACGTGAAACCGAAACTTTATCAGCCACAAGTCCTTGGTTGGCCGTGGTATCGCCCCTTGACCAGCACAGCCCCTCTCACCACATGGGGGTATTGGTTCAGTACCAAGTCAAAGGGAAGATCGTCACCTACTGGATCCCCAGCACCACTTCCAGTAGCATTCACGCTTTTCCCTGTTGGTCTCCCAATCCTACTTAGCTTATAAAATCTCACAGATCACAGCCAATTGGTGTATGGCTGTGGCAGAAGAAGGATAGTCCGGTCATTAAGGTTCGGGATTTGAAAAAACCCAGGTTCAGTTCCCATCTCTGCCACAGACTTCCAGTGTGATCACGGGTAAATCACTTAGTCATGCTCTGCCTCAGTTTCCCCATCTATAAAATAGGGATAATAGCATTGCCCTACCTCACAGAGGTGTTGTGAGGATAAATATGTTAAAGGCTGTGAGATATTCAACTACTGCTGTAATGGTGAGCCTGACATATTTGCATGCAGGTGAGTCACATGGAAACAGATAAACTATCCTCTATATGGCAAGATTCTGCACTAGTGGCTTTGTTTGGAATGAGTGTATCTATAATAGCTGGCAAGAGTTTGTTCTTTTACAGATTCTCATCATTATCATAGCAGAGGCTGGGGGCACAGGTCTGGGGCCTGCGATAGTACATTTTCCTGACAGATTTGCTTTAATGAGGGTCCTGAATTTGCCCTGCTCCTCTGTGACTTATACAGTGCCAGCTGCAGACACTTTGTAGACTTGGCTCTTACTTCTGATCTTTCTCCCCTTCTCTTTCATCCTCATAGTCACCCCAAAAAAACAGGGCAAGTCGTTAAATCCTGACACACGATCAGACGTTGGTGGGAGTTCTGCCCAAATAAGGGCTGAATATCGACTTAAGGACTCGGCCCAAACGCCCCATTTAAGAGTTTATTCTTATACCATCTCTTTGTCTTACTTGGTTAGCCTCTTAGCTATTTAAATCTCTTTTCCAGTGCCCTGGCTCAGGGCCAGAATAGCTCCTATGTTAGTACTGCTCTTCAGTCCACAAGCCCCCTATTCCATAAACGAAAGGGGACACTGTCCATTTTGCTTTAGCCGTTTGACTTTTCTCATGGAATGCGGTTCTGTCTTCTGGTTTTCTCCCGTTCACCACGGTGGGGACCAGATTTCACCTGTACTGACCCAGCTTCTTCCCTGGGTCTTTTCTGAGCCCTTCATTATGTTCGGCTCTGTCAACTGACCATATAACAAATGCCATCTTGGAATAAGTGGAATAGCATGCAAGGCCTTTAAAGCCAATGTGCATTGTGAGCTAGCTTGCAGAGGCAGCCAGGCAGAGGAAGGTGTCATTGAGAAGCGGCTGTCAGGGTATGAAAAACGATATTCAAAGCCTTTTGGCAAACTAGGACAGTCTTGCAATCAAGAAGCTAGCTCATCTTACCACAGTCCTTGAACTCCAGGGGATCTGGTTTCTCAAGTGCTTATTAAATACTGTTCCCTTTTGTTTCCAAAAGCGTTGTAACCTTCTAGCTTCCCTGGGGGAGGAGTGTTCCCTAAGCAGTATGCCACTGGAAGGGAAGGCTGCAGTACCACCTATCGCCTCTGGAGATCTGGATGTAACTAGACTAGGTCTCCCATCAGGGTAGGTCATAAATAACATCACTGAAGTGAGTGAACTTCAACTCCATTAAGTCACCTGAAAGGTGCCGCCATTCAGCGGAATTACTGTTCTCATTAAGCGACAGTCATTGCTGACAAGACTCTTTAGGTCAGTTCCCTAGTACATACCCCAATTTAAATGCAGCCCACCATAAAAAAGTGTTCAGCTCTGTAGGCTTTCTCCCCAGAAGGCTTGACAGTATCCCATACCGTGTATCACTAATATAGACTCAATGCAAGTTCTAAAACAATAATCTGGGAAGAACATTATTCATTCTCTGGTACCACAGAGCATAGTCATGTTGTTAAAGATTTAAATGCAGAAGCTTATCCCTTCCCTCCTCCCCGCCCCTACCTCTCCCTCCCGTGTATCTGGCTGTCGGAGGGCGTGTCAGAAAATGTACAGTAAAGTTGTCACAGTGGGACACCTAGTGACACCTTATTTTAACATGACATTCAAACAGCATTTTAATCTCGAATCACGGACTAGCCACCAAAACAGCCATTTCTTACACAGTAGAAACAATTCAATTCTTCTCTGACTAGGGTGACCAGATGTCCTGATTTTATAGGGACAGTCCTGGTTTTTGGGGCTTTGTTTTATATAGGCACCTATTACCCCCTGCCCCAGTCACAGTTTTTCACACTTGCTGTCTGGTCACCCTGTCTCTGACTGCCGAAATCTTCTCTCCCATCTCCCTTCCTCTCCAGGCTGCCAAAACCTTGTAACACCAAGAACAGCCTGGGCAGCTTGCCGGAGATCCAGGGCGTCACCTGCTTTTAGACATAAATATTGATACATTATTTAATGAAAACTGAGTGCCCGTCATTGTGATAGCTGCTTGTACTTGACAGATGAAGAGAAATTGCTTGCTGGTGAGTTTCCCAAGCAATGAGACCTGCAATTGATCAGCTCTGGCCTCACTCTGAAGTTGCAGGGAAAACAGCGGGTGGGCACAGCCTGCATTTTAGTACACTACAAGCCCCATTTGGCCCTTCAGCTACACCCTGGAAGATCTCTGCCTTAACCCTGCATTTGCCAGCAGCGGAAAGAGAATTTCAGTTGCAACATTTCGCTGCAGCAATTTACATTTGTAGTACAGCTAATTGGGAAAATGTGGATTTCAGTGTATTATGCTATATTACAAAATATGTTAATTTTTAAAGGCAGGGAGCTTGTTCTCAATGTCTAGGGAGTCCTAAATCCTGAGACACCTAGAAAATTCCCTGTTAAATGTTCATAACATGAAGGAAAATAAGGAATTCCCCACACTCTGGGGAATATCTCAGAATGCAATAAAAACAGGTTTGCTAGATAGCTTTATATTCTTTCCCATGGAAAACAACAAAATCAGAGATTTGTGATGATTGTCTGAATAGATCACTCAGGTTTGGGTTTCTTAGTGAGAGAGAGAGAGAGAGAGAGAAAGTGTGCGTGCGTGTGTGTGTGTGCGTGCGTGCGTGCGCGCAGGTATCTGGATGGGAATCGTAGAATATCAGGGTTGGAAGGGACCTCAGGAGGTATCTAGTCCCACCCCCTGCTCAAAGCAGGACCAACCCCAACTAAATCATCCCAGCCTGGACTTCGCCAGGCCTGACCTTGAAAACCTCTAACGAAGGCGATTCCACCACCTCCCTGGGTAACCCATCTTTAGTTAACCTGCTGTAGTTTGCACTCCCTGGTTTCAGACAGGATGGGAAGCACACGCAGACTCGACAGGAGAGGCTGACCCCAGGAAGCCCTGGAAACCCGCGAGGAACCTCTCTCTTTACACTGGCACCCCATTCATTCAGAGACTTTTGAATGGTCTGAGCTCGGCAACCAAACAGACCTGAACCTCCATGTCTTTGAGACTGGCCAGACACTAGCTTGTGTGCTTCTCTCTTTGTGGCCCCGGACCCCACCTCGGCCCCTTTTTCACACTATAGCCATATGTTCTACATGCACCTCGAACAGCTTGGGTAAAACCACCAACCAGCTGTGAACTGCCTCCCCATGGGGACCAACGGGCCAAAGGCAGCGTTCCTCATTCAGGCAATTCCAGCCGGAGCTGGGCAAGCTTTGAGGTTCCAGCTGACTTTAGGCACTTCCCAGGGGTCTGGGAGCATGGAGAAGCACGTCCGCCCATTTCTCCAGTCCTTCCCTATTCACAATGTCTCCAACAAACCGACGAGTGTTGAAAGCAACTTTGCCAGGGTGTCTGGCGTCCAGTGGATGGCAAAGTGAAAAGCTCTGGCCTTTATATAGCCCCAGGGTCTTAGGACTCTTGACAAACAGGTTCAGCTGTAACAATGCCATTTTCACAGGGCAGCACAGGGGACACCAGAGTAGCAGCTGTTGTTTGCATCTTAGATCCTGTAAGAAAAGAATCTGCCGGGGCGGCTAAGACAGCTGAGAGCCGGGAGGGGATCTGCAGGGCATTATTTAACCAAGAGTGTCATTTCAACTCCATTGTACAAGTATGTCTGCATCACATGATGGACTTCATGGGGTGGGGAGGAGATCAAATTTACAGGCTAAATATATGAAGAGGGGAAAAAATGGTTAGCGATGAGTTCAGCTTTGTGAGTCGATGGCTCCTTGGGCTAGTGAGACCCAGACGAGATGTAGCCTGTCCAGCTGGGAGGAGGATCCATCATCTCTCACCTTCAGTAGCCTCTGCTACAGCTGTCTGTTCTTCCAGGACAAATCAATTGTAGCAGCAAAGTGCAGCCACGTCTGGGGTGAAACATAGGAACTATTCAACAGCCCACTGCAACGCTAGCTGAAAATGAACGGAAGGCAGTGGGTTAATAACTGCACTGCAGTATGCTGGAGTTAAAGTCATAGTAGGCGTGCAGCATAACTGGGTAGCAGGTGGGTGCCCATCAATAAGGATCAGTAAGAGGGCATGGAAGGGCACTGTCCCATTCATGGCTCTGAGGATCAGCGCTGCACAGCCTCGAGAGGGCTGCCCTAACCTGTGTGGGGCCAAACCAACCCCCAGCAGCTCCAGGATGGGGGAGGCATGAGCCACCTCCCCAGGGTCTTATGCCAGGCACCTGTGCAGGGCTGAATCTGGCCCAGCGGCTCTTTGGAAGTGTGGCTGCTTTGTTATGGTCCTTCACTGCAGCTGTGCCTGTTCATGGCCCACCTAGGAACATAATCCCAGCTGCACTGGCTGGGCCAGGCTCCACCCTCACTGACAGCCAAGCATTGACCTCAGCAGCTCCGAAATAGGACCATGAGATGGGGCCTATCAGGACAGTGATCCCTGGGGGCAACCGGCGGGGAAGCAGGAGGGAGCAAGCCCCCTTCCATCAGGGAGACCAGAGACAGCAGCAGCTGGAACTTGGGGTCCCTCATCACCATCAGGCAGATGGGTGGGGCAGGAGCTCCTCAGCCCCTCAGCAAGGATCCAGTTGAGAAAGCACCTACCCCTCCACCCCAAACAAAGGGCTCTGGCCCACCCCACCCTGCTGGTGCCAAGCAAAGGGCTACCTCAGCTGGCGCAATGGCAGCTCACACCGCCTGGGCCGTGGGGGCCTTTGGGCAGAGATGGATAGGGTTGTGTGATTGCTGTGCTGTGACAGCTGCCACATTCCATCCCAGAGGAGGCTGCATTTGTGTAGTGGGTGCTGAGAATCCCAACATGTGTGTGGTTGGTGAAGCACTCTGGGATCTCCCAGGTTGGAAGGTGCTATCTCAGAGGCAGATCTGGGTGAGCAGACTGATGTATCTCACTGTGCACAGAGGTCCCCCCTAGCTCTATAATGAAGCAAAACAAAACCCTCCATCTGAATACTCCTGGAGTGCAGGGAGGGGGATGAAGTTCAAACCCTGGTTCAGATCTGACATTCACTGCACAGAACCTTCTTGATCTGCAGGCCAGATCTTCAGCTGCTGTAAATCAGCACAGCTCTGTACGTCTGTATAGACAGAGATCCCTAGCTACCAGAATATATTGCTTCTAGTGTGCTTATCTCACCCCCAGCAATCCATTGACAAACACAGGTGTCACTCATTCTGCACAAGTTGCGCAGCACGACTCGTGTCAACATCTTCAAAGTGGCAGCCACACAGCCTGCTAGCATTTCGCTAACCTTGAAAACCTCTGTGTCTCACATGTCACACAGTGACAACGAGCTGTTATTCAAGATGAGGGCGAGACAAAGACAGACAGACAACAGGGCTGGGGGTGGCGGAGGTGGCAGCTAACTTACCTATTACAGCCAAAAGTGGGCATGCGTTTATTTTTAAACTGCACTGGGCTGTATTTATTGTTTCAGCGCAGAGCGGCCTGGGGGATTGTCTTTTGAATTCCTCTTGCAGGAACATCAGGGGCCGTGCAAAGCAACTCCGGTGATGGTGAGTAACGCGAGTGGGCAGCTGCGGGAATGACAGTCAGCGGTAGGATTCTTTACTAGGCGCATCTCTAGCAATCAGTGAGAGAGAGACGCTTTAGTGCCCTAATGGCACTCACGTGCTTTATAGCTCCTGGTCTAGGGGTATTTAATTCACTGGTGGCACACAAATAGCAGTAGCAGAGTGGAGGGTTTTTGTTTTCTGGGTTAACTGCTGCCCTGTCTTCAAATCAAGAATTAAACAGAGCTTGCAAGATGGGACTGAGCACCTTTTAAGGTCAAATTGGAATTCTTTCCCCTCATCCATGCACCTTCTAGGAAGTACATCTCCAGCCCTCTATTTAAATCTTGTTATTATTATTATTTGTATTTTGTAGTACCTAGGAATACCAGACACAGACTCTCTCCATGGGGTCGCTTACAAATCTGTGATTTTTATTTAAAAGACAAAGATCATAGCAGATCACGTGTGCCGCTAAGGTAGAAAGGATCAGAAGTTCTCAAGAAGGTAGAAACTGTAACACGTGTCAAAACATTTCCTGTTTAAACCACAAGAATCAGAATCAACTAAATTCTGGATTTCATCTTCTTTGATGTAGGAAAGGGCAGATTTTAGAGCGTTTTAATGAGTAGCCGTTGCAGTAACATCATTCTTAACAAAACGTGTGAAAGGGTGGTAAAGCTCAGAATAGCTACAGCCATTGCATGAAATCTCCAAGATGTGCTTAACTATCTTTTCCACTCCCAGGAGTCCTGAATGTCTATTGTTACAAGCGGAGATTTCTTTGCTTTTACTTCTCAGCCAAATGTCATTTGAACCGCGGCAGACATCACACTCTAGTGTGGCTAGTCATTTTTCATGTCGCTTCCCCACTAATCAATTTTGTGAAAAGCATGAGGAGCCCAAGAAACTGAGCTCTCCCCTACCTTGTGAGAAGAAATAATAACTCCCATCACTAAGGAACAGTATGTACTTCTTCTGAGCTGAGAAACAGCGGATCAGTTCAAGAACTAAAGTGCACCAGTAGGCAGCAGCCCTTAGCTATTCATAAAGATTTAGGAATAAATTCAGGGTAGTTTAAATTTATTCCACATTGAAAAATACAGTGAGTTAATGATAGCATGCTTGAACTCCCCAAGGCACCCAAGAAAGCTAAGAAGAGAGCAGAGGGAGCTAATTCCAATGTCTTCTCTATGTTCGAACAAACACAGATCCAGGAATTCAAAGAGGTAGGTGGCCTTTGTTGCAATGACCATGAAGGGTAAAGCCAAGAACCACCAATGGGGTGATATCATCAAACTTTTCCTAAATGCTTTTAGCTTCGGCGATGTTGGATTTGGAACAAGAGTCCTAGAAGCTCATTTAAAAGATAACTGCTTTATTGGGGGGGGGGAAACTTAATTCAACTACATAATCAAATATGGAGTCTTCTCTCAACTTCACGATACTGCACCCCCAACAGAAGAGTGAGTGACAAGACACTCAGCCAATGGCACGCAAGACAGCAGCCCTGTATAATCTGAGCAAATTCTCATTGGCTGAGCTGTGACTATGAGGCAGGGCATTCTTACCGAGAACTGGTTAACCCTTTCCTGGGTGTTACTCACATGGTTACACATTTTCAGGTCTTAAAAGTTACTCACTGAGAGTCTTTGGACATGATGATAACGTGGGGCCTTCTCTAGCTGAGTGTATCCATGTTCTTCCGAGTACGATAACCGAGGACAAGGCAGTGACCAAAACTGAACTCCTGCATGCCGGGGAGTGTGGGAGCCAGTTGGGGCAGGTGACCTCATGCAAGGGAACTCCGCAACCCCTGTGCTCCACAACGCCTTCTCCTGGCTGATTCCTTCCCCCCCAGCCCCACTCGCTGGGCTCATCTATAAGGTGCCACAGGACTCTTTGTCGCCCTACACAATGTCATCGTTACCCTAACCCTTGGCTGCCGGCAGAGTGGTTAGACAGCTCCAGGCCTACTGGGGAGGCTTCTATTAAACTAGAGAATAGCTACCATGTGGGCGAGATCATCTCTCTCCCTCCCTCCCCCACCCACACGAGGACTCCTACAGAAGGAATTCTCCTACCTCTAGTGACACCTTAGGGATAATCTCCCACCCCATGGGTCCTGCTCCCTGGCTGAGCTTTTGGACAGGGAAATCTGCTCTCTTCTAGCTGATTGGCTGCAAGGTCCATCCCCTGCTAGCATTCTCAGTGAATCTTCTAATGTCATTTTCATGAGCACAGTTGTCAGCTGGGCTCCAAAGACATTACCAATTGATCACATTAGGGTGAGGAGGTTGGGTGGAGACACCTGCTCTGGATGGGGGGCAATTTTGGGCGGTTGAGTAATGCCTCAGCCCACGTCACGCAACCACTCCCAAAGGGGCTCAGAGAGCAGCCTCCAGCCCTGCACCACTGGGGCCCCTAACAAATGTTGCTGAACAAGAGGGGCCCTTTGGGCCCAATCCTGAACGCTGCTGGAAGACCTCGCCTCTGCTCCCACTGGCGTAAATCACTGCGAGAGGCAGGTGCAGGTACAGCTGTGAACAAACAGTTAAAGTCGTGGCTTATGTCCCTTGACACACCACAGTTCCTAGCCAGAGGGAGCAATATTACACTCTGGGGGAGCTGTGGGTTATTGTTCGGCATGCTGCCATTCCCCTTCCTCCCCTTTCCAGGCATTCACCATCATGGATCAGAACCGGGACGGCTTTATTGACAAGGCAGATCTGAGAGATACGTTTGCTGCAGTGGGTAAGCCTGTACCTTAGAACACCCCTCCTTCCCCCCAGAAAAGGGTTTGATCGCGTTAGACTAATTATTAGATGAGAAATCAACGACTCTGCTTTCCATTTCATTCAATCCCTGGTTAATTGGATCTTTCCTCTGCTCAAAACCACGGGACCCAAAATCATTTCTATTACAAAGAGCAGAATGTTTTACCTTCAGAACATTTTTTATCACTGTGGATCATTTTTTAGGCTGACATTGTTAAATAATTTAGGTCCTGGCTAGAGAAAATGGTTATTAAATTAATTAGGGCCCAATTCCGCCAGCCTTACTGCTGTTGAGTAATACCTCACTCTATGAGTAATCTTGCTGGATTACGTGATTTATGAGAATTATGCACCTCCTTGGAGAAACATAAGGCCTGGTGTGACTGCATTGTAATCCAAAGAGGATCAGGCTCTGTTTTTGTAGCTCTATGGATGACAATATGCAAGCGTTTGGTTCTGTTCATTTTACTGACAAAATGTAGGTGGGAACTAATTCAACAAGTACCGTGGTGGAGTTCTGTGATGTTCCCTAGACTCATAGAAAGCAGCGCTGGAAATACCTCAGTCGGTGCAGGACTCTTCCCTATGATACATTTTCTAGTGCTTTATCTGGTCCAGTTCTCTTTCTCTCCAAGGATGGAGCGTTCACTACTTCCCTAGGGAGACTATTCCCATGGTAGAAAACGTACCTTTTCTATGTCTTTTAACTCATCCAGAGGCTCGGTTGTGCATGAAATGGGCTCATGTACCTTGAGATCTGCATAAAGTTTAATCCACGTCCCAGGTGATTTGTCTTTTTGTTTCTCGTCTAGGTCGTTTGAATGTAAAAAATGAAGAACTCGATGAAATGATAAAGGAGGCTCCTGGACCAATTAACTTTACCGTATTCCTGAGCATGTTTGGAGAAAAGCTCAAGGGTGAGATGAGGAAGGGGAACGACATGAGTGGAAGGATGGTCTGGTGGCTGTTACAGGGCTTGTAGGGGCAAGAGATCTGGGCTGTATACCTGGGCAGTGCCACAGACTCCCTGTGTGACTTGAGCAAGTCACTTAACCTTTCTGTGCCACAGTGGCCCATCTGTAAAACAGGGATAATGACCCTGCCCTGCCTCACAAGGGATGCTAAGACTTAGCGTGTTGAGATCCTCAAAATGAAGATGCTAGGAAAGGGCAATGTATATTAAAGCATAAAGCAGCTTTATTTGCAGTTGCTTCCCAAGGACCTGATTCTGTGCTCAGTGGGCACTTTTGCATGTATTTAAGGGGGCTTTGGCTCAGGACCTAGGAGTGAAATCACCCTCTCCCCCCCAGACAAGTACAGAAGGTGAAAATGTCCCAAAGCCATTCCTTGAGGTTTCTCCTGCATCCTTCCCTCAGCCTTGTGGGGCAGACAATGGCAAAGACAGGGTGATGGAGTGTTGCCAGTCAAAGGCTCATACACGGGATATCCCCAGCAATCTGTGCACCTAGGTGTAATGTACACAGCAATTGCTTCTATTAATTTTCAGCCTCCTCTACACTACACTATTCCCAGTTCTGCCCCTAGCCAAGGTTGGGTGACCTTGAGCAAGTCACCACTGCTCTGTGCCTCAGTTTCCCCATCTGTCAAATAGAGATAGCAATGCTTACATCTTTGGGAAGCACCCTGGGGCCTCCAGATGAGACATGCTCTCTAACAGCTGCCCACGCCACTCGTGCCACATGCTTTGGTGCCACAGATTCCAGGCGTGCTGATGTGAACTATTGTGGCTATTTGCTGCCTAAGTCCTGACAGGTTTTCAGGAGAGGATGTTCCCTAGAGCAGCAGCTTGTCTGTGACTCTGAGTCCCTCCCGCCCAGCAGCCATATCCCCTCACCCATTGTGCAACCCGAGCTATGTGACGTGGGTGCAGAATTCCTTCAGGCCACAGAGCCCCTTGGTCCTCTGACACTGGCATGCTATAAATACACTGGGTAGATTAGCTACATATTGAGAGTGGGGAGGGGCAACATGAATGTGCATCTGTTCCTCTCTGTGCCATGGTGGTCCTGAAAGCAGGGGGTGAGTAGAGATACATCAGTCGTTGCTGTGCATGGTGGTGGCAGGACAGGGCACACTGATCTGCAGACACCTCTCTGCAGGGAATGAGCTTTCTCGCCCACACAGCCTCTGTTTCCTGGGGGATGTCACAGGATCTGCCATCCCCTCCCCAAAGGGAATGCTACTTTCCGGTGCTGCCCGCTGCAGGGACAATCCCTGCTCCGTGCCAGCAGCGATTGCATGTGCTCCCCATTGCAGGTGCTGATCCAGAGGAGACGATCCTGAACGCGTTCAAGGTGTTTGACCCTGAGGGCAAAGGCCTGAAATCTGACTAGTAAGTGCAGAGCAGCGATAGGGGTGTGCGTGGGGCCGGGGGTGGGGGAGAACTGCTCTGGTTTCCTCACACCGTCCCTCCCTCATTCTGACAACATGCTCTTTCATTTGCAGCATTAAAGAAATGCTGATGACCCAGGGAGAGAGGTTCTCCCAGGAAGAGGTATGCATAGGGCTCCTTTTCACCTCCATCCTTATACAAGGTGCACCATTCAGCAATGTCTAGCACTGATTTGTTTACTGCACATGCACGGAAAGCAGGCTCAGGCTGTAACAGGTCGGCTTACCGTTCCAGTGTAGAGCACAGGTCCGTGCCTCAGTTTCCTTGCTGTGCCTAAGTTTCCACATTGGTCTGCAGTCTCCCTTTTGTGGTTGGGTGATCTAGTGCTTTGGGCAAGGGGATGAAGCAAGAGCCCTCCCTTATGGGGCAATCACAAGAGTTCAAATGAAACAGTCCTTCCCCTGCCCTGGACTGAACAGTGCTTCAGTGTTTCCCATAGGGGAGTCTCCTCACCTCATGGGGACAATAGGGGAGCCCATGTCCGGCCCTGGGACCCCGCTGCAACCCTAAGATCATCCTGTGGCACAATTCCCACTGCCACTTCCTACCACTACCCATACAAATTCTCTCCAGGGCTCACCAAAAAGTCTTCTACAGCCCTTTTCTTACCTTTGCTCAGGGTCCTCTCACTGTTCCCCGCAGCCCTCCTGGGTAGCCCCCCCAGCTCCCCTGCTCCGGGTCTTGCCATGTCCCTGGCCACTCCCACGCTGCCCACAGACAGTCCTTTGATTGTCTGGCCCTCACGTGATGTTTGGGCTGGGGGCACTGAGCCCAGGTCAGAGCCATGACATGGGAGTCCATCACATCAGGCCATTGCACAAAGTAACAACAATTAAACGAAGCAAATCAGTCTATTGCAACACAGCCCATCTCCCACAGCCAGCCCCACCCTACATCCTGAGGCCCAATAGCACTGGGGCTTTGGAGGAGTCTGGGAGGTAAATTTCATAGCAGGCCCCTCTTTCCATAACCGGTCAAACTCAACTCCCTGGATACAAACACCCCCAAAAGGTGAGAATTCAAACCCGGCCTGGATCCACATGTCACCATCTCTGTGATGGTCAGGACCAAGCCATCTCTGAATTGTGTCAAGCAGCACCCAGAGCTGGTCGTGGACCCAACACTGAGCTATAGTGATAAGCGATGGACTGCCATCAGAGCTTCACACGGCACCACGCGTCGCGGTATAGGAGTGGACGGGCAAGAGCCTTCAATGAAGCTGGGGGTCAGGGCACAGAATTAGTGTAGATCAGGGGCCTTGCAGTTAAGGGAGTGCTAGAGACTTTCCTTTACCTCCCACATTCCCATTGCTCGGTTAACAAGCTAGTGAAATAAGGGCCGGCAGCCACAACAGCAGCCTCCAAGTCCCATCCTGCTTCCAGTGACGCCAATGGCAGAACTTCCAGTGATTTCAAACACCTCCCAGCCCCCTCTTTCAGATCTGTGACCTGAATACCAACCATTCTCTTTAACCCTCTCCCTTCTGGGCCCGTTTACATTGCAGATCAACCAGATGTTTGCAGCTTTCCCCCCAGACATCACTGGAAATTTAGACTACAAAAACCTCGTCCACATCATCACACATGGAGAAGAGAAGGATTGAGAACCGGGGTTGCGCTAATTCCTCAGGCACAGTAACGGGGATGGTACCTTGCGACGCTTGCTTCTGCCCATGGTTCTGGCTGGGTTTGGCCTTGGTCCCATTTTTGTCTGTTTTTCTATGCAGGAAAATCTTACTGTAACTGGGGAAATGCAGACCTGAATCGTGTCCAAATTAAATGATACATTTTGCAGGAGGAAATCCAGCTTCCTATGTCAATAGTGATAAGGGTCTGTAAAATAAATGCTCTGTGTGTGTGTGTGTGTGTGTGTGTGTGTGTGTGTGTGTGTGTTAGAGAGAGAAATCTCCCCAGCTGTGGGCTGAGTCACACAAGACTCAGTGAGCCAGATCTAGACAAGGTCACCACCGAAAAATCCCTGCGACTGAATTTCTGAGGACGAGACTCGGTTACAGGGAAGGCGACGAAGGCTTGTCCGAGATGGGTTCTGCAGCTCGGGCTAGAGTGGCACATGGTGCTGCCCTCCAGTGATACCGTTCTCAGTTTGCAGACATCAAACAGCAGAAGCCCAGCATGGAGGAAATTGGATCATACTGCGTGGCTCGCTGTCAAACTGCCGCTAATCTAATGGTGCACGGTACATCACTGGCATTAGTAAACTTCTCTTACTGGCCAGCATACGCAGACCACTAAAGCTTCTCTTTCTCTCTCTGTGATGGGGATCATGCAAGGCATGGGGTGCTTAAAAGACAAAATAACTAAGGCTCAATTGTGCTTTTGATGGCAATGCAGGGCTACCGTGCCCCCTTTTCCAACAGCTACATGACTACCGCTGTTATGACAAGGTTGCTGCCTTGAGAGCACAAAGACATGCAGTGATTTTACCCTCTCAAACCCACTGGAGCAGGCTCCCTTCATTCATACCCCTCTGGAAACCCCCCCGCTTCTGCAAAGCGCACAACACTGCTGTCCCACGTGTCTACAAAACCAACACACCCAAAGTGAGAAATCTTTCCAAGCTACCGCCACCTCTCTGGATCTCCCAGGCATCTTGTCAGAGTCTCCTCTGTCCTTGGAACAGGAACTGTCAGTGAGATCTTCAAAAGCATCTAAGGGTATCAGTGTCTGTTTCACACTGGAAGATCAAGCAGTAGGTAGCAGCCAGGCTGTTTGCTTCCACTTTTGAGCTTTTTTATAGTGATAACAACGCCACATAGTTCTTATACAGAGCTTTTCATGAGTAGATCTCAAAGCACTTTACAAAGGAGGTCAGTAGCCTTATCCCCAGGGCCGGCTTTAGGAAGTGCGGGGCCCAATTTGAACAGTTTTGATGGGGCCTGGCAGGGATGACTCTAAAAAAAACAAAAAACAAAAAAACAATCCCACACATGTAAAAAAACACGTGGGGCTTGTACTCACCGGGCAGTGCTCCGAGTCTTCGGCGGCACGTCGGTGGCAGGTCCTTCACTCGCTCCAGATCTTCAGCAGCACTGAAGGACCCGCTGCCGAAGTGCTGCCGAAGACCCAGAGTGAGTGAAGGACTCGCCGCCAAAGTGCCGCTGAAGACCCGGAGTGCCGCCAGGTGAGTAAAATTAAAAAGGCACGTCTAGCCAGGGAAGGGATTCTCACTGGGCATGGGGCCCTCTTAGGCGCAGGGCCCAATTCGGAGGAATTGGTGGAATAGGCCTAAAGCTGGCCCTGCTTATCCCCATTTTACAGATGGGGAAACTGAGGCACAGAGCCATGGCCGTGAGTTGCCTAAGGTGACTCAACAGGCCAGTGGCAGAGCTAGGATTAGAGCCCAGCTGTCCAGAGTCCCGCTCAAATGCTTGATCCTCTCCTGCTCTCTAGTTTCCCCCCTCATGTCTAGTTCTCTGGGATTCTCGCCAGTGTTTGTCTACAGACAGAATATTTGTTAACTGAAAAAAAACAAAACCCACAGACATGTTAAAAACCAGGTACTAGATCCTCAGCTGGGGTAAATCAGCTCTATTGAATTCAATGGTGCTCTACTGATTTACACGAGCCGAGGAGCCAGCCTCACCTACTAAGAGGCGAGAGGCAGTCACGGTCCAACAGAAGAATCATCTCAGGTCTGAAACACCTGGAAGTGCAGCACTAACTCAGGCCTCCATCCTTTGATTTATTCTGTGGGGACTTTAAGCAGGGGCCTGCCTGCTCTGTGCAGATGTTGAAGAGCCCATGGCAATTTGCTCAGGCAGAGGAGATGGAGAAGTGAGCTCATGCCCACCTGTGGCTATTAAATGCCCATGCACTTCGTGCACCAGCATTTTGCAACACAGAGGACGTTAGTCCCAGTGCCGCGGTAAACTGTTGTGAACTATTGTTAGGTGGCTGCTGCCCTCCTTTCCACCCCAGAAATGGTTGCATTTCATTACGTGTGATGCCTGCCTATAATCTGTAGGGATTTGTTTCAAGTTTGTAAAAGGCTTTGGGATCCTGCCAGATGGCAACGGCTATTGTAAATACAAGACAGTACTCGCAATCCAGAGACTTAAAGTTAGCTGTGTTTAAATTAAGCACAGAGTCAGATTTTGATTTCTAGTGAATTAAGAACCTATTATTTATACCCAGTGTATTTGCTTTTCCCCGTCTATAAAATTATCCCTCTCTTCTTCTCTTTGTCCAGCGAGATCCCACTAGATTTTTCCTTCTCGAAGTTCTCAATAATCAGGCTGCGCAAACTGCCATGGTCCAAAGGCCCATCAACTGTTTCAAAAGAAATTAGGATTATTAGGGGGAAAAATCTCTCCAGAGCTTCAGTTAAAGTCCTAACTTGTCACTGGGCTTGCTGCAAACCCACACTTCTGGATAACTGTATCAGAAGGCTGCTAACACCATCTCATTAATAATATGCAAATCCAGGGGCCCACTCACATTTGTGTTAAATATGGCCCCAGCTCTGCTATGGCATTTCATCCCAACAGCTATCTGAGTATAACGTTTCTAAGTCCCTAGACTGTCAGAAATTTGCCCACTCTAATAAAGCAGTGAACCAAATCCTGGGTAGGCACCGAGCACATACATCTCCCATTGACTCCAGCAGGAACTGCAGGCCCTAGGGAACTCCCAGCATTTGGTCCCATCTTAGAAACGATGGGGCCTGATTCTGTGACTCCACTCCCACGCTAGAGGCAGGGGTGGAGGTGACTTTTAGCCACCTTTGCTTCCCTATATTTTAGGGCTATGAAGGATCCCGTTTTGTCCCTGGTTTAATTTAGAGCAGCCCCAGGGCTGCTCTTATGCTTCACTTCCCCTGGCCACTATGAGCCCTGGGAAGCAGAGAACAGCCAGAGTGCAGTGCACTCCAGCCATCCCATCACAGGAGCTGGGAGCAGGGCTGGCGCAGAGCCCTTATGCCCACTGGGGCAGCCCCCTCCACAGGGGATATTCTCATAGCATCCTTTCCACCCGTGTTATGGCTTCTTTATGTCAGAGCAATGTAAAAGGGCCTTGGCATAGTTGAGAACCAGGCCCAGTTAGATCTTTTAGAACAAGCTCCCACCATCACTAGAGCCATTTCAAGCCAGGCTAGATGGAACACAAGCCAAGATGGGAACATATTGGCAAGTGAGTGGGGGGAGATGGTTATAATCCCAGGAGTCTTTTCCACCTCTGACTGCTATGATCCTGCCATTTGATTCACATTCCCCATTTTGTTCCTTTTGCAGTCTCCTTGCTCTGCCCCAGCCAGGCCTCTGCGGTTCTATTCCTGTGTGTGATAGGAGGCGTTTGGATGCAAGTGAGGCTGGGTGAGAAGATGTGAGTACTTACAGTCCTCTATGTTCTCTGCCATGTGCTCTATGGTAGGGGAAGATGGGGGTAATTTCGCTGCATCTGTACTCTTAAGGAGTCCTGTGCCACCCAAAAATGGATTCAATAAAGGGAGCGAATCCTGCTCTCCCTCGACCTCCTTATAGCACAGAAAGGATTCAATGAGCAGGAGATCATTGGTTTTCTTTTCTATGATGCCTGTGGGGGACAAGTTGAAACCAATGACCCCCCCAGATTAGGCTTGCCAATTTTCTAATCACACAAAACCGAACACAGCCTGCCTTAGCCGTAGGCCCCCTCTGTACCACCGACCAGACTTTTAATAGCCCGGTCGGTGGTGCCAACCAGAGCTGCCAGGGTCCCTTTTCGACCGGGCATTCTAGTCGAAAACTGGATGCTTAGCAACCCTACCTAAGATCCAGGCTTAAGATACCATCCATTCCGAGACCACTTCTGGCAAAAGCCCCACTGGGAGGCAGGAACCTGGGTTCTACTTCAAGCTCTTGTGTGACATAGGTTATCACTGGCTACGTGAGGCCTTGGGTTTGTGGGGCCCTATACAAAACAGACTAGACCCTATGGTCCCCCCCTAGAGACAAGAACAGAACTCAAGAGTCCTGGTCCCCAGGCCGCTGCTCTAACTAGTCAGCAACACTTCTTTCCAGAGCGAAGAACAGAATCCAGGCTCCCCAGACCCACTCCAACCACTGGAGTGCTGTACAAAATAGGCCAGACCTCACATTCCCCCCCAAAGTCAAGAATAAAACTCCGCAGTCCTGATCCCCAAACCCTGCTCCAGCCCCGAGACCCCACATTCCCATCTAGAGCCAAGAAGAGAACTCAGAAGTCCAAGAGTCCTTTGGTCTAGCTACTAGACCCACGTTCACTCCCACCATAAATGTGTGAGTGACTCACTTCTCTTTCAGTGAGTTTCTCTGAAATAGTTTGGGGTTGGTTTTTTTTGGAGTGTTAGGAAAATTCAGGCAAAGGAAAAATAACTAACAACTCACCAAAATACTGCATCAGGTTCAGATCCGTGATCTCCCCACTCTCACCAAGCTGCTCCATTATCTTGGTGTCTTCGCAGTGTATTTGTTTAAACAGAAAGTCCACAGCGGATTTGAGCTGGTCCAGAACCTTGCTGCTCTCTTTACAGGTGTGCTCGTACAGGTTGGCCTCTTCAGTGGTTTTCTTCAGCTTCTCCTGTCAGCACAAAGTAAAGCCATCCCAAGAGTTATCTAAGCTACAGGGCTTGTACCATGTACAAGAGATGGGCCCAAAGCAACTCTCCCCCCGGCAAACTGTGCCCCATCTGAATACCCCAAACTCTGTTTGCAGCTCAGGCCCAATTTCAGTTTAGGGTTGGAGAAGCATCTCCACACAGAAGGTGAGTGTGAAAGACACTGAGCACAAACCAGTGTGGAAAGGTTTTGGACTGATCTCATCCCTGCTGTAATTCTACTGATGCCATGTGTCTGGGGGGACTAGCCCCCTCCTGGCAGCCCCTTGAGGATGACAGACTCATAGGACTGGAAGGGAACTTGAGAGGTCTTCTAATCCAGTCCCCTACTCTCCAGGCAGGACATCACCACCAAGTGTCCCCTGAAAGATCATGGAGCAGGAGATACTCAGCACTTTAGAGATAGGCTAACAACACCCCATTTCCCCCAAGTAATCTCAATAAGTTGGGAGGCCCCAGGTGGCTAGGAAGGGCCACTTGCGGGGAAGAATGAGCCAAGGGCTCCATGAATTGCATAGACTGGTCCTGGGGTGACTGACAGGGCTACACTCTGAGCCCATCTGACCTGCAGGGTGATCAGGGTTGGTGTGCAGTTCCCAGTCACAAGGTGAGGCCTGCACTCGCAGAGCCCGCTCCAGCATCCAGAGCCGGTGGGATTTCAGACAGGGTCTGAGAGAAAGGGCTGGCAAAAGCCAAAGCAGGGTCCTCTGCTCAGATCAGCCAACCATTGCCCCCTCGGCACACATTGGTATCAAAGCTGACAGGAGGGGAGCGAAGGGACACCCACTGTCGTCAAGGAGGGTCTAGAACTAAGGGCTCTGGAAGGGGCAAGGGCTAGATCGGAGGACCCTGAACAGTGGATCTACAGCCCTGCCCACTACAGAGCTCTGAACCCCACTGGGCAGAGGTTTTCAGGGGTGGCCTGGAGGCAAAGGGGCAGAGCAGGACCAATGGAGGGCAATGGCCATTCTCCTCCATAGAAGGGTAGCATTCAGCCTCAGAGGCTGCAGCACTGGCAGTGGAATAGCTCCTTCTGCCAATGCCTATGCAGAGAAATCCCAGTGCCTGGCCAGGCCATGCAGACAGCATCTAAGACCCAGAATCTAGCCCATACAGTACATACTGTACAGCCAGGGGGCAAGTCACGGTCTACTGAGGCTCTCCCCGCACAGCTCCTTACCTCCATCTCCTTGAGGCTGGTGTTGCTTTTGTCATCAGCAAACTTCTGTTGGGATTTTAAGTGAAGAATTTCATTCTACATAAGATATAAGCACATAAAACTAATGATTAGGGCTGCCCCTACACTGCTGAGCAAACCATATCCTGGCAGTTTGTATGTAGTAGAGTCATTGATTCAGCTGATAAAGTGTTTTCTTCTTTAGTGCCACACAAACAAGAGGCAGTATTGGGAGGTAAAGCCTTGGAACTAATTCCTTCATTCCAGGGGACAATTAACTATCAATGACAGGTAACACAGAGACTTCTATCTCTAGGTCACTGATTCACATCCAGGTCAGCAGTAACAGAAAGGTGTTACCAGCTGATGGATGTTTGGGGATATCAGTCCAAACCCCCAGGGGAACAAATGTCCATATCACCAAATTCTCTGCTAGACTGACTCCACTGTGGAAATTTCCACAGAGCAGTGAAGGACCAATTGGGCCATAAAGACAGAACATCCTTCTGCCCCGTAAGAGTGGTCCCTCCAGATCTGGGATAAGGCACAGGTAGAGCAGCTGGCACTGCCTATGCTATACCCTGTTCAGCAGGGGAACACACCTCTTCTTTACTGCCATCCTAAAAGCTTTCCCAAGCACTAAATCCTCATAGAAGATACATTTTAAAGCCCAGCTTATGTAGAGAAAGAAAGACAAAGAGATCGGTTGCTTTGCCACGGGGAGGAATTCTGCTGTGTTCAACCACAGACCATCAGCAGCCTCTCCCTACAGTCCTACTCTCTTTGGCTGTGCAGAAGATGGACCCACCAGCATCCTTCCCCTAAAGATCTCAGCAGCAGAGCCTGGTGGAATAATAATTCTAGGCCCATTCTGCTCAAATACAGGCCAGAGAGTAATAAAGTCCTCATATTTTAGGGGTCCAGCAGGTAATTGCTGGATACACTGGGCCACGTTCCTCTCGGCGGCACAGAAGTCAGTGTGGCTAAACTGAGGAGCGTTTGGCCAGCTATTCTCAGCCATGCATCTCTACTAACAGGAGAGGCTGTAGCCACTGGGGAAAACCTGAACAGCTGAGTGTTAAGGCCTATCCTGAGTCTCTGGGAGACCCCCGGCCAGCTATGTGCAGTATGGGGCTCAATTTTCTCCTGAAAACAATCCTTTGTAGCAAAGTAAAACCTTTTCTGAAAGGCTTCATGCTTCCACCCTCCCCCCACGCCTTACCTGTCCATTTAATGGGTCCCTTCCCGGCTCCCTGTCCTTGGTAGGCTAAGAGTGTCCCATGGTATCCCTCCCAGCTGATCCTGCTTTGATTTAACCAGACTGCACAAAGGCTGCAGTCCGCAACAGTAATGGACAGCAGGTAAAGCATATGAATTAGAGCATCATGCCATGGCTGCAAGGAGGCCGCGGAACACTCCATTTACCCGTCAAACAAGCCAGAGCTGTGCAGTGACGGCCACTAAAAAAATCTGGGGATCCAGGCACTAGGAGCTGAAGTGTGCTGCCTGTTCAGTTCGAGTTTGGATTTGATGAAAATGTTATGGCAGGACGGGAGCCAGGTTCCCGGGCAGGACAGAAATAGCTTTCCACTGACAGAGGTAAAAATACTGCTTTCTACCACCAAAACCTCAAACCAGGGGCCAAATCCTGAAGTCCTCCAGCACTCACCTCTCTTGCAACACGCTTGATCTCACACAGGAGAATTTTTTGCACTATTTGCTGTCACATTTCTGTGCACATTTCCAGTGACGGCCACTAAAAATAAGTGGCCAGCATCTCATGCAGCAAACACCCTCAGCTCTGCACAGTTACTGAGCAACACTCTCCTGCAGTACCTCCTCTGGGTACAAGATGGCAGCAATGAGATGATGATTCTGTCTCCTAGACTAGAGTTCTTTTTTTGGATACCCCATTTATGTTCTAAAAGTCACACGCCTGCGGTGGGATCGGCAGCTGAGGCCCTAGCGTGGGCGGCAACAGCTGCAAGAGCGGAAAGAAAAAACCCTCAGTCTAAAAGCAAAACGGAAGGGTGTAGAAAAGCAGCCAGGACTAACCTGAATGTCCTGTGTCTTCTTCTGCAGCCTCTCCATTTCGTTGTTCAACTCGGTGACATAGCTGAAATACGCAAAGTTCTTCTCCTCTTTCTCGATGAAATCTGCCACCAGCTGGCCAATGTCCCCATCCTCGCTCAGCTTCAGCAGGCGCATGTAAGCCACCTCGTAGCTCTCAAAGCTTTCGCCTTTGCTCTTTCTGGCCCGCTTGCTTGCCTTGAGGGCTGGAAGAGACCAACGGCAACGTGCAAGTGCCGGGCCAGCGAACTACCTCCATTTCTTGTCATTTCATCCATGCCCATCGCTGGGCAAACTCAAAAGAATTCACCTGAAAACACTGAGGATTAAATTCATGCCCACCTAGAGCGGGTGGGCATGGAATGCAAACTCAAGAAGGCCAACAAAATGGAGAGCAGGGTTGGAGAATGGGACATATCAGAGAGACCAAGGGAGCTGATTTATAGAGACTAAGGGTACATCAACACAGCAGCTGAGAGTTGCAATAGCACTTAAATATAGCAGCATGGTTGAGCGCCTCGTGTGAACTCCTGCCCGACACCCTGGCTACGTACCTAGGGTGGCTAGCCCAAGCCACTAGCCAGGCCGCCCTGGCCACACTGCTATGTCTTGAGCAGACCTAAAGCACGTACATCTACCCGACCTGGGATTACACCTCCCAGCTGCTGTGTAGACACAGAATAAGAAAACCCAGGGTGGTGCACGTGGCCCATAAACACCTGCAAGGAAACAGTACAAGTGGCGGATGGGAATTTCTCCCTGAGGATGGCAGGACAAATGACCTCTGCCCTCAGTCCCATCCATGCCACCTCACTGAATTCAGCTGAGGTGAAACAATAAATGATTAGCCCCCTCTAGTGTACACTGACACTAAAGCCTGTTTCCCCTCCCTCACCAACACCTCTCTTCAGGGCCTCTCCCCCTCCTGCTGCTGCAAGGTCCCATAGAATCATAGACATGTAGGCCTGGAAGGGACCCCTGACACTGGCTGCCCAGTTACACAGCTCACTGAAGGCTGCCTGGTTTAAATCAGGAGTAACACCATGGAAGTCAATGAAGTTATCCTGGAGTGAGTGGAGAATCCAGACCATGGTGTCTCCGTAGCGTGGACCATATCCTAGCGTCCCTAAAGCCAATGGGATTTTTGCCAATACTTCAGCACTAGCAGGATTTAGTCCTCTGTCCACAGATGCCCAAATGGCCTTTCACATCATCATTACTTTTATGCATAATGCCACCCATTCTGTGGGAGAGGGTAGGGGCATTCCCTGGTCCCCCATGGGCAGGGGTTAACCCCAGCTCAGCGTCCCCATCCCCTCACACCCAGATTGAGTGCTGGGTTATCGGAGTAAGAGACACAGGGGTGAGGATCATTCTGGGAAGGTCAGGACTAGGCTGGACCCCAATCTGAGAGTATTCTGTCTTCTTGTTATGAACATTCTCCTCAGAGGACAAGACCCAGCTGACTGTGACCACGAGGTTTTATGCTGAGTCACACACCAGCTTCTTCCATATGGGGGATGGGGGGCGGGGGGTTATTATCCCATATGGTACCTTCTTCCCTTTTGGCCTGTTCCTCAAAGTCTGAGCGATCCACTAATTTGATGAGCATAAAGGCTTTCAGCTTGGTCTCGTGGTCAAAGACACGCTCCAGTTCCCTGAATTCCACATTATACTGTGTGATGTCTTTGCAGCGCCTTTCCTTCATGGCGGAAATCCGTGCCAGTGCCTCCACCCTAGACCCAGCCAGAAATCACACAACATGCCCCGTTAACTAGTTAGCCTTTCCTGTGTGATAATCCACACGTATCATTCCAGACACTGGTTCAACAATTAACTAGCAGCACGGACAGACTGTGGCTCCTCAACAGCACAACTCAGGAGAATGGGGTATAGAGTATTTCCTCTTAAGGATGTTGGCTAGACTATAGCCCAGGTTAGTAGTCATCAAGTGCTGTGCCAGCTTAGCTGCTGTTTGGTGGTGCATGGGAAATGACTTGGTGTGGTTCAGTTTGCATAGGACAGAAGTTCACCACCCCATAAACCACCACAGCAATGGGCACTGATAGACCCCCTAGTCTTAGCTACGAGGCCAAGTGTTTGATTGGGCCATCCCTACACGGTCCCGTTTGAGGTCTAATGGTAGTGGGCAGTTGGGTGAAGACCACCCTACTCTGCCTGTCCTATGGATGAGCAGAGGAGCTCAGATTCTAGGCCCATCAATCAGGAATCTTTCCTGGGCACTAAAAAACCCATCTAGGCTCATGTTTTCACAGTGGATTTTAACTCTGCTTTTGGTGCCAAGTTTTGGACATTTAGGGCCTGATTTTCACAGGTGCTGAGCACCCACAGCTCCAGCTGAAGTCAATGGGAGCTGCCAAAGATCAAGCCTTCTGAAAATCAAGTCCCGAGTATTTAACGTTGAGCACCCAGAATTGGTGGGCACTTCTTAAAATCTGATCCTAGGTCGATATTTATTAATGACTAAAATGGGCATTTATGCCCTGGAAAGCAATACAAATTTACTGCCAAGAGCTAGCGCGGCCTGTGCCTTTTTCTCTCCCATTTACCGCTGTTCGTATGCTTGGCTGGACTGCTCAATTGCATTGTCCATTGTTTTCTTTTGCTGATCTAGTTTTTTATGAAGTTTTGAATAAAAGTTGTCAAAAATAGCTTTCTGACATCGCAGGTTTTCAATCTCTTCTCTGAGTGTGGCATTTGTGGTCAGGATGGTGTCGAAGTGGACAGTGACCTGGGAAAACAGGTTTCAAATGAAAAGTCTGTAAGGGAGGCAGAACAGGAAGGAGGAGCCCAGCTATTACGGGTCAAACAACACATAACAGGGCTAGGACAAACACATCCCACGGAAGTCTTAAGTGGGCCCTCTGGCCACCCTTGTTTTAATACAGCAGCACAGCCCATTGAACCTACAGGAGAGACCACTTGGATCACGATGGAGCTGGGATCTGTGGCTATTGAAGTCCACCCGCCCCGTATCAAAGATGATTGGCTGCAATCAGCTTCATTTTGCTGCAAAGTAGGTGTAGCCCTTGGAGCTCCTGGGAAATTGCAAACATTGCTCTTGGATGGACAGAACCTTGGATGTGAAATATACCGCAAGAGTGAGTGGGTCAATGAAGACAGGAAAATCCCTTTGCGTTGCTTGGGTGAACCAGCAGTGCTTGAATTTTTAAATTATCTTGATAATAGAAAAACATCTTGCAAACACTCCACATACAGGTAGCCAGCTAGTCAAGAAGCTGCAGTGCAAAACATATCAACAGCATGGTCAAGCAATTTCTTACATGGTTTAGGCGATTCTCCAGCATCTGAATCTGCTTTTGCAGCCATTTGCTATCATTCACTTGTTTCACTTTTGCTACAACCAATTTTTGGGTTTTGATCTTTTTTTCCATCTCCATTACCTAAAAAAAAAAAAAAAATCTATCTTTACATTCTGGATTTTTGTCGGTGTGTTTAGCCAATGTAAATACCCATGTGTTGACCTGAACTACAGTAATCCATGTCAGTAATAATCTTAAATTTATAGAGCAGCTTTTATTCCAACCGATCCCTCTTCATAGACAATGAAGTACAAACTACAAACAGCAGTCACTTTATTTTTATGTCACCACTGAAATACGGCTACCTCTGGGGTGTAACAGCAGCTGTTTAGGGCACAACAGACACAGCAACACTATGCAACAGAGTAGAACAGAAAATGAAGACTATTTTATCATGGTACCTTTTGTGCCATGGTCCACGAGCCACCTACGGTTGGTGGAGGACTTCCTGAAGGTGCGTATAATGAAATGTTTGGAGAAATGGGGAGTTGGAAGAAACTCTCAACACAAAGTGGTCAGAAGAGTGAAACAGTTGGAAGATCCCCTGAAACTGACTCCTACTAGCATGATGGTCAATGATTCCGTATTGACTCACAAGGGAAGGTGCCACCCACTGAGTCTCCCAAATCACTTCTGCAGCATTTGGGTGTTCCTTGGTCTCCTCTAAAAATACTGGCCAAACCCAACTCTGCTGAGCCTATAAGAGCTGAGGATATTTATATTGTGCGTATTTGGTTGTTTTACTTAAATGTCAAGTCTCAGCGCACATAAATTAATGTAACAAAAAACACTGTTTTGCCGCTTTTCCAAGAAAAACAATGAGAGCAAGCGTGGGATAGGGAATAGGGAATATTCCCCAGCAAATCCCACACTCCCTTTTCCCCATCCAGACCACCCCCTCAAACCAAACTGGTGTACAGGAACACAGGGACCAGAGTCAAACCCAAAGTCACTGGGCAAACTTCCACTGACTGGAACAGGAACAGATTAGGTGGCCCATAATGTCTTCAAATCATGTGGTCTTTTGCTCGAGAGGTGACATTATATTCCAAGGCCTGAGCTGACACATTTTATATACAAATACTTCAAACACAAGATTCCCCCGCAAACAAACTGCAGACAGGCCAGGTTTTTCCCCTTAAGATTTTAATTATTTGATTCGGGGCTTTATCCCCTTTGGCTACTTCATGCCATGATATTGCCATTGTGGTGTTCAAACTTATTAGGTCATAATCCTTTGAGTTACGTTGTCAGTTAGAGCAGAAACCTGAAAACGTATAGCCAGTTCAGGGTCTGATCCCAAGATACTTGCCTGCGTAGTCCTTACTTACGCAAGAAGTCACACTTACTTCACTGGCACTACTCAGGTAGGACTTACTCAGGTGTGTAATGGATGCAGTACCAGGAACCTTGGCAGCAATCATTGAATTGCTCTTTTGACAAGCTATGAAATGTGAAGGCACCTGAAGCTGCACAGCTGCAAAGCCAAGAAAGAGCTACCATCCCACTTGTGACAGATAGGAGGGCGTCGTTCGTTTTGTGGCTTTGCTAATGTATATCATGTTTATCCATTTAGCTGTTCAGATACTCTACCTTCTCGTCAAGTTCAGCTATCAGGGCTTTTGTTGCTCTAATCAGAGAATCATATTCCTCTTTGGTCTGTAAAAGAAATTTAAGCTCCATACAATTTCTGTCATCTAACATCATGTTTCTCTGTGACTTTGTAAGGCTCAAGAGTAATGCAATCTCTTCATGTTCCTGCTTCAGTGAACATATTTCTTTTCTGCAGAAAAATGATAAAAATAATATTTGGCACTTAGCATCTTCAAAGCGCCGTGCAAACGATTTAACCCTTGCAATTTCAGCTTCTAGTAAGGGAAAAATTAGTTTAGACAAATTATTTTAAAAGACATTCCCCCCAACCAAAAAAATTAAGAGTTTTTCCAAAAATGTATATACTTTATAGCCTAATCCAGCTGTCCTCTTGCATTTAAAACTCCCACTGATTTCAAAGGGAGTTCTGCATAAGGGAGGATCAGGACCTAAATAAAGGGTCTCTAATTATTCTAAGCAAATAGATTAATTCTGTGAAAGCAGGAAATTCAAAAGGTTATCAAGAGAATAGTATCACATAAAGAACCCAATCCTGTATTTCTTGTGCATCCAATATTCCCAGTGGACGAACCTGGCCTGGAGGATTGGGCCCAAAGCCCATAAATGTGTGCTTTTCGGAACTCCAGTATCATGTAGTATGCAAAACACAGAGGGTCATATTCCCAGCTGGTGCACTTTGGCATAGTTCTGTTGCAGTCAATGCAGCTACACTGTTTTACACTAGCTGAGGACCTGGCTCAGAGTGATTTTAATGTAACTGCTCCTGGCATAAGTAAGAGCAGACACAGGCCCACAGAGGACATGTGCGGCCCAAATTTGAAGGTGTCTTTTCTTATTCAGTCGCAGACTAGCAAAATGAAGCTGCCCTTACTCCTGGTGGTACATTTCCTGTTGAGCCTTGACACCAAAAGACTTCCGTCTTTCTACCATGATCCGAAACTGCTGCTGCAGCTTCTGGAGCTCGATCTCAGCCATCTTCTCCTTCTCCCTCTCGGTGAATTCCGAAGGGTCACTCCTGGACTGCGACTCTTTCCACCGCTGGGGAAATGGTACAGTTTTGTCAAAATCTTAATAAGTTGCTTAAGAAAGTTAAATACTAACACTTAGTGCCTATATAAAGTAACATCTTAACATTAACTAGTTTAGCCTCTTAGCCGTGCTGAGAGCTCGGGAAGTAGTCCTATCCCTGTGTTACAGAGGGGAAACTGAGGGACAGAGAGGGCTCTGTTGTGGCTTTAAAAGCCAAAACAGCATTAGACTGTGTCCTGCAGCTGACAGAGGTAGGCAAAAAGTCTGCAGGGTCTCCAGGGAAACACATGCAGGAGCAGCAATTGCTACACTCTTGTAACAGGTGCAGCATTGTCCGCATGCCTGACTTTAGAAGTTATTGTGTACAGGGGTAGGGTGTGGTCATGGCTGTGATACCCCCATGGGCTGCCGAACACCACAGGAGGCACTAACACTGCTTCACACCTGGAAGTCCACATCTCAGGAAGCTGGCAGCCCCCAGGACAGAAGCACAAAGATGTGGGGCAAGGACTTGCAGCACCTTCTTCCCCCGGTTCCACAAAGCCACCACAACAACTTGATGACAAAGGATCGTGCCACAGCACTGCCTGGCTCCCAGGCCACTGCTCTGATCACTAGATAGTCCTTCCTTTCTAAGCCAGCATTTATTCATATGAGTTGAAATCCTGGCCCCTGGGAGTTCTGCCACTGACTTCAATGAGGCCAGATTCACAACCATGATCTTCTTGACAGCCGTAGGAAACAGTTTGTGCAGTTTTGCTCATAACCTTTCCTATAGTCTCTGATGTTGGCTTTGGGGATTTTTTACCTGCGAACCCTTCATTGTTTCCTGTTGACGTCAGCCTTCAGTTCTGGGCAGATACTGCGATACGGTAAACGTAGCGAACCCGCCTCCAGAGAAGCTCTGTTCTTAAAGAAAAAACATAGAATTAACCGGCTATGTCAGCAGATTCCCTGCACTGATTCGGGATCCAGTCTGTCTCCACGCCCCAGCCCCAAACCCCCTTTATTATCTTTGGCAGATGAGCAGATAATCACAGATGGTTGCACGCTGAATAAAAGAAGAACATTTGTAGTGATGTCACTGTGAAACATGTTCCTCCTATCCAGTTTATAATTAGGGGAAGAACAGATGGTTCCAGCCTATTCCAACCCATTCAGTATCTGAGTTTCCATAGAAATCATAGAAAGAGCTCATGTCTGCAGAGCAGCTGCATGAACCATACAGCAGGCACGGGGATGAAGGGGTTAAAAGAAGATTGGGGAATCAGATTCTGCCCTCAGCTATGGGCACAGAACTCCTACTGGCTTCAGCAGGAGACGTGAAGGTGGACGTGAGGGCAGAAGTTAGCCCCAGGATTTCCAACCCCTCTTCAAATAAAGCCCGGACAGTCATTAGTCATCAGTATGGGATGAATCCTGCCATCCTTCCTCTCCCACTGGCTGCAGTGAGAGTTTGCACTGTGCCAGGACTGAAGGCCAGATTAAGCCGGACCTTTCTGCAGGGGTGCAAAGGAGCCAAGGTACAAGGGGACTTCTCTCTCTTCCCTTGCGGCATCTGCATCAGGGGCTGACCCTGCACTCTGCTCCTTCCCTACTCCTCCAGGGTCACCTGAAGGGGACAGGGATGAGGTAGGGCCATGAATCTGCGCCCCACTCCACACAACAGGGCTGCAAGTGGCCCTCTGTATAAGAGATGGCATATAAGGAACACTTCCCTGGCAAGTTCAGGTCAGGGATGCCACCTGCTTACTAGGGCTTGTGCTGAGTGGGATAGCTCTGTCTGTCCCTTCTTCTGGGCTGCTAAATTGTGCTGCTATAGAAGCCCACAGGCTTGCAATTAGGGCCAGATTTTTCAAAGAGCTCGACACATTGGATGCTGAGTGCCTCTGAAAATCTGGCCTGGATCAGGGTGCCTAAATGGGAGCTGAGCTGCTGTAGAAATCTGTTGCCATTTGTGGGTGCTGAGCACTTGAAAACCTGGCCCTGTGCTCTTTTGAAAATCTGAACCTGGCAAACAAATCATAAGTGCTTATGAGAGAACCCTGCACATCAACGGGTCAGTATCCAACCTACCCTTTCTGTCCACTACTGTCTGCTCTGTGCAAGGACTGTAAGTATATTGTGGTAACTAGAAGGCTCTGTCTATGCTTGGATCTTTTACAGATACCCAGTAACAGTTAAAACTTGACAGTTAATTCAGATTAAGGTAGATGTAAATATAGAGCACAATAGCTATTCCTGAATAACTCCATATGTAGACAAGCCTTTACACTTAACCCGTAACTTTATTGGTGGGTTTTACATTTTAAAAAAGAGTGCACCTGCTAAAGAAAATTGAAGTAATGAGAAACTATTTGTCCAATAACTTGGTAAGAACCTCAAGGAGGGTAGAACTCTCTGAGCAGTTGTGGATTAAAGTTTTTTCAGTATTTACGCACTTGTCTTTGGGATACATGCAGGAGCACACACCCATACCCACACTGACACCCTCACATCCCACTAGTAGAGGAAACTTGTCACAAATCTAAAACTCAGGCCCAGTCCTTGCAGAAAGGGTCTAAAAAACTAGCCATTAAATTAAGGGCCAGACCCAAAGCCCACAGGAGTCAATGGAAGTCTTTCTACAGACTTTCGTGGGCTTTGGATCAGATCTGAACACTTTTCTCATCGGATACCATCTTTATACAACCACAAGGCTTCAAAGCAGGTTCAACTGGGAGGAGGCGGGGGCTGTCCAGCCTCTGTAAAGGGTGCAAAGGTTTCCTGCCCCAGGAAAGCTGTTTTTAATAGATGACATTTAGAGCCTCAGGGTGTTTTCCCAAGGGGAACATCAGCTCCTGCTTTCTGAGCCGGGGCCAGCCGATTTGCCGAGGGAGGGAAAGAAAAGGGCCCCAGCCCCATCCCACCGCCCCGTGCACCTCCCCGGCCCTGCAGGGGCGGCCCCAGCTGGCAGCCAGCCGCTAGGGCAGGACCCCGCCCTGCTGCCCCCCGCCCCCGCCGGGCAGAGGCCGCCTACGCGGAGTGCGGGCTGCCGGAGCCGGGCCGGGGCGCTGCTCTCCTGCGCTCCGCAGCCCGTAACGGAACGCGCCGGGCCGGGGGTTCCCTGCACAAACGGGGCCCCTTTGTGACGCGGCCGCCTGCCATTGGCTGCCCTGGCAGTCGCACCCCGGGGAGGGGGACACACTCCAGGGTCTGCAGGCTCCTGCCCCGCTCCCCCCCTTTATTCTTTCGTTCCCCTCCTCCCCCCCATGCCCTCCGGCCGCTCGCTGCGCGGTCTGACCCCTGCTCGCCAGGGCACAGCTCGCTGCAAAGTGCCTCGTGGGAAGACAGGAGTTCCTGGAGCCCCCGGGTCACTCCGGAGCTCCTGCAGCGACCCTCAAGGCAGAGCAGTTCGCTGCTAGCCCGGGGTCCCCGGGTCTCCTCTCCTTTCTGCTTTCCACGGCCTAGGCCAGGGGTTCTCAAAGTGGGGTCAGGGGGTTCTTACATGGGGGGGTGAGCTGTCAGCCTCCAAACCCCACTTTGCCTTCAGCTTTATAACGGTGTTAAATATATAAAAAGTGTTTTTAATGTATGGCGGGGGGGGGGGTTGCACTCAGAGGCGTGCTATGTGAAAGGGGTCCCCAGTACAAAAGTTTGAGAACCACTGGCCTAGACTGAAGGGCATATTAATCAGGAGCAGTGCCAGGGTTTCTGGTGCCCTAGGCAGAATTCGGGGGGCGGCATTTTGTGCGCTCCCCATGGGGCGCAAGGGAGATTCCAGTTCTGCTCCCATCGTGCCACTGAAGGAGGACCCTATGCCGAAATGCCGCAGGCGACAGTGGCAGTCATTGAGCTGCTCAATTGCCTGCGGCTGTTTTCCGCGGCACATCGGCAGAAGGTCCTTCTTCGGCGGCGTGAGGGGAGCGGAACTGGAAGCTCCCATGGGGAGCTCATGAAATGCCGCCCCCTGAATCCTGGTGCCCTAGACGACCGCCTAGGGTCGCCTAATGGAAGCGCCGGCCCTGATATTGATGGATCCGCACGTTCTGTGATTTGAGAAGGGTTTTGAAGCGCGAGTGGGGTTTTGTCCTCGTGTGTCTCGGGCCAGTGCTCTTATTGTTCCGCAAGAGGGTTGTAAATCACGACTCCCTAGTTCCACACTGTGCTTGAAGAGATTGATGTATTTGCCTGCATCCTTTCTCCGTTAGATTTGGATGGAACGATGTTATTAGATATTTTTATTCTCAACATTCTATTTAGATCAGATTGGTATAGCTGGAAATTTGGATTTTATTTCTGAGTTCAGAAGACAGCTCCAGTTATATAATCCAGCTGATTTACACACTGTATGTGGATGGATGGATGGATGCACTGAGATAATGAGAACTTGATTACAGAGCCCAGAGGAAGACGATGCATGTTTTCCCGTTCAGATATTCACAACTAAGGGAGCCTATGATGATATCTCTGACCTAACATCTGCTTGAGTTCACTTCCCTTATTTGCAATGGTACTTTTTTGCAGAGTGGGTGAGGTCATATCTTTCGTTGAACTAACTTCTATTGGTGAAAGAGACAAGTTTTCCAGCTTACACAGAATTCTCTCACCAACAGAAGTTAGGCCAATAAAAGATATGACCTCACTCACCTTGTCTTTCTAATACCCTGGAATCAACACTGCAAACAAACTTTATGTACATTCATTTGGTTTATAGCTAATGGCATTTCAAATTTTGCATTTGAAAATGTAGTTTCAGTCTTTGTGGCGAATCCATCCCCCAAATATTAGCACAAATAACAATGTCAGACTGTTACTGCTTACTGTAGCCTTAGAAAGTAAGCAGTGAAGGACTCTGTTCTAGTGGTCGCCAGCGAGTCAAGCAAGTTTCTGGGGTCTTTTCCCAGTTCGGTCATTAACTTGCTGTGTTCTTGGGTAGGTCGCTCTGGGTATGTCTCCCAGTCTGCATCAATGGACTCACGCTAGCATGCTAAAATAGCTGTGCTGATTTTGCAGCTCTGGCGGATATTCAGGCTGGCCAAATGAGCTCAAGCCCACCCAACCCCCTAGTGACACTGACCTATCTCACAGGGGTTTTGAGAGGATCATTAATGTTTGTGAAATGTTTTGACCTCCTTGTGTGAGAGGTGCTATAAAAAGGCAAAGTACCATAATTAAATAACCTAACTGGCGAGTTACTGCAGTACCTGAACAGTACTCCAGTCCCCATGAAGTCCCTATTTTGTACTGGTTATATTGCTTACTTAGCTCTGGAATAAATGGAACTACAGGTTCATTGCTGGCAAGACAAAGGCATTTACACTCCATTTCATATGGCCAAGGTTAGCACAGCTGGTTTGAGAAAGTGAGGAAAAAAACCCACAAAAAATTCATGGCTCTTAGGCCTGGTTTGCCCAGTTACCCTAAAGACCTTAATGATCTAAAGACTCAATGATCAAGTTTCAAGCTAACGCAAAGCCAGATACACGCTGGTCATTTATTTAATTGAAGACGACTTTTGCTGAGGAAAATGGAATGTGGCAATAGATAAACGCCAGCAGAAAATAAGGAGCCTCGGGGAGGGATGATCTCAACAAAGCAGCCAAACCTGCAGCCACATTTGATCCTGGCTTGCCACCAAGGCTAATGAGAGATTTGCCGGTCTTGGTTTCAGTGCTGTGTGGTGCAGAGTCTGATCTGCATCCTACTGACTGAGAGCTCTGTGGAATTGGGCTCCCTCCTTTTTAGACACTCCTGACTGGGGCACATTGCTGTTCCCCCTTCCTCCTGTTTAACAGGCAACTTCATCCATTCTTCCCACCCATGGAAGTAGGAGCAGTACCTGCAGCTGACAGTAATGGTGCCACTGCAGTGTTTGGGCCTAACGTCTCATAAACGTTGTAGTTGGAAGACCCAATCAAATGGCTTCTAAGAGGTCCTGGATTTCCTTGGACTGTTCCTGCTCTGCAGAATACACTTCAGCTTAAAAATACTGGTCGTATTGTTCCTTGCATCCATATTCCATGGGCCTATTCTCAATTGTTTAGCAATCACCAAAGCGGTACATTAAATTGTCGAGAAGGGAATTGATTTGGTAGCGTCTGTGTCTGTCCCTCTACCGCAGAAGCATTTACATCAGCAAAAGGGACATATGTTTTTTACCCAAACAATGAACAACTGTCAGGCTTTTCTTGGATGAATGTGACTTTATTGTCTGAATGGACTCTTATGCTCCTGCTCAGCAAAATGGTAATCAGAGTGGGAAAAGATCAACAGTAACATCTGAATCCAGCAGCAGCTCTGTTTACTGGTACATCCAGAAAAGGAATTAATCTGTATAGAATTTCCATGTTATCTAGCCCTCTTGAGTGCTAGTTTTAATCCTCTTTAAAGCTATGTGCCCTGATTTAGCTGATACACATAACGCTGATTGACATGGAGGAATTATTTCAATTGCAGCTATTTAGACTAATTAAAATGACTTTTGCTCCTTCGGGACCAGATTCTGAACTTGGGAACTCTGGTGTAAATCCAGAGCAACTCACAGACTTCAACAAAATTACTCCAGCATTACACCAGTTTACCGGAGAGCACACTCTAGCCTATCTAGATGGTGTCTACAGAGGGCTGTGACCACCAGTGATACTGGGCCTGGTTCTGGTCTCATGTGCACTGGCATAACTGCACTTGCTTCAAAGGAGATTGCTTCCGATTTACATTAGTCCAAGTGAGAAGAGAATCAGGCCCATGTTTTTAATGCAAATTTAATAAATTCATGTTACTTAATCCCTATTTATAACAAATCCAAAACTTAATTCTACTTAACCAATCTTCAGTCTTTGACACATGAAATCTGTGAGTCAGAGGGCTATATATGGAACTGTCAGAAGTTTCTTTTTTGCCTGGGTTAAATCATATTCAAACTCAGATCAGCTCTCGCAGCATCACTGGGCGATCCATGAAAAGAATGACAACCAGTAAGGGATACGCTATGGTGGGAGGAATATTCCCAGTTAAGAGTCAAAAGGCAAAACCTAAAAGTCAGGTTCTGATCTCAGATATTCCTCAGGTACTGAGGTAGCCTGACAAGTCTGCTCCTGTGCTCATGCCAGAGACATGGTTCATGTAGATTTATATTTTTGGCCTATAGTCAATGGCTTAATTAGTTCTCTGGCTTGTGTGCACAAGCTGAGCTTGTCTCCATTGGACAATCTTAGTCCTGATGTAAGTGGGTGCCACTCCAAAGACATAGCTGGATTGGCATGCTTTTACAGTGGGCTGAATCTTGCCTCTTGTGGGTGCTGTGTAAAAGTCAAAACGTTGCTTTATAAAAATACCGCACAAAACCCACAAACGCTGAAAAACCCACTCCATGGAATTCCAGTGCCATTCTTCTCTCTGCCTTTCCTTGGTTAATAAAAGGTGCTAAGTAGTCCAATGGTGCAAGCAACTATTATCATTGTAATTAGTTAATATTTGTATGGCAACACCACCTTGCCACCCCAGTCAGGATATAAAGGAAGGCAGGCAGGCCTTACCCCCAAAACTTATAGGACACAAAGTAACAAACTAGTATTACCAAACCAGAAAAACAGTGCTTAACTCCCCCCTCTCTGGAGGTTTTCCTAGACAGTCTATAACAGCAGCTGACACTATGCTTTAGATATCAGAAGCGAATAGATACTTCTCTGCCAAGGAGGTTAAGTTTCACATCTTAGTAGTAATTTTTTCTAAGAACCTTTTCTGGATCTCATCTTGTGCATCAATAATTCCTTTTCACTGGAAATCTCCACTTATCTGCCTCATGTTCCCGTTCATGTTCTCTGTGTGTGTATATATATATATATATATCTTCCTACTGTATTTTCCACTGCATGCATCCGATGAAGTGGGCTATAGCCCATGAAAGCTTCTGCTCAAATAAATTTGTTAGTCTTTAAGGTGCCACAAGTACTCCTGTCCTTTTTATCTGCCTCTGAATTTCTAATTGTAAATTCCCTACAAACAGGTTTCCTCTGAATTATTAATAACCAACAACATGGAATTTCATGCAGTGGACAGACTCCTTTGGGGTCTGATGATTTTATGTGGTATTTTTAAAAGGAATATTTGGGGACTCATCCTATAGTCTTCAGATCTCTGTCAGGCAGTGTAAACCTAATGGTATAGATTAGTTTCGTCCCATTCTGCTAACTGACATGCTACTTAGGCTGTGGCAGATATTCGGCTTATGATGTTGAATTGAACTGGTGTGAGTCAGCAGGGATTTGTGAAAGGGAAATCATGTCAGGCAGACTTGATTCCTTTTTTAGGAAATAGCTGTTGGTCTAGAAAAAGGGAAGCAGTAAGATTTAATATGCCTGCACATTCAGAAAGTTAAACCAAGTGTAAGGTTTCACATGATGAATTACTGTATAAACACTGTAAATATGGATTAGGCCATTTATTTTTAAGACAGATACAGATATGGGGCGTGATCCAGAACTATTTGAAGTCAATAGAAAGATGCCCATTGACTTCAGTGGGCTTAGGATCAGGGCCCTGGTTAGATAGCAGTAGGCACTCAGACATGGCAATGATAGAGATCACATAAGTATTTAGACACTCAGAGAAACAGATAGAGAGCAGATAACTGGAATTAAAGGCAAGAACTTTTTGTGAAAGCTGTGGAGTCATGGGGTCCTGCAAGGTTGTATATTGGGATCAGTGCTTTGAAATGTTTTTCTTCATGATTTAGACAAAGCTGTAAGAACTTAACACCATCAGTGGAGGGATGATACCAAAAGAGAAAGAGTGATTAAGTCTCAGAGGGATGTAGCTGTTTTACAGGCTAAAATTGGTAGCTTAGGCAAACCAGCCCAAAGGTGGAATATGAAGTGCAATGTGTCTGAGTGTAAAGTGATGGCACTTGGCTAGAAATGTTAAAAATAAGTACAGTTTTAATAATAATAATAATTAATAATTAATATCTTACATAGCATTTGTCATAATGGAATTGAATTAGCTAATACAGCAGAGGAAGGGGTTTAGGTCTGTTGAGAGAGAATGGAAATGCTGGTCCTATCCAATGTATTGCAGCAAGAACGCCAGTGAGATGTTATCTTGTATCAGAGAAATAAACTAATTGCAATGAGTATCAGAAAGGAAAATCTCTCCCTCTACCCCTAATACACAGTTGGCTCCATGCATTAGATGAGCAGATGGAGATGGGGAATACTTCACTTTCCTTTGAAGCATCAGCAAAGATTACAGTTAGATTGACCATGGCCTGACTTGGGATGGCAACTCCGATGCTCTTATTTCCTCACAAAAATGTTTAACAGTCAGAGGGCCAAATTCATTGCTGGTGTAAGTCGGCTTAACACCATTGAAGTCAATGGAGTTGTGCCCATTTCTGCCAACACTGAATTTGACCAACGGTCTTTAAGCCTGTCATCTCCCCAAAAGTTATCTGAACACCATGAGCCAAATTCTAACCCCACATTGGTTAAACTTTTGCATGTGTGGTTCTGTTGATGCAAATGGAGTTTCTCCTGTTTTTTATTGCTGTGAGATCAGAACCAGGTCCAGACTGTGTTTACTGAATTGTTCTAACTTACAACATTGAAAGCAATACAAATATAGTGGCCAAGACTTGTTGATGCCCACCTTGCCAAGCACTTTCCTTCAGGCTTAATAGCAGTGAAACAACCACAGACAAGGGAGACTTCCCTGTGAGGCACTAAACTGCATGGCCAGGCCTGAGCAGAGCTAACCTGGGTAAGATTAACAGTGCTTTCCCCAGGTGAAAATGCAGGGCTAAGAGATTGGTTGCAGCTTGTGTATGTTGCAGCAGAAAGTCAGAGAAGCAGTGGTAACCATGACCCTGCGTAGAAGCAAAGTCAGAGCTCCTTGAATACAGAGCTTGCTAGAATGGCAGACTTGGGGATTTCTGAGCAAGGAAACTGCCTGCTGGTTTCTAGTGTGTTCAGGAAAACAGGACACTGTGTACACATTTTTTTAAACAAAGATTACACCGAAAATTCCCTTGACTCATGGCCTCAATTTCTCCTCCTAACAGAAACAACCTTGTAAAGCCCCAGTTAACCACTTGGGCCAAAGAGGAAACAATATGTAGCTAGGCCATGCACATTGTATACAGTTAATACATACAATCATTTTGACCCCACTGTGCCTGTGTGGTTCCTTCATCTTCCATTTATTGTGTAAAGAGCAAAGAACACAACAAAGCCATCAGGGAACTTAGAGATAAGTGATTCTACTGAAGTGATCAACTCACACATTTTTTTTGAGTCATCAAATAATTGGACCATCTCTACTTTGAAATTTTACTCCCGCTTCCATTTTTCTGAACAGACATTTCAGTTTTTCATTCCAAAGAACAGAAGTTTTCCCAGCCTCCTTTTAACGTTATTCCTCTCCAATAAAAGGAACAGATTGTTCAGAACATTCTGGTCCATTTGCTGTTTATGCTTGCTGGCTGGATTTGCTGTTTGTCACCACATGCTCAGCCACTGAGCTTTTGCAAGATCACAATTATTGGTCACCTCTTCTCCCATAATCCTTTGGTTTTTGCCTTCTCCTTTTGGCTGCAAGAATTTCAAGAGTGAGGTTGCTGTTTGTTGGCAATTGTCTGATGTTACTCAATAATTTATTTAAATAAAAACTTTAAAAAATTCCAAGAGTTTGAGATGCATATTTTTCTGGACAGCGTGAACCCAGTTCTGAACTAATTTATATCAGTGTAAATCAGAAATCACTCCATAGAGACAAAAATATAACTCCAGTGAAAGCGGGATTGTAATCAGGATCACTGTATGTTTTGTTTGACATGTTAGTATGCATGTTTCTGGTGGCTAGCTCAAAGGGAGGCTGCATGAGTTGAAGGAATAACACAGGTCTTGGAAGCAAAATCCTGAATTCTAATCCTGTTTTTGCTACTGATTGGCTTCATATCTATGGGTAAATCAGTTAAGTGACTTGACCAAGGTCACACAGGAAATCTGTGGCAGAGTCAGCAACAGAGACCCAATCTCCAGAGTCCCAGGGCAGTGAAGAAACCACAAGACCATTCTTTCCCTCATCAATTACATGTATTTAATATCATTAACAATCTTCTGGTTTACCTTCAGTATAGGACCTCCTGTACAAAAAATACAGATCAGGTTTTGGATCGCTGGCAGGGCGGTATGGATTGGCCACGTAGACAAGTTCAATAGGCAGCAGAACTGTAGCAGTTGCCTAGCAACTTGAATGCAAATTTTCATCCTGTCAGAAAACATTTCTTTCAGCAACTTGGACTAGATTCACAAAAGGAGGATCAGGCCTAGCTAATCAGATGGGTTACAAAAATAACACACACAACCTAGGGGTGCTCTGGATCTAATTTATCTGATCTTCAGGAAAGCTGCCATCCACAGGGCTGCACAAACAGACCAAACTAAAAAAGGCATCAGTTAGTGCTGAATGGATGGGGAGGCGAACCACTGGCAGAACTGGTTTGGAGAATGTAGACAAAAAGTGCCCTGGAGTGGGATGAGGATTACAGCCATCTCAGAGAAGTGAAAGGTCTGCCAGAATTTCATTAATTCATAAAGGCTGAGGTTGAGATTTTGTAAGTGCACTGGGGATTTTGACACAGTTCCCAGTGATGGAAGCTATGCATCTAAATCCCCTAGGTGGCTTTGAAAATCTCAGCCAAAAGGAATAACAATCCTTTGTTCTTGTGGCCATGACAACAACCCTCCTACAAGGCCCTTTCAGCAGCATTTTAGGGACCTCCAGACACTTTGAATCCACTTACTAGAGTAAAAATTGAACTGGGAGTGGTTCACTATCCTAGATTTAGGGTTGAATTGTCCCTGGATCTGCAGGGCCAGGGGCACAGAAGGGGGAGCACCACCCCGTGGCGTTGGTTCTTCCCACACACCTCATCTTCATGATAACCCATCTGTGGGTGTGCAGTGAGGCTTGAGATCTGCCTAAGGAGGGAGGCAGAGAACTCACACCACACATGGATTCCTCAACTAAGTTGATACTTCTTGGGCCAGCATTAGCAGGTGAGCTCCCTGCTGTTCTTCCAGCTCCAGGGGCAGCAGTGGGTTGGCAAATCCACAGTTTCAAAGGAAGGCTGTACATGGCCATTTTTGAATGGCTGTAGGCAGGAGGCGAAAGCCCTGTGCCTCACCACACACTGAAGGCGTGCACGCCACTAGCCTTGTAATTGACTCTCTCCTGGTTTATTTCTCTATCAGTTACAATTATTAAAAGCACACCCGTCATTTTGCATCACAGAAATGACATCCAGGGTGCGGATCGCTGGCATGGAATCACTGTCTCCGTATCTGAAAACAAACAGACATTGCCTTAGCGCTTTGGACGTAGCAGGTGACAATTATCCCACGGCTGTGGTCCGTTCCTTTGAAACAAACTCTGAAGTATACGCCATTATAACAGTTTAAACAAGGCAGAGGAGCAATACTCATGGTGACATGCCCAAAAGTACACAAGGCAGTATGGCATTTGACTTGTTTGGAATTATTTAGCCCTGATCAATATTTGTCACTTGCATGCAACGCCATGTGGCATATACAGAAGTTGGAAGAAATTACCTGATGCTTGTCCTGAAAGGAAATTTAAACTAAATCATGACTTTCTGGATGAGAGGGCTATATTTTCTAGCTGACTGGAGAAGAATAGCAAAGACTCACACTGACATAACCAGGGCCGGCTCCAGGTTTTCTGCCGCCCCAAGTGATGGGGGGGGGGGGAAAGCCAGTCGGCGGCACTTCCATGCCAGCTCAATCATGCCGTTCCATTCTTTGACAGCAGTTCAGCAGGTGGGTCCTTCACTCCCTCACCTCTTCGGCACCCCTTTGTATTGGCCGCGCCAAGCACCTGCTTCCTTAGCTGATGCCTGGAGCTGGCCGTGGACACAACCACCTTTCATCCAACAGGACTTCAACGCACTTTAGTATAGAATTAACTACAGTAACGCTTCACTTAACAGTGTAGTTATGTTCCTGAAAAATGAGACTTTAAGCGAAACGATGTTAAGCGAATCCAATTGCCCCATAAGAATTAATGTAAATGAAGGGGTTAGGTTCCAGGGAATTTTTTTTCACAAGACAAAAGACTATATTTTATACACACACACACACACACACACACACACACACGCAATACAAGTTTTAAACAAACAATTTAATACTGGTACACAGTGATGATGATTGTGAAGCTTGGTTGAGGTGGAAGAGTCAGAGGGTGGGATATTTCCCAGGGAATGCCTTACTGCTAAATGAACTAGCAAGTGACTGAACCCTCAAGGGTTAACTCTCATGACACTATACAAGGCAGCAGAAAAGGAGGGAGGGCAGACAGAAACACACACACCCTGTGTGAGAGAAAAAATGTGCATTTCCCCTTTAAGTAGCTGACCCCAGGCTTAAGTACACTGCCTTGTAATTAAATCAGCTTGCTGAGACCTGAGACCCACAGCTACTGCCTAGAAGCTCCCTCGTCCCACCCTGCTCTATGGAAGAAGGGGTAAGTGAGGTGCAGGAGCAGGGCGGAGGGGGAGACACCCTGACATTAGTCCCCCTCCCCCTGTACAGCAAGCAGGAGTCTCTGGGAGCAGCTCCAAGGCAGAGGGCAGGGGCAGCACATGGCTGTGGGGGGAGGGACAACTGCTGCACAGGGAACTTAGGAGAGTGGGAAGCTGATGGGGGGCTGCTGGTCCACCCTGGTTCCAACCACCCACCAGCCTGCTGCAATGAGCTCCTCTTCTCCCAAGCGGTGGACAAAACAGGTGGCTGCCAAAGACTTTAAAAGGAAGCATTTCACAACTTTAAACGAGCATGTTCCCTAACTGATCATCAACTTAACATAAAAACAACCGTTAACCGGGGAGGACTTTAAGTAAGGAGTTCCTGTAGCTAGTGTGTAGGTATACTGCTGCTGCCTGCTGGACACAAGCAGAACTGCTAATCTGCATGTTAGGCCCTACATGGCTCACAGCTCAGGAGATTCTCCTTTAATTCAAGGATGCTTTTGTGGAAGAGAAGCTGAGATACGACTGAGCTTTATGGAGTTATCAGGGGCCTTGGTGTGTGTCATAATGACAACCATGAAGTCCTATGTGGCCACAGATTTGTTACATTATGGGCCAGCTCCCCAGTTCGTGTAACTCCACACAACCCCATGGGTCCTCACTATTTATTTATTTATCCACTTACAGTTGAAACGTGGCCACTTCTGGGATGGAACACAGCAGCTGCTAGTGCACAGCAACACAGTACAATAGTTTAGAATGGGAAGTGTCTAATACTGGATCCAGCAGGAACTTTTGGTAATTACCCAAATGGGACTTTTGGTCAAAAGGACATAGGGGTTAATACTTTTACTCCTGGGAAAGGTGCCATAAGGCCTTTAATGATCCTAAGTGGTCATGTCTGCCATTTCCTCCTCAGAAAGTTGGCATCTCCAGAAACAGAGTGCAGCCAGCAGTGTTGATTCACTATTGATTCAGAGGACAGGTCTCCTACTTCATCAGCAGTGTTTGCAGCACCCAAAGCCTGGTCTCCCAGCCCACACGTGGCCCTGTTCAGTTTCTGGGAATCTGATAATATCATAACCTAAGCAAGTACAGCTGCAGGAGAAGAGTGATTTCTGCAAGTGAAAAATGTCTGTGCAATAGGAGTGAACCTGATGCCTTTGTGGCTTGGAAGCTGTATCAATTATCTGCCATTCTCTCTCTCTTTTTCTGTTATATCTTAATTAGGCCTGCACCGCAAGTATATGGTGGTTGTCATGGATCAGCTCTGAGTGACGCTGCTGGCAATTCAATCAAGCAGAAGTCGGAACTGGCCCATGTGTATTAACTGAAGTGCTAGCACTTTCCTGGCGAGCCTCCCTCAACCGAAGAGTGCACATTTAAACTCAGGGTTGAACTGCCTATATGTTTACAGCTGCAGCTGTGCATCAGAAAAGAAACCACATTGCCCTTGATCTGGGTGGGGAAATAGTCGACTAATATTTGTGTCTTCTGAGAAATCACCACATTTTGACTTAACTTGGGCCTGATCCAAACCCCATTGATATCAATGTCAGTCTTTCCATTGACTTCAACAGGCTTTGGATCAGGCCCTCAGTCTATATCCAGACTGTTTTATGCCTTACATTTGGGGCTGCTCTCTCATAGACACACAGGCAGATGCAGACCTGGTGTAAGCAACTGCAGCTCCATGGAGGTCTTTGGACCATTTTCAGGGAGGATGTAAACAGTGGTGGAAGTCAAATACCAGTTGGAAATTGGTCAGGAAATGACTGCAAGTGAGGATTGTTTATTTTAGCTCTTTTCTGACTAAATCCCCGGTATCCAATATCTTGTTTTACAAACACTGGGTCAGAATCTGATTTCACTCACACCACCATAAGTCTGGAGTAAGAGCTAAATCCTGGTTTAAATTAAGCTCATAGGACTTTTCCCTTCAATTAAATGGGATCAGGATTTGTAGCTGACTCCATTGACCGCAGTGGAGTTACTCTAGATTTTGGGGCAGGGATGACTCTTTGTTCTGTGTTTGTGCAGCACCTAGCACAATGGGTCTGGGCCATTGCTGGGGTTCCTAGGGTTGTGGCAATTTTAATCATGAATAATCATAATACACCACTATAACAAAGAAGATTGAAATCTGAATCTCAGTCTCATCCATTTACATGGAAAACAGAACAGGGGATATATATGGAATGGAATACTGCTGGGATCAGAACTCACTTTGATTAACCCGTCTGGGTTTGTGTAGGGTAGGTCATTGTGTACAGAAATACAGTTCAAGGAAGGGGACCAAGGAAATGCAAACTGGCTCTGTATGAACCATTCTCTAGCATTCAGCAGGTGTCTGAACACACAGTGTCTCTCTAGGTTTATGTTTCACTTGTTTCATTGCACCTTGCGTTTTCATAGCAGCACACTTGCCGATAGCAACTGATTGGCATTATGTTCTGAAATGTTTAGCTAAAAACCTGAAAGCAGTTCCTGCTGCTCCAGTAAATATCCAACGTTCCAAAGTCTCAGTTCATCAGGTTTGTTATAGGTGTGAATATTTCCAGAAGGGAAAGACAAATGAATGATCAAAAATCTCTGCTGGGCTACTGCATATTTTGCAATTAGCTGGTTTGTCAGTTAGCCAGAACTAACACTGTTCATTTTAGTTGGAGCTAATCAAGGACTGAATTTTCACCATGTCTTGATTTGTAGAAAGTGAGACATAAAGAACAGGATGACAGAGGTCTTGGCTTTTTTTCTCTAAAGATTTTTCTCAGAGGTATTGGGCAAAATTTTCCTCTGGATTACACTGATACAACCCCGTCTACCTCAGTGGGATTGCTCCAATGTGAGAGGAGAATTTGGCTCACTGATACTTTACATGAAACTTACATCAGGATAATAGTTTACTATCTGGCACTTCTAGAGAATCTTAAGGTTACTTTGCAAACATTCATTAACCTTTACAACACAGCTGTAAGAGAATGAAATATTATTGTCTCCATTTTAAAGAGAGGCAAAAACTGAGGCAGAGAGAGAATAAATGAATTTCCCAAAGTCACATAGCAAATTAGTGGGAGAGATGGAAATAGAATCCAGTGGTGCTGAAGCTAAGTCCCTCGCTCTCACATACCCTCCCAAGCGAAGCAATGCTGTAGCATCATTTTATATTAGCGCGCAATCGCTCTCTCTTTTATATTTAGCTACCAAGTACTGTAAAGAGACATTATATAACACCCCTTAAGTATGGCGTTTTATAATTTACAAGGTCTATTTGTGATGCTTCTAGAAACACTCCTTTGGAGTTTATTCCATTGCACTGCCCAAATTCCTCTGTTTCCTTTTGATCAGATACAAGTGTGCACAGGGCAGTTGTGTATCTTTCTGTACATACCAGCTATAAAACCCCCATTATTCTGTCTCTCCTGCTATTAGCACCATTGTCAGCTAAATTCTAATTGTAGAACCTTTAATATTGACAGTGCTGCAAGAGACAGGAGAGTCAATTGAACATTCTGTTCTCCCAGGGAGCTTGTCGCTTTGGCAGATAGAAAAATCCTCTTTTGGATGGGAAGCTGATCAAGTGACCTCTGAAATCAGGAAGGAGACATAAAGAGGGAAGCCCCAGGTTGGCACTTCTCAGAATCGGAAAGCCTTGTGTTAACAACATCCATATATTAGCTGGCTGCAGTCCTGGTAACTGTACATTATGCATAGCTCCATATTTCAGCCATAATTAAGCAGCTGGGTCTCCAAGTCACACATTGCTACAAACCTCTGTGCTTTCCCGAAAGGAAAGGAACTGCTGCATCATGGCACGGTGTAAGAAGTGCAGCTGTATGACTCCTGGAACTTTTTGCAAATTAAGATAAATGCCTGTTAGTCGTGGCTACAATGAAAGAACCATTCTAGCTGTCTAAATCCCAGGCATGGGGAGGAAGGGAGCAGCAAGGGGGCCCATCCCAACCTGCCCAGAGGGCAGCCATCTGACATTTGAGCACCCTGAACAAGGTCAAGGGAGTTTTCTACTCCACAGTGGCCCCTTTGCACCAGGTTAGCTTCCCTCTGCAGAGAAGACTGGGGGCTGACAAGAAGGAAGAGTGAATTAAGTACAAATTAAGGCAGCCTGTGCTGGGAGCCAAACCAGCCTCCATCAGTCCCAAAATAGGGGAGATATAAGCCACCTCTCCTCTGTCCCTGCACTGGTGCCCAGATGAATTTGGCCCATTGGCTTGGGTAGTCACAGCACCAGCAACAGTGCTAAACACTATATCCCTGCCCCAACTCTCTATGGGGTCTGGTGCTCTACCATGCAGTCATTCTGTGAAAGGGATCCCACCCTTTCAGTAAAAACTCAGTCTCCCTGCTAAGTACAATGGGTCAAATTCTACCCGAGTCTTGCTTCTGTTGACTACACTGGGGTTCACTCATGAGCATCCAAGGGAAAAATAAGCCTTGTCAGATGGAAAGCCCAATGGTACAGTATTTTGAGCAGCAGTGAGGCCGTGGAGCTTCAGCTTGGAAGGATTCTGCTGCAGAGATCAAAGCGTAATCCACCGTGTTGTAATGCTGCTAAGAAAAAAGCCCCAGCAGCAGCGCTGTGGCTTTGATGTTCAGAGCTTCTGACAGATTGTCTTGTCTGCTCTGAATCTAGTTCTGCAGTTCAGCTCTGGAGAGCAATGTATGCATTAAGGGATTTAATAGCAGAAAGTGCTTGGTGTTTTTGAAGGGCAGCATTTTACAAGAGGGGGTCCTCCCTCCTGAATACACATATCCTCTTTCTGTGACTGATGGGAGCAATTAAGCACAGATACACCTGTTTGTACAGGAACATCCTAGGGTATTGTAAAGAGTACGGTTGCATAAGAACCAGATCTAGTGCACTCCCTCTCTATGCCTCAAGCAAGTTGGGTGTTCCTGCTTCTGTAGAGTTTGCATTTACAACAACAATTTCTTCTCTGCTCTCCCAGTACAGAAATTTCTACACAGTGCACCCAGTTCAGCCTTCGTGTAACTCCACCAAAGCTAGTGAAGTTATAGCAGGACTGCACTTGGCCTAGCATCTCCAAGGTAACTCCAGCATGTGTATCTTGGTTTTTATCAGGGATTGAACCAAGGACCAATTCTTCTCTAGTCAATATAGATATTTATACCACACTTATCACCATAGCATATGACATCCAGAGCTAAACCACTAAAATACAGATTTTTCAAAAAGCTCAGATCTCATTTAGGCACCCAAATAAGTGTCCCATGTTACTAAAAGTTCTCAGCATGCTGGGTGCACGTTGGATGCTGAACACTTTTGAAAATCTGGCCGAAGTTGTGGGGGCTGGTCACTTAAAAACCTGGCCCTGAGCTCCTTTGAAAATCTGGTTTTAAGTCCTATGGCCTCTATTCATATCCTTTGTGCACGAAACACAGAGCGGATCATGTAACACCTGCTGAACAGGGGGTTCTTACATAGGCACATTCAAGGCATCTTTTGGTAGCTATCAACTTCCAGACTTCGCTGCACCGCTGGAATCCTCAACATGTGCTGGTCCTTGGGGTGGAAGCACAGAGCGGGAAGCCAGATTGACAGGTGTGTGGCTATTCTCACCTGCAGTTTGGAAAGTAAAGACGGAAGCCACATCAAAAGATGTTTGTGGAGGTGGCGGTGACAGAGAGAGAGAACACTTTCCTGAGTAACTTAATCCAAAGCTGGGCTCCTCCATGACTCAAAAAGAAGACATGGAAAAATTATATTTAAACATAGGCCAAACACAACAGCAAAGCTGAGCCTCCACTATGTTTTTCACCTTGAATTTGTATTATGTCCACACAGGGCAGCTCAACTGCGTTACAACCTGTTTGTGGAGCAACTGCATTGGAGCCATATTTAAACACAGTTCTGTGGGCATGGTTGCTAAAGCAAGCACTGGAAATTGGCCAAAGGTCTTGAACAGATAATGAGAGGCTGCTTTCTGAATAATAAACTCAGCATCAGTGAGAGGCTACCAGTGAGACGTCATATTAGTGAGCCCTTTTGTCCAAGAAAGAGAGAATGTGTGTGTGTTTGAGAATACATATGGTTCAACACTTGTTTTACAATCCCTTATATTTTTTGGACATACTTAGCCATTAATTTCTGTCAGACTTATAAGTAACCGTTTTCCATTTCCCATGAGCCTGCTGTTTATACTCTAAGGAACTGTAATGCTCTGCATGCTTTACTTGTACTGAAAAGCCCTTACAAACTCAAGCAGTTCCCATAGTTGTCAGTGTATTAGCTTGCTTTTTAGGGTCCATCTGGCCACTATGCAAAACTTTTTCAACACTGCAAAAACTGTACACTTGGGGGATTTTCACTGTATTATTTCCATTAACAATTTAATTTTGATATGTTTGCTTTCATGCTGTGTGTATGTTTTATTTGTTTTAACAAGGCTTGGCAGAATTCAATTTTTATTTTTTTCTAATTTTGACAGATAATATCAATGTTTATTTTCAAGCTTTTTTCTATTTTCACCTGTTTAAATTTTCACAGTGGCAGGAAGTTATGGAGGAAGGGGGTCAGCCAATAACTATTTAATGATAGTAGACATTGAGATTCAAAAAGTTAAAGCTTTATAACCATTAAAACACAAGTTGTCCTAATCATATTTCAAAATATGCAAAGTAACTATCCTTAAATCAAACTGTGATAAGTTCTCAAGAAACATTTTTTCTACTTTGCCCGTCTGTGCATTTTGATTATTATTGCTGGAAATATTTGTTCACCAGTTTGTGTGCGTATGGTGAAATCAATATTTACTGATAAAACTCTGATACTTCCCAGCCTATTTTTAACCTAAAATCAATAATCCTATTTATATCATATAATGACCTGGCACCTTCTTAGTAACTAATCTTCAACCCTGGCGTATGGTACCTCCCCTTGCAATGTAGCATTGTTTTAGACTTTGTTTGGATCAAAGTATCCTAGAAGTTTTGTTGTTATCTGTGACATCCAGCTTTTGGAGACCCTCAAGGCCAAAATTAGCACAACAGTCTGGTTGTGGGGTTATTTGCGTAAGCACTGCTTATTGTGAGTAAAGGCTGCAGAATCAGACATTAAATAGTGAAGGATGAAATCTAATGCAACTGGTTTTGAAATACATGACTATAAAGTTATAAAGTGGCCAGGATGACAACCTTTAATCTTGAGAAATATACAAACAAAATAGGTTTATTTAGTGATTGTTTCATTTTCCATTTAAAAGTCAAATACAAAATTCCCTGCAGGAACCTGCTAGTTCAATGCACAACAAAAATCCAAGGTTGTTTTAATCTGTGAATCCGGAAAAATAACCGCCACAAACAGTAAGTCTTGTATAAAAACTGGAAGTGCAATAAAAGTATAAATCGAACATGTTTCAATACAGGCATTTTTTATCATCCTTTGAGGTGTATTAATTTTTTTTACTAACAAGACTATAACTTTATCATCAAGAAAGGTGAAACTGAAGAGCATAGCATAAATAATCTCTTAAAGATATGGCGCTCAAAATCTTTTATCACATGAACCCAGAGCATACCAACGAGAGGCATTAAATGCTATTTTTCTGAACCACACCTGCTTTACAGATAAATTATGCTGGCTTTGTCTGAGGAATTCATCAACCTGAAGGTCAAATTCCAAAATATAATAATAGTCACATAAAAACATCTTTCCCAGACCTGCAGAAGAGCTCTGTGGAGCTCGAAAGCTCGTCTCTTTCACCAACGGGAGTCACCCACCTTGTCTCACATAAAATTATAGACATTTCAGTTGCAGATTTCAGTCACGTGTTACAATGTTTATACTAATCAACTAGTGCTGCTAAAGCACTGATGACTGAGGCAAACAGCAGTGGGCTAGTTGACTTGGTCAGCTCTTCTGCTGCATGAGAGACTGGGCGAGTTCTTGTTATCCTGGCTGCTTACACCCAAACTATTATTACAGCTCTCTCCTATTGCCCTGGTTTCAGGGTACAGCAAATAACAGCAGAGTTATTACAGTTTCACCAAGTGACTCACTACATTTGCTTTTAGATTTGATTTCCTCATCACCTCTCTGTTTCTCATGCAAATATTATGGCTGGCAGCTGCTGTATTGCAGCTGACTGGGAACATTCCTAGCCCTGCATGCAACTTTGATCAACAAAATTCTCGCTACAGTTAGAGAAAGCTTGCCCACCAAAGATGGCCTGAGCTATCTTAAATAACTATGAGTAGCAAGTGGCTGCAGTATGCATCAAACCAAAAGATACCAAAGAATTTGATATTAACATATGTTTGATATTTAGTAACTTTCATCCTAAAGAATTGCACATCTTATGTACATACAGCCTCTTTGAAATGCAGCCAGCCAGCCTTCTGGGGTGGTGGGCTGCAGCCAGAAAGCCAATACTGGAGCAGAGGAATTATTTGGCCAGTGACACCTCTTCCTAAACAAAAGGTGCTCTACATGAAGTGGGTAGGATTTAGAGGGGTTAATCTTATTCTAATGATCCCCACACATTAGACTACATGCTGCTCATTTTAGTTAATTATTTCAGGAGGATAAAGGCTAGGGTGAACCCTTCTGGAATATGATCTTGCAATACTACAAGAGCATAGGTATTCCAAGATCCAAGCAGAGATCTCTAAGCTCCGTTAGCTGTAAGGTTCAGTTCAAGTCAAATAAGCATATTTGGAAAAAGCAGTGTGCATATGACTGAATGATGAGTCATTGAACCTTCTATACCCAGTGTGTTTAAGGCAGATGGTGGGTTTTTCCAAAGTGAGACACACTGGAAAAAACAGGGAAGCCACACAGGCATCAAAGGGGGTGTTGGGACATGCAAACCAGGCTCAGAAGACAGGACGGACACTGCAGCAAAAGCACAGAGAGGACCAGGAGCCACTGGGCATGGGAGGGAAGTAGAGCAAGACCTACAAAAGGTCCTTATAGCTTCTGCAACGAAATGAGCCACAGACAAAATCATTTGGGAAAATGTATTTTTTTTCTGTATTGTCCAACTGGCACATCATGCAATTTAGTGTCAAAAAGGATTCCAAGGTAGCAAGATGATCAAACGATTCAGAAAGCATATAAGACACTAGTTCCGCAAACAGCATATATTTGAAAAGTGGGTTCTAATTTCAGTGGCCTCCCTCTTTTGAGTGGCTGCTGGAAGCTGCACTCAGCACTTCTGCATATCAGATCCTAAATGTCTCAAGTTGGTCACCCGAAAACTGGGACACCCAACATTAGAGGCCACTGTTGAAAACGGATGCATTAAGGCAGATGAGCCTGTAAAATGGGATGGTAATACCTACCTCCGTCAGAGGGGGACTGTGGGACTGTATTCACTTCTGCTACATTCTTTGAGATTTCAGAAGGAAGGAACTTGGGACATGCTAATTATTTATTTTTATTATCTTCATCTCCATATTCAGTCAGTGACAAAACCATCTCCTTACAGGTCTATTTTTACATCCCGTATGGAGTCCTCTAACCCTTTCTGAGATGTTTGTCCTTCAGCCAGTCACTTTTGTATTGCCTCGCTCTAAATTTACGTTGTCTTATATTAGCTTTAATATACATTTTATTTGTCCTATATATATTTTATTCCAAATCATTGTCTAGAGCATTGAATGACTTTCTGGGCTTGCAGGTGGAATGGCTGCCATGCCAGCAGATTCAGAAATCCATTGAGTGCAAAGCAATAACCCCTACAAGCTCATGGGCATTGACATTAACAATGGTTAATCTGTAAGGTCAAGTGGCAGACAAAGAAAAAGAGACATTTCAACTGAAAATATAGATGATCTTTTCATGAAGGAATACAGGCTCCTTAAATTTTGACTGAGCCACTCAAAAACAAATGCAACTGGGACCTTGTTGAACCTTTTTCATTTTTGTTCCTTTAAAAAATGATGCTGGCAACAATATTGTACTGGGAAAGACATTTAATTACAACCACGCAGAAGGAAGTCAGCCTTAGCTTCTACTGCCTCCAGAAAGCTTGATGCACAAACAGATTCAAAATTAAGGATTGACTGTCAGCTGGTGGGTCCCTAAGGCTGTCTGGTGACCTACATGGTACTGAGGGGGAAATAAACCCCACAGAAGTAGCCTACAGTGACAAAGGTGGATGAAATTCGTTGGCAGAATGCAGTATGTTTGTATGAGAGGTGAATACTGCAGGTATGTTGTATTCTGCTGAAGTGAAGACACCTAATTGTCCCCTTCATGCATGGCTAAAGCTGCTGTCAAAGGGATACAGCCAAGTAGCTGCAGAGCTGTAAACTGAAAAAAAAAAAAGTTTAGAGCCCTAATGTGGTCCCCTATAACAGCAGGGGTGGGGAAACATAAGGATGATTTTTACTTTTGTGTGGAGGACTAAAACAAGGTTTAGGGACCAAGTGCTATCACTTAAGCATTTCAGATAGGAATTGAGTGGTCCAGGAAACAGGAGAGGACCTAACAGGGAAAAGTCCCCTCCTTTTCACTCTAGCAACTCTGGCAAAGCCTCCAAGCCCTAACATAAACCTCAGACATTTCAGGAGCACCATCACTTGCTTTTATATATGTTACTACATTGACTTAATTGGCAATGAATTCACTCCTGTTAGGAATTTCTAGTGCAGACAAACCCTGGTAATTCTAACCTAGATAAACCCTCAGGGGCCAGAGAAAGCTGTTAGCAGAGCTTCTTCGCAGCTATTTTCTCCTCTCCTATTGGGGAGTAGCTGTAGCCAGACTGGTTCCTTTTCACGGTGCATCTTTCTAGGAGCAGCTGCAGCAAGGCTATGCCCTAGAAATTTCTTCTTCCCCATCTCCACATGAGGTAGTGGCAACTTCCTTCTCCTCTATTGCTCTGCCAAGGATCCCTTGGGAATGCAGCACACATGCCTAGTCACAATTGTTGAATTCAAAGAGCAGGGGGAGTGTCAACCCAGTGGAATCCATTTATGGCAGAGGGAGACTTCATTGGAAGTGAGAGGCAGCTTTACTGAACGGAGTGAAATCCATTGAAATGTACTGAGCTGTTTCAAAGGCTTTCACTGTAACCAAGACCACTGTAAGTACATTCCGACTATGGCTGTCGCTGCGTTAGACACTCTGGGAAATCTATCATTGCCCTAACATTGGTGCAGTCTGGCAACCCATTTTGCAGCATTATCCAGCACTGATTAGGTAAAGTTGAGATTCGCTGTCGACAATTGAAAAATGTCACCGGCAGTTGCTAACAATGGTCATTTCACCTCAGAGTATACAATATCTCCGTCTGAAACATGGGTGTCAAAGTCCTAAAAACCTCTTTGTCAGGATTTCCTCATATCTTTTACTGCCCCTTTTCCTTTGCTGTTAGTACAAATAACCCATTGGAAATGTAATGCTTAAACCTGTTTACAAAGGAATTTTAATTTCATGTAGGCACCTGGCTATTTTATTATCAGCTGCCGTGTTAAAATAGATGCTCTACTCATTGTGCGTTTTGCCTTGGATTTTTTGATTACGTTCCCCTTTTAGGAGGCCCAGTCCTGCTCCTATTGAAATCAATGGGACACTTGCCTGAGTATAGTCTGGGGGTCACGTTCACGGCTACGCTGAGGGCCTAAACCAGCGCTATCCCATTTAGGCCCTCCAGTGAGGATGTAAGTGGTGTTGGGGATTTGTGTTGTCTCTGTGCACAGGAGTGTATTCCACCTGGAATAAACACGTGTTGAAGGCTTTGAGATGGGGCCTGTAGCGTCAATGACAGTTACATCGCAGCTTTCCCTCAGAAGGATCCTGAAGTCCTTGTCTTTATGTGGCGGAGCAGATCCCACACCTCAGTCAGGAAGGCGTTAAAGAGCTCGTCTCTGCTCTGTGCCCCTGTAAGCGTTGTCAAGCCTGGAGATGGGCAGGTCCTGGAAAAGGAGGATCCCGGCCAAGTACAGGGTGGCAGGATTGTAAATCAGCCTTCCCTGTAGTAATGCCAATTCAGATATTTCAGGGGAGGAAATTCTGGTCCCCACCTCTGCCAGCTGGGACCCCAATCTGGTCCCCACTCGTCTCCCCTCCTGGGTCTCAATCAGCCCGGGAGTCTCCCCTCTCTCTAACCTACACAATGCATGAGACAATGCTGCTAGGAATTTACTTCTCAGTGGTCTCCCCTGTGCTCTGCTGTGTAGGAACAGACTCCCCACGCAGCAGGTTGTGACACCATTTGGCCTGGACATCCTTCCACCCGCACAGAGGGGCAGTCAGGTCAATTTCAGTGGCTTTGTGACCCCGTGCACCGGGTTGCAACATCACTCACGGAAATTTGGCCCTGCTGCCCCCGTCAGTAGGGAGGGGTGGCCAGATCAAATTTCAGTGGCATTGTGACCACACAGCTGGGGGTTGCTGACTGGAGAAACAGCCTGAGCCCCTTGGCTGCCCAGGGCCTCTCAGAAGGGAGAAGGGCTGGTACGTTTCTCTCTTTTCTGGCTTCCCAAAGGCCCACGACTGCTTTTTGTGGGTGAGAGAAGCATCCTAACTTCTGGTGTGGGCTACTTTAACTCCACCCTGATGGGTGCAGACGCCCTGAATAGCCCAGCTGGAGGGCTGTGCCCAGAACTGCCTGCCCTCTCCCCAAGGGGGCACTAGAGAAGTATAGCCAACTGTCTCCATGCATCTGAAGAAGTGGGGTTTTTTACCCACAAAAGCTTATGCCCAAATAAATCTGTTAGTCTTGAAGGTGCTACCAGACTCCTTGTTGTTTTTGTAACCTACTGCAGCTTACCTAACTCAAATGAAGCCACCTCAGGGGTGAAGTGGCCTGTTTGGTAATACCACCCGCGGGATCACAGCAGGATTTATCGTTCTGCAACGACCAGGCAAGCTGATAGGACCCTTATTCAGATGGAAGAGTGTGGCCTACTGAGTCACCTGCCATTTCCCTGGAGATTTTTTCATTTTTCTCCTCTGTCAGTGGGATGCAGAGATGCTTCCTTTTGTAAATAACTGTATTAGAGAGATCCAACTCTCTTAATCTGGGGTGAAGTAGGTGGTTGCTGAGCATGGCAGCTCTCTCAGGAGACAGATACAGCACATGTTGCACTTGATGAATACTTCTGACAGCCTGATCCTACAAAAGGCAAGATCCAAAATCTGAAAGACGTCATCCTATGGCATTACTGCTGGATTCCAGGCAATTCCAGGGCAAAGAAACAGCCTGCAATGGCATGTCCAAGGCATCTGAATGAATTCAGAGGGCTCAGTGATTCAAAATTGGCTTGAGCCACCCATTCCTCTGAATTCATTCATATACCTTTTGGTGTAACATTATGTAATAACAGCTTAGCTCCCGAAAATCTGCCAGTTTACACTAAGAGAAGAGCTGAAAGGAGGAGGTGAGAATGAAAACAAACAAACACGCATAAACAAAATAAAGGCAGCTACCTACATAAGGCCAGGTTCTAAGATCATGTATGGTAGTGGAAATCCAAGGTAACTGATTGAAGTCAATAGAGTGACTATGGACTGACACCAGTATGAGTGAGATCAGAATCTGGTCCACAGACAGGAAAGCAGGGAAAGGGAACAGTGATTTCACATCCCCTTAACTATGGTCATCTAACTTCAGCATGGGGAATAGCTTGACTGTATTGAGATTCCTGCCTTCAGTAGCTCAGTGAGCGCTCATGCAGTCCCATCTTGCATTTCATTGGAGCCAGTGCTAATTTTGGATGCATATAAATGGATGGTCAGGCCCCTTTCAATTGTCTTTTTGGCAGCCTAAACGCATGACTGTGTCTCTGGCTGGCATTGCACTTACTGTACTCACAAATTGTTATGCCCCTTTGTTCAATGTTTAGGGATTTCCCCCTCACCTCGATGTTTTGTTGCCCCAGTTTTGGTCTCTGGTTTCTTGTAACTCATTGTTTTGTTCTTTCAAGTGCCTCAGCTGGCTTGTTCCAGACTGACTTTTTTCATTCTTGTGCAAGGCTGCCCAGAGGGGGAGGCAAGTGGGGCAATCTGCCCCAGGCCCCAGGCCCTGCAGGGGCCCCCACAAGAATATAGTATTCTATAGTATTGCAACTTTTTTTTATGGAAGGGAAATTGCTTTGCCCCAGGCCCCCTGAATCCTCTGGGTGGCCCTGTTCTTGTGCCTCCTCTTGTTCCATGGTGTTTTTTCCACTGTAGAGTACAAAGGAGCTCTGCCCCCCTTGAAACCAGGAGAACAAAACTCAAGGTAAAATGTACCTTCATCCTAACTCTATACATTGCTCTTCTTCATAGCCCTTCCAGACAAATGTCCAGAGAGCCTGATTTTCCTCTCACACTGGTGTGAATCAGGAATAAATCCACTGAAGTTAGTTGTTTTCACTGGTGTAAAATCAGTGTGAGTGGAGAAACGGGTCATGTTTCAGGACAGCCACTCTATTGTCCCAGTTGCATAGTGCACATTTCATTGGGGGGCTGCAAAGCAACTGCACGGTTTTCCTGAACAACCAGGCCACAGCATTAAGACATCTAGGAGCACTTCATTAAGTGCTTTCATCAATTCATATGAAACTAATGCAACATACAGTGCCACACCTACATTTTTGAGCTAGAGCTGCCACTGCGCCTGTTTCAGCATATGATCTGGGCTTTTCACTGGGGGAAATCAGTTCCCTATGCTACAAAGCACATAAGTTCATATGTTGAGAAGTTCTTGGATGCAAAATGATCACTGACTGACCAACTTGTTAAAGTGAAGGTGTGTGCTTAAAATGCTTTCCTTTGCGACCAACAGCGTGAGCAGAATTGGTCAGAAATTTTCCAGTGGGATGCTTTTCTGTCAGAAAATACTGGTTCATTGAAACAAACTTCCTGTGGGAACATGTCAATTTTTACAAAATTTAATTTAGAGAAAATATCGAAAAAAGCGTTTTGATTAGATCAAAATCTTCCTCTGAGATTTTCAGAATAGAACATTTCACTTTTTTCGTTTTGAAACAACATTTTGTTTTTAAATTTCTTGTATTTGATATTGGTAAAAAAATGTTGAATTTGAAACAAAATGTTTCAACTGACCTGAAGTAAATAGTTTTCAAACATGTCACATTGTGGGAAATTTCAAAATAATAACAAATGTCAAAACCGTGGCATTTCATACAACGTGAAAATTCTGATTCCTGCACAGCGCTAGACAGGAACAGCTCAGCCCCGTCTAGTGCAAAACAACTGCATGCAAAGGAAAGGGCTGATGCCTCAACCCAGTATGAGACCTTTTCAGTTCAGAAGGAAAATGTGGCGCTTATGTGCTTTCCTAGGTTTCCTACATAGGGGCTGAGGGCTCAAACAGAACTATGTATTAAGCATTAGGAGAGAGAACTTAGTGTGGTTTCTGGAAGGAAGCAGACTACACATGTTTGACTATGGACTCATCTACATTCATTTTTTGCACCAATTAAATGGAGGGGGCAGAGGCTCAAGCTAGTTGGTTCTAGGAACAGGGCAGTGGTTTCTTACTTTGGATTTCTGCACAGGGAGCTAGATTGTAAATTCAGTCCTTGAGGGGGCCATGTAGGGCTCTGGGGCAAAATCAGTACCTGGTCCTGCTAGTGAAGACAGGGGGTTGGACTCAATGACCTTTTGGGGTCCCTTCTAGTTCCAGGAGATAGGTATATCTCCATATATTATTTATTTTAAACATCTGAGGCTTCTGGGTCAGCAAACTTCTTTCAGACATCAAGATTGAATAAAATGTGGGGAAATTTTCCCTAGATGGAAATGGCAGGATAACTAGCTGTAAACAATAGGAGCCATGGAAACACACAAGCCATGTTTGAAAGTCTAGCTTGGGAAAGCCAACACTGTTTTATTTTTAGAATGTTTGCAAAATCCAGGCAATTCTTCATTTAAAACACATGGAATTTCGTAGATTTAGCAAATATGTAACCTAAGTCAATGGGGACTGTGGATAATTCACATTTCTTATGATCGACCTATTCATGGCAATAAAAAAGAGCATTCATTAAAAACAATTAGCCCCAACAGCCCAGATTTAGACAGTCTGCTACAAATAATGCAGTTTATATGCTTGTAATGGAGGAGAAAAATGTGTAGGAAAAGGCATTTCATATTCAGGCTTCCAAGGAGTTCTAAACCAGTGATTTATTTATGGGATAAATAAATCACTGGTTTAGTTCCTAGAGGAGAGGGAGGAAGCAACCCAAAGGTCTTGAAGCTGTGGAGCGAGACAAATAGCATGTCATCATGTATTTAACAAACTATAATGAAAACCTCAGAAAAATAGAGAGGAGGGGAGATGTATGTTCTCTAGGCTGGAAAGTTATTGAATACTTGAAACCAGCAAGCTGAGAGTTTAAAGGATGGAGGAATTTCCCTGCCTCTTTCTCCTGCAAACACCCTGAAGCAAATAACGGGGAAATAAATTAAAACTATTAAAAATACTTTGGCTGTGCCCTTTTTTTAAAGCAACGACGTTGTTGCCAAGTGATACCTGCTATTTTCTGCAAAGAACAATTAGTAGATTTCAGAAAAATTCATTTTAAGATGTCACAGTAATAACTGTGGTTTGCAAACAATGTATTTTATGGATATGAATTGTTAATTAGGGTTAGAACAGTCAGCGTATACGTAGCACGGTCAGTGTACATAGTGCTTTGCAAAAAAGGGCCTGATCCTAAATAGGGTGCAGAGCACTCTCAACCCCTGAGGAGGCCACTGAGAATTGTTAGTCCTCTGCAGTTTGCATGATCAGATTCAGAGCAAGGCATATTCCCTGCCCAGAAGAGTTTATGTTCTAAAAACCAGTCCTGCTTCATGCAAGTAACTTCACACAGGTAAGTGGTCCCACTGATATCTTTGCTGTCAAGATTGAACCCTAAAGGCCTGATTCTGCAAGGTGCTGAGCCCTTCCAACTCCTACAGAAATCAACAGAAGTTTAAAGTACTCAGCACCTCACAGGAGATGCTTTGGACCTTGCAGGATTAGGCCTCTAAGAGAAACAAGATGTGGAACAGCAGTTGAAATATGAGAGCGGATGGAGACCTTATTGGCAAGGAGAACAAGACATGAAAGATTCCTTGGAAACGGGGCCAGATTCTCTGCTGATGTAACTCTACTGAGTTCAATGGAGTCAGCTGGCAGAGAAGTTGACCCATGGAATTAAAGGAGAAATTTAAAAGAGAGAAAGGGTGTTCGGTGGGCAAGAACTGGGAAATTGTTCCAAGGGAAGAGGCAGCATGAAAACAGATGCAAAGCTGTAGATGGAAGATGGAGACAAACAGAGCACTAAGAAGAAGGACGAAGTGTAGGGAGTGAAGGAGGAGTAGGTGGAAATGAGGTTTGAATTTAAACACACACCTTTGGAAGATACAAAAGTTGAGTTTCTCATAGCAACTCATTGCACGTGGCTGGCCAGATCCTGATCTCAGTCACATTGAAGACAATAAAGTTACTCCTGATTTACATCAGTGGGGGGTTACTTTGGATTTACACTGGTGTTCTGAGATTAGCATTTGACTCTGGGGTATCTGGGGTATCCATTAGGAGAGACATTCACTCCAGAGCTAAATTTTGAAGGTGCATTTTGTAATCAGCAAATGCCTGTGGTTAGCTATGGTCTCTACATCTATCTCCTTTCAACTGCTTCTCCGCTATTGGCTCTAAAATGTACTGAGATTGCAAGTTTCTTCCTTCATCACCATGATCACCCTGAACTCTGCTGTGGCCCCACCATGATAATGAGTTGTTATGATTACACTGCTCTACAGCCAAAATGCTTCTGAAATAAATGTAGTCCAACTTTACTAATTCTGGGTCACTGAGAAAGAAAATGCTTAAAATTGTTGATTGGCTCTAGTTTTCAAGATATGCTATTGGGTCAGTATATATGACCCTTTAATTGGGAATGACGGAGGATAAGTGAGTTATAAAGGGAAGGGATCTCAATTTAAACCAGAAATGACTAAAATACATCTTTGACTGGATCTATGAATAAATCTATGACTGGGTTTGGACAGTACTTGCTTTTTAGGCAAAACAATGAATGATGCAATCTGAAGCTGGTATTGCGTCATACATGATATGAATTGCATCATGTTATTCCTAGAAGTCATGGATGGTGCAATCATAACGAAGCTTACATCACTCTGCTGAACAAATTGCCCTATATCAGCTCTAGAAATCATACAGTGTCCTGCTCTCTTATTTGTCAGTGTTTGATTTTGCAAAGGGACACATTTCTGTTTAGCCAAAGTGAGCAGAGATGCCTCGTACTTGTGTGAACAGTGCAGACAACTTCTGCTATGTTTGTGGTGAAGTGACTTTTGCATCACAAAAGCGCAGTATAACCACTATGGTTAAGAAAGCCTATCACCTTTATTTTGGCTCCAAAATTGGAGATCAGGACAAGAGGTGGGCCCCACACATATGCTGCAACACTTGTGCAACAAATCTTCGCCAGTGGTTGAACAGGAAAAGGAAATCTATGCCTTTTGCAGTGCCAATGATTTGGAGAGAGCCAACAGATCATACCAGCAATTGTTACTTCTGCATGATGCCTCCAGTTGGGAAAGGTGTGTCAAAGAAGAAAAAGTGGACTGTGCATTATCCAAACATTCTATCAGCTATACGCCCAGTACCCCACGGAGAAGGACTGCTGGTTCCTGATGCACCAGAATCATTCTCACTTGAGTCAGACGAGGAAGAGGAAGAGGATGAAACTTCTGGTCCTGAACCATCAATGTCACAGGACCCACATTTTCTCCCATCCTCCTCCTCTGAACCACACCTCATAACACAAGGTGAACTGAATGACCTTGTTAGGGATTTGGAACTACCCAAGAGTAAGGCAGAGCTGTTGGGCTCCAGACTACAGCAGTGGAATCTCCTGGCAGGTGATGTTAGGGTTTCCATGTTCCATGACTGTCAAAAGGATCTTGTCTCATTCTTCTTCATGGAAGGTGATCTTGTAGCCTGCAACAACATCGATGGTGTGATGGCAGCCCTCAACATCGTTCACAATCCAGATGAGTGGAGACTGTTCATTGATTCATCGAAGACGAATCTTAAAGCTGTTTTGCGGCATAATGGCAATGTTTTGCCATCAATTCCAGTTGGTCATGCAGTCCATATGAAGGAAACCTATGACAATATGAAACAACTTTTGAGGTGCATAAATTATGACCAACATCAGTGGCAACTTTGTGGCGATTTGAAGGTTGTTGCTCTCTTGCTTGGTCTGCAGACTGGATACACAAAGTACTGCTGTTTTCTCTGCGAATGGGATAGTCGTGCAAGAGATTCCCACTACATCAAGAAAGATTGGCCACTCCGACAGTCATTGGAGCCTGGGAGGAAAAGTGTTCAGCATCCACCACTTGTTGAATCAAGGAAGATTTTGTTACCACCCTTACGCATCAAGCTGGGTCTGATGAAGAGCTTTGTCAAGGCCATTGACAAAACACAAGCAGCTTTCAAGTACCTCCATGGAAAATTTCCAAGGTTAAGTGAAGCTAAGATAAAGGAAGGTGTCTTTGTTGGTCCTCAGATTCGTGAACTTCTTCGAGATGATGCATTTGACCATGCACTGCGTGGCAAGGAAAAGACGGCATGGAATGCCTACCAGTTAGTGGCAATAAGTTTTCTCGGAAACAACAAGGCAGACAACTACAGGTTGTTGGTGGAAAACCTCCTAAAGGCATACAAAAGCCTTGGTTGCAACATGTCATTAAAGATACATTTTTTGCACTCTCATCTAGATTTTTTTCCACCAAACTGCGGAGCAGTGAGTGACGAGCAGGGCGAGCGATTTCACCAGGACATTGCAATAATGGAGAAACGCTATCAGGGCAAATGGAGCCCATCAATGCTTGCAGACTATTGCTGGACAGTGCCAAGAGATCCTCCATTTAATGAATACAAGAGACAAGCCAAGAAGCGCCGAGTAGACACTGAATAGGACTAAACTATGTACATAATAGTTTTTTGCCTTTTGTTTCATAATAAATTTTATTTATATAACCCTTTTGCTGATTTTTAAAGTGTTACATAAACAGGACAGGTGAAATATTATCATGTAAAGCAACCATAAACACATGAAAAGACCTAGGTTTACAATTTATGATTGAAACTGTACTATCTACACAATATACATAGACATAAAATGTAAAAACTTAAATATCTTAGAAACAGTAGCCAATCAGTTGTTTTAATTGTCATATTTGAATTCAGCACATCAAAATACATAATAAATAGCACATTTTATCTCTGAAGCAGACGACTTCTCAAAAATTGTAGCCCAGTGTTATTATATAACTGCTGTGTGAAGAATGGAGCATATGTACAGTGGAAGCAATTTATCTTGGAGAGGGGAGGAGGAAACTGGATTGGCAGAGATATCCCTGCAAATTAAACTAGGAGTAAATAAACCCATTAAACAATATTCAATCATACATGCAAAGCAGTGAGCAATAGTAAAGGCCAGCACAGACCAGCTCACTGCCAAAGCAATTTAATTTGTCAGAAACTCAGCTGATTTTAATTGTTTTTGACTTTCCCTCGAATGTGTTTCTACTACATATAGAATAAAATAGTTTTAAATATGGATTAAAATAAAATATTTTTAAAAGGATATGCTAATGTCTTGTGACTTCCTACAAGAATTTCAAAGCACTTAACAAACATCCTGGAAATAACTACAGGCACACGGAGACTCGCATGCATAGTTACTCATCTGCAGAAGCATTGGCAGGATTGAGGCCATTACTGAATTAAGTTTCAGATCACCTCTGGGAGGTAGGTCAGTATGATTTACCCCATTTTATTGATGGAGCAACTGAGACCCCAACCATGCCATGGGAGCCCCATGGCCACACCCCTACACCCTTATAGAGTTCATTGGAGGATAAGGGTTTGAGAAACAGAGAAATTGACTTCCCCAACACTACACTGTGAGTCATTGCCAAAGCCAGGATTAGAATCTGTGGACCCAATTGTTCAATATGCTCTGCACAGTCAGAGCCCTGCACCCATGCAGAGCCCTGCTGAAGACACAGGAGCTCCATTTGGGGTTCATTCATGTTGGGCACCTTGCAGGACCAGGACTTTAATCTCTTGAGGCTCTAGTCTGTGCTCTAACCAGCTAGGGCGGCCAGACAGCAAATGTGAAAAATTGTGATGGGGTGGGGGCTGGGGGGCGTAATAGGAGCCTATATAAGAAAAAGACCCAAAAATCGGGAGTGTCCCTATAAAATCGGGACATCTGGTCACCCTATAACCAACATACCAGGTTTCTTACACAAACTTCCCACGTCTGTGGTTGTCAGACAGCTGTTTTCCAGGGTAAACCCAGATGTTCTAAGTGGTTGGGCAGGTCTGTTTAAAAGAAAAAAGTGGGAACCTTTAAGCAACAGAGCAAATAGTCTCAAAATCTGATGTACAAATAACAGCACTTAATAATCACTTGACATAGTTATCGATCATTTTTCAGTTAGCATTGTTATCAATGGCAAATTACAATTGATATTAATGTTATATGTATTATACTGATGGATTGTTAATTATTATTGGTTCTATTAATTATGCAGGATTGACAGTAATAATGATCTTCGCTCTTACTGGCTTCATCTAGTCGATTAGGAAGTAGATTTGCACGCCTGGGGACTCTGGCTGCGAGGGGGCTTTCCGAGCACGGGCACATGCTGGCTTTAAAACTCAGGTCGGATCTATTTCCCTGCTCCCGCCCCCTCGCGGCGGAAGGATTCCGTGAGTGCGGGACGCTGGTAAAGCGAACCCGCTCTCGGTGCTCTGTGTGTAAAGAGTTCCCGGCTGCCGCGCCGTCGCACTTAGTGTTCATGCGCCACCAAAGCTTCCTGAGAGGGGACGGCGGCGGCCATTTTGTGCGGTGCTGGGTCGCTGCTGAGAGCGGCGGGCGGGAGGCAGGCGAGCGCCGGGCCGGCGGGCGACTCGGGTGCGGGTCCGCATTGCCGCTGAGAGGCGATGGCGGATATAGACAAGCTCAACATCGACAGCATCATCCAACGGCTGCTGGAGGGTGAGGGAGCGGGGGGACCCTGACGGGAGCGCGGGGCCTGGGGGTAAGCACGGCGGGGTCCCCGAGGGGATGCGCTCGGCCCCGCCGGCTGCAGCAGAGGGAGGGTCCGGTGGGGCTGGAGCCTGTGGGAGGCGAGGCGCGAGGCGGGGACGCCGGGGCCGGCGCGGTGTGTGTGGGGCCTCTGGTGTGCGCCCCGCTCGCCCGTGCCCGTGCCCGGCCCTGCTCGAACAGGGCTGGCCGCAGCGGAGAGGCGCTTTGTGTGCCCCGGTGACCCCCGGGCTTTGCCTGGCCGGCCTCCGCGTGTTAACGCCGGGTTTTCCTTCAGCGCCTGCCCGAGGGAAAACCAGGCTCCTGGATGGAGCTGCTGGGTGCCTTCCCCTCCCCCCACCCTCTTTGCAAGCGGGGGGCGATTTTGGGGGCGTGGGGGAGCAGAGAGAGGTTGAGAGGCTGGGTGTCCGGCAGCCTGCCCGCCGCGCACATGCGCAGTGGGTGAATGCTTGGCAAGGGGGGGTGTGGAAGTGCCGCTTGTCTCTGTATAAAGCCCTGGTTCTCGACCAGGGCTCTGCTGTCCCTTGGGGGGCCACGAGCAGGTTTCAGGGGATCTGCCGAGCAGGGCCGACATTAGACTTGCTCAGTCACGGGCAGAAAGCCGAAACCCGAAACCCAACCGTATGGGGTAGAAACCCAGGCCCCAAGACCCGCCATCCAGGGCTGAAGCCGAAGTAACGTAGCTTTGTGGGGTCCCCTGTGGCATGAGACCCATGGCAGTTGCCCCGCTTGCTACCCACTAATGCATCCCTTTGCTTTTGTATGCAGAAAAACGGTGGTTGTGGCACAAGTGGGCCGTTAAGTGTTTATTGCCTTTTTTGAGGGGGGGATTTGCTCAGAAAGAAAAAGGTTGAAAACCCCCGGTCTAAAGGACAGAGACTGAGTCTGTTGTGGCAGCCTTTTTTAGCATAATCTGGGAGATCTGTTCAGGTGGGAAAGGTTATAATTTTTAATTAAAACATTGTCATCAGTTGCTTGTAGGAATACAAGCCTCTGATGATGGGTGTGTAATTATAAGTTTCACTTAAAAAAATCAGATATGAGGCTTTATAAACTGTAAGTGGGCTGGTTTTGCACTTTTCAATAAAATGGCATTTATTTGGTTTGTCTTACTGTCCATCTGTATTCCATTAGAGGGTAGGCAATAGGGAGGTGCATCCAGTGTCTAGTCTTTCCTAAATAAATACAGGGGTTGTGGTGGGTTTAATTTTTTTATTTGGTCAGCATCTGATTAAAATGGTTTATTAATCTTTGACTAGGGTACAAGGTTGCAAAGTAGCCAGTGGATATTCTCTTTGGAATAGAAAGCAAAATAATTGGTTAAAGAAGAAAACTGGATTTATCTAGCCTGTCTCAGGTCTGTCCATGCACTCATATGTATGGACTTACCCTGGAAGAGCTTAGCCAGGATTTTATTTTTTTTTCCCATTTGGGACAAAGTAATCTAAGACTTTGCTTAGCCAGATGCTAGATAAATGCCTTTCATCTCTTCCTTATTGTAAGATATCTTTGACCTGGATAATGAAAGGCCAGGGCAAAGAGACAGTTGTGCTGCTATAGAAACTTAGGATTTACAAATCCAATGGATTTGGTTTGTGATTGTGCTGCGTGTGTGTGTGTGTGTATATATATATAAATGAATGAGAGAGAGAGAGATTGTCATCTCTTGTTTTTTCTCTCCCTAATATAATTGGGGACTAGATAGATATAGAGATATAGATATATACACACTTGCAGAAGTGTTCCTGAAACATCGTTGCTTTTTTGCAGGTGTCAGCTCCTTCTTTCAGTGCATTTGGTGTTTAAAAGTTGTTTGTATCGTGGCTACTTACTGTTGTTCTTGTTTGCCTTGCTATAGCATAACTATCAGTAGTTTTTTTCCAGGAAAAGAACGTAAATATGTCAAAGTTCTTAACAAGAAAAAGTACACCTCTGCCTCGATATAACGCTGTCCTCGAGAGCCAAAAAATCTTAACTGCGTTGTAGGTGAAACCACATTATACCAAATTGATTTGATCCGCTGGAGCACACAGTTCCCCCCAAGCATTGGTTTACCGCATTATATCCTAATTTGTGTTATAGCAGGTACCAAGTATCAGAGGGTAGCCGTGTTAGTCTGGATCTGTAAAAGCAGCAAAGAATCCTGTGGCACCTTATAGACTAACAGACGTTTTGGAGCATGAGCTTTCGTGGGTGAATACCCACTTCCTCAGATGCATGTAATGGAAATATCCAGGGGCAGGTATATATATGTGTGCTAGCAAGCAAGCTAGAGATAACGAGGTCAGTTCAATCAGGGAGGATGAGGCCCTGTTCTAGCAGTTGAGGTGTGAAAACCAAGAGAGGAGAAACTGGTTCTGTAATTGGCAAGCCATTCACAGTCTTTGTTCAATCCTGAGCTGATGGTGTCAAATTTGCAGATGAACTGAAGCTCAGCAGTTTCTCTTTGAAGTCTGGTCCTGAAGTTTTTTTGCTGTAGCATGGCCACCTTAAGGTCTGCTATAGTGTGGCCAGGGAGGTTGAAGTGCTCTCCTACAGGTTTTTGTATATTGCCATTCCTAATGTCTGATTTGTGTCCATTTATCCTTTTCCGTAGAGACTGTCCAGTTTGGCCGATGTACATAGCAGAGGGGCATTGCTGGCATATGATGGCGTATATTACATTGGTGGATGTGCAGGTGAATGAACCAGTGATGGTGTGGCTGATCTGGTTAGGTCCTGTGACGGTGTCGCTGGTGTAGATATGTGGGCAGAGTTGGCATCGAGGTTTGTTGCATGGATTGGTTCCTGAGCAAGAGTTATTATGATGTGGTGTGCAGTTACTGGTGAGAATATGTTTCAGGTTGGCAGGTTGTCTGTGGGCAAGGATTGGCCTGCCACCCAAGGCCTGTGAAAGTGTGGGATCATTGTCCAGGATGGGTTGTAGATCCTTGATGATGCGTTGGAGAGGTTTTAGCTGGGGGCTGTATGTGATGGCCAGTGGAGTCCTGTTGGTTTCTCTCTTGGGTTTGTCTTGCAGTAGGAGGCTTCTGGGTACACGTCTGGCTCTGTTGATCTGTTTCCTTATTTCCTCGTGCGGGTATTGTAGTTTTGAGAATGCTTGGTGGAGATTTTGTAGGTGTTGGTCTCTGTCTGAGGGGTTAGAGCAGATGCGGTTGTAGCGTTATAGCGGGTACCGTTATATAAGGGTAGAGGAGTATGTAGTTCAAATGTTAATAAGTAAAACAAGTAGTAAGATTTATTTGATATTTTATATAATGTTTGTTTGCTGTCTAAGACTTTTGGGGATTGGATGGAAATGTGAAGGTTGCTATCTTGAAATTAGGGCTGTCAAGCGATTAAAAAAAATAATCATGATTAATTGCATTGTTAAACAATAACAGAATACCATTTAAATGTTTTTGGATGTTTTCTGCATTTTCAAATATATTGATTTCAATTAAAACTCAGACTCAAAGTGTACAGGGATCACTTTATATTTTTTTTATAAATATTTGCACTGTAAAAAAAAAATATTTTTCAGTTCACCTACTACAAGTATAGTATTGCGGTCTCTTTATCATAAAAGTTGAGCTTACAAATGTAGAATTGTGTACAAAAAATAACTGTTTTATTTTTGAATGCAATGTAAAACTTTAGAGCAGGGGTAGGCAAACTATGGCATGTGTGCCGAAGGCGGCATGCAAGCTGATTTTCGGTGGCATTCACACTGTCCAGGTCCTGGCCACGAGTCTGAGGGGCTCTGCATTTTAACTTAATTTTAAATGAAGCTTCTTAAAAATTTAAAAAACCTTATTTACTTTACATACGACAATAGTTCAGTTATATATTATAGACTTCTAAAAGAGACCTTCTAAAAACGTTAAAATGTATTAGTGGCACCCAAAACCTTAAATCAGAATGAATAAATGAAGACTCAACACACCATTTCTGAAAGGTTGCTGACCCCTGTTTTAGAACCTTCCAGTCCACTAAGTCCTATTTCTTGTTCAGCCAGTTGCTTCGACAAACAAGTTTTTTTACGTTTGCAGGTGATAATGCTGTCTGCTTCTTGTTTACAATGTCACCTGGAAATGAGAACAGGTGTTCACATGGCACTCTTGCAGTCAGAATCGCAAGATATTTACATGCCAGATGTGCTAAAGATTCATATGTCCCTTCGTGTTTCATCCACCATTCCAGAAGACTTGCATCCATGCTGATGACAGGTTCTGCTTGATAATAGTCCAAAGCAGAGCGGACTGACACGTGTTCATGTTCATAATCTGTGTCAAGATGCCACCAGCAGAATTGATTTTCATTTTTGGTGGTTTGGGTTCTGTAGTTTCTGCATCAGAGTGGTCCTCTTAAGACTTCTGAAAGCATCCTCCACACCTCATCCCTCTCAGGTTTTGGAAGGCACTTGAGATTCTTAAACCTTGGGTCAATAGCCGTGGCTGTCTTTAGAAATCTCACATTGGTACCTTTTGCGTTTTGTCAAATCTGCAATGAAAATTTTCTTAAAATTAACAACATGTGCTGAGTCACTTGAGACTTCTATAACATGAAATATATGGCAGAATGCAGGTAAAACGGCCAGAGACATACAGTTCTCCCCCGAGGAGTTCAGTCACAAATTTAATTAATGCATTATTTTTTTTAATGAGCATCAGCAGCATGGAAGCATGTCCTCTGACATGGTGGCCGAATCATGAAGGGGCATATGAATGTTTAGCATATCTGGCATGTAAATTTTTGAATTAATCGCGAGTTAACTGCAATTAATTGACAAACCTACTTGAAATACTACATAAATAGTACTTCGAAGAACTCACCAACAAGATACTCAAAGGATATGGCCAAGTCACTGTACTTATCACTACAAAAATTAGCAGTATTAACTAGTGTTGCATTGATTAAATGCCAAAGCTTTAACATTGAAACTTTTATATAAAATCAAGAAATTAAAGAGAGGATTTTAAACTGCTGGGGGCAGGTATTATTTTTCTAGATTTAAATAACATATAACACTGTTTACAAATATTAACAGTTGTTCCCACAACAGCTAGTTCTGCCCCTTTATATATATTTAGTGTATTATATATTTACTCCTATTTTCAATATGAGCTATAGCAGTCAGTTGCTATATGGAGTAAAAACTTAATTTTGTTATAAATCTCAGTGATACTGGATTAATGTAGCCTTCTGTATTTAATACCATTTTTAATAAACTAAGGCCAAAGACTCATTTTTACATTCAAGTAAATAGCTATATTTTGAATAGAAGTGTTAAGTTGTGATTGTATATCTTTAAAGGGAAATAACATGTAAAACCCACTGTATTATTTTAGTTTTTACAACTTCCCAACCCTTTTTTCCAAACTTGGGAATGCCGACATCTCCATTAACTATGCAGGTAACATTTTAAAAGTTAACTTGAACAGATGCATTTGATCTAAATACAAAAATATCTTTATGCTCAAATTCTCTTAAAGTGTATTTCATCCCAAAAGCCTCATCACCATTCTTTTCTTCTTCCACTCAGTAAATGTTCTTTGGGCTTTGCTGAGCAAACTTGAGAGAGTGAAACCCAAATGATGATTTCTGGATTATAACTCTTCTAAAAAGAGGCCCTGGATAAAGCTCCTTCTCAACCATTACTACAGCAGCACTGGTAGCATGACCAAATTTTACTTCCATGAAAATGTGCTAATATTTAGGTGTGCGCACATGCATATATCTGAAACTATTGCATAATTTTCATATAATTATATCTCAATCAAATTCCCCTCAAATGAATAACACTTCAGACTGGGTTCTCCATTGATTAAAAGTTTGTTCCGATGGATTACCACATCTCTCAAACTTAATCCTAAAACCCTTTAGTGAAGGCTTAATCTTTCGAGTTATCTTGTATTTCAGTACACCTGTCCTTAGAAACTACATACTCCTGCATTTTGTAGGTAATAGTCATTCTAAATGTTTTGCTAATAAAATTAAAGCATCCGGACAGGTAATTAGGTTTTGTTAGCTCCAAATATCAATGGAAATATCTTTGTGAAACACTTCAAATCAATGAGAAGGTGTTGGGGTTTAAACATTGCTTCATTATTTATAACACAGTTTTTAGTCTTGTGCTCTTTGCGGAAGACTCAAAGTGAAAATCTGTTTTCATTGTCCACTCAGAATGAAGTGATTTAATGGTAAAGAGTAAATTACTTTGTTTTAATAATAGAAGGTTAATGTAATTGAATTTTCATAAAAAGGATAAAAGTTATGTTAAAAATTCAGTGTAGAAATTTAATATAGTGATTGTGCAGTTACCTGTAACTTTTAATGTCAGATTATAGTCACACATTCAAAATATAAAGGAAAAGACTGCGGTTGACAAAACATGGATTCACATGTAAAACAGAAATATACTTTAGTCTTGAGTATCCAACTCTTAATACTCATTTGAAGCATCACATTAATATGGTACCTAGGAAAGATTCAGTGTGAAATGTGTTAAACTCAAATCTAAACAGATTATGGTTAATTTCAGTTAAAATTTGTAGTTCTTGAGCTGAAATTTTTAAAGACCAGTTAAAAAAAAAAAAGTTACTGTTATACCACCTCCCCCTTTTTTTTTAAATGTAATCTAGCCCATGTTTTTCAAACCATAGAAATGTAGTGATGGAAGGGACCTCAGAGTCATCAAGTCCAGCCCTCTGTGTTGAGGCAGCACCAAGTAAACCTGACTGATTTATGTCTAAGCTCTTCTTACAAACCTCCAGTGATGGGGATTCCCCAACCTCCCTTGGAAGTTTATTGCAGAGCTTGACTACTCATACAGTTAGAAAAATTTTCCTAATATCTAACCTAAATCTCCCTTGCTGCAGATTAAGGCCATACTACTTGTTTTACCTTCAGTGAACTTGGAGAACAATTGATCAGTCCTCTTTAAAACAGCCCTTAACATATTTGAAGACACTTATTGATTCCATTCCCATCCTCTTTCTTTTCTCAAGAATTAAACATGCCCCAGACTTTTTAACCTTCCTCATAGTGCCAGTTTTCTAAATCTTTTATCATTGTTGCTACCTTCTGGAGTCACTCCAGTTTGTCCACATCTTTCCTAGAGTGTGGTACCCAGAACTGGACACGATACACCAGCTGAGACTTCTCCAGTGTTGAACAGAGTGGGATGAATGCTACCTGTGTTTTACATACAGCACTTCTATTGATACACTTTGGAATATTAACCTTTTTTGCATCTGCATGACACTGACTCGTATTCAATTTGTGATCCAGTATAACCCCCAGATCCTTTTAAGCAGTCCTACTACTTATTCCCCATTTAGTAGTTTGATATTTCCTTCCTACGTGCAAAGTAGTTCACTTGTCTGTCTGAAATTTTCTTACTGATTTCAGACCAATTCTCCAGATTGTCAAGTTCTTTTTGAATTGTAATCCTGTCCTCCAAAGTGCATGCAAACCCTCCCATCTTGTGTCATCCACAGGTTTTATAAGCATACTCTCCACTCTATTATCCAAGCTATTAATTAAAATATTGAATAGTGCTGGACCCAGAACTGACCCCTGTAGTGCCCTACTAGATTGAAGAAACCATTGATAACTACTTGAGTACAAAGTTTAACAAGTTGTACACCCACAGTATAGTAGAGTTTCATGGAGACCACATTTCAAAGTAGCTGACACTTTAAAAAATGAATCTGTATGATTGGATTTTAAAGACTTGCACAAGCACTTTAAACTTTCTTCTCATTGTAGTGTAAATATTTGATGCTTCCTTTATTCCTCCAAACATGTATAGTGCAAAGCCATTTGACTGGTCAGAACCTTAAAGAACAATTCAATGAAAACATAATACCTATTTTATAGATAATTCTGCCTGTAATCTACTCTTTATTTCTCTTCCCTTGTTCTGAGGGCACTTAGAGTTTATATACTGTTGCTGCTTATTCTCTTTTGCAGAATGTTTCAGTAACTTTCACAGCATACATATACAGATGGACAGTAAGACAAACCAAATAAATGCCATTTTATTGAAAAGTGCAAAACCAGCCCACTTACAGTTTATAAAGCCTCATATCTGATTTTTTTAAGTGAAACTTATAATTACACACCCATCATCAGAGGCTTGTATTCCTACAAGCAACTGATGACAATGTTTTAATTAAAAATTATAACCTTTCCCACCTGAACAGATCTCCCAGATTATGCTAAAAAAGGCTGCCACAACAGACTCAGTCTCTGTCCTTTAGACCGGGGGTTTTCAACCTTTTTCTTTCTGAGCAAATCCCCCCCTCAAAAAAGGCAATACATTGAGACTTGAAGTGGGGAGTAACAGGAACACTGTATGGAAGAAAAGTTTCTTAAAATTCCCCTTAGTAATAGAATGAGATGTACAAAAATATGGTCAGCAATACCTGAGCATATACCCGCTTTATAAGAATAAGAAAGGAGATTTAGTCAGCTTCTGAAATTGCCACTTCAAGGTTGCAGTTACCTGTCTGTAAAATTAAAAGGGCTAGTTACAAGAACGTTGCTAGGAAAGATGCCTCTGAGAGAATGACCTCTACACTGGGTTGTCAGTACTGATCAAACAGCCATGAAAAGGGGTTTTAGGAAATGCCTAAACTGCCATTCTCAAGGCCAGAGATTTTTAATCAAGACCTTCCAGGGTTTTTAAAGCTGAAGCATGGCTTTGAAATACCAGTCTTCGTGCACTTCTGATATTGTTTTTATAACTTTAGCCTTCTAACTGCTTTCTGCATTTAGTGCACATCACTAACCTTACTACATACAATATAAAAGTAGATGCTGATCAAAAAGGCAACTTCATAGTTTGTGTTGACAGTTTCTAAATCAAATACAATATTTTTTTGATTCAAAATGGCTTTGTTTCAAATGTACTTGCTTTATTTTAAAAAACCGAACACCTTAAAGATTAAATGAAACTGCTTTTTTGAACAGAACATTTCATTTGACCTGGAACAAATCTTTTTACTCTTACATTTGCTGAGAAATCCAAACATTGCTTTGGGTTGACTTAGAATGAGTTTTAAATTTTATGGAATGGTCAGCGAACTGAGAGATTGGTTATTCATGCAGCTGGACTCCACAATAAGAGAATGTCTTGAAAATGAGATTGAAACTTGCTCAGCTTACTGAGGTGGCAAAAGAAAATAAAACAATCAGAGGAAAAAGGAGTAACTGACACGTTAAAACAGCTGACTAAGATCTTAAATGGGTGCCTAAAGGTAGGCTCCTAAACCTATTATAAACCATTTGTTTCTTAAAATCTTGGTCCTCTCTGTGCTAGAGCTTCCACAGCTACTACCAAAAGGGAGCTATAAATTATGCATCCCAACTTTGCCAGTGTAGGTGCAGCCAATGAAAGCTAGAACTGTATTTTTTTTGGTTTTAGAGAGTGCTGAGATCCCGGCTAATACATGAAAGACTCCAAATCATATATGCACATTTACTACACCCAGACTTCTGTTCCTAGTAATGCCTCTTACATGTTGGTTTGAGGAGACATCCATTTATCTCTGTAAATGGGGAAAGAGGATTTCCTGGGCCTTAGAAAGGGAGGCTTTAGGTGAGAGGAAATATGGATAAACTTAAATAGGCAGTGTTTATAAAGTTTTGCCTTTTTCCTGAAGCAAATAATTTGATTTTGTACATTTTTGTTGGTTTTTTTTTTTTTTCTTCTCCCTCTTTAACACTGCATCTGCTCATTCCTTAAACTTCTGGTTAGGTAGGAAGCATTTTCTAGTGGTTTGTGCATTGAGCTGGGACTTAGAGCCAGGAATTCAACCCAGCCTCCTATTACATCCTGTGTGACCTTGGGCAAGTCATTTTCCCTCTGTGCCTTGTTTCCAGCCTTCTGCTTGAATATATAATACTGCACTCCCATGTTTTGTCAATTTAGAATAAAAAGGTGTTCAGGGCATGGACTGTTTCTTGCTGTGTTTGTACAGTACCTAGCACAATATGGCCCTGGTGCTGGTTGGAGCCTCCAGGAGCTACTGTAATACATATAATAACTTACTAATTGATGTTTTAGCCTTACAAAGCACTCTAAGGTGTCTGTCTTTGGGAAGAAAACTTTTTGTGGGAAAGGAAAAGTATTAAATGGAATTCTTATTTCCTTACTCGTCCTTAGGTTAAAAAAAGGCCTTCATTTTCTAGAAGTAAGTGCAAATATTTTTCATAGTTTTTCAAAAAATTGAGTTCTAAATACTTTTGCATCTAATATTTCAAGAATTTCATTGTTTTTTGTGAAGATCCTTATAGAGTTCATGTAGTTGTGGAAATGAAAGTACAGTCTTCCTCAAAACATGCCACCAAGTTCAATCATTGTTGTATTTCACAAATACAGCCACTCCACCATGTTCTTGTAAGGAGAACCACTGCCCATGTGCTCCTGTAGCTGGTCATAATGCTAGGGATACAAGTTGAGATGGTTAGTGGTGATCACTGAAACAGGAACAGTGTTTGTGTGGAGGTGTCTCCATGTTTGCTCCATAGTCAGTCTTGTTTCACAAAGGAGCTAGCGTGGTGAAGTTGTTGAAGATGAGCTCGGAGACGTATTCTTGCCAACTAATCTTGTATTTGTAGCATTTAGGTCAGCTGCATGGAGCGCACAGGTGTTGACTTCTGAATATGAACTCATCTGTCTTTTTAAAAGTTCACTGCACTCAGATCTGGCAACTTGTTCTGAGACTTCTGGCTTTCTTTAAAATCCCATGCTGCTGACAGAATTGTAGGAGCATTTAATTAATCAAGCTATTTAAATAACCCTATTTCAAAGCTCATTGGGCAAGCCTGGTGCATGTGGTACACGTGGTGTCCCTAATTAACAAGGAGTGCTCACTAGTTTGGAAACCTGGTTTGGAATGGGTCATACCCTTTAGTGGACTACATTCTGCAGGGATGCAGCAGTGTCTAATAGAATTAGGTACTTAAAAGTTAGAAGACCTGGATTCTATTTCTACCGCTATCACTGATATGTATGGACAAGTCACTTAACCTCTACTCTGTGAATGCACATTACTACTTATAACAGTCTGAGTAAATATGACACAAAATGCTATTTTGTTTTGCCAGTCGTAGGCAAAGTACACATTTTCAATTTAGCGGTGCTACGGTGAGCTTTAGTCTTATCAAAGTTAATAGCTCTAGAATCTTCTCTCTTGGGGTATGTATACACTGCAGTGTAAGCCCAGGGTTCAAACCCGGACTCAAACCTAACCCCCTTTTTGTCTACACACAAATTGCTCAGACAAAGGGTCCCAGGACCCCATGGGGGAGGAGGGTCTGGGCCTGAGTCAGGCCAGAACCCAGAGTTCAAGCCTTCCTGTTTTGCAGTGTAGATGCTGCTCTACTGGACTCATGCTCTGGAGTCTGCCAGAAGTATTCCACAAATCTCACAAGGTGACACTTTGTCCTCTGGACAGTCAAGTTTGTTGAGCAGTTAAGTTTTCCCACATTGCACCATGAACAGAGGGCTAGAGCAGCCACATTTTTTGGGATTGTACTAGGAAGTCTGGGATATGGATGGTTGGACTTGGGCCTGCATAATGTGGTGTAGATGCTGGAGCCTCAGGTTGGGATCCACAGTTAAACAGTCCCTAACATAGGGTTATAAATGAGCATAGATGCTCATGCCCTTGGTTAACAAACCCAAGGTCTGCTAACTTGAGTTCTGCTAATCCTGGGCTTATGTTGCAGTATAGACATACCCTTAGGTTGCCTACACTGCAGTTAAAAACCCACAACTGGCCTGTGCCAGCTGATTTGGGCTCTAAGACCCTGTGAGGTGGGAGGATCCCAAAACTTGGACTGCACCCCAATTCAGAATATCTACACTACAGTTAAATAGCTATTTAGCCCAAGCTCCGTGAGCCTGAGTCATCTGGTGTCTAATTGCTGTGTATACATACCCATAGAGGCTCAAGCATCTAGGAGTAGCTTTTCAGTTCCAGTTCTGAATCTGAAATAGCCAACTCAGCAGGAGTCAGGAAGTACCTTTCCAACACATCAAGACAGAATTATCATATTGCCATCAGCAATTCAAGCAGATTATCCATATTTGCTAGTTTAGGAAGCATTAAGACTACAGAGAACTAAAATTTCCATTCTCTGGCCTGCTTTCACCTTTGGACCAAAGCATTTCAAAGGTCATGCAAAAAAAAAGTACCTCACTGAATTTCAAGAGATTTTCCCACTTCTCTCTTTCCGTCTATCATTTTATGGCAATGAGTTTAATGTGCACTGGCAACAGTATGATCAGTTTCTATTGTCAAGACAGTCAGCATCCAAAGGACTAGAAATTGCTTGTTCTTACATGAAAACAAAAGATTCTGGCATTTCAGTGGAGAGAAAAATCCCTGAAAATTTAATTCTGATTTCTGTTTCAAATTATCACCGTAACATCTAGCAAAAATAGACTCATGCCATCTTTGTTTGGTCTAGTTACAAATATAATTGAGTGCCTGTGGACAGCATATTTATTGCTCTTTCTAAGCCTTTTTAATCTCCTTACTTTTTTAGAATGTGGGATGCAGGGTTTCAGTGTAGTAGTAGTAGTACCTATAAGACTGACTAATGCAAGGTTAAATCTGTTTCCTCTCTACAGAAATTACAGACAAGACCAGACACTTGTTAAGCTTTTTAAAGCAAAGTTTAACTTTAATATTTAAATGTTAATTTTGCTCTCTTTTATAATGCAATTAACTTTGATCGCTTTTTCTATAGATTTCTGTTAACTGCTGCTGGATATTTGGCATTTTGGACAACTTGCTCAGATCAGAAAGTGTTTAGAAAATTGCTATATGGCTGAGTAGCTTCATGCTCAGTAAACTATTATGAAATAAAGATTTAACTTTCATTTCCATGCTTCATGACTTTTAACATTTTAATGGAACACTTGAAATTTAGTGTCAATTCCAGTAATGCCATATAATGTCAATGATGTATGATAATATTATAGATATGCAGTGTTATAGCCATGTTGGTGCCAGGATATTAGTGACACTGTGGGTGAGGTCAGATCTTCTGTTGGATCAATTTTGTTGGTGAGAGAGACGTGCTTTCAAGCTTAGGTAGAGCTACTCCTGGGGGAATTCTGTGCCTAAAAAATAAGCACACAATATTTTAAAATTCTACGTATTTCATTTGTCAAAATAACACCACATAATCACATCAGTTTCAATTATTTTTGGTCATTTATTTCAAAATACCTGGCAGCAAGTATGTCTGTAACAGTACAGACAACAGAAAAGATTCAGGAAATGTTTTTTTGACAAATAGATTCCTTACTAGGCATACAGAACTCTGAGTAATAATTCATTTAAACTACAATACAGAACCATTTCCCTCGCACCCCTCAGAAGCAGTGCCAAGGCTTGGGGGAGTCGGGGGTAACAGAGGAGCTATGGGAGAAGGAAGTAAATTGCTGGGAAGGAACCTGGATGTGAACTTGGAGGGTTGTTGGGTATGGGTGGGAAAAGTACAGAACATTTTTTTGTGGGGGTGGGAAGGGATTGTTAGGAAGTTTCCTCCATGCAGACCCTGGCTGACCCCTAGCCTCTCCTATTCAGTCAGGCACATCTGCCCCTGTTCCCATGTATTCCTGCACCCCCCATGTGTCTTTGCACCACCTGTCCAGATATGTTCCTTTGCTCCCACTCAGACATCCATCCCCATGTGACTCTGTCCCCCTCCCAGCTACTCCCTTGTTCTTACGTAGCTCTGCACCCCCCTGCGGCCCTGTGCCTCCACTCCCATTCAGCCTCTGCCCCAGTCTGTCCTCACTCACTAGCCCTTATGAGCCCCTGTGACCAGCACCCCATAGCTCATGTCTCCTAACCTGGCATGACAGGCGCTGTGAAGAAGGCACTACAGGCTCTTTCTCTTCCCTTGCTGGCTGGGAGCAGCTGTGTGGTTCTATTGCTGCTTTGCCCTCTGGTGGGAAAAAGGAAGAACTGTAGCAAAATTTCAGCAGAAGCTTTTTTCTACGCAAAAAAATAAAAATAGGTACACCTCTTTAATTATGTGCATATGGAGTAGCACAGAATTCCGCTGGGAGTGATAGCTCTTCTTCAGGTCTGGAAAACATGCTCAGGCCTAGTCTACTCTGGTATTGCTAAAGCGCTGCTGTGGCAGCGCTCTAATGTGGCTTGTGTGGGTGTGACGCTCTTTTAAAAACCTCCATAAGGGCATAGCTACCAGTGCTGGGAGCACTGTCTACACTGGCACTTTATAGTGCTGAAACTTGCTGCACTGTAAATTGCCAGTGTAGACAAGCCCTCAGTGTCACAGCTAAACACCAGAGTGTATCAGTTGTTTATCATACTAGCTAACGCATTTCAAAGGGCAATTCCAGGTGAAGTGGCCTGTTAGTACTGCCCATGAGGGAGAAAGGAAGATGGGCAAGGCAGCTAGGGTGGGCAGTGTGTGTGTTATAGATTGTTGTAAAATAAGCCATACATCCAGTGTGTCTATTTGGTCCATATTGTTTAGTTTCCAGCAAAGTTATGAATTTAAGCTACCAATCTCATCTTTTGAAAATGTTGTCTGGGTTTCCTTTTGAGGATGAGGACTGATAAGTCAGATACAGAGTGATGTCTTTCACCATCTGGTGATGTGGTGTTTTTGTCTTTTATCATTTTCCTGTGAGTTCATTCAAGATGTAGTGATTGTCTGGTTTCACCCACATAGTTGTTGGGACATTTAGTGCACTGGATGCGGTACACCATGTGTTGTGATAGGCATGTGTAGAACCCATGGATCTTGAAGGCTATGTTACGGGGGCTGTTGATCATTGTAGCAGTGGAGATATGTCTGCAGCTTTTGCATCTGTTCTGGCAGGGTCTGGTGCTGATTTGAGCAGATGTCTAGGTCTGTGGGGAGCTGGCTTCTGATGATGAGCTTTGAGAGGTTGGGGGGGATGTTTGAATGCCAGAAGAAAGGGTTAAGGAAAACTTTATTTCAGGATGGGGCCCTCATTGATTATAGGGAAAGCTAAGACTTTGTCATAAATATTTTTAGTAAAAGTCACAAGCGGGTCCCTGGTATACGTCTCCCCATTATCTATCGTTTCACGTATCCCATCGCTCATCAGTAGGGGAATGTATTATGATTCACATCAGTCCTGATTTGCATATTCATCGCTTCACCTCTTGCATGACTTTTCTTTGAGCCCTTTGCCCAGCATTCAGGAGGCACTGGGAAGGAGAGGGAAGAGTGGGAACACGGCATGCTTGGAGGAGGGGGCGGAACTGGGCAGGAAGAGGCGACCCAGGCCACTATTTCTTATGGGGAAAAATTCCCCGGTATCTGTCGTTTCAGTATCAAGTCATCCTTTTCAGAACGCAACCCCAACGTATACTGGGGATCCCGTGTAAAGAAAATTTCATGGAAGCCCATGACCTGTCCCAGACTTTTACTGAAAATGATAAAATGAGAAGGGACTAGGCAACTATGGCGTGGCTGGGAGCTCTGGGGCCCCCACCACCTGTTCAATTTCAGAACTTCAAAAAACTCTATTTGTGATTCTGCAGCCTTGTCTACACTAGGAAAAATTAGTACCTGTGACATCAACTGATACTACTAAACCACAAGTGTAGGCAAACCTTGTATGCTGGAATTCTGTCTACACTAGTGGTTAGGTCATTGCTACTACCATTGCGACTGTACCTGGTATGACAGTTGATGTCACACAGATGCTAATTTTTCTAGGATAGGCAAGGCTGCAGAATCACAAGTAACATACTTTAAAAGGTGTTCCGGAAAGGAATTGGGCAAGTTAGTTTTTTAAAGTTCTGAAACTGAACTTCACTATAAAATTTACAAGTCGGGTGGGGGCGCTAGGGTCAAAGAATGATATGTTTTAGTCCATTAAGAGTTAAACAGGCTGTATGTGTCTGTATAGAAAAGTGAGTATCCATATTATGCTTGCTGGCTGCTATAATATGAGTATGCTTTTCTGGTATAGGCACCTTGACTAGACTAAAAACTAAACCTTTTTTTAAATTCTTGACTTGTGCTACTTGTTTTCAAATTGGAAAACATCACACCTAAAGACTAAGCACTGTCAAATTTATTTATTAAACTTTCTGTGTTATGACACTCTAGTTCTTGGATAGTAGTTCCAATTTTAGCTTCAGTAAAAATTAATTTAAAAGTTATCTTTGTGAATACAAGGGGTTCAACAAAGCAGATTTTTTTTCTTTGCCTCTAGGTCACCATTGATGAAATAATAACCTTGTTATACTTGGATGCTTATTTGCTCTTCTATTTAAAATGTGTATATATATGGATACAGATTGGCATGCATTATTCTTTACTTGTTAATCTTATCCAACCTGTTTAAGGTGTTTGAAACTGATTTACAACTTCTCACTAAATGTTCAGGCAATGTCTAATTTGCACAAGTAGACTGCAGGATAGGTGTAATCTTACTTCAATAGTCAGAAGGAACTTTTCACTTAACTCTTGCCAAAAAGTGTACCCGCTACTTTGAGCAGTTCAGTTGAACCATGGTTATAGAACGTTTGCTACCACACTACAAGTACATGGTCTAAAACGGGACAGTGTTAAGCTCATTCAGAGGAAAGGATTTAATTCAGTTTTTAACTATAGTTGTCTGTGGTATAAATCTAGGGCTGAATACTCCCCTCAGTCACAGCAGAATGCCCAGAAATGTCACTGGGAGGCTTGCACAAAGATTATAGGTATGTACTTCTGTGTATTAATGAAACTATTGTTGGTGTGGTCCCTTTATTGTGAGACAGTATCACCTAGTAGTAAAATATGCTCATCTTTAGGCCCTCGACTGTTTCTGCATTTTGTTTCTCTTGTTCTTCCATCTGCATTTACTTTCCTACCGCAACTTCTTATCTCCCATCAGTTCTCCATTTCCTGCACTACAGTAGTCAGCAATGAGAGAGTTGATTTTCGTATCGTTGTTGGCCTTTAGAGGGAGTAGAGGAGTTTAACATCTGAGTCGCTATCTCAGGGTATGGCTACACTTGCCGGCAGTGCTTTGAAGTTTTGAGTATGGTCGCAGCGCCAGCGCTGGGAGAGAGCTCTCCCAGCGCTGCATGTACTCCGCATCCTCTACGGGTATAGCTTGCAGCGCTGGGAGCCATGCTCCCAGCGCTGCGGCACTGTTTACACCGAGGCTTTACAGTGCTGTATCTTGCAGTGCTCGGGGTGTGTTTTTTTCACACCCCTGAGCGCGAAAGTTGCAGCCCTGTAAAGCACCGGTGTAGCCATGGCCTCAGGCTGTCTGCAGTCTCGGACAATATTTGTATCAGTTTTCACTAGGTTCATGTTTGGAAGATTCCTTGCAACTGAGGGCAAAAAACTTTTAAAGAAGAACTTTACACTCTGCATAAGCTGAATGCCATGTGGGCCACAGGTGCATCAAGTGGCCTGGGTAGTTGATACCACTGATCTAGTATGTTTTGTTTAAATATTACTTCATAGTCCAATATATTAATGTCCTATTATATACAGTTGGGGACTGCATCTCAAAGTGTGTCCTCTAGTTGCTTCAGGCTCCAGTTTCTGCTACAATACTCAGTGTTGCATTGTTGAAGACAAACGTCAACAGGCACCGCTTGTTCACTAAAGACTCAGATGCTATAGGACAGCAACTCAGTCTCTTGTAAGGATTGCCTTACATACAACTTGGGCGATTTGCCAGCTGATGCATTTTTCTGCAGACTATCAGAGCTCCTAGCTACTTCCTTCTCTATGTAATGGAGGTAGATTACTACTAAGTGCCTCTCTGATTGCTCAGAAACATCACTGACATCTAGTGTTTGATCAGAGATGCTCTCACAGATGCTCTCACAGGAGAGTAGCATTTGAAGACTACTAGAGCCTTCTTCACAACTGACTACACTTGAAATTTCGCAGCGCTTTGAAGTGTGAGTGTGGTCAGAGCGCCAGCGCTGGGAGAGAGCTCTCCCAGCGCTGCACGTAAACCACATCCCTTACGGGTGTAGCTTGCAGCGCTGGGAGCCGCGCTCCCAGCGCTGCGGCACTAATTACACTGAGGCTTTACAGCGCTGTACCTTGCAGCGCTCGGGGGGGGGGGGGTTCACACCCCTGAGCGCAAAAGTTGCAGCGCTGTAAAGTGCCAGTGTAGCCAAGCCCTCAGGATTGTAATTAGTCTTTTGATGTCCATTGCTAAAAACCCACTTCTCTGTGGCCACGCTGCAGCCTAGATGAAGACGCTCTTCTATGCAAACTCTCTCTCTGCACAGATACAAATTTATATCCATGGTTATAAATCGGTATCTGTGGAACTTTGGCAGCAAAAGGAACAGAACATGGAGCCAGTGCCCCACACTGTCAGCTCCTCCAGTGTGGCTGTACTGCCCCCAACCCAGCCTGTTGGGCAGGCACCAGGCTCACTGGCAACTGTCCCTGGTCACATTCTTGTGTTCGTGCAGTGCGTGTGCCGCTGGACAGGACACTCAGACAGCTGTGTGGAAGGGATGGAGGCAGGGCTGGGGCAGGTACAGCCAGGCTGGACGAGCTGCTGGCATGGGGCACCGGCTTCTGGGAGCAGTGACCCCACGTTCTGTTCCTTTCACTGCTGCGGTTCCCAGGAGAGCCCTGCGGTTCCACAGATACTTATTTATGTCCGCAGATATAAATTTGTATCCGTGCAGGGCTGTAATTATGGTGGACAAGTTACTTCTTTGAGTTCCCTCTAATACAATTCTAGCCCCTGATAGTAGCTTTTAATTTACTGAAATTTAGGCTTTAAAAGTTTAGTCCCCATTGAGAAACTAATCCATGAAGGTTAGACTTCTTTGCCTTGATTATGTTTGGGGGTTGATCCTAACTGTGTTCACTGGTTCAGCTGAACTAGGGAAGCAATAATGTAGACAAGTTCTAATGGCGGCTTATGTTTTAGCTAAACCTACTGACTAACATAGTGATTAAAAAATTTAGAAACCATCTGAGCTTTGTCGACACTATGGAGCTGGTTTGAATGGTGGATAGGATTTTTTTTTTGGTAAACTTCTCTTTTGAAGACACAGCCTTGGATACTGCCGCTGTTAGACTTAAGGTATTTAAATCCCCAGGATACTCTGGAATGCCATTTGAGATCTGGAGGGATGGGCCTGTAATGAGTCAACTGTTGAGGTAAAACACTTTGCCTAAGGGATATTTACAGCAACACATCCTTTTTTTTCTATTTAACAGGGCAAGGAGGAGACAAATATTGTCTCCACTTTGCTGTTATTGCACAGGGCATATCCTTAGCAGGAGCTATCTTACTATCATAGTGTTATTTTAATGTTTATTTTCAAAGAGCACTGGGAGGCAGTAAAACTGAAGGGAAAGCTGAACTGGTGGCATAGTTATTCAGAACAGAATTGGACTGAGTTGAGGTTCTTACTGTTGTTAAATTAGCAAAGGTTGGGGACACCTTTTCTTTTTAACTCAACACCCTTCAATAACTGAAATATTATTTACAGACTGGGGAGGGAGCCAGTTGGGGTAGTGCAGAAATGTTGGGATTCAAGGGATGAGGAGAATATTGTTGATTACTGGAAGCTTGTAACAGAAGGGGTGGAGGATGAGGGAAAAAGCAGGAAAAGAACTGAGGATGGGATATGTGGAGCCGGTGGTAAGAAATAAGATAGTGAGAAACCCAAATCCAAAAGGGTTAGGGTGGAAGCTAGGAAAAATAATGGTATGTTATATTTTTTGTTGGTTTTTGTGTTACAGAGACGATTTTAAGAGTTTGTCTGGGCTATCAATCGTGTAGCCAAGAAGCTCAAATGGGAAGTCTAGAAAATCTGCTGTCTAAAAGAGTAGAGTAGATTCCCTCTCAAATTTAAATTGAATTCTTTGTAATCTTGAGTCTATCAGTCTTGTTCAGAATGAAACTAAGGTTTTTCAAAGTGATCATCAAAATTGTTGCCAGAATGCGTAAAATGGAGGGGGGGGGAAATGCACTGGAGGGATGCAGAGCTCTCCCTGCAGCATCGACTACAAAGGCTTCAATCCCGCAGGGCTGGGCTCTCTGCTCTGGGCATTGTGCCATGCTGCACAGGGTGACAGTGCTGCTCAGGTTTGGCCAGCCACCTCTGTCATAATGACAAGGCTAGTTGGGCCAAATCTGAGAGAGCGGTGCTGCAGTCCCATAAACCTAGTCACAATGCCACTCTGATTTGGCCTGGATGGCTCCCTCCTTAATGGGAACAGACTTAACTTGAGCAGCACTGCAGCCTTGGAGGTTAGGAGTAGGTTGGCACTTAGCAAGTCATTTGATTCATTTAACCAGTTTTTAACTTCGTCCCACAGTGAGGGGTTCAAAACCAGGTAAAAACGTCCAACTTCAAGAGAATGAAATTAGAGGACTGTGCTTGAAATCCAGAGAAATCTTTCTCAGTCAGCCTATTCTACTAGAACTTGAAGCCCCACTTAAAATATGTGGTAAGTATTGTGACTTACTGTGTATTGGTCAGTTGACACTTGGTTTTCAGTGAACAGGCATTAACTTGCAATATTTTGTTTATTACCTACTTGTCGATAGGTGTCTTAAATCTAAATACAGTACAACTAATATAAAACATCAATTGTAATCAGCCGATCTGAACAAAAGGCTATAGCACAAGGGCATGAACAAACCAATATCTGGTTAATATAAAGAATAGTAATGAAGAGGGTAGCAAATACAGAAGTAAAAAAGTGGGGGATGAGGAGCAGAAACCCCAATGACAAAGATAAGCTTGCTGAAACTAGACTACCAAAAAAGGATGGGCTACTTCTGGGTTGAGGGTCCGGGGGAGTCCCAGAACAGAAGACCTTGTGTGAAGAAAGCCCTGCCCTCAGCAGCGCCCTGATTGAATCTAGGGGTAGAACAGAGACCCATAATAGTTCTAGGCAAGGTATATGGGGCATACATTCCAAGCCTAACTAAGTAATTTATATTGTGATGAAAGGCAAAATAGAAACCACTCCAGTAAGAATATGTAACTACAGCTCTTGAATTAGGTTGTTCTTATTAAATCCTTTTCTAAAACTGAAGATTACCTCAATTTAGAGTAGAGTAATTTGTCCATTATCTCTTAACTGCACATCTGATTTAAAATCTAATAGTCTTTATGATTGTTGAGCATGCTCTGTTTTAAGAAAAAATTCTAGACCAGAAGTGAAAGTAGCATTCACTTCCAAGCCAACTTTGCAGCTAGGATTTGAATAATCTTGTTACGTTCTTGAGTGCCATTTATGGATGTGTTAAGATTTATATCTAGGAGGGATCTTCTAATACTTACATATGCAGCATTCTGAAATGCAAAGCTGCAGATGGATGCCATCGGGAGACATTAAGACCAAAATAAAGGGTCTTGATCATAGAATCTTTTCTCAGGCAAAACTCACAGTGGAGTCGAATGGGAGTTTACCTGAGTAAAGACTATAGGACTGGGCACAAAGAGCTTTAACTTTTGGGTTGAGGTATTAAAAAATATATATGGATATTCTTAAATAACAGTTCATTGGTCATTCAGCACAACTTGCTGGGTTATGTAACTTCAGCCACTCTGTATACTGCTGAATGTGCATAATTTTCATACTAATAGATGAGACCATTTGGTTCTTCAGACATCTATGGTGGGCAGCATGTAGCTTTACATGAGATATCAGAAATAGATGTAACTTTTTCTCAAGTTTTATTTGGCTAGCAAGTCAATCAGTGATTGTAGTGAAGGTCTCGCTTATGTACCACCGCTTATGAATGCTTTTGTTTTTAAGGTGACATCCATGGACAATACTATGACTTACTTCGACTCTTTGAATATGGAGGCTTTCCACCAGAAAGCAACTATCTATTTCTTGGTGACTATGTTGATAGAGGAAAACAGTCTTTAGAAACAATTTGTCTCTTGTTGGCCTACAAAATCAAATATCCTGAGAATTTTTTCCTTCTTAGAGGGAACCATGAATGTGCCAGCATTAATAGAATTTATGGATTTTATGATGAATGTAAGTAACATTTTTTTTTTTGGTGGATGGAAGGAGGAGGGTTGTTATGCACTAAATTATGCTAGGTTACAAAAATTCTCTCCCAGTCTGGTTTTATTTGAACTGTGTACTAACTTACAGCTTCTCTCTTGCATAGCTCAGGTGGCCTCTTGGAAATTTGTACCCTCAATGATCTAATTATGGTCTGATCAGCAAAATGGAAAATACTGTGTAGAATGACTGGTATAATTTTATTCCTATTTGATCACAGCTCTCAGTGCTGTACACTGTTAAAGTTCAAATTGTAAGCCTATCTAATCTTGTATTAGATAGAAATTCTAAATTGCAGCACAAAAATATTTACCTTTTCTCTGAAGTATAAAACTTGTGTGTAATTACATTGTAAATCCTTTAGCGAATAAATGGTCCTTTATCTTATACTGGTGGTCCCCAAACTTTTCGTCTGGTGGGCGCCAGACAAAGGACCGTGGCAGTGGTCGAGCATCTGCCAAAATGCAGCCAAATTTCTGCGGTATTTTGGTAGTGACGCCTCTCGATGATGCCGCTTGTCAGCAGCAAGCGGCGTCATCGAGAGGCGTTGCCACCAAAATTCGTTGGCATTTCGGTGGATGCTTGACCACCGGGCAGGATGTGGGCGCATTTAGATGCCCCCGTGGGCGCCATGGCTCTCACGGGCACCGCCTTGGGGACCCCTGTCTTATGCCCTGGATATAATAAATACAAGATTTGACTTTTTACAAAACTGTTTATATTAGAAATAGCTGATCCTTATTTCTGCTTTTCAGGAGGACCTGAATAGTGATACAGCATGATATGCAAATGGTTGGGTTTTCTTTGGTAACCATTTGTAACTAAACATAGCCTTTACACTAAATGTGATGCTTCCTTTCATGAACTAGTAGGGTATGTTATATCTATAAAAATGTATTTAAGCAATGATATAACTTAACATACATGGTGATGGTGCTGCCCACCTAATAACTTTTAGACCAGAGTACTAGCCTGGGATGAGGGAAACCCAGGTTCAATTCTCCCCCCACCATGCTCCGGAGACACTTTTGTTGTTTATCTACAGTGGAATAGAATGACTGCGGGAGCCCCACATCAGAATATCTCATAACTCACTGGTTAAAGAATTCTCCTGAGAGGTGGGAGACCCCTGTTCAAATCCTCTATCTCCTGGCAGAGAATGGGGGAATTGAATCTGGGTTTTCCACAACCCAGGCAAGTGCACTAATTATTTAGCTAAAACTTGCAAGATAGGTGCCACCTCCGTTGGCTGGATTTTTTCCTCCATCTGGATTTCGAACGAGTCCCAATCCTGTAAACAGCCTCTGAGCATGCCTACCAGATTGGGCCGTATACACGATTTAGGTGGCCAAATACCTGTCTTTACCTGGTTCAGCAATCGCTTTGGGAATTTGGCAGGCACTAGGACTCGACACCTAGAACGAGGCAGTAGTGGGCATTCCCAGAGACAGAAACAGTAAGCTCCTAGGGAACTCTTACAGCAGAAACCTAGGAGTCAAATGAATGTAGGCATCTACAGGGTTCAGCAGGAGTTTTGTGGATTGTAGTGGAGCTAAAACATACTGGGTCCAATCCTATCCTGTGTTTTTTGAGATTCAGCCTAGTAGATCTCATCCTCGCACCTATTTTTTTCATAGATTGGAAGACAAAAACAAGCTTCCCAGCTTTTTCAACTTCCAGTTGGTTTCTTAACTTCAAATGAACTAGTCATAAAACTCAATTAACAGAATAAACTGAAATGAAGGGAAAAATCTTTCTGCACCTGTAGAAGTGGCTACTGCTGTCTAAAAGCTGGTTTAGCACTTCAGTGGTATCTGGTTCCAGTTGCTTAGTCAGTGACTTCCAGCACTTTAGTGGTCTGACTTTCTTTAAAACTTGGCAGCAAATACTTAATATTTTTTGTATTTAATTTTAATAGATTATTAAATTCAAAGGTAATTTTTTTTTAAATGAACTTGTATTTAATTCAAATAAGTCCACTTTTTTAAAGTCATCAGATTTTACCCACCCTCTGCTGCCCCTCTTTTTAGAGGAGACAGAGAGGCAGCTCAGATTACGGGATTGACATGTTTCATCTCTTCCCTTTGTTGGAAGACCTTGATGTGATCTTTGGAAGACATTAAGGATCTCATACATTTCAAATATTGTATATATTTTGGAGGCAGTGGGAGAATTGAAGCTATGTTTGTGCATCCTAATGGAACAATAAATACTAAAATTGACTTGTCTTTGGCTTGCAGTTTTACTTCTAAACTAAAATTGTAACTGGCTTTCTTGTCTCCTGGTAAAAATAATCTTGCTGACAAGTGTTTATGGGAAATCTGATTGGAAAGGTTTTGATTTCACTTCACTACTGGCTTATTAAAAGAAAACTCTTAAGATTTAAATATTCATAGATTGGTAATAGAATGTAGAATCTTTCATGTCTTGTTCAGATCTATCAAACTGGCAAGTTTGATCTTGGTGGTAAATTTGGCAACCAGCAACAATACTCTTAAAAAGAATGTTCATGGAAACTACTTGAAAGTAGGATAGAAACGGTGATGTGCTTGTTGCTTTAACATTTTTCAAGTAGAACATAATCAGTAATTACACAGCCTTTCAAATGGAATTGATGAAATGAGTGCAGCTTTCCTAGTTATTGTGCCTTGTGACCTTAACTGTTGGCTGTGTGTGGACTAAAAGCACGCATAAAGATAATTTTTTTCATCTGTGCTGTCCACAATATACACATTTTATTTTTAAAGTGATATGCTATTTCAAAATATAAACTTTGCTTGGAGAACCATTACCTCCAAGTTTTAAAATCCCTTAGCCCTTTTTATACTATGAGGAGAGTAAGGATACAAATTGTGCAGAAAAGAGGGTTTTTTTTAATTTCGCCCCGCTTCATAGAGCTGGCTTCATAACTTAGATTCTTCATTATTAAAACACTTAAAGTCAAAAGAACCCCCTACTTTTGATACAATTGAGGCTTACTGGTGTCCTCTGAACTCGGAAAAAGATAATTTAGGTTTATATACCAAAATATTAGTATGACGGGAGTACCTTGTCCTATATTGTGCTGTGATCTGATTTGATATTGCATGCTGAGCAGTTTAGACAGTAAGTGTATGAATAAAAAATCTATGTGCCCCATGAAATTAGATTGCTAATTCAATAGGCGGCCTTTCTCCCTAAGTGTTGGTGTGGACCCAGTATCTCACCATGGTGTTGAGGGTAGCTTTTGGTAAACTCTGAACCACATACAGTATTGCTGTATACTGTTATCACTTGCCACTGGGAGAAAGTGTTGATTCTTATATTAATTAGGCTCTTAGGACAAAGACTATGTAAGTATACAATGTAAATATTAACATAATTCCATACACAAGTTGCCCAGCTTTAGGGGGTCAGCAAGCAAAATAAATTCTGAATATATTTGGTCTGTGCTAAGAATGTCTCTAAACAAGTGCTTGGTTAATCATAACTTTAATGTACTTAAAGTTACATTTAAAAGGCTTCTGGGGTGTAATTAAAAAAACAAAACAAAAAAACCTAACAGGCTGGATAACTTCACCTTTTTAAAGGGTTGAATGAAAATATGGGGAGAACATGTTATCTTGCCCTAAATTTGTTTGTGTTGTGGCTCATTTGCTTTGCTAGTTGCTTACGTGATACTTTTAATGCAAAATACAATAGACTTCATATGAGAGTGAGGGTCTCTTCCAACTTTAATTCATCCAAAGAATGTTCTGGATGAATCAATGAGACTTTTAAATCTTCTACATACTCACTTTGGACAGCATAGATTAGTCTTAGGTGTTTTTATATAAAACAGCATGCACCTCTATGGTGCTGCTTAGGATAACTTGTATAAACACAACTTTTTGTTGTTTTTTATGTGCTTAAATTTTAGGTCCAGGTTTTCTACTAAGCTTAGCTTCAACTGGGTACAGTAGAGTAGAGGGGTGTTATGGAGACAGTTGCAACTCTCTGATTCTCTTGGTTGTTTTGGTCAGGTACAGTCCCTGACCTGCTAGTTTAGAGTAGTCTCAAGTCTGCTCTGAACACTAGTCAACAATGGTTTCCAAGGGACAGTCTTTCAGTTATGTATTTCCAGAGTGCAGCATACTCCCTATACTGGGGCTGCATGGGGGTGGGGAGTAGGAGTTGGTTGAACTGGCCCTGTGCCTGTTTAAGAAGGTATGAGCAATGCAATGGAAGTGGAACAAGCCATAGAATCTGATTCTAATCTGTAAAAGGTCAGTCTCGTTCTACACATGGAAACTCCTACTGCTCCAAAAGAAACCTTTAAGAGCCACTTGGCTTTTCTGAATTCGCTACAGTCTGAGACCCCTTAAAACTTTTTTTCATCAGCAGTGAAATCCATTGTGTCTAAGAGGAGCTAAGAGTGTGTGTGTGTGTGTGTGTGTAGGCTTCATTTCTACACCGTGGCAAAGTTAAGACAGCAATAGTAGTATTGTAATGTTGTTGGATCCTTTCTAGTTCTCATTCGGAGACCATATTAATTGGGTTTTTTCCCCCTAAAACTTTGGTAGGTAAAAGAAGATATAATATTAAGCTGTGGAAAACATTTACAGACTGTTTCAACTGTTTACCAATTGCAGCCATTGTGGATGAGAAAATATTCTGCTGCCATGGAGGTATGTAGGGCTTCTCTAGTGGTTACTCAAGTGATTGCTAATCCCTTACCTCTAGGTGTGCTAGTTCCATGTTTGTGTTTATGCATTTTGCATAGTTGGAAAATGACTCCCTGTTGGTTTAATCCTCGTTACTGAAATTCTGGAACACCTGTTCTCCTGGGGGGAATATGGGAGGCTCAATTCATGGACTGAGCTGGATATTGAAGGGTAAGTTAAGTAAATCAACCCTAAATAGGTTGTCATGCAGGAAGTTCCAGAGCGCTTATTTTTAGGCATTGAAATACTTAATTGAGCAAGTAGTTTAGTACCATAGGGGATATATGGCTGTCTGCTTTTCCTGTTCTATAGAAGTTCATCTGTACTCACCTCTCCTTTCAAATAGAGAATCTATGTAATTTGCCAAATAGATGGACTCAGAGTCCTATATAGATTGTACAAAGGACAATAAATTCCTGGTCATTGAGGGGACCCCCAGGACATGCCAAGGAGTTAGTCGACACCTAAAAGTCAGTCTTACCCTTTCTGAAGTGTACTTAGGCTAGGTTTTTTTACAGCTGTTTATACCATTTCAATAACTGAATGGGTCTAATGTGTAAAACAGTCCCAAGTATTTCAGCAGTGACATGTGGCCTATTGCAACTCTTGGTATCTGTCTATAATTTGCAGCAATTATAGCTTACCTTGACACTACAGTGAAAAATAGTATGACTATTACTTAGTGTTACAGTAACTTAGTATATCTCCCCATCTTAGTATTTCATGTTACTATGCATGAACAATCTGACAAGTACAGTATTAGTTCTACTGTTTAAATATCTTTCAGTTTGTGTCTTAAATGCACACTTTGTAGGCATTCACAAATATTAAGCAATGAGAATGAAGTTTTGTTCTGTAAAATGTGGAAGTGACCTTTCTCATCCTTATACTTAAATATGTGAACATGCACGATAGGCCACTGTTTCTGCTAAATCATAAAGCTGTGAAAACATGTCACTTAAACCTCTTTGTGGCATGGTGTGGCCCTTCAAAGTACCCTACACTCAGTTCCCTTCCTGATTTTTTTCCCAATAATTCATTTAAAGCCTGGGATACATAAAGTAATGTCCCCCTCCTTGGAGTCTAATTTATTAAGTTGTTATACAATAGTGTATCTCTTAGCCCTTCAGACCCAACCTGTCCAGCTTGAGACTTCCAGTTCATGCTTATAGGCCACTCAGTTCCTTCCCCATAGTTAAGAAATTTTAGCCTTCCTTGTTGGGTTGTGCTGTATTTCAATAGTCAGGCTTCTCCTCACCAGGCTTTTCAACCTCTTCTTCTCTTGTTTCCCTGCCCCCCAGCAGTTGGGCTTTGTCATGTTCAAGAGTTAGTTACCTGTATAACACTTGGTGGTCATTTGCTGGCTTGCATGCCACTCTTTTGAATTTTTTTCCTTAATGAGGCCATGTCATGGAATAGGGTTGGCTGGCCCTGCACCCCACTGCTTCTTGATGGTGACAAACCACCCTGTTACAGAAAGCTTTTAAAATTGGATAAAAATCAAGAGTCACCATAAAACTTTATAGATACTAATCGCCACCAGTAAATCAACAGGATGGACTTTAAGGCTTTTTGTATCTTAATAGGTGAGTCAAAATGTTTATTAATGTGTGGAACATACTTTGAGTAAAACACTAACCATTTACACATCTTAAAACTCCTAACAGGCCTGTCGCCAGACCTTCAGTCAATGGAACAGATTCGGCGAATTATGCGCCCCACTGATGTACCAGATCAGGGTCTTCTTTGTGATCTATTATGGTCTGACCCTGACAAAGACGTCTTAGGATGGGGTGAAAATGACAGAGGAGTGTCCTTCACATTTGGTGCTGAAGTGGTTGCAAAGTTTCTCCATAAACATGATTTGGATCTTATATGTAGAGCTCATCAGGTATTTTAATTTTACAAGTACAGTCCATGGCCCTGTTCTCCCAGTGGGATCCTAGTGCCTCAGCAGAGTCCCATAATTTCATTGCTAATAGATCACACCCCAGGAGTGGGTCCTGTATCATTCCTAATTCTGTTTTGATCTACTTAGTTTAAAACTTCTGTTGTCTACGCTAGACAGTCATACCATCTTGCAGCTTTATGTGGGCTAACTTAGATGCATGTCATCTGAGAAATAATTACATGACTGCGGTAAGAAATTATTCTACTCTAATAGAGCTCATTTTCTATTAAAGGTGGTTGAAGATGGGTATGAGTTCTTTGCAAAAAGGCAATTGGTAACTCTGTTTTCTGCTCCAAATTACTGTGGAGAATTTGACAATGCTGGTGCCATGATGAGTGTGGATGAAACTCTAATGTGCTCTTTTCAGGTACAGTATCTTAAGATTTTGCCCTTTAACGAATTTGCTTTTTTATTTAAAAAAGAAAAAACACAAAAAAAACCCACTATTATAGAAATAGTTCTCACTGCAAATAGATTTTTTACAAAAGTGAGAGGTGACTGGAAAGGCTACATTCAGTTCAGTCACCCTTTCTCTTCTCAGAAAGGATTTAGGTTCTGTCCACATTGGCATAAAGTAGAGCACACTTCTCACCGTGAATTAGATTTTCCAACTGAAGTCTCGTCTGTTTCCTGACTCTTACTGTCACGTGATTCTAGATTGTCTGGTCTAGTACTAGCATAACTGTTAGGTGGGCAGGGAGCACGCTACTCCTAGCATTGAGCATGCAAAGCTGCTGGCTGACTTTACTCATCATGAATGATGTTTTTAAAAACAAATTAGCAGATGGGTTAGTTATTTGCTGGCTAAAGCACCATAGTAAATGGCTGAATTGTCTTTTCAGATTTTGAAACCTGCAGAGAAAAAGAAACCTAATGCTAGCAGACCTGTAACGCCACCAAGGGGTATGATCACAAAACAAGCGAAGAAATAGTAAATTTGGTACTGCCAAGTTGGGACTTGTATATAACCTCCATTTTTAAAACTGTAATGTGTACTGTTCGGCTTGCTCAAAATAGATAACGTGTTTGTGGTTTTTCATTTTGATTTAATGAATGGCATTTGCTGGTTGTAACAGCAAATGAAAGACTTTTCTCCCTTCCCAAGAAGAGTTTTTAAAACTTCCCTTATGTCGGTGTTACAGCTGTACACTCCACAGCATCTTATCCTGTCATTATGGGTAATTGTACAACTGACTTTTTTGAATCTGTACAATGAGTAGTGTAAATGCTTGTTTTCTTCTTTAGGAACTAAAGAGGGCACTAGTGTGCTGTGAGATTAGAAATTTGTTACTGTCTGAAGTTACATACTGTTTATACAAACCACTGTGAACTTTTTTTACTTTAAAAATTTGTTTTAAAGGGATTGTTTTTCTTTTAATGTCTTGTCATGTACACATTTAGTTTTATTGCTGTCAACATAAGAAATAACCCTCAACCTGACCAGCATCACTGGTATGATGTATATTTAATTAAAGCACACTTCCCCTCCAATATGCTTTAAATGAAAATTAAAGCCATTATTTTAAATGTTTGTGTCTCTTTCCTGAAGCCAAAGTTTCTGTTTAAAAAGCTGTGTCTACACAACACATCAAGATGAATTGGCAGGACTTTACATTCATGCCTTTCTCTTGGAGATAAAAGGAAGTTTTGACTTTCAGTAGCAAGCTGTAATGCTGTGCTGTTTGTGCTATTAATGGTAAAGGTAAAGACATTTTGTACAATTTCAATATATTCTACTGAGTGAACCTTCTTACAGTTGCAGCTGTCCTGGGGCAGCCGATTCCAGAAAGCAGTGATGTGTGGAAATGGTTCTAGATCTGCCTGAGAATTTGTCCATTTCTGGCCTAAAGACTTGCTTCTGCAAAGAAGCGTAGAAAATAACTTGCTAACCAGCCAAGCACAGGAGTTATTTCTTTTCACCAGTTTATACAAATCTGTGTCTCTCGTTTTTAAGAACAAAACTGTTTAATCTTTTTTTGAACAGATGACAGTGTACAATACCATGTAGTGAAAATAATTCACTTATTAAATGAAGAAATTGTTAAATCTTCTCAGTGTCTATTTATCAGCACAATACACCAGTGTTATCAGAAGATTTGGCTAAATTAGATCAATAAATTGATCTGGAAACCCACAAACTCAACTTGGAATTATGTCTGAACTTCACACACCTGTGATATGTTTCTAAAGGGAAGGTCTTGATATAGAGCCATCGTGCTTACATGTAAAACTTGAGTGCCTCCCAATTAAAAGTGAGATGGGAGAGTTGTGCTGTCAGACTAACTTGCTAGACACTCCTGTAGATCCAGTATAGTATAAAAGTAAATCTTAAGTTCTAAATTTGTCACTAAAAATACAGGCATCTTAAACATTTTTAATGTCTTCCATAGATCAGGATAGCTGCAACACAACTCTTAGACAGTTTTGTTCGCCTTCCACTGGAATGGGGAAAGAATGTGCTGTAAGATCTTCCTGCAGCCTTGAACTGTGCTATTTTGCTTTCCTCTCAAACTTTGATACTCTGCCCCCAGTTTCACCTTTGCAACCCAAAACTTGGCCTCATATCTTCAGTAGGCTTTACTAGTATAGTGTATTTCCATTTAGTAGCAGTATAATCTGAGAGGGAGTGGAGGTTTATAGTTAAAGCCCAAAGCTTTAAATGATAGTAAATTCCTGGCAATGAAGTTCCCAGAGAAGAATGCTAATGGGGAAAATACACCACACATTTTTTCTGAAAGACCTTGCAGAGTAGGATTTTAAAAGTAGAATAAACTAGTTTTATCCAGTACCACCAGCCTTCTTTCAAACAGCTTTGTCAGGAATAACTCTTAGCTCCTATATAAGTCTATGGTTATCTGGTTGTGTAATTACAGAACAAGTCTCCATCACTGTGAATGTTAGATTCATAGATGTTAAGGACAGAAGGCACCATTAGATCATTAGCCTGTGTTATACAAGAGTGAGACTGAAGAACTTTATTGTTACTCCAATCTGAAAGGGATTATGAGTGGGGTTGGCTGTGATAGCAGGGGACTGGGCTCAGCAGATAGGACTGAAAGGGTCCATGAACCCAATAACTTGCATTTGAGCAAAGCATATCTTTGAGAAAATCCTCTAATCTTGATTTGAAGACTCCAATAGATTGAGAATCCATCACTTCCTTCGTGGCTTGTTCCAATAGCTCATCACCCTAGCTGTTCGCAATAAGGCAAAAAATGTTAACTTTAATTTGTCTGGTTCTAACTTCTAGCCATTGACTCTTGTTCTGCCTTACAGATAGGTTAAAAATCCCTTTAGTACCAGATACTGTCTCCATATGAAGGGGAATAAAGAAGCAGTAGTGACGGTTTTTTTTTTCCCTGATCAATTTTGTATAAGAACATGCAGCAAGGCACGGTTCTTATGCCATGCCCATCATGGTACGTCTCTGCATCTGCTGAGGCACCTCTTCTCCCTGTTATGCCCATCTAAGGGGATACAGTGCAAATACTGGAGTATTATGGTGAGCACTAACTAGCTAATACAGTTAAAATATAGTCTTAAATATTGCATGTCCCTGTTGAGTATTACTCAGACTAGAGCTTGTCTCTTACTAGAGCATATGGGAACCAGGAATGGAGGCTTCTTGCTCCTATCAGACACAGCCTTACTACATCACAGATGGGAACCATTTGCCTGATATTTCCTCCAGTAGAGTTGGGTCATGTAACCCTGGCTTAATGTAAGTCAGAATGGAGGGATATCATACCATATGTGTTTTAACCTTGTAATATTTACAACTTATTTTCTACTTGCATCAAATAGGGGAGTAGAAAATAAATCCATTTTGTCTCTTTGGACAAAATTACAACTCTGATAAAGGCAGTTACGTTGATATATACATGGACGTCTTGAAGGCCTGTGACAGCATTTGTAAGACTGCTACAGGAAGACTGCAAGAATGTGGAAATAGTGGAAAAAGTTCAAAGGAGGATAACAAATGTTATCCAAGAACTGGAAAACGAGTCTTAGGAGGTGAGGCTTAAGGAGCTCAATTTATGCAGTTTACCAAAGAGAAGGTTAAGAGGTGCCTTAAGTACTGTAGGTACTGACACACGCAAGATACGTAATGGGGGGAGCTCTTCACTTGTGTTGACAGACATAACCAGGCCTACTGGCTGGGAGTTGAAGTTAGCCTTGAAATAAGACAATGTCCTAGCAGTGAGGATAATTAAACAATGGAATATTTTACAGCAGAGGTGGAGTCATCACCATCACTAGAGAGTTTTTAAAATTAGATGTACTTTCCTACAGCTTGTATGTGCAGGGGCGTGTGCTAGTCCTGCGTGTCCTTTCAGGCCATGAGGTCCTCCCCATCACCTTTCCTTCATGACCCATGGGGAAAACAGGATTGCCTGCATTGCCCTCAGTACACTTACAACACTGGCAATTCTGCATTGACAATCCCTATAATCAAAACTTAGGCTTCAGCTGGTTACCTGCAGCAGTCTTGAAAGATTTTTATTTTTTATGCATAATTGGCAACATGTATCCAGGGTGTGTGTTACGTTCCTTGAAAGAAACACATTCTCCACGGATAAAGATGTGGTGGGCCTTGCCCTGAGGTGGGTACAACAATCTTATCCTTTTATGTAGATGCTTGCCTGATGAGTCTTGCTCAGGGTGTGACCAACCTCCCCCCCCCGCCCCCCAGGGGTACTCCTAGGCAACTGTTCAAAGACTGGGGTATAGCACTGACTCTGCAAATCTGTGACAGCTCCTAAATAGTCTCTGTCTTAAACTGACTGCCAGATTTTGATTCTGGAAGAAATTTTCCCCCCATGTCAGACATAGATGTTGGCAGTTGCTTGTCTCCCTCTGGAGCATGAATTGACTGCTAGGATCATCTGGGCATATTTCACCTAATCAGTTTTCTCTGATATTGCAGGGGCCTAAGGCAATGGTGCTACCTTGGTATGAATTAGGGAACTATAACTACTGGAAACTCCAGTCCCCAAACAGTAACTTCCTGTATCTCCTGGAAATTACATTTTTTCTACTATGAACTGTTCTGTAACACCATCTGCCTGGAACTTGTCACTTGGCTCATGTTTAGTGTCTAGGCTGACTGATTGGTACTGCCACCAACAAGGAAGATAAATTATTCTTTACTACTGAAAATGAGCGAGGTGAAGAGGGAAGAAATAACCTATAAACCAGGATATATGTCAAAGCAGCAAAGAATCCTGCCCACCTTGTAGACTAACACGTTTTGGAGCATGAGCTTTCGTGGGTGAATACCCACTTCGTCAGATGCATGTAGGATATATGATGCCTAATAAGGGAATTAAAATAAGTAACAATGCTGCTTACCACATAGAGGAACAGTTTCTCCTAAAGTTCATCTTAAAGAGCAAGTATATCTGTAATGATCTAGAATGTGAGACAATCCATGTATTCTAAACATCAGTAAATGAATTTTAAAATCCTAAATTAGTTGGAGATTAAAAATACAGATTTTCTGTTCTTTGACAATGAGGGTACATGATAATGTCATTTTGTATTAAAAGTTTTTAAATGTACTTAAAGATACATATTACCACTGTTTGTGTGGGAGTTTCCTTCATCTTGGGACATTTGTGATTTCAGTGGCCCTAATTATTACAAAGTTAATTATTTCAGGATTTGCAGGTCACACTAGTGGCTTGTAATACTTACTTCCATCTACATATGCTCTAAAGGTTACCTCCTATCCAGACCTTACTATAGTTCATGCTTTTGTCAACTCCAGGCTCAATTCGTATGATTCATTCTAGTCCCAGGTGCTCTTGAAAGTTTATTTTATGCAGACTGCTATAGTCAGCTTAATCTTTGCTATTAGACTGGCTCCTGATTGTTTCTAAGAGTAGGTCAGAGTGCTGATTATCTGTAAAGCCCTGCATTTTCTGGGCATGGGAAAAGCTTCCCCTTGTATCTTGTTAATGACAGTTAAGAGTAGCTTGCAGGTTTGTGCTGTCAATTCCTGATTAAAAACTGCACTGTCTTCACTTCCTCTCGTGAAGAGGCAGTCACCAGACCAAGTGTGTTTCTACTTGACTCCTAAGCAGTTTAAGTAGCTTTGAAGTAGCAAAATAGGGAAGTTAGATGAGATACCTGCATTTGATTTCACTTGTGTACTTTCTAAAACTGTACTGTTTTGAAATAGGTCCGAAAGAAGCACTAGCATAATAATACCAAGCTCTGTCATAGCACTTTTTGTCTTTAGAGCTCAAAGCACTTTATAAGGAAGTTCTGCAACATTACCTGCATTTTACAGATGGGGTGACAGTCTTGCTTTCGTTAGTAGCAGGAGATCAGAACTGAGTCAATTTTATGACAGTTTTTATATTAGAAATTTGCATCAAAGTGCTACCTCTTCTTTCTGGAAATTTTGTAGAAGTTACTTAGTTAACTAAGAGCTGGGCTTTTTCTCCATTTCTAAGCATAATATAATAATTCCTTGCTCTTATACAGAGCTTTTCAGCAGTAGCTCTCAAGATGCTTTACAAAGAAGGTCAATATCATTATCCTCATTTTACAGATGGAGAAACTGAGGCACAGAGAGGTGACATGACTTGCGCAAGGCCTGTGGCAGAGCTGTAAATAGAACCCAGATCCTTAGTCCCCATCTAGTGCTCTATCTACTAGGTAACACTGCCTAAGTCTAATAAGGCTATTAATTTGAATAAGTTGTTATCCAGTCTAATGTTCTGTGAGAACATTTTAATCAATTCTTTGGGGTACTGTTTTGGACAATGGTGCATCATGTTTAACTTATCTGAACAAACAACAAGATGGGGTCTCTTCGTTTACACCTCATTCCAGAAATCACATTCTCTACAATGAAGCACCTTTCATTTCCTGTTTCTCTTCACCCAGACTCCTACTAAGCTATTAACAGCAGCAGGGCCTTGAATCTCAGGTTGATAATATCCTGTAACAGTTTCAAACCAAGAACTTTGCCCTTAGATATATTGTGTGCAGTGCACCTGAGGGCAGAATTTGGCCATCTGAACAATACTAAGTATAGCTGGAAATAAGGGCATTCTGGAGGCAATATCAAAAACCCTATTTGGATCTGGACTTGACTACCCAGATTGCACCTCTCCCTGAACACTACTACTGTAGCTGTGGTGCTTGAGGCATGGATACAAGGTGTTCTCATTGGAAGATCCCCAGATAGGAAACTGCTGCTTGTTTAAACTGCAGATGCAGGATGGGTAGAGACCTTGTCTTTAGAGTATCATGTACTCCTGGAATACTGTGTAAGTAACTACACATGCTGGAGGTATGCCTAGTTCAAACTTCTCTGTTCTGTTCATCCCCTCTGGGGCACCTGGCACTGGCCACTGTTGGAAGATGGGATACTGGGCTAGATGGACCTTTGGTCTGATCCAGTAGGCTGGTCTTATGTAAACTTGCTGACCCCATGATGTACGGTTTATCATTTTCTCCAAGGATTTGCTTGACCTGAGACTAAGACTAACAATTGTTCCCTGTCTTGTGAGGCTGAGAGGTTAGTACTATTACTGCCATTGCGGGGACAGTATTGGGACATATTTTGTTTTTAATGACTATGGTGTGCCTAGAGACCATGGAAATAGACATGTAGTAAATTGTTGAAAAATAGAACATACAATGTTCTGTCTAATACTTAGTGGATCTAGATAGTTCTTTTATTTTAACTGGACCAGATTTTATTTTAACTGTGTAGTAACTGAATGTGGTCTTCCTGTTCTGGTTTGGGAAAGTAAAGGTATGTATGTACCTTTAAAGGTCTAGTCTCATGGATTGAATGCAGTGGTGGGGTCAGAATCATAAGGTCAAATTCTGGCTCTGCCTCAGCTCTCTCTCTGGATTTTGGCAAGTCACTTAACTTCTCACTGCATCAGTTTCTGCATCTGTAAAATTATTATAATCATGCATATTTGCCTACTTCATAAGGGCGACATTGGGATTAATAAATGACCATGCTCTGAAAAAGTAAAGTGGTATTTTCATCAGTAGAACTGTTGATTAAGTGCAGCTAAGTCTCACATGATTAACTCCAAAAAATTAATTGCAGTTTTAATCGCACTGTTAAACAATACCAATTGAAATGTATTAAATATTTTTTGATGTTTTCTACATTTTTAAATGTATTTTTCAGTTACACAGTATAGAAAGTATACAGTGCTCGCTTTATATTTATTACAAATATTTGCACTGTAAAAATAAGAAATAGAATTTGTCAGTTACACAGTATAGAAAGTATACAGTGCTCGCTTTATATTTATTACAAATATTTGCACTGTAAAAATAAGAAATAGAATTTGTCAGTTCATCTCATACCAGTACTGCAGTGCAATCTCTTTATCATGAAAGTGCAACTTACAAATGTAGATGTTTATTACATAATTGCATTCAAAAACAAAACAATATAAAACTTTAGAGCCTACAAGTCCACTCAGTCCTACTTCTTGTTCAGCCAACTGCTAAGACAAACAAGTTTGTTTACATTTACGGGAGATAATGCTGTCCACTTCTTATTTACACTGTCACCTGAAATGAGAACAGGCATTCGCATGGCATTTTTGTAGCCGTCATCGCAAGGTATTTACATGTCAGATATGCTAAACGTTCATATGCCCCTTCATGCTTCCGCACCATTCCAGAGAACATGCTTCCATGCTGATGACGCTCTTTAAAAAAGAAATGCATTAATTAAATTTTTGACTGAACTCCTTTGGGGAGATTTGTATGTTTCCTGCTGTTTTACCCACATTCTGCCATATATTTCATGTTATAGCAGTCTCAGGTGATGACTCAGCACATTTTTATTTTAAGAACACTTTCACTGCAGATTTGATGAAATGCAAAGATGATACTAATGTGAAATTTCTAAAGATAGCTACAGCACTCGAACCAAGATTTAAGAATCGGAAGTACCTTCTAAAATCTGAGAGGGACAATGTGTGGCACATGCTTTCAGAAGTCTTAAAAGCTCAAAACACTGATGCAGAAACTACAGAACTCGAACCACGAAAAAGGAAAATCAACCTGCTGCTGCTGGCATCTGACTCAGATGATGAAAATGAACATGCGTCGGTCTGCACTGCTTTGGATTCTTATCTAGCAGAACCCATCATTAGCATGGATGCATGTCCTCTGGAATGGTGCTTGAAGCATGAAGGGACACATGAATCTTTAGCACATCTGGCATGTAAATATCTTGCAATGCCGGCTATAACAGTGCCATATGAATTCCAGTTCTCACTTTCAGGTGACATTATAAACAAGAAGTGGGCAGCATAATCTCCTGCAAAGGTAAACAAATTTGTCTGAGCCATTGGCTGAACAAGAAGTAGGACTGAGTAGACTTTCTAGGCTCTAAAATGTAACTTTGTTTTATTTTTGAATGCAGTTGTTTTTTGTACATAATTTTACATTTGTAAGTTCAACTTCCATGATAAAGGGATTGTACAACAGTACTCTTATTAGGTGAATTGAAAAATACTATCTTGTTTTTCACAGTGCAATATCTGTAATAAAAAATGAGCACTGTACACTTTGTATTCTGTGTTGTGATTGAAGTAAAAATATTTGAAAGTAGAAAACATTCAAAAATATTTAAACGGTTTTCTATTGTTTAGTAGCACAATTAATCGCAATTAATTTTTTTAATCACGGTTAGTTTTTTAATCACTTGCCAGCCCTAATTCACCAGGTGATGATAAAAGTCCAGCAGTGAATTTCCACTCTAGCAACATCTCTAAAGTGGCTCCAAATGCAGTGAATAGATTAAAAAATAAAATGCCAGCAAAAGGGATACACGTGGAAGCAAGGATTTATATACTGGCAGTTCGGTTTAAAACCAGTTAATACTGGAGACTTGTTCTCATACTTCCCCAGAAGAGAGAGGAACTGAGGAATGTCTTGCAGCAAGAAAATGTACAGTTAATGAACTTTTTATTAACAATAAGAGTTTGGATGAAGATTCCCTGCTGCATCAAAGACTTCATTTACTCCATGTGGGAGTTTAAACTGCAGGCAATATAGATGCTGGAAAAATGTTTACGATTGATTGGCTTTAGGATATGGTAGATACACTGTTAGGCTGTTGTGCTTCAGAGGCTCCAGTTTGGTTGCTATGTTTTTTTCATCTTCCATGCTCAATTATTTATGGCCTCCTTTAGCTGTCTACCCTCACTGGGGGTCTCTCATCACAAGTGTGATGGCTCTGTTCCTCCCCAGGGTTAGGATACAAATGGTCTCACTGCTCTGCTTGATGGTGCTATAAAGTTTAACAGTCAGTGGTTTGAGCACTGGCTGCTAAACCCAGGGTTGTGAGTTCAGCCCTTAAGGGGCCACTTAGGGATCTGGGGCAAAATCAGTACTTGGTCCTGCTAGTGAAGATAGGGGGATGGACTCAATGACCTTTTATGGGGGGAGGGATAGCTCAGTGGTTTGAGCATTTGCCTGCTAAACCCAGGGTTGTAAATTCAATAATTGAAGGGGCCATTTAGGGATCTGGGGCAAAAATCTGGGGATTGGTTTTGCTTTGAGCAGGGGGTTGGACTAGATGACCTCCTGAGGTCCCTTCCAACCCTGATCTTCTATGAAGACTCACACTTCATGCTCTTTCATGGACATATGGATCATGGGGTTATTCATTTATTGCATCTTCTGAAAATGGAGCCTGGGGTGTGTAATCACCCTGATAAGCTCATCACCTCAACACCTGTGCTAATAAGTGCTAGGGCCTTGTCAAATAAATCCACTCTAATTCATGATTACCCAGCTGACCCTGGACTAGATTTATCCTGTATTATAAAGACCTCTTTTAGCTCAGATCACTGTAGTGCTATCCCAGTGTTCTCATAGAGAAAAAGAAAAGGAACTGGTTAGCTGCAATTGACAGGGAGTCAGTCTTTTTCATCTCCAACTTCTGAGATTCCTTTATAAGTGTGTGGCACTCTGCACTTTGCTGTTCATAGCAGCAAAACAATAGAGCTTCCTTTCTGCACACAAGTGGGGTAAAAATGCCTAGATGGATGGAAATTCCCAGGGTGAAATCCTGTCCCATGGATTTCAGTACAGCTAGAATTTCAGCCTCAGTCTCTTCTACCCCTCCTCAGAGCTTTCTTTGTGCAAGTTGATGGTTGTGGGGCAAGGTACTACCACTCCTACCTTCTGTTGGATGGAATAATAGATTGACCCCATCACCTGGAAATAATAAGTTCTAAAACTGTTACAACTAACAGAGTCTCCTTCATCTTAAGAGGGCAGAGGCCTGTGTTTTTGGAACTGAAAGGAACTATTTTGAAACTGTAAACTAAATATTAAAATTATTTGGCAGCAAGCACTGTTTGAACATTTGTTGAACAATATTTCCAAGGAGAGGGTGAGTTTGATTTTTTCATTAGAAGTTAACTTTGTGGAGGTTTTATTTAATTTGACTAGAGAACAGCTAGAACAAAATGTGGGGAGATTTATTTTCCTTCAGTGAGACCATTTCAGATTTATTCCAATAAAGAACAGTAGACACATTCCCTTGATACCTTTCAGAGCTCAGCTGCTGCTATTCCAAAATCAGGCTGGGGGAGGGGGGTAGGACGCTCTAAGAAGAGGATTCTTCAAGACTTCTGCTGAAGCATGGGGTCTGTGAAGTGAGGTGGGTTAATCATCTCCTAATTTTATAAGGCTTACACTTGTGTAATCCTTTTGACCCCCCTCCACACCTTGGACTACTTTGTGGAATTAATCTGCACACGTTGTCTGCAGCTGAATTCTGATCGCTGCATAGACTCATGCTTTACTGTCATGCCTTGTGTGAATGTCAGTGGCATTTATGGGTTAAAGCTTGTTATCAAATCAATAAATGCCACTTAAAAGAAACAGGTGTGTTTGCATGGTACACTGTTCCACCAAATGCATGTCTGCTTAGCTAGGCTCCTTTTAATATGAAGTGATTCTTGGAGTAAAACATTTTGTGCTATGGAACTGTAGAGCCTGAAAATGAAAAATGTCAGTGATAAAAAATAAGAAAAAAGTTGGGTTGAGGGGAATGATACAGATGGTGTGATACTTAAAGACCATGGGGGAAGGAAAGAGCTAATATTTATTCAGCAGTAGAACGAAAGCTAAAGGAATCAAACTTATCTCAGCTGTTACAGACTTTCACAATAGAACTCCACTCTCCTTATCCATCCTATTACCATGAGACCAGCTTCTGCCTTAACTCTGCTAATATGGTCACCTGCTTCTTCCACACTCATCTATGTGCTGTCTCCCATGCTGACCCTTCAGTGTGCAAAGAGCTTTTGGCTGGGAGTTACCACCTTACCCTCCAGGTCAGTTGGCCTCCTCCATAATTCATATAGAAAACCCTCCTCTCAGACTGGTTAGGCAAGTGGTGAGTTGTGATTATTGCTACTGATTGACTAGAATTTGCATCTGTAAATCTTTGATGCAAACCAATCTCATTTTCTTTATTCCATCTTCCTGACTTCCTACATACCTGTTTGTCTCAGCCAACAATATAGTTGATCATTGTTCCACAGTAGAATCTAAAATGCTAGTGTAGACAAGACTAGCGGGAGCTCCGGTGACAGAGATTGTAGCTTCTATATTTGGCTCATCCCCTTTTCTGAGTGCCTTCCAGGAGTCAGTGGTTCTCAACCTTTCCTGATTACTGAACCTCTTTCAGGAGTCGGGTTTATCTTGCGCACCCCCAAGTTACACCTCACTTAAAAACTACTTGCTTACAAAATCAGAGATAAAAATGCAAAAGGGTCACAGCACATCATTACTGAAAAACTGCTGACGTTCTCATTTTTACCATATAATTATAAATCAGTTGGAATATAAATATACTTACATTTCAGTGTATAGGACATGGAGCAGTATAAGTAAGTCATAGTACAAAATTTTAGTTTGTACTGACTTTGCTGGAGCTTTTTATGTGGCCTGTTGTAAAACTTTGCAAATATCTAGATGAGTAGATGTACCCCTGGTTTTGAACCACTGCATTGAGTGACCTGATCAACATTATCATGTGTTGTTTGGTCGCTCATCCTATCCCAAGAGGGGAAACTTGAGGATCCTTTGTGGCTTATTAATTTAAAAGCTTGAACTCAGTAGCATTCATCAATTTCTAAATCGGATAGTTACCTTGACTAGCCGGTGTTCAGACAGGGAGCTCTACCAGGATTTAAATAAGAGGCGCTGGGAGTCGGAGGTAACAGATACAGTAGCTGCGGTTAGTGAATCAGCGCAGGGCAGGGAATACTGCAAATACTCCGATGTATTTATTTGCAGCTAACGTGAAGGATAGGGCACAAAAACTGGAACGGAACCGAAAAGAAGGTCGTTTTTCCTCCCACACTGGCCATAGTGACCCAACTTTTCCTCCCACGCTGGGCGTAGTCCTGATCAGTGACCAAGAATTGCGGGGAAAGTGTCAGGGATAAATTAAAAGCCATTAAAATAAATCACAAGACTATCAATGATGTTTGTATCTAAATGAAAACAGGATTTCCTTCCCCTGAACCGGCTGCAGCCCAAACAGGGCAGGGGAAGCAGCCAGTGAACCTGGCCTGGAACAGACAAGATCCTAGTCCCTGTCCTGCAGCAGGGTAAAGCGCAGACGAAGGAAGCAAACTGCATCGGGGTGAGTAATAACGGGCTAGGCACGTTCAGGTTCCCCCAGCTGCTGGCAGCGGCAGGCTGGGGACACGGTAACCCGCACAGACGCGGCACGAAGTCTCGGGGAAGTTCCCCACCTGGCTGGGGAAGGCAGAATCCACCGCAGCCGGCGGGGGTTGATGTTCCACGAGCATTAGGGACGTGGCCAGTGGCTGAGTTCCCGTGCGCCACGTGGGGAGAGGCGGGCTGCAGGATGCCAGGGGCCGAGGCAAAGTTTGCAGGGAGAATCCCCCTTCCAGGAACCGGATAACGGGAAACCGAGTCCACCCCTCAAACTTCTCTTTTCTTCGCTCTCTTGCTTGCACCAATGAGGGGGAAGGGGTGGAGGGAGGCCACGCATCCGGTGGAGGGACACTGCCAGCCCCTGGGGCGGGGGAGAGCTCAGCTCAGCTCGCTGCGGAGCCCGGCGGACGCAGGCAGCCCGCCCGGAGACACGGTACCGCTCTGCCTGGCGGGGGACTGGCTTTTCCTGGCGCTCCGCGGGCGGCCCCTGGTTCCGCTGCGCCGGCCCGGGGCTCCGCTTTGTAGGGCAGCGGGCGGGCAGGCGGTCGAGATGCCCCCGGCCCGGCAGCGGGGCTCAGCCCTCCGGCCGGGCCGGAGCCTCCCGCACCGCGGCTGGGGCATGGGGCGGGGAACGCGGGTCTCTGAGCTGGCGGACGCCGGGGCTGCTGCTTCCCCTGGCCTGGGCCAGGAGCCGAGAGACTTAATGAGTCCAGCAGACCAGCCCCGGCTCCGTGGGCACCGGCCGGGGAGGCGCTGCGCAGGCTGCCTGGGGGGCACTGTCCCAGCCTCCCCTCTGGGTCTCTGCTTAGGGCAAACGGCCTCCCCTTGTGCGCTACCCCCTGGTGCCCTCGGAGCTCCTGGGCTAACGCGGGGGGAGCAGAACCCGCGCTCCGGTGCCATGTGCAGACGGTCCCCGTGGTGTCTGTTCAGGGGGCCCATCACCATCGCCTCTGGTCTCTGAACCACACACAAACCACCAGCCGCTGCACAGCGCCCCCTGGGGGCGGGAAGCCGGAGAAATGTCTCCAAGCGGCAGAGGCTCTGCCCTGGCCACCGATGGCATCTGTATCAATACAGCCTGCTCCCTGCTAGACAGCCCCTTCCCAGGCCACCGACAATGGACTGAACAAAAGCCACCGAGTTATGCCCCTGCTCCTTATTGTCATTGATTTATATGTAGATTTAAAATAATAACGAAGCCCGTCCAAGGCTCCAGGTGCCTGTATGTAGCTAATTGTAAATATCATTAAATAGAAGCATTAAAATAAGTTCCAGGGGCACTCAGCCAGTCACCAGTCCCCTTCACCGTCTAGGCAGCGCACCCTGCACTTTCTCCAGAGATCACCTCAAACTGGCCTTCTGCACTGGGCCTGGACAGTGGGCAAAACTAGGTTATTTTGAACCAAGGAAGGAAGCAAGTTGCAGAGTCTTGGAGCCCACCCAGAGGAGGCCCCCCCAGTCACCCCTTCCCCTGTATAACAAGAGGGAACCAGCTTGAGTGCAGGTATGGTGTGGAGCCGGAAGGCTGGTCCTAGGCAGTTTGGGGCTTTAAAGGTCGTAACCAGTAGGCAGCCAGTGTACATCGTGGAACCCTGGTGTTATTTGCTCCTGTTAGAAGCCCCTCACAGCAAGCAAGCTGCTGCCTTTTGCATCAGCTTCGCTCTCCAGGGGTACATCTATGCAGCGCAGGGAACATGCCTCCCAACCCTGGTAGACAGACTGGTACTAGCTCTGCTCGCAGCGTCCATACTGCTAGTTTTAGCATGCCAGCTCAAGCAGACCCAGTGTGAATCTGTCTGCCCAGGCTGGGAGGCACAACCCCAAGTGGTTGCAAGGTGCAGCTCCACATCAATCACGTTGCAAGTCTAATCTTGAGGTGACAAAAGCATGGACAACCGTGGCCATGTGCCTTATCTTAAAGAAAAGGCACCTCCTCCTAGCCAGGTGCAGAGAGTAAAAAGGTGATGGGGAGACTGCTGTAATGTGCAGTGTAATATAATATTTAATGCTTGATCTTCATGCAGGGGCTGGCAGCAACCTCTTTGGAAGCACCTCTCACAAACTTTCAAGGATGTTTTTCTTTCAATCCATTTTAATCAATCCTGAGTTGTGATCTGTGTACAAATAAGTGTGTGGGGGTGGTGGTGGTGGAGGTAGAGTCTCAATCCTAAGAGGGATGGTGGACAGGAAGAGGTTATTGCTAACTGTTGAGCAATTTTACTAGTTAGTGGGTAAACTAGACTTGGATCTCCTGTTTATTTTACATCACTGCCAGTGATTCATGCTGAATTTAGTGCACGTTTGAAGAATATTTCAGAGTTTGCACTGTATTTATTGTAACAATTTGAGACTTGATTTTTTTTATATGTCATCTGACAACATTTTGCATTTGTTTTGTTACTGTGGCTTTATGGAGCAGTTTTTGGCATAGCATTACTTTCATTTCTTCAACACTTCCTAATTTGGCAGCTGGGTGTAAATATCTAACTTCTCTTAATGTCATGTAACGTCTGAGCATGTCTGTATAAGACATGGGGTTGAACCAGTCGCCTCAGGGCTTTGGGGAAGTTTGGACCAGCGTGAATCTAAACCACATGTCCTGTGTTTCTGGAGAAGTTTAGACCAGGATTTGATCTTTCCATGTGGACCCATCTGCTTCATACGGGCTTCACTAAAGTCAATGGAAAGACACCGCACTGGGTTCAGGCCCATGTAGAGTAATTGAGTCCAGGAAGTACAGAATAAGCAACTAACGAGGCAGATTTCTAATTGGACTTCTATTGATGAAAGTGAAGCTAAGCGAAGGATGTGCATTTAGCGATAGGGGTGGAAATGGTCCAGTAGATACAGCAGTAGACTGCTACTTGGGAAGCTGTGTTCTGTCCCTGCCCTGCCGTAGACTCCCTGTGTGATCTTTGACTAATCCCATAGTGCCTCTATGCTTGCTCTTTATAAATATATCAGAGGGATAAATATTAGGGAGGGAGAGGAATTATTTAAGCTTAGTACCAATGTGGATACAAGAACAAATGGGTATAAACTGGACACTAGGAAGTTTAGACTTGAAATTAGATGAAGGTTTCTAACCATTAGAGGAGTGAAGTTCTGGAACAGCCTTCCAAGGGGAGTAGTGGGGGCAAAAGACATATCTGGCTTCAAGACTAAGCTTGATAAGTTTATGGAAGGGATGGTATGATGAGAGCCTAATTTTGGCCACTGATTTTTGATTATCAGCAGGTGAGTATGCCCAGTGGTCTGTGATGGGATGTTAGATGGGTTGGGATCTGAGTTACTACAGAGAATTCTTTCCTGGGTGTCTGGCTGGTGAGTCTTGCCCACATGCTCGCCATATTTGGGGTCGGGAAGTAATTTTTCTCTAGGGCAGATTGGCAGAGGCCCTGGAGGTTTTTCGCCCTCCTCTGCAGCATGGGGCACGGGTCACTTGCTGGAGGATTGTCTGCAGCTTGAGGTCTTCAAAGCACAATTTGAGGACTTCAATAACTCAGACATGGGTTAGGGGATTGTTACAGGAGTGGATGGGTGAGATTATGTGGCCTGCGTTGTGCAGGAGGTCAGACTAGATGAACCCAATGACCCCTTCTGACCTTAAAGTCTACGAGTCTGTGAGTCTCTGGCTCAGTTCCCCATGTGTGAAATGGAATGGGGTGATAGCACTGCTGTACCTCACAGAAGCGCTGGGAAAATAAGTCCTATCAGCTCTTCATGGTGGGGATCAGATAAGTGTCTAACATTATGTGGAGACTAATAAAACAATGTCAGAGTGGTAGCCGTGTTAGTCTGTATCCACAAAAACAACAAGGAGTCTGGTGGCACCTTAAAGACTAGCAGATTTATTTGGGGATAAGCTTTTATGGGTAAAAAAGCCAGAGCCCTTCATGCATCTGAAGAAGTGGGGTTTTTTACCCGTGAAAGCTTATGCCCAAATAAATCTGTTAGTCTTTATGGGGCCACCAGACTCCTCGTTGATTTAATAAAACAGTGACTCCCCGACCCACCCCAGGCTGTATAACCCCCAGGACAGGCTCCTGGCTCCAGGCACCAGGGAAGGAAGCAGGTGCCTGGGGCGGCCAATGGAAAAGGGCAGCACGTCCAGGTCTGCAATGGCACTTCGGCAGTGGGTCCTTCACTCTCTCTTCCTCTTTGGCGGCCGCTCAATCGAGTTTTCCCTTTTTTTTTCCTCCTTCACCCCTTGGGGCGGCAAAAAAGCTGGAGCCGGCCCTGATAACCCCCTGACCAAAGAACAAACATTGAACTGCAGCCATCTTGCATTTTAATCTGAAAACTCCAGTGATCTCAGCACTGCCATATTTCAGGAGCTGTCTTCTTGTGAACGTCTGAAGCTGAAATGGTAAATGTTTGACTAAGGGAATTCTGACTTCTGTAAGAGGAATCTTGTTCTTCTTGTTTTAGTATTGGAAATAAAAGATTTTTCTTTTGTTTATGGGTGCAGATCTCAGCCCATTTGGTAAGATGCAAGATCAGCTAAAGAGATGGAACAAAAAACAACAAATAATAAAGTCAGGGAAATTTCTTTTCTTGCCTCTTGGAGCCACAGGGCTGTCTTTGTAGCTGCTGTTCAGAGGAGCTGGGGAGAGTCTTTGAGAAGGGTAAAGTCCTCCAAGACGTGATTTCAACTGCAATTCACGGAGCTATTTATTCCCAGCCAAAGGGGAGTCAGATGCTACAGGTTATTGCAAGGCAGGGCAGAAGATGTTTTGTAGCAGCAGAGTTGACAAAGTAACACCAGATGCAGCATCCCCATCTTATTCCATCACAGACTGGTCTAGCTGGTATTCTAGCCCAGGTTAGGGCCTGTCCCAAGTCCACGGAAGGCAATAGAAAGACTCCCTTTGACTTCAGCGGCTCTGGATTAGATCCTTAACCTGAGTTAGTTTTAGGCTTCCCTTCCTGCAGCTACAGAATCACTAGTGTTTACCTTGAACTTTCTCCTATAGCTTTTCAGCTTTTGATGGATTCTTGCAGAAGCAGGATTATCCCTAAAGCCATAACTCTGAAGTTTGCTCAGTACAATATGGAGGCCTTAGCCCTGGTGAAAATAAAATATCATCCTAGTGACAGTTTCACACAATGCACAATTAACCTGTGGAACTTACTGCCACAGGATGTTGTGAAGGCCAAAAGTATAATTGGTTTCAAAAAGTACAAGAGAGCCCCATCAATTGGTATTAGTCATGATGGTCAGGGATGTAACCCCATGCTCAGGGCGACCCTAAGCATCTGACTGCCAGAAGCCAGGAGGGGAAGACAGGTGGATCTCTCCAAAATTGCCATTCTGTTCACCCCCCACAGAAGCTCTGGCACTGGGCTAACTGAACCACTGGTCTGTCCCAGGATGGCAGTTCTTCATTCCCAGCACTAAATCTGCCTGTGTTGCTGGAATCATAGACGCTGTCCGCTCCCCCATTTATTTTAGGATAGGTTGTGCTGCTCATGGTTTTTTTTTTTTCTCCCTTCATCCTCATAGATCAGGGGTGGGCAAACTACAGCCTGGGGGCTCCATCCGGCCCACCAAATGTTTTAATATGTTCTTTGAGCTCCCGCCAAGGAGCAGGGTCCAGGGTTTGCCGTACTCCTTGTGTCTCCTGGAAGCAGCAGCATGTCCCCCCTCTGGCTCCGACACATAGGGGCAGCCAAGGGGCTCTGCATGCTGCCCCTGCCCCAAGCTCCCATTGGCTAGGAACTGCGACTAGTGGGAGCTGCAGGGGCAGCGCCTGCGGACAGGGCAGTGTGCAGAACTGCCTGGCTGCACCTCCACATAGGAGCCAGAGGGGAGGACATGCCACTACTTCCAGGAGCTGCTTGAGGTAAGCACTGCCCAGAGCCTGCACCCCAACTCCCTGCCCCAGCCCTGATCCCCCTCCCGCCCTCTGAACCCAGCCTGGAGCACCCTCCTGCACCCTTAACTCCTCATCCACAGCCCCACCCCAGAGCCATTACCCCCAGCCAGAGCCCTCATTCTCCCCACACCCCAACTCCCAATTTTGTGAGCATTCATGGCCTGCCATACCCAGATGTGGACCTCGGGCCAAAAAGTTTGTCCACCCCGTCATAGATAATGCTGTAAACCAGGAGACTTGAAAAAAACATGAGCTGTGCAACTTTTCGCTTTAGATTTTGTTGAGAAAAGTTTGACAGCCATGATTAGATCTTCCTGCACTTCTGTTTCTGATCCACTGTTACCATTCAACAAGCATGTTGTGGTCAGAGGCCTCAGTCAGGTAAAGAGTCCATTGTGGTAGGCACTGCACCAGCACAATTTTCAATTAAATTCAGTGAGACTCTTTGGCATGACATAAGCATTGCCAAAGCATAGGGAGATGACCAGACCCCCCTCAGCCATCTATCACAGGTGGGTACAACCCACCCAGGTACACACTGTGGGGGTTTGATCCCTTGTGGCCATTAGTCATTGCTGTCAGGTCTGATCAGGTGACTGATTGCTACATCGTGTGATGCCCTCTCTCCTTTCTCACAGCTCTTCTGTGTCACTTTTTGAAGAGACGTCTCTTATAGTTCCTGATTGTTTGACGAAATATTTTTCTGGCACTTCCCCATATTTGGGAGATTGAAATAGAAAATGTTTCTCTGTCTCAGTCTTTCCCTCTATCACAGTCACTTCATCCAGGACCATAGTAAATGACAGTCCCTGCTCCAAACACGTCTAGTTGTTTCTATCCTTATATGTTCTCTATGGGTTAGGTACATTCGAATTTCTACCTTTCCGGTGTTACACCGTAGCCCACCTTCTTAAAAACAAACACACTCTATTGCTCAACTGTGAGGATAGCAACGTTTGTCACAAGTGGAATGATGTCCATACCCATTCAGTGCGTGGTGGTATTAGAGAACCCTAATCAAGTTTAACTTCTAAGAGCCAATCTCCTGGTACACATAAATTAATGATAAACAATACTTATTGGAACCCTACAGAAAGCTCATCTAACATCCATGTGTTACATGTTTTACTAATTTTCCATTGTTGGTCATAGTAACTTGGTGTCTGATGGAAATGCCTCCTTTTGATGTATGAGAAGGTCAATTGGGCCTTTTATTTTTCACCACGAGGTTGTGGGTAAGTGTTGGTGTTTCATCTCTAATTTTATTATTTGTTTTTAGACATTTTGAAGTATCTAGTTAGTCTCCCTGCTGTTTGGCAATACACAAGGAACAATTCTCAGACAAGTAGTATAAACAGATTAGCTGGGCCAGGTACCTCGCCCTCTTCAGGGGAAGGGACTTCCTGGCTCTAAAAACTTCCTTAAATCCCTCGTTACCTATAGTGTTATATCAAGGGTGGTGGAGAGGCAAAGGGGTGTACAGTACCCTAGCCATGGTGGTGGAAGGGCAGGGGGGTGTACAGTCCCCTGGCCATGATGGTGGAGGGGGTGCGGTACCCTGGCCGTCATGGTGGAGGGACGGGGGGGAGGGTGCGGTACCTCGGCTGTGGTGGTGGTGGTGCGGTACCCTAGCTGTGGTGGTGAAGGGGTGGGGGAGTGCAGTAGCTATGGGTATATCTACACTACGGGATTATTCCGATTTTACATAAACTGGTTTTGTAAAACAGATTGTATAAAGTTGAGTGCACACGGCCATACTAAGCACGTTAGTTCAGTGTTGTGCGTCCATGGTCCGAGGCTAGCGTCGATTTCCGGAGCGTTGCACTGTGGGTAGCTATCCTGTAGCTATCTCATAGTTCCCACAGTCTCCCCCGCCCATTGGAATTCTGGGTTGAGATCCCAATGCAAAAACAGTGTCGCGGGTGATTCTAGGTAAATGTCGTCACTCAATCCTTCCTCCATGAAAGCAATGGCAGACAATCATTTCGCGCCCTTTTTCCCTGGATTGCCCTGGCAGATGCCATAGCACGGCAACCATGGAGCCCGTTTTGCCTTGTCACTGTCACCGTTTGTGTACTGGATGCTGCTGACAGAGGCAGTACTGCAGTGCTACACAGCAGCATTCGTTTGCCTTTGCAAGGTAGCAGAGACGGTTACCATCCCTATTGCACCGTCTGCCATTGTAAATTGGCGATGAGATGACGGTTATCAGTCATTCTGTACTGTCTGCTGCTGTCATGGGTGCTCCTGGCTGGCCTCGCTGAGGTCGGCCGGGGGCACATGGACAAAAATGGAAATAACTCCCCGGGTCATTCCCTTCTTCATGTTTTGTCTAAAAATAGTCAGTCCTGCCTAGAATATGGGGCAAGTGAACTAGAGAACCAGAGAGCACAGCTGCTCCGGGTCAGAGCCCCAGAGATCCCGCAGAAATGATGAGCTGCATCCCATTCTAGGGGGTGCCCTTGCAACAACCCCACCCGTTGCTTCCCTCCTCCCCCAACCCTCCTGGGCTACCGTGGCAGTGTACCCCCATTTGTGTGATGAAGTAATAAAGAATGCAGGAATAAGAAACACTGACTTTTTAGTGAGATAAAATGAGGGGGAGGAAGCCTCCAGCCGCTTTGATAGTCCAGGCAGGACATTAGAGGAGCCCAGCCTCCCACTGCTATGATAGTCCAGGCAGTACAGAATCATTTCTTTAGACATGAAACAGGGGGGCTGATGGAGCTCAGCCCCTAGTTGCTATGATGAGGACGGTTACCAGCCATTCTGTACCATCTGCCAGGAATGACCGGGAGTCATTCCCATTTTTACCCAGGCACCCCCGGCCGACCTCACCGAGGCCAGCCAGGAGCACTCACGGGCTGATGATGACAATGGATAGTAGTCATATTGTACTGTCTGCCACCAGGAAGGGAATGCTGGTGTGGCATGCTGCTGGTAGATGGGGTGGGCAGCACCCCGTCTACCAGCAGCATGCAGTAGACATAGAGTGACATTGAAAAAAGGCGAGAAACGTTTTTTGACAACATATACCCTGAAACACCCAGGAAAATGTTTTTGACCCTTCAGGCATTGGGAGCTCAGCCAAGAATGCAAATGCTTTTCGGAGACTGCGGGGACTGTGGGATAACTGGAGTCCTCAGTCCCCCCTCCCTCCCTCCATGAGCGTCTGTTTGATTCTTTGGCTTTCCGTTACACTTGTCACACAGCACTGTGCTGTGGACTCTGTATCACAGCCTGGAGATTTTTTCAAATGCTTTGTCATTTCGTCTTCTGTAACGGAGCTCTGATAGAACAGATTTGTCTCCCCATACAGCGATCAGATCCAGTATCTCCCATACGGTCCGTGCTGGAGCTCTTTTTGGATTTGGGACTGCATCGCCACCCGTGCTGATTAGAGCTCCACACTGGGCAAACAGGAAATGAAATTCAAAAGTTTGCGGGGCTTTTCCTGTTTACCTGGCCAGTGCATCTGAGTTCAGATTGCTTTCCAAAGCGGTCACAACGGTGCACTGTGGGATACCGCCCGGAGGCCAATACCGTCGATTTGCGGCCACACTAACCCTAATCCAACATGGCAATATTGATTTCAGCGCTACTCTCGTCAGGGAGGAGTACAGAAACCGGTTTAAAGAGCCCTTTATATCGATATAAAGGGCCTCGTTGTGTGGACGGGTGCAGGGTTAAATCAGTTTAACGCTGCTAAACTTGGTTTAAACACAGTGTAGTCCAGGTCAGTAAGTCATGTGGGTAGCTGCAGAATGGAACCATCCAGGCTGTCAAATCAGCTGCTAAAATCTTGAGATGATTCCCCCATAACCTGTGCACGCTGCTGTGCCACCACAGTAGGCAGCAACGCTCTGATCCTGCAAACGGTTCCAGCAGCGCACCGTGCTAGCGGGGGTGTTTGCCAAACAGTTACTTATAACATCAGAGCCTGAGTGCCTGGACTTCATACTCCAGTTCCTGCAGGGGGGTGGAGAGGATCTTTGCAATGATTCAGAAAGGGAGTTAATTTAACCCCTTCCCTCCTATGGCCTAGATCCTACAGTGGGTCTGCTAACTCAGACTCTCTTTCCTGTGCAGATTCCTGATCCCCCTCATCCCTTAAAGAGAGCAGAGCACTATGGAGTAGCCCTTTGGCTGCCAAGTTCTCTTGTAAGGGATTAGCTCAAGGGCTGAAAGGTTACATTCCACTGAGGTGTGTGGTAAAGGTGGGTCACACCCACAACAAACAGACATGCAATGATGATGATTATTTTAACTGTAATCTCAGTTAAAATGCTTCTCCATGTTGCATCAACAGCCAGCCCTAGGGCACTGGGTGCTGGGAAGGATATGGCAGGAAGGGAAGGAGTGGATGGATGCCCCCTATTGCAACAGAGACCTTTGATACAAAACATACTGGGGAAAGGAAAATGCACAAATTGGTCACCTTTCTTCCGTATTCTCCTGAAAAGACCCAGACAAGCAGGTACAGGGTTAAACCCACCACCTGGTAAAGCAGCCAGGTCCAGGTCAGTTAACAGAACTCTGGGAGCTGAAAGCGAATATGTCCTGGGGCACTGTCAGTGCTGTGGGAGAGGCCAGAGAACCAGACTTGCCTGTGAAGGGCAGGGAGAAAGAAGACTGCACTAGAAGCAGCAAAGCACAGAGACCAGAGCCAGAGCAATTGGGAAAAATGTGCCCCAGAAGTGAGAGGCAGAAACTTAAGTTACTGAAATAGACTGAGGCATGAAGGATACATCTGTTCCTGAAAACACGCATAAAGCCTTGGTTAAATAACCATTTGGTTCCATGGCATAATCCTAAATAGACATGAGAGCTGTTTCCACTAAAACCTGTGCTGCTTGGAGACAGATGTAAATAAAGCATTTAAATTGACTACTTTTTCTTGCACCATTTGTCCTGCTTATCTGTCCACATGCAAAAATATTTGATTTCCCTCAACCTATGACAACATGCAGGTTATGTTAAGCAAAGCAAATGACAATGTCTGTAAGCAATTTTTGATCAACAAGGTCAATCTCACGCCAGCCTACAAACTACTTGCTATCTTCTAAAAATAAGACAACACTCATGTGAACCACCCTTGTTGGGGAACTTATTTGCAAAGTATCCCTAATGGCTCACAGAGGACTATGACAAATTTGAAAACCTAGATACAATATATGTGATACCTGTAGTAAAGCATCTGTTAGATGGGAAAGCGGACCTGGGTGTTAACCAGCTGATCTTCGTAGTGTGGTTAAGAATTTGTCAAGATTTGATATTGGAATAAATCAAGCAGGAAACAGACATAAGTTTCCAATGAGTTGAGCCTCACACCCAGAGATCTGAATGTCAGTGTGGTTCTGAAACCTGAGTTGTAAGTAGATACAACATGCAAGTGTTCAAAAGGCTGTTGTTGCCCTTCCATTTCAAAGCATTGCTGAGCTGTGTTTTGGGAGGAATTCAGATTCCTGGGATGTTTCAGGGCAGTGGTTTACATTGCTGAACTAATGTTCTGACTGTGTATTCCCATAGTGTGTTTCTGCAGAGTAATGTTTGTTTAACCAAGAGCCATGTCGCTGTATCTGAAACACTTCACTGTTGTGGGAGATGACCCTGCACAGTGGGGCAATGACTACAAGAAATGGGAGGAAGAGCAGATGGAGGAGGAAGGTGGGCAGAAGCCGGAAGATTCAACGATTAACATGAATTCCTCAGTCAGACCTCGTTCCTTCCACGATGTGATGAAAAAACTCTTCAGCTCCCACAAATTTCAGGTAGGGTTACAAGCAGCCAAGAGAAACCCTGACTCACCCAAGTAGGCCTGTTGAAACAACTGCATTACAAATTCATGGGAATTAGAATTTATTATTTATTTTACATCTATTCTAACATTGAAGGGGGCCTGGGCAGAGAAGAACTCTAAAAGACTCATAATCTCCTATGTGAAAATCAGCAAATAATCTGCTGAACTAGTATATTCTTTCTAAAATCCACGACTAAGTTTGAAATGAGTCACAGCATTTCCTGAGATGCTGAGCAATGTAAAGCTCTCCTAATGCTGAGCTTTCTGTGAGGTGGAGGCTGAGTGGGAACTCACCTTGAGTTCCTATGTGAGCAGGGATTTCCTAATGAACTCCCATTGCTGAGTAAGGAGAAATCTTTGCTTGATCTGGAGGGACTTCGGCTTATTTTCAGGACTAAACGAGGTCATGTGTAAATGAAGCAATTTCATACGTTTAAACAAGACTTTGCAAATTTAGTTATAAACTACTTATTGTGGGCAGTCATCTAAACTGGAAAATCAAAGGCCAGATCCTGCAACCCTTACTAAAGCGAGTAATCCACATGATATTAATGAGATTGCTTCCATAAGTAAGGAATTACAGCACTGAGACCAGTTAAGTGTTCCTTTCTCTATCGGCGTTAGTGATGAGGGCACCTAGGGTCTCAGGCACAAATGGAAACTAATCTAAATACAATAAACCCAATCAGCCTTCCAGGGCAGCTTTTGTAACTCTGCTAGTTTTCAGGGTGAATGTCCTGATAAGATTGTACATATGCAGGCTGGATAATTTTAGCATGAATTTGTTTGTCAGTTGCTCTAAATAGTGCAAACATTAAACACAAGGGAGTATTTATTATCCTGCTGTTGTTTTCCTCTCCTCAGATATTGGTTGTTTGCATGGTCATTTTGGATGCTTTGTTGGTGCTCGCTGAATTGCTTCTGGACTTGAAAATCATCCACCCAGACAAACATGAAATAGCACCAAAGGTAAAATGCAGACAAATCTCTGAGTGAACCAGTCTCTCTCCTCCATGGCAGTTATGTCACGGAGTGTGGGGGAGTCCGACCCTGCACCCCTCTTCCTGGGACCTATAGTGACTCTTAGCCAGCCAGTAAAACAGAAGATTTATTGGACAACAGGAACACAGGTTACAGCCGAGCTTGCAGGCACAGTCAGGACCCCTCCACCGAGTCCTTCTGGGCTTTCAGGGTGCTTGGATCCTAGCTAGGATACCCTGAATTCCGCCCATCCAGCCCCAAGCCCAAACTCAAACTGCTTCCCTCTTGCCACTCCCTTCCTTTGTCCCCTTCCCGGGCAAAGGTGTTGACCTTTCCCCTCCCTTACCTGGCTCAGGTTACAGGCCCTGGCATCGTCCATCCCCTAAAGTCCTCCCCTGCTCTCCCACTCCCCACACAGACAGTCCCTACTGCATCACAGTTCAAAGCCAGGTAGCAAGATAGGGAGGCAAACAGACAGAAATCTCCTTTCTGGCAGCCACTGGGATCGGGCTATACTTATACTTAAATATGGGATTGATCTATCAAAGTGGTAGAAGTTGGAGGCCACAAAAGATGGAGATCCCTTGCAGGGCCTAAGGATGGCACCCTGGCTTCTGCAATTGAGACTGGACTAATCTTCCCTTCCCCACTCTCTGGTCTGGGTCTTGCTCTGTAGCATTTGTCTCTACAGGTACCCGAAGCTTTCCCGAGTGGTCTAGTGAAATTACTGTGATCCGTTCGTTTTATGACTGCCCACAGAGTTCTGAAAGGCGGCAGTGAAAATAGACAAGATTTTGCTCTTGGGACTGCTCAATGCAGCACAGGTCTTGTAGCTGTTTGTCTGCAGATGAAGGAAGATGACACTTAGGCCTGGTCTACGCTAGAAAATTAGGTTGGTTTAACTGTGTTGATCACGGATGTGAAAAATCCACACTCCAACCAGTGTTGTTAAGCTGACTTAAGTTCTCGTGTAGATGTCAATGGAAGAATTCTGCTGTCAACCAAGCTACTGCCTCTCGGGGAGGTGGATTACCTACACCAACAGAGGAACCCTTCCTATCCGTATATTCTCACGGAAGTGCTACATCAGCGCAGTTGTGTTTTAAGTGTAGACAAGCCCTTAGTTATCCACTGTTGTTCTCTTAGGAAATACGTGTATTTTTAATTGGTGTTAAAATAAGCAGTGTTACAATCCTAGTGAAGACAAGGCAGTTGTAGTTTTAACCCATGTTAGTGGTTGAAGTAAACTCTAGGAGGGACCTCATTTAGTATGTGTTTAAAGGCCTTGTCTACACTAGACTTTTAAAACATGTTAGCTAATGTGCTGACATCACCCCTTACATCCTAGTTTAGGTAAGGCCTTAGACCGTCCACAGATACTATGCAAACATTTGGTGGCTTCTCTTCTGTTCAGCAAGATCCTTTTGTTCCACACATTTAATCACTTTGCCTATTCGCTATTCAACCAAAGGTGCAGGAGTACGTCTAATATAATGAAGGACATGCATCAGGCTAATTTGCTAATGTTAATAGTTGTTCGGCTTCTACTTACTACCTGGCACTGTCTTTTTCCAGGTATTTCACTACCTGAGCCTTTCTATTGTAACCCTCTTTTTGGTGGAAGTTGGGTTTAAAATATTTATCTATCGCCTGGAATTCTTTCACCACAAGTTTGAAGTCCTGGATGGAATAGTGGTGGTGGTTTCGTTTATCATCGATGTCGTCCTTCTGTTTCGGGAACATGAATTTCAAGGGGCTGGACTATTGATTCTACTCCGACTGTGGCGAGTGGCCAGAATTATAAATGGTAAGTTTATGTCAGATAGTCAGTTTGTTAGTTTCAGGGAATTTGCTGGCTATTTTACTTGCTGAACCGTGTGGGGGGTGGGGGGATTTCCAAAGACGTACGCAAGAGACACATTTGCTAACCTGTGTCCTGATTTTGCAGCAAGTGCCATCTGGACACAGGTGTCTCGCCTATGCAGATTTTGTTGCAGGAGTTTAGCCTGAGTTAGTTTGTAAGATCTTTGGGATAGGGATCATCTGTTTGTTGGGGTAGCACAGCTCCTACACAGTAGGGACCTGATTTGTGGCAGAACCCAGATGCCCTAACCAAATAATACCCACATATCCAGCACGTTACTCTTAAAACATTCTTAGATTACTTACTCTTGAAGAGGGATAACATATGCTTTGGTTTTGTATTATGTGAGTGTCTTAATAACATGTCAGGGGGAATAGTGTAGTCTCTCTGTTCTTCTGGGATTCCAGTTCACTAGTAAAATATGCATTTTGCCACTTCAGCACTTCCTCTTGTCACTGTGTTTTCCAGACTGCTGCTGCTGGTGATCTGGATAACAGTCCTTGTGCTACTTAGGATCTTTTCCCAGTTGATTCTGGTTTAATTGTACAGTACTATGAAAATATGTACAAGCCTACCTCCCTGCCCTAAATATGTCACTCACAAAAAAGGATTTAGAATTGTTTACATTTTTCCTTGAGATCAGCAAAGAAAAAAATACAAGGCTGGCAGTGATATTTCTCCTCCTCCCTCCTTTCCAGCCTTTGCTGGTACTGTAACAAAACAGTACATATAAAAAACCACATACCCAGTAGCTGGAACCATTTCCTTCCTGCATCACAAAAGACCTCTTTTGGCATTAAATATGTGAAATCCTGATCTTCCCCCATTCAAGGCTAAAACCTCAGACCTACACCTGTACTGTAGCCCATGTACCCAACACCTACAAATTCACTTTACACAACTGCCCATTAGTTGACACAGTTGTAAATCACCATTTATTTAGGACAAAGTGAAGATATTTCTGTATCCATAACGTGTGGCTTGCACAGATTTAAATATAAAATGGCCAACTCAAGGAAAAAGGAAGAATAAATGAACTTTGGGAGTAGAAACAGACACTGACCTTAATCTGGAGTGAAGGTTAGAGACTATCAGTGGTCTAGAGTGAGTCTCTAATGATGCATATGTAAGTCACTGTTATCTCAGTCTTAAGATGTAATCTTAGTTGAAGCTAAACTTTTAGTCCTGTCTCAAATATTTACAAGGAAGGGGAGTTCTTATCTTTGGGGTTTTGCTTTCTCTTCGATCCAGATCTCCCTAATGGTCATAACAGGAGTCTGTTGTACAATTAAATAAATGAAGCCAGATTGCTCACATTTCCTGAATTGCTGGAGATTGTTCCTGCAACAATGCAGTCGCTGGAAGGAACAAGCTTAGACAGGGTGGGGACAGATTCTGGCTTTATCAGGATTCCATAGCTTTCAGGTTGTGTTCAGGCCAGGTGGTTGCAGTGATCAGGTGCACACACATGCCCTGGGAGGAGATGGAATCTATGCAAAAAAGCAGTGTAGATGTTTCCAGTCTCCTTTAGAGAGGCAAGAACTTGAAAATCAGGGCCGTGAAGTATGTAGAACTGGCTCCAGTACTACAGCCTGTAGCAGCAGGCATACAAAGCACAGGATGCCAACTTTTTGATTACACTGCACTGTCACCCAACAGGAGGCTCTAGAGGCTAGGAAGAATTTGGTGATGCAGTTCTTTGTAAAGAAAAGGGTGGTAAGGTAATTCTTGCCTCAGTTATGGGGGAGAAATTATATGCAATGGCTTTAGTAAAGGAAAGACACTTGTATCATGAAGGGAAATGGAATGTCCTTCTTCCAGAGGCATTTAAAGAGAAGTTAAAAGCTTTAAAGAACAATTGAAACCCTGGTCAAGGCAGCACCCCAGCCTGTGGATCTAGACTGGATGGTCAGCGTTTTATCTTCCTGTTTTAGTGGGTTCAAAGAGAGTACTTGTCTCCTTAGTTGTGCTTTAAGCTAGGTTAGGATAAGGCCAAGGCCATAACAATGGACAATCTGTGTTTAAAATAGAGGTACAAATTGTTACTCAACCACACATCCCCTTGAGTTCTGCTGAAGGACTACATTCAAAGTAGAGATTTGAATGACCAGGACCTGGTCAATGGAGGCAGAGTACCACTTCCCAGCAAGATGTTGGTGTTTGAAGTCCCTGTGGGGCTAATTTGAGAACCGTAGTACAAAAAGCACGACTTGGGGGCAGAAGCAGGGATTGAGAGGCTACATGGATATAAAACAAAAGACTTGAGCACAAACCACAGATGCTATTAACTTCCTACTGTCTGCTGCTTTACATCATAAAGCTAATCCTTGCTGCCTTGTTTCCTAGGAATAATTTTATCAGTAAAGACACGCTCTGAACAACGGGTGTTGAAGCTGAAGCAAGCAAATCTGCAACTTGCTACAAAAGTCGAACAACTTGAATACAGCTGCACAGAGAAGGTAAGAAGAGTCATAAAAATTTAAACAGCTGCATGAGCTGGACTAGTCCTTTCTAGGAGACCAATGGCCAGGTGATGCTCTGGGCTCTGTTTTGTCCCAGCAGCACGATTTGAGATGTTGCACCTTGGCCACGAAATCTACCCAGCTCCTATGCAGTAGGTACGAGCATCTTGGGGCGTCCTATAAACAAACAAAAGGTCCTATTCAAACAAGGGTAATATTTCCAGTTCCCTCTACCACTTCTTTGATGTAGGGTAGGCACATATTTGATTAGCAATGCCTTGCTGAAGAGCTGGGCTGTTTCCCTTGTCAGCAATGGGAGAAGAGCTCTCTGGTTATAGTTTGGAAAGTGTTTTAGGATATGAGCTACATTAATAAGATTTTGTTTCCAACAGGAGCAAGAAATCGAAAGGCTCAACAAGCTGTTACAACAGCATGGACTTGTCCCCCAGCCACAATAAAGGACTTGCTGTCTAGGGTGAGGGAAATCCTTCCCTGAAGAAGTTCCAGTGCAAAAAATGCTAGTTTGACCATCCCTTGTTGATCTCTATGATACTTTATATACCTCCATGCTCTCTTGTATAGTATTGTCTAGATGTAGTTTCTACTTTACTACTCGAGATTTAATCAAGAGTCTGGTTAAGGTGTTGCAAAGCTCCTGTAGTATCCAGGTAGTCTTACAACAGATTATTGACAAATTAAACAAGCATTCTCCCTTAAACAATGTAGTGCATAAATCTTGAATTGTACAGCTGTGCAGTTAATGCTGCAACACATTAAATAAAGTCGGATATTTACAAAGCTGTGAATATTGGGGGCACAACTTATTTCAAGGAGTTACTGGTTTTTGCTGCGTGTTCTTCATCTGCAATACCCAGTAGGAGTTTGCAATTCAAGAAGCCAGCTCAGCATTATTCTGTCTCTAAATCACCACCTACTCTATTCCCATTTGTCTTTGTCCGAGTAGCTTCCTTGCTAATCTTTGCTCTGGCCGTTTCATCCTGTTGCTGGGTAGCATTCACTTCCGGAGGTGCTGTTGAACTTAACTGTGCAATTAGTCCCAGGACGTGCAATTTTGAACAAGAGCAGAACCACATCAGCTACATCCAGATAAGGTAGGCGTCCTCAGCAGCAGGCTTGAATGCTTTGCAGTATATTATTTCTTCAGTTCTTGCTCTTCATTTTCATTTGTATGTGGGCTGGGGAAAAAGGGAACTGTGTAACTGAAGCTCTTAAAATAAAACATTGAAGTAGTGGTGTGTGTAAAAGTTAGTGTGCTACTGAAGAGGATTATGCTCCAAAACAACCTATCATAACAGATCATTCCAGCTAGCAGGATTGTTCTTTAGACTCAATGCAAACTTGACTAGGGTGCTGGAAAAGGCCCACTCAGTGAGTACACTCTTATTACATGTGCAGGCACAGTTTTGAAGTGTGGAAACGGATGGGTGGGATTTCAAGAGTACTTGGTGTTGGCAGAACTGCTCTCATTGATTCCTATGCAAGCAGATCAGCCAATACCAAGGACACTGGAAAATCCCCACCCTGTCTGTTTAGCTTTCTTAAAGAGTTTAATTTCAGCCTTCAGAGTCATAAGAAGCGTATTTCCTACTATCTTTAAAAGCAGGTGAGGCTGAGGGCTTTGTTCATCTAATGCTTAGTGATTACTTAGTTTAAGAAATAGAACTTGAATGGGATTTGGATGTATACTTACTTTAAACAAATGGAAAAAAAAAATCAAAGGGTAACTTGGCATCAATGGTTGGTTGAGCTTTATAGCCTGGCTCTGCTGGTGTAGAAACATCAATGAAAGTAACAGAACTTCCTATCTGAATAGTTTTTTCACTTCCAAAATTAGTCTGCAATAAAGATACAGATAAGTGTTAGGCTCACCCTGGTTTTATACAGCTGATTTTTCACTAGGAGTTAAATATTTAGCTGTCACTGGTAACATAGGTACTTGGACATCATGGAATTTCCTTTTTGAGACGTGTACAATTTCACTGGAAACTTGTTTGTAGCAAGGAGTCCACGGTTATGTTTGAATTGCAGTGAAAACTGACAGATACATTCTAACAAAGTTTTATCTTGATCTCTTTCTGACAAACTAACGCTTGTCTACACTGGCACTTTACAGCACTGCAACTTTCTCACTCAGGGGTGTGGAACCCCCCCCACCCCCAAGCGCTGTAATGTGCCAGTATAGACAGTGCACCAGTGCTGGGAGCTACGCCCCTCATGGAGGTGTTTTTTAGAGCTCTCTCCCAGCACAGTGCTGCGACTACACAAGTCACATTAAAGCACTGCTGCGGCTTTACTGCGGCCACTGAAGAACTGCCCTAAGGGAAACATAAGAGCAACAATGTTTATATAACAAGGCCTCTGTCATGCACAACTTATAGATAATGTATAATAAACTGCCACCTTTAGTGTTCTAAATAAAACACATTCTTCCACTCTTAAATCAAGCAAGTTTACCACATACCTGGGCCAGTATGGTGGTAATGACCATTGCTGAGACGTTCACGATTTTAGCTTGTGGGTTCACCAAAGATCCATATTTACTCCATTTCACTTCTATTTCAAATGATACTGGGATTTGGCATAGACCCTGAAAACATTACAAATTAGCTTATATTGATTTTTGCTTCATTCATTTTATTAAACATGTACAATAGCCAACAGCTCAATGTGGGAGTTTTGTAAATTACCAGAGTAACTCCATAGTTCCCCTCAATAGACAATGCTGCTATCCATGTGCTGTGGTACACTATTCATGCAAGTGTAAAAGCACTTGGGTCCTCACCTGATGTTAATCACTGTGGCTTCACTGACTTTACTGTGGACTTCAGTGTCCATTTACAGCAGCTGAGGACTCAAGTGTGTGGGGTGTTAAAAGAAAAATGAGTTATTTTCACCTGTTCTGAAGACTGGATGTGAGTGATTGGCACCCAATCCAATACATCTTGGGCCTGAGAATTTCCAAATGAAGCTACATATTCTGGAAAATTTTGTCCTTTCAGTACATTCAGGATGATATTGGCCAAGGGTTGACATTCTGTACTTGCAGTGATTCTTTCAGAAAAGAAAAGATCAATTTAAGTGAAATCTTGTGGGTTAGCATAGCAATTATTTCCCCTTGCTCTCATACAGTGCTGACTATAGCTGGCAATATATATACAGCTATTCCAAGACAATTCAGTTACAATACTTTTAAACTAAGTATTCAACACCCATCTCCACTACCGGTACATTGTACAAAAATTATAGCATCTGAACAGATTCTAATAGGGTAAATGGAACTATTACTAGTGGATTATAGCTTGTGAATAGATAGATAAATGCTCAATGGAAAGTTACCCTCTTACCTTAGTTTACAGCCAGATATCATATTATAACCAAATAATACTGGGGTTCTGACTCCTTCTACTGCAAGACAGTCCTGATTCGATGAGCTTTGCAAAATAGTAAGTTGACCGTATGTATTAGTACTCTGAATAATGCCAGATGTAATAGAGTGTTAAGGCACAATATTAAATATTCAGACTGTTATGAAGTAGGAATCCTTAGTAAAATCCTCAAAATGCAAGTGAAAATGCTACAATAATACAAGATACTCTGTAGGTAGTTTAGAAATGTTACTAGAATACATAATCAGAGCCTGATCCTGTTTCCTTGGAAGTCAATGGCAAAGCTCCCACTGATTATAGTGGTACAGGATGAGCCAGTGGATATTTCTGAAACATAGGCTAGCAGGAATGCATAATTTTGGGAAAAAATAATGCTATAAGCCATCCTTGACAAATAATCATAAAGATATATTAACCCAGGCACAACATCTGCTTACCTACCTTTTACTATGAAGACAGTGAATGCTTATATTTCATTCATTGATCTGAAGTACTTGCCCTAGTCAAGAAGCGCTCTCAAAGCTGCTATAAGCCACATTTAGATGTTAAAAGGATATCCAGGAGGTCTAAATCCTGCCCTCAGAGGCAATCCAATAACATAACCAGGATTTCCACTAAGCGGGACTGGCTTTGTGTTTAGCTGTAACACAAATTACACTACATTAGTTCTTATGCCTTACTTAAATATTTGGAAGACAGAGACAGTCAATTCATTTAGGATAAGCTGTCTTGAATAGTCTGAAATATCAATCCACACAAGACTTCTGCCTAAGACTACAAGAGTGTTTACTGAAATCAGAGCAACACTTTGCCTTAATTACACACAGGTGTACAGTCACCTGCTGAGCCTTCAAAAGGAAAAACATCAAAACATTTGGAGGATGTGAACATACAGCTCTGAAATTCTGCCTTGCTCATCCATCTAGTGTAAGCTGTGTTCTACTTTACTGGTAATTAGCTCTGATGAAAGTTTAATAAGGTTTGTTATTAAATTATCTTTCAGCAAATCCTCTACAATATCTTTAGACTTTACCTGAGTAAAAGTAATTTCAAAGCTTTGCTGTATTGGAAGCCTTGTATTGTTAATTGTCCCCAGGACAAAAGAAACAGCTGCAGCTGTTATTTCTCCTGCATCGGTGTATGTAATAGAATAACTCACCTGAAAACAGAGTTTTCCATATTAATTAGAACAAGTAAAAAATGAGCTCAAAACCAGACTATATAAGGAATCTTTCCACACTTCTCCCCTTCTTTAGGGATAAATGTGCTGGAAGATCACAACCACCATCATCTAGAAACTTGCACCTTCTCAGTTGCAATACCCATGTAAAGTCCCATGGCTGTAGAAAGGCAGGATTTGAATCACTAATCAATACATGGCTGATCATTTTATAGTGGCCACATATTAGAAGTCAGACATACCTACATATGGTTTTATAAAATTTTAATGGATAGGGACTGATGGAGTCTGGGGGGGAAATAACCTCTGTATTCTGGCTTTTCCCTTCATCAGGAAGGAACTTTGGGGAAAAGAGAATAAGTAGGCACTCTCTATCTTCCCATTCATCAATCGACTACAGAAGTGACCTTCAAGGAAGTAGTTGTGGTCTAGCCTAAGAGAAAAATGTGATCCTTACAAAGATGCAAAGAGAGATCAGTATCCCTCTCAATAGATGTAGGAGATAAAGGACACAAATGTAACAAATCAATACATTTGTTATCAGTGTATAGGAATAATTTAATGCTTCCCAGTTTCCTCAAAACTGATTTCCTGACACCATCTCTCCTACTCACTGTCCTATACCAACCCTCAAGTTTAGTTATTTTCAAAAAATATATAGACATGAACTAATATGCATTGTACCAACCTAACCAGCAGTTTAATCTTATTTTGTGTATTTCTTCTTCCCCCAAGCATCCTGTCTCAGATTCATCTTCGATTCTAAGCTACTGGAGACAGAGACTGTATCTTGTCTATGTAAACTGCCACACACAAATAGTAAATATTAAGTAGTAATAGATGGATTTTATCCTACGTCTACATATTGCATTAGTGTGCATTTCCAATCCAATTGCAGGATACCATGCTGTATATTGTAAGGCTCTGTTCTCTCAAAGATAAAGTTACTCTTCACCACATTTTAGCTGGAAGTGTCATGATTTGCAATAGTTTGAGAAGTAGGAGTGAAATAGGAATGATCTCATACATACATGTCTTTAATTTAGTACAAAGAGGAAAAACAATGTGTACCTACCCCAAGAACTACATTTATGCACACTTGATCATCCAAATACTTGGGGAGCAAAAGGACATCACTACTGTTAAGCAGAGTACGTGTTCCACTCAAAGACTGGATAGTTATGGTCTGGACAGTAACGTTAACCTGAAACATAAACAAGTGTCATTTCTTAATACTGGGTATAACTGAACTGTTAGGCACATGATCCTGCCTGGATAACTGATACCTTTTCTTGTTTAAAAGAAATCCAAGTGTTATAATTCAGAAATCTTAGAACAGTGGTTTCATAGAAAGTAGTAGTTTGTTTCTTACAGACAGCTACATTAGCCAGGAGCTACAAGCATTTGTCTGTACCCTTGAAGGGCATGCTCTAAAACCCTCAAGAGCTAGCCTGAGGTTTCTGTTCCAGAGGGACAGAACAATGGTCATGTTACATGAATTGCTGAATACCATCAGATGTTCTATTTTTAATAGCAAACATGAGCTAACCTAGACTCTACAATTATATTTGGGTGGGGATTCAATCACCAGAATTAATAAATCATCTCAGGCAGTAGCTCCAAGTTCTTGAGCACCCTTTCACTTATTAACTGTACCACTGCTGACAGAAGACATGCTAACTGGTTTAAAGTGCATATTTTGCTTGGATTAAACAGCAAGAGAGTGAAATCCTGGCCTCGCTGAAGGCAATGACAAAACTCCCATTGACGTCAATGAAGCAAGGATTCCATCCCAAGCCTGTCTCATCTAAGAAATAATGTTACTTACCATCTGACTTGACTTAGGTACCTAGGGGAGGGAACAAAAACAAGCTATTTCAAACAACAGCTAAATCATTAGCTAAAAAGAGCAAATAAATAAAAAGGTAAGTGGTTAAGACTTCATTGCTTTGGTATTTCTTCTCTACCAACAATTATCTAATATTACAATGGCTTTCACATCAGAGAAGTAACTAGAATACCATATATTATCCTCACTGCCAAAATTAGCTGCTACTCATGACTCAAGAGCAAAATCGTGTAGTTCTTATGGTCTGCTCCAGGGCCCGTTGAAATCAGTGGAAAAATTCCTAGATTTCAATGGGTTTTGCATCAGGCCCTAACTTTGGCTAAACTCCCACAGATAATTAATAATAATTAATAAATTCAGCAAGGAATAGGCAGATCTAAGATTTTCTTAAAAGGTTACCAACACTTGGTGTCTGCTCTTATTTTCCAGTCTTGCCTGCCTTTTTGCAACACAAACTCTGAAGATAAAGTGAGCAGGATATATCTAGGCTCCTGGCAATCGGCTCATTATGAAAGCCTAGGCATGCACATTGAAAGCAGAAACCCATGCCTCTACAGTAAGTCCACTAGCTCAGCAACAGCAATCCTAGAATCATTTACAAACTCACATCTTCCAGGCTGTCTTTTGGTTATCTAAGCCCCCAGCAAATAAGTGCTTCTCCTTTGTGAGCTTGAAAGGGGGGGGGGAGGGAATGGCTATTTCTACAAGGTATGATGGAGAAGATCTTTTCCAAATCCCTTTTAAACTCCTATATAAAAGGAAACAGTCATCATCCCACTTCCCTTAGGAAGTGGAAATTATGTAATTCTAAAGATGTGAAGAGGAGATAGGAAATAAATACCAAATGTCAACCAGCAGCTGTGTTTCAAAAGCCTACTTACTGCTAAAATGCTGGAGTTGGCGTAGAACAGCATACTAAGTGCTTGAGTGGTGTTACAATTTCCCACATTTATCATTCTACTGCATTTCACAGCCTGGTTTACTAGAAAACCTGTAAAAAAGTATTACTGAGAGAACTAAAGAAAATACCATTTATGAAAAGCAAAAGACATAAAAATCTCAAGTAAATGCAACACTGAAAGTGAATGTGAAGTAATTCTTAGACAGCTCTCAATTAAAAGATTGTCTATTAACACCTCTATACAAGCATATGACCATATCTCAGAATCAGTGCCTACTATGTGGCCTATGGTACAACTGTAGCTAAAAAGCTTTATCGCTTTTATAGTGAAAATCCTGATGTTTCAAGTTAAATTCAAAACTAAGAGTTACCTTTTCATTAAAATTTTAACGGTCATGGAGGGCAAAAAAAATAGGGAATTTGTTTTTCATTTCTTTGACATTTTGATTTTTGTTGAGAGACAGAAAAGAGAGCCACACTATTTCACATAAAGAGGATTTTCATGATTTTATTGTAGATCATTAGTTATATGCACATATGCTCATTTAGGACATGATCACATTCTTACTAAACATTATTTCCTAAAAATAGAAATTTACAACAAAATCTAGTATTAGACTTATGTCTGCATTTAGGGTTCTCAAAAGCTTATCTTTCTTCCTTTAACGAGGGAATTATCAGTTTCTTGTCCCCCATTATCTACCTTATGTCAATACTTTTATTTGCCATCTAGTATCTTCTGTAACATACACTGTCTTGTATTTATCTCTGAAGCATTTTAGGATATTGTTGGTATGAAAGATAGAAATCCAGGGCCCAACCCTACAACTCTTACTCAAGCAAGCAGAGCTTACTCATGTGAGGAACTTCCTTGGCTTCAGTGGGGACACCTTCCAAGCGTTGCAGGATTGGGCCTTGTTTCATGTAACCCCATCCCACCTTGCATTATCACCTTCACACTAGTTCTATTGCAGCCGTAAGGCCAAAGGGGCTCAGTTTCAGAAACAGAAAAGCGACCCATTAGTGGGACTCAGTGATTTATATGTGTGACTCTGAATGGCTCTGTCTACATGGAACACAGTTTCTTGTCTATGACCAAAAGGAACTAAAATAGCTAAGTACCCTTTTTATAAATGAAATTATCCAGATTTGGACAGGTAAGTGTGCTAGTTCATTTGAATCACCTACAAATTGGAGTGGCAGGAGAACAAAAGCACACACTAAAAAGAGGATAAACAGGAATTAGAATGCATTTTCCAACCTGCAGGATTAGCATCAGAGCACTGAGAGGAGACAAGAGGAGCAGGCCATCTCAGAAATGCATCAGCCGTCTGTACAGGAACACCATACTGCCAAATAGAGGGGCAAACCCAAGCTTGTAGATTTTCAGTACACAGAAAGATTAATAAAATATACAACAAATTTAACCAGAACTATTAACGTTTTGTTTGCTTCTACCATGGCTCCCAATATACCAAACTTCTCCACCCACCAATAACTCAAGCCAAGATCATGTTACCATTGTAAATTGACTGCTAAATTAAAGATCTGCTACAATCACTGGAAATTCTCCAGCTCATCTGCTGTTACAAAAATAAAACAAATCTTCTCAAAGACTATAAAGTCTATATTTTAAAAATTTGCACTGACAACTGGCTACATAAACCCTACTTGCTATATTTTAATAGTATCTTGCCATTTTCTTTTTTTCTTGCCAATAGCAGAAGTAGCATAAGGAAGCTGCATGTTTCCCAGATGTTAAAAATTCACTTCGATTTTGGAGAAGACTGAAGCCAAATGCTGCACTTTAATCTTTTGCTCTGAAATGTTTATATTTAATGAAGGACTATAATGAAGTCTGTATTTGTCAGAAAAGTAACTTTAAGTTGATGCAAACAATATTTATTCAATTATATACGGAAAGATTCGTTAGCGAGAAAGTGTTTTATGATCAAAGAAAGTACATTTAAAATATTGCAAATATAAAAAGAATCAGATTATTTTTACCTCATATCTAGCAGTTTCATTTGCATCAGAGGAATTCTGAGCATCTGATTCAGTATTCAAGAGAACATCAGATTCAGCACTGAAGGTAACACCTTCAAACTGTTTAAGCAAACTATCAAAATTTTGTGAAGTAGGCATTTCAGGAGGAATAAAGGACAGTGTTTGTTTATCTGTGAAAAAATATTTTATAAGTGAGAAAGTTTAGATAAAAGTTATAAAAATTGTGTCTAGTAACATACATTTCCATTGTGGAGACAGGAACATACCCTTAGAATTTAAAAATGGGAAGGAAAATACCAGAATAGAATGAATATTTCTCAAAGTTTTCTAGGAGGTACCAGCCGGTAGCCATAATTTGGCCCCAATTCAAAAAAGCACTTAAGCCTGTGCTCAAAATTAAGCACAGGATAAAATGCATTCCTAAATTTGGGACCTTTTAAACCAAAGTCTCTGATTTGATCATACATTCCCAGATATAACAATTAATGGATAGTGCTTAAATTACTATTTCACAGTCATGATGAGATGAAAAAATTACAGCATGAACTCTATTTCATTTATGTGAAAGCCCCCACAAGACTGACACTGGAAGAGCTGGAAAAAATTTCAACAGTTACAGCTGGAGCTAGTTAGTTCCCCCTGCAGAAAATATTGACTTTTCATCTAAAAATGTAAACAGTTTTAGTTTTCTGATTAAAAATTTTAAATTTGAGAAGCAAACATTGTCCACAATAATCTTCATTTAGTCAAAAGCCCAATTTCCCACTGAAAAAAAGTTTTGATGGAAATCTTCAACCAGCCCTAATTAGATCCCAATCCCATTCTCTCTATAGAGAGGCTCTGTATGAGGGCAAAACTCCTTTGATAAACCTGTTCGTGTTTTGTCAGGGCAAGGAGTATGACACCAGACCCCTCAGCACACAGGGATAACCAGTCTTCTTGCAAGTGTGGTTACTTGCAATTTTAGTCTTTATTTTTGCCCCAAAGAGTTTTGAAGATGACATTACATTGCTCAGCATCAGTTACAGATCTACTTACAGTTTGTAGCATGAATGCAGAAAATACTTGGATTGTTCTGATCAACTAACTTAAATATCCTTTCAGGTGGATGTGCTGCAACATTGATTGAATATATAGCTGCTTCCTGACTGCAAAGCTGGCTGTCACCTCTGCAAACAAATATACAGATCCAACAAAGTCAATCTTGACAGTGTTATTTTAAAATCTTTATATACATGTATTGTTGTAACAGAAAGAAGGCAACAGTGGGGATGGATAGCTGTAGTAAAGATTTGAAGATCATTTATGCATCCTTACAAGGTTTAACATTTTATACCGTTTATCCCAGGAACAAACAACAACAATTTGCCATTCACCAATATCTTTTCTTCATGGATTTCAAAACAGAGGGATGTGATAATAGCCACAGTTCAAAGTATGACAGCATTTGATGACAATGATATAAAAGATGACAACTCAGATGGGATCCAGTTGGCTTCAGACACCACAATGGCAGGTGTGTTAAAGACTGGGCATTCAGAAAGTGCTTTTATTCATACCAGAGAGAAGGTAGGGGATGGGTCGGAACAAGGTTGAATGTAGAGAAAGCTGCAAGAGGATCAGGAGAAAATTAGATGCATGGCCTTGAGATAGCACAGAATCATATCACTCATCTTCATAAAAAGAATATAATGAACTTCTCACAACACATAGGATATAAGGGATGGAATGAGAAACATCAAAGAAGGGAAATACTGAGTCAGTTTAGGATAGGTACAATGCGTTACCAGCATCCTCAATGAAAATCAACAAGAGAATTTGGTTTTGCAGCAGTATGGTCAATAGTGAGTGGGGTTTTCCATGCACCTCAGTGGATGGTAGATGTCACACTCTGAAGAGTACCAATCCTCCCTACATTGGCTGGTGGACTTGAATATGAGACTGTGGTTCCTCATGTGCTAGAGTGTGTGGATACTACAGACTGGTCAAAAGCAGTGCAAGGACATCATCAAAAGTAAAAGAAATTGCATATATAGAATTTACATAATCCTGAATCCTATATTTCTCTTTTATTAAGTGATGCTAGTTAGACATAATCCATTAGGTAGAGAGTTGTAAACTATTTCATAAGGTGAACCACAACTTAATAGGCCCACATCATGGACAGTATTCCTGCTCCCTCAGGATCCCACAGACTACCTCCCCTCCCATTCATAATTATAACACACCTGTAGCAACCACAGCAATTGCTTACATGAAAGTTACCATCTTTAAAATGAGATGTAAAAGTGAGATGTAAAACTTGTGGTCATTGACAGTCCCCTGACATGTCACAAGACAGCTTGAGAAAAAAAGTACAGCTTGATTCTATGCATTTCTAGTTGACAAGAATAAAATATTCATAGCAGAGGATTCAACTGTCATTCAAAACAGCTTTGATTACACCTTTCTGATAATATATATAAAAAATACCTATAAATGGGTGGCAATATGCATTGTGGCAAGAACAAAGAAATAGCAGTCCCAGGTGGCTGAATGATTCAAATTTCAAAGCACTGAGAATAAACTCTGTTATTCACATTGGGCTAATTTATGCAGGAAGTGGGTTGAAGAGCTATGCTTATTGTTCTGAGAGGTCACATTGAGCTATTTTAAATTAAGACTCTAAAATGAGCTTGCTTAACTCCTCTTTGAGAGGCTGAAGCCAATGCAAAGCTACACACTGAAACAGGTTGTAAACAGCAACAAAAAAACAATAATCCAGCATTATTACAATCATGTTATATTTTAACATGTTACTTTAGAAAGGCAAATTCCCAATGAGATGAAGAGATTCTATGCTTGTTCCTAAAAGAGAGATCAGAGGAAAGCTCCCATTATCTAATGATGACCATGATGCTGTCACGTTCCTAGTTAACATGACCAGGACTCCTTACAGCAAAGGGTTCCCAAATTAACACTGATGGACTACTGGTGGTCCATGGAAAGAGCCACCTGCTCACCTAGTGCTAACGTTCCTAAATTTCCAGCTTCTAAATTGTATTGATAGGAAGCTGCAAATATTTTACTCTTTCTCTTAAAAACAATGCCCTTAATGTCATGATAAGGCATTGAGTCAGTACTGACACAGAGGGAAAGGTGTAACCTACATCACTCCCTGCAAAACCTGTATTTTTGTTCAAGATCTCCTATCCAAGCAACAGACAGACATGGCCTTGCTTAGTTTGACAGGTCTGATGAGATTACAGTCCAAGGCACAGCACAGTGAAATTAATGTAGAAGTTCAAACATCTGTTCCAAATAGCCACTCAGTGCTATAATAAATAGATACTAAATTACCTTTGCATCTCCATGTCAAGATGTAGGCTGAAGTCATTCCTGAAGTATTAATAAGAATTTAAGTGCTGGCACTATTCTTGATGTCAGAACAATTAGAGGTTCAGCTCCACTCAAAAGTGATCTTTTACAAACTTCCAGCTCCCTTTTTTACTCCAGAAACAGTTCAGTGCAAACAGACACAGATACCATTATCAACCTCCCTTGGGACTTCTCTTCAGCTGTAAAGAGATCTCACTAAAACTAACTCCAGGCTGTGACGGGGGTATACAGACCCCACATTGGACGGGAAGGGGTTAAAAAGCAGGCATAAACTGAAGCCTCCCTGCCCTACCACGGCTGTGAGGCATTTCAAGCCTGGATGAAGAGCCTTACAAAGAAGGAAGCCCAGGCCTGTTTGGGGAGAAGCGTAAATGAGGACAAAAACTCCTCCATGACCACAGCCAGTCTGAGCAGAACTGGGCATACCTTGAAGGTCTAGTTCAGAGCTTCTGTCAGTGATTTACCTGTGAGCTTTGAACCCTTATACAGATTGCTGGAGGTCCCTTGTTTGAAGGCAGGCCTGCTGCTGTCTTTCACTAGTTTCTTTATGATAGTCCCAGAAAGGGAAGACTCTCATGGGATTCAGGTGAAGGCCTAAGTCTCCTAGGCCCTGTAGATCTGTGCTGATGACTGGATGGTGGGTGAATGCAGTGCCCTGTCACACGGCAAGGGAGTTCTGTGGGAAAACAAGCCCACGACACAGACCCTAGCCTGTATCCATTGAATTCAACAAAACTGTCAGGAACAGTACTTGGTCCTGCTAGTGAAGGCAGGGGACTGGACTCAATGGCCTTTCAAGGTCCCTTCCAGTTCTATGAGATAGGTATATCTCCATATATTTATTTAATTTTGTTACTGAATTCAGTGAGAATATGATGGGACTCCGCATCTTCAAGCTGAAAAAATAAAGTTATTCATGAACTTACGTGACAATGTGAACTGAACATGTAGTAAAGAGACTGAAATCTGCGGCACTGCAGTCTGGGTCACAGCAGCAATTTACATCACACTGTGCCACCAAGAGGTCACAGACACACAACGCAGCAACTGGAAAGAAGAAGATTTAAAATAAAATTAGGAATGATTTTTTATGCATAATAAAACTTTCTTTATATTTTTTTTCACAGTGTCCTTCTTTAACTGCAGTTAAATGTTTGTATCTAAATCCTAAGGTATTGTTGTTTTTAAAACAATGAATTAAGATACACATTTTCTCAAGCAGTGACCGTATGATGAGCAATTAACAAAATCAAGGGCATACTAGAGACCTGATTCTGCATTCCTTAGGAATCTAAAACTCCTAGTGAAATCAACAGGAATTTTGAAGATGTCAACAAAATATGATCACTACCCAATATTGATATAGAAAAAGTCATATTAATAAATGTTGTTTTATATTTATGTTAGAATCTAAATAAATAGATCATTTTGTTATAACTCCCACACAATTCCAAGGACAAGACATGCTCCGGGTATAGTAATATCATATTTTCCTGATGTTTCAATATGAGTTGATTTTTTTCAAGATGGGCATTTATTTTCTCTCTTTCCTCCTGTTTCCATATAATCTTTGCAGTTTCATGTTAAAAATTCTTCTAGTTTCAATTAATCCCCTAAAGGCTGCACCTGGAGGAAAGACAGGGTATGCTAAGGCCTAATTTGCTGATGAAGTCCAGCTTGGAGAGGAGTTGGGCTGGGCTTATAAAGCCGGGATGCTGGCAACAGAGAGTCTGGCTGTAGCACTCCTAGAGAGAAGGGAGGTGAGTTTGAGGCTATTGGGCAGAGGTTCTCAAACTGAGGGATAAGACTCCTCAGGGGGTCATGAGCTGTTAGCCTCCACCCCAAGCCCTGCTTTGCCTACAGCATTTATAATGTTGTTAAATATATATATAAAAAATTACTTATTGGGAAGGGGGGTTGCACTCAAAGGCTTGCTATGTGAAAGGGGTCACTAGTACAAAAGTTTGAGAACCACTACTATAGGGCTCTGCAGTTACTCCCTGTGAGCAGGGAGTTTGAGCTGGTACACATGGGGGAGGACCAGATGATCTAGGAAGAAGCAACAGGATCTGAGTCAGAGACCTACAGTTTGCAGGTACAAGGTCTCTCCACTGGAACAGTGGGCAGGCCCAGGTTCCCCTACTGGCCACAAGGGAAAGGGCACAATCAGGGCAATGCTGGATAAGATTCCCTGAGACCAGTTGTGCAGAAGAACTTTGGCACCTGGCTGGAAGGCTGAGTCACGAAGACAAGGCAGTAGCCCCTGAAGGAAGAGAGGAGCTACAGCTGGCAAGAGTGTGGTGGAGTGCAACCACAGAAAGGGGTGTTAGCCATTCTGAGGATTGCTTCTGTACAGCTAGGAGGGGGTGCCATCTGTGGTGTGTAGTGCACCCCATCACCTATCAATAAGATTAGTTGCTTTTTCTTTTAATTCCCATAATTTAGTGTTTCAATTAGGGCAAAACCAAAACATTCTTTGGAATATCACATTTGGAAGTGAGGGATTTTGACTGACAATATGAAATTGTCAAGTCCAGTTAGTAGTAAAATGGCCATTATTTGCACATCCATAGTAGCTTTAACAGGATTTCAAGGTGTCTAATCATTTAAGCTTTAGACATAAGCAAGCATTACTACTCTAATTTTAAAGGCAGGGAAAGCCAAGGCTTGAACGAGTCTCCAGAGAGTCGGTTGCAAAGCAAGGCATACAACTCAATAGTGTTAGCACCCAGGCCACTGCTCACTGTTGTTGTTTTTTTGCTATTTGCTGTTGTGAGTAAATGTAGACTGGAGGGAGGCACTAGAGATTTTGAGTCTGAAGCCTCTGGAATTTGGATCAGGGATGTATTTACCAATGGATTGGAAGGGCCAAAGCCTAGAACAGTAAGGGATAACAGCTGTCAGTCAGGAGACAGATGACTTCATAATCCTTTATAATTTCAATTTGTAAATTTTAAATTTCACTATGGCCCACTGGATGCTCTCTGATCACCGACACAGTGTCCAACATGCCCTCATTAATGCCTGAAGAGCTCTGTCTGCTTCAAAGTCTGTCTTACCAACAGAAGTTGTCCAATAAGATATTACCTCATCCACTGTCTCTCTCAGAAGTTCTAATAGCTGAATTTGGCACCAGACTCCTGAATTGGCTATGTAAAACAGGGATCAATTTTGAGGGACTTCTAAGTCCTCTGACATTTGGAAAGGAGTGCACAGGGGCAAACTTCTTAATCCCTCAAGTGATGTGGGGTGAGGATGGGACAGTAGTAGCTGTCAAGAGAGAGAAATCAGGAGTGAAATGCAAAACACAGCGACTAGTTGAAAGACATTGTCAGGAGAAGCCTCTCTCAGCATAAAATATTTGTACTGTAGTAGTGTCTAGGAGCCCTAGTCACGGTCCTCAACTCCATCACACTAAGTGCTGTACAAACACAAAACCAAAACACAGCCACTTCTTCAAAGAGCTTTCAGTCTAAGGAAATCCTGAACCCCCTCACAACAACCTTTAGGTGCTTCAGGGGGAAAGCAAACTCTAAAATACGTGTTTCCAGTTCCTTATAGGAAAGTGTGTGTTTGTTCTCTATGCAACACCATAAATGTAAACAGGGCTTTACGGAACATGTTAAAATAGCAGGATCCCTGACCTGGAGAATTTATAATGTACTCCTAAAAAGCAGGATGCAAGGCACAAAAGTGAAGGCAAAGGTGGTATGGGGGTTATTGCTAGCACGAAGACCTTGGATGAAGCCTTGCCCACAGAAGTGGGGCTTCACAGAAAGGATTTCCAGGATGACTAGGAGGGCAACTGGCCAGCAAGTGATTGTTCCAAGTCATAGGCAGGCATGAAGCCAGAAGAGGAGAAGAAACTGAAGGGCGTAGTTAAAAGGCAAAAACCATTTAAAATATTTTTAAATACACTCAGCAGCCCAATGCTCTAAGTGAGGATCCCTAGGAGCCACCCTGAGGGCACCCCCATGGAAATGCCACCTGGGATTTCAGAGAATTAGAGAGAGAGAAGCTACAGGTGCTGGGAGGCTTCTCCCCTCTCCTCTCTCTCCCACCCGACAGTCCTCCCCTCCGATTTTCCCCATCCCTAGCCAGCTCTCCCCCCATCGCTAGCCAGAGCCTGCAGCCCCTCTCAGCCGCGCCCCCAGCCCTAGCCTGACCCAGCTCCCATCGCCCGTCCTGAGCCGCTCGCCGGGCGGTACCCACCCTCGGTGACTGGGGCAGGCCCGCGCCCAGCCCGGGCCTCCGGAGCCGCTGCCGCAGGGGAGGCGGCGGGCGGAGCGGGGGCTTCTGGCGGCGGCGACGCCGGGGCTGGGGAGGAGCCCAGGCCGAGCCCGGGAGCTGTGGGGCTGGCGGCGGGGCGGTCCGGAGTCTCTGGAACAGAGGGGGCGGCCGGGGGCGGCGGCCCGGCAGTGGCGGAGCGGCTCTGCCCCGAGACCCCCTTAACGGCCGGGAGCGGCGGCGGCGGCGGCGGCAGCAGCAGGAGGAGGAGGATCCCGACCCCGAGTCTCAGCGCCACTGCCGCCATTCCCCCTCCTCCGGGCCCGGCTCGCTCGCGCCAGCGCCTCGGTAACCAAGGAGACGCCGCGGGGCATCATGGGAGAGGCCAAGCTGCAGCCCCGGGGCATCATGGGAAAAAGGCCAATCCCCAGTCCCGGGGCATCATGGGGGAAGTTGGAGGGAGCAGGGCCCCCAGTGTCGGACCAGTGTTTATCTCCGCACTGGAAGAAGGGAGGGTGAGATGGGGTCAGTCTGTCCATATCGTATCCTTTATTATTTGTGTTGCTGTAGGAGCTAGAAGCCCTCGCCCTGGACCCCGTTGTGCTAGGTGCTGTACACCTCAAAACCATAACAAGCTCCCAGCCCCACATAGGTGCCCAGGCCCAGAAATTCTTTAGTCTCTATAGCACCTTCCTTAGTAGGTGCTTGGGCTGTTGAGTCCTGCAGTTCACACACAGGCTAAATTCCCACTGACTTCAGCGTGGACAGGTAGATTTGGGCATATTGTACTCTTGAGGTTTTGTCTACTGGCGATATTAGCATTTCCCACCCTTGCTGCTCTATCAATGGTAATAGCTGTATTGGGCTCTCCAGTGTAGATTAGCCACTGGTATTTTAATCACCTTATCATGTACTCTACTCAGCGGGTCTACGGGACACATCAGTTAAAAAGGTGGTGACCAAGGCTGGCTCTGCCTTTTTTGCCGCCCCAAGCAAAAAAAACAAAAACCTGCGGGCCGACCTGGCACCACTCCCAGCAGGGCGCTCCCCTCCTCCGTGCTGCTGCCCCCTCCAGGGCAACCGGAGCAAAGGGGGGGAAAAACTGCAGAAATGTGGCCCCTTGGAATCTGCCACCCCAAGCACGAGCTTGCTCAGCTGGTGCTTGGAGCCGGCCCTGGTGGTGACCCATTGACACTAGCACTCCCATCACTTCTGCCACCAACAGGCTTATATCAGTGGTAGGGCAACCAGGGAAGGTCTTAAAACATAAGAATGACCATACTGGGTGAGACCAAAGGTCCATCTAGCCCAGTATCCTGTCTTCTGACAGTGGCCAATGCCAGGTGCCCCAAAGGGAATGAACAGAACAGGGAATCATCAAGTGATCCATCCCCTATCACCTGTTCCCAGCCTCCGGCAAACAGAGGCAAGTGACACCTGCCCATCCTGGCTAATAGCCATTGATGGACCTATCCTCCATGAACTTATCTAGTTCTTTTTTGAACCCTGTTGTAGTCTTGGCCTTCACAACATCCTCTGGCAAAGAGTTCCACAGACTGACTGTGTGCTGTGTGAAGACATACTTCCTTTTGTTTGTTTTAACCCTGCTGCCTATTAATTTCATTTGGTAACCCCTAGTTCTTGTGTTATGAGAAGGAGTAAATAACACTTCCTTATTTACTATCTCCACACCAGTCGTGATTTTATAGACCTCAATCATATCCCTCCTTATTCTTCTCTTTTCCAAGATGAAAAGTCCCAGTCTTATTGTTCTCTCCTCATACGTAAGCCATTCCATATCCCTAATAATTTTTGTTGCCCTTTTCTGAACCTTTTCCAAGTCCAGTATATCTTTTTTGAGATGGGGTGATCACATCTGCACGCAGTATTTAAGATGTGGGCGTACTATGAATTAATATAGAGGCAATCTGATATTTTCTGTCTTACTATCTATCCCTTTCTTAATGATTCTCAATAAGAACATTGCTAGGGTAAACGTAACTTCAGTGTTTGTGCAAAACTCCAGTGACTTCAATGGAGAACAACATACAAAATGAGGGTTGAATTTGGCCCTAAATTTGATCAAATCTCTTGATTCATAAACTGATACAAGTATTTGATGCTATCTTGAACTAAGTAATACTGAATAACTACTAAATAAACACTTAATGCATTATTGCAATTGTATTTTTTAAACTATAATTAAATATCTTTTTTTCTTAGGAAGAACTCTATGGCTTTTGGGACACTTTAATTGAATGTTTGTAATTAATTTTAACTTCACTGCATCTCTGAGATATACAAGCATTATACCCATTTTATAGTAGGGGAAACTGAGGCAAACTGGTTAATGGCTTACTGAAGTCTCAAATATCAGAGGGTCTCAAAAATATCATGAAGTCTCAAAGTTAGTTGCATAGGTCAGGAGTTGTTCTAGACCTATGTTCTGACCAATAGAAAACATTACTTTCCCAGTTAAAAGGCCGTTAATTACCACAGGCACATGATCAGTGCATATCAGCCACTCTCAAGTTTATTAAGGTAGCTATACAAACAAAGCTCCTGCAAAAAGATTCTCACTTCTGTGCATGAGTCATTAGTGGCCACTTTTCCTAGTCCCCTACGGTATGCTGCATAACTGAGGTTAGGCTGCAGGATATTTTGAAAGGTCTGAAACTTCCTCTTACTCCGTTTTGTCATAATCTGAAGATTAATGTTTTTGCAACTATTATTTTCTGCTTGTGACCTGACCCTGCATCATTATACAGTGCTTTCTTCTTTTTCTGATCAAGTTCATTCCTGTTACAGTAGAACCTCAAGAAACAAACACCAAAGTTACGAACTGACCAGTCAACCACACACCTCATTTTGAACTGGAAGTATGCAATCAGGCTGCAGAGACAAAATACAGTACAGCATAGTACTTTGTTAAATGTAAACTACTAAAAACAGGGAAAGTTTAAACAAAATTGACAAGGTAAGGAAACTGTTTCTGTGCTTGTTTAATTTAAATTAAGATGGTTAAAAGCAGCATTTTTTTCTGCATAGTAAAGTTTTAAAGCTGTATTAAGTCAATACTCAATTGTAAACTTTTGAAAGAACAACCATAATGCTTTGTTCAGAGTTATGAACATTTCACAGTTACAAACAACCTCCATTCCCGGGGGGTGTTGCAGTGTTTCTCATATGTGGCCACCAGGGGCATTTCTTCTAGCCACAGTCTCCTGGGCTGTGATTTGGGGAGGGGGGAATAGTACCCCCTCCCCCTTCCTGTTTCTCCTGGATGCACTGCACTGGTATTTGGTTGCTGGGTCCACCAGCAGTGGTTGGGCCCTACCCCCATCTGGAGTCAGCTGGGGAACAAAGCTGTAGGTGCAGGGAGCTGGTGAGTTCCCTGCCTTCCCACAGGTGGTGGGGCTCAGGCTTTGGGCTTCACTGCTGGGGTGGTGGGGTAGCAAACTCTGGTTCCAGGGCTTTGGGATCCAGCTCTGGGCTCTGGCTGCATTACTGAAGACCCCACAGTCCAGTCACTCAGCTTCGGGCTCTGTCCCTGGGCCCTGTCCTCTGGCCATGGGGTTTCAGACTCTGGCTGCAGGGCTTCAGGCTCCAGTCCCCTGCTGCCTCCCCCAGCCAACCACTCCCATCTCCCCTGGCCCCAACTGCCTCCCCTGACCTTCCATCCAGCTTAATTTGTCCCCAGGCTTGCCAGGGCAGAGTAAGTCTGCTATGAAAAGTGGTACTTGTATGTTTGTTAATATCACTTTTCACAACAGACTTAGTAGCTAGCAATAAATAAATTATAATGATTTGGATGTGTTTGTGTGTGTGTGTATTTATTTGGTTTTCCTAAAACTAATTAAATATTTTAGGAGAAAGTATGAGAGCAGCCACCAGCAAGAGTTGGTGGCCCCACACTCAGGCCATCAAACAAATTTGTCCTGAAAACCCCTGCTATCTTTATGACCACCAGAGGGCGCATTGAATTCTGTAAATAGCACATCAGAATGCTTACAGTGCCATTAACAATATCTGAATAACATAACTTCCAGGTGTAACTTTTGTGTGCAAATTCTTACATTTTGGAGAGGCTTCAGCTGTCATACTGGAGACTGAAATATTTCCATAGACTAGGTACAGCATGGGCAGCAGCAGTGCCAACTTCTTCACATTGTCCTTTGTTGACATGCTTCACACCTCATCTGGACAGACCACATGTAAAGTACCTATGGTCTGGTCAGGTTTTGACTTCTCTGCTGAGACTGCCAGCAAGAGGACTAACTCTCTTTTAAAAACAGCCCTCTATTGGTAACAACGGTCAGTCACTACTAATTTAGGCTGGATTTGAATTTACTTCTTATCATGTGACAGTTTCCTTCAGTCCTGCTCCCTAGAAATTCATGATTCTGTTAAGGACAGGATGTCTTCAATGCACTGCACTCTACCTCAAACCCCAGAGCAGCTTACTTGCTACAACTGTATCACTTGGTTAGCCCTCTAATACGGTGTTCTATTAAAATGTGTATCATCCTACTTTATTTCCTTCTATAAGCAGAGGGAGGAAAGTTAATAGACACATTTTTGGTTTTTTTGGTACTTTCATCGTTCTGGGTTTTTCTGAGTTTGATTCAATTGGTAACAAGTCTCTGCATTTCCTTTAAATTAAGTCTAAGGAAAAATCATGCTTCTTTTTATGCTTAGTCTTCACATATGGGAAAGAATGACTTAAGATATGGTGCTACTTTGGAAAGTGACTGTAAAAACTACATTAGGGGGACAACATTCTTTTTACCTCTCAGTGATTCTATACTGCATGTGCTCATTTTACAATCACTTTCGAATGGCAGCTTTCTAAGTCAGCTTTGGATCTAAATTAAATCTGTGGTTTTGTTGTTTCCCTCCACCTCCCTTCTTGTGTGTATAATAGTTGTGTGTATAATAGAAATTTGCCCTCCTTCTTTGAAGCCAATCTGGTTGCACAGGTGATCTTCACTGATACCAATGCACTCCACTCATTGGATTTACATATGTCTAATGCATTGGCACTTAGTGAACAAATCTGATGATGCACAAAGAGAAATAGAATTCAACCAATGCTCCGATAGCTGTGTTGACTCTGCAGAGTTAACCTGAGCAAAAAGCAATCACATCCTTGGTGAAATCCTGGCCCTAGTGAAGTCGATAGGAGTTGTGCCATTGAGTTCAATGAAGCCAGGATTTGTCACCTTACTTACTGGTAGTTCCTAGAGCACGTGGAACTCGGAAGACGTGCATGGAGCAGGTCTGATTAGTAAAAAGTGCCATTTTTACAGCGTCACTTTTCAGAAGAGAATCACACTTGAAAAATCTCATCAGGATGACCTTGCTGCGGAAGCAATATCTAGCTTTATTTTTATTTTTCAGTTCAATTCCTAGATTGATTATATGGAATTAGCATCTATATGTGCTTCACAGGGGGAAGCAGTCTTTATGACCTATGTATGTGACATATTAAGTAAAGGATTGTCTTATTTTCACATTTTCTGTAGACATTAATGCTCACACTGGTATTCTATATAATAGTGGATGTTGAGAAATGTGGCTGTCCAGCTGAACAATGTAATTTTGGAGGTTTTAAAGACAGTTCTTCTTCCATACATCAGAGGGGTAGCCGTGTTAGTCTGGATCTGTAAAAGCAGAAGAGAGTCCTGTGGCACCTTATAGACGAACAGACGTTTTGGAGCATGAGCTTTCGTGGGTGAATACCCACTTCATCGGATGCAAGCTCATGCTCCTATACGTCTGTTAGTCTATAAGGTGTCACAGGACTCTCTTCTGCTTCTTCCATACATAACTCTGAAACACTGTTCTGCACCTTTTCTGTTTGAAATACTGAAGACATCTATCATCACTTGTGCTGTAATGATAAAGACTTACATTTACATAGCACATTTCATCTGGAAGGATCCTAAAGTGCTTTATATTCTTTTTTATTCATCTCTATCATTGAAATGCTGCCACTTCTGAAGAGAAAATAGGGAGCTGTCTAGCACATCATGTTATACTGTGTTATCAGCTCTCTCATGATTAATATTTTCTTAAGTGTTTTACCGAGGTTTCTCTGAACCTATAGGAACTGTGACACTGACAGGCCTCTTTTTTTTTTTTAATCAAGTTGCTTTTTTTAAATCAAGCTGCTTTTTAGACCTCATTAGGTATTGGCTAAAGTGAGCAGCACTGTCCTACTAAGTGTGGGACCAGACAATTTAGTAAACTATGATATTTTTTCCCAAAGATGTATACATACATCCAATCCACAAGTAAACCATATACAGAACTAAAGATAAACACAAAGAATACAAAAAAATAAAACTTCCTCCTACACAAAACAAAGGCAAAGTCTCCCCAGACTGTAAGAGGAACAAAAATTAAAAAACCCAGCACATGTTAGACTTGAAAAGCAGGTTCCAAAAAGCATGTTTCAGAGTATATAGCAAAGACAAACCAGGCACAATAATAATATTTAGCTCCTTCACAGATGTGCTGGTAGATTAAATTATGTAATGATTATGAAGTGATCCTCACATGGAAGGTAATATAACATGCAAAATCACTGTAGATTTCAACAAATATTTTATAAAACTTGATCAAAATAAAAAACATCAAATTTAAAAATCACTTTTTTATGTGCATTTAAACATTAATTTGCAATATTTACAACCTAAACACTGCAGCATTGAGCAAGTCACATCAAAAACACTGCAACCGGAAAGTCAAACTGGCTACAGTATAAACAAAAGTTAAACTGACATCTGTTGTGTCTGCCTATGTGACCTTGGGAAAGTCACTTAGCCTGTAAAATGGGGATGATGATAGAGCTTTCCTGATGAACTGACGAAAAGTGCTATATAAGAGCTAAGTGATAGTATTAGTACCTGAAAGAAGTACAAAAAGAAAATAGCATTACTTAAAAAAATACTTCAGTTCTACCAATTTAATCTCTTATTTAATAGCATAACTAACTGTTTCATTTTTAATAATATGATTTGTAACTTAAATGTCCTTGTAAAAATATTTCTATGCATCAGAGCAAAAGATACTAAGATTCCATCAAGAGCCATTCAGTAGCACTGTTACTTAAGAGTAAATCTTGGCCTCGCTCTATGTGTTTTGGCAAAGTCAACACATTTCTTTATGCTAGGGTGAAATTGAGGAATCTTGTTAGATGGGTCAAACACTTTCCTGGCTACATCTTTAAAATTTTTTAAGGCACTTGCACTAAATTTAGAACTGGATAAGATTTATACTGATATCCATAATTTTGAGGAAGACATTAATGTGAGATAATCTTCCTATTGAATATGCCACATGAAGGACTCTTAACTAGCCTGCTAAATGTCTAGTATCCTTTTATTAGGTAAAACTTCCAGCCAGTAAGATCTACTACCATGGAATAGCCTCCCAAGGGAAGTGATGGAAGACCCATTATGGCAGACTTTTAAAATCAGAATAGACTAAACCCTAAAAAAAAAATAAAAATCAAAATAATGCAATCCTGTATTTGCATAATTCTATCTCAAACATCTATAATTCTGTTTTCACACAAGTCATGATTCCAAGTGATTCTAATGTTGACCAAAACATACTCCACCTGTGTTAAACCACCAGTTGTCCTCATTTTACAGGCAAGAAAACTGAAAGAGAAATTGTGATATGCTTAAGATCACACTGCAAGTCTATGAAGAAGCTGCAAACTGAACCTAGATCTCCTGAATGCTTTGTCCTGTGGCTTCACCAAGTCAGGTAAGTAATAATATCCCATATAACTGGTGGAGTAACTGACACCTACCAAAATTAAGTGACTTTCCCAAGGCTTCATTGAGATCTGGTAGCTGGGCTGGAATTAGAATTCAGAGATCCTGGCTCTTGGTCCAGACCATTAGACTGTGATGCCTTCCTAAATACTTCTCCAATGGAGGGGGGGGGGCTAATCCTGTTGCCATTACTCATATGAGTTTCCTCCTTGATTTAGCTACAGATAAAGATTAGATTTTTGTCTTTAACAAACTTATTTTAAACCAAACATTGTTCCCACTCTGTAATAGAAAAGTTTAACAACTCAGGTAGACAGATGGTTTTTATGCTAAATAAAAACAAGTAAAATAAACCTAAAATAAACTAAATTCTGGTCTAGCACAACATTAGCCTTTCAATAAATAGTAAGGAGCCTGGGAATGTCAGTCCCTTTCTCTGTACAGTGGATGGCATTACAGGTTATATTTATCAAACTCAAATCCCTAAAATAGCAGGGAAGCAGGATAGTGATGTCAGCTGTTCTTCAGACACAAATCAGGTTATTTTAATAGTCTGAGCTGAAAAACTACTTGCGTGTCTGACAGTTTTACACTGCATAATACCTCAGCTCTTAATTCACTGCTCAGTTTATTAATCAGGTAGAGAAAACTTCATTTTGTTTTGCAGCTTTAAATGAATGGATATGAATGAGTCTTGGACTTTGAGGTGGGAGGATTCAATCGAGCCACAGTAACCATGGGTGATATACTTTGCTCCAGTTTTTGTGCCAATTTTGTGCATTTTAGAATTGTAAGCAAATATTATTTAGTAAGGATCTAACCTTCCCTCGAGAGTAAAATTGTAGGACAGCAGGGGGCGCATTTGCCAGTACAATCAGGACATTTACTTGGAGCACCACCAGCAGGAACACTGATCAGCAGAGATCCTAATTTTTTTCCATGATTTAAAAAACCAAAATTCTCTGATTTAACAAACAAACCATAATCTGCATTTCTCTGCAATTAAAATTAAATGTTGAACTTTAGTTTCCTTAGCCAAAATATATATAGGTATCAATTTAACATGATATTTTATTGACCATATTTACAATTTTTAAGCAAGTTCAAAGCCTACCAGTTCCAGCAATCATTATAATAAAATAAAATTAATAGAATGATCCATTCGCAGTGCATTGTTTCTTTGCAGTTGTCAATAGCCCTGCTGTTTCAGCCTCTTGTTTTAGTTAATTTTCATTCAGTTTTATGTTTAGCACTTTCCATGTATTCTACAATTGTCTGCCTTTGAATGTAATCTAAAGCCTTGTTGCATACAGTAAGAACAGCACATTATCATCAATGTGAAATTTGTCCTTGCCAAACTCAGTGACATGGTATTTAGGGGTCATTTTTAAAGTTTTCAGCATCTTTCCATAACTGTAGTTATGTCAGCCCAGCCAAAGACACTTCCGGCCTGGGGTGCTGGCCAGGAGAAGCCGAGCTCTGCATGCACCAGAGCCCTGCACAGCGCTGCCACAGGGAAGCCTTTCTGCCCCTTCGCTAAGCTCTGGAGTGGTGGGGTAGGAACGGGGAGGGCGATTTCCAGCCTGTCCACAGAAGCCCTCTGGGCAGGGGCTTAGCACCCTCCTCACCTGCCCCCACTGCCTACCTTGGTCCCTGGCCCCAGGAGGTGTAGGGCTGCTATGTTCGCTAGGCGGCACCCTCAGCTGAGCCATTTCTTTGGGGGGGTTCACTGAAGCCCCTGCAGGTTCCCTGGGCCCTGGTGCACAATGCATCCTTAAGGCTTAACCCCTTCCTGCCCACACTGTAGCTGGAGGCAGCTGGGTTATGTTGGTGGCCAGCAGCAGCTTGGAGGTGTTAGTTGCCTTTTGACACTGTGCAGGCAGGAAGGGACAAGCTGCTTCTAGCCACACTGGGGAAGGGGGTAGTGGGAGAAGAGAGGAGCTCTGCAAAGATGGGCCAGGTCACCCCTCTTCGCCCCACCCCTGGAAGCAGCTCCTGTCCCTTCCCTCCCACACAGTGCTAAAAGGCTCCTGCTGGCCACATTCTAGTGTGAACCCTGGCAGAAATCTGGGGAGGGAGAGCGGGCAAGTGACCCTGCGTTGTTCTCTCCAACATGTTGTCTTGGGAAGATGTGGCACAAGGTACCGGGAGAAGTGGGTCCATCCCCGGGTCCTAGCTAGGCATGGAGTGTGGAGAGCACCAGGCAGGGATGGTCGCATAGGTCAGTCACTGCCACTATGTGAAGGAGGCGTACAGGAGTTTGTGTATGTCATCTCTCCCTGTGGGGGGGGGGGTAGGAGTGTGTGTCACCCTTCCCCATGTGAACTCTAAAGCCTTAAAGGTAAGCAGGTAAATAAAGAAGAATCCAGCTAAGCACTATTTCTTTTTAACAAGGGCTCAGTCAATTTGATGTTGATTTGAATGTTATCCCTGCATAGTTCTGACTGATTACCCTTGAACTCACTTGAATATGAGTAATTTTACAAGGTGTCCCACAGTCAGCATAAGGTCACCCTATTAATGGGCCACAACTATGGAATTACAACCTGCAGCTGCCTCCCACTTGACGCGGGGGGGGGGAGGCAGAGGGGGATGACGCCAATAAAGGTCTTAATCTGGGGGGACTACAAGATCCATCATGCCACGCTCCAGCAAGTCTCAAACAGCTACCCGTCGTTGCCTCAGAGGTGCACTTTTTTCCCGCATTGCACCTTGGGAACTGTAGTCCTAAGCCTGTTGCATACTGGGACTAGAAATCACCTTTAGAAATAGAGGTGACGGCAGCGGCAGACATATTTTTTCTTTTTATGCAAATGAGTTGAGGCCGGTAGCTAATGAGGCTGCAGCCGGGCGCCCGCCCGTGACCAGGGGTTGTGGCGAGGCCCCGGATGTTGGGGGCGTGTCCCCAGCCGGCGAGGCGGGCTTGACCTCACTCTCTCCCCGTAGTCGCGGTTGCCGTCCGGGCCTGAACCCTGCAGCACGCGAGCTGAAGATGGCGGCGGCGCGCAGCTGGGTGCGGAGGCGGCGCAGCGACCAGTGCCGGCTCTGACCGACCCACCGACTGCGAGCGGCCTCCGAGGCGGCAGAGCGGCCAGCGGGGGGGCAGGCCCCGCGGGGGGAGGAGCGGAGGCGCTGAGGGGGAAGCCTGGCTTGGCCGTGGGCAGGGCCGGCGGGGGAAGCCGGGGCGGGCTGCTGCAGCTGAGGTTCCCCTCGTGCCGGCTGCCGGGCGGCCCGCGCCATGTTCTCGGTGCTGTCCTATGGCAGGCTGGTGGCCCGGGCAGTCCTGGGCGGGCTCTCGCAGACGGACTCCCGCGATTACAGCCTGGTGACCGCCAGCTGCGGCTTCGGCAAAGACTTCCGCAAGGGCATCCTCAAGAAAGGCATGTGCTACGGGGATGACGCCTGCTTCGTGGCCAGGCACCGGTCCGCCGACGTGCTCGGTAAGTGCTCACGCTGCGCCCGGCCTCCCTCCCCACTGCCTGCAATGGGCCGCCTTTGGCACAGCCCAGGTGGGGGTCACTTGCACCATAGACACCGAAACAGCCCCCCGGCCAACCCCGTAAATGCCAAAAGAAAAGGCCTTTGCCAACCCCGCTTCCATGGGGCTGCTCCAAGCCCAGGCAAGGCCTTGGAGAAGTGGTGGACTGACTGCTGGGTGGTTAGGCCCAGCCTTTGGTATCTTACCTGTAATTGCAAGGCCTAATGTGTGTGAAAAGCAGAAAGACAACAGTTCATGCAGTGGTCTTTGCTTAAGTGGTTAAAACTTAACAGTGTTGTAAATAACTTTAACAGAAAAGGTCATTGAAACAGACACTTCCTATTTTCAATGCACAGGATGCCCTTGTCAGTTGAAAGGCAAAGTGACATTGAGACTGGTTTCGAATGTCAGATTTCACTTTCAGCACCCAGTTTACCTTGGTTACGCAGGGCAGTTTTGATTTATACATAGGACTGCTCTGATTCAAATGTCATCACCAGCAGTGAGTAAGTCTGGATAATTATCTATACACTGACAACAGTCATATTGTGGGGGGGCATGACTTTTTCCGACATTGTTGAGATTGAATTTTAATCAAAGTTCAGGGGTTCAGCTTCCCAGCAATTGAACCAACTTTGCACCATAACTTTATCGTAATGAAAAGATCTTAATGGAGTTCCAGCCTTTTTTGATTAGACCATAACAAGTGGGCTTGTGTTGGAATATATCATGGCTTTGTGATATTGGCAGTACTTCAGAATGTGGAGCTTCTGTGGTAACTTGAATACAGTGGAGACATTATTTCAGAAAAATATATAACTCGGTGATAGGAAACAATGTTGCTGTTCACCTTTAAGGGAGCTGTGGAGATGCTGTGACTGTCCAGGAGACATGGAAATCTGATCCATGTGTTCAGTACTCTGCATCTTTTCCACTGGGTCTGAGTCTTTCCCTTTTCTTTTTTTTTTTTTTTTTTTTGGTACCATAATTAGTAGCCATATCATATTTGTGTGCTGCTCTTTTCCCAGCCCATCTTGCCTTTCTGCTGAACTCAGCAGAGAATTACAATACGGAGTTTGTCTTTGTCGTCATGTTGCTATGAAAATTAATGCAAACACAAGATTGTAACTTGGATGCAGGGTCAGGCAGAAGGAGAGTTATTATTCAAATTCAGATATACTAAATAGGAAAGAGAAACAGAAAATTACTGGCAGACTAATAGAATTTATAGAAGAAGCCATCTTGATTGGCTTTTTATTGCTTTTCTAACATTAAAATGTACTAATAACTTTAAATAAATTACTTTATGCTCTGTGGACATCAGAACCCAATATAATTCTCGATAACATAAAAATTCATCCTAATATTGCAATCCATATTGCTTTAAATCATGGAAATATAGGACTAGAAGGGACCTTGATAGAGCATCTGCCCTGAGGCAAAACTAAATATTATCTAGACCATCCCTGGCAGGTGTTTGTCTAACCTGTCCTTAAAAAGCTGCAATGACAGAGATTTTATGACCTCCCTAGACAATTTGTTCCGGAGCTTAACTACCTTTATAGTTAGGAAGTTTGATTTTAAGCCTGTTACTACTTGTCCTGTCCTCAGTGGTTAAGGAGAACAATTTATCACCCTTTTCTTTATAACAATATTTTTCTTGCTTGAAGACCATTTTCATGTCCCCTCTTGATGTTCTCTTCTCCAGCCTAAACAAACCCAATTCTTTTCAATCTTTCTTTGTAGGTCATGTTTTCTAGACCTTTAATAATTTTTGTTACTGTCCTCTGGATTTTGTCCAATTTGTTCACATCTTTCCTGAAGTGTAATGCCCAGAACTATACACAGTACTCCAGTTGAGGCCTTATCAATGCTGAGTAAAATGGAAGAACTGCTTCTTGGGTCCTGTTTACAACACTCCTGCTAACACATCCCAGAATGTTATTTACTTTTTTTTTTTGCAGCAGTATTATATTAACTCATATTTAGTTTGTGATCCACCATAATCCCCAGATCCTTTCCTATGGTGGTACTTCCTAGGTAGTCATTTTGTATTTGTGTGATTGATTGATTGTACTTTGTACAGAGTGTAGTACTTTGCAGTTGTCTGTATTGAATTTCATCCTATTTAGACCATTTCTCCAGTTTGTCAAGATCATTTTGAATTCCAGTTCTGTCTTTAAAAACACTTGCAGTCCCTTCCAGTTCAGTATCATCTTCAAACTTTACAAGTGTACTCTTTATGCTGTTATCTAAATCACATATGAAGATATTGAATAGACCAGATCCAGGACAGATCTCTGCAGGACTGTATTTGATATGCCCTTCCAGCTTGATTATGAATCATTGATAACTCCTTTCCAGCTAGTTGTGCTCCACCTTATAGTAGTATCATCTAAGCTATATTTTTCTAGTTTGAGACAGTAATGTGAGACAGTATAAAAAGCTTTTAAAATAGAGATGTATCGCTTCTACTACTTTGCCCCATCCACGGGGATTGTTACGCTGTCAAAGAAGGATGGTAGGTTGGTTTGACATGATTTGTTCTTCACAAATCCATGTTGACTGTCACTTTTTAATTTATTTGCTTCTAAGCACTTACAGATTTGATTGTCTTGTTATTTGCTTTATTATCTTTCTGAGTATGAAGTTAGCTGATTGGTTTACAATTCCCTGGGTTGTCCTTATTTGCCTTTTTATAGATAGATGCAATATTTTCCCTTTTCCAGTCCTCTGGTGTATCTCCTGTCTTCAGTGAGTTCTCTGAGGTAATTACTAATGGCTCAGAAATCTCTTCAGCCAGTTCCGTAAGTATTTTAGGATGTTTTAGGCCCTGCTGACTTGAAGACATGTAACTTGTCCAAGGAATTCTTAACTTGTTCTTTTCCTATTTTAGCCTCAAATCCAATGCCATTTACACTGATGTTCACTATATTAGTTGTCTGATCGCTGTTCACTTTTTTGGTGAAAACTGAAATAAACAAGGCTTTTAATGCTTCAGCCATTGCTTCATGGATAGATATGGATTTCGTCTTTGTCTTATTTTAGCTACTGTAATCACCATCTCTAGCTCCCTTCTTCCCTATCCCTCTATCTGGTTCCAATATTGATGCTGAAATTCCCTTGCTGTTCTGATGACATTCCATCCTCAAATATCCCCTCCCTTTTTTAAGAGTGTTAAGCTGAAGCTCTTCACCCCTGCTTTCTGTGCCCTTTGTAACTTTGTATTGACCTACTCTCTTCCTCCCGTGCTCCTCCCAACCCGGTCTCCTTTTCTGTCTTGGTCTCCCACCTCTTGTCCACTTGGCATCTTTTCTTTCCTTAAAATTCTCTTCTGTAAACTCTTCCTATGTCTCCAACCCCTCTTGCATTTGAAGTGTTGCTTTGTTTTTTTTTGTGTTGTTTTTTTATTTTGGTCTCCTGTTTTCAAAATCTTTAGGGCTAGTTTCTCATTAATTTGTTTAATGAAGAGCCTTGTACATTTAGTGTTATAGTAGATGGAATACTAGCACTTTGGTTGGTAAAACTTTTGGTGGTCAGGGGTTTGGGATAAAAAACACACCTATGATCGACATAAGTTTCACTGACACCAGCGCTTGTTGGGGGTGGTTTAATTATGCCAATGGGGGAGCTCTCTTGTCATCATAGAGTGGCTACGCAGGAGACCTTACAGCGGCGCAGCGGTATAGCTGTGCTGCTCTAAGGTCTGTCGTGTAGACATAACCTATATAGATATATTTGGACTGTTTACATTTTTCCTTCAACTGCAAAGTCTTTTTAAATTTAGATTTGATTTTTCCTATTAGTTGCTCAGTGACAAAAGTCTGCCAGATACTATTTAAAACTACTCCGCCAAAGTATCAGAGGGGTAGCTGTGTTAGTCTGGATCTGTAAAAGCAGCAAAGAATCCTGTGGCACCTTATAGACTAACAGACGTTTTGGAGCATGAGCTTTCGTGGGTGAATACCCACTTCATAACCCACGTCTGTTAGTCTATAAGATGCCACAGGATTCTTTGCTAGTTTTAAATAAACTCTAGATTCAGTTTATGAAGAGCAAGCCTGAGTGGGCTGAATTTGAGTGTGGAGCCACTCCCATTTAGTGGAAAATGTGCATGGGTACTGGGGATTTATGCTTTCTTGTATCAAAAAATTGTTGACTAACATCGGAGGCTACACATTTTTTCCTCTTTTTAATAACTAAAAGGTCAGGAAGTTTTGTTTTGTAGCATAGAACTGTTCAAATAGTAGCATTGCCAGCAGATTGAGGGACGTGATCGTTCCCCTCTGTTCGGCTCTGGTGAGGCCTCCTCTGGAGACTATGTCCAGTTTTGGTCCCCACGCTACAAGAAGAATGTGGAAAAGTTGGAAGGAGTCCAGCGGAGGTTAACAAAAATGACTGGGGAGCTGGAGCACATGACTTATGAGGAGAGGCTGAGGGAACTGGGATTGTTTAGTCTGCAGAAGAGACGTATGAGGGGAGATTTGATAGCTGCTTTCAACTACCTGAAAGGGGGTTGCAAAGAGGATGGATCTAGACTGTTTGTTTTTAGTGGTACCAGATGATAGAACAAGGAGTAATGGTCTCAAGCTGCAGTGGGGGAGATTTAGGTTGGATATTAGGAAAAACTTTTTCACTAGGAGGGTGGTGAAGCACTGGAATGGGTTACCTAGGGAGGTGGTGGAATCTCTTTCCTTAGAGGTTTTTAAGGTCAGGCTTGACAAAGCCCTGGCTGGGATGATTTAGTTGGGGATTAGGTCCTGCTTTGAGCAGGGGGTTGGACTAGATGACCTCCTGAGGTCCCTTCCCACCCTGATATTCTATGAAATACAAAAATGCTGGTCACTCTGTTTCATATGTGCTGTGTAGTTCAAAGCTTGAAAAAATTACTAGTTACCTAGAAGTCAGAGACTACTAAAGTATATACCAGTCGTTCATAGCAAGATCTAGGACAAAAGTGTTTGGGAGAATGTACTATAGTTAGAACTTTAGTGAATAGTATTGTATTTGAAACAGAATGTGGCAGCAGTCTGTCTAGTAACAAGGTAGTCCTGCTTTTCATTTTCTTTTTTACACTGTAACATATTACTGTAGGTAGGTAGGGTTAAAAAAAACAACCACCCACTTAGTGTCAGTCACTTTACTGGGCAGGCAAAAGGCCTCAGGGAAAGCACACAATGGAGGATCTGCGGAAATGATCAAGATAGCGTCAAAGCTATTTTGGTAGATGAGTATGGGAATATGTTCTGTATCTGATGCCAGAAGGGCATAGAAGGCAATGTTAAAGAATTATTTTGTTTCTGAAGACATTGTTCAGAGGAACTTGTGCTAGATCAGACCAATGGCATGCCTAGTTCAGTACATTGAGTGTCATCCAGGGAGGTTAGTGCTGTGTTTAAAATAAATAAATAAATAGTTGTAGACCCATGAATTAGATGTAACATTTTTACTTAATATATGAAGAATGAGCTAAACAGATACTGTCTTATCAATAAGATAAGTTTCTTTGTACGTATTTCAGGGAATATCGCTTCTAGCAGATGGTTTTTCTCTGATGGGGATAATGGATATGTTGACAGAACTCTTAAATACCGCTTGAATGTTGCCTTTTGGAAACATGATGCATACATCTTCAGCAAAAAAAGCTTTTATTTGGTCTTTTTCTTAACCGCAGTTTCTGTAACGGTGTTGAACATGATTTGTTGGCCTGCGCTTACAGTTAGACACATGTTCAGCCACACCCACTATTGACACTCATGAACAATATGTAACTTTCCTTGCATACCCAAGGCATGAGTGTGCCTCCCTGAAGGGAGAACACTGTTCTGTCAACTCTGTGCACGAAAACAAGAAGCAAAACTGAACACAGGCAAAGATCAAGCCTTATCTATGCTGGTAAAACTTCAAAAATATCCCACTGTTGCTTACACTAGTTCATCTGCACTTGTTAGCAATATTGGGAGCCTTAGTGTAGACAGGCGACAGCATTTTAAATACCGGGTCAGTTAGCTCTGTTCTGTGCAGGGATAGATGACATGGCTTACAATACCAGCAGCAGCTGGCAGTCCAGGTACACAAGAACTCCCAATATTGCCCAACACTGTGATGCTGAACTAGTGTTAGCTATGCTGGGAAACTGTCTTGCAGAACTTCCCTAGTGTAGACAAGATTTCACTGTGTTCCTGTAACTCCTAAATCTGTTGATAAGCAGTTCCTCAAATGACAAGTTTGTCTTAAGCATTTGGAAAGTCCCACTCTCTCCTGTCCCACCCCCCAAAAAATGGCCACCTACTTGGCTATTACACTGATCCCAGCTCTGCTGTTGAAGTTAGTAAAACTGTTGCCACTCAGTTTGAGCGCTAGATCTGGCCTTGTGTGGAAAATTGATCTAACTGGGATATAAATTCACCTCAGTTCCCCTGTCCAGTTTGACGCACCCTGCCACTACTTGCCCTTAGCATGAAGCAGTCTTTTCTGTGCCTGATGTTGTGTCAGGGAGCTGAATCCCTAGCCTTTGGCCCTGCATGCACTGACTTCCAGGTCCCCCCACACCTCACCCTCTCTGTACAGGTAAGTGCTAGGTACACATTAACCATTGAGTCTTTAAAATACTCCCTGCAGTATCAGCTCTTGTCACTGGACATTCACAATAATTACCAACTAAGTTTTCTGCAAAGTGATAAGTGTATCCACAGTTTGACTAGTACAACTGTGGATCAGGTCCTTTACAACATCACAGCACTGAGAGAGAATGAGTAGAAACAACAACTGGTTACACATAAAACAAAACATAAAATGCAATTGTAGATCTATGCTTAATTAACGGTTACATTTCCTATTATAGAAAATAGATTTTCTCCCAAGGATTCAATCTTTGACAAAGCTGCTGGTTTTCAGTAAAACCAGGATTCAAGTTTTCATGAATATCCCTGTACCCTACAAGGAGTTTCCTCAGCAAATGGATACCAGAAGGTTGTGTTTTTGCTTCTTCTTTTCCCAAACTCATTGTTTTGACCCCAGACTCAGGATGGCTCCTGTTGTTTGTTCTCCAGTGTGCTGGCTCCAAGTTGTCTTCCTATCCTTGGATTGACTTGAATGAAAATGTAGCTGCCATTGTGTTTGACTTACAAAGCTTAATCTACATAGGAACCTAGACAAACGTGAATATACATTTCTTTGTCTGATAAAACCCATTCCTCACTTCTGCTGGGGAATAACACATGGATGTAATCTATAAAGACATATTTTCAGTATATAGACATACTTTTCAAAATCTGTACATACATTTCACAATGATAGTGATAGGCTTCAGAGTGGTAGCCGTGTTAGTCTATATCAGCAAAAACAACATGGAGTCCTTGTGGCACCTTAGACTAACAAATTTATTTGGGCATGAGCTTTCGTGGGCTAGAACCCACTTCATCAGATGCATGGAGTGGAAAATACAGTAGCAGGTATAAAGAAAGGAAAAAACCTGCTCCGGTTGGGCCAGTGTTCATGACAGAGGGACATTGGCCAAACCGGGCAGTCTCAATGCAAAAGAATAAATGGACACACGTCTGACATCAGGAATTATAACATTCAAACACTAGTAGGAGAACACTTCAGTCTCCCTGGTCACTCAATAACAGATCTAAAAGTGGCAATTCTTCAACAAAAAAACCTTCAGAAACAGACTCCAATGTGAAACTGCAGAACTGGGATTAATATGCAAACGACACCATTAAATTAGGCCTGAATAAAGACTGGGAGTGGTTGTGTCCTTACAAAACCTAATTTCCCCCATACTAATTTTCCCCTACTGTTACCCACACCTTCTTATCAGCTGTTTGAAATGGGCCACTCTCATTACTACTACAAAAGTGATTTTTTTCCTCCCTTGGTATCCTACTGTTAATTGAATTGTCTTGTTAGACTGACCTCCCACTTGGTAAGGCAACTCCCATCTTTTCATGTGCTGTGCATTTATACGTGCTACTGTATTTTCCACTCCATGTATCTGATGAGGTGGGTTCCAGCCCACGAAAGCTTATGCTCTAATAAATTTGTTAGTCTCTAAGGTGCCACTATGATATTAATGACTAGTGCGATCCTGGTTTTAATTTGAGCTCACACAAGATTCCGTATAGATAAATACTGTGACAACAATATGTTGGGTTTGGTGAATTTGTCAGGCCTGACAGCAGTTGCTGTTACAGAACAGAGAACTGTTGTCGTAATTTGGGATGTCAATGGTTTTTAAAGTATCTTTTATATGTTGGCTAAGTATGTGGAGGGGAGGAATGTGCAGAACTAACCCATCTGTTGTTAGCTGTGTATGTTTGTTGTTTTTCCCTCCAGTTAATTTATAACTACTGCTGAAGTTCGTTATCCAGTATGCTGAAAATATAACAACTTCAAGTGGTATTTGCCACATCTTGATTCCCTTGGGTTTAGCACTGCAGCCTTATTTGCTTCATTCTTTGCTCTGAGACTTCTGAGGGTCCTTGATGTACTCATTAAGAGGTTGGATGAAGCCAGCTTCACAGTAACTGATGCACGCACAGTCTGTAATTTGGCAGTAATTCTAGATTAGCAGGATAACTCCCATTTATGAATGCTGTAGGAGAAGCTGTAATCCAGGGAATCTTGCCCTTCAGATGTTTTTCTTTAAAATGTATTCAGCTGCTTTACCTGCTGACATTATTCGTTTTTGCCATGATTTATGATCTCCTATACAGAAGCCCTGACTTAACCTTTTGCATGCTTTTGAACATAGAGTAATACATATGTCCAAGGAAATGTGCTTCTGTAGGAGTTCTGACTTTGACTTTGTCAGTATATTCAGTAAAAGGTTTCAAACAACTTCAGTTCAGTAATTCTTCTGTCACTTAAGCAACATTTTAAACTTAACCAGTTACTGTGTGTTATGGGTGTTCAGGGTTTGAGGACATTGCATGTTATAAAATATGATAGAAGTAGTAATTAAACTGAAGTTTAACAATGCTGTTAACTCAAGACAACTATTGTTTTGATTATCTTTTTGTATTGATGATCTGTGTCCAAGGTGAAAGCAAGGGAAACAAGGATAGTATAAATTAGTACAGCACATTCTAATTCCTCAACAGCAACATAAGTACCAGTAGTTTAGTTTTAAATTTTATTTCAGTGAAATCTGCTATTATACAGACAAGGCTTACTTGTAGGAATATATTGGTAGCATCTGAAGTTGTCTTAAATTCTTCCTTTTTACTGATCTTGGAGTGTCAATTTTTCAGTCTGTTGTTCAACGTATTGAAAAATATTCAAAATTTCTTTGAACTTCAACCTCATTGGCCGTTGAAGAAAAGAGAGAAGATAAAGTAACTCTTTAATCTGAAGCTATGTCACGTTCCTTTTCTGTAAAATAACATACTTTACCCTGACAAGTTACATGTAACTTTTTTTAATTAAAAAAACCTGCAGACTGGTTGGACTGGATGGCTCGGGACTGGGAATTAAGAACCTTCTAGTGTAGGTCAGAAACTGCTCAGGTTGTTACAGTGCATTGCAGATGATACTATATAATGGCTCTTTAACTTGCATTAAATGAGCTGATGATCTGTCTGTGTTCCCTGGAAAAAAAAAGATGTCCACTGCCCAAAAAACCACTGCTGCATTCGGTCCCCTTGCTAGCCGTCTTAGGAGAGAGAGGCAAAGAACTAAATGAGATTGAGGGGGCGGGGGCATGAGTTATCCTCATTCCTAATAGTTCTTGTAGGGCAAAGTTGAGGCACACGGGTGGTCAGGTTTCAGAAGCTTGTGCTATCAGGATCTTGACAAGCACTAAAATAACTGCACTTAAACAACAGAGCCAAATCAGTGGTCATTGATTCTGGAATAATAAACTAAATGTCTTGATAAATCTGTGGCTGGTCAGAATTTTAAGTTGGATGCCATCACCTTTAAGGAAACTGATCTATTGATATCCTCAACCCTCTCCCCCATAGGAATATTTCAGAGTATTTCACTAGAGTCTTTAGGGTTGACTTGTTTAACTGGCATCAGAAACAAAAGGGTTAATCTATTCTTAACCTGAATTTATGCCTTTTAATGAGAGGTGTAGTTTTTGAAGGAGCTAGAAATGGGGTTTCCTGGGATTCTTTCTGGTGAGCTCTGCTCCAAGATCTTATACAGATGATCTTCTGTATTTCTTCTGTTCAGAGATTTTAAGAGTGGGGTTTTGGCTACTGCATAGTGTACTTAAAAAACCACCACCACAAAACAAACACACAACCACCCCACAAAGCAGGTGTCTAAAAGGTTGTGCGCTCTTTGGGGGAAAAATCTGATTAATGTTGATGAGCTATACAGAATCTGGCTCTAACCTGCTGTTGGATTATGTAGTTCATGCCAAGGTCAACTTTAAATCTTCCACTTTGATTTCAAATGGCATCCTATGTGAAGAGCATTTGTAGATGAACAGATTTGCATTTTACTGTTTACATTTTCACTCAATTAGAGAGAGGTTAGTTCTGTCCTTTTTCCAAAATACATCTTTTCCTTAAGTGTGCTCTGAAAGTGACTCATCATGCTGTATCATGAATAATAGCTTCATTTTTTCCAAAAAATACAATACAGAATATTCCTTCAGATTATGACTTACATGCTGAAGATCAGACAGATCATTAACCAAATTAAATAATGGAAACATTTTCAAATAGGATTATTTTTCTTATTGGGTGTCTGCAATCTATCTTAATATGGCCCTCGGACGATATTTGAATGCAGTAGTGTTAGCATTAAGAACAGACTATGAAAGAATGTAAAAATATTTTAGCCGAACAGACAGCACTTTAGCATTAGCTGTTAACAAACCATCGCATTGCTATAATTTAAAAGCTTTAAAATCACTATGTGGCCAGATGAGCCAGTCATATCTTTTTGTAGTAGTTTAATTCTGTAACTTCTGCTTTGATTGTAATTGATCTTAATTTTTTACTGCCCTATCACTTTAAAACAAGTCTTGAAATGTTTTTGCTCAGCACTTACAGGGTGGCTGGTAGCCTTGGATAGTAATTTGAAGGAGTAAATCAATTGTGTTGTAATGTTGTCAATTCGCTATTTAGTTTTTACTTTTTTTTTTTTAAAGTCTCCCTTCTACCTGTCCCTTCTGGGCTTCACTTTTTTCATTCTCTCCCTCACCACTTATATCCCCTTGTTTCCTTACCACGAATACCTTATCGGCTCCCTTTATATTTTTCTCTCCCACTCCCCTTGCAAAATAAACAACCCTCCCTACCCTACTTTTGGTCAATATCTTCTCCACTGCCACTCTCCATGCACCCCTTCTGCCATAGGAATTGTAAACTTACTGTGCACCTAATGGCCAAAGGACTAAACCTACCAGTCAAAGATCATACAGAAAAGGGGAGAAGTGTGGCACTGTCAGGAAATGCACAGCCCCGCAGACTTTGGAATGGTGGGGTCTTTATTAGTCCTCATTGGGCTCAGTTCAGAGGTTCATCTCTTGTAGCCTCTGGCTAATAGGTGCCTTGAATTTTCCTCCCCCTACTTCCCATTCCTACTATGAGAGAGAAAAGGAACATTCTCTTTCATATCCCAGAGACTCCAGACTGCTGCTAGTAGTGAGGGACTCTCCGAATTCCCTCCCCTCCAGCCTCCTGCTCCACTGTGCTATAGCTTTAGCACTTGCTGCTGCTCAAAGCTTGAAAGCTTTATCAGAGTGAAACTGACCTGATTCACGTTAGTCAATGCTGTTCTGAATAGCTACAGTGAGCCCTAGTGAGTTTTAACTCTCTTGCTTGGTTAAAGGTGTAAGCAACAGCAGAGGCTCTGGAGTGCTCCTAGAGCACAAAATTGCATTGATTTGAATAGTTCACGTTTGGAAGCCTTTCTTCAAACACTGTTTGTTTTTTTTTAAATGGAAACTTACTTTCTACAAAAATTGCCAGTCACAGGAAAGGGACCACTTCACTATGAATGAGCAGTACAAGAACACCTATCTGGAGATGCTGGATGGGAAGGGAGTTTCCCTGCATTATCTTCATTTCTGTTCTATTTAAAATCTTTACGCTTTTTCTTCCCGCAACACTTTCATTAGCCCACACAGAGGAAGGGATGGAAGTGTAATTTGTATCCCCGAAAAGCTACTTAACTTGCCAAGAAATCTATCATATAGCAAAGTCAGTCTCTTCACAGAACATCATTCTAAGCAGTTTTTTAGTTTGACTTTTTAAATCTGTTTTACTAGCTGCCTGATGTGTCTGGACCTTTACCCCACAGCTAACATTGGAAGTTCACTTAAATATGTGTACTTTCCATAGTGTATAGTTTCTTTAAAACCAAAAATTCCCTTCCAGGTCTCTCTCTTCTGTTAGAATATCTCTGTGCTGTTCTCATGTCATAGTAAAATTGTAAATAACTATTTGGGAAAAAATGTTTAATACAGAAATATGGTTAGCAAACTGGTGTTTGTGTGTTAGCTATTGGACCTTCTATGTATATACGCTAGAATGAAATGAATATCAAAGGGTTTTGAAACTTTTGTTTTGTTAACAGTAAATTTGTGGTTGTTTTTTTTTTCTCTCTTTAGGGGTAGCAGATGGTGTAGGTGGCTGGAGAGACTATGGGGTTGATCCTTCTCAGTTCTCAGGGACTCTAATGCGAACATGCGAACGCTTAGTAAAAGAAGGACGGTTCGTACCTAGCAATCCTGTTGGAATTCTTACCACAAGTTATTGTGAGCTGCTACAGAACAAAGTACCTTTGCTTGGTAAGAGCAGCAAATATTGTTCATTGTGCGTGTCCTCTAGACACAGACTTGTAGATTCTAAATTGTTTTAATGTTTAAACTTAGTCCACCAGCATGACAAACCAGGGCCAGCCTTTTAATTTAAAAAGGAAAACCTGAAATGAAATTGCAGGTCTGTAACCCAGTATGTCTTGTGAGAATCTTGCAGAATGGATTCAAAATAAGTTCCTACTGAAGTCAGCTACTTGCTATATATTCAACAACTCATTCTCAATTTGAAACCTTTTAGGAGTTTGTAGTTTTGTGACTAAACTCAGCCTGAACCCGTATTTTTCTGAAGATAGTAACAGGATACTCTGGTTACTGGGTCTCCTTGCCTTACTGCTACTTTTGAGCTTCCTGTGCACTGTGGGTTTTAGACTTCACTGAATGTCATTTAAAGGCTTGTGCTGTACAATTATTGGTATCCTCCTGTATGTCGTTTTCTTTGTGGGAAGAGATTATGTGAAGCACAGCTAAAGAAATATGCTACAACGAATGGCTTGTTAAATGTTATGCACCTAGTATGCCTTTGGATATGTACACTAACTCCCTTGGAAAGCAATGGGAATTATGAGTGGACATGAAGGCAGAATTTGGCTCTGAATGGGCAACCTTGAAAACTGAACACTAAGGGGACACTTACAAGCTTTCAGACCAAGAGCGAGTTACTCTGCCTGACTCACATGCTTCTCACCTGACTTTAAACTTCTTTGCCAAAAGACCTCTGTGTAAACTATATTTAGCTAAAGTTTGCTGAGCTCAGAAACAGATGTTCACTTTTTATTATACATGTAAAGAATGGATACAAACCCCAGAAATGACCTTGTCACTTTAGAATAGCACTGTTTAGTAGTTCCTTCGGTGGGTTTAAGTGTTTAACTATACTGGTGCTGTTTTTTGTACAAAACAGTCCAAGTAAACAAGTGATCTACAAGGTGGACCACCGGTAATGAGTTCTAGCAGCCCTTTTACAGAGGGAGGCAACTTTGCTTGACCTTTCAAATTCTCAAGAGCAGCATATGTTGTCACAAGATCTGCATTCCACACATGGATTTCTAGTTACAGTACCTGTTAAGTTAGAATATGAAACTAATGAACTTCGGTCTTTTCCTGCTCTTTCTTCCCTTCAAAGCACTGGAAAGAGTCACTTGTGGTGGGAGTTATTCTCCATGTATTTATTCTTTAACAACCCTCCTTCTCTCCCCCCCCGCCCCCGGATCTTTTTATGTCGTATTTTGCAGTAGTTCCTCTGCTTAAGAACAACAAAGTATGAACTATCTTTCCTTGCTTGTGCTTGTGGCCTGATGGTGGTTTCCTCAGTGCAGAATCCTGCAAATACTTGGACTTGAAATAATAAGGAAGAGGGAGGAAAACTGAAATTATTCCAGGCACAATATTTGTGTTGCAGTGCTATTTTGTCCATTCTGTTTGGGACTCCCATTCGTTTATTAATTCTGGAGTCTAATAGTTTATTAATTCTGGAGTCTAACAGTCTACTTTTTGCAAGTGTAAAGTGACTTTTTGCTGATATGATTTTTACTTGTCCTTCTCTCAGGCTTGCTGGGGGATCAGGGTCCTATATGACTATATTGACTTCTTATAAATATTTGAAAGTATTGTGGATAAAATAGTTGACCACAGTTTAGTGGCAGATTTACTAGGTATTTGAAAAGAAGAGAGCATACACTCCTATGACTAAACATTAAGTAGGATCCTTGAAATATATATCCTTCCTTTCTTCCTGCAATGAGTTAGGACTTCGTTGCTCTTCAGTTGCAACAAAGATCTCTGTCAAAGGTGCTAAATAAAAGGTCTAGATCCTGAGTCTAGCTCAGTGTAAACACCATGGTCTATCAGAAACACAGCTGTGCTTTGAAACATTTTCCAGTGGAAAATCTAGATTTTTCTCTGTCTGGTATCAAAACGTCTAATAGTGTGAGAGAACTCTTTAGATTCAGTTGTACTTCACATTCTTTAGGAAAGATTTGATTTTTTTAGTTAGAATTACCACCTTCTTTAAGGAAGTCAGTGTATTTCCTTCTCTGTGAAGGACCTGGACAGTGTTGGCCCTTTTCCAATATAATATTTGCTGTGGTTTATCTACTGTTGCCATGAGCAACCAGTCGCAGATGCTACATTGGAATGAATGAAAACTCTACAATGCCCTCAGCATGAGTGGAATAATTTCAGAAATATCAGGGATGTTTCTATTCCTTCCCTTCTTATTCTATATTTTAATCCATCTAGAATGGTAATTACAAAAGTTTCACAAAAGGAAATTTAGTAGGAAGTTAGTATACCAAAAACAAGACAAGAACTTTAAGACCCCCCAGAGATAAATACTGAAGACGATTGCAAAACTATCAGTTACAGAACAAGTGATAATGTTTGAATGAATTTCTGGATAGTCCTAGTTAAAAACTTGGCATATGCTGTTGTAAATGTTACAGAAACTTTCCCAGTTGTCAGGATGTTGATCAGCCAGCTATAAAGTGTCTAAGCAGCTAACAGTGCCTTCTCGCACTTGTTTAAATATTGGAGCTAATTTCTTGATTTAAAGCAATGCACTTATTTCTGAATAAATTATATTAATATACCATACATTCCTCTTAAAACCTAGACCTCTTTTGGAGCCAGTCTTACACAGTTTTTTGTCTTAAAAGGAAAAAGGAGCACATTCGTTGCTCTGCCACCAATACTGGAACGATGTCTACTGACCACTTCCATTAATCTATTTACTGTATACAAATTATTTGTAGTTGTGAATGAAAGCATGTGGACAACACCTAGCATAGTGTAAGTGCTACAGAATCCTGCTACTAATACCTTCACACTAATGGTAGTTTCATGATTTAGTTTCAGAGTGGTACTTTCTGTAAAACAAGCCTCTTATAGGAGACTCTGCTGACATAGCAACACCTAAATATTTTCCAATAGGAAATGTATTGGAATGTATCAGCACAATGTAATGAGACAAATCTGTAGCTGGGGTTGGAAATGATTGCAGTTCCTACTCTTAATGCATATTCACTTTGTTTTGTATTTAATGGATATTTATGTCTGATTTTTGCCAACAATGATAGGTAATCTAACAGCTGGCCTAAGAAGAAAATCTGTTGAACAGATAGATCCTGTAATGTAAGTGCTGCTACTTTATCTCCAGTTGATCAAATTAATTTATTTTTTCCCCCTAGGGAGCAGTACGGCTTGCATAGTAGTTTTGGACAGAACAAGTCATCGTTTACATACAGCAAATTTAGGAGATTCTGGATTTTTAGTAGTCAGAGGAGGAGAAGTAGTACATCGATCTGATGAGCAGCAACATTACTTCAACACTCCATTCCAGCTGTCAATAGCTCCACCAGAAGCAGAGGGAGTCGTCTTAAGTGATAGGTGAGATGGGGAATTAATCAGAAACATGGATCAAGAACTTGAGATTTTCATCCCAAGGGCTCACAGTTCTGGTCTTTGTACTGAAACTTAACACATAAGCTTTTAATAATGTTCCATTTGAAAGGTGAATCCCCTTCCCCACCTGCTTTTCTTCAAGGTAGTGTAAGCATTTCTCAGGCTTGAATTTATCAAATCTTATAGGCCGTTGCCATGGTCTAATCTCTGCTCGTGGTAGCAATGATCTGCTTTCATGCAAGTGATGACTTTCTGTAAAGTTAGGCGCACACTGAATATAAAGCGTTTCTGATATCCTCAAAGGGACTTGTGTATCATGGAACTGTTCTGTTGAAAATACAAATATACCTGTTTCTGTACATTATACACCATTAATGTGTCCACTTTGTCTAGTTCCTAGAAATGACTTCACCTGTCATGTGCTGCAATATCTGGACACAACAGGAAAATTCAGGTTGTAGTAACCTTCATGATAAATTCAATTGCTTCTGCAATTTAAGTTGAGGTCTTAACATTATTGCAATTGCCAATAGCTTTTGGCTAGTGCTTCTTTATTTAGCAGCATTTGTAGGAGCCTCAAATGCTAGTTAATATTGGCCTACTAATGGTTCAGTATTTGGTGCATTTTCTTTTTTAAATATTCTGAACAAAGTTAAAACTGAATTTTTTTTTTGTAGCCCATCTAGGGTCAGGGAATATGGTATAAAATACTTTATGCTATAGTAAGCTTTATTTTAAACTAAACTAGGAGAATTACTTTATGGAACTTATGTAAAGTACATATTATGCCATTATCTGGAAGAATATTGAAGCATGGAAAAGTGACTGCCAGGCATCTGTCTGCAACATACTGCAGTGAGATGCAAATAAAGATTGACAGTTATAACACAGTGCACAACTAGCTAGCAAATCTGGCCTAATGCAGAACACTTCCCCCCCCTCCCATTTGCCTTAAGTCACATATAGTGTGTTCAGGTTATTGTATACTGCGATAGTGCCTCATCTTATTGTGGGTTTTCCTTCACAATCCCCATGCATCATTTGGGACTGATTGGGAATACACTGATTTACATAGCCAGGCAGTGAGGTAGTGAATACTTGAGGAACAGAGCAGGGAAGCATGTGACTGCAGCTTGCATTTCAGTACAGTTAAGTTTCCAGCAGCACACTCTGTTCAATCAAAATGAGCAAAACTCCATTTTGGCAGAACTCCGAGCTCAGAGATGGGAATGTTACAGCAGTACACTCTGTCCAATAGAAACTAAGTCACTTCAAAACAGAGGACTAGCAGAGGACATGATTTCAAAGCAATTTGTATTTCAGTGCTGGCTAATAATTTTTCTAAACTAATGAAACTTCACTAGTGAAATCTAAAACATGAAAAGCAAGACATACCTTCTTGTCTAATGTCTGTCTGTTCTTGGGCTATTTTTGTAATAGAGTAAAGGAAGTGCTTTTTCTTGGATTATTTGGTAATTATTTTATTTAAACATTGTACAAGTTACATTTCTTAAATCAAAGATTATAGACTCTTTAAAATGCGTTGTTGTTTTTTTTTTTTTTTAATCCTGAATATAGAAAGTGATAGAGCTGTGTCCAGGGAATGCAGTATGAATCTGAAGTTCTTGTTCTGAGGTTGTAGACTCCAAATTGGGCAAGGTTTGGGCTTTATAATTAATACCAAAAAAGTTCTGTTGAGGATGTTTGGAAATAGTTCCAACTACTGATTGTTCTTTGTGTATGGCTTTAATTATAGGAAAGTATACAAAGAGTGAAGAGAGGAGAGCTGTCATAGGAATTTGAAATTTGTGCACTTTAAAAGTCCTCTTTAGTGCACAATAACTGTAAATTGTTCTAATAGTTCTTGAGTGAAATCTAGGTATCTTCAAAAGTACAGTCCATTATATGAAAAGACAAAAATAGCTATCAAGAATAACGTTCTTGGAAATTAGAAAAAACAAAGACTGAGTCGTCATGGAATAAGGAAAGTGTGAGATGAATCAGCTTTTAAGATGCCCGCACTTCCACTCTGACTCATGGTTATATAAAGTCACCTAGTCTGTTGCACTCTTAACATTAATTGCAAAGGTAATTAAAAGTCAGAGTAAATGTCAGTATTTTACTTCTATCGACTAAGCTTAGTGTTAAACTGGTTCTATCCAGGTGAGAGTCAAGTAACCTAAAACTCTAATTTTGAAATGCTAACCTTTCTGAAACGATAAGTTTCAGTCACAACCCTGCATCCTTCTATGGTGTGCTATGCATTTTTAATCCAAAAATCTCTTGGCAGGATCTTGTCTATGCCAAAATAAATACTTTCTCCTGTGTATTATGCACCAGTGGAATATCTGGCTACTGCCCACTGTTGGTGGTGATGTACCTAAACAGTCTGAAATACTTTGGGATCCTTCATGATAAGATGTATCCAGTAAGCAGGCTTGCCATTTCAATCTTAAATTAGCCTTTCGGTTATAGCCCTGTTCTACATATTTAAGTGGGAATGAGATGGAAACTTTGAACTGCAATACCACCTAATGGTTACAATGGAGATATACTTGCAAAATATATTAGACTGAAGAACTGTCCCAATCAATCATTTTCAGTGCAATTTTCTGGTGTAGTGTTTCAGATGCCACCTATTTGTGATTATACTTCCGTTATACTGGCTTTCATGACAAACTACACTGCAGTATCTTTCCAGAAAACAGTGAATTGCAAAACCTATTGATGCTGTAATTGAACAGGATTTGGTACCATTCGCATAAGCTAATGTCTATTTCTTTGACGTGGTGATGGTCTCTTCACAGCCCAGATGCTGCGGACAGTACTACTTTTGATGTTCAGCTAGGAGACATTATTCTGACAGCAACAGATGGACTTTTTGACAACATGCCTGACTATATGATTCTTCAGGAGCTAAAAAAGCTGAAGGTAACTGAAAATGAAGTGTGTGCAGTTGAATTTCGATATTAAACTCATCTATAATAGGAATAATGGGCAAAAGTTGTTACTTCCTCTTAAATGTTCCAAGAATGGCTTTTTTAGGTAACAAATGAATCAGAACACCATTGTATTAAACAACTTTATCTAGGGTGACAGGATTGTTAGGCTTGAAAATACAATACAATACAATTCAACTGTAAAAGCTGAAAATGGAATATAAGAACTAGTGTGAATCTGTGTAATATCCTTGAGTAAGCTATTTTGATAGTTTTCCTGTATATTAACTTTTCAGTGGCCTTTCATTTTGTGGTTTCAAAAGAGGCTTGTCTGCTGATATGATCTTATCCCTGAGATACTTTCTGTCTACCAACACCTTTCAGTAATTTAAGTGGCTGCCTTGTAGACAAAGTGAGTTGGAGATGCTCTAGGAATTGTCTTAAATGCTTACTTGAAATTTTGCTCTTTTGTGGGTAACGGGAGAAATTCTCATCTTCCATGAGAAATCTCTCATCTTTCATCCTTTTTTTTTCCAAACAACATTCAAACCTGAAAGGCTCCATTTCACTCTAAAGCTATGGCTAGGTTAGGTATTGGGTGCTTTGTGTTGTTGTTTTTTTTTAAAAAGGTGTAGTAGACAGGGTTCAACACCTTGAAAAATGTGTTGGAGGGGAGCCTAGGATTGACCATTATCTGCTAACACTTTTAAAACAACATATTCTTAGTCTGGAATGGATATACATGGCTCTAGTGTTGCAGGGGAAACATAGTGCCACCTATTGACACATTTGGGTAAGACCGCAAATAGAAACATGGGTTATGATAGAAAGTTTGAGCCAAGAATTGTCAAAGCCTGTTCAGTCCCCAACCTGTTACGGAAATTCAGATATGCATGTAAAAGCATGTATGAATTAGAGGCGATCAAAATGGTTACATGTGAAAATACCTGTTTTGTCACCTATCTTGCTCAACATGGAAAGGAATCTGTTCCTGAGTAAAGCAGCAGGCACCGAAAATGTACAGAGGATTGGAACTCTTGGAGGAAATGTATTATACAGAGAGCTTGTATCCTCATTGGATTTTATCACTGACTTTGAAAAAACTAAACTAGATAGTTAGGGGACAGCTTATTGGCTCCCTCTTCTCTAAAAATCATTCAAGTGAAGAGTTTTTTATGGGGGCGGTAACTTACATTGTTAGGCACAAGCTGCCTGTGCTGGGGATCCAAACTTCTTGTATCCCACAAAAAAAGTAGTTTATAAAGTTTTATTCTGATTTGATCCATCACCCAGTGTAGGGTATTTAAAAAAAATTTTATTGGCAAAACTTATATTTTTAAACATTTTTACGTTGCATGGTAATATAAAGCCTTTGTTCCACACATACCCTTATTACTAAAAGTAACTTTATTTTTCCATTCCTTGGTCTAGGATGGTGCTTTGGTGCTGTGATTGAGCACTCTGCATTTTATGGAGGCAATATTTTTGAGTGAACACTTCTTTGGTTTAGCATTCCCTTTGCAAAGATTGGGTGTCGGGCTATCCAGCAGAAAGGAGCTGGATGAATGAGGGGTGCTCTGGGTAGTCAAAATAAGCAAAGGGAAAGCCTAGTTTCTCAGCAAGATTCACCTTTGACACTTAACATATAGGGAAGCGCAGTCTTCTGCTTTCTCCCTTCCTAAGATAAGTGGTTTCATAAAACTTGGGCACAAATTATTATAGTGGCAGATAGAGGTTGAGACTTAATTTCCTGCACAAACATTCTTAAAGTACACTGATTTTAATTCAAGGTATAACTGAGATTCCCTTGAAATAGGAAATGATACCTACTATCAATGGGGGGTGGGGAGGAGGTGGTTGAGGGATAGCTCAGTGGTTTGAGCATTGGCCTGCTAAACCCAGGGTTCAATCCTTGGGGGGCCACTTAGGGATCTGAGGCAAAATCAGTACTTGGTCCTGCTAGCAAAGGCAGGGGGCTGGACTCAATGACCTTTCAGGGTCCCTTCCAGTTCTATGAGATAGGTACAAATAATATATGGAGATATACCTGCTATCTAACTTGCAACAGAAAGATGCTAATATTCACATCATGTTAATTGTATCAATATTCCAATAATATGTATGTGCCTGAATAAAATTCCTGTGGTGGGTTGCTCTTGTAAGAATAACTTGTTCTTCCATCAATTTAGAATTCTAATTATGAGAGTATACAACAGACAGCAAGAAGCATTGCTGAGCAAGCTCACGAACTGGCATATGACCCCACTTACATGTCACCTTTTGCACAGTTTGCATGTGACAATGGATTGAATGTGAGAGGTAAGATTTCCTTCTCTTGGGTAACATAAATCTGATGGTGTCAGATGAAATTCCTTTGTTGGATGCATGCCAGAGTTCCTGAATAGTAAGTGATCTTAGGTATGTTCTGGGATAGAAGGATGCCTGTCATAATTGGGAGGTAGTGTGATCCAGTGTGTAGGACATGGATGAAATAGTCAGACCTGTTCTATTTTTGGCTCTACCATTGACCTGTTGGGTGGCCTTGGGTGTAGTAGCATGTCTCCCCTCTTTATTTTCCCTTCCATCCTCTATCTGGTCTGATGAGATTGTAAACTCCTGTGATAGGCATTACCAGAGTACATATAACTCTTGTTTTTATTTTAGTAGTCTGTTTTGCAGAATGCTTCCCGTTCATCTGACATTATTCAGTCCCTTTGCACTCCGTGATCTTCCTCTTCCATCCTCTGGAGAGGTCTCTAGTACACCCAGCAGAGTCCTGAGGGTTCTATTTAATAATTCACTTTTAAAGAAAGGAAAAAGTGTTCCTAACATAGTGGGCAAGGCTGCCTGCAAGGCCCATTTAAACCCCCTCCTCTTGCTGCTAGCCTGTGTGCGTCTCTCATCATTCCATCTGCCTTGTGGGTGTGACTCTCTAATCTTCTTAACTCCTGCCAGCCAGAGAATCTATTGCTAGCTGTGGAGAGCACAATCATTAGCTGCTTCCCTTGTGCTGGTCTTTGTATCCACAGGCTTAATGGGAGGTTGTGTAACAAAATACCACTTCACGGAGTACTTCACCAGAACTGTACACAGCATTCTTACAGCACCACAACGCGCAATCCTTTTTAATGGGTTTTGCAGTTGAAGAGTTTGGTAATATCTTGCATTAGCAGAATAGACCAGTAGCCCTCTGAGATCCTTGCAATAGATCATGTGGGTCTGTATACATCTGCATTTTGTATAATACAAGTCATTTTGTTACTGCAAATACATTAACTACAAAATTATACAAGTTTTTTCAAAGACTATTAAACCCACTCAGCTGCTTTTCAAATGTGAATAACAATCTTCTTTAAATAAGGGGAGGAATCTAAATACATTCCTTATTTTTGAGTGATTTACTAGGTCTGAGTTCAGTGATGTACTGAATTAGATTTTAACATATGTCCAGACTTGGAGGGGGGAAGAGAATTCTTTTGAAAGATAATTTGAAAATAGGCTTTCCACTTACCTTTTAAAAACAATACTGAAGGTTCTCACTAATGCTTAAAATAGTATATAGGAAAGTGCTTTTCTTACAGGTCTCTCTGATGCTATCAGTTACTTTGGAAAAGGCATTAGAGGCTTTCAGATGCATGTGTCTAAACATACATTACTAATTTTGAATCTTGACTAGTTTCTTAATAACCCCCCCCCCCAAAAAAAAAACCTCCATGTAGAATGGTTTAATCATACTATACATGCCTTTTTTTCATTGTGTAGTTTCCTGATCTGCTCTTCAGATTAACACATTTGATTTTTCTTGCATTACAGGGGGAAAGCCAGATGACATCACCGTCCTTCTTTCTATTGTAGCTGAATATACAGACTGATTTACCTAAAATGTCAGTGTCTGTTCTTTATTCTGGAGTTTCTAGCTTCGTGTGTACTGTTTCCTGCTGGCAGGATCGCTTTCTTTCTTTGCAGCTGATCTCAATGGCCAGTTACTCAAGCTTGTTGCCTCTTAGGACACAATTGAGATCCTTTAAGAACCACTATTGTAGTACACTGGTCTTTGTCTGCCAGCAAGAAATGAAGAAACTTAAGGCATGAAGCTTGTCTCTCAAAACTAAGTAATCATTCACAAGGTGGGGGAAACTAGATCCATATGGTTACTACTTTTAAAATGTGACTAGTTTCAAATGATCAATATTGATTGGTTTCAATTCAAAACTAGATTTAATAAATAAAATTGATAAACCCTCCACAAGAGGGTGTATTACTATTCTGCTAGAATCAGCCATTCAACAAAGGAGATGTTACAAAGCATACTTTCATAAACATAGTCTTGTTACAGTAATAGGTGAGGGTTTGTTTATATATAAACTCCAATTTTCAAGGGGTTTATAGCTGTTGTAAACATTTTGCTCTTGGCATACATGGTGTCAGCCTTAGCCTTTTTCTAGTACAAAATTTGAAAAAACAAAATTAGTTTGAGCTGTGTGGATGCACAAGTGTTCTGTGATTTCAGGTGCTTAATTGTGATCTTATGAAAGTTTTTTTGCAAATAATTCGTCCATAATGGAGCCTCATATCTCTGGATGTTTTTTGCAGAGGGGAACCTTTTTTTGTTTAAAAAAGGTTTATTAATATTTTAAGTTGTAACTCAAATTCACAAAAGCCAGAATATTCAAAGTTGAGGTTTAGCGTAATATCCTTAATCTGTGTCTGATCAGCATGTGGTGACATGCCATGTATGCTGCAGTATCTAAGAATGATGGGTTGCATTAAGAAGAGATAATCCTCAGCTCTGAAGTGTCTTGCTTTTGTTTGCAGAGAACTTTACTGTTAACTAGGCATAGTTTGTGTTAATATTGCCATTCTTGCTTTGTATAACATAGAATCTGTACCAAATTACTTTGATTGTCATGCTGACTCATGTGCACCTCTGCTTATGCTGTGGCAGCAGCAGTAAGTATACAAATGGAAAATAGTTAACTAATAACTAGCAAAATTTACATTTCAGTAACTGATATTAGGGTTTTCAGAATGAACCTTCATGATGTTTACAATTATTTAATAGCCACTTTGCAATATAGCTTTTCCTTATGAATTTTAGTAGCTCACAATTGTTTCCCCAATTTCTGCAAGCTCTCTTTCTGAGCTGCATAAAAGCTGATAGCTATAAAGATCATACATATTTTTGGTCAGATTTTCATTAACTTTTTTTGCTGGTAGAAAAGTACTTAGAAATAAATTAAAGCCATGTTTTATATAAAAGTCAGGTAACGATGTTTAGATGAGTGCAGTTAAACTTGGTCAGTAAGGAATCTCTCCTTGTCTGAAAGGAGATTTTACTACCTGGTTCATTGTATTAAAACTGTTAAGTTTGAGGAAATCTCAAATGTTTAAAGAATTTTTTTTGGTGGAGTTGTACTGTATATTTGCATAATTGTATGTCAAGCTTTTATTTTATTTAAAATCACTTAACATGTACCATGTACATGTCATTTTACTATATTTTAATGCATCATGCTTGTAACAGGCATTTCATTTATGAGAATGAGTGATTAATTTGGAAGCTGTTCAGTAATTTATCTGCTAGTCATAAATTGGCCTAATGTTAGATATATTTTAAATCACCTTTAACTACTTGTCAAAATGCCTTAACTACCCTAACTTGGCCAAAATAGTAGTAGTTTGGTGGGGATATGGGAAGGATTATACTAATGAAGAAAATCTTAGTGTTACTTTTTTTTATTGTGTATACAAAAAAGTAACAGTGATTGGCAGACAACTTAGCACAAACTGTTTGCAGTCCCTTTAATTTTTAAAATTTGAGCAAGCTGTATCTAGGTACACTTTGTTGGAAGGAATGTATTCATGCTGCGGTACAGGGCTTCATTTCTAGTGTTAGAGGAATGTCTCTCAAATCTGGACATTCTCTACACTAAATTCTCCAGTATTTGCTGTCACAATTCCTTGTTAGAGCAGACTTGATCAATTACTGTCTTTCCTTATTCTTGAGCTTACTCTATTATGTCCCTGTAGAGCTGAACTGTTTCCTCACTTTATAATCCTGCTCAACCCTCCCTGTTCACTATTTTCTGTAACTACAAATTAGGGTATGTATGTGAATCAGATATGTGAGTGGCAAAGGTGCTTTTTTTCTCCCTTGAGCTCAGTTGTCACTGTGCTCTGCCTCTACTGATCCAGGGTCTGGAATCCTAGATCATAGAAATTCAGCTGTCCTGTTAATGGCTGAACTGTCTCACCTGATGGGTCTGATTCTAAATCTTGTTTTTATGTTAATGCAGTTTTTAGTCAAATAGTATATATAAAGCCATTTGCATCATAGATCATGATTTTTTAAATAAAGAACAAATTTGGATTTTAATTTACAATTTGTAAATTTATCCCTCACTGGACACACCAAAGACCAGCAAAGCTTATAGCTTTTTCCATCTGTTAAAGCAATACTGTATTATAAAGAGTTAATATTTTTATCACATGCTTGAGAATTGTTTTTCTGTTTTAAGATGTGCACTCTAAACATATCAGAACCTAATTTCTTCCTATGAATTCTTATAAGCTGTCTGCGCACAATAAATATTTACAGAAAAGGAGATGACAGGACCCGTGTATTTAAAGTAACCTTAAAAAGATGCATGAAGCAGTAATCCTTCCTAGGAATTAATTATTGTAATTTTATCATGAGGGACATGCAGGAAAGACATTTCAGGTGTATTCATCTGAGTTGGAAACATGAAAGGTGAACAAGCTTTCACCAGCTGGAGGGGGTTTGCTCTGTATCAACAGCTGTTTGGTGGGGAACAGTAATCTGAAAAGATGGAACAGCTTTGTATACCAGTAGCCTATCATACCAAGTAATGCAACAGCAGCTGCAGGAGCTGGTTGTCTGCAGGTGAGAGGCGCCTAGGATAATACTCTTTTGGAGGGATTGAAATGTTCCTGGTTCCTTGTCCCATTAATAGCTATCTTTGGGAGAGCTGCAACATCCAGTTTCTCTTAAGAGTTGCTACCTTTGCATCCAATAAAGAAGGAATGGGAAAAACTGTAGAATTTGGGACCAGACTGGATAATAAGAAAACTATCTGAAGGGGGGTGTGAAAGTGTAACAAAGATGATGTAAGTATTTGGTAATTGGAATTCATCTCTCTTGGCAATAGGTAACTTCTCAGTGGAAAACCAGACTATGAATGTGTAGAAGTTGACTGTTTGTAGTAGTTTCTGACAAAGATAGCTGAGATAATGAAACAAATCTGAGTCTGTATCTAATGAGGATGCTTTTGTGTTAGACTATCATTTTACCTATACTTACCTAAGAGGCAATTATGTGAAGTGGATGTCTGAAGTATGCAGGAATAGTTCTGTAAATACATTTAAATGAACTGTAAAGATATTTAATAAATATAGTATTTATACTAACATGGTTTTAAAGTAATTGACTTCAAACTTATTTTCCATTTATGCAATAAGAGCCCTATTGTGTGTTGCAGAGGAGCTCAGCCACTGAGTCTCAGCTTTGGAGTGTGTCTATAAGATGTTTTATTTTTCACATGTTCCATTGTTCTAGACTTTTTATTTTCAATTTATTAAATCCTCTTCAGTAGTGAGACACCTATGCAAGCAATAGCAATCCTATAGTCCAGAGACGTCAGCCTTCTGAAGATCATGCTAGTTTGCATTACATACTGATAGACAAGTTCAAAGAACGCATTCCTTACATTGTTGAGAGCCTAACCTTTGCAATATCTGTACCTTAAAGAACTACCACCTAATAATCATTCCAATATAGTTGTGAACAGCCCTCTATCCAGCCATTTGGGTTACCTAAAAGCCAACTGTTTAAAACTGTTTCATATGTGCATAAAAGAGCTGTTTGTTCCAAAGTCTCCTCAGTCCTGTATTAGAACATAAACTACAATGCTCTGTTCTCTCACTCAGATGAATGGCACCAGACATTTCCCTTAGAGTGACTAAATTAACCATATTTATGGTAATACAGAAGAGGTCCACTCAGCTTTGCCAAACAGTCCCAGAGTACCAATTTTATTCCAAAATGTGTACATAAGGACTGTATAATGGCAAACGTTCATTACTTTTGGCATTTGGTAAAGATGCATTCTAAGAGAGTACACAAACCCCCACCCTCGATCAAAGTACAAGTCAAATGGAGTTGTTCTTTTGAGTTATTGAAAAGGCAGTCCTATGCCTGTTCTCATTCAGTGAAGCAATCTTGAGCAAAGAATGACAATGGTGAAGTCTGACTACTGTTTAATAGGTTGCTGTGGGTAACAGGCAGTTACCAGGATCAAACAACCAAACTCGTTCGGATTTCTTTGGTTTTTGGCAGATGAAGAATTACTAAGTTCTAAAATGAAACTTTTCTAATTCACCGCATCTTGTTCTATACTTCACAAAATGTGTCCTACAATATACAGGTCAATTAAATTAAAATACTTCTAATTTTAAAAAGATCTATTGAAAGGTGCTGTGGAAATGCAGACTGCAACCAGTTTTAAACCTAAATGCCAGTCTTGCAAATGTTACTGGCCATTTATTATAGCAATAAATGTCAGACTGTGCTAGAATTAGGGCTGTCGAGCAATTAAAAAAAATCACAATTAATCACACTGTTAATAGAAAACCATTTATTTAAATAGTTTTGGATGTTTTCTACCTTTTGTGGCAAATTGCCGATACTGTAATGCTGGGTCTCACGCTTTCTCTTCTTTGGGGAAGGTTCAGGGCGCCATTGCTTGCCTCTGAACTGATATTTTAATTACCCCTCTAGTGTCCTTGAGGAGGGGAGTGGAGAGGGAGGGACCTGGGCCCTGAGGTTTGTGGTGAACCACTTGAACTAGCGGCTACTTCCCTCTCCTGCCCTTCAGCTTGGGAAGGGGCTTCTTGCCCTCCTTTTACACAAGCCAGGTGCCCCTTACCTAGGGTTTCTTTTGGATTTCTCAGCCCACCACAACACTCCTCCAAACTTTCCTTTTGTCTCTCTTCTCAAACTGCTTCCTGCTCCAACTCCCACACTATCTGACTGAAGCAGGGGTTTTTATCGCATGACTGACTGCTGGTGCTCTAGTTAATCTATAGCAAACCTTCCTCCCCTTGCAGGGAATAAGGCTCCCTGCTAACACTCTCCTGCTGCCCTCTGGCCATGCTGTATTGCTCTTTTCAAATATTGATTTCAATTACAACACAGAACACAAAGTGTACAGTGCTCACTTTATTTTTATTACAAATATTTGCACTGTAAAAACCAAAAGAGAGTAATTTTCAATTCACCTAATGAGTACTGTAGTGCAATCTCTTTATCATGTGAAAATTGAACTTACAAATCTAGAATTATGTACAAAAAAACTACATTCAAAAATAAAACCATGTAAATCTTTAGAGCCTACTAGTCCACTCAATCCTACTTCTTGTTCAACCAATTGCTCAAACAAGTTTGTTTACATTTACAAGAAATAATGCTGCCCGCTTCTTATTTACAATGTCACCTGAAAGGTGGGAACAGGCATTCGCAAAGCACTGTTGTAGCTGGCATCGCAAGACATTTATGTACCAGATGCACTAGATTTGTATGTCCCTTCATGCTTCAACCACAGGACATGCGTCCATACTGATAATGGGTTCTTTCTGATAACCACCCAAAGCAGTGTAGATCGACGCATGTTCATTTTCATCATCAGTCAGATGCCACCAGCAGAAGGTTGATTTTCTTTTTTGGTGGTTTGTGTTCTGTAGTTTCTGCATTAGAGTATTGATCTTTTAAGACTTCTGAAAGCATGCTCCACACCTCATCCCTCTCAGATTTTGGAAAGCACTTCAGATTCTTAAACCTTGGGTTGAGTGAAGCTATCTCTAGAAATCTCACATTGGTATCTTCTGTGTTTTGTCAAATCTGCAGTTAAAGTGTTCTTAAAATGAACAACGTGCTGGGTCATCTGAGACTACTATAACATGAAATATATGGCAACATGTGGGTAAAACAGTAGGAAACATACAATTCTCCCCCAAGGAGTTCAGTCACAAATTTAATTCATTATTTTTTTAACGAGCATCATCTGCATGAAAGCATGTCCTCTGGAAGGGTGGCAGAAGCATAAAGGGGCATATGAATGTTTAGCATAACTGACACACAGATACCTTGTAACGCTGGCAACATAAGTGCCATGTGAACGCCTGTTCTCACTTTTAGGTGACAGTGTAAATAAGAAGCAGGCAGCATTATCTCCTGTAAATGTAAACAAACTTGTTTGTCTTAGCAATTTGTTGAACAAGAAAGTAGGACTGAGTGGACTAGTAGGCTCTATAAAGTTTTACATTGTTTTGTTTTTGAATGCAGTTATGTAACAAAAAATAATTTGAGTTGCACTTACATGATAAAAAGATTGCACTACAATACCTGTATGAGGTGAACTGAAAAATACGATTTCTTTTGTTTGCCATTTTAGTGTAAATATTTGTAATAAAAATAATAGAGTACTATCAACTTTGTGTACTGTGTAATTCAATATATTTGAAAATGTAGAAACATCCAAAAATATTTAATAAAATTCAATTGGACTTCAACTTTTTTGTTAGGGTTAGGGTTAATCGACAGCCCTAGCTAGAATGCATGGGTTTGCTCCCCCAGTACTTTGAATGTCACATGTCTATCCTTAATTCTCCTGGAGCAGTGTACACAGTAGTTCAAGTGACCTGTAACAGCTATGGTGCCTCTAGAACAGTGATTCTCAAACTGGGCTGAGACCCCAAATAGGACATAACACTGTTTTAATGGGGTTGCCAGGGCTGGTTTAGACTTGTTGGGGTTGGGGCCAAAGCCGGAGGGCTTCTGCCCTAGGTGGTGGAGCTCAGGTTACAAGCTCCCTGCCTGGGGCTGAAGCTCTTGGGGGTTTGGCTTTGCCCCTCCCACCCTGGGGTGGTAGGGCTCTGGCTTTGGGCCCCTGCCAATTGGGGCAGTGGGGCTCAGGCAGGTTCAGACTTCAGTCCCCTCTTCGGGGCTTGTGTAGTAATTTTTGTTGTCAGAAGGGGGTTGTGGTGCAATGAAGTTTGAGAACCCCTGCTCTAAAATACCACCCCTAACCCATTTTAGGGCTATCCTGTGTACCTGACAATCTAAGATTCTTAATCCAGCACTACACCAGTACTGAATTATGAAAATGAAAATTTCAACAACCGTTTCAAGATGACACATCCATACAACTGGCTGACATAGAATGGTTATGACAGAGAGTAAAACACTTGTGCTTAAAGCTTTATGGATGCATATTACATATTTGTTAAACTTCCACATAAGTTGGAATATAAAATATTTACATGTTTAACCTGTGACTATAACAGGAAATGATAAAACACCGGATCACTGAAGAGTTTTAACCAGTACCTTCGTGTATTTTTATTGCAGAAGAGGGAAACTGCACAATCAAACAAGCTCTGTTCACTTGAGAGCTTGAACCTCTAGCCGCCTTAGGTGTTAAACTCAAAATCACTAACACTAGTAGAAGGCTAGAAGATAAAATACAAATATCAACAGCAGTTTCTATTTACTGTTCTAATTTCTATGTAGTCTAAAAATAGTAGAAAACCCTAGGAAATTTCCATTACGGAAACGTTGCAACAAGTTTGTAAAATAGCCTGTAGCCATTTGTTATGCATGTAAAATACACTTTAATACCTAAAGAGAATGTAAACATCTGTGCAAACGTTGTACAGGCACTAGATATCCCTAGACAACTTGGGAGAGCTGCTCATTGTCAAAATCGTCTTCGGCATCACTAGCTGTGGCCAAACTATGGAGTGTGTGGCTGATGACATCTTGCTCCTTAAGTGAAACTGCTCCAAAGAAAAGTGAATGAAACTGGAAAATGCAATATTTAATAAAGTGAGTTTCTGTACATACAAAATATTCCTGGGATTTTTTTTACTGCTGATTAAGTCTTTTTGCAAGCACATTATTTAATGGGAAAAAAAAAAAGGAACCAATGTAGACTAACGAACACCTTTGGCATCTACATATATTTCCAGCTGTCATTAGGTGTACCAGTGTATGGTAATTTGCCAACTGATTTAATTGCAATCACTGTAATTCTGTATTTAAAGCAAATTTGAAAGTCTAGATATGGGAAAACAGTTAGACCTATACATAAGGCTGCCTCAGAGGTTTGAATTTAACAGGAAAGATGTAAATATTTAAATCCTAAATATTTAAAATATTACTACATAAATGAAACAGCAGAGATTATGCTTATCTGCAGCTATGGTATGCCTAGGACAGTTTTTGAATATACAGCACTCCTACATATACACTTTATGTACGGTAGATGGAAATGAAGAAGCCATTGCCAGACCTGGTCTTCCCAACCCTCTGGAAACAGGTTGGAAGCAGCTACTGCTAAACCTTTTTAGAAGGGTAGAAAGGAAAGGATCAGATGGAAGAAGAAATAACTGACAAGCCGCCACTCCTCAACAAGAGGAGAGAAGCAGCTCATACTATAAGCAAGCACATCTGCCATTTTTTTAAAAGACATCTGCTGATGCCCTGGATTTTACTGCTGCATCTTCAGACACTACTTTAACAGGTAGTGATAATCGTGGAGCCTTCTACTGCCCTAAAGTAGACACTGAAAAGGCTCTGTGGGCAGGTGTTTGCTGGCTTGTATGTGTTCCTGTGTGGGTTCTCTGGGGGGGAGGGGGCAGGGCAAACAGGTCAGAGCATGAGGTGGGGGTAATAGGAAGCAAACAGGTGTCCTCTAAGGGGTGGAGGAGGAAGAATTGGGCTCAAATCCTGGTCTGAGTAGGAAGGGAGGAAAATAACTAATAAATCCAAGAGGAAACATGGACTTTTAATTTTAAATTTTTTTCATATTCATGTCTCAATACATACCTATTCAACTTGATTAAATAGTCACTCAAACAACAGTAAGATTGCTCAAAAGCACTGAACTGTGACCATGTTGGTCCATGGAAACCAGCAAGCACCCACATGCACAAATTTACTTAAGTGTGGGAGTTGGAGGAAAACTAAAGAAGGAAGGATTATGGCTCAGGAGCAAGCATAGAGCTGGAAATACTGGTTTCTAATACCAGTTCAACTATAGAGAGGCTCTGGACAAGTCACGTTCCCTCTGTAAAATGGGGACAATACCAGGTGTTAGTGGCTGTTCAGCAATAAGTATTACAAGAGAAAAATTTGATTTGAAAAGACTTTGGATTTTATGTTTAAGATAATAGAGATAAAGCTAGTTTAAAAATACAATAGTTAAAATATTCCTTTACAGATTAAGCTCTTTTTAGAACTTGACCAGATATGAAATGACTTTTTAGGAGATTCAGTCTCCAGCCAGTTAGATTTATTTGTGCTGGTTTCCAATGTAGCTTTTACTTTACTGTCACCTTAACTAAAGCATACTCTCAAATCCATAAAGCAATAGGCATCACACAAAACTCACTATTTCTCAAGATAGCTATAGGTAAGACTTGGTGGATTGCATAGGAATGTACCTGTTACAGGAAGAAAAAATTCTAGTTCTTTATGACGGAAGAACCTCAAAAAGTGAATCAAGCATAAACTGAGCCAGTGATATCAGATGTACTCTATGTAAAACCTGAAATATCCCATTCATCAAAAGCAGGGCTCTGTTGAATTCCACAACTCCATAGCTGTGACATCTATAATTTTTCCATGATGATATGGAGGTCAGTGTTTTGCTGCAAAATTTGCAATTTTGCTGAAACCTATAGTCTGTTATCTTGTTCTGTCTTCTTGCTTTACCAGGGCTGCCTGTTGCTCTTTAGCTTTCCTCACAAGAGGAGTTAATTGGTTTATAGTGCTTGCTGTCTGTAGGATTGTATAGACCGTTGGGGGTGGGGTGGAGTGGTCCTCTAGTAGCCAGAACTGGAGTTCAGTTTGCAACTACGGCATGGAGGCAGCCACAGAATAGCCCCACTTAGCTGCTTATATCTGGAGAACAGCACAACAGCTAAGGTCTGAGGAATCAGGCAGATACGCCACTGATGCAGTTACAAGCCAACCCACCTCTGCCGCAACTCCCTGGCACACAATGGAAGGAAAGATGCTGACCTGGACTCCTACAGCACAGAATGGGAACTTGGGAAGTACAGCATAGCAAAAAATCCTCACTCCAAAAAAATCCTGGTAAAAATAATTCTGTGGTGGATGAACTTTAGGTAGGTGTGAAGGGAAGGAGAATAAAGGGCATTGTGGGGCAGTAGACTGAAATAACATGGCCACGGAATTTGGGTCCATTGTACTGCAAAGTACATGGGGACCAGTCTATAGGGGAACTGTTTAATTGTAGATTCCACAAATATTGAAAATCATACTGTTGCACTGAACTTGACTGACAGCAATTTATATAGAACTGAACACTGCTGTGGTAAATGAAGCTACATTTAGTAACTAAACAATACTAGTTTAAAGTATTATTTTGCTGTCTGGGCAAAACTCATTTTTCTTTAGCTTACAATGTAGATTTGATTTGGAATTATTCTTACCTTGCACTGATCAGAATATGAGGGTACTACTTCCTCCACAATTTTAATGTCACCTGCTGCACTCATGTCCAATACTTCTATGTTGTTCATGTCTTTTTTTGAGATTATGGGAATAATATCATCTCCTTTTGATAGAGGTTTCCTACACTCTACAGGTAACTTTGTGTTGCTATGTGCTCTTTCAGTCCAACAAGGCTTTTTTGAAGCTATTGTTTCTGTATTACTATTATTATCTGCAGAGTTGTTTGAGACATTTTCAACATTATCTGCATGGGCCTTCATCAAGGTAGGCCTGAGGGATTAACAGACACGTTAGTAACCTGACTTTGGATGTCTTACTAGATAAATAATAAAACCATATAAATAAATAGATATTACAAATGGCTAATGAAAAGCATGATGACTCTAGAACTAGGCTTTCATCTAGTGTGATCTTTCTCCCTAGCTAAGCTTCATGGATTCCAGGCAAAACTGACAGTAGTAAGAGTGCCCCTGTTTGTTCTGCTGAAAATCCCTGATGCTGGCTCCTCTTGTACTCCTAAGGAAAGGGTATTGCACCAGTCCATTTCATGAACCTGAAGCATGTGTTTGAGAAGGTAATGTAAATCTACAAAAAGCCATTCCCACAAACTAGAAATAGGGAGAGATCTGAAAAGGCAATGAGAAAGATGAAACAGGCAACTCAAACAATCTTTTATACACATATTGGCTGTCAGAAATTCTGGTGACAAGTGCCACTATAGTGTAGGAAAGATAGATATGTACTCTGGATAGGAGAGGCAGCAAGTAGGAAAGAGTGTGTCCTACCCTCATAATTGGTGCACTGTCTTGGGTCTCAAGTTGTCATACCAGCTCTTCATCTTGTGATCAGGCTCCTTAATCTGAACCTGATCGTCCTTTTAACCGAGTAAAACATCTCACTTGGGTGCAGATGCCCTAATATGAGTTTTCATAGCAATGAATGCTGTAGAAGAACCAGTACATCTTTTCCCTCCCACCTCAAATCTAACATAATTGGAAATTGCAAAAAAGGACAATGGATGTTCAACATTTAGGAGCAGCATATCAAAACAATCCTAAATCCTGCATTACCTTTTCTGTCTTTGTGAAAGGCATAGAGATTGCTGAGAGGATTCCCTATTTTCAATGTCAGCTAATGTAGCCAAAACAAAGCTGGCTTCTACCATCATGTCCTCAATACTGAAAGCAATTGGTCTAAAAATGTAAAATCAGAGACTGAATTGTATGCGTAAACATATATCTGTGGGGGGGGAGGAAGGAGGCTAGTTCACATACTTCTACAGATATATATAGAGAGAGAGAGAGGGAGAGAGACACACACACATAAAGATGCTTGGTATAGAGAATATTTCTATTCACTACTTATTTAAGAAACATGAGAAACTTCTTTGTTTCCCATTACAGCTTTATATACTGCAGTGAGTACATACTATGGAATTTTGTGCTTAAAATAATTTAGTACCAAAGGTGCTTTCACACTTGTGGACAAGTGCTCAAAGTTCAGATTTAAATAAATTGTTTCCCTAACTGTTCCCAGAAAAGGAAACTGATAGCCTGATATTCAGAGGTGTACTGAGCACCTGAAGTTTCCCTTGAGTTCAGTGGGATGTGTGGGTGCTCAGCAATCCAGAAAAATCAGACAAATTATGTTTTGCATAAGGTCTATCATATAAAAGTAAGCTCCTTTAAATCTGTTAACAAACTATTCAACTTTTGTATTACCGTGGTTAATTACAAATCCAGCTCTTAATAAGTGAATGCTATTGGTTATTTTAAAGGGGAACCACTTTATTGATATACAGTAGAACCTCAAAGTTATGAACACCAGAGTTACGAACTGACCAGTTAACTAAACACCTTGTTTGGAACCGGAAGTATGCAAACAGGTAGCAGCAGATACAAAAAAAGCAAATACAGTACAGTATTGTGATAAGCATAAACTACTGAAAAATAAAGGGAAAGTTTAAAATAAAGATTTGACAAGGTAAAGAAACTGTTTTTGGTGCTTGTTTCATTTAAATTAAGATGGTTAAAAGCAGCATTTTTCTTCTGCATAGTAAAGTTTCAAAGCTATATTAAGTCAATGTTCAGTTATAAACTTTTGAAAGAACATCATTTTGTTTAGAGTTATGAACATTTCAGAGTTACAAACAACCTCCATTCCCGAGGTGTTCATAAATCTGAGGTTCCACTGTAATGGCTAAATATTACTCATAAACCAGACTGCAGATGAAAATTGAATGCGGAGCTGTTACTAAAATACTACTATACAGTTAGGTTCCCAAAAACTTACTTTCCAGACACATCAAAATGAATTGAGACACTAGCGCTAGTAGCCTCTGCAAATCCTAGTAGACCCTACAAATGGAAGAGAAAGGATTATTAAAGTATCTTAAAACACAAATATTAAACACTACATTTTCCTTTACATTATTCCCATGGATTAATCTTCATGGATTAGGGATACCAATCTACTGTTACATGTATACATTCTTGCCTTCTATGCCATGAGATTTTCCCAGAGATAATATTTTCCACATCTAGTATGAGATGCATTATTATAGCTATAGATTATAAAATCTTAAATACATGTATAATAAATTAATTTTTACTCAAACCTCAAGCTTTTACTAACAAAATCCTCACTTCCCTGTTCCCCACCATACTGTCAGAAGGTAAAGCTCCAGTGCTAAAAGGAAGCCTGCTTTTATGGCTAAAACTCACTCAGGTAGTAAATACCACTGTGCATGTCAGACATGTAAAACAGCTGCCTCAGTGAGAGTCCTGCAGCGCCATAGTTAAACATTATATATACTACACAAATATCCTATTATCAAGAACATTTTATATGTATCTTTACCCTCAGTTCTTTAAGGCAAAATGTTACTTCAGAGTCTACTCCAATTTGAAAGTAGTCAAATTCATCTGGATTAAGATGTATTTTAGTGTGCATTGCCTTTGAAAAATCTGTTAAAAAATTACAAGAAAGGCAAGGATTAAAAACAGAGGGTGAAATTCTAGCCCCAGTAAGTCAGTGGGGCCATGACTGCATTCACAGGCCCTGAAACTAGATGTCTTTTGAACCAGCAATTGTAAAAGTCTAACAAATAACTTATAAATATGTATACGAGTATTTATTGTAAATATACAGGAAATCCTCACTCAAGTCCTCCCGATTAACGTTGTGTTGATGTTAAATTGCTGATCAATTAGGGAACATGCTCATTTAAAGTTGTGAGAAATGCTCCCTTCTAACGTCTTTGGCAGCCACTTGTTTTATCCACTGCTTGCAGGAAGAGCAGCCCATTGCAGCTAGCTGGTGGGTGGTTGGAACCAGGGTGGACCAGCAGCCCCCCATCAGCTCCCCATTCTCCTAAGTTCCCTGTGCAGCAGCTTCCCAGCAGGTTAGCAAGCGCAGCTGTCCCTCCCCGCCACTGCCATGTGCTGCTCCTGCCCTTTGCTTCCGAGCTGCTCCCTGAGCCTCCTGCTTGCTGTATGACTGGAGGAGGGCTAATGTCAGGGTGTCTCCCCCTCCCCCCTGCTCCTGCACCCTGCTTACCCCTTCTTCCATAGACCAGAGGGGGGATGAGGGAGCTTGTAGGCAGTAGATATGGGCTCAGGTCTCAGCAAGCTGATTTAATTAACAAGGCAGTGTACTTAAGCCTGGGGTCAGCTACTTAAAGGGAAAATGCACATTTTTTCTTTCACACACAGGGTGTGGGTCTCTGCCCTCCCTCCTTTCCTGCTGCCTTGTATAGCGTCGTGAGAGTTAACCCTTGAGGGCTCAGTCAATTGCTAGTTCATTTAGCAGTAAGGCATTCCCTGGGAAATATCCCACCCTCTGACTCTTCCACCTCAACCAAGCTTCACAATCATCATCACTGTGTACCAGTATTAAATTGTTTGTTTAAAACATACTCTGTGTGTGTGTGTGTGTGTGTGTGTGTGTGTGTGTGTGTGTGTGTGTGTGTGTGTGTGTGTGTGTGTGTACACACACACACACACACACACACACATAGTCTTTTGTCTGGTGAAAAAATTTCCCTGGAACCTAAACCCCTCATTTACATTAATTCTTTTTTTCAGGAACATAACTACAACATTAAGTGAGGAGTTACTGCATACTGATTCTGATATTGATAATTATGAAATAATATCAGTCAAAATATTTACAACTGTTATCTTCCAAGAGTAACCCTACTATCACAATTACAGTGGAAAACAGTATATTAGAAAAAAATAGAATAATTCCATCTAATCACAAAGAAGAGTAAATCACTTTTTAAACTAATTTTAAGTTTATCAAACAACTAAAAATAATTAACAATCAAACTGGAAGTTACTGTCTTGACAATGTCATGAGGAAGACTGGAATCCAGAAAATTAAGTCTCATTTAAGAGAGCTGTAAATCAGATGTCAAAGTTCTTTTAGGTAAAATATTCTTGAAATGATTTAGTTAATGTAATGGTTTCTCTAACCATTTTTTAAAACTATTTAAATTCTAGCATTTACCCTGTAACCTAGAAGTTAAAGACAAATATTTTTGATTATTTAAGTTAGCTTAAGATGACTATTACATTAAATAAAGCATTTAAAAATATTACTTAGAACAACTTCTAATGGTGATTTCCAATTATTTTTAATACACCCTACATTTTTTTCATCCGATGGTTTCACCATGAAGTCCCTTGTGCAAGTCCCACTGATTTCAGTGTTGATAAGGTGTTCAGTATTCAGCAGCTGTATTCAGCAGCTTTTATTTAAGAGTTTATTTTAAAATGTAAACATTCATATGGAGGCAATTTTTATGGTGCATTTTTTTTAAATAGCTGTCAACTATGATTAAGTCTATCTGAAGTATAAAAGGCCAAAAAGTTAGATTTTTGTTTAGATTCTGTTTCCTAATTTTTTTAACAAAATAGTCTTTCACTGACATTGTACAATTGATATAAACAAGGAAAAATATTATGCAGTTCATTTTTAAGCATTATATCATTTATAATGAACACTGCAATTCTCTTAGTTTCTGTAAGAATGAAATGTTCTTCACTCATGGGTGCACATCTTTGAAGAGGTGCAGAAAGAAAATATAAAGACATTTTTATTATGTGTGTGTGAGAGTCTCAGAGAGGTGCAGAACATATTAAAGCAGTATGAATAGTGAACTCCTGTGGAAACCAAACTCTTTCAAAGTTAACTGGCTAACAGAACAGTACTATAAATTACTCCCAGTCTCAAGTCTTTTAGTCTTCCTGTTGGAATTTTCTTCTCTTAACCTCCATCCATGCACAGTTGAACATGCAACAATAACCCTGTAGTGTTCTATAAGGTAGAAGAACCACAATTAGATTGCCAACTCACAAAATGTAGGACCTATACTAAGCAAATGAAGGCTGGTCTAGGGAGGAGGTGTCATCCCTTCCTTCTCCGTCTCCAACACCAGGCCACTTTTCAGGGTTTATTTTTTCTATAGACATCCAAACCACCACTAAATCACATATTCAAAGGTATAAATATTGCTTTGGTTGCACAAGTTTATATATAGAATGTGGCTTAATATGTTCTATTAAGCAAATGTTTTATAATACCAACAAAAAAAAAAAGTACTACGTCTCCTTTGTCCCTCCCTTCTTTCTCTTCCTACTCTCCTCTTTTAGTTCTGTTTCTTGATGAATCTTTATGCAGTTTTTTTCTCAAATTACTCATCCTCTTTAAATGTATGCGTGTTTCTAAAAATGTCTCCTTCTTGAAGATGTAATCTGTTTTCTCTTCTCTGTTTCACACTCTGCTCCATTTCTACTACTTGAGCCTCTCTGCCCTCCCTTTCTATAGCCTTTCCTCACACCAGTCCATACACCCCCCCCCACCTGCTTGCAAAAGCATCTTTTTCCTTAACTGAACTACCATCAAACTGGACCACTTCAGGAAGGATGCAAAAGCGTGGGGTCTTACTCTTCAAATGTAGTGGCAAGTGTTTCACATGAGGCAACCGGTGACAAAGTACATTTATAGGTGTCTCCCTCAAAATGTGTATGAGTTGATTACACCATTGTAAAACTGTATTATAGCATCACTTTCTGGTGCCGTGCACAAAAACACTATCCTTTAGAAACAGAGTTATATCTTCAAAATACTTCCAAATCAGATGTCAGGAAAACACTCTCTCCATCTTATAGTCTCATACATTAGTGCACAACATAACACTACTAGATCAGCTAAAATGTAATATTGCTGTCATACATTAACTTTTAGAAATATGCTCACTGCTGATGATGGCCATTACAATGATGTTATTTATGTTTAAATATTTATCTCCTTTTTAAATACAAAATTCTCCTCCTCTCCCAGTTTGTTGCTGTTTCTTTACAGCTATCGCAGAATAACGATCTCAGTTCAAGCCTGCAGCAAATTGCATAATTTTAGCTCAATGTACTGCTCTGGCTGGCATCTACTATTGATACCAAAAAAGTCTAACTGATGCACCAGTACAGGTTTCCTCAAAAACTTTTAAGGGTTACAGTTCTATTTTTAATTTTCTATTCTGGCATGTTCTTTGACCTGAAACCCTATGCACACCTTTAGCTTCATTTAAGATATCTAAATAATCAGTTTAACTTTCAGCCATGTGATATCTTTTCCCACCATGATGCAAAGTTATTTATTTCAATGGTTTTAAAGCACCCTTATCCTTCAAAAATATTGTGAATTAATTCTTACCAATTTCTTCCTCAGTGTAACTCTTGAAACAAACTTTCATTGGTGTAACAGCTACAGTTACTTCCTCTTGATAGGTTGGAAAATGAATCATTATATCAGTCAGCAGCCTAAGAAATTTTGTATAGCATGTTAAGATTAATTTAGACAACAAATTACTATCTATTCACATTAGTAACAAAAATTAGTGTCACTTTGCCATAAGAGCTGGAAACGTTTAAAGAGAAAATACAGATTGTTGTGTATTATCCCCCCTTTTAAATGTGATTTAAGTGTATTTTCTTTTCTTTTAGTATATGATTATGATTTTATATATTATGCTTCAATAATGTATAATAATTGTATTTTAATCTAACAGTACCGTTAAACAGTTAATATCTAATTATCATGATAATTATGACAATCTTAATGTGGTTCTGTCTTCCTTTTAGTATTAATATATCAAGAGCCAAATAAACATTTTAGATACATTTGCCATTATAATTTACATTTATGCATCACAAATTTCAGTAGACTCCAGCAGCATTATTTTTACTTTGTTCATAAATTTCAGGTGATGGAAAAGCAAAATTATTGCATTAAATGTTGTTTACTACAGACAAACAGGTTCAATTGATGGCTGTCTTTCAACTGATGGCTGTCTTTCCATATACTGATTGCCAAAAGAAATACATTGATCATTCTTTTCCCAAGGAATCCTGTCATATCTGCTCCAACAACCAAAAGGCTTTGTGTTGTAGTTGTGGCAACTCTCTCTCCAGAAGAGGAAGGCTGGGACAGAGCTCTCTCCAAAACCCCTCAACATTGCTTCCTGAGTTGATGTGTTGTGAGTAATCTCATTAAGTTGAACAATAGAATGTAAGTACTTCAGAGCAATTACCCTCTTTTTACTGAATATCTGTATAGTCTATATAACAATGGAGCACGGAGCCTTGACTAGTGTCCCTAGGACCTACTGCAATATAGAAACTAAGGCCATGGCTACACTGGCACTTTACAGCACTGCAACTTTTGCGCTCAGGGGTGTGAAAAAACACCCCCCTGAGCGCTGCAAGATACAGCGCTGTAAAGCCTCAGGCCATGTCTACATCTAAAATTTTGCAGCGCTGGTTGTTACAGCTGTATTAGTACAGCTGTATAGGGCCAGCGCTGCAGAGTGGCCACACTTACAGCAACCAGCGCTGCAAGTGGTGTTAGATGTGGCCACACTGCAGCGCTGTTGGGCGGCTTCAAGGGGGGTTCCGGGAACGCGAGAGCAAACCGGGGAAGGAGACCAGCTTCGCCGCGGTTTGCTCTCGCGTTCCCGGAGCCACCCTGCAAACCGCAGGGAAGGAGACCTGCTTGCTCGGGGTTCCGGGAACGAGAGAGCAAGCCGGGGAAGGAGACCAGCTTCGCCGCGGTTTGCTCTCTCGTTCCCGGAATCCCGAGCAAGCAGGTCTCCTTCCCTGCGGTTTGCAGGGTGGCTCCGGGAACGAGAGAGCAAACCGCGGCGAAGCTGGTCTCCTTTCCCGGTTTGCTCTCTCGTTCCCCGAACCGCCGAGCAAGCAGGTCTCCTTCCCTGCGGTTTGCAGGGTGGCTCCGGGAACGCGAGAGCAAACCGCGGCGAAGCTGGTCTCCTTTCCCGGTTTGCTCTCTCGTTCCCCGAACCGCCGAGCAAGCGGTTCTCCTTCCCTGCGGTTTGCAGGGTGGCTCCGGGAACGAGAGAGCAAACCGGGAAAGGAGACCAGCTTCGCCGCGGTTTGCTCTCGCGTTCCCGGAGCCACCCTGCAAACCGCAGGGAAGGAGACCTGCTTGCTCGGGGTTCCGGGAACGAGAGAGCAAACCGGGAAAGGAGACCAGCTTGATTACCAGAGGCTTCCTCCTTCCACGGAGGTCAAGAAAAGCGCTGGTAAGTGTCTACATTGGATTACCAGCGCTGGATCACCAGCGCTGGATCCTCTACACCCGAGACAAAACGGGAGTACGGCCAGCGCTGCAAACAGGGAGTTGCAGCGCTGGTGATGCCCTGCAGATGTGTACACCTTCAAAGTTGCAGCGCTGTAACTCCCTCACCAGCGCTGCAACTTTCTGATGTAGACAAGCCCTCAGTGTAATCAGTGCTGCAGCGCTGGGAGCACGGCTCCCAGTGCTGCAAGCTACACCCGTAAGGGATGTGGTTTACATGCAGCGCTGGGAGAGCTCTCTCCCAGCGCTGGCGCTCTGACTACACTCACACTTCAAAGCGCTGCGGCAGTGCCTTGAAATTTCAACTGTAGCCATACCCTAAGTGGGCAAAAATCCAAGACCACTTCTGTCATGGTATAATTCCCCACTCTGAACCTTAGCCTCCAAAAGATGGGGTACCAGCATGAATTCCTCTAAGCTCAATTACCAGCTTAGTACTCGTAGCGCTGCCACCAACCAGGAATTCCATGCCTGGTACACTCCGGTCCCCAAATACACATTTGAACTCCTTCCAGCCAAATACACATTTGCAAATAAAGAAAACAACCATAAGCCTAACTCGTTTTATCTACCTAGTACTCACTATTCTGAACTTATAAGAGCCTGTATTGGAGAGATTGGAGAGAAACCTGGTTGCACGTCTGGTCCCTCTGAGCCCCCAGAGTGAACAACAACCAAATTCTAACAGCACACACAAAACTTCCCTCCCTCAAGATGTGAAAGTATCCTGTCCCCTGATTGGTCCTCTGGTCAGGTGACAGCCAGGCTCACAGATCTTGTTAATCCTTTACAGGCAAAAGAAATATGAAGTACTTCTGTTCTATTAACTCTTACTTATCTGTTTATGACAACTCCCCTTTCTCCTTTTTTTACATTGAGAATGATTGCTCCCAAATCATAAGTAAAAAAAAAAAAAAGATCCATGATAGAAGATATTTTATGCAAGGCAGAGAATTATTAAGACCCTTAAAAGTATTCCTTATTGTGTAGCCTATCATGACAGTATCAACTTCTTGATATTTAAAAAAAAGATGACCTCTTACTTTACATCCTTGTTACTGTTCTTTTTTTAAAAAAGTAAAGTGTGACAGTTTTTCCAGCTTGGCAAAAACATATCTCTTTTACATCATGAACTGCTTCAATTTTTAAAAATAGGTTAATGACAAATTTCATGGATGTTTACCAATTTGTCAACTCTATTGAATTAATGTTTAATTTAAAAAAAAGTCTACTCTGCACATACTGGTGTTCAGAGTCATGCTATAGGTAAAATTATAAATATTTATAAATAGTTGGCTTTCACATGATGTGTACCCAGTCACTTCCTACTGTGAGCTTTGCACGAAGTCTTTAAAAATACTTATTTCAATTATAAAAACAATATAAGGTAAAGTCTGTTTTGTGGCTTTACAGACTTCTATTTCTATAAAACAATGAAACTGAGATAGGGAAAACAGGGAATTTAGACACATTATCTATTAAAATTAATGGAAGATATGGACCTAAATCCCCTAGACTGTTTTTGAAATGCTATTAACTTAAATATTTAAAAATACTGGAAGAACTGTAGCTGTTTATGTCAAGCATTCAAAATGGTAGTGATGTGCTTTTATCACAAATGATATTAAGGAGGATCTTCCAACCTGCTTATGCAGCTGTTGTCTTGTTACCAAATTAAAAGATGATAATATCATCTTGTTTTCCTACAGCATTTTCAATCTGAAGATCTGAAAGCTCTTTACAAATAGTAATTAATTAATACTTTTAAGAATGCTATGTGTTGGGTAAATATTATTACCCTCATTTTACAGATGAGGAAACTGAGGAACAAAGATACAGGATCCTATTCAGTGTACACTGCAGTCAGTGGAAAGACTCTCAATGACTTTGATGGATATTGGATCAAGACAGAGCTTGCTACAAAACTCAGTTTGTCTGTCTTCAAGTCCTGTATTTAAGCACACTAAGAAGCAGCTAATACGTTCCAGAATGTCACTGGCATGATCTCTGAAAAACAGCAATTTTGTCAATATAAGACCAATCGAGATATAACTTTGTCAGGCTAATATTATTTTGTATAGGTAAATACTTTTAAAACCCATATATACTTTTAATGGCTACAGGAACAGACTGCTTTTGTTCACTGTTCTAGAATTTGCTTTTCACAAAACTAGCTAAAATCTTTCTATATATGTTCAGTTGTCATGGCACGTTTAAGAACTGTACTTTTAGCACCTTCACAATGCTTGTTCCAAACTTCACTGTCCCACTGGTAAAAATATTTAGCTTTTTTCTACTTATGCTAATGTGATCATTGGATTTTTTTCCTGACTTGTGCTAAAACCAACTATACACAAAAAGCCAATGAACAATTTAAAACCTTTCTATCTTCATACCACAACAAAGGCCTAATTCAAAGCCCAATAAAGTAAATGAAAGGACTTCTATTGACTTCAGTGCACTTTGGATCATGCTTTAAATCTCTGAGGTATCTTCTCAAGACATATTCTCCCTGACTGCAGCTCTTGGTTCTGACCAAGTAACTGGGATATCTTCCATGTATCTTAGCTCCCTTTGTACACTAGAAAATATGCCTGCCTGATGTACAAATATGTATTAGACAAAGACTATTAGATATTAAATAATCCTTTAATTATAGCATTTGCACCTGCAGCAACTGACCTGTTGTTGCTAACCTCAGTTTGAAAACTATATCTTTTGCGAATTAACAATTAAACTGCTGAAAGCAGGGAGCACTTAAAAAAAAAATCCTAAAAAGAGAGCAATGTTTCAGCGAACAGCGTAGAAAGGTTTGGCATATATATGTTTGTGATACTACTGCTGTTTTTACTAAATGTCCAAATACTTCCTAACTAATGATGACTTCTCCCAAAAGCAATATTAAACAAAAGATTTCAAACTTCAGAAGAGTGGCTTTAAAAAAAACCTACAGATAAGAACTATTTCTTTATTTGGAAGAATTGACTGAGACAAGTAAGATGGCATGTCAAAATCCCTGATATTTTCAAGTGCATAGTATAATTACTTCTGTGCAGTAACCAATGTATATTATAGCACGCAGTGTTGTTGATATTACCTCAACCACCTCGTCCCTCTAATGGGTATTATAGAAAGGTTGATATTTAATTTTGAATTGGTAACCATTATATAAATATGTTTTTGCTATAACATTCTACTGCTTATATTCTTAATGGTAATTTTCAATAATAAGGTCTTTGCAAACAAGACTTTGTGAGAGAAAATCAGTGTACTCTGCTGTTTGGTAACTTTTTTGTTATTTTTCCTGTTTCAAAATATGAAATGCAAGTGCTTTGCTATCATTTAGTGTTACTGTAGCACCATGATTAAATATTTCATATCTTCTCCTGAACAGGGGGAGTAGTGTAGCTGCCACAATCAGGATTTTAATTGCCAAGAGTAATACTCAGAATATGACATATACCTCAGTTCCCTTCACCAGAAGTAGTGGTAAAAGAACACCTGTTTCACAAAAGTTCCAGTAATCTCTCCCCTATGCCAATATTTAATGTATTTACTGTGAATATATAACATATAATATACAATTATCAATAATGCTAAAGGATGGTTAAGGTGAGAGAAGTTTACTATGTAAACATTAAACCTTCTTACTCAACAGCAATGTTGAATATATACAGTCAAAGCTTATTTTTTGTACAAAAATTAATTTTTACTATCTTTTACCTTTGTTAATGCTGCCACCAGGGAAGAAGAACGTGATTCGTATCTAACACATTCATCATCACCAACAAAATTGTCAACTAAGTTCAGTTTTAGAATCTTTATAATAGCAATAATGCAGGAGCCAAAATAACCAGCTCAATTTTCAGACTTCAGGTGGAGTTTGCAACAATGACAGTCAGACAATCATAATTTTCTTTGTTAAATTGAGCAAATTTAGTCTAGAAGTCATGGAGAGACAATAAATGTTGAATCCCATGCTTATTGCAGAAAGCCACTTTTCAGAGTAGAACTGCACTGTAAGTAGCTATTATAAATGTTGTAATTTTACCTTTAGATCCCTTTGTCTAAGCACAACTTCAGTATTTATTATATTCTGTAGGAGCTTCTGAAAGCTGCTAGTTATACATTATCAACTTTACTCAAAGCTGGATTAATGGCAGGGCTGATGCAGCCATGACCTAAGGTCCCCAAGATGTTGTATTATTTAGTATAGTAGTGTGAAACTAATCAAACATTGGTTATTGCTATGTGACATTTAGGTGCCCAAAATATGTTCTGTTCATTCCTGATTCTCTTAATTGGACTCTGAGTGCACTACTTTCTCCTATATTTTTTCTAAAACAAAGAATATATTTAATTAATTACCTTGATTGGATCTTCAGTACATTAGGACACATATGCCTTGAAAAAACAGCTTGTAAAGGTTCACTTTCATGAAAAGCCAGGTTATAAGTTTTTACAATACCTAAAGATATAGCATAGGTGTAGAAATTAACATATGTTTGCATGTTATCTTAAACTTAACAAATTTAAATTAACATTTTCATTAATCTCTGTAAAAAAAAAACACAACAACCCAACAAAGGTCTCATTCTGCCCTGTGTGGGAATAGCTTGCCTAAGTATAGGAAACTTCATGAATTTTAACTCAGTTTCCTAGGAATACTTTCATCATGAAAAAAGCTGAAGGTTCCACTTCCAAAACTTGTGGTTCTCAAGAGTTCTCTGCGAATCTCAGGTGACCCGTAAGAACATAGGGTCAGGCATGTTAGTTCCCAGAAAGTACATTTGGTGTTTGGGGTGTAAAAGAAAGGCAGAGTGGTTGGCTGGTATAATAATAATGAAAAAAAAATCTATAAACATTTACTGAATAGCTATCTTAATTACCATCTACTATGGCATACAAGTATACCAAATACTCTGAGGCTTAGGTTTTATGAAAGATGGTGTTTAATGCTCTGTGGTGGATATGGAGAGATGTCACAGGCTATCAATGTATGTGTCAGGTTCTCTTTACTCCACTATTCAAATTAATAATTTGTATTAATAAAAACATGAAAGTTTATCAAATTAATAACCTTTTGCTCTCAGGTCCTCTGTACATATATAGCAAGTTTAAAAAAATACAAACAAAATTTAAAACAAATTTTAAAAAGGGAAAATTATATACTATTACATTTTTCCAAATACACCTCTAAAATGCAAACTTTCAAAATTAAATGTAACCCAAACAACAAATGGCAAAAAAATCTGTTATTTCAGGGGAGCACACACATTAAGCTAGCACTAAATCAAACTTGTTGCCTTGAGCCTTAATACATTGTTTCCGCTTATTAATACAAAAAAGTATGTTTCAAATATTAGAAAATGCATTATGTACCATACTGGCAGAAATAATTACAATGGTACTTTAAGGGTTTATTTTCCAGCAGAAAGTGATTGTGCATCACTGTCTTCTACTGGACAGAATATGTCAGACCTGTTATAAATTCACAGAACCATATAACTTAGAGATGGAAAAGACTGATTAGATCTAGTCCATCTAACTGCCAAAACAGGTGTTTTCCCCTATAATACATTTTCAGTATTTTTTCCCACTTAGTTTTTAAATGTGCATGCAGTAAAGCATTCACTACTTCCCTGAGGAAACTATTCCACTATTATACAGTAGCTCCTCGCTTAACGTTGTAGTTATGTTCCTGAAAAATGCAACTTTAAGCGAAACAATGTTAAGCAAATCCAATTTCCCCATCAGAATTAATGTAAATGGGGGTGTTAGGTTCTAGGGAATTTTTTTCACCAGACAAAATCTCTCTCTCTCTCTCTCTCTCTGTATATATATGTATACAGACACACACACACAGTATAAGCTTTAAACAAACAATTTAATACTGTATACAGCAATGATTCTGAAGCTTGGTTGAAGTGAAGTTAGAGGGTGGGATATTTCCCAGGGAATGCCTTACTGCTAAATGAACTAGCATTCCACTAAGCCCTCAAGGGTTAACCCGTTGTTAATGTAGCCTCACACTCTACAAGGCAGCACTAATGGAGGGAGGGGAGACAGCATGTCAGACAGACACACATACACCCTGTGTGTGGGAGAGAGGGAGAGATGTGCGTTGCCCCTTTAAAAATGCTGATACCACATTCTAAGTGCATTGCTGTTTTAACCTTATTCCCAGATTCTGGACCTTAGCGTCCAAAATATGGGGGTTAGCATGAAAACCTCCAAGCTTAGTTACCAGCTTGGACCTGGTACTGCTGCCACCACCCAAAAAATTAGAGTGTTTTGGGGCACTCTGGTCCCACTGAAAAACCTTCCCTGGGGACCCCAAGACCCAAATCCCTTGAGTCTCACAACAAAGGGAAATAATCCTTTTTCCCTTCCCCCCTCCAGATGCTCCTGGAGAGATACACAGACACAAGCTCTGTGAAACTACGCAGAGTGATTCCCCCTCTCCGTTCCCAATCCTGGAACAAAAGTACTTTCCTATTCCCCCAGAGGGAATGCAAAATCAGGCTAGCAATCCAACACACAGAACTCCCCTGATTTCTTCCTCCCACCAATTCCCTGGTGAGTACAGACTCAATTTCCCTGAAGTAAAGAAAAACTCCAACAGGTCTTAAAAGAAAGCTTTATATAAAAAGAAAGAAAAATACATACAAATGTGCTCTCTGTATTTAGATGATACAACACAGGGTCAATTGCTTAAAAGAAGATTGAATAAACAGCCTTATTCAAAAAGAATACAAATCAAAGCACTCCAGCACTTATATTCATGCAAATACCAAAGAAAAGAAACCATAGAACTTACTATCTGATCTCTTTGTCCTTACACTTAGAAACAGAAGACTAGAAAATAGAACTACTTCTCCAAAGCTCAGAGGAAACAGGCAGACAGACAAAAGACTCAGACACACACTTCCCTCCACCCAAAGTTGAAAAAATCCGGTTTCCTGATTGGTTTTCTGGTCAGGTGTTTCAGGTGAAAGAGACATTAACCCTTAGCTATCTGTCTATGACAATTGCCTTTAAAAAGATCAGGAAGTTGAGACAGCAGCTGTGGCCAGCTCTCTCCCTCCTAAGCCCTATTGTATCTCCCCCCGCTCTATACGGAGAAGGCGTAAGTAGCGGGTAGGGGTTGAGGGACACCCTGACACAGCAAGCAGGAGGCTCCTGAGAGCAGCTCCAAGGCAGAGTGCAGGAGCAGCACATGGCAGTGGGGGGAGGGAAAGCTGAACTG